>NC_092750.1:110063662-111500971 GCF_047496795.1 Chiloscyllium punctatum
GACTTGAATAAGGCGTTCGACAAGGTTCCCCATGGGAGACTGATTAGCAAGGTTAGATCTCACGGAAAATAGGGAGAAATAGCGATTTGGATACAGAACTGGTTCAAACGTAGAAGACAGAGGGTGGTGGTGGAGGGTTGTTTTTCAGACTGGAGGCCTGTGACCAGTGGAGTGCCACAGGATCGGTGCAGGGCCCTCTGTGTTTTTGTCATTGACATAAATGATTTTGATGCGAGCATAAGAGGTACAGTTCGTAAGTTTGCAGATGACAACAAACTTGGAGCTGTAGTGGACAGCGAAGAGGGTTACCTCAAATTACAACAGGATCTGGACCAGATGGGCCAATGGGCTGAGAAGTGGCAGATGGTGTCCAATTCAGATAAATGCGAGATGCTGCATTTTGGGAAAGCAAACCTTAGCAGGATTTATACACTTAATGGTAAGGTCCTAGGGAGTATTGCTGAACAAAAAGTCCTTGGAGTGCTGGTTCATAGCTCATTGAAAGTGGAGTCGCAGGTAGATAGGATAGTGAAGAAAGCGTTTGGTATGCTTTCCTTAATGGGTCAGAGTATTGAGTACAAGAGTTGGGAGGTCATTTTGTGGCTGTACAGGACATTGGTTTGGCCACTGTTGGAATATCGTGTGTAATTCTGGTCTCCTTCCTATCGGAAAGATGTTGTGAAATTTAAAAGGGTTCAGAAAAGATTTACAGGGATGTTGCCAGGGTTGGAAGATCTGAGCTACAGGGAGAGGCTGAACAGGCTGGGGTTGTTTTCCTTGGAGCGTCGGAGGCTGAGGGGTGACCTTATAGAGGTTTACAAAATTATGAGGGGCATGGATAGGATAAATAGACAAAGTCTTTTCCCTGGGATCGGGGAATCCATAACTAGAGGACATAAGTTATAGTGAGATAGGAAAGATATAATAGAGACCTAAGGGGCAATTTTCACATGCAGAGAGTGGTACGTGTATGGAATGAGCTGCCAGAGAATGTGGTGGAACCTCGTACAATTGCAACATTTATGCGGCATTTGGATGGGTATATGAATAGGAAATGTTTGGAGGTATATGGGCCGGACGTTGGCAGATGGGACTAGATTGGGTTGGGATATCTGGTTGGCATGGATGGGTTGGACTGAAGGGTCTGTTTCCATGCTGTACATCTCTCTATGACTCTATGTGTAGAGTGTAGTTCCAACTCTGTCTCCTGCGGTGCTCCGCTCATCACCAGTTCCCAACGTGAAAAAGACCCCTTTCTTCACACTCTCTGCCTTGTGCCAGACAAATCCTCTATCCATGCTCAGCATGTTGTTCTGAATTAGAAATTTCATTTCACACCCACTGCTGGATTTAATTTTCTGTCTGGTTGTAAACAGCAGAGTTTCACCATTACCTTCCCATCTGTAATTCCCTGGAGTAGGTGGTGGTGAGCTACCTTCCTGACCCATTGCAGGCCTTTGGGTGTGGGGGACAGACACAGTGCTGGGAGGATGGAGTATGGCTTGGAGGGCACCTTGAAAATGCTGGTGTTCCCATGCACCTGGAGCTCCTGTCCTTCCGGGGTATAGTGGTTCTGGGTTTATGAAATTCTGTTGAAAGGGCCTTCCTGAGTTTCCTCAGTGCTACTTATAGATCTTTTATTCCTTCATTCATTCATGAACATGAGCTTTGTTGGCTGAGCGAGCATTTATTGGTGATTTGGAGTTGTCCCTGAGAAGGTGGTAGTGAGCTGCCTTCCTGAGCCACTTCACCAGCTGTTTGAAATGTTGTTATCTGTGTACCCACCAGCAAGCACTACAACACTCCTCATGTCTGTAACTGCATACAGAGAATGCAGCTCTCCCTTCCATATCTGACATCCTCCCCGCCATATAAATGACAGTTCCTCACAATATCTCACCTCCTCCATTTCCATCTGTGCTTGAGATCACTAAAATTTCTTTATTCTTGTTTAAACTTCTGATCACCAAAAAAAACTCCCTTTTTAAATTTGTAACCCCTTCAGTTTCTGTTACTCTCCATATAACTGTAATCAATGATAGCACAGATTCCCTTACTAAATCGCTGTAATTACAATGGTTGCATGTGCTGAATTGGCAATTTTCTTCCTCCTTATTAATCTCAGGAGTTCCAGCTCCTACAATCCCACTATGTGGAATGCACCAATTCTCTGCACCTCCTCATTTCCTGAGGATCCTTGAAAACCACCAGTGCCCCAAAGGTTTATATTCCCCCCAGTTACTGCAAGTCTTCTCACTCTGTCTCATCCAAGTCTCTCACATCCAAGTCTCCATCCAAGTTTCCAGGACAAGACAATACTTGCTGGTTGTCAATTTGCATTTGTTGAAGTCTACACATCTCTGTAAGCAGCTCCGAAAGACTCTACAAAGCTCCATCATGAACACGCCACAATCTCTCTATTTCCTTTGCCTTCTTTAATGTCTGAAACTCTCACTGTATCTTTCAGTAAACTTCTTAAGTTGCTGAAGGTCTGCGTAGCTCCCGAGAAAACCTGTTACATCCCATATAGTTCGCTCAATCACTGTAACACCCTCTGCTCTGTCTAAACCTCCTCTTTTCCACTATCTTCCATGCACAACAGCGATCCTGTAAGAGAGCAGTGTTGAATGGGATGTTATAAATCTAAGCTGAGGCTTGAGGCCAACCATGACCTGGGAGTCACAATGGGAGGGAACCTGAGAGAGAGCAGCACAGAGCGGGAGAATATACATCAGCAACGAGGATCGAGGCCGACTGGGGCTTGGAGTTGGTGAAACAGCAGAGCAGGAGGCTCGAAATCAGCACCGAATCACAGAGGGAGTGACCATGTGACAAAGCAACTTGGAGCAGGAGCATGAGGCTAACTCACACGTGGGGGTTACAGAGGCAGCAAAGTGGGAGGGTATAAATCAGCATGAGGTTCAAGGCCTAATCGTGCCTGGGAGTCACAGAGACGGTGACCCTGTGAGGGAGCGGAGTGGACTGGGAGCTGGAGGATTACACGTCCCTGGGAGTCACAGAGACGGTGACCCTGTGAGGGAGCAGAGTGGAGTGGGATCTGGAGGATTACAAGTTCCTGGGAGTCACAGAGATAACGTTATGCTACTGGGATCTGCCTGCGCTGACTTTGAAAGACATGCAAGAGCCATCACAGAAAAGGCTGTAAGTTCATTGGCTGATAAAAAGACCGTTAATTGCTATATGTTAGCAATTTTTTTTCAACTTCTGAAATATGGGTTGAACACAGAAATAAGAAGGAGAAGTGAATTGTGAGCCAATATAATAAATTACCCTCAGTAAGCCACAGTTGAATAAGGGACTTAACCATATTGTTGTTTCCCGAATGTTAACTTCATTCTAAGTAATTTATTAAGTTTCTCCAGACATGTTGTATTTTAAGACATGGCAAGACATATTCGTCAGATGGAAAATGTCATCTGTTACATTGGGAAATCATAGACCCTGCTCGTGTCCTAGATGGACACTGGGTCATAGAGCTCAGATAGCAACTACAGACTCTATGGGGCATCTGTGATGCTGCGAGTTTGGTGGATAGCACACACCCACAGCAGACCACCCTGCAGATATGACGGCCTGGAAGAAGGATGGGTCTGGGGGACTGGGCAATCGGAGATAAACAGTCAGTGAATACAAGAATATCATGGTGTCTCCCTCCCAATACAATTTCCCAGTTTGGAAGCTGATGAAGGTGTAGGCTGCTCAAGGGAGGGCAGTCAGAGCCATGTCTGTGGCCCCACAAGCAGCCTGACTGTACAGGAGGGGAGGGAGAAGGAAGGAGGAGCAATAGTCACAGGGGAGATAGGAAAGTGAAGAAGGTGTTAGCGTGTCTGTAATTCCATTGTAGTGGGGTTAAGAATGTTACTGTGTCTACAGGATATTCGTCTGGGGGACAGTGAGCAGTCGAAGGTCATGTCCATGTTGGTAGGAATGACCTGGATAGGAAGGGCGAAGTGGTCTGGGAGTCAGAATTTAGGGAGCTAGGTGGATGGTTAGCAAGCAGGTCTGAAAATGTAGCAATCCCTGGAATACTCGCAGGTCCGTGTCCAAGTGAGAACAGGACTCGGAGTTTTAGCTAGATGAGAGTGTGACTGAAACGATGGTGCAGAAGCACGGGCTTCAGATTCCTGGGACATTGGGACTAGTTCTGGGGAAGACAGCAACTGTACAAGCTGGATGGGCTAACGTGACGGAGCTGGGACTGAATTTCTTACGGGGGTTTTGGAAGGGATTGAAAATAACATGGTGTGTGCTTAGGATACAAAAAGAAATAGTAGAGGAGACTACCAGGATTCTCAAAATAATGGGAGATATAGTTGGTACTAATTTACAACAAGTTTAACACTGGACGATGGAGGAAGAAAGAAAGCCTTAATCTGAGGTACTCTGCATGGACATGAATACTCGGAGTGTGGGGAGTTCCAGTTGCAGATTGCTTTGTAGTAATCTGAAGTACTGATCACCTCGAGCTGGCTCAAGGAATGACATGACTGGGTGTTAAATATTGCTGAGTATAAAGGATTCCAAAATGATAGAAGGGAAGGAAAAGGATGAAGGTAGAAGTATTTGTTTAGATTAGCATTAGATAATGGGTCCAAGAGAAAGAGGATACGTCCAAGGACACAATGAATTTGGCTGGAGCTACACAACAAGTATACAATTACACTTTGAGGTACAGTCTGTCGGGCAGCAACCAAAGAAATGATGGAGAGTAAATATGCAGGATCATTTGAGGGCGATGACAATACTACAGGTTAGTTATACTGAGAAACCTAATGTTTCCAGATACAGACAGGGATACTGGTGGTGAGGGATCACGAGGGTCAAGTGTTCCTGGATTACATGGAGGAGAGCTCACTGCAGGAGTATGTATCCAGCCCAAGAGAGCATGTACTATTGGACAAGAGGTGGGGCAAGTGGATCCAGTGTCAGTAGGGGAACGTTTTGGGGCACAGCGATCATTTTATGTTAAAGTTCAGAATGATGGCACAGAATAATATGCAATAATTGAGCGTGAGAAACATTAGTTGACTAAGAGCAGCCTTCAATGGGGCAAGAATGAAGCTGGAAACTTTTCAACAAGGCCAGTGAAATGGTAGCTTTAAATAGTGTGAACCAGGTCAGATGTAGCTGTCATTATGATGATGGGGCTGCAGTGTGACAACGACAGATCTGGATAATCAAAGGGTTTTCCCATTTACACAGGAAGGGTAAATAGGTCAACACAGGGAAGTAGCATTGTGTATAAAGAATGGGATCAGTATTATTGTGATGCTCATCAATTTACACACTGCTCCGCCCTGCCCTCACCCCTCATCTCTGCGTATTGATCCTATCTGATGTTGGTAACCTTTGAAACCTTCGTGGGCGGCACGGTGGCATAGTGCTCAGCACTGCTGCCTCACAGCGCCAGAGACCCGGGTTCAATTCCCACCTTAGGCGACTCTCTGTGCGGAGTTTGCACGTTCTCCCCGTGTCTGCGTGGGTTTACTCCGGGTGCTCCGGTTTCCTCCCACAGTCCAAAAATGTGCAGGTTAGGTGAATTGGCCACGTTAAATTGCTCGTAGTGTTAGGTGAAGGGGTAAATGCAGGGGAATGGGTCTGGGTGGCTTGCGCTTCGGCGGGTCGGTGTGGACTTGTTGGGCCGAAGGGTCTATTTCCACTACTGTAAGTAATCTAATCTAATCTAAAACTTCAGAAAATAGCACAGTACAGAGGAGATCTCACAGTCCGCATTGTCACGTTGTTTTTTAAAGTCCTAGTTATGTCTCTCCGAATGCTGTAGGACTTCAGGTGCAGATCCGGGCACCTTTTTAAAATGGTTTGAGAGTTTCTGCCTCTACTCCATGTGTGACTCCCAGGTCCCGACCCTAATCTGTGTGAAATAACAACCTTCCTCACTACTTTTATGATATTTCCATCAATTAGATTCAATATTCGCCACTGGTAACTGAGCTCTCCAACAGGAACGAGGTGTTCTCTCCCTTTCTACCCAGGGGACTGACAATATGTGCACCCCAATCAAATCTCTTCTCAGCATCCTCCGTTCCTATCTTTTCTCATAACTGCACTTCAACTGTCACAGGATGAAGAATCTCCTCTGTATCCTCTCCAGTCCAATTCCATCCTTCCATGTGATGAGGTGACCAAAACTGTACACAGTTCCCAACCTGCGATTGAACTAATTATTTATGCAGTTCCTGCATAGGCTTCCTGCTCTGAAGAGTATTTTGTCTGACAGACGAAATAATGCCATTTGCTACAATAAAAAGATTATTGGTGTTTCTAGCTACCTTCATTTATCTGCCCACACTGACCATACTCTCATTTATTGTCCATTCCTCTCTATTGTTGATGTCCCCAAATGCCTTGCATTGCACTTCTCTTTGTTGTTTGCTTCCTTCACCTGGACCCCATAGTTTCTGTTTTTAAACAGCCTGCCATGGGCTGTCTCGTCAAATCCAATAATTCACACGCAGTAACAAGTTACTGCCTCAAACCAACACAGTCAGATTAATTACACACAATCTTCCTGGAACAAATCCAGACTGACTGTCCTGGAGTCCCTGCGATTTCCTCAGTGACCGTTTACCCACTGAGTTAGAATTCCAGCTTCGACCTATTCAGTCAGTCCCTTGCTCCACATTAAACAAAGCTGCGGTATGAGCCATTCTCCAGATCTCCGGCATCATCCCTTCACCCAGGGAGGATTGGATAATGTAGGCAACTATAAGGCAGGGGATTTTCCACGGCTCCTTTTACGAGTCTGGAACATTGTGTAACCCCTATTTTAAGGATTTGAATCTCCTGTAAAATTCTCCACTCCACGTTTATTGTTCCCAATATTTCATCCCTATTTTGATTCAGACAGACAGAAACCTAAACAATCTTATGATTTGGTCAAGTCCCATTTTAGTCGAGTTTCATGCAGGATGACTCTCCACAAGGTGAAGTGCATTTTCTCATTATACCATCCCCAATCTGCCTCATTAACTAACTTCCGTGCCCACGTGGTCTTCCTGTCATCTGACATTAACCTGATGTTTTTTGCCTCTTTGTCATAACAACTGCCCACTGCCTGGATATCCAAGAATGCACTGGACTCCCTGTTAAAGTGGGCATCTTTAAAAACTCATTATACTTTTGGACTGTAAATCCGAAACTGCCCTAGACATGGCAGAGGGGATAACACTGGGGCCCCACTTTGTGGACAAGCCCCTGATATTCTGGTGATAACATGGTGCAGGAGAGGGACATTATTTTCCTCTAAGACTGGCAGGAGAGGCCATGGCACCAGACCCTGCCACCTTCGCCCGTTGTTGACCCCTGTGTCAGTGAAGTGCCAGCCTTCTGGGTGAATGCCCAATATAGTAAGAAGGAGATCGGTGACCTTCCCCACTCTACCAGGGTAAGTGCCACCATCTGCACTTCGTGCCCTCACCCTCACTCTCTCTGTTACTGCACCCACCTCCTACCAAGGCTCATGTTCTCCCACTCTCACTGAATGCAGCACCTTCTCTCAGTCTCTCTCTAACTGCTTCTCTGTTCCTCTCCCCAACTCTGCCTGGTGTCTGTGCTGCCTACTCATTCACTCAGGACACCTCACTACCTTTCCCCCAGCTGTACCAGCTGTAACAAATAATTCCACCTCCCTTAATACTGCTGGTAATTCTCACATTTCGGAAGGTGCTGCCCCACACGAGAGCAGAAAGAGCCAAGAGGGATAAGTGGCTCCCCAACATTCAGCTCCTCACTCTATCACAGGGGAAGGGTCCTTACCCTAACAACCAGGAGAGGCTGACTGACCGTGTCCGAGCTCCCGGACTGGGACCTGAGACTCCCCCTGACTCCCTGTGCTGGGCACCGTGACTGACCATGTCCAAGCTCCCAGAGTGGGATATGAGACTCCCCCTGACTCACTCTGCTGGGCACCGTGACTGACCGTGTCTAAGCTCGCTGACTGGGATCTGAGACTCCCCCTGACTCACTGTGCTGGGCACCGTGACTGACCGTGTCCAAGCTCCCAGACTGGGATCTGAGACTCCCCCTGACACACTGTGCTGGGCACCGTGACTGACCGTGTCTAAGCTCGCTGACTGGGATCTGAGACTCCCCCTGACTCACTGTGCTGGGCACCGTGACTGACCATGTCCAAGCTCCCTGACTAGGATCTGAGACTTCCCCGACTCACTGTGCTGGGCACCGTGACTGACCGTGTCCAAGCTCCCGGACTGGGATCTGAGACTCCCCCTGACTCCCTGTGCTGGGCACCTTGACTGACCGTGTCCAAGCTCCCAGACTGGGAACTGAGACTCCCCCTGACTCCCTGTGCTGGGCACCGTGACTGACCGTGTCCGAGCTCCCAGACTGGGATCTGAGACTCCCCCTGACTCCCTGTGCTGGGCACCGTGACTGACCGTGTCCGAGCTCCCAGACTGGGATCTGAGACTCCCCCTGACTCCCTGTGCTGGGCACCGTGAATGACTGTGTGGACAATGATACCAAACTTCCTGGGTTTGTGTCTGTGCGAAACACCAAGACAATACAGCAGGTGGGTGAGCCTGGTAGCTCTGGCTGAGTGGTAACACTGCTAAAGGCAGGGTAAGCCAAGGCAATAATTCTGCGAGTATTCAAGTCAGCTCAAAGTGAGTGTGTACAAGCACGGAGTGAGAAGACCAGAGGGACAGTCCATGAGCTGGGTGTGTGTCTCTGAGCTCAGTGTCCCCGCAGCAGTATTGAGTATGTCCAAGCACACAGTGAGCAGCCTAGAGGCACAGTCCATGAGTTGTGTGTGTATCCCTGAGCAGTGTCCTTACAATTAGAGTTGTCAGTGCATCCCCAGCTGCAGCAGTGAAGTACGGAAGTGTACTGTCAGTGGGTCGGATATGTGCTAGGAATGCATGGTGAGGCTGGCATGTGAAAAATGCCAGCATTGGTGGGTGTGGAGTACATGTAGTTTCTGTTCGTGCATTGTCACCCGAGACGTTCGTGTCCAAGAGAGAAGGCCGCATGAGCAAGGAGCAAGATGGAGTCACCAGTTACCAACTCTGGCATTCATGTCAAATTCTCCGTATTGAGCTTCCCCACAGTGGGAGGGAGGATATGAAGGTGAAAATTGATGAGGAGAGATCTACAATAATGTGGCTGTTGATCATCAGTCATCATTCAGTCAGCACCTCGCCACTGCTGCACTCAAATCTTGACTTAAAGAACAGTCCAGCACAGGAACAGACCGTTCCGACCAGCAAGCCCACACTGACACATGATGCCCTTCGAAAGTTAAAACGAAAGTTTTTGCTTCTACACATTGTATGTCAATCTTTTCTCTGCTTTCTCTTCTCTGTGCCAAGATACGTCTTAATTCTTGCTATATTAGCTCCTTCCCCTCTATCAGTGCATCCCAGTCACTTGCACATTCTGTCTGGAAAAGCAAAAAAAAACTTACCTATCATGTCTCCTGAACTTTCTCCCTTTTATCTAAAACCTATGGTCCCTAGTAATTGATATTTCTCCTCTGGGAAAAAGCCTCTAACTGTCCTTCTATCTATGCCTTTGACAGTTTTGTAAATGTCTATCAGGTTGCCCCATAGTCAATGTTGCCCAGATGCAAATAAACTATGTTTGTTCAATTTCTCCTTCTGGCTAATACAGACCAGACAACATGCTGGAAAAACTTTTTCATATCCTCTCCAACACTTCCACATCGTGTGGCAAAGAGGACTCGACAGAATATTCCAATGTGCCCGAAATAAGTTTCTCCACAGCTGCAATATGACCTGGTAATTTTCATACACCATGCTCCGATGCCTGTCTGCAAGTTTGCCGTCAGTCTTCTTGATCACCCTCTCCACCCGTGTTACCACTTTTAGGGAACTGTGGAGCTGTACACCTAGATCCCTTTGGATGTTGATGCGGCCAGTAGTTTTTCCATCCACTTCTCTCCTGCATTAGACCTTCTAAAGCACATCACGTCACAGTTGTCCAAATAAAGTTACATCTGTGCTTTGTCTGTCCAAGTCTGCAGCAAACCTATATCCTGCTGCATTTTCTGGCACTCATCCTCACAAGCTGCAACTCCGTCAATCTATTTACAGATCTCCAGTCACAAAAACACTGTTCCACCACTACTCTGTCTTCAATGACCAAACAGTTCTCTATCCATCTTACTAACTGTCCGCTGATCCCATTTCACTTCACCTTCGGTGTGAGCCTGCCAGAAGGAACCATATCAAAGGCCTTGCTAAGGTCCAATCGGCCAACGTCCAGCCCCACGCCCTCATCAATCATTTTTGTCACTTCCTCAAAATAATTAATCAAGTTTGTGAGGACGGATCTTTCAATACTATTGTGTTGCCTGTTGATAGTAAGTTCATACTAGAGTACTGTTGGAGCTGCAATCATTCAGATAATTGACTATTCCATCATATTCCAGACTTGAACCTTGGAGAGGAGAATAGATTCCCGGCAGTGCGGAAACAGGACCAGCGGCGAAATCAGTCCACACCAATCTTCCGAAAAGTAACCCACCCAGAACCATTTCCCTCTGACTAAAGCACCTAACATTATGGGCAATTTAGCATGGCCAATTCACCTGACCTGCACATCTTTTACCTTTGGGAGGAAATCCACAAAGACACGGGGGGAACGTGCAAACTCCACACGTTCATCCAAGGTCCGTGGTGCTGTGAGACAGCAGAGCTAACGACTGAGCCACCGTGCCGCTGTTGATGGTTACCGTACAGAAGGAGGCATGTTGGACCGTGATGGTTACTGTACAGTGGGAGGTATGTCGGGCCATGATGGTTACTGTACAGTGGGAGGTATGTCGGGGTGTGATGGTTACTGTACAGTGGGAGGTATGTCGCGGTGTGATGGTTACTGAACAGTGGGAGGTATGTCGGGGTGTGATGGTTACTGTACAGTGGGAGGTATGTGGGGGTGTGATGGTTACTGTACAGTGGGAGGTATGTGGGGGTGTGATGGTTACTGTACAGTGGGAGGTGTGTCGGGGTGTGATGGTTACTGAACAGTGGGAGGTATGTCGGGGTGTGATGGTTACTGTACAGTGGGAGGTATGTGGGGGTGTGATGGTTACTGTACAGTGGGAGGTATGTCGGGGTGTGATGGTTACTGTACAGTGGGAGGTGTGTCGGGGTGTGATGGTTACTGTACAGTGGGAGGTATGTCGGGCCATGATGGTTACTGTACAGTGGGAGGTATGTCGGGGTGTGATGGTTACTGTACAGTGGGAGGTATGTCGGGGTGTGATGGTTACTGTACAGTGGGAGGTATGTCGCGGTGTGATGGTTACTGTACAGTGGGAGGTATGTCGGGGTGTGATGGTTACTGTACAGTGGGAGGTATGTCGGGGTGTGATGGTTACTGTACAGTGGGAGGTATGTCGCGGTGTGATGGTTACTGAACAGTGGGAGGTGTGTCGGGCCGTGATGGTTACTGTACAGTGGGAGGTATGTCACGCCGTGATGGTTACTGTACAGTGGGAGGTATGTCGGGCTGTGATGGTTACTGTACAGTGGGAGGTATGTCGGGGTGTGATGGTTACTGTACAGTGAGAGGTATGTCGGGCCGTGATCGTTACTGAAGAGTGGGAGGTATGTCGCGGTGTGATGGTTACTGTACAGTGGGAGGTATGTCGGGGTGTGATGGTTACTGTACAGTGGGAGGTATGTCGGGACATGATGGTTACTGTAGAGTGGGAGGTATGTCGGGACATGATGGTTACTGTAGAGTGGGAGGTATGTCGGGACATGATGGTTACTGTACAGTGGGAGGTATGTCGCGGTGTGATGGTTACTGAACAGTGGGAGGTGTGTCGGGCCGTGATGGTTACTGTACAGTGGGAGGTATGTCACGCCGTGATGGTTACTGTACAGTGGGAGGTATGTCGGGCTGTGATGGTTACTGTACAGTGGGAGGTATGTCGGGGTGTGATGGTTACTGTACAGTGGGAGGTATGTCGGGGTGTGATGGTTACTGTACAGTGGGAGGTATGTCGGGACATGATGGTTACTGTAGAGTGGGAGGTATGTCGGGACATGATGGTTACTGTAGAGTGGGAGGTATGTCGGGACATGATGGTTACTGTAGAGTGGGAGGTATGTCACGCCGTGATGGTTACTGTACAGTGGGAGGTATGTCGGGCCGTGATGGTTACTGTACAGTGGGAGGTATGTCGGGGTGTGATAGTTACTGTACAGTGAGAGGTATGTCGGGCCGTGATGGTTACTGCACAGTGGGAGGTATGTTAGGCTGTGATGGTTACTGTACAGTGGGATTTATGTCGGGCCGTGATGGTTACTGTACAGTTTAAGGTATGTCGGGGTGTGATGGTTACTGTACAATTGGAGGCATGTCGGGGTGTGATGGTTACTGTACAGTGGGAGGTATGTCGCGGTGTGATGGTTACTGAACAGTGGGAGGTGTGTCGGGGTGTGATGGTTACTGCACAGTGGGAGGTATGTTAGGCTGTGATGGTTACTGTACAGAGGGAGGTATATCGGGGTGTGATGGTTACTGTACAGTGGGAGGTATGTCGGGGTGTGATAGTTACTGAAGAGTGGGATGTGTGTCGGGCCGTGATGGTTACTGTACAGTGGGAGGTATGTCGCGGTGTGATGGTTACTGAACAGTGGGAGGTATGTCGGGGTGTGATAGTTACTGAAGAGTGGGATGTGTGTCGGGCCGTGATGGTTACTGTACAGTGGGAGGTATGTCGGGCTGTGATGGTTACTGTACAGTGGGAGGTATGTCGGGCCGTGATGGCTACTGTACAGCGGGAAGTATGTCGGATCGTGAAGGTTACTGTACAGTGGGAGGTATGTTGGGCTGTGATGGTTACTGTACAGTGGGAGGTATGTCAGACCGTGATGGTTACTGTACAGTGGGATTTATGTCGGGCCGTGATGGTTACTGTACAGTTTAAGGTGTGTCGGGGTGTGATGGTTACTGCACAGTTGGAGGCATGTCGGGGTGTGATGGTTACTGTACAGTGGGAGGTATGTCGGGGTGTGATGGTTACTGTACAGTGGGAGTTATGTTAGGCCGTGATGGTTACTGTACAGTGGGAGGTATGTCGGGCTGTGATGGTTACTGTACAGTGGGACGTATGTCATGCTGTGATGGTTACTGTACAGTGGGAGGTATGTCGGGCTGTGATGGTTACTATACAGTTGGAGTTATGTCGGGCTGTGATGGTTACTGTATAGTGGGAGGTAGGTCGGGCTGTGATGGTTACTGTACAGTGGGACGTATGTCTGGCTGTGATGGTTACTGTACACTAGGAGGTATGTCGGGGTGTGATGGTTACTGTACAGTGGGTGGTATGTCGGGGTGTGGTGGTTACTGTACAGTGGGAGGTATGTCGGGCCGTGATGGTTACTGTACAGTGGGAGGTATGTCGAGGTGTGATGGTTGCTGTACAGTGGGAGGTATGTCGGGCCATGATGGTTACTGTACAGTGGGAAGTATGTCGGATCGTGAAGATTACTGTAAAGTGGGAGGTATGTTGGGCTGTGATGGTTACTGTACAGTGGGAGGTATGTTAGGCCGTGATGGTTACTGTACAGTGGGATTTATGTCGGCCCGTGATGGTTACTGTACAGTTTAAGGTATGTCGGGGTGTGATGGTTACTGTACAGTGGGAGGTATGTTAGGCCGTGATGGTTACTGTACAGTGGGATTTATGTCGGGCCGTGATGGTTACTGTACAGTTTAAGGTATGTCGGGGTGTGATGGTTACTGTACAGTTGGAGGCATGTCGGGGTGTGATGGTTACTGTACAGTGGGAGGTATGTCGGGGTGTGATGGTTACTGTACAGTGGGAGGTATGTCGCCGTGTGATGGTTACTGAACAGTGGGAGGTGTGCCGGGCCGTGATGGTTACTGTACAGTGGGAGGTATGTCACGCCGTGATGGTTACAGTACAGTGGGAGGTATGTCACGCCGTGATGGTTACTGTACAGTGGGAGGTATGTCACGCCGTGATGGTTACTGTACAGTGAGAGGTATGTCGGGGTGCGATGGTTACCGTACAGTGGGAGGTATGTCGGAACGTGTTGGTTACTGTACAGAGGCAGGTACGTCGGGGTGCGATTGTTACTGTGCTGTGGGAGGGATTTCGGGACGTGATGGTTACTGTACCGAGGGAGGTATGTCGGGGTGTGAAGGTTACTGTGCAGCGGGAGGTATGTTGGGGTGTGATGGTTACTGTACAGTGGGAGGTATGTCGGGGCGTGACGGTTACTGTACAGTGGGAGGTATGTCGGGCTGTGATGGTTATTGTACAGAGGGAGGTATGTCGGGCAGTGATGGTTACTGTACAGTGGGAGGTATGTCGGGGTGTGATAGTTTCTGTACAGTGGGAGGTATGTCGGGCAGTGATGGTTACTGTACAGTGGGAGATATGTCGGGACGTGATGGTTACTGTACAGTGGGAGGAATGTCTGGGTGTGATGGTTACTGTACAGTGGGAGGTATGTTTGGGTGTGATGGTTACTGTACAGTGGGAGGAATGTCTGGGTGTGATGGTTACTGTACAGTGGGAGGAATGTCTGGGTGTGATGGTTACTGTACAGTGGGAGGTATGTTTGGGTGTGATGGTTACTGTACAGTGGAAGGAATGTCGGAACGTGATGGTTACTGTACAGTGTGAGGTATGTTGGGCTGTGACGGTTACTGTACAGCGGGAGGTATGTTTGGGTGTGATGGTTACTGTACAGAGGGAGGTATGTCGGGGTGTGATGGTTACTGTACAGTGGGAGGAATGTCTGGGTGTGATGGTTACTGTACAGTGGGAGGTATGTTTGGGCGTGATGGTTACTGTACAGTGGGAGGAATGTCTGGGTGTGATGGTTACTGTACAGTGGGAGGAATGTCTGGGTGTGATGGTTACTGTACAGTGGGAGGTATGTTTGGGTGTGATGGTTACTGTACAGTGGAAGGAATGTCGGAACGTGATGGTTACTGTACAGTGTGAGGTATGTTGGGCTGTGACGGTTACTGTACAGCGGGAGGTATGTTTGGGTGTGATGGTTACTGTACAGAGGGAGGTATGTCGGGGTGTGATGGTTACTGTACAGCGGGAGGTATGTCGGGCTGTGATGGTTACTGTACAGTGGGAGGGATGTCGGGCTGTGATGGTTACTGTAGAGTGGGAGGGATGTCGGGCTGTGATGCTTACTGCACAGTGGGAGGAATATTAGGGTGTGATGGTTACTTTACAGTGGGATGTATGTCGGGGTGAGATGGTTACTGTACAGTGGGAGGTATGTTGGGCTGTGACGGGTACTGTACAGTGTGAGGTATGTTGGGCTGTGATGGTTACTGTACAGCGGGAGGTATGTCGGGCTGTGATGGTTACTGTACAGTGCGAGGGATGTCGGGCTGTGATGGTTACTGTCGAGTGGGAGGGATGTCGGGCTGTGATGCTTACTGCACAGTGGGTGGAATATTAGGGTGTGATGGTTACTTTACAGTGGGATGTATGTCGGGGTGAGATGGTTACTGTGCAGTGGGAGGTTTGTTGGGCTGTGACGGTTACTGTACAGTGTGAGGTATGTCGGTCCGTGATGGTTAATGTAAAGTGGGAGGCATGTCGGGGTGTGATGGTTACTGTACAGTGGGTGGGATGTCGGGGTGTGATGGTTACTGTACAGTGGGAGGGATGTCGGGCTGTGATGGTTACTGTACAGCGGGTGGTACGTCGGGGTGTGATGGTGACTGTACTGTGGGAGGTATGTTGGAACGTGATGGTTACTGGACAGTGGGAGGGATGTCGGGCTGTGATGGTTACTGTACAGTGGGAGGGATGTCGGGCTGTGATTGTTACTGTACAGTGGGAGCGATCTCGGGCTGTGATTGTTACTGTACAGTGGGAGCGATCTCGGGCCGTGATTGTTACTGTACAGTGGGAGGTATGTCGGGCTGTAATGGTTACTGTACAGTGGGAGGTATGTCGGTCCGTGATGGTTACTGTACAGTGTGAGGTATGTCGGGCTGTGATGGTTACTGTACAGTGGGAGGTATGTCGGGCCGTGATGGTTACTGTACAGTGGGAGGTATGTCGGGCCGTGATGGGTACTGTACAGTGGGAGGTATGTCGGGGCTTGATTGTAACTTTACAGTGGGAGGTATTTGGGGCTCTGATGGTTACTGTACAATGGGAGGCATGTCGGGCCGTGATGCTTACTGTACAGCGGGAGGTAGGTCTGGGTGTGATGGTTACTGTACAGCAGGAGGAAGGTCGGGGTGTGATGGTTACTGTACTGTGGGAGGTAGGTCGGGCTGTGACGGTTATTGTACAGTGGGAGGGATGTCGGGCCGTGATGGTTACTGTACAGTGGGAGATATGTCGGGCTGTGATGGTTACTTTACAGTGGGATGTATGTCGGGGTGAGATTGTTACTGTACAGTGGGAGGTATGTTGGGCTGTGACGGTTACTGTACAGTGTGATGTATGTTGGGCTGTGACAGCTACTGTACAGCGGGAGGTATGTCGTTCCGGTATGGATAATGTAAAGTGGGAGGGATGACGGTGTGTGATGGTTACTGAACATTGGGAGGTATGTCGGGGTGTGATGGTTACTGTACAGTGGGAGGTATGTCGGGACGTGATGGTTACTGTACAGTGGGAGGGATGTCGGGGTGTGATTGTTACTGTACAGAGGGAGGTATGTCGGGGTGTGATTGTTACTGTACAGAGGGAGGTATGTCGGGCCGTGATGGTTACTGTACAGTGTGAGGTCTGTCGGGGTGTGTTTGTTCCTGTGCAGTGGGAGGTATGTCGGGCCGTGATAGTTACGGTACAGTGGGAGGGATGTCGGGGTGTGATGGTTACTGTACAGAGGGAGGTATGTCGGGCCGTGATGGTTACTGTACAGTGTGAGGTCTGTCGGGGTGTGTTTGTTCCTGTGCAGTGGGAGGTATGTCGGGCCGTGATAGTTACGGTACAGTGGGAGGGATGTCGGGGTGTGATGGTTACTGTACAGTGGGAGGTATGTCGGGGTGTGATGGTTACTGTACCGTTGGAGGTATGTCGGGACGTGATGGTTACTGTACAGTGGGAGCGATCTCGGGCCGTGATGGTTACTGTACAGTGGGAGGTATGTCGGGCTGTGATGGTTACAGTACAGTGGGAGGTATCTCGGGCCGTGATGGTTACTGTACAGTGGAAGGTATGTCGAGCCGTGATGTTTACTGTACAGTGGGAGGTATGTCGGGGTGTGATGGTTACTGTACAGTGGGAGGTATGTCGGGGTGTGATGGTTACTGTGCCGAGGGAGGTATGTCGGGGTGTGATGGTTACTGTACAGAGGGAGGTATGTCGGAACGTGATGGTTACTGTACAGTGGGAGGTATGTCGGGACGTGATGGTTACTGTGCCGAGGGAGGTATGTCGGGCCGTGATGGTTACTGCACAGTGGGAGGGATGTCGGGGTGTGATGGTTACTGTACCGTGGGAGTTATGTCGGGACGTGATGGTTACTGTGCCGAGGGAGGTATGTCGGGCCGTGATGGTTACTGTACAGTGGGAGGGATGTCGGGGTGTGATGGTTACTGTACCATGGGAGGTATGTCGGGACGTGATGGTTACTGTACAGAGGGAGGTATGTCGGCACGTGATGGTTACTGTACAGTGGGCGGTATGTCGGGGCGTGATGGCTACTGTACAGTGGGAGGTATGTCGTTGTGTGATGGTTACTGTACAGTGACACATATTTGGGGCTGTGATGGTTACTGTGCAGTGGGAGGTATGTCGGGTCGTGATGGTTACTGTGCCGAGGGAGGTATGTCGGGGTGTGATGGTTACTGTACAGAGGGAGGTATGTCGGAACGTGATGGTTACTGTACAGTGGGAGGTATGTCGGGACGTGATGGTTACTGTGCCGAGGGAGGTATGTCGGGCCGTGATGGTTACTGCACAGTGGGAGGGATGTCGGGGTGTGATGGTTACTGTACCGTGGGAGTTATGTCGGGACGTGATGGTTACTGTGCCGAGGGAGGTATGTCGGGCCGTGATGGTTACTGTACAGTGGGAGGGATGTCGGGGTGTGATGGTTACTGTACCGTGGGAGGTATGTCGGGACGTGATGGTTACTGTACAGTGGGAGGGATGTCGGGCCGTGATGGTTACTGTGCCGAGGGAGGTATGTCGGGGTGTGATGGTTACTGTACAGAGGGAGGTATGTCGGGGCGTGATAGTTACTGTACAGTGGGACGTATGTCGGGGTGTGATGGTTACTGTACAGTGACACGTATTTGGGGCTGTGATGGTTACTGTGCAGTGGGAGGGATCTCGTGCCGTGATGTTTACTGTACAGTGGGAGGTATGTCCGGCTGTTGTGGTTAGTGTACAGTGTGAGGTATGTTGGGATGTGACGTCTACTGTACAGCGGGAGGTATGTCAGTCCGGTATGGATAATGTGCAGTGGGAGGGATGACCTGGTATGATGGTTACTGTACAGTGGGAGGTATGTCGTTGTGTGATGGTTACTGTAAAGTGCGAGGTATGTCGGACCGTGATGGTTACTGTACAGTGGGAGGCATGTCGGGGTGTGATGGATACTGTACAGTGGGAAGTATGTCGGGGTTTGATGGTTACTGTACAGTGGGAGGTATGTCGGGGTGTGATGGTTACTGTACAGCGGGAGGTATGTCGGGGTGTGATGGTTACTGTACAGTGGGCGGTATGTCGGACCGTGATAGTTACTGTACAGTGGGAGGTATGTCGGGACGTGATGGTTACTGTACAGTGGGAGGGATGTTGGGGTGTGATGGTTACTGTACAGAGGGAGGTATGTCGGGCCGTGATGATTACTGTACAGTGTGAGGTATGTCGGGGTGTGTTTGTTACTGTACAGTGGGAGGTATGTCGGGCCCTGATGGTTACTGTACCGTGGGAAGTATGTCGGGAAGTGATGGTTACTGTGCCGAGGGAGTTATGTCGGGCCGTGATGGTTACTGTACAGTGGGAGGGATGTCGGGGTGTGATGGTTACTGTACCGTGGGAGGTATGTCGGGACGTGATGGTTACTGTGCCGAGGGAGGTATGTCGGGGTGTGATGGTTACTGTACCGAGGGAGGTATGTCGGATCGTGATGTTTACTGTACAGTGGGAGGTATGTCGGGGCGTGATAGTTACTGTACACTGGGAGGGATGTCGGGGTGTGATGGTTACTGTACAGTGGGAGGTATGTCGGGGTGTGATGGTTACTGTACAGTGACACGTATTTGGGGCTGTGATGTTTACTGTACAGTGGGAGGTATGTCGGGCCGTGATGGTTACTGTACAGTGGGAGGTATGTCGGGGTGTTGTGGTTACTGTACAGTGGGAGGTATGTCGGGGCGTGATGGTTACTGTGCAGTGGAAGGTATGTCGGGCCATGATGGTTACTGTACAGTGGGACGTATTTGGGGCTCTGATGGTTACTGTACAATGGGAGGCATGTCGGGCCGTGATGGTTACTGTACAGTGGGACGTATTTGGGGCATTGATTGTTACTGTACAGTGGGAGGTATCTCGGGCTGTGATGCTTACTGTATAGCGGGAGGTAGGTCGGGGTGTGATGGTTACTGTACAGCAGGAGGTAGGTCGGGTGTGATGGTTACTGTACTGTGGGAGGTATGTTGGAACGTGATGTTTACTGTACAGTGGGAGGTATGTCGGACCGTGATAGTTACTGTACAGTGGGAGGTATTTCGGGACGTGATGGTTACTGTACAGTGGGAGGTATGTTGGGCTGTGACGGTTACTGTACAGTGTGAGGTATGTTGGGCTGTGACGATTACTGTACACTGGGAGGTATGTCGGTCCGTGATGGTTAATATACAGTGGGAGGTATGTCGGGGTGTGATGGTTAGTGTACAGTGGGAGGGATGTCGGGGTGTGATGTTTACTGTAGAGCGGGAGGTATATCGGGGTGTGATGGCTCCTGGACAATGGGAGATATGTAGGGGTGTGATGGTTACTGTACAGAGGCTTGTATGTCGGGGTGAGATGGTTACTGTACAGTGGGAGGTATGTCGGAACGTGATGATTACTGTACAGAGGCAGGTACGTCGGGGTGTGTTGGTTACTGTACAGTGGGAGGGATTTCGGGACGTGATGGTTACTGTACCGAGGGAGGTATGTCGGGGTGTGAAAGTTACTGTGCACCGGGAGGTATGTTGGGGTGTGATGGTTACTGTACAGTGGGAGGTATGTCGGGGCGTGATGGCTATTGTACAGAGGGAGGTATGTCGGGCAGTGATGGTTACTGTACAGTGGGAGGTATGTCGGGGTGTGATAGTTTCTGTACAGTGGGAGGTATGTCGGGCAGTGATGGTTACTGTACAGTGTGAGATATGTCGGGACGTGATGGTACTGTACTGTGGGAGGGATGTCGGGGTGTGATGGTTACTGTACAGTGGGATTTATGTCGGGCCGTGATGGTTACTGTACAGTGGGAGGAATGTCTGGGTGTGATGGTTACTGTACAGTGGGAGGTATGTTGGGATGTGACGGTTACTGTACAGTGTGAGGTATGTTGGGCTGTGACGGTTACTGTACAGCGGGAGGTATGTTTGGGTGTGATGGTTACTGTACAGTGGAAGGAATGTCGGAACGTGATGGTTACTGTACAGTGGGAGGGATGTCGGGCTGTGATGGTTACTGTCCAGTGGGAGGTATGTCGGGGTGTTGTGGTTACTGTACAGTGGGAGGTATGTCGGGGCGTGATGGTTACTGTGCAGTGGGAGGTATGTCGGGCCGTGGTGGTTACTGTGCAGTGGGAGGTATGTCGGGCCATGATGGTTACTGTACAGTGGGACGTATTTGGGGCTCTGATGGTTACTGTACAATGGGAGGCATGTCGGGCCGTGATGGTTACTGTACAGTGGGACGTATTTGGGGCATTGATTGTTACTGTACAGTGGGAGGTATCTCGGGCTGTGATGCTTACTGTATAGCGGGAGGTAGGTCGGGGTGTGATGGTTACTGTACAGCAGGAGGTAGGTCGGGTGTGATGGTTACTGTACTGTGGGAGTTATGTTGGAACGTGATGCTTACTGTACAGTGGGAGGTATGTCGGACCGTGATAGTTACTGTACAGTGGGAGGTATTTCGGGACGTGATGGTTACTGTACAGTGGGAGGAATATCAGGGTGTGATGGTTACTGTACAGTGGGAGGTATGTTGGGCTGTGACGGTTACTGTACAGTGTGAGGTATGTTGGGCTGTGACGGTTACTGTACAGTGGGAGGTATGTCGGTCCGTGATGGTTAATGTACAGTGGGAGGTATTTCGGGCTGTGATGGTTACTGTACAGTGGGAGGGATGACGGGGTGTGATGGTTACTGTACAGAGGGAGGTATGTCGGTGTGTGATGGTTACTGTACAGCGTGAGGTATGTCTGGGTGTGATGGTTACTGTACAGTGGGAGGGATGTCAGGGTGTGATGTTTGCTGTAGAGCGGGAGGTGTATCGGGGTGTGATGGCTCCTGGACAATGGGAGATATGTAGGGGTGTGATGGGTACTGTACAGAGGCTTGTATGACGGGGTGCGATGGTTACTGTACAGTGGGAGGTATGTCGGAACGTGATGGTTACTGTACAGAGGCAGGTACGTCGGGGTGTGATGGTTACTGTACAGTGGGAGGGATTTCGGGACGTGATGGTTACTGTACCGAGGGAGGTATGTCGGGGTGTGAAGATTACTGTGCAGCGGGAGGTATGTTGGGGTGTGATGGTTACTGTCCAGTGGGAGGTATGTCGGGGCGTGATGGTTACTGTACAGTGGGAGGTATGTCGGTCTGTGATGGTTATTGTACAGAGGGAGGTATGTCGGGCAGTGATGGTTACTGTACAGTGGGAGGTATGTCGGGGTGTGATAGTTTCTGTACAGTGGGAGGTATGTCGGGCAGTGATGGTTACTGTACAGTGGGAGATATGTCGGGACGTGATGGTACTGTACTGTGGGAGTGATGTCGGGGTGTGATGGTTACTGTACAGTGGGATTTATGTCGGGCCGTGATGGTTACTGTACAGTGGGAGGTATGTCGGGGTGTGATGGTTACTGTACAGTGGGAGGAATGTCTGGGTGTGATGGTTACTGTACAGTGGGAGGTATGTTGGGCCGTGATAGTTACGGTACAGTGGGAGGGATGTCGGGGTGTGATGGTTACTGTACAGAGGGAGGTATGTCGGGCCGTGATGGTTACTGTACAGTGTGAGGTCTGTCGGGGTGTGTTTGTTCCTGTGCAGTGGGAGGTATGTCGGGCCGTGATAGTTACGGTACAGTGGGAGGGATGTCGGGGTGTGATGGTTACTGTACAGTGGGAGGTATGTCGGGGTGTGATGGTTACTGTACCGTTGGAGGTATGTCGGGACGTGATGGTTACTGTACAGTGGGAGCGATCTCGGGCCGTGATGGTTACTGTACAGTGGGAGGTATGTCGGGCTGTGATGGTTACAGTACAGTGGGAGGTATCTCGGGCCGTGATGGTTACTGTACAGTGGAAGGTATGTCGAGCCGTGATGTTTACTGTACAGTGGGAGGTATGTCGGGGTGTGATGGTTACTGTACAGTGGGAGGTATGTCGGGGTGTGATGGTTACTGTGCCGAGGGAGGTATGTCGGGGTGTGATGGTTACTGTACAGAGGGAGGTATGTCGGAACGTGATGGTTACTGTACAGTGGGAGGTATGTCGGGACGTGATGGTTACTGTGCCGAGGGAGGTATGTCGGGCCGTGATGGTTACTGCACAGTGGGAGGGATGTCGGGGTGTGATGGTTACTGTACCGTGGGAGTTATGTCGGGACGTGATGGTTACTGTGCCGAGGGAGGTATGTCGGGCCGTGATGGTTACTGTACAGTGGGAGGGATGTCGGGGTGTGATGGTTACTGTACCATGGGAGGTATGTCGGGACGTGATGGTTACTGTACAGAGGGAGGTATGTCGGCACGTGATGGTTACTGTACAGTGGGCGGTATGTCGGGGCGTGATGGCTACTGTACAGTGGGAGGTATGTCGTTGTGTGATGGTTACTGTACAGTGACACATATTTGGGGCTGTGATGGTTACTGTGCAGTGGGAGGTATGTCGGGTCGTGATGGTTACTGTGCCGAGGGAGGTATGTCGGGGTGTGATGGTTACTGTACAGAGGGAGGTATGTCGGAACGTGATGGTTACTGTACAGTGGGAGGTATGTCGGGACGTGATGGTTACTGTGCCGAGGGAGGTATGTCGGGCCGTGATGGTTACTGCACAGTGGGAGGGATGTCGGGGTGTGATGGTTACTGTACCGTGGGAGTTATGTCGGGACGTGATGGTTACTGTGCCGAGGGAGGTATGTCGGGCCGTGATGGTTACTGTACAGTGGGAGGGATGTCGGGGTGTGATGGTTACTGTACCGTGGGAGGTATGTCGGGACGTGATGGTTACTGTACAGTGGGAGGGATGTCGGGCCGTGATGGTTACTGTGCCGAGGGAGGTATGTCGGGGTGTGATGGTTACTGTACAGAGGGAGGTATGTCGGGGCGTGATAGTTACTGTACAGTGGGACGTATGTCGGGGTGTGATGGTTACTGTACAGTGACACGTATTTGGGGCTGTGATGGTTACTGTGCAGTGGGAGGGATCTCGTGCCGTGATGTTTACTGTACAGTGGGAGGTATGTCCGGCTGTTGTGGTTAGTGTACAGTGTGAGGTATGTTGGGATGTGACGTCTACTGTACAGCGGGAGGTATGTCAGTCCGGTATGGATAATGTGCAGTGGGAGGGATGACCTGGTATGATGGTTACTGTACAGTGGGAGGTATGTCGTTGTGTGATGGTTACTGTAAAGTGCGAGGTATGTCGGACCGTGATGGTTACTGTACAGTGGGAGGCATGTCGGGGTGTGATGGATACTGTACAGTGGGAAGTATGTCGGGGTTTGATGGTTACTGTACAGTGGGAGGTATGTCGGGGTGTGATGGTTACTGTACAGCGGGAGGTATGTCGGGGTGTGATGGTTACTGTACAGTGGGCGGTATGTCGGACCGTGATAGTTACTGTACAGTGGGAGGTATGTCGGGACGTGATGGTTACTGTACAGTGGGAGGGATGTTGGGGTGTGATGGTTACTGTACAGAGGGAGGTATGTCGGGCCGTGATGATTACTGTACAGTGTGAGGTATGTCGGGGTGTGTTTGTTACTGTACAGTGGGAGGTATGTCGGGCCCTGATGGTTACTGTACCGTGGGAAGTATGTCGGGAAGTGATGGTTACTGTGCCGAGGGAGTTATGTCGGGCCGTGATGGTTACTGTACAGTGGGAGGGATGTCGGGGTGTGATGGTTACTGTACCGTGGGAGGTATGTCGGGACGTGATGGTTACTGTGCCGAGGGAGGTATGTCGGGGTGTGATGGTTACTGTACCGAGGGAGGTATGTCGGATCGTGATGTTTACTGTACAGTGGGAGGTATGTCGGGGCGTGATAGTTACTGTACACTGGGAGGGATGTCGGGGTGTGATGGTTACTGTACAGTGGGTGGTATGTCGGGGTGTGATGGTTACTGTACAGTGACACGTATTTGGGGCTGTGATGTTTACTGTACAGTGGGAGGTATGTCGGGCCGTGATGGTTACTGTACAGTGGGAGGTATGTCGGGGTGTTGTGGTTACTGTACAGTGGGAGGTATGTCGGGGCGTGATGGTTACTGTGCAGTGGAAGGTATGTCGGGCCATGATGGTTACTGTACAGTGGGACGTATTTGGGGCTCTGATGGTTACTGTACAATGGGAGGCATGTCGGGCCGTGATGGTTACTGTACAGTGGGACGTATTTGGGGCATTGATTGTTACTGTACAGTGGGAGGTATCTCGGGCTGTGATGCTTACTGTATAGCGGGAGGTAGGTCGGGGTGTGATGGTTACTGTACAGCAGGAGGTAGGTCGGGTGTGATGGTTACTGTACTGTGGGAGGTATGTTGGAACGTGATGTTTACTGTACAGTGGGAGGTATGTCGGACCGTGATAGTTACTGTACAGTGGGAGGTATTTCGGGACGTGATGGTTACTGTACAGTGGGAGGTATGTTGGGCTGTGACGGTTACTGTACAGTGTGAGGTATGTTGGGCTGTGACGATTACTGTACACTGGGAGGTATGTCGGTCCGTGATGGTTAATATACAGTGGGAGGTATGTCGGGGTGTGATGGTTAGTGTACAGTGGGAGGGATGTCGGGGTGTGATGTTTACTGTAGAGCGGGAGGTATATCGGGGTGTGATGGCTCCTGGACAATGGGAGATATGTAGGGGTGTGATGGTTACTGTACAGAGGCTTGTATGTCGGGGTGAGATGGTTACTGTACAGTGGGAGGTATGTCGGAACGTGATGATTACTGTACAGAGGCAGGTACGTCGGGGTGTGTTGGTTACTGTACAGTGGGAGGGATTTCGGGACGTGATGGTTACTGTACCGAGGGAGGTATGTCGGGGTGTGAAAGTTACTGTGCACCGGGAGGTATGTTGGGGTGTGATGGTTACTGTACAGTGGGAGGTATGTCGGGGCGTGATGGCTATTGTACAGAGGGAGGTATGTCGGGCAGTGATGGTTACTGTACAGTGGGAGGTATGTCGGGGTGTGATAGTTTCTGTACAGTGGGAGGTATGTCGGGCAGTGATGGTTACTGTACAGTGTGAGATATGTCGGGACGTGATGGTACTGTACTGTGGGAGGGATGTCGGGGTGTGATGGTTACTGTACAGTGGGATTTATGTCGGGCCGTGATGGTTACTGTACAGTGGGAGGAATGTCTGGGTGTGATGGTTACTGTACAGTGGGAGGTATGTTGGGATGTGACGGTTACTGTACAGTGTGAGGTATGTTGGGCTGTGACGGTTACTGTACAGCGGGAGGTATGTTTGGGTGTGATGGTTACTGTACAGTGGAAGGAATGTCGGAACGTGATGGTTACTGTACAGTGGGAGGGATGTCGGGCTGTGATGGTTACTGTCCAGTGGGAGGTATGTCGGGGTGTTGTGGTTACTGTACAGTGGGAGGTATGTCGGGGCGTGATGGTTACTGTGCAGTGGGAGGTATGTCGGGCCGTGGTGGTTACTGTGCAGTGGGAGGTATGTCGGGCCATGATGGTTACTGTACAGTGGGACGTATTTGGGGCTCTGATGGTTACTGTACAATGGGAGGCATGTCGGGCCGTGATGGTTACTGTACAGTGGGACGTATTTGGGGCATTGATTGTTACTGTACAGTGGGAGGTATCTCGGGCTGTGATGCTTACTGTATAGCGGGAGGTAGGTCGGGGTGTGATGGTTACTGTACAGCAGGAGGTAGGTCGGGTGTGATGGTTACTGTACTGTGGGAGTTATGTTGGAACGTGATGCTTACTGTACAGTGGGAGGTATGTCGGACCGTGATAGTTACTGTACAGTGGGAGGTATTTCGGGACGTGATGGTTACTGTACAGTGGGAGGAATATCAGGGTGTGATGGTTACTGTACAGTGGGAGGTATGTTGGGCTGTGACGGTTACTGTACAGTGTGAGGTATGTTGGGCTGTGACGGTTACTGTACAGTGGGAGGTATGTCGGTCCGTGATGGTTAATGTACAGTGGGAGGTATTTCGGGCTGTGATGGTTACTGTACAGTGGGAGGGATGACGGGGTGTGATGGTTACTGTACAGAGGGAGGTATGTCGGTGTGTGATGGTTACTGTACAGCGTGAGGTATGTCTGGGTGTGATGGTTACTGTACAGTGGGAGGGATGTCAGGGTGTGATGTTTGCTGTAGAGCGGGAGGTGTATCGGGGTGTGATGGCTCCTGGACAATGGGAGATATGTAGGGGTGTGATGGGTACTGTACAGAGGCTTGTATGACGGGGTGCGATGGTTACTGTACAGTGGGAGGTATGTCGGAACGTGATGGTTACTGTACAGAGGCAGGTACGTCGGGGTGTGATGGTTACTGTACAGTGGGAGGGATTTCGGGACGTGATGGTTACTGTACCGAGGGAGGTATGTCGGGGTGTGAAGATTACTGTGCAGCGGGAGGTATGTTGGGGTGTGATGGTTACTGTCCAGTGGGAGGTATGTCGGGGCGTGATGGTTACTGTACAGTGGGAGGTATGTCGGTCTGTGATGGTTATTGTACAGAGGGAGGTATGTCGGGCAGTGATGGTTACTGTACAGTGGGAGGTATGTCGGGGTGTGATAGTTTCTGTACAGTGGGAGGTATGTCGGGCAGTGATGGTTACTGTACAGTGGGAGATATGTCGGGACGTGATGGTACTGTACTGTGGGAGTGATGTCGGGGTGTGATGGTTACTGTACAGTGGGATTTATGTCGGGCCGTGATGGTTACTGTACAGTGGGAGGTATGTCGGGGTGTGATGGTTACTGTACAGTGGGAGGAATGTCTGGGTGTGATGGTTACTGTACAGTGGGAGGTATGTTGGGCTGTGACGGTTACTGTACAGTGTGAGGTATGTTGGGCTGTGATGGTTACTGTACAGTGGAAGGAATGTCGGAACGTGATGGTTACTGTACAGTGGGAGGGATGTCGGGCTGTGATGGTTACTGTACAGAGGGAGGTATGTTGGGGTGTGATGGTTACTGTACAGTGGAAGGAATGTCGGAACGTGATGGTTACTGTACAGTGGGAGGGATGTCTGGCCCTGATGGTAACGGTACAGTGGGAGGTATGTCGGGGTGTGATGGTTACTGTACAGTGTGAGGTATGTCGGGGTGTGATGGTTACTGTACAGTGGGAGGTATGTAGGGGTGTGATGGTTACTGTACAGCAGGAGGTAGGTCGGGGTGTGATGGTTACTGTACAGTGGGAGGTATGTGGGGGTGTGATGGTTACTGTACAGTGGGAGGTATGTCGGGGTGTGATGGTGACTGTACAATGGGAGGTATGTCGGTGTGTGATGGTTTCTGTACAATGGGAGGTATGACGGGCCGTGATTGTTACTGTACAGTGGGAGGTATGTCGGAGTGTGATGGTTACTGTATTGTGGGAGGTATGTCGGGGTGTGATAGTTACTGTACAGTGTGAGGTTTGTCGAAACGTGATGGTTACTGTACAGTGGGAGGTATGTCGGGGTGTGATGGTTACTGTACAGTGGGAGGTATGTCAGGCGGTGATGGTTACTGTACAGTGGGAGGTATGTCGGGGTGTGATGGTTACTGTACAGTGGGAGGGATGTCGGTCCGTGATGGTTACTGTACATTGGGAGGTATGTCGGGGTGTGATGGTTACTGTGCAGTGGGAGGTATGTCGGAACGTGATGGTTACTGTACAGAGGCAGGTACGTCGGGGTGTGATGGTTACTGTACAGTGGTAGGGATTTCGGGACGTGATGGTTACTGTACCGAGTGAGGTATGTCGGGGTGTGAAGGTTACTGTGCAGCGGGAGGTATGTTGGGGTGTGATGGTTACTGTACAGTGGGAGGTATGTCGGGGCGTGATGGTTACTGTACAGTGGGTGTTATGTCGGGCTGTGATGGTTATTGTACAGAGGGAGGTATGTCGGGCAGTGATGGTTACTGTACAGTGGGAGGTATGTCGGGGTGTGATAGTTTCTGTACAGTGGGAGGTATGTCGGGCAGTGATGGTTACTGTACAGTGGGAGATATGTCGGGACGTGATGGTACTGTACTGTGGGAGGGATGTCGGGGAGTGATGTTTACTGTACAGTGGGATTTATGTCGGGCCGTGATGGTTACTGTACAGTGGGAGGTATGTCGGGGTGTGATGGTTACTGTACAGTGGGAGGAATGTCTGGGCGTGATGGTTACTGTACAGTGGGAGGTATGTTGGTCTGTGACGGTTACTGTACAGTGTGAGGTACGTTGGGCTGTGACGGTTACTGTACAGCGGGAGGTATGTTTGGGTGTGATGGTTACTGTACAGTGGAAGGAATGTCGGAACGTGATAGTTACTGTACAGTGGGAGGGATGTCGGTCTGTGATGGTTACTGTACAGAGGGAGGTATGTTGGGGTGTGATGGTTACTGTACAGTGGGAGGAATGTCTGAGTGTGATGGTTACTGTACAGTGGGAGGTATGTTGGGCTGTGACGGTTACTGTCCAGTGTGAGGTACGTTGGGCTTTGACGGTTACTGTACAGCGGGAGGTATGTTTGGGTGTGATGGTTACTGTACAGTGGGATTTATGTCGGGCCGTGATGGTTACTGTACAGTGGGAGGTATGTCGGGGTGTGATGGTTACTGTACAGTGTGAGGTATGTCGGGGTGTGATGGTTACTGTACAGTGGGAGGTATGTAGGGGTGTGATGGTTACTGTACAGTGGGAAGTATGTCGGGGTGTGATGGTGACTGTACAATGGGAGGTATGTCGGTGTGTGATGGTTTCTGTACAATGGGAGGTATGTCGGGGTGTGATGGTTACTGTACAGTGGGAGGTATTTCGGGCTGTGATGGTTACTGTACAGTGGGAGGTATGTCGGGGTGTGATGGTTACTGTACAGTGTGAGGTTTGTCGGAACGTGATGGTTACTGTACAGTGGGAGGCATGTCGGGGTGTGATGGTTACTGTACAGTGGGAGGTATGTCAGGCGGTGATGGTTACTGTACAGTGGGAGGTATGTCGGGGTGTGATGGTTACTGTACAGTGGGAGGGATGTCGGTCCGTGATGGTTACTGTACAGTGGGAGGTATGTCGGGGTGTGATGGTTACTGTACAATGGGAGGTATGTCGGGGTGTGATGGTTACTGTACAGTGGGGGGTATGTCGTGGTGTTATGTTTACTGTACAGTGGGAGGTATGTCGGGGTGTGATGGCTACTGTACAATGGGAGGTAGGTCGGGGTGTGATGGTTTCTGTGCAGTGGGAGGTATGTCGGGGTGTGATGGTTACTGTACAGTGGGAGGTATGTCGGGGTGTGATGGTTACTGTACAGTGGGAGGTATGTCGGGGTGTGATGGTTACTGTACAGTGGGAGGTATGTCGGGGTGTGATGGTTACTGTACAGAGGGAGTTACGTTGGGCTGTGAAGGAAACCTGAAGTAAGGCCTCGGCCCGAAACGTCAATTCTCCTGCTCCTTGGATGCTGCCTGACCTGTTGCGGTTTTCCAGCAAAACATTTTTCAGCTCTGGTTAGAGACATATCTGAACAACGGGGAGATGTGTGTTGGTGCAGATTGGTCATTGGACGAGAACATAGCACTGGTCCAGATGCAGTCCAACATTTGTAACAACGACCTGTCAGCAACCCTGTCTTGCAAATATATCTCTTCTGTGTGCCACCTAAACTCTGTAATTCTGCACCTTAGACCCGATCCTGAATGAAGGGTTTATAAAGGTGATGAACTCCTGCAGCACATGGCATCTTACATTGAATCCGTCATAAACCATATCCAGTGTACATTCGCCCCACAATGTCAGTATCCAAACAGATTTGTGCAGCTCCATTGATGGCCAGTATGAATCCAGCCCAACAACCTTGTGTGCGACTTGAGCTGGAAATGTCTGTGTAAATGTTGACAGCATTGTTCTAACCATGAACAGCCAAGTCTCTTTGCTGAAGTTTCGATAGCGTTTTATAATACCAACTTTAAATTGTCCAATCAGCATTATATCGCCCCTTTATTTAGTTCACTTTTATAACAATAATATGATGAAAACAGTGCCCAATTCACAGGAAGGAGCATTGAAATGATAAGCCTCATTGCCACTACCAAGACCAGATGATTATTAAGTACAAGGTCTTTGAAAATATGCAACTATTTTCCCTTGTATTAGTATTGTGAACGAATAGTCAACTCTCCTGTTCCTCAGATGCTGCCCTGAACGGTTGTTTTTTTTTCAGAACCACACTTTTTGACTCTGATCTCCAGCATCTGCAGTCGTCACTTTCTCCCTGCTAATATTCACTCATAATCATTTTCAAGGCAACAATATCACTGTGTATTTAAACATGTTACAGTCAGAAATGAGTACATTTTGAATTGCTTCTTTCTATCTCAGAGCTCAGTAATGTGGGATGTGAATGGCAGTGTCTGTGTGATGTTGAATATGTAGTCCATGCATCTGAGGGATGGACAGATTGTTTCAAACATCATTTCCGTTCAGCTGTTCACAATAAGCAAGGAACCGCTTGGACCCCACCAGCCTGAGCACACAAAACCCAAAGCACAGTGTCCAGCTTTGGGCATGAATATTTTTCATTTTAATTTATTCATAGAATATGATTGGGATGGTATTTATTGCCCATCCCATATTGTCCTTGAGAAGGTGGGGGTGAGCTGCCATATTGACCCGCTGCCGTCCATGTGCTGTAGATGTGCATTCCGGAGGGACGTTGAAACAGTGACACTGACAGAACAGCAATATAGTGGGTGGCTTGGAATGGGACGTGAATTTGGTGATGATCCCATGTGTCTGCTTCCCTTGTCCTTCTTGATTGTCGTGGTTTTGGAGGTACGTTGTAAGGAGCCTTGGTAAATTTCTGCAGAGCACCGTGTAGATGGCAGACTTTGCTGCTACTGAGTGTCAGTGGGTGAGGGATGAAGCTGCATTCACACATACAAATGGGGGTATTTCATCACACACACATTCAATATGTGTCTTTTCGATGGTGTACAGGCTTTCAGAAACCATGAGGTAAGTTATTTCTGCAGGATTCCTAGCTCCTGACATATTCTTGTTGCCAATCAATTTAAATGTATCAAAGTGTGGCACTGGCAAAAGCACAACCGGTCAGACAGCATCTGAGGTACAGGAGAATCGACGTTTTAGTATAATCCCTTCACAGGAACGGTAATGAAATTATATGGTCAGTCCAGTTCTGGATAACGGGAATCCCTGGGATACTGCTAGGTGGGTGTTCAGTTATGGTGGTGGCATTGAACGTTGGAAGATATGGTTCAATTTTCTATTGTTAGAGGTAATCATTGCCTGGCACGTGTGTAATGCAAATGGTATTGTCACTGTTAAGCACACACCTGCATATTTCCAGGTCCTGTTGCATTTGGACAAGGACTGCTTCAGGATCTGAGTAAATCACGAATGGTGTTGAACATTGTCCAATCATTGACAAACATTCCCACTTGTGACTTTACAGTGTTGGAATGGTCATTTATGATTGGGCCGAGGGCAAAGAGCACTCTTATTGCTCATCGATGCTGTCCCTCTCTCTAAGCTAGGAAGCTTGTTTCTAGTTCTACCTGGTCCAGATTTGTCTAACAACATATCTGAGCAGAATAATGTTACAGTATCTGCCCCATGGAGCTGAGGGAGGACTTGGTTAGCTCAATAAGTTGTACAGCGAGATATTAATGCCTACAGCGTGAGTTCAATTCCTGCACTGACTGGGGTGACTAAAGTACTGTCCTCTCCCTTACTTGGGGCATGATGACTGTGCAGTTAAACTGCCACCAGTCATCTCTGTCTAACGAGAGAGCAGCCCTATCACCCTGTCGGGGTATGGTGCCCGACCTTTCCAATTTTGATCTACACGTTTACTCAGAAACCCCTCTCCGAGGAACTGCTGCGGAGCTGTCCTGCAGCTGAGATGTCTGCTCCCCACCAACCACAGCCACGTTCCTTTCAGATATATCTTCAGCCAGTGCAGACGATTCCTATTTGCTCCAGTTTTGCTGTTAATCCTGGTTATGACATTTGGTCAAATGCAGTTATGATGCTGTTCAGTGCAGTCATTGTAGCCAACTCTCGAGATTTCAGCTGTGTGTTTTCTTGTTGTATATCATTAAACCCAGGGTACAATGAGCCCAAGGGATGAGAGCCCAAACTGAGCTTCAGTGATCAGGTTGGTGTTGAGGAAGTGCTGCTTGATCCCACTGTAGATGACATCTTCATCAATTTATTAATGACAGGGATTAGAGCAATGGGGCAATCATTGAATTGTCTGATGTTTTGTCTGTGTGTGTACAGGACATACCCGGACACACAAGGGTTTATCCCCTGGCCTGATGGTAAGGGTAAAGTGGAGCGTATGCCAGGCATGGACAGTGAAAATTATGCAGGAGTAAAAAATCTGCTTCTGTAGGTTATGACTCACATCACATCACATAGGCCAGTGCCGAGTTCTAGATCTTTTTGAAATCTGTTCCGTTTAGAATGGTGATAGTATTTCTCACATGTGCGCTCATGCGTATCACACACACACACACTTCACAACATAAAAGTGGGGCTTTATCTCCGGAAATATTGTGTGCGGTAGTCACTGTTCCCAATATGGTCATCATGCAATGTGTCTGCAGCTGGTAGATTGGTGAAGATGAGGTAAAGTATGTTTCTCCCTGTCAGTAGTTCCTTCCTGACCCAGTGCAGACCCAGTCAAGCAGCTATAACCGTTTGAACCCAACCACCTCGATCAGCAATGCTGCGGCTGAGCCCTTCTGGGTAGTGGTTTTAAAGTGGCCCACTCAGTATGGATTCTCCAGACTTGCTTTCCGATCTCTGTAACATCGCCAAGACTGGATTCCTCTCTCTCGAAAATCTCCAGCCTTGCTTTCCTACCTCTGTAACATCTCCGGCCTTGCATTCCTATATCTGTAACATCTCCAGCATTGCTTTCCTTTTTCTGTAACATCTCTACCTTGCTTTCCTATCTCTGTAACATCTCCAGCCTTGTTTTCACATCTCTGTAACCGCTCCAGACATGCTTTCCCAACTCTGTAAAATCTCTAGCCTTGTGTTTGTGTCTCTGTATCATCTCTGGCCTTGCTTTCATATCTCTGTAGCATCTCCCACCTTGCTTTCCATTTTCTGTAACATCTCCAGTCTTGCTTTTGTATCTCTGTAACATCTCCAGCCTTGCTTTCCTCTCTCTGTAACATCTCTAGCCTTGCTTTCCTATCTCTGTAAAATCTCCTGCCTTCTGTTTCTTACTCTGCAACATCTCCGGCCCTGCTTTCCTCTCTCAGTAACATCTCCAGCCTTGCTTTCCTTTTTCTGTAACATCTCCAGCCTTTCTTTCCTATCACTGTAACATCTCCAGACTTGCTTTCCTCTCTCTCTGTAACATCTCCAGCCCTCCTTTCCTTTTTCTGTAACATATCTAGCCTTGCGTTCCTCTCTCTGTAACATCTCCAGCATTCCTTTCCTGTCTCTGTAAAATCTCCAGACTTGCTTTCCCACTTCTACAACATCTCCAGCATTGCTTCCTTTTCTTTGTATCGTCTCCAGAATGCTTTCCTCTCTCTGTAACATCTCCAGCCTTGTTTTCACATCTCAGTAACAGCCCCAGACTTGCTTTCCCAACGCTGTGACATCTCCAGCTTTGCTTTCACATCTCTGTAACCGCTGCAGACTTGCTTTCCCAACTCTATAACATCTCTAGCCTTGTGTTTGTATCTCTGTATCATTTCCAGCCTTGATTTCCTATCTCTCCACAACATCTCCACATTTGCTTTTGTATCTGTGTATCGTCTCCAGCCTTGCTCTCCTCTCTCTCTGTAACATCTCCAGCATTGCTTTCCTGTCTCTGTAAAATCTCCAGACTTGCTTTCCCAGCTCTGTACGATCTCCAGCCTTGCTTTCCTATCTCTGCAACATCTCCAGCTTTGCTTTCACATCTCTGTAACCGCTCCAATCTTGCTTTCCCAACTCTGGAACATCTCTAGCCTTGTGTTTGTATCTCTGTATCATCTCTAGCCTTGCTTTCCTATCTCTGTCAAATCTCCTGCCTTCCCTTCCTTACTTTGTAACATCTCCAGCCTTGCTTTCCTCTCTCTGTAACATCCCTAGCCTTGCTTTCCTATCTCAGCAACATCTCCAGCATTGCTTTCCTCTCTCTGTAACATCTCTAGCCTTCCTTTCCTCTCTCTGTAACATCTCTAGCCTTCCTTTCCTATCTCTGTATCATCTCCGGCCTTGCTTTCCTATCTCTGAATATCTCCAGCCTGGCTTTCCTTTTTCTTTAAAATCTCTAGCCTTGCTTTCCTATCACTGTAACATCTCCAGCCTTGCATTTTTATCTCTGTAACATCTCCGGCCTTGCATTCCTATATCTGTAACATCTCCAGCCTTGCTTTCCTCTTTCTGTAACATCTCTAGCCTTGCTTTCCTCTCTCTGTAACATCTCCAGCCTTGTTTTCACATCTCTGTAACCGCTCCAGACATGCTTTCCCAACTCTGTAACATCTCTAGCCTTGTGTTTGTGTCTCTGTATCATCTCTAACCTTGCTTTCCTCTCTCTCCGCAACATCTCCAGCATTGCTTTCCTCTTTCTGTAAAATCTCTAGCCTTGCTTTCCTATCTCTGAAAAATGTCCTGCCTTCCTTTCCTTTCTCTGTAACATCTCCAGCCTTGCTTTCCTCTGCCTGTAACATCTCTAGCCTTGCTTTCCTCTCTGTAATATCTCCTGCCTTCTGTTCCTTACTCTGCAACATCTCCGGCCCTGCTTTCCTTTCTCAGTAACATCTCCCCCCTTGCTTTCCTCTCTCTGTAAAATCTCCAGCCTTGCTTTCCTTTTTCTGTAAAATCTCTAGTCTTGCCTTCCTCTCTCTCCTCAACATCTCCATCCTTGCCTTTGTATCTCTGTAACATCTCCAGCCTTGCTTTCCTCTCTCTGCAACATCTCTAGCCTTGCTTTCCTATCTCTGAAAAATGTCCTGCCTTCCTTTCCCTTCTCTGTAACATCTCCAGCCTTGCTTTCCTCTCTCTGTAATCTCTCTAGCCTTGCTTTCCTATCTCTGCAAAGTCTCCTGCCTTCCCTTCCTTACTCTGTAACATCTCCGGCCCTGCTTTCCTTTCTCGATAACATCTCCAGCCTTGCTTTCCTTTTTCTATAACCCATCTAGCCTTGCTTTCCTATCTTTGTAACATCTCTAGCCTTGCTTTCCTTTTTCTGTAACATCTCTAGCCTTGCTTTCCTATCAATGTAACATCTCCAGCCTTGCTTTCCTTTTTCTGTAACATCTCTAGCCTTGCTTTCCTATCTCTGTATCGTATCCAGACTTGCTTTCCTCTCTCTGTAACATCTCCAGCCTCGTTTTCCTATTTCTGTAACATCTCCAGCATTGCTTTCTTTTCTCTGTATCGTCTCCAGAATGCTTTCCTCTCTCTGTAACATCTCCAGCCTTGTTTTCACATCTCAGTAACAGCCCCAGACTTGCTTTCCCAACGCTGTGACATCTCCAGCTTTGCTTTCACATCTCTGTAACCGCTGCAGACTTGCTTTCCCAACTCTGTAACATCTCTAGCCTTGTGTTTGTATCTCTGTATCATCTCCAGCCTTGCTTTCATATCTCTGTAACATCTCGTCTTGCTTTCCTATCTCTGCAACATCTCAAGCATTGCTTTCCTATCTCTGTAACATCTCCAGCCTTGCTTTCCTCTGCCTGTAACATCGCTAGCCTTGCTTTCCTATCTCTGTAACATCTCGTCTTGCTTTCCTATCTCTGCAACATCTCTAGCGTTGCTTTCCTATCTCTGCAACATCTCCAGCCTTGCTTTCCTATCTCTGTAACATCGCTAGCCTTGCTTTCCTATCTCTGTAAAATGACCTGCATTCCTTTCTTATCTCTGTAACATTTCCAGCCTTGCTTTCCTCTCTCTGTAACATCGCTAGCCTTGCTTTCCTCTCTCTCGGTAACATCTCCAGCCTTGCATTCCTCTCTCTGTAACATCTCCAGCCTTGCATTCCTATCTCTGTAACATCTCCAACATTGCTTTCCTGTCTCTGTAAAATCTCCAGACTTGCTTTCCCACCTCTGCAACATCTCCAGCATTGCTTTATTATCTCTGTATCGTCTCCAGAATGCTTTCCTATCTCTGTAACATCTCCAGCCTTGTTTTCACATCTCAGTAACAGCCCCAGACTTGCTTTCCCAACGCTGTGAAATCTGCAGCTTTGCTTTCACATTTCTGTAACCGCTCCAGACTTGCTTTCCCAACTCTATAACATCTCTAGCCTTGTGTTTGTATCTCTGTGTCATCTCCAGCCTTGCTTTCATATCTCTGTAACATCTCAAGCATTGCTCTCCTATCTCTGTAACATCTCCAGCCTTGCTTTTCTCTGCCTGTATCATCTCCAGTCTTGCTTTCCTATGTCTGCAACATCTCCAGCCTTGTTTTCCTATCACTGTAACATCTCCAGCCTTGCTTTTGTATCTCTGTATCGTCTCCAGCCTTGCTCTCCTCTCTCTCTGTAACATCTCTAGCCTTGCATTCCTATCTCTGTAAAAACTCCTGCCTTCCCTTCCTTACTCTGTCACATCTCCAGCGCTACTTTCCTTTCCCAGTAACATCTCTAGCCTTGCTTTCCTATCTCTGTATCATGTCTAGCCTTGCTTTCCTTTTTCTGTAACATCTCTAGCCTTGCTTTCCTATCACTGTACCATCTCCAGCCTTGTTTTCCTGTCTCTGTATCGTCTCCAGATTTGCTTTCCTATCTTTGCAACATCTCTAGACTTGCTTTCCTTTCTCTCTGTAACATCTCTAGCCTTCCTTTCCTATCTCTGTATCATCTCCGGCCTTGCTTTCCTATCTCTGAATATCTCCAGCCTGGCTTTCCTTTTTCTTTAAAATCTCTAGCCTTGCTTTCCTATCACTGTAACATCTCCAGCCTTGCATTTTTATCTCTGTAACATCTCCGGCCTTGCATTCCTATATCTGTAACATCTCCAGCCTTGCTTTCCTCTTTCTGTAACATCTCTAGCCTTGCTTTCCTCTCTCTGTAACATCTCCAGCCTTGTTTTCACATCTCTGTAACCGCTCCAGACATGCTATCCCAACTCTGTAACATCTCTAGCCTTGTGTTTGTGTCTCTGTATCATCTCTAACCTTGCTTTCCTCTCTCTCCGCAACATCTCCAGCATTGCTTTCCTCTTTCTGTAAAATCTCTAGCCTTGCTTTCCTATCTCTGAAAAATGTCCTGCCTTCCTTTCCTTTCTCTGTAACATCTCCAGCCTTGCTTTCCTCTGCCTGTAACATCTCTAGCCTTGCTTTCCTCTCTGCAATATCTCCTGCCTTCTGTTCCTTACTCTGCAACATCTCCGGCCCTGCTTTCCTTTCTCAGTAACATCTCCCCCCTTGCTTTCCTCTCTCTGTAACATCTCCAGCCTTGCTTTCCTTTTTCTGTAAAATCTCTAGTCTTGCCTTCCTCTCTCTCCTCAACATCTCCATCCTTGCCTTTGTATCTCTGTAACATCTCCAGCCTTGCTTTCCTCTCTCTGCAACATCTCTAGCCTTGCTTTCCTATCTCTGAAAAATGTCCTGCCTTCCTTTCCCTTCTCTGTAACATCTCCAGCCTTGCTTTCCTCTCTCTGTAATCTCTCTAGCATTGCTTTCCTCTCTCTGTAATCTCTCTAGCCTTGCTTTCCTATCTCTGTAAAGTCTCCTGCCTTCCCTTCCTTACTCTGTAACATCTCCGGCCCTGCTTTCCTTTCTCGGTAACATCTCCAGCCTTGCTTTCCTTTTTCTATAACCCATCTAGCCTTGCTTTCCTATCTTTGTAACATCTCTAGCCTTGCTTTCCTTTTTCTGTAACATCTCTAGCCTTGCTTTCCTATCAATGTAACATCTCCAGCCTTGCTTTCCTTTTTCTGTAACATCTCTAGCCTTGCTTTCCTATCAATGTAACATCTCCAGCCTTGCTTTCCTATCTCTGTATCGTATCCAGACTTGCTTTCCTTTCTCTGTAACATCTCCAGCCTCGTTTTCCTATTTCTGTAACATCTCCAGCATTGCTTTCTTTTCTCTGTATCGTCTCAAGAATGCTTTCCTCTCTCTGTAACATCTCCAGCCTTGTTTTCACATCTCAGTAACAGCCCCAGACTTGCTTTCCCAACGCTGTGACATCTCCAGCTTTGCTTTCACATCTCTGTAACCGCTGCAGACTTGCTTTCCCAACTCTGTAACATCTCTAGCCTTGTGTTTGTATCTCTGTATCATCTCCAGCCTTGCTTTCATATCTCTGTAACATCTCGTCTTGCTTTCCTATCTCTGCAACATATCATGCATTGCTTTCCTATCTCTGTAACATCTCCAGCCTTGCTTTCCTCTGCCTGTAACATCGCTAGCCTTGCTTTCCTATCTCTGTAACATCTCGTCTTGCTTTCCTATCTCTGTAACATCTCCAGCCTTGCTTTCCTATCTCTGTAACATCGCTAGCCTTGCTTTCCTATCTCTGTAAAATGACCTGCATTCCTTTCTTATCTCTGTAACATTTCCAGCCTTGCTTTCCTCTCTCTGTAACATCGCTAGCCTTGCTTTCCTCTCTCTCGGTAACATCTCCAGCCTTGCATTCCTCTCTCTGTAACATCTCCAGCCTTGCATTCCTATCTCTGTAACATCTCCAACATTGCTTTCCTGTCTCTGTAAAATCTCCAGACTTGCTTTCCCACCTCTGCAACATCTCCAGCATTACTTTATTATCTCTGTATCGTCTCCAGAATGCTTTCCTATCTCTGTAACATCTCCAGCCTTGTTTTCACATCTCAGTAACAGCCCCAGACTTGCTTTCCCAACGCTGTGAAATCTGCAGCTTTGCTTTCACATTTCTGTAACCGCTCCAGACTTGCTTTCCCAACTCTATAACATCTCTAGCCTTGTGTTTGTATCTCTGTGTCATCTCCAGCCTTGCTTTCATATCTCTGTAACATCTCAAGCATTGCTCTCCTATCTCTGTAACATCTCCAGCCTTGCTTTTCTCTGCCTGTATCATCTCCAGTCTTGCTTTCCTATGTCTGCAACATCTCCAGCCTTGTTTTCCTATCACTGTAACGTCTCCAGCCTTGCTTTTGTATCTCTGTATCGTCTCCAGCCTTGCTCTCCTCTCTCTCTGTAACATCTCTAGCCTTGCATTCCTATCTCTGTAAAAACTCCTGCCTTCCCTACCTTACTCTGTCACATCTCCAGCCCTACTTTCCTTTCCCAGTAACATCTCTAGCCTTGCTTTCCTATCTCTGTATCATGTCTAGCCTTGCTTTCCTTTTTCTGTAACATCTCTAGCTTTGCTTTCCTATCACTGTACCATCTCCAGCCTTGTTTTCCTGTCTCTGTATCGTCTCCAGATTTGCTTTCCTATCTTTGCAACATCTCTAGACTTGCTTTCCTTTCTCTCTGTAACATCACCAGCCTTGCTTTCCTTTCTCTTTGTAACATCTCCAGCCTTGCTTTCCCAAATCTGTAACATCTCCAGCCTTGCTTTCCTGTCTCTGTAACATCTCAAGCATTGCTTTCCTCACTCTGTATCAATTCCGGCCTTGCTTTCCCATCTCTATATTGTCACCAGATTTGCTTTCCTATCTCTATAACATCTCCAGCCTTGCTTTCCCAACTATGTAACATCTCCAGACTTTCATTCCTATATCTGTCACATCTCCAGCCTTGATCTCCAATCTCTGTAACATCTCCAGCCTGGCTTTCCTGTCTCTGTAACTTCTCCAACCTGTCTTTCCTATCTCTGTATCATGTCTAGCCTTGCTTTCCTTTTTCTGTAACATCTCTGGCCTTGCTTTCCTATCACTGTACCATCTCCAGCCTTGTTTTCCTGTCTCTGTATCGTCTCCAGACTTGCTTTCCTATCTTTGTAACATCTCCAGCTTTGCATTCCTATCTTTGCAACATCTCTAGACTTGCTTTCCTTTCTCTCTGTAACATCTCCAGCCTTGCTTTCCCAACTCTGTAACATCTCCAGCCTTGCTTTCCTCTCTCTGTATCATCTCCAGCCTTGCTTTTCTCTGTCTGCATCATCTCCAGCCTTGCTTTTCTCTGTCTGTAACATCTCCAGCCTTGCTTTCCTACCTCTGTGACATCTCTAGCTTTGCATTCCTATCTTGTAACATCTCCAGCCTTGCTTTCCTATCTCTGTAATATCTCTAGCTTTGCTTTTCTCTGTCTGTAACATCTCCAGCCTTGCTTTCCTATCTCTGTAATATCTCTAGCTTTGCATTCCTATCTTGTAACATCTCCAGCCTTGCTTTCCTATCTCTGTATCATCTCCAGCCTTGCTTTTCTCTGTCTGTAACATCTCCAGCCTTGCTTTCCTACCTCTGTGACATCTCCAGACTTGCATTCACATCTCTTTAGCATCTTCAACCTTTTCTATGTAGTTCTCAGTATCTCAGATGATCCGGAGTGCATCCAGCTCCATCTCCCGAACGTGTCTCCCAGCACCTGGAGCTGGGTTCACTTCCCAAACACGTGTATTCATCACGAAGTTGAAGTCTCCCTGAACTGCCACATCCTGCAGGAGGAACATGCGACTGCCCTAACTGCCATCTCGACTGCTGTAAGACTAGAGTTCAAAGGAGTTTACCTTTTGTTGAGCGGCTGCTCACTGAAACCAGTCAAATCAAAGCACGACTACCTACTCTGCTACTGGCAGCATGTCTATGGACAAATCCACATTTAGTTTTTGCGAGGGAAGGAGGGAGACACTGCAGGGAAAAAGTGTTAGGGCCTGAAGCACTCCTTGACACCAGGCACATAATGACCATTTCGTCAGTGCAGGTCACCGCTTGACCTTGGAAGGTGTCTTACTGAGGTCTTCCTTCTGGTAGTGGTGACTGCGCTGATGCAAGTATTCCACCGACATCCAAACCGCGTTTTCGCATTCCTCTGGTCTTTTCTGACTATTAGTACTGCATTTCTGAATACCTTGAATCTATTGATTGCATTCCAAACTGAGTCTCACTCCCTAGGGAAAGAGGTTGAAATTTCACTGAATACAGGCTATTGGGAAAAAAAGTTTACCATTGGACATATGAGCGACAGTATGCCGATCTGCTCACTGTCTGTTTTTTCCTTTCAATTTGCATATATTTATTCTGACAACCCTCCATTCCACTTTCCTACATTTTTCCCATAACACTTGTTTAAAAATCTGTCCATCTCAGCCTTGAAGATATTTAGTGATCGAGCCTCATCAGCCTTCACAATTTTCTACAGTTGTTTTCCTCCCACTGATGTGAGACTTGGTGGTCTTTAAACCCATTGCCTTTTTTTTCTCACACTGTGTGGAAATTGAAACTACATAAAATTCAATCACACCAACTCTGTGGCCAGATCCCAAATAAAAAAAAACACAAAGATTTTAGGAGCCTGCAAACTCTTCCCTCATCTTCCACATCAGCCTAGGGTACAGTTCATCCGGAACTAGGGATTTGCCACTTTTTATCCTGCATAAACGTCCAATTCTTCCTCAGCTTGTGTGTCACTTTGCTTAAAGCACTGTATTAGGGACTGAGTGAATCCAGGAACTGCTTCTCCAAAGTGAAGCACGTGTTTAACATATTCTATGGCTCTGTCCTCAGGCTGCATCCTCGGGCCCTAATACTCCCTATTGTTTCGCTGGTCCTTAATAAACCGATAAAATGTCTTTGGATTATTGAAGCTATTGCCCGCTAATGCTTTTTTAACCCCATTTTAATTCTTCCACTAACTTTCTTGAGATTAGCCCTACATGTTCACTGCTCTTCTGGCACCTATTTTTGTATCTGATACGTATTGATATAAGAAGTTCTCTGGAATAAATGTCAAGACATATTTTCCCTCTTAAAAATATTCACTGCCCTCATGAATGTTTGGAATTGAAATGCCTGAATAGAATGATCCTATTATTGAATTTACACAACTCAATGAATTGGTTACATGTCTGCTCCTGTACACATTGGTTAGAGGAGGCAGTATATCTCCGTAACAGCCTTGAGGGATGAATTGAGGAAAAACACATGGCTTAGGGGCAGCAGTTGGCCATTTGGCTGCACCATTCAGAATGCTCATGACTGATCTGAGTTTGTCTGTCCATCCGTCTCCTGTCTGTTCCCAATAAACATTTACTCTCCTGTCCATCAAAGATCAGTCAAGCTCATAAGACCATAAGATCATAAGACATAGGAGTGGAAATAAGGCTATTCGGCCCATCGAGTCCACTCCTCCATTCAATCATGGCTGATGGGCATTTCAACTCCACTTAACCGCATTCTCCCCGTAGCTCAGACTTATGCACTTAATGGTAAGGTCCTGGGGAGTGTTTCTTTTAAACAAAGAAGCCTTGGAATGCAGGGTCATAGCTCTCTGAAAGTGAAGTCACAGGTAGATAGGACAGTGAAGAAGGCGTTTGTTATGCTTTCCTTTATTGGTCAGAGTATTAAGTACAAGAATAGGGAGGTCATGTTGCGACTGTACAGGACATTGGTAAGGCAACTGTTGGGATATTGCATGCAATTCTAGTCTCCTACCTATTGGAAAGATGTTGTGATGCGTGAAAGGGTTCAGAAAAAATTAACAAGGATGTTGCTGGTGTTGGAGGATTTGAGCTATAGGGAGAGGCTGAAAATGCTGGGACTGTTTTCCCCGGAGCGTCGGAGTCTGAGGGGTGTCCTTATGCAGGTTTACAAAATTATGAGGGGCATGGATAGAATAAACAGACAAAGTATTTTCCCTGGGGTCGGGAGTGCAGAACTAGAGGGCATAGGTTTAGGTTAGAGGGGAAAGATATAAAATAGACCTAAGGGGCAACGTTTTCACGCAGAAGGTGGTACGTTTATGGAATGAGCTGCCAGAGGATGTGGTGGAGTCTGGTACAATTGCAACATTTAAGAGACATTTGGATGGGTATATGAATAGGAAGGGTTTGGAGGGATATGGGCCGGGTGCTGACAGGTGCGACTAGATTGCGTTAGGATATCTGGTTGGCATGGACAGGTTGGACTGAAGGGTCTGCTTCCATGCTGTACATCTCTATGATTTTATAAAAGAGTCTTCACTGCTCCCTGAGGATGAGGACACCACAGGAAGCACAACACTAAAGTGAAAGGGACGTCCTTATTTCTTTGTGGGACCTGTTATTTTAAAACTGAACATCAAATCACCACCTCTTTTCAGAAATAAGGAAAGAATAATTAGAAATAAACATAAACTATTCTGGACTCCAAACCTGTCCCACATTGCCACTGACCCTTTCAAATGGAATATGTATCAAACCCAGCCTCTTCTGCTGTCTCAGGAAGAGAGCACCTGATAGCATAACACCACATGAGCATGAACAATGTAGCAGAATGAGACAATTCGGCCCATCGTGTGTAATATGCCATTCAATCATTTCTTATATGTTCCTCAACGTCATTCTCCTGCCTTCCCCGGAGAATCTTTGATCCCCTTACAAATCAAAAGCTTATCTGTTTGTGTCTTAATGACGCTCGTGTCAGTGAGAGTGTGTTTGTGTCCCCATCTGCTTGTCATCTGTGTATTTGTGCGTCTGCGTCTGTCTTTCTGTGTATCAGCCTGTGTGTTGTATCTGTGTTTGTGTCTATTTGTGTGTCACTCTATATGTCTGTGTGTGTTTCTACGTGTTGAATCTGCCAATCCCCTTGTATGTGTTGTGTTTGTTCGTACGTTGGGGTGTTTACCAATAATTCTGTGTATTTCAGTGTCTGCATCTGTATTTTTGGGGGGGAAGTGAAAGGCCTGTTGTTGGAACTGCCAGTGGGTTGAAAGTAAGAATTGTCTTTCACTGAGCACTGTTCCTTAATCGGTCAATGGGATATGGATGTTTCAGAAACTTCATGCGTGGCATCCCAGTACACTCCATCTTGTACTAGTGTCCTCCCCACATGATTGGGTTAGAGGGGTGAGGGAATGGATAATGGCAATTCCACCACCCGGCTTGGCCATTTCTGCCCTATTCCAGGCTGTTTCTCTTGGAATGGGAGAAAGGGAGGGAGGGAGTGAGGGCAGGAGTGGGTGGCCCTGCTATTAGTGCTGGTATAGGTGGGGCTGGGGGGAATTGTGAGGTGTCCGGAATGAGTCAGTTGACAGTTTTGAATCCATATAGCGTTATTGTGTGGGGGGATATTGCGTGGGTGATAGAGAAAGTGTGGGAAGGAAGTTGCTGAATTCAATAGTGAGATTAGTAGTGCGTGAGCCTTATTTGGAAATAGACCTTGAGGATTGTCTGTGCGTAGGTGCTATAACAGATACACAGTGAGTGTGAGGGAGCAGAGAGAATACGGTGAGCTTTATCCTTTCAGAGCGGGGAGGATATTGATGCTTGTCCTGTATTGATGGGCATTTCTTCAGATCATCTCAGTGTCGAGGTGAGCATTCCCGAATGTCTTGTCCAAGTCTATCATTAATAATGGCACAGAACTGTCCCTCAGATTCCACAGAATCAGTTTAGGTAGAGTTTACAAATAGCAAGGAGAAGCAAATATTGGTGTGTTATATATCGAAACCAAAACAGTTGCAGAAAATCTGAGCATCATATATTCTGGAAATTATATAGACAAGTATTGTGGATACTGCAGCTTTACTGGTTCGTCTCAAGTTGCATCTAAACTGCATTAACTAAGTGACTGCACACATTGTGAAAAATAAATTCTGTAAGTGCATTTGAGGTGGGTTTAAGAGTATGTTGTGAAGCAAACTAGAGAGCAGGTTATTTTGGATTTGGTGTTGTGTGATCAGAAGGATGAATTGATAACCTTGCTCTGAAACAGCTTTTAAGGAATAGTGACATTAATAAGGTGCATTTTACATGGTATCTGCATATAATATAGAATGCTTGAACATTCTGGTCAAACATCAGCGTATCCTGGAGGGTCAAGTTCGCTCCAGTGAATTGGGAAAGTACAATATAACATTCAGTGGGACACAAGCAATGGTTGTTTGAGTCAGAGAGTCCGACAACATGGAGACAGGCCCTTCCATTCCGATCAAAATGTCAATCCACGCAAACCCCATTTCCCTGCCATTGCCCTGTATCTTTCTAACCCTTTCCTGTCCGTGTATTTGTCCAAATGCCTTTTACATTTTGCGAATGTTCCCGCCTCAACCACTTCAGCTGGCACATCATTCCATATGCGTACCGCACTCTGTGTATAAAACAGTTGCTCCTCCAGTTCTCTTTTATTGTTTCCCCTCTGACCTTAAACTGATGCCATCTAATCCGTGATTGCACAACCCCTGAGCAAAAGAAAAGTGCGTTCACTCTGTCCATCCCTCCCATGATCTTATACACTTCTATTAGATTCCCCCTCAGCCTCATACATCTTAAGTAAAAGGTCCTAGCTTGTCCATCCTTCCCAATAACTCAGACCATTGAGTCCTTCGCTATATCTATGTAAATTTCTTCTGCACTCTTTCCAGTTTAATGACATCCTTCCTATAGCAAAGTGAACAAAACTGAACATAACGCTACCAATATGGCTTCACCAGCATCCTGTATAACTGCAACGTAACTCGTTAATGTCAATACTCCGTGATATACCCTGATGAAGAACAGTGTGCCAAACGCTTTCTTCACTGCCTTGTCTACCTCTGAGTAAACTTTCAGAGAACCATTCACCTGAATCCCAAGGTCCCTCTGTTCCACTACACTCCTTAGGACCCAACCATTCACCAGGAAACTCCAACCTTGATTTGACTTTCTAAAATGCAGGAACTTACACTGATCTACATTAAAATCCATTTGCCATTTCTCAGCCACTTCTCCAGCTGATCAAGATACTGCTGAATTTTCTGAAATTTCTGATAACCTTCTTCACTCTCGATGATGCTAATTTTCTCGTCATCTTCAAACTTACAATTCATGCCTGTACATTCTCATCTTCATCATAGATATATGTAATATGTAGTGGTCACAGCACTAAACCGTGAGGCATTCCACTAGTCACAGGCCTCCAGGCTGACAAGCATCCTTCCGCTATTACCCCTGCTTCCTACCTTCAAGACAATTTTGTATCTAATTTGGCAGCTCCAGCTCAATTTCAGGTGATCTAACCTTCCAGAACAGCGTACCATATGGAACCTTTTTGAAGGCCTTACTGGAATCCATATAGACTACGTATGCCACCCGGACCTCCTCAACGTTGCTGCTCACATCATCAAAGAATTCAAACAAATTTGTGAGCCATGATCTCCCATGCACAAAGCTGTGCTGAGTTTGATGATGGGCTTTTGCCTGAAACATTGATTTTCCTGTTCCTCGGATGCCGTTTGACCTGCTGTGATTTTCTAGCACTACTCTAATCTTACTCCTAATCACACCCTGTCTTTCCAAATGCATGTATATCTTATCTCTCAGAACCTTTTCCAGTAAGTTACCTACTACAGATTTTAGGTTCCCTGGTCTATAGTTCCCAGGTTTTTCGTCGTAGCCCTTCTTGAGTAAGGACACAGCATTCGCTACCCTCCAGTCCTCCGGGACCTCACCTGTTGGCCAAGTATGATGCATAAGTATCAGCCAGGGACCCCGCAATTCCTTCCCTGTCCTCCTGCAGTGTTCCTGAATATATCTGGTCAGGACCAAGAGATTTATAGAAATAAAAAGTCTGAAAAATACATCTATTTATTTCAGGTACAAACACCACAGAAAGGGGAAGTGACAAAATGATTTTTAACACAACAAAATCGAAAATGTATTAATCATAGGAAGTGGCTTCAGAAGAATTTCAGTCATTGTGGGAACTTGAGAATTTTCAGAAATTCACGATCCAGAAACAAGGGCAACGAAACTGATAGGGAAATCAGAAAGAGAACTTGAATGCTAACAAACAGGAACAAAAAACCACTGCATAAATCTACAATCTGTAATTCAAAGGAAACAAAATAAAAGCAAGGTCAAATATGGAAATTTGTAATCAGGAGAGGAGTGTTTATTGTGAAGAACAGGGAAATCGTCAAGAAAATAATCAGTTACTATGCATCTGTCTTCATGGATTAAGATCCACAAAATCACCCAGTAATACCAAGTGATCATGTAGGGCTTGTGCAACGAGAGACATAAAGTCAATTTATATCAGTAAAAAGGTGGTATTTGAAAAAGTGATTGGATTGAGCATGGCTAAGTCTGACAATCCTGGTGTACTTCATATTAAAATGTCAGACATAAGTCAGTAATAGAAGTATTAATTGCACTGTTGATGACTGGCTGTTTTATTTTCCTGTAGTTTCTGAAGAGGCCGGAAGCCATTGCAGATAAATACAAGTTAGTGAACGTGGTCCAAGCACGATAGATTAATGGAAGGGAGCTGAGCATCTATAAAAGGGAAGAAGACATAGTTTGGAGACCTGCTGATCAATTAACTTGACATCTGCAGGGAAACTGTTGGAATCTATTGTACAGCGTGTGATATTGGATACTTAGAAATTAACAGCAACAATGGAGAGGATCCGTATGTATTTCTGACAGACGTCTAACTAGACGCGCTATTAATTGTTAGACCCCAACTACTACCCCCTGAGAAAAATAACAGGAAGTGACTTCACCACAGGAAATAACATCACCACAGGAAATGACATCAACATCCCAAAGAAACCCAAACATACGAATAGAAAGCATGAATTTTCAACATTGCTTCGCATGAGGTCCTCTGAAGATGTTACCTCGTAAGGTAATGAAGTGTCTGGAAATGAACCTTCCAGCTCAGCGAGAAAACCTGCATCCATTGGTGAAAATGTGTTGCTGGAAAAAGCTCACGCCCGAAGCGTCGATTCTCCTCCTCCTTGGATGCTGCCTGACCTGCTGCGCTTTTCCAGCAACACATTTTCAACTCTGATCTCCAGCATCTGCAGTCCTCACTTTCTCCTGCATCCATTGTGTACAGTTTTAGTGACACAATCGGAGAAAGAATATACTGACCACAAAAAAAGAGTGCAGTGGACATTCTGCAGATGAGTCCCACAGATGGCGAGGTTGCCTGATGAGGAAACTCAGTCCATGTTCTCCAGAGTTTCGAAGCGAGATGTGTCACAGTGAAATTTAGAAAATTCACAAAACATATGACAGTTTGGAAATTAACAGAATGCTTCCCTGGCTGTCTTATCCACATTCAGGGCAAATAATGGCAAGATAAGGAATGGCCACGTAATACGGTAATAATGAGGAAATTCATCACTCGGTGAGAACTGCCTAAAACAGGGGCATACAAACCTGCTGGTAGGGTAGGATGAGGGAGGATCTTCAGATATTCTGCCAGTGTGTCAAGCAGAAAAGAATAACAAGGGAACAGGTGACTTGTCATTAGTGACTTGCCAAGTTGCATCCAAATTAACTTAGTGTTAGGAGACAAAGGATAGTTGTTGAAGGCTGAAGACCGGTGTGTCTGGAGAACGGTGTCCAATGGTGTATCATAGGGATCAGTGCTGTATCCCTAATTATTTGTGATTCGGAGGTGCTGGTGTTATACTGGGGTGGGCAATCCTAAAAATCACATAACACCAGGTTATAGTCCAGCTGGCACGTGCTTTCAAAGTGCACAACACCTGATGAAGAAGTAGCATTTCCAAGCTAGTGCCTCCGAATAAACCTGTTGGACTATAACCAGGTGTTGTGTGAACTATAACCTTATTATTTGTGGTACTCATAAATGATGCAGTTGTAAATACAGACGGGGGTGGCGGGAATGTGACAACTATGTTTTTGTTTAATTCAAGGATTGGCCGGGTGGTTCGCAGTGAGGACGAAGGCCTTATGTTACAGGAAGATACTGATGGAATGGTCAGGTGGACAGATCAATGGCAGATGGAATGTAACCCTGATAAATATGAGGTGATGCACGTTGGAAGAAGGAACCAGACAGGGGAGGACACAATGATTGGCAGCACACTCGGGAGCTCAGAGGGTGCTTCTCCACACATCCCTGAATGTGACTAAACGGGTTAATACACAATTTGAGAAAACATCGGGGATGTAAACATAACCTTTATTCATCAAGGCATAGATTATAAGAGCTATGCAGAACTTTGGTTTGGCCAAGTTGGAATACTGTGTGTAGTCCTTGGAACTACATTACAGGAAGGATCTGATTGTCGTGGAGGGGTCTCAGAGGAGAAATCACCAGGATGTTCCCTGGGATGGACCATATCAGCTATGGAGATAGGCTGGATAAGCTCGGGTTGTTTACTTTGGAGCAGAGAAGGCTGAGCGGGATGTGATTTAGGAGGATAAGATTCCGAGGGACATGGACAGGGTGGGTAGACAGCAGCTGTTCCTTTTAGTCAAAGGGCCAAGAACAATGGAGCGCATTTTAAAGTGAAGGATTTGAGATTTGGAGGGAATTGAGCTTTGTTTGTCACTCAGAGGGTGTTGGGGTCAGGAATGCCCTTCCTGAGAGAGGAGTTGTCATGGTACTTCACAACCTTTGGAAAATATATGGCTGTGAACTTGAAATGCCATAAGATTCATGGCTACAAGCCTTGTGTCGGAAAGTGGGACTAATGTTGACCGTGCTGTATTTCTGATGGTACAAAGTCTGTGCTTCTGTGTCTATATGGCTGTGGAAGGTCAATCATTGTGTAGCTTAGGATAGGAATTGATGGGTTTCTGAAGAGTATATTAACAAGTGTTTTAAGATTGAACTTGTAATATCTTCTGAAAATATGTCAATGGCAAAATTAAGTGGAAAAGGGTGCAGCTTTCTTACAGTCTGAATCCAGAGAATTGAGGGCAGGGAAAAAGCAGAACTATGGAACAAATATTTTAGTTATGTCTTCACAGAAGAAAACAAAACAGAAAAGATAACTTCCCAACAATACTAATGAACATTAGTCTGCTGAGAAAAAGGGAATAGAACAAAATTGGCAACCAAACAATTTTAGGGGAAGTATTGGAACTAAGAGGATTGAGCACAGACAAAGTCAACAGAGATTTATCAAATGGGAATCATATTTGAGAAAGTGACGTTTAGCATAATTATAGAGAAGCAATCAATGAAATATGATTGCATTTTCAGAAAAATTTTTGGACCAACATATGAATGGGAATCGTTTCGAGGCATTTGGGCCAAGTGCAAGCAGATGGGATTAGTCGAATTTAGAAAACCTGGTCAGCATGGACAAGTTGGACCAAAGGGTCTGTTTGAGCACGATATTACCTGATGGATGTAGAAATTGAGGAAAATGTACGAAAAGATATGATGTAATAAATTGCTAAGAAATATAAAAACAAGCATCATGAGCTTTTCTGACAACATAAAAAACCTTGAAGATGTGTGTGTGAGCTGAGGTGGAAGTGAAGTGAGGGAAGTACATTGAGGCCATTAGGAGGGTGTGACTGGAGAACTGGCCATAAAGATCATAAAGATCCATTAATCCTGATTCTCCGATTTTTATGTGTTAAGCAACCATTATCCCATGCAAATATATTATTCATCACACTACAAGCCTCTGTCTTGTGTCAGAATGTTTATTTTGTGATACCTTGTGAAAACTTTCTGGAAAGCCTCATGTTGCCAGTGCCCTTATGGGCGGCACGGTGGCACAGTGGTTAGCACTGCTGCCTCACAGCGCCAGAGATCCGGGTTCAATTCCCACCTCAGGCGGTTGACTGTATGGAGTTTGCACGTTCTCCCCGTGTCTGCGTGGGTTTCCTCCGGGTGCTCTGGTTTCCTCCCACAGTCCAAAGATGTGCAGGCCAGGTGGATTGGACATGCTACATTGCGTGTAGGTGTAGGTGTATCAGGATTAATGGATCTTTATGATAAAGACGTATCTACTGGATTACCACAAATATCAGGCCGATGGCATCAGTTATGTATAATCTATACTGATAGCCTGACGGCCGGAGCTGAGTGCAATATACATCCGAGCTTGTGGATGACACTAAGAACCAAAATGCAGGCTGCTATTCGATGAAGAGGACTCCCAAAAAAATAGTAGTACAAAGGGATTGGAGTGTTCCTGAGTATGAAACGTAACGTCTGCATGCTGATGCAGCAAGTAACTAGGTTGGTTCATGAGGCGGCTTCCTGGGACGGAAGGGTTGAATTATTGAATACATTTAAAATGGTGAGATTAATCATTGTGGTTGAAATGAATGAGTGATATTACTGAAATGTACAAGATACAGAGGGGGCTTGACAAGGTAGATGCTGAGAAGGTGTTTCCCCTGAGTCTCGAACTCGAGGCGGTAGATACTGAATAAGGGACATCGATTTCAATCTGAGGTGAAAAATGATGAACTCTCTCAGAAGGGAGTGAACGTCTGGAATTCCCTAACCCAGAGAGTTGTGGAGGGATACAAGGAATTGAGTAGGAAAGTGGAGTTGAGCCCTGAAGTAGATCAGCCATGTTCTCATTGAATGAGAGTTCAGTCATGAGGGGCCGACTAGCCGTCTCATGTTCCTACTTCTTAGTCTTTTATGTCATGCTTTTGGAAAGTAATTGGTTATTTTCCTGGAAGTCGTGTTGTACAATGTTGTATTCGGGAGAGGAGAAAATTTGCCTGAGTTAATCCTGGATGGGATATGGGATCTGCATTCAAAGCAATTCCAGAGCAGAAGTTACAGAGTGGGGAAGCATGGAAAAAGGGATTGCGGCTGGGGGCCACTTCCTGACCAAGCCTGGAATTTCTAAGTGCATTTCCAAAACTACACCTAACCATCTGCGTAGCTTCCATCTGCCTGTTTGTAGCAGGTCCGAAGGGCTGAATGGAACATCAGAACATAGGGCTCAGGGACACGAGTGGGCTAAACGGCCCTTTGACACTACCCCACCAGTAAATAAGGTCATGGCTCATCTCCTTGTGGTCCCAGCTGCACTTTTCTCTCCATGCACCTTTATCCCTGATTCACCTGTCTATGGAAAATCAGACAAAGCCAGCCTCGATATAATATAATGATTCAGCCATCCTAAACTTCTGGGGAAGGGAATTCCCACTTGAGTGAAATCCTACTTTGTGAATTTTTCCTCACTCCGGTTCTGACTGAGGATGGAGGGTGTCACTGTTTCCTTTTCTAGTCCCACTACTCCACTGCTCACAACAAATGTTAAATGTAACCGAGTCGGTGATATGACCGATGATAAAGGTCTCAGACGGGGTCAGGTTCAGTGACAGGAACAAGTCAGGCAGATTTCTTTCGTCAGCCGCAGGTAACAAATAGGGCTAATGGAGCAGCATGTTAGATTTGTGGTTAGCACTGCTGCCTCATATCAGCAAGGAGCTGAACTCAATTCCAACCTCGTCTGACCCTCTATGTGGAGTTTGGACATTCTTCTCGTGTCTCTGTGGGTTTCTTCCCAGTTCTCCAGTTTTCTCCCACAGTTCGAAGACGTGCAGCTTAGTTTGATTGACCATGCTAAATTACCGATTAGTCTGTTTATTTTTGTTTTCTCAGGGTATAGTGAGTCTTTGGAACACTCTTCCCTGCAGACCATTCGAGGCAGAGATATTGAGTATTTTTGAGGCAATGTTCACGAATCACAGATGAGTCAAGGATTATCGAAGAGTGGGCAGCAATGTGCCTTGTGGGGAATATGTAGTCAGTGGTACTGAATGACACGGCTCCAGAGTATCCAGGAATTAAACGAAATGATAACATCGATAAAGGTTGAATGGGGAAACAAGATGGCAGCGATCTGAAAGGTCAGCTTTGCTGATCTCTGTACCACAATAATGCTCTACCCCACCCCACCACAGTCATTTACTTACAATTGAACACTAAAAGAGCTACAGAATCCTTACTAATGCCATTTTGTCAAGTGGAAATGACAAAACATTGGAAAGGATCGAGTAAGTCCCAACACGCAGCACACTCGTCAGAAGCTTTCAGCATGTCTGTGGCCGCACCTGTAACACCCTCTGCTCGTTCAATGGACCGAGTTACTCACCAGGACTGGTCACCGAGTTCACCAAGTTACGGGAAATGACTGAAACCATGATAGAAGAAAAATTCAGCATGAAGATAGCACCACTCTCAGCAGTGCTCCAAAAACATGAACAGCAACTTGAAAGGCTTGGAAACAGAACAGATGAGGTCAAGAGCCAAACTGTAGGTGCAGAGACTGTGATCGATTCCTGTAAGGAGCGGATCCTCACCCTTGAAAAACAGTTTCGTACCTTAACTAAACAAGGTGACGACCTCGAGAGCAGGGGCAGGATGAAGAGTGTTCATATCATCCGTCTGCTGGACCGGACATAAGGTGATCAGCCGGTGAGCTTTTCTGCGAGAACTGGCTGCAGAGATTCCTTCACTTCGAAGCTGACGAGGGACGGGTGAAGAGTGAGACAGTTCATTGGGTTACGGTGCTCAGGTCATACTCAGACCAACGCCCTCACCCTGTCCTTGTGCTATTACATTGTTGCAGGGACAAACAAAGATTTAGGGAAGCTTCCAGAACACAGGGAAGAGACCCGAAGAGGGCTCCAGGATTATGTTCTTCCAGGTCTTTTCAGCGGCAGTGATTCAGAAAAGAAAATCTTTTGATGATATCAAGAGAAGATTAAGGGAACTTGAGATTCAGTATTCCTTAATGGACTCAGCGGTGCTCCGTATGCACTAGTGGATCTTTCAATAGATCCACTCTCTCCAGAGGATGAGAAAACTTTGTGGACACTTTAAAGTGGGGTGGGTGCGTTAATGGAAAGCGATAACCTTGTTTATCTTTTTTAAAAGAAAGTTTGTTGACCGTTTCTGGTATTAAGCAGTGTTAAATTATAGTCGGGGATGAGTCGAGTACACACTTTTAAATTCTTCATTAGTAATACTACTGGTTTTTCTCTTGCTTAGTTTGTGTGTCGGGTTCGGCTCAAGCTAAGGAAGTTATGAAGGTGATCGTGATGACTGAATGCCGACCAAAGGGCAGTTCAGTCCCGATGTTTGTGATTAATTGCCCTGGATGCAGTATTGATAATGGGCAGAAGATAGAGATTTGTGACGTGCAAATGCCCCCAGTCGGCGGCGGGTAAATACCCCTCCTGAGAGCCATTGGCACTTTGTATCTTTTTTTTTGTTTTCGTATATATTTAGTTTTGGAACGTTTTGAGAGCTTGTTAGTTGTAGTAGCTTTTTTGTGTATTTCTTTTAGGTTCTATGATTCTTTATTCATTGGTGCTCAGTGATTTGTAATTTGAGTTCTTCCTCTCTGGATTTCAAATATTCTTTCAGTGTGTAATGGCTAATGTCATGCTTAAATGGCGTATCTGGAACATTAAGGGGAGCCATTCGCCAGTTAAGAAAAAGGAGAGGGTGGATATTGTCGTATTACAGAAATGCACTTTGATAACAAGGAACATTCAACATTACAGCAGGGTGGATTTGATCGGGTTTATTTCTTGTCTTTTAACACTAGGAATAGGAGAGAAGCCATACTGGTGAGGACGACTCTTTCATTTAAATTAGTAGATTGTATTAGACACCCACGGGAGGATCATTTTCCTCGAAGATATATGGGGAAGAAAGCAATAATTTGAATGTTTATTGCTCCCTGGCTCACTGCCGTAAATTCCTGATAGATGCATTTTCCAAATTAAGTAAGCTTTCTTCGTAGTACATTATCGTAGGAGGAGATTTCAATTGTCTTTTGCACCCACGGTGGACAGTATGCCCAAAGGCCCCCAGTACCATCTTTCCAATCTAAGCAATTAGTGGATTTTTGTGTGGAACTGGGGCTGGTGGATGTTTGGAGGCAGATCCACATCATAAATAGGGATTTTACTTTCTTCTTTAACCCGCAGAAATGCAACACTAGGGTTGATCTCTTCCTCAACTTGCAGCAATCTTCGATTCAGTGGTTTTCTGTACAATTGGGAATATTACCATTTCTGACCATGCAGCAGCATACTTACTGGTTAAGATTAAGGGCAATATAGCAGGTTGGAGACACTGGAGAATCCCTTTATTCTTAAGGATAGTAAGTACATTGAGTATTTCTGTAATGAATTCAGATCTTTCTTAGCCATTAATTCAGATTCAACCAGTAACCCATCCATTCTATGGAAAATTGCTAAGATTTATGCCAAAGGAATAATTATTCCTTAGGATGCGGCAGAAGCTTGAGCAGGAAAGCTTGCTCCAGGCACGTTTGAAGGCAGCTGGGAGGGCATACTGTGATAGACCCTCGGTGGCTTGGGTGCAGAGGATCACAATGCATCGGTCTGCAGTGAATTCTATGCTCTCACAGACAGCCAAGGAAAAACTTAATTTTGCAAAACAAAGGCTGTTTGCGCATGGTAATAAACCGGGCAAGTAGTTAGCCTATCTTGCGATGAAAAAGAGAACCCCAAAGCCATTGCCTCAACTCGGGAAGGTACTGGGACCCTTTCGTGCGATTCCATAAAGATTAAAGCAGCATTTCGGAGATTTTACTCCGAATTATATCAGACTAAACATTATGGGGATAGATGGATTAAGATGGAATCTTTCTTCAAGAACTTGGACCTTCCAGGGGTAACCCCCAAATAAGCGTCTTGCCTTAATGCACCATTGTCAGTGGTGGAGGGTGTAAAGCAGCTTCCAGGCAGAAAGGCACCCGGTCCTGACAGATGTCCACGTGAGTTTTATGAGGAATTTATAAACCTGTTGTCAGAGCCGATGCTTACTATGTTCGTCACTCACACAGTTACGACTGTGTCCCACCATCCTTAAGAGAGGCTCATATCTCTCTTATTCTGAAGAAAAGGAAGACACCGAAAGATTGTGCTCCCTATAGGCCCATCTCACATCTAAATGTTGATTTCAAAATTCTGTCTGAGTCCCTTACATTGAGGATGGAAACTATTTATCCTTCCATTGTCAAAGTATAACAAACCGGCTTATAAAAGGCTGCAGATATTCCAACAATGTTAGGAGATTACTCAATATGATCCAAGCGTGTCAACAGCAAATTATGCAGCTATTAATGATCTCTTTAGATGCAGAGAAGACATTTGCTTGGGTTGAGTAGCTGTATCTCTTCTATACGTTAGAATGGTTTGGTCTCAGCAAAGTTTTTATCAAGTGGGTGAGGGTCCTTTAAAATGACCCCCTGTGTGCGATCCTGTAAAATTAATATTTCTAGAGGCAGTCGACAAGGTTGTTAATGCCAATGTTGTTTACGATGGTGATGGAGCCACAGGCGAAGGCCATCTGCAGGGACCCCAACATATCTGCCCCAGAAGTGGGATAAAAGTCACGTAAGATTACATTGTTTATAGATGATGGTTTTAATTTTTTGTTAAATCCCACAGTTTTGGTACCTCACCTCATGCAATGCATCAGTTCGCCTCTGGGCGAACTCAGGGAAATACCTGATGCCGTGGGAGAATCCTGATTTCCTTTTCAATGGTCCCAGGGGGTAATGGGGATGTTCCCTATTTTGGTGTATTCATCAATCCTATCTTTGGACTTATATTTAAGTGGGATTTGTCCATTTGTTTGACAAAATTAAACAAGATCTTTGAAGATGGGAGACACTTCCAATATCCTGGCGAGGTCAGATAGCTCTTATTAACATGAATTCCCTCCCTTATTTGCTATACCCTATGTGAATGCTTTCTTTGAGGTTTCCCAGACAGATATTTAGGAGACTAAATGGATGGTGTAGCTCTGATTTGTCACCATAAGTGACCCCTTATCAAGTTAACCAAATTACAACGACCCCACAATTTGTGGGGAGTAGATCTCCCGGATATTAAAAGTTATCAATTATGCTCTTCTTTACACGATGTTAGTGAGGCCTCAGTGTCAATATGGTTAGATATTGAAGCTTCTCGGGCAAAGTGCTCCCTTATTAGTCTGCTACTCATAGACAAAATGAGGACAGTTATGAATTATTACCATTTCCCAATAAATATCAATAATTTTAAAGTAGGGAGGGCAATGTGTCCGATCGAGGGCAACATAGCCAAACCTCATTTCTTACCCCAAAGCGTGGTGTACCATGTTTCCGACGGGGAATACTGGATTCCATGCTTAAACTATGGACAACTCGTGCGTGTATCTTGCTTTGATGGTTTATCTGAGGGAGAAACAAGGATGTCCTTTGATCAAATAAGTGTTAACTATAGACTACCGAGTAGAGATCTCTTCTGTTTTCTTTTTATCAGATCAGAGATGTTATTCAGAAAAGAACCACGCTTTTAACAGACCCGTACAGATCCGATAAAGAGAAGAGTGTGTTTATTGCTAAGAACACTCTCTCTGTCAGTACCCTTTATCATTTGTTGGAGAGTGACCTCTCAGACGAGACATTGTGACTTTCTAAGGTCTACAAAGAGAGTTGGGGATTCAGATCTCTTTGAACATATTTGTGTAAATGCAAGAAGGATTTCAATCTGCAAGAAGACTCTTGCCATGTAGTTGAAGATTCTTCATAGAGTCCATCTGGCCCCAGACACTCTCTCAAAATTCAAGATGGGAGTCTGTCTTAAATACAAAATATTTATGGACACTCTTACTCATTGCTTGTTGACCTCCCACCGGCGCTATAGGAGCGGTGTGCTCGCTGGGATGGAGAGGATCTTGCGGACCGAATTGGAGATGGATCAGGTATCCCTTTTCCTGGGCCTGCCCAGTCTACCTTACTCAGATGTGCATAAGAAAAAATACTTCAATACCCTCACTCTCTGAGTTCAGAAAAAAAGGTCTGTTGCATTCGGTGTCTGAAAACCCCCTGGGTCTATTGGTTTGTCATAACCTCGTCATGGAGCATAGCCCTTTGGACTTTTTTAAAGGTATGTTGCACCATAAAATAGAGGATTTTTAGAAGGCATGGCAGCCCTTTTTGAATTACTAAGGTACAGGCTGTCTGCCACTCTAATAAGGACTTTTATATAGCTATGACGAACTTGACTAATGAATCTAATGTCCAGAGAGGAGGAATGAACGTGTATTAGTTAATGCTCTTGAAGGTTGAGAGCTATAGTTTGTTACACTGAGTCCTACTGTTCGTTTTGTAAATTTTTTTATTTTTCTTCGGTCCGTTGATTTACATTTTCTTTATGTACATTCAAGTGGGTGTAATTGTATTCCATTTGCATTGCTTTTTGAGTTGGGTACTTATTGGTTCATCGAAGAATTAAAAAGATTTTCTCTGAATAAAAATATTTTTGAAAAAATTAAAATATTAACATGGATAGAATAGAGTCCCAAAGGACCACTTTCTCGTTAGTGAGACCACAAATTATTGTTTATCTTAAGGGTCATCACACTTCGGGTGACAGGATGATGTTGAGAGGGTGTACCCTTCATGACAACCTCTGTCTGTGTGGGGAATTGAAAATGCGCTGTTGGTCCATAATACCACCAATTTTAGTGTCACCTTCAATTTTACTAATCATGCCTTATACATTCTGAAGAATATCATTGAAATAGATAATAAGCAACAATGGGCCCAGCACTGACGCTTGAGGCATTTCATGTGTTACAGGCCTCCAGTCGGAGAGCATCATTCCCTATAACCCTCTGTTTACTACCATCAAGCCAATTGTGCATCCAATTTGTCAGATCCCTCTGGATTCCATGCGAATCTAACCTTCCAGACCAACCTATCAAGAGTAATCTTGTCAAAGGCCTTACTGAAAACCATACAGACTATGTCTACTGCGCTACCCTCATCAACATTCCTGGTCGCTTCATCAAAGAACTCAAACAAATTTGTTAGGCATGATCTCCCACTCACAAAGTCATGCAATCGTTCCAGTCTAAAAACAACTATTAATAATAATTATTAAAATAAATAACAACAAGCAATAATAAATAATAGTAAGATGACATTTTCAATGGACAATAAATTATCCATGGTTTGTGGCATTGGAACGTGCATCATTGGTGAAGGGCAGAATAGATTTTGTTGGGAGAGTGAGGACTGCAGATGCTGGAGTTCAGAGATGAAAATGTGTTGCTGGAAAAGCGAAGCAGGTCAGGCATCATTAAAGAAGCAGGAGAATTGACGTTTCGGGCATGAGCCCTCCTTCAGGAAGGGCTTCAGATTGATTCCTGAAGAAGGGCTCATGCCAAAACGTCGATTCTCCTGCTCCTTGGATGCTGCCTGACCTGCTGCGCTTTTCCAGCAACACAGAACAGATATTGTACCTGTGTCATTGAACTGCGTTGAGAAAAAGCAAGGGTGGCATGGTGGCTCAGTGGTTAGCACTGCTTCCTCATAGTGCCACGAATCCGGCTTTGATTTCAGCCTCGGGTGACTCTCATGTGGAGTTTGCACATTCTCACTGTGTTTGTGTGGGTTTGCTCTGGGAGCTTCATTTTCCTTACACAATCCAAAGATGTACAGGTCAGGTGAATTGGCCACCGCCTTATGTGCATTAGTTAGGGGTAAATATAGATTAGAGGCATGGGACTGGGTGGGTTGCTATTCAGAGGGTCGGTATGGCCTTGTTGGGCCAAATGGCCTGTTTCTATACTGTAGGAAATTGAAAAAAAAATATTTCTAATCAAACCCTGTCTTTCCAAACGTGTGTATATCTTATCCCTCAGAATCTTCTCGAGTAACCTACCTACTACAGATGTTAGGCTTCCCGGTCTATAGTTCCCATATTTTTTCTTTGCTTCCCTTCTTGAAAAATGGCACAACGTTTGCTCCACTTTAATATTCTGGAACCTAACCTGCGGCTAACGATGATGCAAAAATATCACGCATGTCCCCGTAGTTTCTTCTGTAGCCTCTTGCAGTATTCTTGGATGCATCTGTTTAGGACCAGGAGATTTATCCACCTTCATACATTCTAATGCATCCAACACGTCCTCTCCTGTGATATTGACTAACCCCAAGATATCATCACTACCTTTGTTAATCTCCCAAGTCTTCATGTATTTCTCCACGGTAAAGAGAGAGGAGAACTATTCATTGAGAATCTCACACATCTCCTATGGTTCCAGACATGCATGTCAACTTGGGACCTTGAGGGGTCATATTCTCATGTAGTTATTCTTTTAACTTTAATATACTTAAAGAACCTCTTTGGCTTCACCCTAATCTTCTCAGACAAGGCTATCGCGTGCGCTCTTTTCGCCCTTCTGATTTCCTTTATCGGTAAACTCCTGTATTCTTTGTACACCACCAGGGATTCCCTTGATCCCAGCTGCATGGACCTCATCCACACCTCCTTTTTGCCTGTCAAAGCCTCAATATCTCCTGACATCCAGGGTTCCCTCTTCCTACCAACCTTGCCTTTTATCCTCACAGGAACATACAGACCTTGAACTCCAGCCATTTGCCGGAGGTTCCTTCTCCTGCAAACAAACTCCTCCAACCAACCCCTACAAACTCCTCTCTAATTCCATCAAAATTCGCCTTGCCCCGAATTTAGAACTTGAACATGTGGGCCAGTTTTGTCCTTCTCCATAAGTATTTTAAATCTATGGTCACTGGTCCTAGCGTGCTCCCCCACTGTCACCTCAGTCACCTGTCTTGCCCTATTTCTTAGAGTAGGTCAAGTTTTACCTCTTCCCGAATTGCTCCCTCTACATACTGCTTGAGGAAACGTTTCTGAACACACCATCTCAATTACATTCTCAGTCAATGTTAGGAAAATTGAAATCTCCGACTATGGCAATCCTATTGACCCTGCAAGTCTCCCCAATCTCTCTACATATTTTAATTATTGTAATTCCCCGTTTACTATTTGGGGGCCTATAGTACAACCCAAATAATATCATCATTCCCTTTTTATTTCTTAGCTTCCCCCACAAATCCTCACTGGATGATCCATCCATCAGTTATTTTATCTCTGATTACTGCTGTGGTACTCGCCTTAATCAAAAATGAAACCCCCACACCTCCTTCCACCATCTCTGTCTCGCATAAAGCACCTGTACCTTGGTACATTAAGCTGCCAGTCCTGTCCCTCCCTTAGCCATGTTTCTGTAATGGCTACAATATCCCAGTCCCACGCACCTATCCACGCACTGAGTTCATCGGCCTTACCTGTCAGCCATCTTACATTGAAACAGATGCAATTTAATCCAACAGGCATTCCTTGCTGCCTGTCGTGTTCCTGCCTAACCTGTCTCTGCACTTTACTGTTTGTGATTACGGTATCTCCTTCCAGCCTCGCACTTGCCTCCCTGCTGTTGAGGATCCTACGCCGTCCCCCACGCCAAAAATCTAGTTGAAACCCTCCCTTGTAGCACTAGCAAACCTGTCATCCAGGAGATTAGTCCCCTTCCAATTCAGGTAAAACCTGTCTTTCCTGAACACGTCACCTCTGCCCCACAAAAGATCCGAGTGATCTAAAACTCTGAATCCCTACCTCCTGTACCAATTATTTAGCCACGTATTCATCTGCCATGTCAGCCTGTTCTTACCCTCACTAGCATGGAACACTGGAAGTAAACCGGATATTACCACTATCGTGGTCCTGTCTTTTACCCTTTTTCCTCGCTCTCTATAATCACTCTGCATGACCTCATCACTACTTCTACCTGTGTCATTTGTACCAATGTGCACAATGACTTCTGGCTGCTCCCCCACCCCGGTGAGAACGTTCTGCAGCCGCTCTGAGACATCCTGGACCCTGGCACGTAGGAGGCTATACATCATCTTGGATTCCCATTTGCAGCCATAGAATCTCATGCCTGATCCCCTCACATATCGAGTCTGAATAATTACTTCTGAAGTTATTCATCTCGCATAACCTTCTGACAATGGGATTTCTTCCTGAAATAGTTGTATTTGGCTGAATTACTTTGCTTCAGGCAGTGGGGAGATTCCAATGAATCATCATCAGGAATCCTCCATGAGTGGAAAAGACGACTAGGCTTTTTCTCACTCCCACACATTGCTGTGTTGAACGGCAGGGAAACAGAAAGGGAGCAATAGGCTGTTCCTTCACAGATAGACTACATTTTCCTATCTGTGAGTTAAATCATTCACGTTATCAGGCCCCAGACTGGACCATGTGAGCTCTCCTTGAATATTGTCCGAATTATATGACTCCATCACATTCTCGTCTCCAGGCCAGTGCATTAATGCTGTTGTCATACACAGAATCAAATCATTAACAATAAATGGTCCTACTTGTTTTGAAGATGTGTTAATATGTGCCTGCATAATGTAAACATTAGCGTTTGATGACTTCGCAATATCTGTGTTAAGATGAATATGTTTTATTCTTAAACAAATAGAGAAATTGCTGGAAAAGCTCAGCCTGTCTGGCATCAGATATGAAGAGAAATCAGAGTTCAATGTTTCCGTCCAATGACTTTTCCTTTGAACCTTACTTATTCTTAAATTATTTCCCCAATTTTATTCTCCCACATAAGAAGAACTATCCATCCGGTATTCACCAACTACACTCTTCTCAAGATGTTATACGGTCAATAAAACATTCTCAGGTCGAACTGTTCCTTCTTCGTAACGTAATGCCTTCATAACAAGAATGAGTAAAGAGAAAGATATTTGAAACGTTTTGAAAGCAATTTTGTTTTTATCAGTTAAGGCAATTATAACGACACATAATACATCAGATGTGATCTCAGCAATGCCCTGTACTGATGCAAAAAATCATCGCTAAGATCAAACACAACACCCCTTACACGGAACAGAATAATTCCATTTATTATCAAATCACCAGCTGCCTCTTCAGAGTAATTTGATGTGATTCATGTACAAAGACACACAGATCCCTCTGTACCACTCAGTTCTGCATTCTCCTTGCATTTAAATATTTTTCTGCTGTTTTGTCTATTGCCCAAAACAGAAAATTCCCATCACAGAAACGTTGTACTTTGTTTTCTGCTGAAGGTTTGCTCAAAACTGTCCTCTGTCTGGATCCCATTGCAGACGTGCAGCCCTCCCCTATCTGTATCCCATTGCAGACGTGCAGCCCTCCCCTGTCTGTATCTCATTGCAGACGCACAGCCCTCCCTTGTCTGTATCTCGTTGCAGATGCTCTTCTCTCCCCCTGCCTGTATCCCATTGCAGATGCTCTGCCCTCCCTCTGTCTGTATCCCATTGCAGATGCTCTTCCCTCCCTCTGTCTGTATCTCATTGCAGATGCTCTGCCCTTCCCCTGTCTGTATCTCATTGAAGATGCTATGCCCTTCCCCTGTCTGTATCTCATTGCAGAAGCTCTTCCCTCCCCCTGTATGTATCCCATTGCAGATGCTCTGTCCTCCCCCTGTCTGTATCCCATTGCAGATGCGCTGCCCTCCCCCTGTCTGTATCCCATTGCAGAAGCTCTGCCCCTCTCCTGTTAGTATCCCATTCCTTACGCTCTGCCCTCCCCTGTCTGTATCATATTGTTGACGGTCTGCCCTCCCCATCTGTATTCCACAGTAGACGCTATGCCTTCCCCCGTCTGTATCCCACTGCGGACACGCAGCCCTCCCCTGTCCGTATCCCATTGCAGAAGCTCTGCCCCTCCCCAGTTAGTGTCCCATTGCAGACGCTCTGCCCTCCCCCTGTCTGTATCATATTGTAGGCGGTCTGCCCTCCCCCGTCTGTATTCCACTGTAGACGCTATGCCTTCCCCGTCCGTATCCCATTGCAGACGCGCAGCCCTCCCTTGTCTGTATCCCATTACAGATGCTCTGCCCTCCCCCCATCTGTGTCCCATTGCAGACGCTCTCTCTTCATTTGACATCTTATTGATTGACTATCCTGATGTATTAGCAAACTGAGCTCTATCCCCTTCATCCAATTCATTGGTATGGATTGTAATTTGTTGATGACCTCACACAGATCCCTGAAGAATTCCACTAGTTACAGCTTGCCAAAAATAAAGTGAGTAATGATCTCTTGTCTGTATTTCCTGATGCTGCCCAAGGCGCCCCTGCTCCTGCGTAACAGCCTGGGATGGTTATATGGCGTCCTCCTGTGCTGTGTAATTTACTGAAATGATTTGAATACTTCATTCTATTCCTGTCTAACCCCATGGAGGTTCATTATGGCCTGATCTTGCTGTATTATCACGATGCTGACTGGCTGAATGGGATCTTTCTCTCCCTCTGTAACAACCTTGTGGGTGAATTGACAGAACAACGGATGGAGTAGGAACAGCAGTTGCTCATTCGTCCCCTCCAAATTGCTGCTCAGTTTAGAAACATTATGGCTGGTCTGATTGTAACTGAATACCCCTTTCCTGTCAGTTCCCAATAAACATTGACCATCCTGTCCATCAAAGGTCAGTCAAGGTCAACCTTGAACATCCTCAGTGACACAGACTTCACTGTTCTCGGGGGATGAGAACACCACAGATCGCATAATCCAAAGGAGAAAGGACCAACGTTATCTCAAATGGAAATAGGAGACACCTTTTATATTAAAGCGTGTTATCCTCACAGCAAGTCACCTCCTCTTTTCAGAAACAAGGGCACAGCAAATAGGAACAAACATATACCATTCAGCCCCTCAAACGTATACCACAGGCCCATTGGCTGTTCAGTCAAGTATTTATCAAACTTAGCTTCTACTGCACCCTTGGAAAATAATCCTGACACCTTAAGGCCACAGAGCATAAGAAATTGGAATTAGGCCATTTGGCCCATCACGTCCACGTTGCTATTTGATCCTGTCGGGTGTGTGTTTCTCACACAACTTTCCCACTTTATCACTGTAACTCTCGATCGTTGTTTTAATCTAACATTTGTCTTAAAGACATGGTTACGTCAGTGTGTCGGTATGTGTGTGTGATTGCGTGTGTGTTTCTGTGTATATCTGTTTACTGGTAGGAGACAGGGTGGTGGTGGATAGTTGTTTTTGAAATGGAAGCCTGTGAGCAGCGATGATCCAGAGGCAAAATTGTTGGGTCCACTTTTGTTTGTCATTTATATAAATGATTTAGATGAGAGTAATAGAAGATATATTTCGCAAATTTGCGGATAACATCAAGTTTGGGTGTACAGTGGACAGTGTTTGTATAATGGTGAACAACTGAAGATTACAAAGAGACCTTCATTAATTAAATCAATGATTCATAGAGATGTACAACAGGGAAACAGACCCTTAAACTTGTTCATGCCATCCGATTATTCTAAATTAATCCACTCCCATTTGCCAGCATTTGGCCCATGTCTCACTAATCATAAAGCCATCCAGTTGCCTCTGAAATGCTGTAATTGTTCCAGCGTCCACCAGTTTCTCTGGCAGCTTATTCCATACAAGCACCATCCTCTGCAGGAAAAAAAAGTTGTTCTTCATTGTCTTTCAAATATTTCTCTTCCCACCTTAAACCTATGCCTTCTAGTTTTAGACTCTCCTACCTCGGGGGGAAGGAACCTTGACCACTCACCGTATCCATGCCCTTCATAATTTTATAAACCTCTAGAAAGTGTAAATGTGACTCCAATCAAGACGGTTGGCTGCGCTTTCAGTCATCCTGGGTCTATAGTCTCAAATTCAGTAGTCGTACCTCTTCCTTCTCCATCAAGGCACGATTCCAAAAAAGTTTAATCAACTTGTTCAGACATGTGAAACAGCTCTGTGGGATTCGGAACTAGAATTTTCGGTGCAGTGATAGGGACACTACCATCATTCAGCATTAGCCCCTAAAGCTGCAACATGATGCTCCGGTGTGTTTGTTCTTCAGCCTGTTGTAACATGCTGTGACACACCTCCACAGGACATGACTCCACTCCACCTTCTCCAGAGATAGGGGCACTATCAGCCAGTCATGGACTGGAATCGAATCCAGAGCACCGGATCAGAAATTTGGGCGCTCGTCCATTAAACAAGGCCTAAATCATGCCCAGATTTCGGGTCATATTTGAAGTGTATGGATTTATTAAATTCTGGTTAACATTACAAAATTATACAGGGGACATTTCTAATTGAAAAAAAAGTACAAGTTATTTGCCTCAACTAAAAGATGTTGAGTGCATTCGCTAAGCCATTGAGATAGCCAATGAACATCTTCAATTGCTTGGCTATGATTTCCGGTTTAAATAGCTATTACCAGCAGTCTGCTATATTAGGGAAAGAAATCCTGCAGACACACTCTACACTATGAAGGCTCTCGAGTAGATATCAATACTGAACATCAGAGACGAGAAAGGAGCACAATTCTGGGCCCAAAACACCGGTCACTATTTCAAATCCCGTGGCTTCCCTCTTCCTAAAATCATTCATTGAGACAAGGCAACTGTTTCCTTTCCAGCTTTTGCTTTCCGACTCCTCCCTCTGCCTGCGCAAGGCAAACCAAGTTCTGGGTCTTTGGGAAACTCAAGGCTGGTGTTTGTTGGCCTTCTGGACAGGGGATTGTCGTTTAATCCGAAGGGGGAGTGTGAGGGGGCAGTAATATCATTTACTGGGCTGGGGTGTGGCAGATGGAGTTTAACATGGATGCATGTGAGGCATTGTATTTTGATAAAATAAACAAGAGGAGGGCTTATACAATTAATGGTGGGCTTTGGTAGTTATATAGTAAAGAGGGACCCAGGGACGCAGGTATAATTCTTTGAAGTTTGTGGCGCAGGGTGTTTAAGGTTACTTCATTGCTCATACTTTTGAGGTTAGAAGTTGGGAACTCATGCTGAGATTGTGCAGGATATTGATAAAGCCTCTTCTGAAGTCCTGTGTGCAGTTCTGTTATAGGAAGGAGATTATTAATCCGGAGATGTTTGAGAAGAGATTACCAGGATGTTACCAGTAACACCTCATCTTCTGCCTCGGAAGAAACAAACACACGGCATGAGCATTGGATTCACTGATTTATAAATCTCCCCTGGCCAACCCAGATCCCAGATCCAACCCCCGGACTCACATCTGCCCTCTTGAGAAGACTTAATGTCCATCTTCCTTCCCACCATCTCCTCCACACTCCCCACCGATCTATCACTATCACCTCCTACCTTCACTCACCTATCACTGATCTTTCCCCCAGCCTCACCCCATCACCCATTTTCTCTTAGCCCCTTCTCCCTCCCCAGTCCTGATAAAAGGTCCTGCCTGCAACGTTACTCTCTTGCTCCTTGGATGTTGCCTGGCTTACTGTGCCTTGTCCACCTCCATGCTTTACCTGCACTGAATTATCCATTATCTGCAGTCCCCATTATCTCTTAGATACAATTCCCTTTTAACATAGCCATGTCGCAGTCTGTTATAACCGCATGTAGTCTTCGGGATATTTTCTTATCAGATCATGGACGATAAAAGTTCTCTCAATGTCTTCCTGATATTGCAGTGCCTGATCAGTAGATACAGAATGTATGTTTCAATTTATAAACGGAGAAGCGCGCTTATATTCTGATAAACCCCTGGCATTGCTCCCATATCCAAGGGAGATTGAATTCTTACACATGACTGATCTACCAGACCGAACATAACGTATGCTGTCCCTCAGTCACCCCCACATATCCCACCCAGAATATGTAAATTTTAATCAAAATTTTGAATTTTAATAAAAAATATTGAATTGAAATGGGTTAACGGGAGGTATTTGTTCAGCGACTGTGATTGATGTCAGTCTCCATGCATCCTAAATACGTCGCCGGAGGGCTTTCCTCTTCTATTAATTATGGACTCGGTTCAATGTGTTATCTTATAGTATCAGCGGGAGCATCACTGACAGCACTAACAGGCATCAGCAGGTTTAGAGAGAGGGGGAGGAGAGATCAGAATCTGAGAACATTAGACTGGAATGTTCCAACAATGGACAGGAGTTTATCCGAGGTTCTTTACTGTCTCGGCGTTGGATCTCATTAGTTTTGCAGATCTATGATGTATTGATGGTTGTTCAAGCTGGTTACTATCCCATCCTCGCTCCGTTGATGTTCCTGGTAATTTATGCTATCTGTTCTTTAAGCCAGGTTGGACTGAATTGCTGCACGTATTATTTAAAATTTAGAAAGGTGGATGTCAACATTTTCAAATCCAATGAACTATTTCTTTCCTCACAATTTGTATCGAGAAAATTACTCATGACAAGTTACTCACCAAATTGTGAGGAGAACCAGACTGTTCTCAAACTCCATAATCCTTCTAGCCCTGCACAGATTCTACATTTCTATATCCTCCCACTCACTCATCCTGTCCAATACCAAAATCATGATATCCCCGACTCCTCCTCTGCCTCAGTGCATCTTCTGAATAAACCATCAATTGTGTCTTTGTTAAATCTGGATACAATTTATCAAGTCCCTTGTAACCACACGTCAATTACAGAATAATTGCTCTTGACTTTGTTGAACTTGTTTACTGCACAGATTCTGTCAGATGGGCAGATGCTGCATGCTGCTTAAATCATTGACACATAATCGAGAGGCACAGAATAATAATCCGTTGATATCTCATGAACGAAATTGATGTTATTGGACTGAAACTATCATCATTTGTGAGAAAAGGCCCATCTGCTTGCTCCATGTCCTTCAGAGAAGCCAATGCGTTATCCTTCCCCAGTCATGTCTGTGCAAACCCACAGCAATGTGTTTTACTCTTGGCTGTCCTGTGGAACAGCTGAACCAGTCACTCAGTTCAAGCTCAGCATAACATTCTGGCCTGACCATGACTGCACACATCCCGTGAGTGAAGAACAAAAGTAAAGTTAGCTCCCTTCCTCTGCCTGTTTTCCTTATTTCTACACTTCATTTCCATTCAAGTAGGTGACCATTCCCTATTTCAAGTGCAATCTTTCTGACTAAGTCCCTCCCCAAGAGTGATGTTCATCTCCACAGGCACCTCTGGTACTGGCTCTACTGATGCTGACATGCAGATGTAAGGAACGTTTAAATTCCACAACAGTGGCAGTGCATAGAGAAGGAATGGGTTTTTATGTCATAATAAAGATATGGAGACCAATAAGTGAGGGAAAGGAATTATTGTGATCATCACTAAGAGTGTAGTTGAGGTAGTACTTGGGGTATTATGGACAGATTTTTCTCCTTTAGAAGGAATTATCTCACTACAATAGAGGCTGTGTAAAGGAATTTCATGAGACTAATCCCTGGGCTGATGGTAAAAGAGGAGTGAGTGAAGGTTAATCTGTAACACTGCCGGAGAATAACAGGTCATTGCATTGAAACTTGATGGTGATGGACAATCACTCGTTATGTTCTATACAGTCACCGAGAAGGTGATAAATTCCATGAATTGCATTTTTAATTTTAATCGGGATGCATGATTCTTGATATTTAAGTGCCTCTGTGGATAAAATCTTCAGTCAAATCCTGCCTTGATATCAGGGTCAATCCCTCTTACCTAAGCAGGTCAGTTAAACACTTTTGTTAATGTTAATATGTGATGGTGTCTGTGTGGAGAGTATTTTCTTCTCATAGAGGGCAGTGTCAGGAATTCTCAGGTCTAGAAAGTTAGGGGGGGCGATATTACTCCAAGAGGAGGTAGATGGATTTTTGACCTGTCAGAGAGCTGAGGGGTGTGAAGAATTGCGCATTAAAGAAGAGTTAATGCCAACAGTAGGTCAGCCATGATGGCATACAATGGTGTGAGCATCCAAATTACTACTCCTGTTTTTATGTTCTCATATTCTGTCTTTGGAAAGGTAATGGTTTTAATTTTCCTGGAAGTGTTGTTATTGAATGTTGAGGACAGTGAGAGAAAAGCATTTTGTGAGCCATCTCTGGGAGAGGTATGGGCCCGATATTCACATGAATCTGGGTCTACAACATGACCAACATACGAAACACCACTTGCAGAGAGGAGACACTCTTTAAAGAGGTGGGAGACCACTTTCATACACAGCTTGAATTTCCCATCACATTTTCCAACCCACAGCAAACCACACAGTGTTGAGGGACTGAATGATATCCTGTAATACTGCGGACCAGGTATTTGCAGCAAGTGGTCTCCATCTGCTCCTATACAAGTGGTGTTAAGGACTGAATGGAACATAGGAACAGAGAACTGAAGAGCAGGAGGGGGTCATTAGACACTTTGTCATTGCTCGACCAGACAATAAGATCATGGCTGATCTGATTATGGTCTGCGCAGCACTTTTCAGTCTGTCCACAATTTTCCTCCATTCACATGTCTGTCAAATGTTGTAAAACACAACTTTGAATAAATGCAGGCACCCAGGCACAATACTAGGGAACTGCACAAAGTCAAAGTACACAGACAGCACAATTCTGGAAGGAAACAGACATTTATCTATCAGTCTTGTTCCCATTCAATTAATTCTGCTGCAGTTTATCATTTTAGATTTGTTCATGGAATGTGGGTGTTGTTGATAGGCCAACATTTATGGACCATGTCTAATTACGCTGGAAGTGGTGGTGTTTAGCTGCCACCTTGAGCTGAAACTTCTGGGGAAGAGAATTCCCATTTGAACAACCCGTGTGAATTTCTCATTTCTGCTCCGACAAATGTTGGAGGATCGCTGTGTCCTTTTCCAGCCCCACTTCTCCACTGGTTACAACAGTTTTGAAGTGTAACCTAGCCCAGTCTCTCGAAAAATGTGAGACACAGAGTCACACACGTACAGACACATACACAATCGCATTGTCTGAAGATGAAAAAGAATAGGAAAAGGTTTCCAGAGTTTCATAGTAGGTGAACTCATTTCAAATATAAAAGAAATGATGCGTCCCAACTGATATTCTGTCTCCGACGTTATTCTACTCAAACAAGCTGCTGGTATGAGACTTCTACCTGGAATAGTTGGATTTCCTTTCCTTCAAGCAGTGGAGCGATTCCCATGAATCCTCAACAGGAATGCTCCAAGTTTGGTGAAGTTGACTCAGGGATTTTTTACTCTCACATTTTGCTGTCAGAAGGGACAAAGTGAGAGAGAGGGGGCAATAGACTGTCGCTTACGACCATAAGATCATCGGATATAGGAACAGAAATTAGACCATTCAGCCCATCGAATCTGATCCACTCTTCAATTATGGCTGACAAGTTTCTCAAAACCATTCTCCTGTCTTCTCCCTGTAACCCTTGATCCCTTTGATACTCAAGACGCTAACTACCTCTATCTTAATTATACACAATGACCTGACCTCCACTGCCTTCTGTGAAAATGAATTCCATAGATTCTCCACTCTCTGGCTGAAGACGTTTCTCCTTACCTCCATTCTTAAAGGATTTCCCTTTACTCTAAGGCTATATCCTTGGGTCCAAGAGTTTCCTACCAATGGAAGTCTTCCCACCATCCGCACTGTCCAGGCCATTTAGTATTCTGTATGTTTCAATTAGATACCCCCCACATCCCTCTGAACTCCATCAAGAACAGACCCACAGTCCTCAAACGTTCTCATATGTTAAGCTTTTCATTCCTGAGACCATTCCCGTGTACCTCCTGTGAACCCATTCCAAGGTCAGCACATCCTTCCAGAGTTGTGGGGATAAAAACAGCGCACAATACTCCAAATATGGTCTGACAAGAGCCTTATAGACCCTCAGAAGTACATCCCTGCTTTTATATTCAAATCCTTTCCAAATAAATTCCATCACTGCATTTGCCTTCCTAATTACTGACTCAATCTGCAATTTTACATTCAGAAAATCCTGGAGTAGAACTCCCAAGTCCCTTTGCCCTTCAGACATCTGAATTTTCTCGGTAGTCCATGTTTTTATTCTTCCTAACAAAGTGCATATTCCCACAATTTCCCACTTTGTACTCCATCTGCCATTTCTTTGCTCATATTCCTAACCTATCCAAATTCTTCGTGAGCCGCCTTGCCTCTTCAATGTTACCTGTCCCTATACCAATTTTTGTTTTATCTTCAAACGTAGATCGAATGCCTACAGATCCTTCATCTGGATCGTTAATGTATAAAGTGAAATGTTGTGGTCCCAACACTGAGCCTTAAGGAACGCCACTTGTCACCGACTGTCAACCTGAGAGGGACACGTTTATCGATATTCTTTGCTTCCTGCCAGACACCCAAACTTCTATCCATGCTAGCAACTTGCCTCTAACACCATGGGCCCTTGCCTAACTCAGTAGCCTCCTGTCGGCACATTGTCAAAGACTTTCTGGATGTCCAGGTGGATGACATCCATTGGCTCTCTTTGTTCTCAGCTGATCATTACCTCCTCAATGTTTTCTAGCAGATTTTCCAGGATTTACCTACCCTTGATGAAACCATGGTAACTTTGTCCTACTTTACTATCCACACCCAAGTATTCAGAAATCTCATCCTTCACAATGGAATCCAGGATCTTACCCACAGCCAAGTTTAGATTAATCAGTCTGTAATTTTCCATTTTTTTCTTTACTTTTTTAAACGGGGGCATCACGTTAGCGATTTTCCAGTCCTATGGGAATCTCCCTGATTCGAGAGATTCCTGAAAGATCGCCACCAACGCCTCCCCGGTCTCATCAGCTATCTGCCAGAGAAATCTGGAGTGGAGTCCATCTGGTCCAGGTGATTTACTTACCTTCAGGCCATTTAGTTTTTCCAACACCTTCTCCTAGGTGATGGCTACCTTACTCACCTTACTGTCCACTAAGTCTTTTCAATGTTTGGGATATTACTCGTGTTTTCAACGATGAAGACTGACAAAAAGTAATTTTTCAGCTCCTCAGCCATTTCCTTGTTCCACATTACTATCTCTCCTGCGTCAGTTTCTAGCGATCAGATGCCCATTTTTGACTCTCGTTTGCCCTTTATGTATCGAAAGAAGCTCTTAGAGTCTTTCTTTACATGACTGGCTTGCTTACCTCATATTTAACTTTCTCACTCCTTATATCATTTTTTTTGCTCTCTGTTGGTCTTTGCAAGTGTTACGATATGGGGGTGAACGCCTCTTAATTAAACCAAACACCCAGGAAAGCTCACCTAACCCATCAGCTATTAGAATATGAGTGACAGAGATCTCCCAAATTCCACTATTTAAAGAAAATAACGCCAATTTATTTTTAACTGTAAAAGTGAACATTACGGCACAACTATTTACAACTTTAACCAACCCACCCCCCACAACTGCCCCCAAATCTCTAACAATATGCTGTTTCAATAAGACCCTTATGAAGATTAAATCAACTTAATTTCAAAACCACACAGCCACTGCCGTCCTCTGTGAGGTTACTCTCCTGGCTGCTGAATTCCCTGGGTCGTCGTATTTCTTTTTACTGTGAATAGGTTTCGTATGAAAAAATACATATGATTAGTGAGTATTTCCTAATTTCTTGCAAAGCAAGATGGTTGATCCCCAGGCTTCTTCTGTCTCGACGACATCTGCTCTCTCCCTAATTTTCAAAATGTTCGCATTTTTATGTCCCCAGAATCCAATTGTCTCACTGGTTCAATGTTGGCAAAACAATAAATTCAATCTCGATTTGCTTTCAGTGACAGAGTGAAGGAAAGAGAGTGTTGCATGCGAAGGTGAGAGTGGTGTAGCAAGAGTCTTGTTCGGAGGGAGGTGCTGTAACAGATATACAGAGAGTGTGAGGGAGTAGAGAGAACAGAGAGACATTTGTCCTGGCCGAGCGGGGAAGGTTATTGATGCTTGCCCTGTATCGATGTGCATTTCTTCAGATCATCTCAGCATCGGGGTGAGCCTCCCCAATGTCCTGTCCATGTCTATCACTAATAACACCACACACCACATCCCACAGCTTCTTCAGAATCAGTTTGTATGGATCGTGCAAACAACAAGGAGGAACACACATTGGTGCCTTACATATCTAAACCAAAACTGTTGTGCAACTTTGTGCATCCGATTCTCTGGAAATTAGATATGCAAATATCGTGGGTGCTGCAGTAATACTGGATTATCTAAAATTGCATCTAAACTGTGTTAACTAAATGATTGCTAATGCTGTGAAAAATCAATTTCATGTGTATATGAGGTAGGTTGAAGAGTATGTTGTGAACTAAAGTAGAGAGCAGGTTATTTTGGGCGTGGTGTTGTGTGGTCAGAAGGATTGATGACTGACCGTGCTCTGAGGCAGCTATTGGCCAATCGTGACATTAATATGTTATTTTTTACACGGCGCCTGCAAGCAATATATAATTTTTGAACATTACACTCAAATATCAAGGAAACCCGAAGGCTAGAGGGTCAAGTGAATTGGAAAAATACAATATGGCACTTAGTGTGTGACAAACATTGGCTGGTAGTCATAGAAATACTGTATAGTCTGAACAATACGTACATATCACTAAGTTACAAACACCAGCGAAAGGGAATGTGACTCATTAATGGTTTACGTAAGAAATTAATGATTGCATTAAATTGAAGCAGCTTCAGAAGAATTCCAGGTATTGTGCAAACCTGAACATACAGAGAGATTTACTTTTCTGAAAATAAGGACGAAGAAAGTGTTAAGGAAATCAAAAAGAACATGAATACGAACAAACAGGAACTAAAAAAAGCCTGCTTAAATCTCCGATGCATATACCGAAGAAAACAAAAGTAAGGCCAAATGTGGAAATTTGTAAGGTATAGGAGAATTTATTGTGGGGAACAAGGAAATGGCAGAGAAACTAACCAGCTACTTTGCATCTGTCTTCATTGAGAAAGCGCCAGGCAATCTCTGTGTAAAGCAAGTGATCACATGGGACTTGTGGAACTAAAGACATGAAGTCCATTCATATCAGCAAAAAGGTAGTACTTGAAAATTGAGCTAGATTAATCATTGCTAAGTCTGATAGGCCAGATATACTTCATATCAAAATGTCAGAAATAAAACAGCATATTTATTGAACTGCCGGTGACTGTGTTTTATTTTCTTGCAGATCCAGCCATTGTAGGTAACTGAAAGGGAGTAAACATGTCCCATCTATGTACACAGGGAAGAAGTGATAATGTGGAGGACTGCAGACCAATTAATTTGACATATGTATGGAAAGAGTTGGAATCCATGATATAAGATGTGATATTGGGTACGTAGAAATGAACAGCAAAATTGCAGAGAATCACAATGCATTTCTGACAGAGAAATCATGCCTGACAAACTTCGGAATTGTTTGAAGTTGTTTCTTGCAGCGTAGACCACGGACATCCAGTGGAAGTAGTGTATTTGGATTTTCAGATGTCTGGGCGGGCGGGAAATTTCTGGCTGTAACAGCTGCTCCTCTTTTTGAGGTATTTTAGGTGTTAGAGGTGATTTCCTCGAATTCCAGAAAGCAGCAATTACTGTTTTGTATGCACTTGCATTGTTTTGGAACTTTGGGAAAAAGAAACTCAAAGAAACAGCAGTTTTAACAGGGAAAAGAACGGACAAAGGAAGCACATGGTGAGGGGAAGAAACTGACAGGACAGCGTACCTGCAGAGTTACTGCCTTTGCTGTTTGAATTCATGTATCGCTGGATATCGGAGTGCCTCTAGGAAAATTAACAAACAGTGGAATTTTAAACTGGTTTGAAGGAACTGTTTGAGCAAAGTTCCCAGCCAGATTGGGATTGTTTTAAATGTGTCCTACAGAAAGTCTGCAGAAGTAAGTAAAGTGGGTTATTCCTTAATTATATATTTTTGAGATATGTCTTTTGATTAATCTTAAAATATAAGCCATAAATATTAATATAACCTTGGGCATTGTTTTGTAGAGGAATAAGACAGTTTTGTTTTTCTGTAGATTGTGAAGGAGCACAAATGGCCTTAGTAGAATCATATGTGCTTCTTGTCAGATGTGGGAGTTTAAGGAGGATTTAAAAGTTACTGCGGATTATATCTGCAATAAATGCTTCTGGTTGTGAATCCTATCAGATTGTATGGATCGGTTGGAGAGACAGTATAAGACAATGAAGAATTGGTAACAGCAACAGTATGTGATGGACGGCAGTTATAGGAAGGGGGGAAAGTCTCAGATACAGTTACATAGATGGGATAACTCCAAGAAAGGCAAGATAATGAAGTAGCTAGTGCAGGAGTCTTCTGTGGCTGTCCCCGTTTCAAACAAATATGCTGTTTTGGAAAATGTAGCGGGTGATGGATTCGCACGGAACGTAGCACAAACAGACAAGTTTGTGGTATGGAGACTGGCTCTAATGCAAAAAGGGATAGGTCGGATTCCACGAGGTCAATTGTGTTAGGGGACTCGCTAGTCTGAGGTACAGACAGACGGTTCTGTGGACAGCAGAGAAATAAGCAGATTAGTGTGTTGCTTCCCTGGTGCCAGGAACAAGGATGTCTCAGAAAGGGTGCGGAATGTTCTCACAGGGGAGAGGGTCCAGCAAGAGGTCATTGTCCAAATTGGAACCAACGACATAGGAAGGGAAATGTTTGAGATTATGGACGGAGATTGCAGGGTGATAGGCAGAAATTTAAAAACGAGTTTCTTGAGAGTAGTAATATCTGGATTACTCCCGGCGCTACAAGCTAGTGAGGGCAGAAATAGAGGGATAGACCAGATGAGTTCATGGCTGTGGAGCTGGTGTATGTGAGAAGTATTCACATTTTTGGATCACTGGAATCTCTTTTGAGGTAGAAGGAACCTGTACCAGAAGGACGGATTGCACTTAAATTGAAAGGGGACGAATATACTGGCAGGGAGATTTGCGAGAGCTGCTCGGGAGGATTTAAACTAGTAAGGGAGGGGGGGGTGCTGGGGGCAGGGAGATAGAGAGTAAATAGATCAATCTGAGATTGGTACAATTGAGAACAGAAACGAGTCAAACAGTCAGGGCAGGCAGGGACAAGATAGGACTAATAAAGTAAACCGCATTTATTTCAATGCAAAGGGGCCGAACAGGGAAGGCAGATGAACTCAGGGCATGGTTAGGAACATGGGACAGGGATATCATAGCAGTTACAGAAACATGGTTCAGGGATGGGCAAGGCTGGCAGCTAAATGTTCCAGTTTACAACTGTTACAGGAAAGATAGAAAGGGAGGCAGGACAGGAGGGGGAGTGGAGTTTTTGATTAGGGATAGCATTACAGCTGTACTGAGGGAGGATATTCGTGGAAATACATCCAGGGAAGTTATTTGGGTCGAACTGAGAAGTAAGAACGGGATGATCACCTTATTGGGAATGTATTATAGACTACCTAATAGTCAGAGGGAAACTGAGAAACATACTTATAAGGAGATCTCAGCTATCTGTAAGAAAGTAGGTTGATTATGGTAGCAGATTTTAACTTTCCAAACATAGACTGGGACTGCCATAGCATTAAGAGTCTAGATGGAGAGGAATTTAATAAGTGTGTACAAGAAAATTTTCTGATTCAGTATGTGGACGAACCTACTAGAGACGGTGTAAAATTTGACCCACTCTGGGGAAATAAGGCAGGGCACGTGACTGAGGAGTCAGTGGAGGTGCACTTTGGGGCCAGCGACCATAATTATATTAGATTTAAAATGATTATGGAAAAGGATAGACCAGATCTTAAAGTTGAAGTTCTAAATTGGAGAAAGGCCAATTTTGACAGTATTTGGCAAGAACTTTCAAAACCTGATTGGGGGCAGATGTTCACAGGCAAACGGACGGCTGGATAATGGAAAGCCTTCAGAAATGTGATAACAAGAGAAAGTATATTCCTGTTAGGATGAAAAGAAAGGCTGGTAGTATAGGGATTGCTGGCTAACTAAAGGGTTTGATTAATAAAAAGAAGGAAGCATATGTCAGGTAGAGACAGGATAGATCGAACAAATCCTTAGAAGAGTATAAAGGCAGTAGGAGTATACTTAAGAGGGAAATCAGGAGGGCAAAAAGGGGACATGAGATTGCTTTAGCAAGTAGAATTAAGGAGAATCCAAAGGGTTTTTAACAAAAACATTAAGGACAAAATCATAACGAGGGAGAGAATAGAGCCCCTCAAAGATCAGCAATACAGCCCATGTGTGGAGCTACAGGAAATGGGGGAGATACTAAACGAGTATTTTGCATCAGTATTTACAGTGGAAATGGATATGGAAGATATAGAATGTCAGGAAATAAATGGTTACACGTTGAAAAATGTATATATTACAGAAGAGGAAGTGCTGGATGTCTTGAAACGTGTAAACGTGGATAAATCCCCAGGACCCGAACAGGTGTACCATAGAAATCTGTGGGAAGCTTGAGAAGTGATTGCTGGGCTTCTTGCTGAGATATTTATACTGTTGATAGTCACAGGAGAGGTGACAGAAGACTGGAGTTTGGCAAACGTGGTGCCACTGTTTTAAGAAGGGTGGTACTGACAAGCCATGGAACTATAGACTAGTGAGCCTGATGTCGGTGGTGAGCAAGTTGTTGAAGGGAATCCTGAAGGACAGGATGTACATGCATTTGGAAAGACAAGGACTGATTAGGGATAGTCAACATGGCTTTGTGCATGGGAAATCATATCTCACAATCTTGATTGAGTTTTTTGAAGAAGTAACGAAGATGGAAGAGCAGTAGATGTGATCCATATGGACTTCAGTAACGCGTTCAACAAGATTCTCCATGGGAGATTTGTTAGCAAGTTTAGATCTCACGGAATACAGGGGCAACTAGCCATTTGGATACAAAATTGGCTCAAAGGTTGAAGACAGAGAGTGGAGGTGGAGGGTTGCTTTTCAGACTGGAGGCCTGTGACCAGTGGAGTACCACAAGGATCAGTGCTGGGTCCTCTATTTTTTACCATTTACATAAATACTTTGGATGCGAGCATAAGAAGTATCGTTAGTAAGTTTGCAGATGACAACAAAAGTGGAGGTGTAATGGACAGCAAAAAGGGTTACCTCAGAGTACAAAAGGATCATGATCAGATGGGCCAATGGGCTGAGAAGTGGCAGATGGAGTTTAATTCAGATAAATGTGAGGTGCTGCATTTTGGGAAAGCAAATTTTAGCAGGACTTATGCACTTAATGGTAAGGTCCTGGGGAGTGTTGCTGAACAAAGAGACCTTTGAGTGCAGGTTCATGGCTCCTTGAAAGTGGAGTCGCAGGTGGATAGGATAGTTAAGGCGGTGTTTGGTATGCTTTCCTTTAGTTAGAGTATTGAGTATTGGAGTTGGGAGGTCATGTTGCAGCTGTATGGGAAACTGGTTAGGCCACTGTTGGAATATTGCGTGGAATTCTGGTTTCCTTCCTATCAGAAATATGTTATAAAAATTGAAAGGGTTCAGGAAAGATTTACAAGGATGTTGACAGAGTTGGAGAATTTAAGGTATAAGGAGAGGCTGTACAGGCTGGGGCTGTTTTCCCTTGAGTATTGGAGGCTGAAGGGTGACCTTCTCGAGATGTAAAAAATTGTTAAGGGCAAGGACAGGATAAAGGGATAAAGTCTATTCCCTGTTGTCGGGGAGTCCAGAACTAAAGGGCATAGGTTTAGGGTGAGAGGAGCAAGATGTTGGGCGGCACGGTGGCACAGTGGTTAGCAATGCTCCCTCACAACGCCAGAGACTCCGCTTCAATTCCTGCTTCAGGCTGTGTGGACCCTCTATGTGGAGTTTGCGCATTCTCCCTATGTCTGCGTGGGTTTCCTCCCACAATCCAAAAATGGGCAGGCTAGGTGAATTGGCTATGCTAAATTGCCAGTAGTATTAGGTTAAGGGGTAAATGTAGGGGTTTTGGTGGGTTGGTGTGGACTTGTTTCCAGTCTTTAAAAAATCTAAACGTAAAAGAGACCGAAAGGGCAACTTTTTCATACAGATGGTCGTACATGTATGGAATGTGGTGCCAGAGGATGTGGTGGAGGCTTGTACAATTGCAGCATTTAAAAAGGCATTTGGATGGCTATATGAATAGGAAGGTTTCGAGGTATATGGGCCAGGTGCGGTCAGGTGGGACTAGATTGGTTTGGGATATCTGCTTGACATGGACGGATTGGACTAAAGGTTCTGTTTCCATACTGTACATCTCTATGACTCTATAACTCACAGAGTGAGTTCGTAAATGCAATTGGTGTGAATGGTATTTGGTGCAATACATGTAATTGGAAAGTTAAATTTAGGTTGGAGTTTGTTTAAGGGTCTCGGAATAGAGAGGTAAAGACATTATGAAGCAGTTGCATAGAGTGTTGGTGAGAATGTACCTGAGGTATTGAGTGCAGTGTTGGTGACCTAATCTAAGAAAGATTACGCTGATCACAGAGGACGTGCAATGGACATTCCCCAGATTAATTCCTGAGATGACAAGATTTTCTGATGGGGAGATTTGTCCTGCGACCTCTCCAGTTTCAAAGCATGAGAGGTTATCGCAGTGAAATTTCAAAACTCTATGCTACATGTGATGTGGTGGAAATGCATAGGATGTTTCTCTAGCTGTCTACTCTATACTTTAGGTAAATAATGACCGGATAAGGGATATGTCATTTAAAACCGTAATAAGGAGGAAATCCTTCCCTCAGAGGGGACTGACTAACACAGGGGCAGGGAAGGGCAAGATTAAGGAGAATCCCCAGATATTCCTCACGTATATCAAGTGGAACAGAACAACCAGGGAACATGTAGGGCCTATTAGTGACTTGGCAAGTTGCATCCAAACTCAACTTCATGATAGAAGGCCGTTTGTGTGACTGGAGCCCAATTTCCCCAGGTGTACCACAGAGATCAGTGCTGTGTCACTTATTATTTGTGGTATTCATAAGAGAAGTGAATGTGAAGTGGGTGGGGGAGTGTGATAAGTAAGATTGTGTTTGACACAAAGATTAGCTGGGTGGTTGGCAGTGAGGAGGAAGGTCTTATGTTACAGGAAGATACAGATGGTATGGTCAGATGGTCAGATCAATGGCAGATCGAATGTAACCCTGATAAATATGAGGTGATACAGTTTGGATGAAGGAACCAGACAGGGGAGTACTCAAAGAATGGCAGCACACTAGGAAGCTCAGAGCGTGCCTCTCCACGCATCCCTGAATGTGACTGGATATGATAATTGATGAGTTCAGCATGACTGTAGATAAAGCTTTTATTCATTGACCTAATGCCATACGAGTTTTATATGGCAACTTTGGTTAGGCCAAATGAGATATTGTGTGCAGTTCTGGGAGCCACATTATAGGAAGGATATGATTGTACTGGATGAGGTTCAGAGGAGATTCACCAGGATGTTCCCTGGGATGGAGCATATGAGCTATGGAGAGAGGCTGGGTAAGCTCGAGTTATTTATTTTGGAGCAGAGGAAGTTGAGCGGATAAGTAATTCAGGTTTAAGATTACAAGGAGAATGGACAAGGTGAATAGACAACAGCTGTTATTTTTAGTCGAAGTTTCAGATTCCTTTCAGTCTGAATCCAGGGAATGGAGAATGGAGAACAGAGAAACATGACACAACTACTTCATTTCTGTCTTCACAGAAAAATACATAAACAAAGCCTTCCCAGCAATAGGAGAAAACCTGAGTCTGATGAGAAAATGATGTGGAATGAAATTTGTAATCAAACTATTTTGGAGAAATTATTGGAACTGAAAATAATGGGCATAGAAAAAAATCAACACACATTGATGAAATTGGAAACATATTTGAGAAACTGACTAGTAGATTAATTACAGAAAAATAACAATATAGGCACTGAACTTGGATTTTCAGCAAGAATTTTAATAGAGTCCGAAGCCTAGTGTGCAAAGTAAAAACACATGGGATAGGGGGTAATATATGAACATCGTGTGAAAATGGGAGTGTTGACAGGAAACAATGAGTAGGAATAAATGGATGATTTCAGTTTGGAAGGCTCATGAGGCATCGCAATGATTGGTGCTGGGGCACCAGATATTCACAATAAATCTCAAACATCTCGTTGAGGGAAACAAATGCAAAGTTTCCAAGTCTGCTAATGGAATTGGATTTTGAAAATTGAGGAGGATGTGAAAAAAACTTTAAGGTAATTGAAACAAATAGAGTGAATGAATAAATATGTCGCAGATGAAGAGCATTTGGATAGATGTGATTTTGTCCACTTTGTTGGGAAACACTAAAATGCCAGCCAACCATTGGAAAAGGGAGTGGTTGAGAAATGTCAATCTATGAAGGGAACTGTACATTTCTCCTGTTATTGTTTGGACAGACATCTGAGTTCCATGCAGGGCAATGAGTACTGAAGACAGAAGCCAATACTGGGAATACGTTGGCACACAGACCAGTTTACGCAGACCCACCAAGTGGGGAGCTGTAACATTGAAAATGATCTCGGATCTCCCTGTACATCAGTCACTGAAAGCAAGATTGCAGGAGCAGAAAGCAGTCAGGAAGATAAATGGGGTGTTGACCCTCATTTCTGGTGGACTTGAGTCCAGCAGTAAGGGTGTCTCAGTGCAGCTGTACAGGCCGTTGGTGAGACCTCAACTCGAACATTGTGCAGTATTGTGTGCAGTTTTGGTCTCCGTCCCTCATAAAGGACAAACCTGACATTGAGGGAGTGCAGCGAAGGATGACCAGACTGATCTCTGGGATGACAGACTTTTTTTATGGAGCAGGGTTTGGGGCGACTGAGCCTGTATCCCATGGGGTTTAGGAAAATGAGTGGAGATCTCAGTGAGATATATAAAACACTGACAGGGTTAGGTAGATTGGAAGCAGTGATGATAATTCCCCTGCCTGGGAAGTCTAAAACAAGAGGCCACAGTATTAAATACAGATGGGTCACATTGCATTTAGATACGAATAAATGTCTGCACTCAGAGACTGGTGAACCTGGGAATTCTCTCTCACATAAGGCTGTGGAAGACAAGGCACTAAAGACTAATAAGGATGTCTAGACACCGAAAGGATGGGGGAGAGAGCAGGAGTGTGGTGTAGAAATAAAGGGTTATATATATATGTCATTATATTGAATTGGATAGCAAACTCGACAGACCAAGGGGACGACTGTAGTTCCTATTTTATAGCTTCACGCGGTTAATCACATTAAGGCATGTGTACAGTGTGTGGGGAAAGTGCATTGAGGAGATGTTCAGACATGAACTAGAATGGGGCAGGCTCAATGTGCTGTATGGCCTATTAGATTAGATTAGATTAGATTACTTACAGTGTGGAAACAGGCCCTTCGGCCCAACAAGTCCACACCGCCCCGCCGAAGCGCAACCCACCCATACCCCTACATCTACCCCTTACCTAACACTACGGGCAATTTAGCATGGCCAATTCACCTGACGTGCACATCTTTGGACTGTGGGAGGAAACCGGAGCACCCGGAGGAAACCCACGCAGACACGGGGAGAACGTGCAAACTCCACACAGTCAGTCGCCTGATGTTTCTGTGTGGTCTATAGGAAAGCTCTGTAAATGTTGTCACAAGTTCACAGATGTTACGAAGGAGGTCTCTGCAGGGTCAACAGGACTGTCTTTCCAGTTCCCTTTTCCATACTGAGGCTGGGGCTGGGTGTTCTGTCAGGTTTTATCCTTTAAGACTTCAGAGCAGTTTGATACAATAGAGTGTTTTGCTTGGCCTTTTCAGAGACCATTGAAGAGTCGATCACATGTCTGTGTATCTGGAGTCAGATTCAGGCCAAACCAGGAAAGCACGGGAGATTCACTTCCTGAAAGTTCATTGGAAAAGCAAATTGGTGTTTACAATCAACGTTGACTTCAAGGCCGCTGTTACTGACACCAGATTTGAGATCTCGATATTTTATTAATTGTTTTTAATTTCCACCAGCTGCCAGAGCATTAGCCTGGTCTGGATTATTCATCCAGTGACTTTTCCAAAACAGCACCATCTCCACATGGGGACCGATCAGAAACCAAAATGAGCAAGTTTATGTCTGTGCTGCTTGACAGCTCTATCAAAACGAACTCCCAATTTGACTATCGTGATGAGACTGAGAGGGTTGTAATTGGTCAGATTGTAATTATTCCCTGACACTGAGTAATTTTCCACATTGCCAGGGAGATGTCAGAGTTGGAGCTGGAAGGAAACCGCTTCCCCAGGAACATGGCTTGTTGTACAGCACAAGTCTTCAGTCCTATTACAGGAATGGGGGTCAGGGCTCATTGCCTTTGCTGTCTCTACTGTGTTCAGCTGTTTCTTCATGTCACGTGCAGCGAATCGAATTGGTTGAAGACTGATCTGTGATTCTGTGGGCATCATGATGACGGTGAGTTGAATCATCGACTCAACACCCCTGGCTGGGATGGTACAGATATTATTTCCTTGTTTTTTACACTGATGTGCAGAGCTTATCCATTGATAGAATGGGAATAATTGTGGAGCCCTCTCCATCAGTCAGTTGTTTAATCGTCTATCACGATTTTTGGCCGGATGTGGCAGACTGCAGAGTTCGATCTGGGTGTATTGACCTTGTGACAATTTCTCTCTCTCTATCATTAGATTTGGTTTCATTTGATTTGATAGGAGTCATTGTCGCATGTATCTAAGTGGAGTGAAACTCTTTGTTTATACACAGTTCTGGCAGATCATAGTGAGAGTTGGAGCTGCCTTTTTTTAGAGACATGGAGTGGCCAAAATTTAAAAGTCTACTTCAACTGTCTGTTTTTGAAGAGCCACAAAATAGACAGAAATTAAAATAGATTGCTTCAGCATTAGTGAAAAAAGGGCCTTTGAAAAGGGAATTATTCCAAAGCAAAATAAATGATAATCTGATTCGTAAGATTCAGAAATATGCCAACAGAGTGATAAAGAAAGTTCTTTTTTAAAGAATCGATTATTTTTAACAGAACACAGAAGAAATAATGAAATTGTAGCACAAAAACTTTGAAGAATCATTACAAAAGGTAACTTATTCTGATCTCAGTAAGGATTCTTTTCATCCACAAAAACAGCAACTCAAGTTATCTTTCAGAAGCTCGCTGTGCCTTTGAAACTATTTACAACAGTAATAGGTCCGAGTTAAATATTTGGTAAATAATCATGGACACAGATTTCAACGTAATTCTAAAAGCTTAAAGAGATGCCTGCCATGTCTTGTCTAATTCATTAAGAAAAAGTTTAACAGTAGAAATAATAATAACAATACGAATTTTGTAACAGAATCAACTTTCTAATGTAAAATGTGATCTCGGAATTTGATAAGAGATAGCCTTCCCATTGGAGAATAGGATTTATGCAATCCTTCAAGATAAGCAATGAGGGGTATGACTAAAAAGAGCACAGCCACTAACTTTGGGAATGCATTATAGAAAGATCCCAAGGCCTAGAGATAACAATTGTTAAACTTCCGAAACAAATAAGAACCTCGAGCTGTCCCCGGGAGTGTCCATCATTGATCAGTTGTTTAACAAGATTGGTTCTGCAGAAGGGGAGTGGAGGGGACACTGACAAAGTTGTGTATGATCATTGCAACACAGAAAGTATAAAAATGCTGTCCTTTTACTGTAAACTCGAAGTGTGTCATTGATTTGCCGTCTGATCTGAGCTAAAGATTAAGGGAACGATTGTCTTCTCATGTCAAAGTCAGATTCGAGGAAGATCCTTTGGTATTCTCCCAGCATTAACCAGGTTTTGCTTGAATTAAAGTCCATTCCGTGCCTGTGCCCTGTCTGCCTCCAGAGTCTTTGTCCCTGGCTGGGGAATCTCGCTCCTACAATAAGCAAGGACATACAGATCATAGGGTAAAGGAAAAATTTGTACTGAGGCATACAGGCTACACCAGAAAGGGCAGGCAATAGGCAACATCAATGTGAGCAAGATCAGCATTGTTTGAAGTTAGAGAGTCCATTCATTAGTTTAATAATGGCTGGGAAGATGCTGTTCATGAGCCGCTGGTTTGTGTGTTCAAGCTTCTGTATTGTCTCCATGATGGAAGAGATTGTAGGAGATCCAGGGTTCGATGGGTCTTTGATAATGTTATCAGCCTTTCCACAGCAGTGAGCTGGGTAAATGGAGACAATGGATAGGACGTTGGTTTCCATGATGGCATGGGCTGTGCACACAACCTTCTGTCATTTCACTTACTGTCCTGGGCAGGGCTGTGGCCACACCAGGTCATTATGCACACAGATAGTTTGCTGTCAGTGGTGCATTTGTAGACATTGGTGATGGTCCTTGTGGACATGTCAAATGTCATGAGCAGCCAGAGACAGAAGGGGCGTTGTTGTGCCATCTCGACTGTCACATCTACATGAGAGGTCGGTTATCGTCACTCCAAGCAACTTAATGCTTTCCACTCTTTCAACTTCAGTTCCATTGATGCAGATGGGGGCATGTTCTCCTCATTTCTTTCTGAAGTCATTGATCAGTTGGTCACTTCTGCCAACGTTGAAAGAGAGGTTGGTCTCAGTGCAGCACATCACTAAGTCCTCTATTTCCGTTCTGTATTTTGACTTGCCATCATTACATACCTGTCCTACTATGATGGTGTCACCAGTGAACATGTAGATGGCATTTGTTCAAAATTTGGCAATACAATCGTGGGTGAAAAGGGAGTAAACTAGGGGGCTGAGGACACATCCTTTGGGATTTCAGGATAGAATGTTTTCATGGAAGAGACACACTTACCTATTTTCAGAAAGATGAGGATCCAAATTCAAAGGGCGGAGTCAAGACTAAGGTCAGGGAGTTTGGTGATCAGTCTGAAGGAATAATGGTGTTGAAGGTGAACCTATAGTCAATGAGCAGGAATCTGACGTGGGTGTCCTTGTTGTCCAGATGTTCCAGGGATATGGCACCCGTTATGGACCCATTCCACTGGTAGGAAAATTGTAGGGGATCGAGGCAGGCTGGGAGACTGGAACTGATGTGGGTCATGACGAGCTTCTCGAAGAACTTCATGCCTCCCTCAGTCTCCTGCGCTCTAAAGAGAAATGTCCCAGCTTATCCAACCTCTCCCTATGACTCAGACCCTTGAATCCTGGCAAAATCCACGTAAAGTTTCAGTTTAATACCATCCTTCCTATAGCAAGGTGACCAAAACTGAACACAATGCTGAACTGGGAAATATTTGGAACTGTAAGTTTTACTCTGCTGCCAATTATTATGCTGCTGTGATATTGCTTTATTTTTTGAGTCATTCTGAAACCTTAAAATTCATTGAATCCTCTGACGGTAATCCCCTCGGGTGAACGTCCTCCTGACTGTTTGAATTTGAATCAATCTATTTTGTTTGGACTGATATTTTGATGCCGCTGTATATCAGAGAACAGGATGAGATGATGGATGATTGTGCAGTGTGTGTCCTTTACTGGACCAGCTTGTCTCTCCAGGCACCTAAAGCTTTTATTGTGGGCCAGAGTACCTCAGAATCGTTACATCAGAGAAGAACACTACTTAGCCCATTGTAGGTCCATGCACACAGAACATTACTGCTCAGTACCTACAACATCCTTCAGCACTGCCGACAGATCCACCGACCTTACTATCAACCGTAAATTTACTAACTCATCCTTCTATACCCTCATTAAGGTCATTTTCAAAAGGACAAACAACAGTCACTCCAAAGCAGATCCTTGCAGTATACCACGAGTAACTAAACTCCAGGATGAAGTATCGAATTACCAGGGTTGTCTCTTCTCCATTTCTTGAGCAAGGGGACAACGTTTGCTGTCCTCCAGTCTTCTGGCACTATTCCTGTAGATAATGGCGATGTAAAAATCCGAACAGATGGTTGTGTAAACTCCTCCCTAGCTTCTCAGAGAATCCTAGGATAAATCCCATCTGGCCCAGGGGACTTATCTATTTTCACACTGTCCAGAACAGCTAACATCAATTACAAACTTCAATCCTGTCTAGTCTAATAGCCTGTATCTCAGTATTGGCCTCAACAGCATTTTCTTTTTCCATTGTGAATACTGATTCAAATATTAATTTACAGCCTGTCCTATCTCCTCAGACTCCACACACAACTTAACACTACTGTGTTTGATTGCCATTAATCTTCATTTGTTCATTCTTTTATTCATGACGAACTGATAGAAATGTTGAGGGTTTTCCGCGATCCTACTTGCCAAAGACTTCTCATGTTATCTCCTGGCTATTCTTAGCTCTTTCTTTAAGACCTTCCAGGCTGACTTGTAACTCTCAAGCATCTGAACTGAGCCTTCACGTTTCATCATAAAATAAGACTCCTTCTTCCTCTTGACAAGAGATTCAACTGCTTCAGTAAACCACAGCAGCCTCACTCGACCACTTCCTCCTTTCCTGACAGGTATAAACTTATCAAGGACACACAGTAGCTGTTGTTTGAAAAAGCTCCACTCTTAAATTGTACCCATCCTCTGCAATTTCCTTCCCCATCCTATGCATCCGAAATCCTTTCCTAATTGCATCATAATTGCCTTTCCCCCAGCTATAACTCTTGTCCTGCGGTATACGCCTGTCCCTTTCCATTGCTAAGGTAAACATAACTAAATTGTGGTCACTATCAGCAAAGTGTTCACCTACCTCAAATTCTAACACCTGGTCTGGTTCATTACTCAGTACCAAACCCAATTTGGCCTCGGCCCTTGTTGGCCTATCTACATACTGTGCCAGTAAACCATTCTGCGCACATTGGACAAAAACTGACCCATATAAAGTAATTGAACTGCAGCATTTCGAGTCAATATTTGGAAAGTTAAACTCTTCCATGACAACTACTCTGTTATTTTCGCTCCTATCCAGTATCATCTTTGTAATCCTTTCCTCTCCATCTCTGGAACTTTTCAGACGGCAGTAGAGAACTTTCAGAAGAGTGACCTCTCCGTGTTTGTATCTAACCTCTTCCCATACATCCTCACTAGACGAGTCCTTATCAAGCATCCTTTCTACCAACGTAATGCTGTCTTTGATTTTCAATGACATCTAACCCTCCCCCACCCCAACCACCACCCCCGCCCCACTTTTAGTACCTTCCTTGTTCTTATTGAAGCATCTAAACCCGGACCCTCCAACGATCAGTCCTGTCCCTGTTCTATCCATTTCTCCAAACTGGCCAAAACATCAAGCTGTACAACTGCACAATTTGGAAACAGGGAGTGATTGGAGGGATGCTAAAAGAGGGTGAGTTGGATAGATCAGAAGACAGCATGAGGGGTGATAGACAGGAACGGACAGAAAATGGAAGTTTTATTTAGAAATTCTCACGGATGGCAAGGTCTTTATCTATTGCCATACCGTTTGAGCACTGTGCGGATACTGGCTGTGGTCCCAGAGCATTTATCGCCAATAATATCACAGAGATGAGTTGCTGACAGTTAAGCAGAGTCCAAAAGGCCAAGTGATTTTTTTTCTCTACAGTGAGAAGGTGATTTAATTTAAATAGACTGGATGAACAGCAGCAGGAACTGAGAATCGTGCTCGATACTGAGATACTGCGCCAGCGAATCTCAATGAGGTGGATCACTGACAGAGGGGAAATCAGCATCTCAGCTGTGAGCCAAATAATGATTGACAAAGATTACACACAACTTCCGTGGTTTTGTAATGCACATTTCAATTTATGAAACTCAATATCATGAGTGTATCTTATTTCTTTGTACTACCCATAGTTTAGTACGGACAGAAAATTATTTTGTCCCCGTACTTTGTGTTCAATAAACAGATTTTACTCCTCATTCCTCACTTTAGATGTATCCTTGAATCTGTTCTTCATATGAGTTATAAAGAGTAACATTCCAATGCTGATGACTGGAGAATATTATTGTCCCTCCCTCCAGTCTGAACTGCCATGTCTCACTATTCACTCTGTTTCCTGTCTCCTCCACAATACCATAATCACACTGTAATTGAAGTCCAGTAAATAACATTTCATCACAGTTCACTAACATCGATAACATCAATAGCACAGGCCTCATCTGCCTCTCTCTAAACCTGGAATAACAATCTGAATTGTATTCGCCACGTTCAATTCTCTGTTAACATATCCATGCTATTTGTCTGTGACAACCCCACGTTTCTCAGACACGCATTCACCTCAGATCATGAATTATAAAAATTGTCTCAATGTTTAATTGAAATTATGATGCTTGATCAATAGTTCCAGGATGTATGTTTCCATTTATAATCAGAGACACGTGTTTATGTTCTGATAAACTTATGGCATTACTCCTGCATCCAAGACAGATTGAATAGTTACACTCAATTGATCAACCGTCCTCAAGATTTGTTCCATCAGTCACCCTCACATAGCCCATCCAGAAAATGACAGTTTGAATCATTGTTTTGAATATGAATAAAACAATATTGAATTTAAAGGCGTTGCCTGGAGCTATTTGTTCAGTGACTGTGATTAATGTCAGTCTCCGTGGATCCGAGATGTGTCACTGGAGGGTTTGCCTCTTCTATTAATTAAGGACTCGGTTCAATGTGTTATCCCAGTATGGGCGGGAGCATCAATGACTGGACGAACAGGGATCAGTAGCTTGAGAGACAGGGGGAGGAGAGATCAGAATCTGAGAACATTAGACTGGGATGTTCCCTTAATGGATCAGAATCTGAGAACCTTAGACTGGAATATTACAACAGACAGGAGTTTATCCGAGGGTCTTTACTACCTTTCTCAGCCTTGGATATCATTAGCCTCACGGATCGAAGATATCCTTTGGATTATTCAAGGTGGTTACTATCCCATCCTCGCTATAGTTGGTGTTCCTGGTAAGTCATTCCATCTGACCATTAAACTGAGTTGTACTGAATTGTTGTTCATATTCAAATTTTAAAATTTGCAAGTCATCATTTTCAGGTCCAGTCAAAAATTTTATTCCTTACTGATTATAACTAGCAAATTACTATTCACAACTTACTCAACAATACACGAGGAGAAACCACACTGTTCCTAATTTCCATGATCTTTTTTCTTCATTCATATTTACATTTATACTTATTTTCCCCACTCACCAATCCTGCCCAAGACCACTATCAGGATATTTCAGTCACCTTCTCAGCCTCAATGCTGCTGTTGCTGAACAATCCATCGTTTGTGCCTTTGGTAGATCCAGATATAACCGTGGTGGGCGGCACGGTGGCACAGTGGTTAGCACTGCTGCCTCACAGCGCCAGAGACCCGGGTTCATTTCCCGCCTCAGGCGACCGACTGTGTGGAGTTTGCACGTTCTGCCCATGTCTGCATGGGTTTCCTCCGGGTGCTCCGGTTTCCTCCCACAGTCCAAAGATGTGCAGGTCAGGGTGAATTGGCCATGTTAAATTGCCTGTAGTGTTAGGTAAGGGGTAAATGTAGGGGTATGGGTGGGTTGCGCTTCGGCGGGTCGGTGTGGACTTGTTGGGCAGAAGGGCCTGTTTCCATACTGTAAGTAATCTAATCTAAAGTCCCTTCTAACTATGCTTACGTCACTTGAGCTGGTTAATTTGTCCTCTCTACAGAATCTGTCAGATGGACAGACAGTGCATCGTGGTCAAGTCATTTACTCATAATCAAGCGGCACAGAATAACAATCTTTTGGTGTCTCATGAAGGAAGTTGATGGAATGCAAATGAAATCATCACCACTAGTTTTAAACAGGAGCATATCTGTTTGCCTCATGTCCTTTAGAGAAGGCAATGGGTTATCCTTTCATGTTCAGGTCTCTGTGTGACTGCAAACCCACAGCAATATGGTTTACTCTTTATTATCCTGTGCAACAGCTGAATCAGCCACTCAGTTCAGGATCAGCATAACATTCTGGCCTGACCAGGGCTGCACATATCCCGTGAGGGAAGAACAGAAGGAAAGATAGCTCCCTTTCTCTGCCTGATTTCCATTTTCCTGCAAGTCATTTCCATTCAGGTCGGTGACCATTCCCTGTTTCAAGTGAATTCTTTCTGATTGAGTCTCCCTCTGAACGTGATATACATCTCCATCGACACCTCTGGTGATGACTGACGCACAGATGTAAGAAACTTCAAATTTCCACAACATTCGCAGTGCAGAGAGAAGGAATAGCTTTTTATACAACAGGAAAGAAGCTGAGACAGCTAAGTGAGGGAACAGAATTGTTTTGATCAACCTTAGAGTGTTGTTGAGATAGTATTTGGAGTATTGTGCACAGATTTTCTCTCCTTTATAAGGAATAATCCTCTTGGCAGAAACAGTATAAAGGAGTTTCACCAGACTAATTATTGGGATGATTGTACCATCGGGAGTGCATGAGGATCTGTAGCGCTTTGAAGAATAAGAGGTGATTGCATTGAAACTTAAGGTGATGGACAGTCACTCATTATATCCCAAACAGAACTAAAACGGTGATAAATTCCATGTTTGTTTAACATGGTTTACATAATTCTCAATGGCTTAAAAGACTCTGAGAATGTCCCTCTCAGTCCACGCCACTCCCCATTTCGATAAACTCTTCCAACATTAATCCAGTGCATTTGGTGTGTGATCATACATAGAACTTCACGTTATCCTCCATCGCGACAGGAGCCACAACACCTTCATTCTAAAACAGTTAACTATCACCACCAGCTTCTGACCCCCACGGAGAACATGGGTCTGTCTTCTTGGAGATGGAAGATGCCTCCTTGAGGCTTGGCACAAAACATTTGACTCCTTCCTCATTGCCAGCAAAACACGTTAAAGAATCATCTGTTCCACAGGCAATGGAGCCACGAGGAGCAATGTGAGCAGTCTATGAGTGCAGTCTCTGCTCCATTCGTTTTCCAGGTTGGAGCATCAATGACACCATCCTATTCCTGTATAAGTGTCTCGAGGGGTGAATGGTCTCCTCCTGGTTCCATAGAACAGGTTTAGGGGTCTTACTGAACTCTGCCTGTTCCTGTTTAACAGCTCAATGTACTGACCAGACGCCTCCTCTTCCTGTGGAACAGGCAGAAGGATTGAATGGGTTGTCCCTCTTCTTGTTCAGTCATTTCGATGGGCTGAATAGTTTCCACATATCCGGGTGTAACCAGCTTGAGGTGCTGAATGAGTTTCTCTTTTAACTGTGGAAATGTGCAGTGCCTGGCCGTTTTGTTACATGAATGTTACCGACACTTTAACAGCACAAATGTGAATGTTGTTTGGGTCTTGCTGAATATGGACACATACCGGTTCAGGAGCTGAGTGGGGACAAAATGTTCTGAATATTGTGTGATCTTCAGTGATCACTCCGCTTCTGATCTTGGGATAGTTGGGGGGCGCCGGGAATGGGGGCACATAGACGTTGAGGAAGGAGCTGAAGATGTTTGTGCTGAGGAAGTTACTCTGAGGATCTCCTGAAGAGATGTCCTGGGACTGAGAGGATTGTCAGCCAACGACCACAAACATCTTCCTTTGTGCTCTGAAAGACCCCAACCAGTGAGGACGTTAGACCTGATTCTCATTAAGCTCAGATAAGTAGGTGGTCTTGATGACATCCTCAGTCAACTACTGCCTTGATATCAAGGCCATTCACTCTTTCCTGAGCCCCTGTGTTCACCTCTTGTTCACATCAACACGGTGACGGTGTATGTGTAGAGAGTGTTTTCCTCTCACAGAGGGTAATCAATGTCAGGAATTATCTGGACTAGAAAGTTAGGGGAGCTACATCACTGAAAGTATTTAATGGGGTGGTACATGAATCGCTGACCTGTCAGAGAGCTGAGGAGATTGAATAACTGGGCATTAAGGAGGAGTTAATGCTAACAGTAGATTAGCTATGATCGTATACAATGGCTTGACCGTCAGAATTACCTCTTCCTGTTCCTTATGTTTTCATTTTCTGTAATTTCAAAGTAAATCGCTGTAATTTTCCTGGATGTACTGTTATTGCATGTTGCAATCAGAGAGAGCAAAGCACTTTTGAGTCATCTCTGAGTGAGGCTCTACCATGCACTATGATCTGATTAAGGTCTCAGCACTTTTCTGTCAGTGTACCATTTTCCTACATTCATTTGTCTTTCAAATTTCTTACATAGACAATTTTGAACAAATGGAAATATCTAGGAAATATCACAATCTTCTGTGGAAGGGAATTCACACCTTGACAACCCTATGAGAATCTCTTGTTCGTGTTCTGACCAGTGTTGGAGGGTCACACATGTCTTTTCCCACTCCTCTATTGGTGAAAGCAAATTTTAAGTGTAACCAGTTGAGTGCTGTGTCCAATGATAAAGGTATCGGACTGGGTAATTTTTCTTCAAAAATCTGAGACACAGAAAGTTGAACTGTGAACAAATGGTAAAATGATAGTGTCCCAAATGTTTTTTTCTGACTTTCAACTTATTCTGCTCACACAAATGTCTGGGAATGCGGATTTCTTCCCGGTACAGTTGCATTTGGCTGAATTCCCTTTGCTTCGAGCTGTACAGAGATTCCTATGAATCCTCATCAGGAATCCTCCACGAGTGGTAAAGATGACTCAGGAGTTTTCTGCTCTCATGCCTTGTTTTCAGGCAGAAGTAAGTAAGAGAGAGAGACCAATTGGCTGCTGCTTCTGAAGCAAATAATATTTTTCTCCGTCTTTGTGTGGAAAAATACAAGAATGTCAACTGAAAACAAAACTGGACCATGTGCGCTCTCCATGTACATTCTCTAGAATGGATGATAATAAACTGTATGCTGTATGCAGCATCATTGCTGTTGTTGTGCACAATGTTTGTTCATTAGCAAAAGAAAATAATGTCCGCACCGACCACCCCACCAACCTCCATGTACAGCATATGATCCGCCGCCATTTCCCCCACCTCCAAACGGACCCCACCACCAGGGATTTATTTCCCTCTCCTCCCCTATCAGCGTCTCCACAAAGAAAGTAATGTGCCCGTTTGATGATTTGATGAGATGTTTATATACATCTGCGTAATTTTTAAAAAATGGGTTGATATCTTCATAGTATTTGTGTTAATACCAATGCATCTCATTCAAAAAATTATTATCGATCTTTAGTCTTCTTAACAAGGGAAAATGTGTATCCAGCTGAAAAACTTCCCTGAAAATCGTGGTTTAATAAGATTTCTCATCTAAGATCAAAACAGATAATCCCTGATAACAAAAGGCCTTCATTTCAGGAATGAGTAAAGGGAAACATCTTTGAACATTTTTGAAAGGAATTGTATCCGGTTGTATTTTTAGTTTAGAGGATCAGAACTTCACCCAGAGTATCTGATGTGGTCTCAGCAATGCCCTCTACAGATACAGTGAAATATTCCTAATTAAACCCAATACCCGTTGCTAAAAACAGCATCATTCCACTTACCTTCTGAATCACTTGCTGCATCTGCAGACAGACTTCGTATCAGTCATGTAACAAGAATATGAAAAACATCTGCATCACAGAGTTCTGCAATCTCTCTGCATTTAAATTGCTCCCGACTGCAATAAACAACTCACATTATATTATTACTGTTGAGGGTATGCTCACTAACCTTCCCTGTCTACATCATAATGCAGATTCACTCCCTCCATTTGAAGATCTATTGAATGATCATTTTGGAGTACAAGGTACTTCAGCTTTGATCCATTCAGTCCCTTCATCCAGATATTTTACATAGATTATTGATCATTGATGACCCTACAGTGATCTCTGAGTCAAAACTAGTTACAGTTTTGTTTAAAAAATCATATATCTCTACTGTCTATATCCTGTTAGCGAGCAGCATCCCTGTTCCTGTGCAGCAGTTCAGGCGGGTTGAATGGCCTTCTCCTGGGCTGTGTAATGTACTCAACGAGCTGAATTACTTCATTCTATATTCCTGTGAAATTCTTTGGAGGAGCAGAATGGTCTCCTCCCGTCTCATTGTAACGATCCATTCAGGCTGAATGGGATGGTCCTCTACCCTGTAATCGCACTCAGTGGTGGATTGAGGGAACAACACATGGGGTATGGTCAGCAGTATATCTCTGTAACGGTCGGGAGCGTGGATTGAGGGAACAACAGACTGGAAAGTGGCAGCAGTTGGCCATTTAGCGGCACCATCCAGAATGCTCATGGCTGATCCGGGTGTGTCTGACCATCCGTCTCCTGTCTGTTCCCAATAAACATTGTGTCTCCTGCCCGGCAAAGATCAGTCAAGCTCAAACTAAAATACCTAAATTAACCGAGTCTCCACTGCTCCCTGAGGATGAGGGCACCACAGACAGCACAACAGTAAAGGGAAAGGGACATCCTTCTTTCATTGTGGGACACAGTTTTTTTAAAAAACCGTGTTAACCTCATATCAAATCACTGCCCCTTTTCGGATAAAGTGGTACATTAACTAGGAATAGACATTAACCATTCTGCTTTCCTATCTTTTCCCACGTTATCACTGACTGTTTCCAATCAAATATGTTGCTGTTGGTGTCTCAGGAAGAGAATACCTGATAGCATAACACCATACGGGCACTAAAAAAAGGAGCAGAATTAGACCATTTGGTTCATCGAGTCTGATATACCTTTCAGTCATTTCTAATCTGTTCCTCAACATCATTCTCCTACCTTCTCCCTAGAATCCTTGATCTCCTTATAAAATAAAAAACTTATTTATTTGAGTCTTCATGACACTCGCGTCTGTGTCTTAATGTGTATTTTTGTGTGTGTGTGTCCATGTGCTTGTTACTTTTGTATTTGTGTGACTATGTCTGTCTGTCTTTGTATCAGCCTGTGTGTTTCTATCTGTGTTTGTGTCCAATTGTGTGTGACTGTTTATGTCTTTGTGTGCTTCTCCGTGTGTGCACGCTTATCTCCTTGTATGTATTGTGCATGTTATTATATTGGGGTATTTAACAATGCGTCTGTGTATTTCAATGCCTGCATCTCTGTGCAATGGGGTATCTGTTCTTCTTCGAGTGAGAGAGATGAGGTTGGAACTGACAGGAGGTTTGAATTGAGAATTTCTCTTTACTAAACACTGCTCCTTATTCGGTTGGTGGGACGTGGATGTTTCCGAATCTCCACACAAGGCCTCCTGATCCTCTCCGGCTCTCTCCAGGATCCTCCCCACATATCAGGGTAGGGGCATGAGGGTACGGATATCTGACAATCCACCACCCGGCGTGGCACGTTCTATCCTATTCCAGGCTGTTTCTCCTGGAATGGGACAAAGGGAAGGAAGGAGTGTGGGTGGAAGTGGATGGTCCTGCTGTTAGTGCTGGACTAGGTGAGGTGTGATCTGGTGAGGTGGCCGGAGGGAGTCTGTCCATAGTGTTGTATCCATGTCGTGCTATTAGTGTGTGGGACTATTGTATCAGGGACAGGAAATGTGGGGGAGTGAAGGTGCTGAATTCAACAGTGAGTGTGGTCGTGCTTGAGCCTTATTGGAGATAGAGTGTGAGCCTTGGTCGAGGGTCGGTGCTATAAGAGACATACAGTGAGTGTGAGGGAGCAGTGAGAATATACGGTGACACTTATCCTGACAGAGCGGAATGGATATTGATGCTTGTCCTGTATTGCTGGTCATGTCTTCAGATCATCTCAACATCGATGTGAGCCTCCCCGAATGTCTTATCCAAGTCTATCACTAATAACGACACAGGCTCTGTCCCTCAGATTCCACAGAATGAGTTTGAGTGGGTCTTACAAATAGCAAGGAGAAACAAACTTGTTGTGTTATATATCTGAACCAAAACTGTCGCGCAAATATTTTGTATCATATGCTCTGGAAATTATATATGCAACTATACTCAAAGGGAAGCTATGACATAGTGATATTATCTCTGGGCTCTTAAGCCAGAGACCAAGGTAATGTTCTGGGGACATGGTCTCAAATCCTGCTATGGCAGATTGTGGAATTTGAATTCAATATGTATCTGGAATCAAGGGTTTATGATGATCAGGAATCCATTCCTGATTGCTGGAAAAACTCATCTGGTTCACTCATGTCCTTTAGGGAAGGAAACGGCTGTTCTTATGTGATCTGGCCTGCATGTCACTCCAGATCCAAGGCAATGCTGTTGACTCTTAACTGCCGTCTGGAATGGCCATTAAATGCTGGTTATCCAGCTAAGTCCCCATCCTGTGAATGTGTAACAAATACTCGTGGGTTCTGCAGTAATAATGAATGGTGTCAAGTTGCATCGAAACTGAGTTAACTAAGTGACTGCTAATGTTGTGAAAAATAAATTCCATAAGTGTATATCAGATAGGTTGAAGAGTATGTTGTGAACCAAACTAGAGAGCAGATCATTTCGGATTTGGTGGTGTGTGATACTGATTAAGGATGATCAGCCATGATCATATTGAATGGTGGTGCAAGCTCGAAGGCCAGAATGGCCTACTCCTGCACCAATTGTCTCTTGTCTATTGTGTGGTCGGAAGGACTAATTACTAACCTTGCTCTGACGCAGCTTTGGAGGAATAGTGACATTAATATGTTGTATTTTACACGGCGTCTGTATTCAATGTGGAATGTTTGAACATTCTGGTCAAACACCATGGAAGCCCAGAGGTTAGAGGGTCAAGTTCACTCAGTGAATTGGGAAAGTACAATATCACATTCAGTAGGAGAACAATGGTTGTTAGACCCATGTAGTCTTACAGCACGGAGACAGGCCATTCGGCCCAAACTGGTCCATTCCGAACAAAATGTCCATTCACACTGACCCCATTTCCCTGCCATTTCCCTGTATCCTTCTAATCCTTTTCTACCTGTGTATTTGTTCAACTGTATTTTAAATTTTGTGAATGTACCCGTCTCAAACACTTCTACTGGCAGCTCATCCCATATGCATACCACCCTTTGTTTAAAAGAAATTGCCCCTCAGTTTCCCTTTTACTCTTTCCCCTCTGACGTTAAATTGATGCCCTCTAGACCGTGATTGCCCAATCCGAGGGAAAAAAAGACTGAGTGAATCGATGCCACCCATAATCTTATACACTACTATCAGATCCCCCTCAGCCTCATGCATTCTAAAGTAAAAAACTCCTAGCTTGTTCAACCTCTCACTATAACTCAGACCATTGAGTCTTGGCAACATCCATGAAATTTCTTCTGCACTCTTTCCAGTTTAATAACATGCTTCCTCGAGCAAAGTGAACAAAACTGAACATGACGCTACAAGTGTGGACTCGCCAACATCTTGTATAACTGCAACATAACTCCCTAATTTCGATACTCAGTGCTCTAACTGATGAAGGCCAGTGAGTCAAAAGCCTTTTTCAGTGCCTTGTCTACCCGTGACTCCACTTACAGAGAACTCTGCACCTGAATTCCAACGTCACTCTGTTCCACTGCAATCCTTAAGGCCCTGCCAGTCACCATGAAACTCCTGCCTTGATTTGATTTTCTACAATGCAAGAACTTACACTTATCTGAATTAAATATCATTTGCCATTTCTCGGCCCAATTCCCCACCTGATCAAGGTACTGCTGTAATTTCTGAAATTTCTGATAACCTTCCTCACTGTCCACGATACCACCTATTTTAGTGTCGCCTTGAAACTTACAAATCATGCCTGTACATTCTCATCTAAATCATAGATATATGTAATATATGAATATATGGTCCCAGCACCGACACCCGAGGCATTCCACTCATCACAGGCCTCCAGTCTGACAAGCATCCTTCCATGATTACTCTCTTCCTCCTATCATCAATCTAATTTTCAACCTAATTTGCCAGCTCCCCCTCAATTCCATATGATCTAACCTTCCAGAGCAGCGTACCATGGGGAACCTTATTAAAGGCTTTACTGCAATCCATATAGACTATATATACAACCATGCCCTTACCAAAGTTACTGGTCACTTCATCAAAGCACTCCAGCAAATGTGTGAACCATAATCCCCCATTCACAAGGCCCTGTCTTTCCAAATGCATGTATATCTTCTCCCTCAGAATCTCCTCAAGTAGCTTACCTGCTACAGATTTTAGGTTTACTGGTCGAAAGTTCCCCGGTTTTTTCTTTGTAGACCTTCTTGAATAAGGGCACAGCATTTACTACCTTCCAGTCCTCCAGGATTTCACCCGTTGGCTACTGATGATGCAAAAGTACCATCCACGGCCCCCGCTATTTCTTTCCTGTCCTCCTGCAGTGTTCCTGAATATATCTGCTCAGTACCAGGATATTTATAGAAATACTACAAAGTCTGAAAAATATCTTTATGTATTTCAGGTAAAACACCCAAGAGTGAGAAAGTGAGTTAACAATGATTAGCATAATAAATTAAGATTATATTAATCACAGGAAGTGACTTCAGAAGAATTCCACACATTGTGAAATCCTGAGAATTCTCAGAAATTTACGATCCAGAAAAGCAGGGCCATGAAACGGGTAAGGAAATCAAAAAGGGCACATGCATGCAAGCAAACAGGAACACAAAGACTACATAAATCTATGGTCTATATTTCAAAGGAAAGAGAGAAACATAGTCAAATGTAGAAATCTGCAATCAGGAGAGACGAGCTTATTATGGATAACTGGGAAATGGCCAAGCAAATAACCAGTTACCTCGCATCTGTCTTCATGGAGGACGATCCAGAAAATCACCCAGAATTACATTGTCATTATTTAGGACTTATGGATCAAAAGACAAAAAGTCAATTTATATCAGTAACAAGGCTCTACTTGAACATGCAGCTGGATTGAGCATTGCTAACCTTGACAAACCAGATGTCGTTCATACCAAAATCTTCAGAAATAAACCACTAATAGAAGTATTAGTTGCACTGTCGATGACTGTGTTCTATTACCCAGTGAATTCTGCATAGTCTGGAAGCCATTGCAGATAAATGGACATTAGTAAACGTGATCCAAGCACTCCAGATGAACGGTAGTGATTCAAGCATCTACAAAGGAAAGAAGAGATAGTGTGGAGAACTGCCGACCAATTAACTTGACATTTGTGGGGATACTGTTGGAGTCTATTATATAGGATGTGATATTCGTTATTTAGAAATTAACAGCAACATTGGAGAGAATCAGTATGTATTTCTGAAAGGGAAATCATACTTGACAAGCTTTGGAATTGTTTGAAGTTGGTTCTTACAGCATAGATAATGGGGAGCCATTACAATTGGCATATTTTAGATTATCAGAAGGCTTTCTATAAGAACTCACGCAATGAGTTCATAAATGCAATGAATGTGAAAGGTATTTGCAGGAATATATGCAAGTGGTAAATTAAAGTTTGGATTGCCTTGCTTTAAGGGAGTCAGAATATAGATGTAAAGACATTTTGAAGCAGTTTAACAGCGTGTTGGTGAGTTCTGTACCTGGAATATTGAGTACAGTTTTGGTCACCAAATCTGAGAAAGAATATACCGACCCCAGAGGAAGTTCAATGGACATTCTCCAGATTAATCCCTCAATTGGCGAGATTGCGTGATGAGGAATCTCCGCCTGTGTTCTCTAGAGTTCAAAGAATGAGAGGTGGGTCACTGTGAAATGCAAAAAATTCACAAAACATGTGACAAGTTGGAAATTAACAGGATGTTTTTCCGGCTGCCTAATACACAATCAAGGGAAATAATGGCAGGATAAAGGACAGACCATTTAAGACTTCAATAAGGAGTAAATTCTGCACGGGTAGGGGACTAACTAACACGGGGCATGGAAACCTGCTGACAGGGTAAGATTAGGAAGAATTCCCAGATAATATACAAGTGTGTCCAGCGGAACAGAATAACCAGGGAACAGGTAGGTCTCATTCGTGACTTGCCAAATTGCATCCAAATGAAGTTTAGTGGTAGGAGACACAAGGTGGTGGTTTACTGCTTGTGTGACTGGAGGCCAGTGTCCAATGGTAGACCACAGGGATCAGTGCTGTATCTCTTATTGTTTGTGATTCGGAGGTGCTGGTGTTGGACTGGGTAGACAATCCTGTAAATCTCATAACACCAGGTTAAATCCAACAGGTTTATTCAGCGACACTAGCTTTCGAAGTGCTGGTTCTTCATCAAAGCGCACAATCACCTGATGAAGAAGTAGTGCTTCAAAAGCGAGTGCCTCTGAATAAACCTGTTGGACTGTAACCTGATGTTGTGTGATGTTCAACTTGAATATTTGTGGTAATCATAAATGATGAAGCTGTGAATATGGATGAGAGGTGGGGAGTGTGAGAAGTAAGTTTGTGTTTGATACACAGATTGGCTATTGGCTGGCATTGAGGAGGAAGGCCTTAAGTTACGGGAAGATACAGATGGAATGGTCATCTGGGAAGATCAATGACAGATGGAATGTAACCCTGATAAATAGGAGGGAATACACTTTGGAAGAAGGAACCAGACAGGAGAGGACTCAATGAATGGTAGCACACGAGGAAGGTCAGAGGGTGCTTCTCCACACATCCCTGAATGTGAGTGGACAGGTTCATACACAATTTGGGAAAGTATAAGGGACTGTAAACATTGAGGCGCAGATTATAAGAGCTATGCGGAACTTTGGTGAGGCCAAGATGGAATACTGTGTATAGTTCCGGGGAACATATTACAGGAAGGATGTGACTGCATGGGAGGGTTTGCAGAGGGGATTCACCAGAATGTTCCCTGGGATGGAGCATATCAGCTATGGAGAGAGGCTGGATAAGCTTGAGTTGTTTAGTTTGGAGGAGAGGAGGCTGAGGGGGACGTGATTCTGAAGGATAGGATGACGAGGAGCAAGGACAGGGTGGATGGGCAGCAGTTGTTCCTTTTAGTCAAGGGGGCACACTTTTAAAGTGAAGGGTTTGCGGTTTAGTGAGGATTTGAGAATTGCTTTTCAGCCAGTGTGTATTGGGGTCTGAAGTACACTTCTTGAGAGGGGAGATATCATGGCAAAGTCAAAACTATTAAAAGATACGCGGTTGTGCACTTGAAATGCCTTAAGATTCACAGCTAGGCGTATTGTGTCAGAAAGTGGGCCTTATGTAGACCATGCTGTATTTCTGATCGTACAGAGTTTTTGCTTCTGTGATTGTATGACTGTAGAAGGTCAATCAGTGAGTACCTTAAAATTGGAATTGATAGGATTCTGAAGAATGTCTTAACAAAGTTTATAAGAGAGAACTTGTGATATTTTCTGAAAATATGTTAATGGCAAAATTAAGAGAAAGAAATGTGCAGCTTTCTTACAGTTTGATGTCAGATAATTGAGGACCGGGTAATGGTAGAACTATGGAACAAAAGTTTCAGTTATGCCTTCACAGAGGAAAACAAAATAAAAAAGAAAACTTCCTAGCAATACTAGGGATCTTTAGTCTGGTGAGAAAAATGGAATAGAATGAAATTAGCAACTAAACAGTTTAGAGAAAGTATCGGAATGAAATTAATGGACATAGACAAAGTCAACAGAGATTTATGAAATGGGAATCATATTTGTTAAAGTGGTTTTTAGCAACATTATGGAGAAGGTAGCAATGTAATACGAGGGGAATCTCAGAAAGATTTTTGATAAAGCCCCAAGCATATTGTGCGAATTCGAATCCTGAGTGACTTGGTCTAACGTATGGTCATGGTTTTAGAATGGGAGAGCTGGCAGGAAACAGTGCGCAGGAATAAAACAACATTTTTTTCAAATTGGAAGTCTAGGAGGATATAGCAAGGATCGTGTCTTGGGCCCCAGCTATTCCCAATACCCATCATATATTTGGTTGACGGGCTCAAATGCAATATTCCCAAGTCTGCTGACAGCACTAAACGATATCAGCATGTGAGTTGTGAGGAAGATGTAGAAAAGCTCCAAATTGACTGAGACAAGTGAAATTACTGGGAAAATATGTGGCAGATGAAGAGTAATGGCAGAGATGAGATGTTGTGTACTTTGATAGGAACAATTGATTTGGCAGCCTATAATTTGAAAAGGGAATGTTTGAAGCGAGTTGTTCTATAAAGGAACTTAAGCTGAATTTTCGTGTATTTCTGTGCAGCCCTCTGAGTACATGTGACAGTGAATCTGAAGCCAGAAGTCAATACTGGGAATGGCATTGGCACTCTGACCAGTGTACATAGACCCAGCAAGTGGGTAGCTGAAACATTGAAAAGAATCATGATCACCTTGTACACCAGTCACTAAAGCAATATTGTAGGAGCAGAAAGCAGGTAGACAGATAAATGTTGTATTCACCTTCATTTCAGGGGAAGTGAGTGCAGGAGTAAGAGTATCTTACTGCAGTTGTACAGGGCCTTAGTGAGACCCCATCTCGAACATTGTACAGTCTTGTGTGCAGTTTTGGTCTCCTTACCCAGTAAAGGGCAAACCTGACATTGAGGGAGAGCAGGGAAGGATGACCAGACTGATCTCTGGGATGACAGGCTTGTTGTGGGAGCAGAGTTTTGGGCGACTGGACCTGTATTCCAAAGGAATTAGGAAAATGAGTGGTGATCAGGGTGAAATATATAAAACTCTGACAGGGCGAGACAGATTGGAAGTTGGCTTGGACGCCTGAAACAAGGGGCCACAGCATTAAGTACAGAGAGGTCACTTTGCATTGAGATGAGAATATATGTCTTCACTCAGAGACTGGCGAACCAGGAGTACTATCTCCCAGCTCGGGCTGTGGAAACCTAGGCAATGAATATAAATAAGGATTTCTGGAAATTAAAAGGATAGCGAGAGAGCGGAGTATCTTGTGAAGATAGAAGATCAGCTATCAATCCAGGTTGTTCTCCAATAACTCAGTCGCTGTGTTCCTGTGCAACAGCATGTTGTGCAAAATCATGCAATATTAATAATGGGGTCTATGGGAAAAAGAGGGTAAGGGGCGAACCCCCAAAATATTAGTAAAGCCAAAAATTTAATTTAGGCTAACACACATACTAGCACAGTCCAAATAAATCTTTAAGTCCCATATTGTAATAAAACAGTGCTGTAAATGTAACACTTTCAAAATACAGGTCACTGACTACAGCAGTGTACCTTTCACCACACTCTTCACCAGAAAGCGCGTGAGGCTGACTGACCACGTGATGTCGATGGGGAGATTCCAGTTCTCCTCAAGAATCTCCCCACAGTTTGAAATAAAGTTCTTTCTAAATGGATACTACAATTCCCCGTTTCAGGCTCATTTTCAAGGCTTCCCGAGCGGATTACATTCCTGTTTTAGCTGAACACATTGTTGTACATTTTGCAGACAGAGGATCCTGAGGCTGGGTTTTGCTGTTCAGTTGGTTCCCGGCAAGGAATTGCGTCACAATGAACGGGAATTCACTTTATGGAAAAAGGTTCATGAATCACATTGCAGCCACATTGTATTTAATCAGCACGCGTTATCTGAGAACTGCCTGTATATTGAATAGAGGAGCAAAATTGATGGGCTGAAGGGACTACAGCAGTTCTCACTTTATATTTCACAATGTATAAACATATTAAGCGATATGAATATTGTATGGGTAAAACTGCATTAAGGAGAGGTTCGAACATTAACTTGCACAGAGAAAGCTCGATGTGTTGTGTGACGTGCTCATTTCCCGAAGTTCCTGTACAGTTTGTGGGAAAGCTCAGTAAGTGTTGTCACAAACCGTCAGACATTAGGAAGGAGGTCTCTGCAGGGTCAACAGGACAATGTTTCCCGTTCCCTTTTCCGACACCAAAGTTGGAGCCAGGTGTTCTCTCCGGGTATATTCTTTAAGAGTTCGGAGCAGTTGATACAATTGAGTGTCTTGCTTGGCCGTTTTAGAGACTATTGAAGAGTTTATCACATGTCTGTGCGTCTGGAGTCACTTTTAGGCCAGACCAGGAAAACACGGGAGATTCACTTCCTGAAAGTACATTGGGGAAGGAAATCGATGTTTACAATCAACATTGGACACAAGATCAATATTACTGACACCAGATTTTAGATCTTGATATGTTAATAATTGTTTTTATATTCCACCAGCTGCCCAAGCATGAGCCTGGTCTTTATTAGTAATCCAATGACAATTCCACGACCGCACCATCTCCACATGGAGACCTATCTGAAACTACACTGAGCTGGTTATTTCTGTGCTACTTGACAGCTCTGTCAAATCGAAGTCCCACAAATTTGACTGTCGTGATGGGACTGATGGGGTGGTAATTGGTCAGATTGTATTTATTCCCCTCTTAGGAAACTGGACATAGCTGAGTAATTTTCCACGTTGCCAGGGAGATGTCAGAGTTGGAGCTGGAATGAAACAGCTTCCCCAGTGACACGGCTTATTGTGCAGCACAAGTCTTCAGTCCCATTGCAGGAATGGGGTCAGGGCCCATTGCCTTTGTTGTATCTACTGTGTTCAGCGGTTTCTTCATGTCACGTGCAGCGGATCGAATTGGTTGAAGACTGCCATCTGTGATTCTGTGGGCATCATGATAGGGTAAGTTGGATCATCCACTCAACACATCTGGCTGAGGATAGTGCAGAAACCACATACTTGACTTTTACACTGATGTACAGGACTGTTCCATTATTTAGGATGGGGATATTTGTGGAGTCCTCTCCCCCAGTAAGTTGTTTAATGGTCCATCGATATTTATGCTTGGATTTGGCAGGATGACAGTGCTTCGATCTGATTTGTTACTCGTGGTATAATTTCTGCCTCTGTACCAGATGTTAGTTCTGCTGTTTTGAGAGAAACCAGCCAATTGCGGTAGCTTTAATGGGTTTTCATCATATAAAGGTACACATGGTACTGACCCTGGCATGTTCACCCACACTCGTCACTGAACTATAGATCGGCTTGAGGGTAATGGTGGACTGAGACATTATCCTGGGGGTAAGGTTACAGATTGTCATTGAATACAATTCTGCTTCTGCTGTTGCTGCTGTGACCTACAGCATCAGATGATAACCCAGTTTTAGCTGCAATATCTACAATTCAATTCTACTGACTGTCCCCCAGTTCACACCGAGACCCATTCACCCATCAGCCCTGTATTCAGTGACCTACTCTGGTTTCTGATGCGGCAACCCTTCCATTTTCATATTCTCATTCTGCTGAAATTCTTTCCTTGGTGTCACGCCTCCAATTTGTTACTTTAACTCAATCAATTTTAGGTACTAATCTAAATATTTTCCTTTCAGTAATGCCATCTTCTGTATTTGAAGTGAATGTGTTTCCTTCTGTTTTTCTCCCTGACCATAATTCAGAGCACTGCCGTGTCAGTGATGCCAGCCTTATGCAGTTCCAGAGTTAAGGAACTTGTCACCATGTGTTATCGTTCAGTTCCCAGTGTACGGCGCTCCATGTTGGACAGGATGTTTGAGCATCTTTGACAATATGTCGTTGGAAATTGTTCAAAAACAGAAATTGCTGAAGAAATTGCTGAAGATGTTGCAGCATTTTATGAAGTGAATGCAGATATAAACTTTCAGGTCCAGTGAACCTTCTAAAAAGCTCCCGGTTTCTCTATCAATTTTTGATATTTTTATTTCCAGTATCGATCGTTTTTTTGTAATTGAAAATATGTTCTGTGCCGCTATTCATTTCTGGAGAAACTCAGCAGGTCTGTCAGCATCTGCAGGGACAGAGAAACAGAATTAGTGTTTCAAGTCTAGTGTGACACTTCTTCAGAACTCAAAATGATTGGAAAATGTGCTTTAAATCCCGAGCCAGAGTTGGGGAATGGGTGACAGGGGAAAGAGGGTGTGGCAAAAGATAAAAGAAGATTCTGTGAAATGAGTTTAAATTAAGATGCGATGGGGAAAGGGGTTCTCTCTATTGAGTGCAAGATAAGGAAGACACAAGCACACAAGGTCATTGGGAGGCCAGGAGGGGGAATGTTGACTATGTTTTATTATATCGATCTGGCCATAGATACGTTTTCATTGTCGAGATCATCACCCCCGTTAGACAAATAAATTCAGGTGCGTGACTTGTTATTGGCACTAAATAAGCGTTTCATGCTGCCTCAGTATTGTAATAAGGAGAAAAACAAATAATAGCATGAAGTTTTGACTGAGTATTGTTTTACTGTCATGTTTAATATAGTTTCAATTTGCAGCGCTTATCTTTAAATGCTTTTTCTTGAAGTTAGTATCAGATGGAGTCTAGAAGGTTGTGGGCTGACATTATAGAAGTTTATGAAATCAAGAGAGGTACGCATCGGGTGAATAGCCAAGGGCTTTTCCACAGAAGGGCAGAGTTCAACCATAGAAGGCATAGGTTTAAGGTGAAAGGGGGAAGATTTAAAAGGGACGCAGTGGCAGTGTTTTTATACAGAGTGGTACGGGTATAGAATGAGCTTTCAGAGGAAGAGTGGTCGATGCCAGTACAGCTATAAGATTTAAAACTCATTTGGACAAACATACAAATGGGAAACATTCGTAGAGGCCTATGGGCCAAATTAAAGCAGATGGGGCTAGTTTAGATTGGAAAACCTGGCCAGCATGGACATTAAGAAAAGCTTCACGCAGTGAAATGTGGGTTTGTGAAAAGGAAATTATATTTTGCCCTGTAAGATCATGCAAAGATTTCTGGAGATGCCTGAAAATATAACAAGCGGACTTGATAAAGGGGATCTAGTAGAAAGAGGCTTTTCAGAGATTTTCCGCAGGGTATTACAAAATAAAAGATCTTACTCAAGCCAGAAGCTTGTAGGATGACAGATAATGTATTAACATACGATGATGACTGGTTAACACATAGAAATCGGAGAGTCAGGATTAATGGATCTTTATGATAAAGGTGTATCTGCTGGAGCACCACACATATCAGTCCGATGGCATCAGTTATTGCAATCTATACTGACAGCCTGAAGGAGGGAGCTGAGTGCAATATACATCCGAGTTAGCTGCAATATCTAAAGTTCAATTCTACTGACTGTCCCCCAGTTCACACCGAGACCCATTCACCCATCAGCCCTGTATTCAGTGACCTACTCTGGTTTCTGATGCGGCAACCCTTCCATTCAGCCCATTGACACTACTCCACCAGTAAGACACTGAGAACCGAAAGGCTGGCTGTTATTTAATGGAGAGGACTTCCAGAAAAGGAGGAGTACAAAGTGATTGGAGTCTTCCTGAGTATGAAACATAACGTCAGCATGCTGATGCAGCAAGTAACTAGGTTGGATCATTCACCGGCTTCCAGAGATGAAAGGGTTGAGTTATTCAGAATCTCTATAATGGTGAAGTGATTATTCATTGGGGTTTAAATGAATGAAGAGTGATACTGTTGAAATATACAAGATACAAAGCGGGCTTGAGAAGGTAGATGTTGAGAAGTTGCTCCCATTCCTGGGCAGAATGCCGAACTCGAGGATACAGATACCGAATAAGGAACATCGATTTCAATCTGAGATGCAAAGTGATGCCTTCTCTCAGAAGGTAGTGAATATCTGGAATTCCCTAACCCAGAGAAATGTGGAGAGATACAGGAGTCAGCATGAAAGTGGAGTTGAGCCCTCGAGTAGATCAGCCACGTTATTGTTTTATGACAGGGCTAGCTTGAGGGGGCGAATGAACTACTTCTGTTCCTATTTATTAATTTCACATGTTACGCTATTGGAAACTAACAGGTTATTTTCCTGGAAGTCATGTTGCACAATGTTGCATTCAGGGACAACAGATGATTTGTTTCAGTTAACTGTAGGTGGGGTATAGGGGCTGTATACCCAGCGTATCTAAGTCTGTAACATGACCCACATCTGGAGCAGAGGTTACAGAGTGGGGAAGCTAAAAGAAAGCTTGGGGGTGGCGGTGGGCTCCTGACCCAGCCTGGATTTTGCAAGTAGTTTTCCGAAACTACACCTCACCATCGGAGTGGCCTCGATGTGCCTTTGTGTAGCAGGTCCGAAGGGTTGAACGTAACATCAGAACATGGCGCTGAGGGACCTGAGTGGGCCATTCAGCCCATTGACACTACTCCACCAGTAAATAAGATTGTGGTTCATCTCATTGTGTTCCCAGCTGCACTTTGCTCCCGATGCACCATTATCCCTGATGCACCTGTTTGCGGAAAATCATTTTATATTATATCGAAGCCAGCCTCGATATAGTATAAAGATTCAGCCATCCCAAACTTCCGGGAAAGAGAATTTCCACTGGAATAAATTCCCACTTGGTGAATTTCCCCGAATTCCTGCTCTGACTGAGGTTGGAGGGTGTCACTGTTTCATTTTTATCCCACTCCTCCACTGCTCCCAACAAATTTAAAATTTAGCTTAAAAATGTGTTGCTGGAAAAGCGCAGCAGGTCAGGCAGATTCAAAGGAGCAGGAGAATGAACATTTCGAGCATATGCCCTGCTTCAGCAATGAGGAGGGTGTGCCAAGCAGGCTACGATAAAAGGTAGGGAGGAGGGACTTGTGGGGAGGGGCGTTGGGAATACGATAGGTGGAAGGAGGTTAAAGTGAAGGTGATAGGCTGGAGAGGGGTGGGGCGGAGAGATCGGGAAGATGATTGTAGCTCAAGAAGGCGGTGCTGAGTCTGAGGGACTGGGAAAACGTGGGGAGAGCGGAAATGAAGAAGCTGGAGAAACCTGCATTCATCCCTTGTGGTTGGAAGGTTCCTAGGCGGAAGATGAGGTGCCCTTCCTCCAGGCGTCGTGTTGCCACCGTCTTGTGATGGAGGACGCCAAGGACCTGCATGTCTTTGGCAGAGTGAAAGGGGTATTTAAAGTGTTCAGCCACACTGCGGTTGGGTTGGTTGGTGCAGGTGTCCCAGAAGTTTTCTCTGAAACGTTCTGCAAGTTGGCGGCCTGTCTCCCCAATTTAGAGGAGGCCATATTGGGTGCAGCGGATGCAGTAAATGATGTGTGTGGAGGTGCAGGTGAATTTCTGACGGATATGGAAGGATCCCTTGGGGCCTTGGAGGGAAGTGAGGGGGGAGGTGTGTGCGCATGTTTTGCATTTCTTGCACTTACACGGGAAGGTGCCGGGAGTGGTGGTTGGGTTGGTGGGGGGTGTGGATCTGACGAGGGAGTCGTGGAGGGAGTGGTCTTTCCAGAACACTGATGGGAGTGGGGAAGGAAATATATCCTTGGTGGTGGGGTCTGTTTGGGGGTGGCGGAAATGACGAAGGATGATACGTTGGACATGGAGGTTGGAGGGGTGGTAGGTGAGGACCAGTGGGGTTCTGTCCTTTTGGTGATTGGAGGGACGGGGTTCACGGGCGGAGGAGCGGGATGTGGAGGAGATGCAGTGGAGAGCATCGTCAACCACGTCTGAGGGGAAATTGCGGTCTTTGAAGAAGGAGGCCATCTGGGTTGTTCAGTATTGGAATTGGTCTCCCTGGGAGCAGATGCAGCGGAGGCAAAGGAATTAGGAACATGTGATGGCATTTTTACAGGGGGCAGGGTGGGAGGAGGTGTAATGTAGGTAGCTGTGGGTGTCATTCGGTTTATAGTAAACATTCGTGTTGAGTCGGTCGTCTGAGATAGAAATGGAGAGGTCTAGGAAGGGGAGAGAGGTGTCTGAGACTGTCCAGGTAAATTTGAGGTCGGGTGGAAGGTGTTAGCAAAGTTGATGAACTATTCTCCTAGTAAACTTTAAATGTAACCAGGTTGGTGATATGGCCGATCATAAAGTTCTCAGACTGCATCAGGTTCAGTGACAGGAACAAGTCAGGCAGATTTCTTTAGTCAGCCACAAATAACTAATAGAACTGACGGATGTGCATGGTGGATATCTGGTTAGCACTGCTCCCTCCCATCATCAAGGAGCTGCGTTCAATATAATCTCAGGCGACGCTATGTGTGGAGTTTGAGCATTCTCTCTGCAGATTTCTGTGTGGGTTTCCTCCCAATGCTCCAACAGTCCAAAGATCCGCAGCTTAGAGTGGATTGGCCATGCTAAATTGCCCTTCATGCCCAGGGATGTGTAGGTTAGGTAGGTTAGTCATGGGAAATGCAGGATTACTTGGATAGGGTAGGGGGGCAGGTCCGGTGGATGCTGTTTGGAGGGTCAGTGTGGAGTTGATGAATGGGATGCCCTGCTTCTACACTGTAGAGATTCTGTGAAAATGGCAAGAAATTTGGTCTATACCCAGTGGGTATCTATCTGATCCACTCTCATCTAGGTCTTGTACGTTTCAATAAGATCATCTCTCTTTCCAAGTGTGACCTGTTAAATCCTTCATAATATAAGGTACTCATTCCTGGAATGCGTGAAGTGAAACATCGCCGAACTGCTTCTAACGTAATTATATTCTTTCTCAGAGAAGGAGACAAAGAAAAAATAATCTCACACTCAGATCTTGAGTTTTATTTTTTTTCTCTCAGTGTTGTGGTTCTTTGTAACTCTTTTCCCCACAGAGCATTGGAGGCAGAGATATTGAATAATTTTGAGGAACAGACAGAAGGTTCATAAATAACAACGGTGTCGAGGATTATCAGGGATTGGCAGTAATATGCGGTATGGGGGTAAATGTAGACAGTGGTACCAAATGACACTGCTCCAGAACATCCAGGAATATAATTCAAAAAGAAATGGTAATATCGATAAAATGTTAAGGGGGAAGCCCAGATGGTGGCGATCTGGAAGGTCTGTTTTAATGGGGTCTGCATCAGAGCACAGGCAAAGTGGTTCTCTAACCCACCCCATCCCAGCCAGTTACTTAACATTCAACACTAAAAAGAGCAATAGAATCTTTACTAATCCCGTTTCGTCAAGTGGAAATGACAAAACATGGGAAAGGATAGATCAAGTCACAACATGCAGTGCGCCCGTCTGAAGCATCGAGCATGCCTGAGGCTGTCGCTGCAACTCACTCTGCTCGTTCCATGGACCCAGTTACTCACCAGGCCTTGGTCACTGAGTTCACCAAGTTATGTGAAATGATTGAAGGCATGACTGAACAGAAGTTCAGATCTTTGAAGGTTGCCACTCAGGTGGATAGAGTTTGTAAGAAGGCCTATGGAGTATTATCGTTCATTAGCAGAGGGATTGAATTCAAGAGTCCTGAGGTGATGTTGCAGCTGTACAGGACTTTGGTTAGGCCACATTTGGAGTACTGTGTGCAGTTCTGGTCGCCTCACTTTAGGAAAGATGTGGAAGCTTTGGAGAGGGTGCAGAGAAGATTTACCAGGATGTTGCCTGGAATGGAGAGTAGGTCGTACGAGGATAGGTTGAGAGTTCTCGGCCTTTTCTCGTTGGAACGGCGAAGGATGAGGGGTGACTTGATAGAGGTTTATAAGATGATCAGAGGAATAGATAGAGTAGACAGTCAGAAACTGTTTCCCCGGGTACAATAGAGTGTTACAAGGGGACATAAATTTAAGGTGAAGGGTGGAAGGTATAGGGGAGATGTCAGGGGTGGGTTCTTCACCCAGAGAATGGTGGGGGCATGGAATGCGCTGCCCGTGGGAGTGGTAGAGTCAGATTCATTGGCGACCTTTAAGCGGCATTTGGATAGGTACATGGATGGGTGCTTAATCTAGGATAGAAGTTCGGCACAACATCGTGGGCCGAAGGGCCTGTTCTGTGCTGTATTGTTCTATGTTCTATGTTCTATGTTCTAAGTTCAGCTGTGGCTAGAACCGCTCTCAGACGTGCTCCAAAAACATGAGCAGCAACGAGACAGCCTTGGAAACAGAACATACAATGTCAAGTGCCGAACTGCATTGACAGAGACTGCGATCAATTCCTCTCGGGAGAGGATCCTCCCCCTTGAAATACAGGTCCATACCTTAACTGAACAAGATGACCACCTCGAGAACAGGGAGAGGACGAAGAATGTTCGCATCGTCGATCTGCTGGGCCAGACGGCAGGTGGTCAGCTTTGATCTGGCTGCTGTGATTCCTTCACTTCGAAGCTGAAGTTCATTGGGTTACGGCACGGTGGTAAGACTCAGACCAACGCCTTTGCCCTATCCTTGTGCGGCTACATAGTTACAGGGATAAACAAAGACTGATGGAAGCTCAGTGTGGTTTCTGATGGCTTTAATTCACGAGAGCTCCAGGATTATGTTCTTTTATGACTTTTCAGCATCGGTGATTCAGGAAAGAAAATCTTTTGATGATATCAAGAGAAGATTAAGGGAACTCGGGATTCAGTATTCCGTAAGGTTCCCAGTGGTGCTCGGTATTGCTTTGAATGGGTCAATGAACTCGTCTGATTCTCCAGAGAAAGGGAAAACTTTGTGGATATTTTAAAGAAAGCTGGATGTTTAGATAATCATGTTTCTCCCTTAAAAAAATTTTGTTGGATTTTTCTGGTATTAACCAGTGTTAAATTATAGTCGGGGATGGGTAGAGTGCACACTTTTAACTTCTTCATTAGGATTACTACTTGTTTTCACTTCCTTTGCTTGTGTCGGAAGTGTGGCTCAAGCTGGAGGGAGTTACAAAAGTAGTTGTGATGACAAACTGCTGACCTAAGGACAGTTGAAGCCTGGTTTTTGTTATTAATTGCCCTGAATGCCTTATTGGTAGGGGGGAGAAGATAAAGTTTTGGGATATGTAAGTGCCCCCAATGGGCGGGGTAAATTTCCATATAAAGTGTCATTGGCACTTGGGATTTTGTTTTGTTCATTGTTTTTTTTTATGTGTTTAGCTTTGGAAAGTTTTGCAAGCTTGTTAGTTGTAGTAGTAATAGTTTGTATCGTTTTTAGGGTCGCTGAGTGTTTTATCATTAATGCTCAGCGATGTGTAATTCGATGTGAAACTCGCTCGAATTAAAATGTTGCTGCAATGTGTTATGGATTATTATGTGGTTAAATGGTGTACCTGAAACATTAAGGGCAGTGATCTGCCAGTCAAGAGGAAAAATGTAATTTCTCGTCTTAAAATCAAAGAGGGTGGATGTTGCCTATTGCAGGAGATGCACTGTGATGACAAGGAACATTTGATGTTCCAGCAGGGCGGCTTTGATCGGGTTTATTTCGCGTCTTTTAATACTACGAGTAGGGGAAAAGTCAGAATGGATAGTAAGAATCTTCCATTTAAATCACTAGATTGTATTAAACGCTCATGGAAGGATCATAATCCTCAAAGCCTTGAACTATGGGAATTAATACAGTGTTTTGAATTGCCACCCAGTGCACCCGCTTAAAATCCTGGTAGATGCATTTCCCAAATTAAGTTATCTTGCATCGTGGCACGTTATTGTAGAGGATATTTCAACGGTGGACAGAATGTCCAAAGGTCCCCAATACCCTCGTTATAATGTACGTAATTAGTGGATTTGTGTGCAGAATCAGAGCTGGTGGAGGTCTGGAGGCAGTTCTACTTCACAAGTAGAGATTTTATTTTCTTCTTGAACACGCATAAGTGGCACACGAGGGTTGATCTCTTCCCCATCCCTGAAACAGTCTTAGGTTCGCTGGCATCCTGCACAATTGGGAATATTACCCCAACATACTTGCTCCAGAAATGGGATAGAAGTCACATAAGATTATGTTGTTTGTAGATGAAGGTCTTATATTTTTGTCAAATCCCGCAATTTCGGCAGCTCACGTGATGCAATGCATGAATTTGCTCTTCACCTTTTTGGGCTTTAAGATTAATTTTACAAAGTTGGAGGCCATGCCTATGGGAGGCCTCAGGGAAATACCAGATTTTGAGGGTAAATCCTGTTTTCCTTTTAAATGGACGGGGGTGGGTGGGGGGAGGGAGGCTTCTCTATTTCAGTATATTCATTACATCCGTTTTTGATCATTTATTTAACAGGAACTATGTCTATTTGTTTGAAAAATTAAACAAGACCTTTAAAGAAGGGAGGCACCTCCAATATCCTGGCTCGGTTGGATAGCTGTACTTAAAATGAATGTTCTTCCTCATTTACTGTAACCCGTGTGAGAGCTTCCTTTGATGTTTCCCAGACAGACATTTGGGAACCATAAGCGACTCTCTATCAAGCTAACCAAATTTTAACTACCCCACATTGTGGGGAGTAGATCTCCCAGATTAAAAGCAATGAATTCAGGTCTTTTTTATCCTATGTTAGTGCCTGGGCCGCTGATGACTCGGCGTCAATAGGATTAGATATTGAACCCTCTCAGACAAAGTGAACCCTTATTGGTCTGCTGGATATAGACAAAATGAGAATATTTATGGAATATTGTAATAACCCAATAATTATCAATACTGTTAAAGCATGAATGACAATGCGTCAGATTGAGGGCAATACAGTCAAAACCATGTTTCTTACGCCTATAATTGGTATGCCGGGTTGTCATACTGGGATAATGGATTCCAGGTTTAAACTGTGGGCAACAAGGGGTGTGTCTTACTTGAGTGATTTAGAATTAGTAGAATCCTTACAGTGTGGATAAAAGCCCTTGGGCCCAGCAAGTCCACTTTGACCCTTTGAAGAGTAGCCCACCCAGACCCATTCCCGTACCATCCTATATTTCCCCTGACTAATGACCCAACCTACTCATCACTGAACACTATGGGTGATTTATCAATAATCAATTCATCTAATCAACACATCTTTGGACTGTGGGAGGAAACCCACACAGACAGGCCTAGAATATGTTAACTCCACACAGCCAGGCACCCAATGCTGGAACCAAATTCGGAACCCTGGTGCTGTGAGGCAGCAATGCTCACTACTGAGGCACCTCGTGCTTTTTTGAGGGAGAAACAATGATGTCATTTGATCAAATAACTCGTACGTATGGACTGGCTAGTAGAGACCTCTTCTCTTTCTTTTCCAGATCAGAGATTTGATTTAAAAAAACACACTTTTACCAGACTCTTACAGATCCAATAGAGAGACGAGGGTGCTTATTGCTTAGAATACACTCTCCCTCAGTACCCTTCATCATTAGTTGGAGACTGTCACCTCAGACGAGACTGTGCAGCTTTGTGATGTCTGCGAGAGAGAGTTGGGGGTTCAGAACACTTCGGAGCCAGAGGAGGATATTTGTGAAAATGCTCGAAGAATTTCATCTGTAATAGGACCCTTTCCATGCAGTTGGAAATTTTTCATATGGGCTATCTGACCCTAGATTATCTCCCAAAATTCAAAATGGGATTAACTTCAGCATGTCCGAAATGCAGAATGACTACAGGCACTCTTACTCATTGCATGTGGTCCTGCTGCAGGCTTCATATATATTGGAGCACTGTATCAGGTGTGATAGAGTGAGTCGAGGGGACTGAATTGGAGATGGACCTGGTTTCTCTTTTCCTGGGCCTGCCCAGGGTACTTTACACAGATGCACAAGTGAAAAAATATCGTTAGTTTCTGTGCTAGGAAAAGCATTCTGTTGTGTTGGATGTCTGAATCACACCCCCCCAAACCCCCAACCTCCTCCCCCACCCCCCGCCCGGGTCTGTTGGGTCGTCGTAAGCTCTTCATGGAGAATATCCATTTGGCCTTTCTCACCAGCATGGTGCACCAAAAACAGAGATTTATATAAGACCATGGCAGACCTTTTTGAATTACCGTGATACAGGCTTATCTGCCACTCTCAGAAGGGCTTTATACAGCCCGGAAGATATTATCTAATGAATCTTATATCCAAAGAGGAAGAATAATGAACATAAAAAGGGATATCAGCTAATGCTCTTGAAGAACGAGAGCTATCATTATGTTACACTGAGCAGTATTATTTATCCATTATTTACTGTTATTGTTTGTTTTTCTTCTGTCCGTTTAGTGTTTTTAACTTGTTTTGTATGTACATGCACATGGGTGGAATTTAGATCAGTTACTTGAGTTGTGTTGTTATTGGTTTATTATAATATTAAAATTCTCTTTTTCAATAAAGATATTTTTAAAAGTATTAAAATGCTAACATTGATAGAATACAGTCCCAAAGAACTCTCATTACACAGTCCACTCATGGTGGTTTATCTTGAGGATCACCACATCTCGGGTGATGGGGTGAGGTTGAGAGAGCGTCCCCTTCTTGGTAACCTCTGTCAGTGTGAGGAACTGAATGTGCGCTGTTGGCCTCCCTCTACATCATAAATGTGCCGTCCAGCCAACTGAGTGGGAGACTGTGCAACTGTTACACACAAATACAGTCACAAAGGGCAAGAGAAACACTCATAACAAGGAAAGTGGTACAGTTCAGATAACGGATATAACATTTATGGAGTATTGTCATAACCCAATAACTTTCAATACTGTTAAAGCATGAATGACAATTCGTCACATTGAGGGCAATACAGTCAAAACCATGTTTCTTACCCGTATAATTAGCATACCGGGTTGTCATCCTGGGATAATGGATTCCAGGTCTAAACTGTGGGCAGCAAGGGGTGTGTCTTACTTGAGTGATTTATAATTAGTAGAATCCTTACAGTGTGGATAAAAGCTCTTGGGCCCAGCAAGGGTAAAAACATTCTCTGCTCGAAATTGTATTTTATAACAAGACGTGTTTAGAAGTTGTTTTTGGTTTAATATCATTATGGTGAGTCAACTGAAATAACCAGAATTACACAGTGTGATTGGATATCTATAACCATAAAATGAAAGAATATTTTTGTTTGGTCTGTGTAAAGCATGCTGACTGTTGCATGAAAGTATATAGTTGATGAAATATACTGTTAGGAGAGTGCGTTCAATCGGAAATGCCCTCAAACAGGCGCTTGAAGAAAATTGGGGGAAAAGTGCCTGAATGCCGTCTGGACAGTGACAGGAACGCAGAGGGTTGAATGACTGAAAGCTCCTGTACCTGAGAAAAGCACCAGATCAGCTGGGAACTTATTAAATGCTAGAGCACATTTGAAGGGCTGAATGGCCTCAACATGGTTTGAAATATGTGTGAATTAGAAAACGTGCATCTCTACTCCTTCCTCTTTTGTGGTTACACACTGGGGCACTGCTAATTTTCCTGAAACTGGGCATTATTTGGAACACTATCTGGAACATTCCATATTCGGTGTTCTCCAGACTATTCTCTAACTGTGTGAGGGGTATTGCAAAGGCGTGAGAGAGAGAGAGCGAAGCTGTTGCATGCGGCAGTGAGAGTGGTGGAGCATGAGCCTTGGTCATGCTATAACAGATATACAGTGATTGTGATGGAGTAGAGAGACCAATTACCCTGACAGAGCGGAGAAGGTTATTGATGCTTGTCCTGTTTTGCTGGACATTTCTTCAGGCCGCAGATGCTGCACCGAATTCGGTGGTGAGCACAGACCATGCTCGGTGGGTCTGGTGGTATGGCCCCCTCTGGGAAGGCAATGGCCCCGCTCTGCACTAGCCCATCCACTATGCACACCATGCACCGTCAACAAACTATCTGCCATGATCGGGGTAAACGGTACAGGGCAGCTCCAAACTGTGAAAGCTCAGCCGTGTGCCCCTTGGCCTGTTAAATATGGCACCAGTGACAGGGAACACGGAATATCTAGGGAAATCCTGGCGACTGTGAGTACCTCCAATCGTGATGGGTGGGAGAATCGGGCTGGCATTCAATGAGAGGTGGGGTGGGTGGTATTTAATGAGGTGAGTTCGATAGGACAGCACCAGGAAACTCGCTGAGCTTCGTACAGACAATCCCTCTGTCACACTCAATGAAAATGACACTGAGACAAATTACTGTTTTATACAGTTCAATGAGCTGAACACTATGCTGTCCTCACTCCCAGTTACAAAGTTGCAGAACAAATTCTCATTCAAAACTCCCCATCCCCTGAACTCACAACATTATTCCATTCACTCATAATTCTTCATAAGACTGACCGGTGTTGCATGATGCTATCGAAATGTCTTCATATCAGCATTCTAAAACCTGTGAACATATCTTTCCATGGCATTTTTTCTCAGTCTGTCCCTCTCTGTCTCTATCCTGAAACACACATATTTACAGTCATACGTTTCTACTGCATGGAAACAGGCCCTTCGGCCCAGCTGGTAGATGCCGACCAAAATGTGCATCCACACTCACCCCAATTTCCTGCCCTTGCTCCTTTCCTATCCATGTATTTATCCAAATACCTTTTTAATGTTGTTATTGTACCTACCTCAACCACTTCCACAGGCAGCTCAGTCCAAAGGCAAAACACAGTCTGTGTAAAAATGTTGACCCTCAGGTTCCTTTTTATTTTTGTCCACTCCAAACATTAACAGATGTCCTCTAGTCCTTGGCTTCCCAACCTTGCAAAAAAAATTGAAATAGTCACCCTATGCATGGTTCTCATGATTTGATAGGCGGTACACTTCTATATAATCCCCCTCAGTTTTCTACGCTGTAAAGAAATATGTTCTAACCTGTCCAACTTCTCCCCAAAAGGCAGACCCTTTAGCTCAGGAAACATCTTTGTAAATTTCTTGTACATTCTTTCTCGTTCAATAATATCCTTTCTAGGGCAAGGCGAACAAACCTGAACACAATACTCCAACTGCAGCCTTACCAACATCCTGTACAACGGAAACAGAACGTCCCAACTTCTCTACTCAATGTCCTGATGTAGGCCAGTGTGCCAACAGCCTTCTTCACTGTCCTGTATATCTGCGACTCAAATTCAGAAAACCATACACCTGATATCCAACATCCTTTTGTTCCACTACACTCGTTAAGGCCCTCTCATTCACCATTAAACTCCCACCTGAATTTGACTTTCCAAAATGAAAGATGTTGCATTTATCTGTATTAAACTCCACTTGCTATTTCTCAGCCCACTTCCCCAGCTGATCAAGGTAGTGCTGCAATTTCTGATAATGTTCCTCACTGTAAACAATACCTCCTATTTTAGTGCCATCTGCAAACTTACTAACCTGCATTGTGCACTCTCGTCTATATCATTGATCTAGATAACACACAGCAATGGAGACAGTACAGACCCCTGAGGCACTCCACTAGTCACAGGCCTCCAGTCCGACAAGCATACCTCCACCATAGCCATTTGCTTTATAATGTCAAACCAATTGCATCGCCAAATTGCCAGCTTACCTTAGAGTCTGTGCGATCTAACCTTCTAGAGCGGCCTTTGATGTGGAACCTTACGAAAGGCCTTACTGAAATCCATATAGATTATGTTGACCGCCCTGCCCTCGACAACTTTCCTGGTCACTTCCTTAAAAAACCCTAATAAAATTTGTAAGGCATGATCTGCCACGCACAAAGCTATGCTGACTGCTTCAAGTCAAACACTGTCTTTCCAAATGCATGCATATCTTGTATCTCAGAACCTTCTCAAGTAGTTTACCGCAAACAGATGTGAAGCTTACTGGTCTGTATTTCCCAGGCATTTATTTGCAGCCCTTCTTGAAGAAGAGCACGATATATTTGTTACTGCCTAGTCTTCCAGGACCTTGGCCCCTGTCTTCTCTCACCTCTTGCAGTGCTCTTGGATATATCTGGTCAGGACCAAGAGATTTATCTGACTTTGTGCATTCTAATATGTCCAGCAGCACCTCTACTGTGATTTCGACACTTAACCTCCCAAAGGTCACAAGTCTTCATGTCTTTCTTCATGGTAAACACAGAGGGGAAATTGAGGACCTCAACCATCTCTTGTAGTTTTACACATGCGTGCCTATTTTGGTTTTTAAGGCATCCTATTCTCTCTCTAGTTGTTCTTTTTCTTTACTATAGTGAACTTGGGTTCACCCTAATCGTCTCAGCCAAGGCTATTTCATTATCCCTTTTCGCCTTCCTGATTTCCTTCTTCAGTAAACTCCTGTATTCCATGTGTACCTCCAGAGATTCCCTTGATCCCAGCTGCCTGTACCTGAACCACGCCTCCTTTTTGTTGGTCAGAGCCTCAATATCTCTTGTCATCCAGGGTTTTCTCTTCCACCCTCACTTTCCCTTCACCCTCACAGGAATATATAAACCTTGAACTCGAGCTATCTCACTTTTACAACCCTCCCTCGTGCCCAATATCCTTTTACCTGAAAACAAACTACTCCAATTAACCCCTGCAATCCTCTGTCTAATTCCAACAAAATACGCCTTGCCTCAATTTCGAACTTGAATCTGTGGACCAATTTTGTCCCTCCCATAACTATTTTAAAATTAATACAACGCCAGTCACTTTTCCCAAAAATCTCCCCCACTTTACCACCGTCACCTATTCATCCCTATTTCCCAACAGGAGGTCGAGTGTGTCCATTCCCGTGTAGGACCCTTTATATACTGCTTGGGGAAACTTTCTTGAACAAACTTAAGAAACTACGTTCCATCGAAGTTCTTAACCATCTGGATGTCCCAGTCTATGTTAGGAAAATTTAAATCACCTATTATAACAATCCTAATGCTCCTGCTACTCTCACCAGCTTCCCTGAATATTTGTTCCTCTAATTACCATTGATGATTTGGAGGCTTATAGTGCAACCACTATAACATCACTAACCCCCTCTTACTTCCTTGTACCATTCACAGAACCTCATCGGATAATATCTCAGTTATTTCATCTTTAAATACTTGTGGGATACTCGCCTTAATCAGAACTATTGGTGTTTCAACTGTTTCCATTTACATCTCTCCCTTGCAATGATTTTCACATCTGCATCAAAACTTGTCAAGGTACAGTGGAGATATGGTGCTGTAACTGTTTGGGAGCTGCACATCCTGTCACTTCCAGCAAATTTCCCCACACTGATCGAACACAGTGTTTCCGAAAACTGGAACAACCCGTGTTTATATATGAATAAACCAGTGAGGTCTGCACATCTCCCCACGCTGGACATTTATCCCAGGAATATAGATCAAGTATTGGTGTGGGCTGCACAAAGTTCCATTCTGGATATTGTTGGGTTGCATTCAGCAGTACGCTAGCCATATCTACACAGTGCTCCATCCTGAATGCATTATGGATGGGCTGTTTATGTGAGTTTGATTGCGAATGTGAGAGAACTAAACATCTGGCTATACCTTTATTTTGTGTTTTCATTCTTGTGATTGGATCCTTCAAATCCTGACTCATCCTTAGACCCGACCCTCTGGATGAGTGATGGTGACTGTTGTTAAAGCATCTGGGTCTGTAACATGACCAACAAATGGAGCAGAGGCTGCAGAGAGGACAGTCTCCGTAAAATGGAATGAGGAAATCACAGTCAGATCAACCGTGGTCTTAGTGAATGGTGGGGCAGGATTGAATGGACCACAAATGCAACTTGTTCATGTATTTATGTTTGTTCCAAGCAAACTCCTCTTCTCTCGCAATGTCCCAAACTGGTGGGAAGTGAGTCAGCTCATCCTGTTCCTGTGTAACAGTATCCTGGGGCCTCACTAGCCTACAGATTTCCCTGTGGCCCAGTTTCGAGCAGTTGAGTGACGACCTCCTGTTCCTTTCCCTGTTCCCGTGTCCCACTCTCGAGCAGTTGAGTGACTCCCTCCTGTTCCCAGGTCCCAGTATCAAGCAGTTGAGTGACTCCCTCCTGTTCCTGTGTCCCAGTTTCGAGCAGTTGAGTCACTCCCTTCTGTTCCTGTGTCCCAGTCTCGAGCAGTTGAGTGACTCCCTCCTGTCCCTGTGTCCCAGTCTCGAGTAGTTGAATGACACCCTTCTGTTCCTGTGTCCCAGTCTCAAGCAGTTGAATGACAGCCTCCTGTTCCTGTGTTCCAGCCTCAAGCAGTTGAATGACTCCCTCCTGTTCCTGTGTCCCAGTCTCAAGCAGTTGAATGACACCCTCCTGTTCCTGTATCCCAGTCTCAAGCAGTTGAATGACTCCCTCCTGTTCCCATGTCCCAGTCCCAAGCAGTTGAATGACACCCCCCTGTTCCTGTGTCCCAGTCTCTAGCAGTTGAGGGACTCCCTCCTGTTCCTGTGACCCAGTCTCAAGCAGTTGATTGACTCCCTCCTGTTACTCTGTCCCAGTCTTAAGCACTTGAGTGACTCCCTCCTGTTCCTATGTCCCAGCCTCGAGCGGTTGAATGACTTCCTCCTGTTCCTGTGTCCCAGTCTCAAGCAGTTGAATGACTCCCTCCTGTTCCTGTGACCCAGTCTCAAGCCGTTAAATGACTCCCTCCTGTTCCTGTGTCCAAGTCTCAAGCAGTTGAATGACTCCCTCCTGTTCCTGTGTCCCAGTCTCAAGCAGTTGAGTGACTCCCTCCTGTCCCTGTGCCCCAGTCTCAAGCAGTTGAATGACACCCTTCTGTTCCTGTGTCCCAGTCTCAAGCAGTTGAGTGACTCCCTCCTGTTCCTGTGTCCCAGTCTCGAGCAGTTGAATGACTCCCTCCTGTCCTGTGTCCCAGTCTCAAGCAGATGAGTGACTCCCTCCTGTTCCTGTGTTCCAGCCTCGAGCAGTTGAATGACACCCTCCTGTTCCTCTGTCCCAGTCTCGAGCAGTTGAGTCACTCCCTCCTGTTCCCATGTCCCAGTCTCGAGCAGTTGAGTGACTCCCTCCTGTTCCTGTGTCCCAGTCTCAAGAAGTTGAGTGACTCCCTCCTGTTCCTGTGTCCCAGTCTCGAGCAGTTGAGTGACTCCCTCCTGTTCCTGTGTCCCAGTCTCGAGCAGTTGAATGACACCCTTCTGTTCCTGTGTCCCACTCTCAAGCAGTTGAGTGACTCCCTCCTGTTCCTGTGTCCCAGTCTCAAGCAGTTGAATGACACCCTCCTGTTCCTGTGTCCCAGTCTCGAGCAGTTGAGTGACTCCCTCCTGTTCCCATGTCCCAGTCTCAAGCAGTTGAGTGACTCCCTCCTGTTCCTGTGTCCCAGTCTCAAGCAGTTGAGTGCCTCCCTCCTGTTCCTGTATCCCAGTCTCAAGAAGTTGAGTGACTCCCTCCTGTTCCTGTGTCCCAGTCTCGAGCAGTTGAGTGACTCCCTCCTGTTCCTGTGTCCCAGTCTCGAGCAGTTGAATGACACCCTTCTGTTCCTGTGTCCCACTCTCAAGCAGTTGAGTAACTCCCTCCTGTTCCTGTGTCCCAGTCTCAAGCAGTTGAATGACACCCTCCTGTTCCTGTGTCCCAGTCTCAAGCAGTTGAGTGACTCCCTCCTGTTCCCATGTCCCAGTCTCAAGCAGTTGAGTGACTCCCTCGTGTTCCTGTGTCCCAGTCTCAAGCAGTTGAGTGCCTCCCTCCTGTTCCTGTATCCCAGTCTCAAGCAGTTGAATGAATCCCTCCTGTTCTCATTTCCCAGTCCCAAGCAGTTGAATGACACCCTCCTGTTCCTGTGTCCCAGTCTCGAGCAGTTGAGGGACTCCCTCCTGTTCCTCTGTCCCAGTCACAAGCAGTTGAATGACTCCCTCCTGTTCCTGTGTCCCAGTCTCGAGCAGTTGAATGACTCCCTCCTGTTCCTGTGTCCCAGTCTCAAGCAGTTGAATGACACCCTTCTGTTTCTGTGTCCCAGTCTCAAGCAGTTGAGTGACTCCCTCCTGTTCCTGTGTCCCAGTCTCGAGCAGTTGAATGACTTCCTCCTGTCCCTGTGTCCCAGTCTCGAGCAGTTGAATGACACCCTCCTGTTCCTGTGTCCCAGTCCCAAGCAGTTGAATGACTCCCTCCTGTTCCTGTGTCCCAGTCTCAAGCAGTTGAGTGACTCCCTCCTGTTCCTGTGTCCCAGTCTCGAGCAGTTGAATGACTCCCTCCTGTTTCTGTGTCCCAGTCTCAAGCAGGTGAGTGACTCCCTCCTGTTCCTGTGTCCCAGTCTCGAGCAGTTGAGTGACTCCCTCCTGTTCCTGTGTCCCAGGCTCGAGCAGTTGAATGGCACCCTTCTGTTCCTGTGTCCCAGTCTCAAGCAGTTGAGTGACTCCCTCCTGTTCCTGTGTCCCAGTCTTAAGCAGTTGAATGACCGCCTCCTGATCCTGTGTCCCAGTCTCAAGCAGTTGAATGACTCCCTCCTGTTCCCATGTCCCAGTCTCAAGCAGTTAAATGACACCCTCCTGTTCCGGTGTCCCAGTCTCAAGCAGTTGAATGACACACTCCTGTTCCTGTGTCCCAGTGTCGAGCAGTTGAGTGACTCCCTCCCGCTCCCATGTCCCAGTCTCAAGCAGTTGAGTGACTCCCTCCTGTTCCTATGTCCCAGCCTCGAGCAGTTGAATGACACCCTTCTGTTCCTGTGTTCCCGTCTCGAGCATTTGAGTGACTCCCTCCTGTTCCCGTGTCCCAGCCTCGAGCAGTTGAATGACTCCCAGCTGTTCCTGTGTCCCAGTCTCAAGCAGTTGAATGAATGCTTCCTGATCCCAAGTCTGTGAAAATGGATGTCCTCCTCCTGTTCCTGTGTAACAGGCTCCAATAGCTCTGTGCTCACCTCCTGCCCCTGTGGAATGGAACTGAGGGACTGAATAGCCTCTTCACATTCCTTTCAGCTTCTGTTGACTAAAAGCAATTCTCCTGATTCTGTAAATCACCATCAAAATCTGAATGATGTATTTTTGTATTTTGCTCTCAGTAATTGAGCAAACAATCTGACTGACAGAATTCAGAAGCTGAGTAGCCTCCTCCTGTTCCTGTGTTATACACTCTAAAGGCAGAGTCTCAGAGATGTACAGTACAGAAAACGATCCTTCAGTCCGGTCGTCTATGCCAACCAAATATCCTAAATAAATCTCGTCCCCCTTGCCAGCACTTGGCCCATCTCCCTCTAAACCCTTCCCATGCATGTATCCATCCAAATGCCTTTTAAATGGTGTAACAGTACCTGCCTCCACCACCTCTTTTGTCTGTTCAATCCATACACACAGCAGTCTCTGTGTGAAAATGTTGTCCCTCATGTCCCTTTTTAAAATATTTCTCCTCTCACCTTAAACCTTTGTCTTCTAATTTTGGACTCGCCTATCCTGGGAAAAGACGTTGACTGTTTACCTTATCTATTCCCCTCATGATTTTATAAACCCCTTTAAGATCACCCCTCAGCCTCAACACTTGAAAATAGCCCCAGCCTATTCAAACTCTCCCTGTAGCTGTAACCCTCCAACACCTGCAACATTATTTTAAATCTCTTCTGTACCCTTTCAAGTTTGACAACATCTTTCCGACAGCAGGGAAACTGGAATTAAAGGCAATATTACAAAAGTGGCCAAACCAATGTCCTGTACAGATGCAACGCCTCGTGAAAATGATTCGACACAAAGCACGGACCAATAAAGGGAAGATCACCAAGTGCCTTCTTCACTGCGCTGTCTACCTGTGACAGCACTTTCAAGGAACGGAGAACCTGCACCACAAGGTGACACAGTAGCTCAGTGACTAGCATTGCTGCTTCAGAGCGCAGCGATCTGGGTTTAACTCCATCCTTGAATGACGGTCTGTGTGGAGTTTGCACATTCTCGCCGTGTCTGTATGAGTCTCCTCCGGATGTTATGTTTTCCTCCGACAGTATAAAGATATATAGATAAGGGTAGATCGGCCATGCTAAATTGAGGAAAGTACCCAGGGATGTGCAGGCGAGGTGGATTAGTTATGGAAAATGCAGGCACAGAGGGAAAGGGTAGGGGTTTGTCTAGTGGGATACTGTTTAGAGGGTCGGTGTGGCCTCGATGCGCCGAAAAGCCTGTTTCCTCACTGTAGGGATTCAATAACTTCTATGGAATTCTCCTTGATTGGCAGCTTTCGACAGGACCCTACCTACATGTCTTGCCTTGATATGTCTTGCCAAAATGCTACACCTCACATTTAACTGAAATAAACTCTATCTGCCACTCCTCGGTTCACCTAAACAAAGTCCCTTTATAGTCTGAGAGATCATTCTTCACTGTCGACGACACCACCAAATCTGGTATTATCTACAAACTTACTGACCATACTTCATATACTCAAATGTAAATGATTTGTATCAGTGACAAAAGGCAGTGGACCCACTATTGATCTTTGCGGCACGCCACTGGTCACAGGTCTCCAAGTTTAATGAACAAATGTCACTGTCACGCCCTGTCTCCAATATTCAAGAAAAGTTTGGACCTAAATGGCGAGTTCTCCCTGGATCCCAGCCAGTCTAACCTTGCTAACCAGTCTACCATGTAGACCATTTTGGTTTTCTTACTGAATTTCATAAAGACAACATCCACTGTCCTGCCTTCATCAATCATCTTCATCACATCCTCAAAAAATTCCACCGAGTCAGTGAGACGTGATCTCCAATGTACAAAGCCCTCTTCAGTCCTTGTCTTTCCAAATACATATCGATCTTTTTCCTCGAAATCCCCTCCAACAATTTAGTCACCATTGACGCCATGTTCACCAATCTAGAGTTACCTGTTTTTTCTTTACTTTCTTAAATAATTTCACTATGTTAGCAACCCTCCAGTCTTTTGACACCTCACCTGTGAAAATCAATGTTACAAATATATCAGCAAAATGCATAAGCAATCTATTTCCTAGCTTCCCGCAAACATCTGGGACACAACTGATCAGGTCCCAGGGGTTAGTTCACCTTTATGTGTTTTAAAATGTCCAACACCTCCTTGTAATATAGACACTTTTCAAGGTATCATTGCATATTTCTTCATTCTCTCGCTCTTGTAACCTCCTCCACATTAAATACTGAGGAGAAATACTTGTTTAGTATCCCTCAAATTTGTTGTGGTTCCATAAATAGGTAGCCTTACTGACCTTTAAGGGGCCCTATTGTCTCCCTAGTTAATCTTTTGCCATTGAAGGATTTGTAGAATTTGTTCAATGCCTCATTAACCCAATTTCTAAAGCAATCTCTTGTCCACATTTTCCTGGCCCGATTTCCCGATTGATGATACACTTGCTGCCCTTGTACACCTCTCGGGATTCACTTGATCTCAGCTCTGTTTACCTGACATATGCCTCCTTCCTTACCTTGACCATAACATCAATATATCTAGCCATCCAGCACTCCCTGCACCCACCAGCCTTGCCCCTCTCACTAATAGGAACACGTTTGCTCTGGACCCTCTGAAACCAAGTTTTGATGGTCTTGCATTTACCAACCATCCCTTTACCTGTGAATAGGGTATTCCAATCAGCCATTCACAGGGCTCGCCTAACACTTTCAAAATTGGCCTTGTTCAAAGTTAGAACTTTAATGTTGACATCAGGTATTTCCGATTCCATAATTAATTTAAAACTAATATTTATGCATAACAAACTTGAAAGTTAAATAAACACTTCCTGTGCCTCTATAAAGGGCTCGAGAGACTGAATAGGCTCATCCTGTCCCTCTGTATTACACTGGAATGCTGTCCCTCTGTAATAGACCCAAGAGGCTTAATGGCCTCCTCCAGTTCTTCTAAACACACTCGAGAGGCTGCATGGCCTCCTCCTGTCCCTGTGTAACAGATCCGAGACACAGCAACCTCTGGATTACGAGCAGCCGGTAAACTGTATCTAATGGAGACCCATTCCTTTTCAGTTACAGAAACACAAACAACACAATGTACTCCAGGTGCCCTCTCAGTGACACCTCATACAGCTGCAGTGACAAATCTCTTTGTTTTGAATGATTCTGTTGGCAAAATGTGCCAATATTCCAACTTGCCACCTTTTCAAGTAGCAACAGGTTAATATGGGCTGAATGGCCTTCTCCTATCCCTCTGTAAGGGGCCCATAGGGACAGAATTGCTTTGGCCTGTTACTGAGCAGCAGTCGCAATGCTCTGTCTCAAGGTTATGAAAGAATTTGAAAACAGGACATTAAAACCAGGAGTAGCCTCACACTGGTCAATAAGTACCGTACTTTGTTTCAGGTATCTAGAAACTTGCCCACCAGACGTTTTTTTTTACGCAGCAGATCTGTCATTTTATAACTGCCTATTTTCATAGACAGATTTAAACATATATAGACCGCTGCAGTGTTCTGTTAATACTCTCATATACAAGGGGAAAAAAGGTTAAAAATATTGAAAGATTTATGGTACATCCCTCAGCAACCTTATCCATTCCGTCCAAAACCAGTAAATGAAAAGTGATGTATTTGTTAACTGGGCCTGTTTGTTCAGTGACTGTGATTAATGCCAATCTCCATGGATTCTAATTATCTCAGTGGAAGCTTTCCATCTTTTAATGATAAATGGGCTCCGTTCAATGTGTCAACCCATAACATGAGCGGGAGCATCACTGACAACACTGATAGGGATTAGCAGATCCAGAGAGAGGTTGAGGAGAGATCAGAATCAGAGAACATTAGACTGAAATATTCCAACAATGGATCAGAATCTGAGAACATTAGACAGGAATATTCCAACAATATACAGGAGCTTATCCGATTATGTTTGGTATCTTTCTGAATTTGATTGGATGTCATTATCATTGCGGATCTATTTCGCTCTTCTCATTATTCAATACTTTTATTATCCCTTCCTGGCTATCGTTGGTGTTCCTGGTTAGTGTCACTATCCAGATTTTGTTTTCTATAAACCAGTCATGAGTTTATTATTGTTATTTCATATTGTCTACACTTCCTGCCACTATTATTGTTCCTGTTGAATCTCTCCATCCAGATATTCACTCTACAGACCACTACGAACTACATTAATGAAGGTGTTCAATTACTGTCTCGCTCTCTGTTCTGGTTGTGTTACTCATGGGTCTCTATGTTGATCTATTCAATTTCAGGGGAGAACCAAATGCATTGTCTCATTGCCTTTACTGTTAAGAGCATGGAGGTCACTGTCTACTGTTCTGGTTACAAACTCCACTTCCTTCCACTGTTTCCATCCCATTCCTGGCCAATATCTGCAGCTGGAGCAGTCAGGTCACAACTGTGGGAGATCCCTTTGACTATGAGCTGATTCTTGACACCATACCCTGAACATTTCTAAATTGAAATACTCACCACTCCAGAATATATCTCACTGGTTTATTCCATCTGCTGTTTGAACCTTGAGCTATGAAATACAGTCTTAATGAAGTCAATAATCTGCTGCTGACACTCCGGGCTTCAAACCTGCTGAAGCAAATCTGATTCAACCTCACACCAAACTCCCATCCATCTGTCATTCATGTGCACGCCGATGTATATTGCTGTTGTGTCTGGCAATGCCTTTATTTTAACACTCTCAAACACTTTATCTTATCTGTCCATGAAACTTCTCTCACTCTCTCTACTGATTAACAAAAAGCTTGCCTGTTGTTCGTATTTAAAATAATTTCCTCCATGTGCGTACCTTCTCAAACAATGAGTTTTGCACTCAACCACACCAATCGCGTGCACACACACACACTCTCTCAGTCTCTGATGAACACACACACACACACTCAGTCTCTGATGAACACACACACACACACACGCAGATTGAGCAAACTTTCCCAGTGTAAGCAGTAAATCTGTTGCGAGTATAGTTAGCATATGATAGTAAAGTTTGCAATACTCTCATGCTGTGCAGATAGTGCAGTTTACTGAGCAACACACTAGCATGGTCTGCACAGCTCTCCATGCTGGGCTGTCACCTTGGCCCAGTTTATGTTGTTTGTGGTGTTCTGTGAAGCAGATTGAGAACTTGATGTAACAACCATTTCAGCTGATCTGACAATGCCTTTATTCATTGTTCTCATTCTTGTAATTTTACTCTCGAAGATCTCACTTCGCCAGTTAGTCCCACTGCCCTGCCGTTTTCCACATATTTCCACAACATCTTTTCAGTTAATTAACTGTCTGTTTCTGTCTTTAATGTGAATCTCTTGTCCCTTTCTTTCTTTCCCTGGCCTTGGGTTTTGTCTCCCTAGTGTATCGAGTGCTGGCATTGTGTAGCTCAGAAATAATGAAATGGGGTGTGTCAGGCTGTTGTTCACTTCCTGGTATGTCCCATGTGATGGTCCATGGACAAGCGTGTTTCAGAAGTTATGAGAAACATCCTTGTAACTTGGTCTGTACCTGTGGCTGTTGCTCTCAGGTGACCATGCGATTAGTAACAAAAGGAAGCCCACTGAGTAAAGGACCACGCATATAAATTGCCTAACAATGCTGTCACTTTTTAAATAAGAGGTTATTTTCTCCCTTTTTTTAGTAAGAGACCTTAAAGGCAAAACTGCCTACTGAAAACGGCTCAAGTAAATAACTTATGGGGCTTTTAGGGTTTTTTAAATAAATAGCAGATAGAATGGCCAGCTGGCACAGACCAGGATTTCTAGGTTTTTTATATTGTAGCTATAACAATCACCAAGTGCTTGGGGTGCCAGAAGGGTTGTAAGTTTCAGTAAATTATCCACAGCTAGTATTCTCACTGGAACCTCACTTGATGGTGTTTCCTCCTGGATTGGAAAACTGTATGCAAGAATGCATGTCTGAATGGTCCTTTTTGCCAAGGGGTGTGTTTATGGGATGTTGATATATTGGAACAGTTCATTAGTAGAAGGTACTGTATCCATTATTCGGTTAAGATTGCCAATAGAAAAATTATTCTAAATTCATCTTCATTTCTAATTGGATTTGCATTAGAGTGTTTAAATATATTGTGTTTTGCTTAATGGTGAGTGGTTTGAATAGTTTGACATCTGGAACACCCAACTCACATCTACCTTTAAAATAAGGAAAGGTTGGCATCCAACCTACCTTCTGAAAATAGTTTGAGGCAGTCTGGTTCGTCTATAGCAAACTATGGACTCTTGTCCGGTTCTATATCGATAATACCAAATTGGGTTTAGAATTACAATCCCTACTGTGTGCAAGCAGGCCATTCTCCCCAACAAGTCCACACCGACCCTCCGAGGAGTAACCTACCCAGACCCATTCCTCTACCCTATTATTACACATTTACCCCGACAAAGGCAACTAACCCACACATCCCTGAAAACTATGAACAATTTATCATGGCCAATACACCTGATATGCACATCTTTGGATTGTGGGAGGAAACCAAACCATCCAGAATAAGCTCATGCAGACACTGGAGAGTATGCATCAGGAGGCTATTGGGTTCAAAGGTCGTGTATGGTAGTTGATAGTGTCTTTTTTCTGGATGTTGAATTTGGTTGGTTTAAACAGTATTTTGTGTAAAAAGATTCAGTCCTTAAGAGTTCTCTGGGTGTGGAAAAGTGAAGTTGGCGATTTTACAAAAGGTAATGATGGTAAAGTTTTCGGAATTGACAAACAACCTGGAGTTAGGGTTGCGATTGTCTGTGAGAAAATGAGAGATAATTACAGCTATAGATCGGCAATTACGTTTAGTAGAACCGCCATCAGACTCTTTGGAAATGGCTGGAATTCAATTTCAAACGATGGTCTTTGAACCTGAGAAGGAATTGAAAGAGTTTGAATTATGATGAAAAGTAGAAATAAAAGAAAGGGAAACGAAGAAGAAAGAGAGAAAAGGGTAGAAGAAAAGCAGAGAGTTTCAACTTAAAAAGTTAGCAATTAGAGACGAAAGTTGATATAGAAGGCGGAGATGAAGGTAGAATGTCGGTGGGATGAGGAGGATAGTGCGGTTGAGCAACCCTATTGTAACCAATGGCCTAACGAGGTTCCGTTTAAATGCATCCAGGCATTCTCTAAATTTGATGAGAAGGATGGGGAAGCCTTTTGAATTTCATTTGAGAAAGTGGCTAAACAAATGCAGACACCAGTGACCATGTGAATTTATTTGATCCAAAGCTGATAGGTATTTGCATCCCTATCGGAGGAGGTATCTGGGGAGTATGAGGTGTGTAGAAAGCCATCTGAAGTGTATATGAGCTTGGGCCAGACACTGACAGACAGCGTTACAGGAATCTAAAAGAGGGTCCCTGGTTAAACGCACATTGAGTTTGAAAGGATCAAACAAAGTAATTTTGAAAGGTGGTAAGGGTATTAAAAACAGAGCAAACCTATGACACTCTTAGAAAGATTCTTATTTTGGAGAAGTTCAATAATTCACTTCCTGCAGCCGTGAAAACTCGTGTGGAAGAGCAGAGTTAAAACGGCAAGATTAGAAGCTGAAATGGCTGCTGATGATGATTGAGTTCAGAAATCAAAGTTTGGTTTCTGTGAGAGATGGAGAAGAATGTGCGAGGTCTTGTTAAGGTTTACAGGCATAGGGCAGGAGTAACAGGTAAAGAGGTTACAGCATTAAGAGGTACAGAAGCATGTAATTCTTTTATGCTGAGACATGAGGAGCTATGTCATTCAGAGGGAGTAGTGGAGAGATGAGAAGCGCTACATTATGTAACGTGTGATTGGAGTGTCCAGTGGAAACATCAACAGATTTATTCCACAATGGGGAAGGAGGCCTTGGTGTTGGCGTTGCAACATTTCAGATTTACATTGCCAATAACATACCTGAGACAAATCTTTATCACTGATCATAACCCCTTAAAGTTTTTGGTTAAGTTTAGGGAGAAAAATACCAGTCTGTTTCGATTGAGCTTATTATTGCTGCCATTCAGTTTGAAACTATACAGGCGACAGGGTGATAAAACCTAAGTGTGGAGACTTGGATGAAGAAAGACAAAGGCATTCTGTGGCAGGAGTAAAATGACTGAAATCGAAATAGATGTGAATATTTGTATGCTCAGAGTCAATGTAATATATATGCATTTCAGTCTACTAATAGAGGAAGAGTAGGATGTCTGAAATGAATCCACCTTTGTGTATTGATGGATTATTTTATTAAAGATGGAGTTGTGAGGACACTATCACTGTAAAAAGGTTATTTTCTCTTGGGGTTTTCTTTTGAAGAGAGGTGTTAAAGGCAGAGGTGCAGAACTGCTGTCTGAAAACAGTTTAAATAAATAACTGAGATTTTAGGTTTCATTAAAACGGTGGTAACAATGGAAGGGCAGTGGCCAGCTCTCCCAGACCAGATTTCCTCATTTTACTTTTAGCTGCAGCATTCAGAAGCTGCTGTGGATCCCAGAAGTGTTGGATGTTTCAATACGTGATCCCCAGCTGCCTTTCTCTCTGAGATCTCTGTTCATCTTGTTTCCCTCTGGATTGGAAAACTGCTGAAAGGATCTGAATCTGAATATATCTTTGTGCCAAGCGGTGTAAACCAACAGGTACGGTATCTATTGTTTGTGTAAGTGTTCCAACATATAAGCTATCCCAAAACGTTCTTTTCTTTGATTGTATTTTAACTAAAGCATTTGAATAGATTATATTTTGCTCAATGTTGAGTGGTTTGACTAGTCACAACATAACTGGAACACACACTTCACATCTATATTTAAAATAAGTAAAGGTTTGGGTCTAAACGGCCTTCTGGAAATATTTTGAGGGAATCTGGTCTGGTCGAAAACACTTGTAGCGAGGGGCTTCTGACTGGCTTCTGCAATTGAAAATTTAGTGGAGGGGCAGAGGATGTTTTGCTGGAGGTTGTGCTGTGAGCTGCCTCAGACATTCAGGGAGATCTGAGGATTTGGTGACCCAACTCTGGATGGAGCACGGGGACTGCAGCTACAGCATCTGGGTCTGTAACATGAACAACAAATGGAGCAGAGGCTGCAGAGAGGGGAAGCTCTGAAATCACACAGTGAGTGTGTGTGGGGAAAGGGATCTGCTGTATCCACCCCGGGTTTTCCAGGAACAATTTCCCAAACTCCACTTAACCCAGGATCAAAGTATGAGGGGACCCTGACTGAACAAGGAGCTGGTCACAGAGCGGTGTCACCTCCTTCAACACGCCCTGCAGCCTCACACCAGGGGGAGGATGGTGCTGCCAGGGGCTGTGAGGGTCACTGTTTCATTCAGCTTCAATGATCCAGAACTTTCCAGGCAGGACTAGGTGACATATCCATCATCTCCCAGTATCTCAACATTAATGTTACCATTCGGTGATGGAGGATATATATGGTCTATGAGGTAAATAGATTGTTTCTCCCTCAGCAGGGAGCTGCCGGTTGTATCTATATTGGATAGTGGGATTCCCGATGGTGTCTATGGCATCTGCAAAGTATCCATGTCAATGCGGAGATGTAGAGGAACTGAAGGAGCTCTCTCTCACTCCATTAATGTCACAGCGTGCCCATCACAGTACATCATGTCGGTGAATACCCACTGTCCTGGCAGCAGTCACGGCCTCTTCATTCAGAAGCAGTCAGCCAGTCCCATCGTCATCGGGTCTCCACGTAGAAAGGAATGAATATATTTTGGATAAAGGCCGTCCCCTCGATGCACGTTTCAAAACACTATCCCCACCACCAATCAACCACATCAAAGTATTCCATGTGTACGGAGAGCAATGGGGTCACTTGGGGTGTCTGGGAATAGACGATCAGGGATGGAGCAAACCCTCCCATGTCTGAACGGGTCTGAGTGACCCCCCCAGTACACAGTATCATTAATCCCTGTAATCCCTCTCCATTTCAGTAACATACTGCCTTCCATTATTCCTGTAAATGAAATGACAGGTTATATCATGTTAAATTCCACCTGCCAAACTATTATCTATTGCCTTTATCTCTCTGAATCTATTTGCAGACTCTCCACCCTCTCTTGATAATTTATTCTCTTGCTTACCACAGCGACATCACCAAACTCAGCATCTGTATATCTGTTCCATCCTCCTGATCATTGATATCGATTATAAATAGTGACCCTACTGGTTACGTTCTGTCTAACTGATTGAGACGGATTTATCCTGAGTGCCAGCTCCTGTATGATACCCAGTTCTCCCCCATTCCAGTGAAACACTGTCGAAGGGTTGAAAAAGAACAAGGAGCATCTGTGAGGAATCCAACCCCTCAATGACACTGATGTCAACACGGCCTCTGTTCTACTTTCCTGCCATCTCTCCATCCTAAAACTCTAGTCTCTTATTGTAGATTGCGCCACATGAAAAAAAAAATCCACTCCATATCTACACATTCAATTACTTATAGAATGTTACAGACCTCAATGAGATCTCCTTTCATTCTTATAAACTCGAGAGTATATGCTTAAACTGCTCAATTACTCTTCATAAGACAAACACTTCGAATATGGAATCAATCTAATGAAGCTCTTCTGAATTGCCTCCAATGGAAACACCTCATTCTGCCGGACCCCCAAACTATACTTCAGTTGCAGCCTCACTAATGCCTTGCGTAGCTACACCAACACTCCCTACCTTTCTACTCTATCCTTTTATAAATAAACACTGAAATTATGCTTGCATTTCTCATTACTTGCAGTAACTGCAGGCAGGTTTTCTGTGATATGTAAGCAGACACCCAGATCCCTCTGCACTTAAGCACTTTGAACTTTCTCTCCATTTCGATAATAATTTGTCTTTCTATTATCCTGGCAAACATGAATAGCCCCATATTTATTCCCATTAATTTTCCTTGCTAAATTTTGGCCCATTCACGCAACCTATCCATATAGTTTTAAAATCTCTTGCATCGTCATTCCAAAGTAATTTCCCACCAATGTGAGAGTCATCTGAAAATGTGGCATTGTATTTTCTATCCCATCAACCGAGTACAGTAATACCATCGATCGCAAATGGTTGAGGCATGAGTACTGAAATCAATGGTACCCCACAAATTGCATTTGCCAAAATAAAATGACACATTTATTCCATCTGACTGCATTTTGTTGGTTAACCAATCTTCCATCCAAGCGAATAAATTACTCCTAAACCCATGTTGTCTGATCTTACCACTTAGTCTTTGGAGAAGCGACACATCCAATGCCTTCAGGAAGACCAGAGATGTTCCATCTCCCACGATCCACCTTTTTTGTGACATCTTCAAATAACTCAAGCAAACAATTCAAACTTGATTGTCCTTTGTAAAACCATGTTGACTCTGACGGATTGTGGTTTAATTTTGCAAATGTCCTGAACAATGGACTCTAACAATTAGCCTTAAATTACAATGGTTTATTGTTACACTTTAGTCCCTAATGTATACCATTATTATAAGTTCATCCCTTTCAAAAACCTACACGTTTTCTTTGAATTCCTATTTAATGGGCACAAGGCTTTAAGAGATCTGCTCCAATTGCTGTGTAAGGGCCATGTGTGGCTGAATGGACTCACCATCCTGCTGGTGTACAAACTCGATGGGCTGACGTCTTTCTGGTGTTCCCATGTTGTCGTCTCCAAGGCCAGAATGACCTCCTCCTGTTGATCCTTTAGAGGATTGGGAGATTCTGGAATCTTACTGTTGCTCTCTAACATTTTGATGGGCTGATGGGTCTTCTCATACTTCTCCATCGAAATATTGAACGGTCTCCTCATGTATCCGGGAGATGGTTCCGAGGGGTTGATTGGTCTTCTCTTGTTCCCATACAACAGACACGTGTCGAAATTACTTCTTCCTTTCTCATTAAAGAAGTCTCAGATTGTTTTTATCCTTATCTAATTCCCTTGCAATAGGCTCGGTGGGTCTGAATGGCCTCCTGTTATCCCAGTGTAACAATCTCCAGTCATTGTGTGACCTCTTCCAGTTCCTATGTTACAGACTTGAGGAGGCTGAATGGACTGATCCTGTTGCTGTTTAACAGGATACTGGTGCAGCATGGCCTACTGTTACAGGGTTGAATGGCTGATTGGTCTCCTTCTGTAAATGTATATCAGGCTCCAGGGGCTGAATAGCCTCATCCTGTTTTGGTATAACAGGGTCGAAGGCTTGAATATCCTTCTGTTGTTCCTGCATAACACACTGGAGAACGGAATGGTTCCTCCACTATCTGTGTAATTCGCTTCACTCGTTGACTACATCTGTCACCTATGTTGAAATAAGGTCATCCTTATTTTTTGCAAACTCCAATGGCTAAAGGATCAACCTGATCATCCTTTCGTTATAAGCTAGCACCTTCATTGCAGGAATCAGTTGAGGGAACCATCTCTGAGCTGCTTCCAATGTAACAACATCATTTCTTCATTGAAGAGATTAAATCTGTTCACACTACTCCAGATGTGATCTCACTAAGACCCTGTACAGCAGCAGCAACATTTTACCAGCCTGTTGTAAAGTTCCGACCCAGGTTAGAGCAGTCCCAGCTGTCTGGGGGAAGACAGAGCATTGTTGAAAGATCATTGTCCTTCTCTACTCCATCAGCATCACGGGAGATCTGGAGAAATTAAAGTTAGAGAAGATCATAAATGATGTGGCGAGATGATCTCTACTATTAATCTCTCCAGAGCCCACATCGCTCAGATTCCACAGAATCTAGTAAGATGGAGCAAACATTGATGGGAGTTATATATCAAAGTGAAAGCTGCAATACAAATGCTGGACATATGATAAAACAGGAAATGAGATATACACATTTGTGGGTACTGCAGTAATAATATACTGCTTACATTATATCTAAACTGTGTTAACCCAACTGAATGCTAATGCTGGGAAAATGGATTTCATGACCGCGTGTGAGATGGTTTACATGAACATTATGTTGAGCACTGAGCTCGAGATCAGGTTATTTAGGAATTGGTGTTGAGTGATCAGAAGAGCTAATTGAAAATTTTGCTGGAAAGGACATTTTGGGAACAGTGACCACAATGTATTGGTTTTCTTTTATGCTGTTTGAGTACACGATAGTTTTTGTTGCATTTGAAGTAACCATTTGAAATCTGAATCATGCAGACCATGAAGGTGTGAGGAGAAAGTGGGGACTACAGATGCTGAAGATCAGAGCCGAAGGGTGTGGTGCTGGAAAAGCACAGTCAGGCAGCATACTAAGAGCAGATAAATCGATGTTTCAGGCATAAGCCTTTCATCAGGAATGAAGCTTATTGGCCTAGGGGGCTGAGAGATAAATGACAAGAGGGTGCGGCAGGAGGGAGGTAGCTGGGATTACGATAGGTAGATGAAGGTGGGGTTGAAAGTGAAAGGTAATGAAGGGAGACAGAATGCCTCATCTACTGCATCCATTAAAGACAATGTGGTCTTCTCTTCATTGGCGAGGCAGGAGGTCAACTTGTAGATCATTTCAGGGAACATCTCTAGGACAACCACATTGAACAACTCCATCGCCTAGTGGCTGAGCACTTTAACTCCCCTTCCCACTCTGCCAAGGACATGAGAGTCCTGGGCCTGCTCCATCGCCTAACCGGAGCCACCAGAAGCCTGGAGTAAGAAAGCCTCCTCTTCTGCCTTGGGACCCTCCAACCACAGGGGATCATAGTTGATTTCCCCATTTCCCCTAATCCCACCTTATCCTACTCCAACCTTCCAAGTCAGCACCGCGCTTTTGAATGTTCCTATGTGTCCACCTTCCTTCCTATCAATCTGGTGCACCCTCCTCTCGGACTATCACTTTCAACCCCACCTTCATCGACATATTCGATGCAGCTTAGGAAAATGCCAAGTGTTGCAGTAAGCCAGTGGATTCAGAGAAATGTAGGACCCAGCAAAGGATGACCAAAATCAGAAAGAGAAAAAGCATGCAAACGGAAGAAAAACATAAAGACTGCTAAAAAGCGTCTATCAATGTATGAAAAAAATAAAAACAAGGTCAAATGTGGAACAGTTGGTGTGCACACAGGATAATTTATTGCAGATTACAGAGAAATCGCAGGGAAAAGAAACAGTTCCTTTGTGTCTATCTCCATGGAAGAATGTCCAGAAATTCTCCCAGAAATACCAAGTGACCATGGGACTTGTGTAAGTAAAGTCTAAGATCATTGTTATCAGTGTTGGGGTCATCTTTGAAAAGAAAGCTGGATTGAGTATTTATAAATCTGACAGACTAGATGTACTTCATACAAGAATTTCAGAGGAAGCAGCAATAGACATGTTGATTGCATCGCGGATTTTCCCTTTATTTTCCGACACATTCCCGAAAGGCATTTATCCAATCTGGATAAGGTAAAGGTTATAAATATTATCCAACAATTTAAGGAGAGATGAATTTGGAGAATGGTAAACTACAGACCAGATAACCTGTCATCCGCAGTCAGGTATCTCCTGGACTCGATTACAAAGAACATGCTACGAGATATTTAGAAGGTAAAAACATAACTGGGGAGTGTGAGAATGTACCGATGAATGGAAAACCAGCAGTGGCAAACATTGTTTTGGAATGGTTTGAAGATGATTCTTGTGGACATAGGCAATGAACAACAAATGGATAATGTATAGTTGGATATTCATGAGCTTTTTAAAAGAACTCACACACTGAGCTCATAAGAAAAGTTAAACCGAGAGGTATTAGGAAGAACATATGCAAATGGGAAAGAAAAATTAGGTTTACATTCATGTGAATGTAATTGGAAGGTAGAGGATGTCGTGCACCAGTTGCATCGAGTGTTAATGAGACTAAACTTAGACTATTGTGTATCGCTCGGATTCCCAATCTAAGAAAGAATATACTGACTACAGAGGAACTTAAAAAAGCTATTCTCCACATTAACCCCTACGTTGGCAAGGTTGTCTGACGGGGTAACTCAGCCTGTAATCTCAAGTTTCGAAACATGAGAGGTGATTGTCGTGAATATTAGAAACATCGAAAGGACTGAATAACAGAGGGATCTGAGGAAGCAGAAGTAGGTGAGATCTGGGGGAATCCCATGATATTCTACACGGACAAGTAGAACAGAATAATCAGTAAACAGTCAGTGTACATTAGAAACCAAAGGGGCAATCTGCGTGTCAAGCTGCAGAACAATGATGGATTGTAACAGGAGACCTTCACATCTATTTTACTTGGGAGAAGGAGGATGCAGGTACAGAATTCAAGAAGATGGACTGGACAACTCTTGAACAGATTGATGTAAAATACGAGTAGGGATTTGAGGCTTTGTTCTGTACAAATTTGGACCAATATCCATGTCTGAAAGAGTTGTATCACAGGCGGCTGTTGGGGTCAAGGGAGGAATGACACTGACTGAATATTTTAATTAGAATCTGATCATAGGGGAGGTGCCAGAGAACTGGAGGACTGCGAATACGATTACACTTCACAGTAAGGGTGGGAGAGATAGACCAGGGAACTATAGACGAGTGAGTATTAGATCACTGTTAAGGAAACTACAGGATAAAATAGGGAAGGAGAAAATCGAACTCCAATCAGAGTCACAAGGTTTGATCAGAGATAATCATCGTGACTTTATCAGAAGGAAGTCGCATCTAATGGATTTGATTGAATTAGTTTGAGGAGGTCGATTGTTTAGTTTTGTAGGAAGGTCTCTGACAAATTTCCAGCCGGGATACTGAGAAATAATGTAAAATCTCACAATATGAAGGATACCTTGACAGGTTACAAGGAGAAATGTCTTAATGGCAGCAGGCAGAGGGTGGTGGGAGAAGGCTGTTTGTGTGACTGGAGACCAGTGTCCCCGGTGTACCACAGGGATCAGTGCTGTGTCCCTTATTGTTTGTGTTATTCATAAAAAAAGATGTGAATGTGGAGGGGGCTAGGTGGAGAGTGGGGGAGGTGTGATAAGTAACTGTATGTTTGACATTAAGATTGACCGGATGGTTCGCAGTGAGGAGGAAGGCCTTAAGTTACAGGAAGATGCAGATGATTGGTCAGATGGGCAAATCAATGGCAGATGGTATGTAACCCTGATAAATATGAGCTGATGCACATTGGGAGAAGGAACCAGACAGGGGAGGACTCAATGAATGGCAGCACACTGGGAACTTCAGGGTGTGCTTCTCCACACATCCCTGAATGTGACTGGACAGGTTAATGGACTAGGTAAGAATTGGACCTTGGGTGTAGCATTTCCTAATCAGGAGTAGATTATAAGAGCAATACAGGGCTTTGGAGTACTGTATGTAGCTCTGGGAGCCACGTTCCAGGAAAGATGTGATTGTACTGGAGAGGGTGCAGAGCTGATTCACCAGGATGTTCCCTGGGATGGAGCATATCAGCTATGGAGATAGGCTGGATAAGCTCAGGTTGTTTTCTTTGGAGCAGAGAAAGCTGAGGGGTCAGGGATTCAGAAGGATAAGATTATGAGGGGCATGGACAGGGTGGAAAGACAGCAGCTGTTCCTTTTAGTCAGAGGGTCAAGAACAAATGAGCACACATTTAAAGTGAAAAGTTTGAGGTTCAGAGAGGATTTAAATATTTTTTTCACCTTGAGGATGTGGGGTTCTGGGATTACTTCCTGAGAAGGGGGATTATCACGGGTAACCTCACAATCATTAAAAAGTATTTGGACGAGCACGTGGAAGTGTCATAACATTCCAGGCTATGGGCCTGGTGTAGGAAAGTGGGACTAATATAGATTGTGCTGTATTTCTGTTGGCACAGAGTCTGTGCTCCTGTGAGTGGATGGTGTGTAAGGTCAATTATTGAGCAGTCTAAGGCAGGAATTGATGGCTTTCTGAAGAGTATATTCACAAGGGTTAAAAGAGTGAACAGTAATAGCTGGTTAAATTATGTCAATGTGAGAAATATGAGAAAACAAGTACAGTTTCCCGACAGTTTGAAACCAGAGAATAGAGATTGGGAAACAGGGAAATGGCAGAACTATGAAGCCACTACTTCAGTTCTGTCTTCACAGAACTTTCAAACAATACAAGGAAAACCGAGTCGGGTGTGGGAAAATGATAGAGTACATTGAACATAGAACATAGTAAGGAAATGGTTTAGGGGAAATTATTGGGGCTGAAAGTATTGGTCATAGGCAACACTAACATAGATTTATGAAATGGGAATGATGTTGGAGAAACAGACTGGGAGACAAATGAAAGAGAAGCAATGGATGTAAAACATGTGGATTTTTGGTAAAGCTCCAAGCCCAATTTGCGAAATCAAATCTGAGTGGATTGGGGGCTAATATATGGCTATGTTTCCAGAATGGGACAGCTGGCAGGAAACGGTGAATAGAAATAAACAGACTCTTCAAGCAACAGCCTGACATTGTCTGTAAGAATGATTCTGTGAGTATGACTATATCGCAGACACCCCATTACCTTCCCCAGATATCTCCTGTCTCATCAGGACGGACACAGCAGAAGTGGTGGCACAGTGGGATACAGTTGGAAGGGAATTGCTCTTGGAGTCCTCAACAGTGACTCCGTATCCCATGAAGTCTCATGGCATTAGTTTGCACATGGGAAAGGAAACCTCCTGCTGATTACCATGTACCAGCCTCTCTGAACTGATGAATCAGTACTCCTCCATGCTGACCAACACTTGGAGGAAGCACTGAGGGTAGCACGGACGCAAGATCTACTCTGGGTGGGGGATTTCAATGTTCGCCACCAAGAGTATCTCAGCGACAACATTACTGATCGAGCTGGCCAGGCACCAAAGGATAGAACTGCTCGACTGGTTCTGCAGCAGGTGGGAAAGGGACCAACAAGAGGAAAATACATACTTGAACACAGCCTTACTAATCTGCCAGTTACAGAAGTATCTGTCCATGACATTATCAGTAAGAGAGACCACCACATAGTCATTGTGGAGACAAAATCACACCTGCACATTGAGAATAACCTCCACCATTTTGGGTGGTACTATCACGTTGCTAAACAGGGCAGACTTTGAACAGATCTAGCAGCTCAAATCTGCATGTCCATAAGGTGTCATGAGTCATCAATAGCAGCCAAGTTGTACTCCCGCATAACCTCATGGCCTCCCGCATATCCCCCTCACAACAATTGCCATCAATCTAGAGGATCAACATTGGTTCAGTGGAGTTTGCAGGATGGCAGGAGCAGCACCAGGCATACCTGATAATGGGGTGTCAGCCTGGTGAAGCCACCAATCAGGACTACTTGTGCGCTAAACAGCATAAGCAGTAAGTAATAGACACAAATAAGTGATCCCACAAGCAAAGGAACAGATCTAAGCTCTGCAGTTGTTCCACATCTAGCCGAGAAACGTTGGGGACAATGAAACAATTCACTGGAGGAAGAGATTCCACAAATAACCCCTTCCTCCATGATGGAAGAGCCCAGCCCTTCAGTGTATAAGATAAGGCTGATGCATTCGCAACAACCTTCAGTCAGAAATGCGGAGTGGATGATCCATTTCAGCCCCCTCCAGTGGTCCTCAGCAATTCAGTTACCAGTCATCAGCCAATTCGATTGAGTCCACTCGATATCCAGAAACGAGTGCAGATACTGGATACTCCAAAAGGTGCATAATCTGACACCATTATGTCAATACTACTGACAACTTGTGCTCCATAACTTGCCACTCCCCTAGCCAAACTATTTCAATACAGTTACAACAATGGCTTTTCCTGATTACGTGGAAAATTACCCCAAGTAATCATTGCTCCTGTATGTAAAACGCAGAACAAATCCAATCCGGCCAATTGCCATCCCATCAGTCTCCTCTCGATCATCAGTAAAGTGGTGGAAGGTCTCAGTGTTTTTAAGCAGCATCTGCTCAGCAATACCCTGGTCACTGATGCCCAGTTTGGGCTCCACCAGGGCCCCTCAGCTCCTGACCTCATTACCGTGGTTCAAACATGGACAAAAGAGCTGAATTCCAGAGGTGGGGTGAGAGTTACAGCCCTTTAAGTCAAGGCTTCATTCGACCCTGTGTGGTATCAAGGGGCTTTAGCAACACTGGAACCAATGGGTATCAGAGGCCAAATCCCTGCTGGTTAGAATCATACCTGACACGTAGGAAGGTGGTCATGGTTGATGAAGGTCTGTCAACTCAGCTCCAAATCTGTAGGAATCCCTCGGGCAGTGACCGAAAACTTCTTCAGGGCTGCTTCATCAATGACCTTCCCTCCATTTTAAGGTCAGCAGTGGGGATGTTCGCCAATGATTGTACAATGTTCTACAACATTTGTGGCTCCTCAGATACTGAAGCAGTCCATGTTCAAACGCGACAAGATCTGGAGAGTATCCAGGCTGACAAGTGTCAAGTAATATTCAGGCCACACGAATGCCAGACCGTGACCATCACCAGTAAAGTACAATCTAACCTGCACCTTGACATTCAATGGTGTTACTATCACTGAATCCCCCAGTGTCAAATTCCTGGTGGGTAATCATTGCTCAGAAACTCACTGGTCTCGCCACATGAACACAGGAACTATAACAGCAGATTAGAAGCTAAGAATACTGCGGCGAGTAACTCACATCCTGACGTCCAAACGTCTGTCCATCATCTACAATGCATAAATCAGAAGTGTAATAGGAGACTCCCAATTTGCCTGGAAGAGTGCAGCCCCAACAACACTCAAGAAGCTTGATACCATCCAGGACAAAGCAGCCAGTTTGACTGTCCCTTCACCCACAATGCTCCACCATCAACGCTCAGCAGCAGCAGCAGCAGTGTTTTACTATCTACATGCTGCAATGAAACGGTTCACCAAAGATCCTCAGAGACCATCTTCCCAACTCACGACCACATCTATCTAGAAGGACAAAGGCTGCAGATGTATGGGAATACCATCATCGTCAGGTTCTCTCCAAGCCATTCACCATCCTGACTTGGAAATATATCACCGCTCCTTCACAGTCACTGGATCAGAATCCTGGGATTCCCTCCCTAATGGCATTGGAGGTCAACCACAGCAGGTGGACTGCAGCGTACAACAAGGCAGCTCACCACCACCTTCGCAAGGGCAATTAGGGTCAAGCAATAAATGCTGGCCCAGCCAGTGACACCCAGATTCATGAAATAAATGAATAGAAATTAACAGAGGGCTGTTGTTGAGGTGTCGCAGGAATCAGTGCTTGGGGCCCAGCTGTCCACAATGCCCTTTAAACATTGTGGTGACTGGGCCAGTATTCCATGGGGTTTAGGAAAATGAGTGGAGATCTCAGTGAACTATACAAAACTCTGACAGGGTTAGTCAGATTGGAAGCAGGGATGATAATTCCCCTGGCTGGGACTTCTAAAACAAGGGACCTCAGTATTAGGTACAGGCAGTCACTCTGCATTGAGATGATAATAAATGTCTGCTCTCACTGACTCGGGAACCTGGGGAATTCTCTCGCACCTGGAAACCGAGACACTGATTATAAATAAGGATTTAGAGACAGTAAAGGGATGGTGGGAGAGCAGGAGTACGGTGGGGAAATGAAGGGCCAACCATCATGAGATTGAATTGGTTAGCAAACTCGATGGACCAAACGTAATACTGCACCGCCTATTTTATAGCTTCCCAAGGTTACTCACATTAATGGATATGTATATCGTGTGGGGTAAGTGCATTGAGGAGATTTTTTCTATGAACTAGAATGAGGAGGCTAAATGTGTTTTCCAATCCCGATGTTTCTGTGCAGTCTGTGGGAAAGCTCTGTAAATGCTGTCACAAGCTCTCAGGTGTTAGGAAGGAGGTTTCTGCAGGGTCGACAGGACTGTGTTCCCATTCCCTTTTCTGACATTGATGCTGAGGCCGGGTGTTCTGTCCGGTTTCATCCTTTCAGACCTCGAAGTAGTTTGCTTCGAACAGATCTGTTGGTCAAGTCTGGTAGCTTTAATGAGTTAGCATGAGGTAAAGTTCACGTGATTCTGACCCTGACATCTTCGCCCACACTCGTCACTGAGCCATAGATGGTGTTGATGCCAATGACAGACTGAGGTGTTACCCTGGCAAAAAGTTACAGGTTGTGGTTGAATGCAGATCTGCTTCTCCTGCTTCTGTGGTCTACAGCACTACGTGAATACGCAGTTTCGAGCTGCAATATCTGCAATGCACTTTTGCTGTCTGTTCCCCAATTCTCACTAAGACCCATTCACCCATGAGCCCTGCACTCAGTGACCGAACCTGGTTTCTGATGTGGAAATACTTCCATTTTCAAACTCTCATCCTGCTGAGGATCTGTCTTCCCGGGTCTTGCTTCCAATCTGACAGATTCCGCAAAAGCATTTAACTGTTCTTAATTCAAATGTTTAATTCACCTAAATCTTTTTCCTTGAGAAATACCATCTTCTGTGTTTAAATTGAATGTTTTTCCTCTGTTTCTCTCCCTGACCATGATTAAGACCTCTGTAGTGTCAGTGATACCAGCCTTATGTAGTTTCAGAGCCAATGAATTCTCTGGATTCGCAATCATCTTCACCACATTGTATGTTTTCTCTTTTGGTTTGATGCCTTATCACTCATGGCTGCCTTGTCCTCCCATGAGTATGTTTCAAGTTCTTGGGGTTGCATTTCTGGTATTATCTTGAGGGACTGAATGGTCTCCTCTGTTTCTGTGCACCAGGTTATAGGAGTAAGTGGCCTCCAACTGTTCCTGTCTAGCAGGTTTGAGGGGCTGAATGGCACACAGGAACATGGGACTGAGGAGCAGGAGTGGGTCATTAGATACTTTGAGCCTTCTCCAACAGGCAGTAAGATTGTGGCTGATCAGGTTGGGGTCTCAGCCTCACTTTCCTGTCTATATCCCATTATCCGTGACTCACTTCTCTGTCAAATATTTAAATAACACAGCTTTCAATCAATGTGACACAGAGGCATGATATACTTCCAGAGAAGAGAAGTACGACTTGAAAGGACCTTACAGAATGTTTCATCATCCCTCTTATAGGATCAGAGAGTCATGCAGAATGAAAGCAGACCCTTTAGTCCAATCTGTTCACTCCGATCAGATATCAGTCCCATTTGCCAGCATTTGGTAAATATCCCTACTTTTTTAAATGTGCGATTGTAACCGCCTTCAGCACTTCCTCTGACAGCACTTTCTGTACACACACCACTCTCTGTGTGAATCATTTACCTATAGATCCCTTCTAAATCAATCCCCCTCGCCTTCAAACTATGCCCTCTTGTTCTGGACTCCCCTACCCTGGAGAGCAGAACGTGACTGTTCAGAATATCCATGCCCCTGATGGTTTTATAAACCTCTATAATGTCACCCTTCAGCCTCTGACACTCCAGGGGGAAACACCTCAACCTAATCAACCTCTCCCTAAAGCTCAAACCTCCAGTCCTGGGACATCCGTGTAAGTCATTTCTGCAGAAAACCAAGTTGTACGCAGTATTCTTAAAGTGGCCTCACCAACGTCCTGTACAGATACAACATACCACCACAACTCCGATACTCAATACTCTGATTGATTAAGGCAAATGTGCCAAATGTGTTCTGCACCACACTCTCTACCGCGTTTCCACTTTCAAGGAACAATGCACCTGCAGCCCTATGCCCCTTTGTTTCACAACACTCCCCAGGACCTTACCATGAAGAATATAATGTCTGCCCTGATTTGCCTTCCCAAAATGCAAAGCTTCACTTTTCTCTAAATAAAACTTCATCTGTTACTACTTGCATCTTTGTCCCATCTAATTGCGGTCTTGTTGTACTCTGAGATAATCTACTACATCACCATTCTGATGTCATCTGTATACTTACTAACTATTGTCCCTATATTCACATCTAAATCCTTTACATAAATGATAAAATACAGTGAACTCAGTCCTGATTCTTACAGCACACTGCTGGTCACAAGCCGCCAGTCTGAAAAATTTCCCTCTTCCTTCAAGCCATTTGTGACTAGATCCTTCTGTATCTTATGTCACTGAAATTTACTAATCTGTCTACCAATCAGAATGAAATACTAGCTATGAAGACAGGCTGAGTAGGTTAGGTTTATTTTCACTAGATAAAAGGAGATTGAAGGGGGACCTGATTAAGATTTGCAAAATCATGAAGGGTATAGCCAGGGTGAATAGAGACAGCCTTTTTCCCAGGTTGAAGGATTCAATAACGAGAGGTCGTGCTTTCAAAGTGAGAAGAGGAAAGTTTAAGGGGGATACACGCGGTAAGTACTTCATGCAGAGGGTGGTGGGCATTTGGAACACATTGCGAGCAGAGGTGGTAGAGGCAGGCACGGTCGATTCATTTAAGATGCGTCTGGACAGATGCATGAGTAGGTGGGGAGTACAGGGATACAGATGGTTAGGAATGGAACGACTGATTTAGACAGTACATTTGGATCGGCTCAGGCTTGGAGGGTGAAGGGCCTGTTCCTGGGCTGTAAATTTTCTTTGGTCTTTGTTCTTTAAAAGAACACCTTGCTGAAGTCCATTTAGACAATGTCTACCAAATTGCCTTCATCAATCTTCTTTGTCATCTCTTCAAAAAACTCAACCAAATTAATGAGACATGATTTCCCATGCAGAAAACTACGTTGTCTACCCCGATCAGCCCTTGGCTTCCCAAATGTATGTAAATGGTATTCCTCAGAATCCCTCCAACAACTTACCCACCACTGACATCAGGCTCACTGGTCTATCGATCCCCGGCTTTTTGGGGTCACTGTTTCCTTTTCTAGTCCCACTCCTCCACTGCTCACAACAAATGTTAAATGTGACCAGGTTGGTGATATGGCCGATGATATCGGTCTCAGACTGAGTCAGGGTTAGTTTTAGGAACAAGTTAGGCTAGTTTCTTTAATCTGCTAAAACAACACGTTTATGATCCAGAGCAATGTTACTCAAACTATGATGGAAAGATGAATGGCAAACTGTTTGGGTATTGAAATAATATAATCAATATTTCCCTTTCTAAAAACACACACACACACACACACACAGACACACACACAGACACACACACAGACACACACACACACTGACACACTGACACACACACACTGACACACACACACACTGACACACACACACATATACACACACACAGACACACACACACAGACACACACACACACTGACACACACACGCACCGACACACACACACACATATACACACACAGACACACACACACACACACAATCTCTGCAATTTTAACTTGAAAGAACTTTGTCCAAATATTATTGGAACTCATGACAAAGGAAAAATTGTGAGATTGTCCAAAACATTATTCTGCTTCTGAAGATATTGTACTCACACAAGCTGCTAGCAATGGGATTTCATCCTGGGAGAGTTTGGATTTGACTGAATTCCCTTTGCTTTATGCAGTGAGTAGATTCCAGTGAATTCTGGTTCGGGATCATCCAAAGGGTAGCACGGTGGTTAGCACTGCTGCCTTACAACACCAGGGACTTGGGGTCGATTCCAGCCTTGGGTGACTGTCTGTGTGGAGTTTGCACATTCTCCCCTTATCGATGTGAGCTTCTAATGGGTGATCCAGTTTCCTCCCACAAACTGTGTAGGTTCGGTGGATTGGTCTTGCTAAATTGTCCGTAGTGTTCAGGGATTTCTAGGTTATGTGCAATAGTCAGGGGTAAATATATGGAAATGGGTTGGGAAGGTTGGTATGGACTTGTTGGGTCGAAGGGCCTGTTTCAACACTGTAGGGATTCCATAAAAATAAGAACGGCAACGATGACTGTAGAGTTTTTTTTTAGCTCGAACACATTGCTGTGATGAGGAACAATGAAGGAGAGAGAGTGCAATAAGCCACTCCTTCTTAGGCAGGTTACATTTTCTCCCTGTCTGAGTTGAATCACACAGTAATGTCATCCTCTCCCAAACTGGATCATGTGAGGTCTCCTTGTACATTGTCCAAACTATGTCTCCATCACATTCCCTGTTCCATGTAGGTGCATCTTTGCTGCTGTCATACACAGAGCCATACCCTGAGCAGAAAATGGTCTCGGTCAATTTGATATATGTTTACATGTCCCTACATCATTAAAAAATAAAAAGTTAAATTTATTCAGTATACCTGCGTTAAACTGAATGCAATTTTAAAAGAAATACAGAAATTGCTGGAAAAGCTCACCAGGTCTGTCAGTACCCAGATGCTGTAGTTGTACCAGCCACCACCACTTCCTCTGGCAGCTCATTCCATCCGCAAACCACCAATATTTGTGAAATGGTGCCCTTTAGGCCTCCTCAAAACCTTTCCCCTCTCACTTTCCACCAAAGCCCTCTAGTTTTGGATGTCCCTAACCTGCTGGAAAACCCCTAACGACTCACCCTATCCATGGCCATTTTGATTTTATAAACCTTTGCTGCAAAATGTGACTCCAATCAACACGAATGGCTGTACTTTCAGTCATCCTGGGCCTAAATTCTGAAATGCAATACTGACACCTCTTCCTTCTCTATCAAGTCACAATTCTAAATCCATTTTAATCAGTTTGTTCAGATGTATCATGAGTAACTTCTGTGGGATTTACACCGAGACCTTTGTGCCCGGAGGCAGGGACACGAGCATCACTCAACAATACCCATAAAGCTGGAACAGTATTCTCCTGTGTGTTTGTTCATCAGACTGTCCTGACATGCTGGGACATACCTCTGCAACAGGCAGGACTTGAGTCCAGGCCTTCTAGCCCAGAGCTAGGAACACTACCACACAAGTTCAGGAATTGAAATCAAATCCAGAGCTCTGGCTCAGAGACAGGGACACTACTCACCACACTACCATACCCAGATTTTGGGTCATATTTTAGTGCCCACTTTTAGCTCAGTGTGGATTTATTATAATCAGGTTGCCATTACTGAACTACACAAAACACTTTGTATTGTTAAACAAATGCAAGATATTTGTCTCAACTGTAGGATATTGAGGGTACGTGCTGCGCTATCGAAATTAACTATGAGCATCTTTAATTGCTATTATCTGTAGTCTGCAATATTAAGGAAAGAAATCCTGCAGACACACTCTGCCCAATGAAGGGTCTCAAATAGATATTTATTACTGATCACCAGAGACGAAGGGAGAGCTTAATTTCTGGCCCCAAAACACCGATCACTCTTCCCAACTCTCACGTGTGACTCCCCTTTTCCTAAAACCATGAAATGACACCAGGCTGCTGATTACTGTCCAGCCTCTCCTCCCCAGTGACCGTGTCTGCAATCTGTCCCTCCTCCCCCTAACCACACAAGGCAAACCAAGCTCAGGGTCTTTGTGAAAATCAAGGCCGGAGTGTGTCAGCCTCCTGGAGATGGATGGGCATTTTAAAATTGAAGGGGGAGGTTGAGGTGACAGTAATATCACACACTGGGCTGAGGGGTGGCTGATGGAGTTTAGTTTGGATTAATGCGAGGTATTGGGTTTGGTCAATCAAACAACAGCAGGACCTATACAATTAAAAGCAGGGCCTTTGGCAGTGCTGTAGTACAGAAACCTAGGCTGTCAGGTTTAATTCTTTAAAATTTGCATCTCATATAGATAGTGTGGTTAAGAAGGTGTTTAACACACTTGTCTTCATAGGACAGACCTTTGAGTATCGGAATTGGGATGTCATGTTGTGATTGTACAGGACATTTGTGAGACCTCTTCTGGAATACTGTGTCCAGTCTGGTCACCCTGCCCAGTCATTCCATAGGCACACCACCCTCTGGGTGAAACAGCTGCCCCTTATGTCACTAATAAATGTTTCCCGTCTCACCTTTAGCCTATGTCCTCTAGTTTTGGACTCCCCGTACCCTTAGAAAATACCTTGACTATTCACTTTGATATTACTGACATTGATATTATTAAGCTGGAGAGGATTGAGAAGAGATTAACCTGGATGTTGCTGGGAAAGGAGGGTGTGAGCTATAAGGAGAGGCTGGATCGGCTGGGACTTTTTTCACTGAAGAATATGAGATTAAGCAGTAACTTTACAAGAGGTTTATAAAATAATGAGGGTTACAGAGAAGCTGAAGGACTGATGTCTTTTCCCTAGAGTTGGGGATTCAAAACTGAGGGATTTTTAAGGTGTGAGGAAAAAAGATTTACGAAAGTCATGAGAGGTAATTATGTTAGACAGACTCTGGCTTGTGTGTGGAATGAACTTCCAGAGGAAGTGGTGAAAGTAGGGACAGTTACAACGTTTAAAGGACATTTAGATCAGTCCATGGATAAGACATCAGTTTGGATGGTGCTGTGAGCAGCTGCCGTCTCCCCGCCCCCCCCCCCCGAGTGAATCCCTGTTGGTTTTCACCCTCTGCCAATGCCTGTGCAGTGGCGTGTGGAGGCCAGCAGAGGGTGGCATTGCATCACTTTAAGCACCACAGAGACTGCCAGACCTGCCCCACACAGATACACACAGATACACACACGGGGATGGTTAGGGCACGGCGTGAAGCTCATCTGGTAACTTAAATGAAACATAAAGAAATGCTCAATTCGCCTCGTAAACTGTTAAAATATGAGTGACAGAGAACTCCCAAATTCCACTGTTTAAATAAAATCATCAATTTATTTTTTCACTCTGAAAGTGAACATTTTACATCAACTATTCACAATTCTGGGACTCTCTTTCTCTTAACTGCTTATTACCCGACTCCAGCTCTACAGCAATATACTGTTTCTGGGTCTGCCATCCTCTCATATCACAGGAGCTTGTAAGCTCTCAGTTCAGAACAGCATTCCCTCTCTCTTACAGTTATAGTACACCCTTTCAACTTCACCACATTATACCCTGATGAATATCGATAAGTGGGACCTATCCGGATTTCTCTTGCTCTGTGGTTTGTCAATATTTCATTCGCTCCGTCTGGCGTGTGTCAGGACTGTTGTTGTTCCATTGACAGTATGTCATTATTAGACACTGTCCGTGGGAGTATATCAGTATTTCACTTGCTCACACTCGTGTATGTGGGGCAGGATTTCAGTTGTTTCATGGGGACTGTGACACTATAACAATCTCAATGTTTGTAGGTGGCACCGAACTTGGAAGAACTCTGAAGTCTATGGAGGTCATTGTGGAACTCTAACACGACAGTGACACGTTGGAGTAGTGTTCAAGTGTAAGGCAGGTGGGGATCAATGCAGAGCAGTTTGAGGTGATTCACTTTGGTAGGAATGACAATGAAAGACAGTTTAAAACAGGCCGTACAGTTATAAAGGGGGTGCAGGAGCAGAGGGCGCTGGGTGTATATGAGCACAGATTGTTGAAGATATCAGGACAAGTGGGGAGAGCAGTAACGATCACAGATTAGTTTCAGTATCTGAGCTGTTTCCAGGGGGAGGTGTAGGAGGTAGTCTCCGTGCTCCCTTCCTGGGAGGTGGTGACGATGTGTTGTGAGCCCACCCTCCTGCCCACCGAGACCAAGGGGATTCCATTTGTACCAGCTCGAGACAAAAGGGAGATGGCATCAGGGCCACGGCTTCTAAGTTGTGCCGAGGGGAATCGGAGCTGCCAGTGGGTTTAAAGTGAGAATTGCCCTTCACTGAACATTGCTCCTTACTCGGTCGGTGGGACGTGGATGTTTCAGAATCTCTGCACGAGGCGTCCCCATCCTCTCCGGCTCCTACCAGGGTCCTCCCCATGTGGCAGGGTGAGGAGGGGGGGAGGGAACGGATATCGGACACTCCACCACCCGGCTTGGCCCTTTCTGTCCTATTCCAGGCTGTTTCTCCTGCAATGGGAGAAAGGGAGGGAGGGTGGGAGTATGTGACCCTGCTGTTAGTGCTGGTATAGGTGGGGGGACATGGGGAGGGGTATGATAGAATCAGACCACAGTGTTGTTCCCATGCAGTGTTATTAACGTGAGGGGTAAAGTGGAGGGAGGAAGTGAGAGAGACGAAGAGGGAGAAGGAGAGGGAGAGAGAGAGAGAGAGCAGGAGAGAGGGAGAGAGAGAGAGAGAGAGACAGACAGACAGACAGACAGCAGGAGAGAGGGAGAGAGAGAAAGCGTGCGGCAGTGGGGAAGGTGCTATAACAGATATACAGTGAGTGTGAGGGAGCAGAGAGAATACAGTGACCCTTATCCTGACAGAGTGGGGAAGGTTATTGATGCTTGTCTTGTATTGCTGGACATTTCTTCAGACCCCAGATACTGCACTGAGCTGGGTGGGGAGCTCAGACCATGCTCGGTGGGTCTGGTGGTGTGTCCCCCTCTGGGAAGAAAATGATTCCCGTCTGTACTAGCCCATCCACCAGGCCCTCCGTGCCCCTGTCAACAAACCCTAGTGTAAATCACTTATCTGCCATACTCGGGGTAAACTGTATAGGGCAGCTCCAAACTGAGAAAGCTCAACTGTGTGCCCATTTGGGCTTTTAAACATGGCACTAGTGCCAGAGATCATGGAATATCCAGGGGCATCCGGACGATGGTGTGCACCTCCAGTCATGATGGGTGAGATCATCTGGTTGGTATTGAATGAGAGGGACACTATGGGGTGGTGTGGGTAATTAATGAGGTGAGTATGATAAGATAGCATAAGAAAACTAGCTCAGTCTGTTGCGGTTGATCCCTCTGTCCCAGTCAATTAAAATGGCACTGAGAGAAATTATTGTCAGAATCTGTCCAATGAATATTGGACTCTGTTGAAACCAGTCCCATTTACAAAGCTGGAGAACAAATGCTCATCCAAAACTCTCCATCATTTCACCTCACACCAATATCCCTTTTTCCCATCTTTCCTGGGAAGACAGGCTCATGTTACAGGATGTTATCGAAGTGTCCAGCTTTCAGTATTCTGCAACCTGGGACCACATCCTTCCATGACACTGTCTCTCAGTCTCCCCCTCTCTGTCTATACCCCAAACCCCTCCCATGTGATGATATTTAAACTGATTCCCCCGCTTGGTCTCTCTGGCAGTGATGTTCACACCCACAGCGCCCCCTTATCACGGCACAAAGGAGATTATGGAGCTGTAAATGGGTGGGAGCGGCACATCCTGTCACTTCCATCCCGGGCTGCAAGTTTCCCCACACTGGGCAGGGATCTAACACAGTGTTACTGAGGAATGCACTGGGGTGGGGTACACAGTCCTACATGCTGGGAGGGTAACTGCTCCTGGGTTACAGATCAATGCGCTGGGGTGGTGTACACAGTCCTACATGCTGGGAGGGTAACTGCTCCTGGGTTACAGATCAATGTATTGGGGTGGGGTACACAGTCCTACATGCTGGGAGGGTAACTGCTCCTGGGTTACAGATCAATGCACTGGGGTGGGGTACACAGTCCTACATGCTGGGAGGGTAACTGCTCCTGGGTTACTGATGAATGCACTGGGGTGGGGTACACAGCGCTACGTGCTGGGAGGGTAACTGCTCCTGGGTTACAGATCAATGCACTGGGGTGGGGTACACAGCGCTACGTGCTGGGAGGGTAAATGCTCCTGGGTTACAGATCAATGCACTGGGGTGGTGTACACAGTCCTACATGCTGGGAGGGTAACTGCTCCTGGGTTACAGATCAATGTACTGGGGTGGGGTACCCAGTCCTACATGCTGGGAGGGTAAATGCTCCTGGTTGACAGATCAATGCACTGGGGTGGGGTACACAGTCCTATATGCTGGGAGGATAACTGCTCCTGGGTTACAAATCGATGCACTGGGGTGGTTTACACAGTCCTACATACTGGGAGGGTAACTGCTTCTGGTTTACAGATGAATGTACTGGGGTGGGGTACACAGTCCTACATGCTGGGAGGGTAACTGCTCCTGGTTTACAGATCAATGCACTGGGTTGGGGTACACAGTCCTATATGCTGGGAGGGTAACTGCTCCTGGGTTACAGATCGATGCACTGGGGTGGTGTACACAGTCCGACATGCTGGGTGGGTAACTGCTCCTGAATTACAGATCAATGCACTGGGGTGGGCTACACAGCCCTCCATGCTGGGAGGGTAACTGCTCCTGGGTTACAGATCAATGCACTGGGGTGGGCTACACAGCCCTCCATGCTGGGAGGGTAACTGCTCCTGGGTGACAGATTAATTCCCGGGTGATCACTGCACAGATCGCTATCTAGTTGAGGTTTATAGATAATGCAATTATATGGATTCGGTAGCTCCTTCTGCTGGATGGATATTTGTTTCAGGTTCACACATTAGTGCCCTGCTGTGGTCTGCACAGCTCCCTGTGCTGCACAGATATCTAGTCCGGGTTTATAGATCAATGCACTGCTGTGGTCTGCACAGCTCCCTGTGCTGCACAGATATCTAGTCCGGGGTTATAGATCAATGCATTGCTGTGGTCTGCACAGCTCCCAGTGCGGAACAGATATATGGTCTGGGTTTATAGATCAATGCACTACTGTGGTCTGTGCAGTGTCCCACACTGGACAGATTGCTGGATTGTATTGTCCCAGTGTAATGGCTGAATCTGCACATTGCTTCACCCTGGCCAGATTGCTGGATTGTATTGAGCAGTGCAATGGATGAATCTGGACAGATTGCTGTGTTGTACTGAGCAGGACACTGGCCTGGTCTGTACAGTGTTCCACGGTGAACAGATATCTCCCCGGGGTTGATGGTGTCCGGGCTGGTTCTGGGAGGTGGATTGAGAATGTGGTATATCGAAATATCTCAGCTGATCTGGCGATGCCTTTAGTTCCCATTCCTGTGATTGGACCCTCCGTCTCTCACCCCATTAATGTTACAGTGTGTCCAGGCACAGGACATCATGTTGGTGGAGTGGGTAGGGGGGAAAGGTCATGGACAGGTCATGGGGTTCCCCGGAATGGTCTGTCCCCAACATTCTATAACTGACATTCCCAGAATTTTCTCTCCCTGACATTCTATAACTGACATTCCCTGGAACGTTCTGTCCCTGACATTCTATAACTGTCATTCCCCGGAACGTACTGTCCCCAACATTCTATAACTGTCATTCCCCGGAACGTTCTGTCCCTGACATTCTATAACTGACATTACCCGGAACGTTCTATCCCTGACATTGTTTGTGAACGGCTGGACGTCAGTGAATTGAACAAACGATAAGATCCCGAGGGAAGAGATCCCGTTCCAGGGAGAAGGAGACTCTGTTCCGAAGGACCCTCAGGCAGTTAAAGGGGTGAATACGTTTTCCCTGAGTTTACATTTCTCCGCGACACAGGATCGACCACAATTTAGACCAAAATACAGGAATTCCCAAACTCCGTTTGTCTTCAGGAAACTGGGAGAGAATCCTTCAGGACAGCAACGTTTCCACCCTCCGTATTAGGAACTGGGAAGGAGTGACCTGTGTCTGCTCTCGAGCGATCGAGTGTGTGGGAATGTTCTAGAAATCATCTGTCCTTATGGATGTGTCTCTGTGTGTTTGGGGAGGGAGGGTTTCTTGTGTTTTTTGTCATATTTTTGTCAGTAATTCCGACCTTCCCATTTGTTATTCCAGCTCCAATTATTAATACATCCCTGAATACAGGGACACATTTGAAAATCTCACTGAGTCCCTGATCAAACGGGTCCCTTTGCCTCCAGGCTGATGGATAATGGGTTTGTTTTCCTTCCTCACAGTTAACGTAGTGACCATCTACGTCCTGCTTTATAAAGATTGTGGATTGTCTCCATGTGTCAGACGTTACCTGGGGGCCATGGCAGCGGCGGATCTCCTGGTCATTATCCTCGACCTGATCCTGAGACACATTCCCATTGTTTATCGGGAACAGTTTTATTTCCTGATGTACTCCGTCCCCGTGTGTAATATCCACGCCGTCCTGCTTTATGCAGCCACTGACTGCTCTGTCTGGTTCACCGTCACTTTCACCTTTGATCGGTTTGTGGCCATTTGTTGCCGGAAGCTGAAAAGTAAATATTGCAGTGAGAAAACGGTGGCTGTGGTTCTGGGAGCAGTGACTGTGCTGAGCTGTTTAAAGAACATTTCCTGGTATTTTATGCTCGAGGCTCGGTATTGGCTGGTGAACGACCCCTGGTTTTGTGATGTAACATTCGCTGTTCAATCCTCCATTGTCTGGGTCACAATCGAGTTCCTCCACCACATTCTAACCCCGTGTGTCCCATTTCTCCTGATTCTGCTGCTCAATGTTCTCACCGTCAGACACATTTTAGTGACCAGCAGAGCCCGCAGGAGACTCCGCGCTCACACCAATGGGGACGCTCAGTCTGACACTGAAATGAGAAACCGAAAAAAATCCATAATTTTACTGTTTGTGATCTCGGCCAATTTCATCCTGTTATGGTCAACGTTAATGCTGTTTTCTATATGGAACCGGATGTTGTCGATTGGGTATCAGTCTGTGTATCTCCATCCCTTTGTGCGGGAATTGGGCTTCATGCTGCAGCTCCTCAGTTGCTGCACAAACACCGCGATTTATGCCGTGACCCAGACTAAGTTCAGGCAGCAGCTGAAGAATGTGCTGAAATATCCCTTCACCCAAATCCATCCATCCATCAAATTCCCTCATTAATCAATCCATCCGGGATTTTCTCATTTCAGTTCAGTGTTTCAGCGATGGAGCAGCCTGTCGCTATGGTAACAGACTGAGGGTAGCGCTGGTTTGTCCATCCTTATCCCCCAGGGGGGTTACAGGGAAACATTTCAATGTTTCTCACAACTCAGGGGCCAGTGAGAAAAGGCACCATCCCACTGACTGTATCCATCACTTCCATTTGTAACCAATAAAAATGTTGATTAAAGCGTGCCGAGCAGCAGAGTGACCGATGTTGTTGTGTGTCTTTGTGTTGGAGAAGCTGAGCTGGAGAGAGACAGACTCAGCCCCAAGTCCTGGGCCTCAGGGAAGGGGAGGGCACCGCGCCCTGAGCTCAGGCGCTGGGTTTAACTCCCTCTGTACCCCCCCTCCAACCTGGACTCCCCATTTCCTCTCCCCTACCCTTTCTCCTCATTGCTCTCCCTCTCTATCTCTGCATACTCTTTCCTTCTCATCACCTCTCCTTTTCACTCTCACTCATTCCCCCGTCTCTATCACACCACACCCCCAACCCCGGTTTCTCCACCTGCCTCCCCTCTTCCCTCTCTCCCTCCCTGAGAGAGAGAGAGAGAGAGAGAGGAGATAGGGATGGAGTTAAGAGAGGGAACGAGAGAGGGGCAAACAGAGGGGGCAAGACAGGGAGGGAGATGGCAGCAAGAGAAAGAGAGAGAGACAGAGGCGAGAATGAGAGAGAGAGGGAGGAGAGAAAGGGAGATGAGTGATTCGAGAGAATGTGAAAGAGCAGGGAGACACAGGGTGGGGGGGACGAGAGACAGGGGGGTGAGAGAGAGGGGCAAGAGAGAGAGAGGAGGTGGGCGAGAGAGAGAGGGGGACGGACTAAAGGGGTGGGAGAAACGGGGGGTGCGAGAGAGAGGAGAGCCGATAGAGGGGAGGCCGAGAGAGGGGGGGGTGAGAGAGAGGAGGCAAGAGAGACAGGGGTTCGAGGAGGGGGGGCGAGAGAGAGGGGGCGAGAGAGAGGGGGGCGAGAGAGACAGAGGGGTGAGAGAGAGAGGGGGGCGATGAGAGACTGGAGGTGATGAAAGAGACTGGGGACAAGAGAGAGACCGGGGCGACAAGAGAAACCAGGGCCGTGAGAGACCGGGGGTGGGGGTGGGGGCGAGAGAGACCGAGGGTGAGAGAGAGGGGGTGACGAGAGAGAGAGGCAGTGAGAGAGAGAGAGGCGGTGAGAGAGAGAGGGGTGCAAGGGGGGGTGCGAAAGAAAAGGGGCCGCGAGAGGGGGGGCAAGAGAGGGAGGGGGTGCGAGAGAGAGAGGGGGCCGACTGAGTGAGGGGGGGCGAGACAGAGGGGGACGAGAGAGAGATTGGGGGCGACGAGAGAAACCGGGGACATGTGAGACCGGGGGCGAGACAGACCGGGGGTGACGAGAGAAACCAGGAACATGAGAGACTAGGGGGGTGAGAGCAACCAGGGGTGAGACGGAGGGGGTGATGAGAGACTGGAGGTGACGAGAGAGACCAGGGGTGATGAGAGAGAGAAGGGGGTGAGAGAGACCGGGGCTGGCGAGAGACGCAGTGGGGGGGGGGGGGCGAGAGCGCGAGGGGGGTGGGGTGAGACAGACGCGGGGGGGGGGAGGTGAGAGAGACGGGGGCGAGAGAGAGACCGGGGGCGAGAGAGAGACAGGGTGTGATAGAGACCGGGGGCAAGTGAGACAGGAGCCGACGAGACAGACCAGGGGCAAGACAGACCGGGGTGAGAGAGATCGGGGACGAGAGAAACCTGGGGCAACGAGAAACTGGGCGCGACGAGAGAGAACGGGGCAGAGAGAGAGAGACCGGGGGAAACAAGAGAGACCAGGGGGCAAGAGAGACCAGGGGGCAAGAGAGACCAGGGGGCAAGAGAGACCAGGGGCGAGAGAGAGACCGGGGGCGAGAGAGAGACCGGGGGCGAGAGAGAGACCGGGGGTGAGAGAGAGACCGGGGGAGGGCGAGAGAGAGGGGTTGACGTGAGAGACCGGGGGCAAGAGAGACTGGAGGCAAGTGAGACTGGGCGTGAATGAGACCAGGAATGACGAGAGACTGGTGGAGAGAGAGACCGGGGGTGATGAGGGATACCGGGGTTGACGAGAGAGATCGGGGGGTGAGAGAGACTGAGGGGGGCGAGAGAGACCGGGGGGTGAGAGAAACCGGGGCGATAGACCGAGGGGAGAGAGAGACGAGGGGGGATGAGTGACCGAGGGCGAGAGAGACCGGGCGTCGAGAGAGACCGGGGGGAGGCGAGCGAGAACAGAGGCAAGAGAGAGATGGGGGGGGGGTGCAACGAGAGGCCAGGGAGGGTGAGAGAGATCGGGGTGAGTGACGCAGGGGGGCGAGAGAGACCACGGGGCAATGAGAGAGACTGGGGCGAGAGGAACCGAAGGGTGAGAGAGAGACCGGGTGCAAGATAGAACAGAGGCAAGAGAGACTGGGGGTGGGGGGGGGGGTGCGGTGAGAGAGATGGTGGTGGGGGGAGGGTGAGAGAGTCCGGGGGCGAGAGAGAACAGGGGCGAGAGAGACCGGGGTGGAGGGGGGTGATAGAGACGGTAGGGGGGAGGGTGAGAGAGTCCGGGGTCAAGAGAGACCAGGGTCGAGAGAGAACAGGGACAAGAGAGACCCAGGGGGTGAGAGAGATCGAGGGGAGAGAGAGATCCGGAGAGATGAGAAACCAGATGTGAGAGAGACCGGGGCGATGAGAGATCGGGGAGAGTTAGAGACCAGGGGGTGAGAGAGACTGGGGAGAGTTAGAGACCAGGGGGTGAGAGAGAGACTGGGGAGAGTTAGAGACGAGGGGCGAGAGAGACCGGGGAGAGTTAGAGACCGGGGGGTGAGAGAGACCGGGGAGAGTTAGAGACCGAGGGGTGAGAGAGACTGGGGAGAGTTAGAGACGAGGGGCGAGAGAGACTAGGGAGAGTTAGAGACCGGGGGCGAGAGAGAGACTGGGGAGAGTTAGAGACCGGGGGGGTGAGAGAGACTGGGGAGAGTTAGAGACGAGGGGCGAGAGAGACTGGGGAGAGTTAGAGACCGGGGGGTGAGAGAGACCGGGGAGAGTTAGAGACCGGGGGCGACAGAGACCGGGGAAAGTTAGAGACCAGGGGGCGAGAGAGATTGGAGAGAGTTAGAGACCAGGGGGTGAGAGAGACCGGGGAGAGTTAGAGACGAGGGGGTGAGAGAGATTGGGGAGAGTTAGAGACCGGGGGGTGAGAGAGACTGGGGAGAGTTAGAGACCGGGGGGTGAGAGAGACCGGGGAGAGTTAGAGACCAGGGGGTGAGAGAGATTGGGGAGAGTTAGAGACCGGGGGGTGAGAGAGACTGGGGAGAGTTAGAGACCGGGGGGTGAGAGAGACTGGGGAGAGTTAGAGACCAGGGGGTGAGAGAGATTGGGGAGAGTTAGAGACCGGGGGCGACAGAGACCGGGGAGAGTTAGAGACCAGGGGGTGAGAGAGATTGGGGAGAGTTAGTGACCAGGGGGTGAGAGAGACCGGGGAGAGTTAGAGACCGGGGAGTGAGAAAGACCGGGGAGAGTTAGAGACAGGGGGTGAGAGAGATTGGGGAGAGTTAGAGACCGGGGGCAAGAGAGACCGGGGAGAGTTAGAGACCAGGGGGTGAGAGAGACTGGGGAGAGTTAGAGACTGGGGGTGAGAGAGACCGGGGAGAGTTAGAGACCGGGGGGTGAGAGAGACCGGGGGCGTGAGAGACCGGGGAGAGTTAGAGACAGGGGGTGAGAGAGACTGGGGAGAGGTAGAGACCGAGGGGTGAGAGAGATTGGGGAGAGTTAGAGACCGGGGGGTGAGAGAGATTGGGGAGAGTTAGAGACCGGGGGGTGAGAGAGATTGGGGAGAGTTAGAGACCGGGGGCGAGAGAGACTGGGGAGAGTTAGAGACCGGGGGGTGAGAGAGATTGGGGAGAGTTAGAGACCGGGGGCGAGAGAGACCGGGGAGAGTTAGAGACTGAGGGCGAGAGAGACCGGGGAGAATTAGAGACAGGGGGCGAGAGAGACTGGGGAGAGTTAGAGACAGGGGGCGAGAGAGACCGGGGAGAGTTAGAGACCGGGGGAGAGAGAGACTGGGGAGAGTTAGAGACAGGGGGCGAGAGAGACTGGGGAGAGTTAGAGACCGGGGGGTGAGAGAGACCGGGGAGAGTTAGAGACAGGGGGGTGAGAGAGACCAGGGAGAGTTAGAGACCGGGGGGCGAGAGAGACCGGGGAGAGTTAGAGACCAGGGGAGAGAGAGACCGGGGAGAGTTAGAGACCGGGGGGTGAGAGAGACCGGGGAGAGTTAGAGACTGAGGGCGAGAGAGACCGGGGAGAGTTAGAGACCGGAGGGTGAGAGAGAGACCGGGGAGAGTTAGAGACCAGGGGGTGAGAGAGACCGGGGAGAGTTAGAGACCGGAGGGTGAGAGAGAGACCGGGGAGAGTTAGAGACCAGGGGGTGAGAGAGACCGGGGAGAGTTAGAGACCAGGGGGTGAGAGAGACTGCGGAGAGTTAGAGACCGAGGGGTGAGAGAGATTGGGGAGAGTTAGAGACCGGGGGGTGAGAGAGACTGCGGAGAGTTAGAGACGGGGTGGTGTGAGAGACTGGGGAGAGTAAGAGACCGGAGGGGAGAGAGAGACCGGGGAGAGTTAGAGACTGAGGGCGAGAGAGACTGCGGAGAGTTAGAGACCAGGGGGTGAGAGAGACTGGGGAGAGTCAGAGACTGAGGGCGAGAGAGACTGCGGAGAGTTAGAGACCAAGGGGTGAGAGAGACTGGGGAGAGTCAGAGACTGAGGGCGAGAGAGACCGGGGAGAGTTAGAGACCAGGGGGTGAGAGAGACTGCGGAGAGTTAGAGACCAGGGGGTGAGAGAGACTGGGGAGAGTTAGAGACCGGGGGGTGAGAGAGACCGGGGAGAGTTAGAGACCGGGGGGTGAGAGAGACTGGGGAGAGTTAGAGACCGGGGGGTGAGAGAGACCGGGGAGAGTCAGAGACCGGGGGTGAGAGAGACTGGGGAGAGTCAGAGACCAGGGGGTGAGAGAGACTGCGGAGAGTTAGAGACTGGGGGCGAGAGAGACCGGGGAGAGTTAGAGACGGGGTGGTGAGAGAGACTGGGGAGAGTCAGAGACCGGGGGTGAGAGAGACCGGGGAGAGTCAGAGACCGGGGGTGAGAGAGACCGGGGAGAGTTAGAGACCAGGGGGTGAGAGAGACCGGGGAGAGTCAGAGACCGGGGGGTGAGAGAGACCGGGGAGAGTTAGAGACAGGGGGTGTGAGAGACCGGGGGCGTGAGAGACCGGGGGTGTGAGAGACAGGGGGTGTGAGAGACCGGGGGGTGTGAGAGACCGGGAGTGAGAGAGAGACCGGGGGTGTGAGAGACCTAGGGTGTGAGAGACCGGGGGTGTGAGAGACAGGGGGTGTGAGAGACCTAGGGTGTGAGAGACCGGGGGTGTGAGAGACAGGGGGCGTGAGAGACCGGGGGCGTGAGAGACCGGGGGTGTGAGAGACCGGGGGTGTGAGAGAGACCGGGGGCGTGAGAGACCGGTGGTGTGAGAGACCGGGGGTGTGAGAGACCGGGGGTGTGAGAGAGACCGGGGGCGTGAGAGACCGTTGGTGTGAGAGACCGGGGGCGAGAGAGAGACCGGGGGTGTGAGAGACCGGGGGTGTGAGAGAGAGTGGGGGTGGGAGAGACCGGGGGTGTGAGAGACCGGGGGTGTGAGAGACCGGGTGTGTGAGAGACCGGGGGCGAGAGAGAGACCGGGGGTGTGAGAGACCGTTGGTGTGAGACACCGGGGGTGTGAGAGACTGGGGGCGAGAGAGAGACCGGGGGTGTGAGAGACCGGGGGTGTGAGAGACCGGGTGTGTGAGAGACCGGGGGTGTGAGAGACCGGGGGTGTGAGAGACCGGGTGTGTGAGAGACCGGTGGTGTGAGAGACCGGGGGTGTGAGAGACCGGGGGTGTGAGAGAGGGGGGGTGAGAGAGACCGGGGGTGTGAGAGACCGGGGGCGAGAGAGAGACCGGTGGTGTGAGAGACCGGGGGTGTGAGAGACCGGGGGCGTGAGAGACCGGGGGCGTGAGAGACAGGGGGCGAGAGAGACCGGGGGTGAGAGAGACCGGGGGCGAGAGCGACCGGGGGCGTGAGAGACCGGGGGCGTGAGAGACCGGGGGTGTGAGAGACCGGGGGTGAGAGAGACCGGGGGGTGTGAGAGACCGGGAGTGAGAGAGAGACCGGGGGTGTGAGAGACCGGGGGTGTGAGAGACCGGGGGCGAGAGCGACCGGGGGCGTGAGAGACCGGGGGCGTGAGAGACCGGGGGTGTGAGAGACCGGGGATGTGAGAGAGACCGGGGGTGTGAGAGATCGGGGGTGAGAGAGACCGGGGGCGAGAGAGACCAAGGGCGTGAGAGACAGGGGGCGAGAGAGACCGGTGGTGTGAGAGACCGGGGGTGTGAGAGACCGGGGGCGTGAAAGACCGGGGGCGTGAGAGACCGGGGGTGAGAGAGACCGGGGGTGTGAGAGACCGGGGGTGTGAGAGACCGGGGGTGTGAGAGACCGGGGGTGTGAGAGACTGGGGGTGTGAGAGACAGGGGGTGAGAGATACCGGGGGTGAGAGAGACAGGGGGTGTGAGAGACCGGGGGCGTGAGAGACTGGGGGTGTGAGAGACAGGGGGTGAGAGAGACCGGGGGTGAGAGAGACAGGGGGTGTGAGAGACCGGGTGTGTGAGAGACAGGGGGTGTGAGAGACCGGGGGCGTGAGAGACCGGGGGTGTGAGAGACCGGGGGTGAGAGAGACCGGGGGCGAGAGAGACCAAGGGCGTGAGAGACAGGGGGCGAGAGAGACCGGTGGTGTGAGAGACCGGGGGTGTGAGAGACCGGGGGCGTGAGAGACCGGGGGCGTGTGAGACCGGGGGCGAGAGAGACCGGGGGTGTGAGAGACCGGGGGTGTGAGAGACAGGGGGTGAGAGATACCGGGGGTGAGAGAGACCGGGGGTGAGAGAGACAGGGGGTGTGAGAGACCGGGTGTGTGAGAGACAGGGGGTGTGAGAGACCGGGGGCGTGAGAGACCGGGGGTGTGAGAGACCGGGGGTGTGAGAGACCGGGGGTGTGAGAGACTGGGGGTGTGAGAGACAGGGGGTGAGAGAGACCGGGGGTGAGAGAGACAGGGGGTGTGAGAGACCGGGGGCGAGAGAGACCGGGGGTGTGAGAGACAGGGGGTGTGAGAGACCGGGGGTGTGAGAGACAGGGGGTGTGAGAGACAGAGGGTGTGAGAGACCGGGGGTGAGAGAGACCGGGGGTGAGAGAGACCGGGGGTGTGAGAGACCGGGGGCGAGAGAGACCGGGGGTGTGAGAGACCGGGGGTGAGAGAGACCGGGGGTGAGAGAGACCGGGGTGTGAGAGACCGGGGGTGTGAGAGACCGGGGGCGAGAGAGACCGGGGGCAAGAGAGACCGGGGGTGTGAGAGACCGGGGGTGTGAGAGACCGGGGTGGTGGGGATGAGAGAGAGTGGGGGTGGGAGAGACTGGGGGTGACAAGACAGACTGGGGGTGATGAGAGAGGCTGGGGGTGGAGAGAAAGACCGGGTCGAGAGATACCGGGGGAGAGAGACCGGGGTTGACGAGATCTGGGTGCCTGAGAGACCGGGGACAAGAGAGAGACCAGGGGTGATGAGAGAAGGGTTGACAAGAGAGACTGTTGGTGACAAGATAGACCGGGAGCGAGAGTGAGAGTGAGACCGTGGTGAGAAGGAGACTGGGGGCGAGAGAGATTGGGGAGAGTTAGTGACCAGGGGGTGAGAGAGACCGGGGAGAGTTAGAGACCGGGGAGTGAGAAAGACCGGGGAGAGTTAGAGACAGGGGGTGTGAGAGACCGGGGAGAGTTAGAGACCAGGGGGTGAGAGAGATTGGGGAGAGTTAGAGACCGGGGGCAAGAGAGACCGGGGAGAGTTAGAGACCAGGGGGTGAGAGAGACTGGGGAGAGTTAGAGACCGGGGGGTGAGAGAGATTGGGGAGAGTTAGAGACCGGGGGCGAGAGAGACCGGGGAGAGTTAGAGACTGAGGGCGAGAGAGACCGGGGAGAGTTAGAGACTGAGGGCGAGAGAGACCGGGGAGAGTTAGAGACGGGGGGCGAGAGAGACCGGGGAGAGTTAGAGACCGGGGGGTGAGAGAGACCGGGAAGAGTTAGAGACCAGGGGGTGAGAGAGACTGGGGAGAGTTAGAGACCGGGGGGTGAGAGAGACCAGGGAGAGTTAGAGACCGGGGGGCGAGAGAGACCGGGGAGAGTTAGAGACCAGGGGAGAGAGAGACCGGGGAGAGTTAGAGACCGGGGAGTGAGAGAGACCGGGGAGAGTTAGAGACTGAGGGCGAGAGAGACCGGGGAGAGTTAGAGACCGGAGGGTGAGAGAGAGACCGGGGAGAGTTAGAGACCAGGGGGTGAGAGAGACCGGGGAGAGTCAGAGACCGGGGGGTGAGAGAGACCGGGGAGAGTTAGAGACCGGGGGGTGAGAGAGACCGGGAAGAGTTAGAGACCGGGGGGTGAGAGAGACTGGGGAGAGTTCGAGACCAGGGGGTGAGAGAGACTGGGGAGAGTTAGAGACCGGGGGGTGAGAGAGACCGGGGAGAGTTAGAGACCGGGGGGTGAGAGAGACCGGGAAGAGTTAGAGACCGGGGGGTGAGAGAGACTGGGGAGAGTTAGAGACCGGGGGGTGAGAGAGACCAGGGAGAGTTAGAGACCGGGGGGTGAGAGAGACCGGGGAGAGTTAGAGACCGGGGGGTGAGAGAGACTGGGGAGAGTTAGAGACCGGGGGGTGAGAGAGACTGGGGAGAGTTAGAGACCGGGGGGTGAGAGAGACTGGGGAGAGTTAGAGACCGGGGGGTGAGAGAGACTGGGGAGAGTTAGAGACCGGGGGGTGAGAGAGACCAGGGAGAGTTAGAGACCGGGGGGTGAGAGAGACCGGGGAGAGTTAGAGACCAGGGGAGAGAGAGACCGGGGAGAGTTAGAGACCGGGGGGTGAGAGAGACCGGGGAGAGTTAGAGACTGAGGGCGAGAGAGACCGGGGAGAGTTAGAGACCGGAGGGTGAGAGAGAGACCGGGGAGAGTTAGAGACCAGGGGGTGAGAGAGACCGGGGAGAGTTAGAGACCGGAGGGTGAGAGAGAGACCGGGGAGAGTTAGAGACCAGGGGGTGAGAGAGACTGGGGAGAGTTAGAGACCAGGGGGTGAGAGAGACTGCGGAGAGTTAGAGACGGGGTGGTGTGAGAGACTGGGGAGAGTAAGAGACCGGAGGGGAGAGAGAGACCGGGGAGAGTTAGAGACTGAGGGCGAGAGAGACTGCGGAGAGTTAGAGACCAAGGGGTGAGAGAGACTGGGGAGAGTCAGAGACTGAGGGCGAGAGAGACCGGGGAGAGTTAGAGACCAGGGGGTGAGAGAGACTGCGGAGAGTTAGAGACCAGGGGGTGAGAGAGACTGGGGAGAGTCAGAGACCAGGGGGTGAGAGAGACTGCGGAGAGTTAGAGACTGGGGGCGAGAGAGACCGGGGAGAGTTAGAGACGGGGTGGTGAGAGAGACTGGGGAGAGTCAGAGACCGGGGGTGAGAGAGACCGGGGAGAGTCAGAGACCGGGGGTGAGAGAGACCGGGGAGAGTTAGAGACCAGGGGGTGAGAGAGACCGGGGAGAGTCAGAGACCGGGGGGTGAGAGAGACCGGGGAGAGTTAGAGACAGGGGGTGTGAGAGACCGGGGGCGTGAGAGACCGGGGGTGTGAGAGACAGGGGGTGTGAGAGACCGGGGGGTGTGAGAGACCGGGAGTGAGAGAGAGACCGGGGGTGTGAGAGACCTAGGGTGTGAGAGACCGGGGGTGTGAGAGACAGGGGGTGTGAGAGACCTAGGGTGTGAGAGACCGGGGGTGTGAGAGACAGGGGGCGTGAGAGACCGGGGGCGTGAGAGACCGGGGGTGTGAGAGACCGGGGGTGTGAGAGAGACCGGGGGCGTGAGAGACCGGTGGTGTGAGAGACCGGGGGTGTGAGAGACCGGGGGTGTGAGAGAGACCGGGGGCGTGAGAGACCGTTGGTGTGAGAGACCGGGGGCGAGAGAGAGACCGGGGGTGTGAGAGACCGGGGGTGTGAGAGAGAGTGGGGGTGGGAGAGACCGGGGGTGTGAGAGACCGGGGGTGTGAGAGACCGGGTGTGTGAGAGACCGGGGGCAAGAGAGAGACCGGGGGTGTGAGAGACCGTTGGTGTGAGACACCGGGGGTGTGAGAGACTGGGGGCGAGAGAGAGACCGGGGGTGTGAGAGACCGGGGGTGTGAGAGACCGGGTGTGTGAGAGACCGGTGGTGTGAGAGACCGGGGGTGTGAGAGACCGGGGGTGTGAGAGAGGGGGGGTGAGAGAGACCGGGGGTGTGAGAGACCGGGGGCGAGAGAGAGACCGGTGGTGTGAGAGACCGGGGGTGTGAGACACCGGGGGCGTGAGAGACCGGGGGCGTGAGAGACCGGGGACGTGAGAGACCGGGGGCGAGAGAGACCGGGCGTGTGAGAGACCGGGGGTGTGAGAGACAGGGGGTGAGAGATACCGGGGGTGAGAGAGACCGGGGGCGAGAGAGACCGGGGGCGTGAGAGACCGGGGGCGTGAGAGACCGGGGGTGTGAGAGACCGGGGGTGAGAGAGACCGGGGGGTGTGAGAGACCGGGAGTGAGAGAGAGACCGGGGGTGTGAGAGACCGGGGGTGTGAGAGACCGGGGGCGAGAGCGACCGGGGGCGTGAGAGACCGGGGGCGTGAGAGACCGGGGGTGTGAGAGACCGGGGGTGTGAGAGAGACCGGGGGTGTGAGAGATCGGGGGTGAGAGAGACCGGGGGCGAGAGAGACCAAGGGCGTGAGAGACAGGGGGCGAGAGAGACCGGTGGTGTGAGAGACCGGGGGTGTGAGAGACCGGGGGCGTGAAAGACCGGGGGCGTGAGAGACCGGGGGCGAGAGAGACCGGGGGTGTGAGAGACCGGGGGTGTGAGAGACCGGGGGTGTGAGAGACCGGGGGTGTGAGAGACTGGGGGTGTGAGAGACAGGGGGTGAGAGATACCGGGGGTGAGAGAGACAGGGGGTGTGAGAGACCGGGGGCGTGAGAGACTGGGGGTGTGAGAGACAGGGGGTGAGAGAGACCGGGGGTGAGAGAGACAGGGGGTGTGAGAGACCGGGTGTGTGAGAGACAGGGGGTGTGAGAGACCGGGGGCGTGAGAGACCGGGGGTGTGAGAGACCGGGGGTGAGAGAGACCGGGGGCGAGAGAGACCAAGGGCGTGAGAGACAGGGGGCGAGAGAGACCGGTGGTGTGAGAGACCGGGGGTGTGAGAGACCGGGGGCGTGAGAGACCGGGGGCGTGAGAGACCGGGGGCGAGAGAGACCGGGGGTGTGAGAGACCGGGGGTGTGAGAGACAGGGGGTGAGAGATACCGGGGGTGAGAGAGACCGGGGGTGAGAGAGACAGGGGGTGTGAGAGACCGGGTGTGTGAGAGACAGGGGGTGTGAGAGACCGGGGGCGTGAGAGACCGGGGGTGTGAGAGACCGGGGGTGTGAGAGACCGGGGGTGTGAGAGACTGGGGGTGTGAGAGACAGGGGGTGAGAGAGACCGGGGGTGAGAGAGACAGGGGTTGTGAGAGACCGGGGGCGAGAGAGACCGGGGGTGTGAGAGACAGGGGGTGTGAGAGACCGGGGGTGTGAGAGACAGGGGGTGTGAGAGACAGAGGGTGTGAGAGACCGGGGGTGAGAGAGACCGGGGGTGAGAGAGACCGGGGGTGTGAGAGACCGGGGGCGAGAGAGACCGGGGGTGTGAGAGACCGGGGGTGAGAGAGACCGGGGGTGAGAGAGACCGGGGTGTGAGAGACCGGGGGTGTGAGAGACCGGGGGTGTGAGAGACCGGGGGTGTGAGAGACCGGGGTGTGAGAGACCGGGGGTGTGAGAGACCGGGGGCGAGAGAGACCGGGGGCAAGAGAGACCGGGGGTGTGAGAGACCGGGGGTGTGAGAGACCGGGGTGGTGGGGATGAGAGAGAGTGGGGGTGGGAGAGACTGGGGGTGACAAGACAGACTGGGGGTGATGAGAGAGGCTGGGGGTGGAGAGAAAGACCGGGTCGAGAGATACCGGGGGAGAGAGACCGGGGTTGACGAGATCTGGGTGCCTGAGAGACCGGGGACAAGAGAGAGACCAGGGGTGATGAGAGAAGGGTTGACAAGAGAGACTGTTGGTGACAAGATAGACCGGGAGCGAGAGTGAGAGTGAGACCGTGGTGAGAAGGAGACTGGGGGCGAGAGAGATTGGGGAGAGTTAGTGACCAGGGGGTGAGAGAGACCGGGGAGAGTTAGAGACCGGGGAGTGAGAAAGACCGGGGAGAGTAAGAGACAGGGGGTGTGAGAGACCGGGGAGAGTTAGAGACCAGGGGGTGAGAGAGATTGGGGAGAGTTAGAGACCAGGGGGTGAGAGAGACTGGGGAGAGTTAGAGACCGGGGGGTGAGAGAGATTGGGGAGAGTTAGAGACCGGGGGCGAGAGAGACCGGGGAGAGTTAGAGACTGAGGGCGAGAGAGACCGGGGAGAGTTAGAGACTGAGGGCGAGAGAGACCGGGGAGAGTTAGAGACGGGGGGCGAGAGAGACCGGGGAGAGTTAGAGACCGGGGGGTGAGAGAGACCGGGAAGAGTTAGAGACCAGGGGGTGAGAGAGACTGGGGAGAGTTAGAGACCGGGGGGTGAGAGAGACCAGGGAGAGTTAGAGACCGGGGGGCGAGAGAGACCGGGGAGAGTTAGAGACCAGGGGAGAGAGAGACCAGGGAGAGTTAGAGACCAGGGAGTGAGAGAGACCGGGGAGAGTTAGAGACTGAGGGCGAGAGAGACCGGGGAGAGTTAGAGACCGGAGGGTGAGAGAGAGACCGGGGAGAGTTAGAGACCAGGGGGTGAGAGAGACCGGGGAGAGTCAGAGACCGGGGGGTGAGAGAGACCGGGGAGAGTTAGAGACCGGGGGGTGAGAGAGACCGGGAAGAGTTAGAGACCGGGGGGTGAGAGAGACTGGGGAGAGTTCGAGACCAGGGGGTGAGAGAGACTGGGGAGAGTTAGAGACCGGGGGGTGAGAGAGACCGGGGAGAGTTAGAGACCGGGGGGTGAGAGAGACCGGGAAGAGTTAGAGACCGGGGGGTGAGAGAGACTGGGGAGAGTTAGAGACCGGGGGGTGAGAGAGACCAGGGAGAGTTAGAGACCGGGGGGTGAGAGAGACCGGGGAGAGTTAGAGACCGGGGGGTGAGAGAGACTGGGGAGAGTTAGAGACCGGGGGGTGAGAGAGACTGGGGAGAGTTAGAGACCGGGGTTGAGAGAGACTGGGGAGAGTTAGAGACCGGGGGGTGAGAGAGACTGGGGAGAGTTAGAGACCGGGGGGTGAGAGAGACCAGGGAGAGTTAGAGACCGGGGGGTGAGAGAGACCGGGGAGAGTTAGAGACCAGGGGAGAGAGAGACCGGGGAGAGTTAGAGACCGGGGGGTGAGAGAGACCGGGGAGAGTTAGAGACTGAGGGCGAGAGAGACCGGGGAGAGTTAGAGACCGGAGGGTGAGAGAGAGACCGGGGAGAGTTAGAGACCAGGGGGTGAGAGAGACCGGGGAGAGTTAGAGACCGGAGGGTGAGAGAGAGACCGGGGAGAGTTAGAGACCAGGGGGTGAGAGAGACTGGGGAGAGTTAGAGACCAGGGGGTGAGAGAGACTGCGGAGAGTTAGAGACCGAGGGGTGAGAGAGATTGGGGAGAGTTAGAGACCGGGGGGTGAGAGAGACTGCGGAGAGTTAGAGACGGGGTATGTGAGAGACTGGGGAGAGTTAGAGACCGGAGGGGAGAGAGAGACTGGGGAGAGTTAGAGACCAGGGGGTGAGAGAGACCGGGGAGAGTCAGAGACCGGGGGGTGAGAGAGACCGGGGAGAGTTAGAGACAGGGGGTGTGAGAGACCGGGGGCGTGAGAGACCGGGGGTGTGAGAGACAGGGGGTGTGAGAGACCGGGGGGTGTGAGAGACCGGGGGTGTGAGAGACCGGGGGTGTGAGAGAGACCGGGGGCGTGAGAGACCGGGGGTGTGAGAGACCGGGGGCGAGAGAGACCGGGGGTGAGAGAGACAGGGGGTGTGAGAGACTGGGTGTGTGAGAGACAGGGGGTGTGAGAGACTGGGGGCGAGAGAGACCGGGGGTGTGAGAGAGACCGGGGGCGTGAGAGACCGTTGGTGTGAGAGACCGGGGGCGAGAGAGAGACCGGGGGTGTGAGAGACCGGGGGTGTGAGAGACCGGGTGTGTGAGAGACCGGGGGCGAGAGAGAGACCGGGGGTGTGAGAGACCGTTGGTGTGAGAGACCGGGGGTGTGAGAGACTGGGGGCGAGAGAGAGACCGGGGGTGTGAGAGACCGGGGGTGTGAGAGACCGGGTGTGTGAGAGACCGGTGGTGTGAGAGACCGGGGGTGTGAGAGACCGGGGGTGTGAGAGACCGGGGGCGAGAGAGAGACCGGTGGTGTGAGAGACCGGGGGTGTGAGAGACCGGGGGTGTGAGAGAGGGGGGGTGAGAGAGACCGGGGGTGTGAGAGACCGGGGGTGTGAGAGAGGGGGGGTGAGAGAGACCGGGGGTGTGAGAGACCGGGGGCGAGAGAGAGACCGGTGGTGTGAGAGACCGGGGGTGTGAGAGACCGGGGGCGAGAGAGAGACCGGGGGCGTGAGAGACCGGGGGTGAGAGAGACCGGGGGTGTGAGAGACCGGGGCGAGAGAGAGACCGGTGGTGTGAGAGACCGGGGGTGTGAGAGACCGGGGGCGTGAGAGACCGGGGGCGTGAGAGACCGGGGACGTGAGAGACCAAGGGCGTGAGAGACCGGGGGTGTGAGAGACCGGGGGTGTGAGAGACCGGGGGCGAGAGAGACCGGGGGCGAGAGATACCGGGGGTGAGAGAGACCGGGGGTGTGAGAGACCGGGGGCGTGAGAGACCGGGGGTGTGAGAGACAGGGGGTGTGAGAGACCTGGGGGTGTGAGAGACCGGGAGTGAGAGAGAGACAGGGGGTGAGAGAGACCGGGGGTGAGAGAGACCGGGGGTGTGAGAGAGACCGGGGGCGTGAGAGACAGGGGGCGTGAGAGACCGGGGGCGTGAGAGACCGGGGGTGTGAGAGACTGGGGGCGAGAGAGACCGGGGGTGTGAGAGAGACCGGGGGCGTGAGAGACCGTTGGTGTGAGAGACCGGGGGCGAGAGAGAGACCGGGGGTGTGAGAGACCGGGGGTGTGAGAGACCGGGGGTGAGAGAGACCGGGGGTGAGAGAGACCGGGGTGTGAGAGACCGGGGGTGTGAGAGAGAGTGGGGGTGGGAGAGACCGGGGACGTGAGAGACCAAGGGCGTGAGAGACCGGGGGTGTGAGAGACAGGGGGTGTGAGAGACCGGGGGTGTGAGAGACCGGGGGCGAGAGAGAGACCGGGGGTGTGAGAGACCGGGGGCGAGAGAGAGACCGGGGGTGTGAGAGACCGTTGGTGTGAGAGACCGGGGGCGAGAGAGACCGGGGGTGTGAGAGACCGGGGGTGTGAGAGACCGGGGGTGTGAGAGACCGGGGTGGTGGGGATGAGAGAGAGTGGGGGTGGGAGAGACTGGGGGTGACAAGACAGACTGGGGGTGATGAGAGAGGCTGGGGGTGGAGAGAAAGACCGGGTCGAGAGATACCGGGGGAGAGAGACCGGGGTTGACGAGATCTGGGTGCCTGAGAGACCGGGGACAAGAGAGAGACCAGGGGTGATGAGAGAAGGGTTGACAAGAGAGACTGTTGGTGACAAGATAGACCGGGAGCGAGAGTGAGAGTGAGACCGTGGTGAGAAGGAGACTGGGGGCGAGAGAGAGGGGGTGACAAGACAGACCGGGTACAAGAGAGACTGGGGTTGAAGAGAGACTGGGGGCAACGAGAGACCGGGGGCAACGAGAGAGATCAGGGGCAAGAGAGACTGGGGCGATGAGAGACCGGGGGCAACAAAAAAGACCGGGGGGCAAGAGAGACCGGGGGAAATGAGAGAGCGGGGGCAATGAGAGACAGGGAGCGAGAGAGAGACTGGGGGACGAGAGAGAGACCAGGGGCGAGAAAGAGAGAGTCCCAGGGCAGCAAGAGAGACCGGGTGCGAGAGAGACCAGGGGCAAGAGTGAGACCGGTGGGGTGTGATGAGAGAGAGGGACCGGGGGCACGAGAGAGAGAGAGTCAAGGGGTGAGAGTGACTGGGGCGAGAGAGGGGTTCACAAGAGAGACCGGGGCGATGAGATAAACCGGGTGCGAGAGAGAGACTGTGGCAAGAGAGAGAGAGACCGGGGCGATAAAGACCAGGAATGATAGAGACCGGGGGTGAGAGAGCGACCGGGGGGGGGGGGGGTGGGGTGGGGGAAGAGACCAATGGCGAGAGAGAGGGGTTCACGAGAGAGACTGGGGCAACAAGACAGAACGGGGGCAAGAGAGAGACTGTAGCGAGAGAGAGAGAGAGACTCGGGGCGATAGAGACCCGTGGCAAGAGAGAGACCGGGGGCAAGAGGAACCGGGGCGAGAGAGATCAGGTGTGACCAGAGCCCGGGTGCAATGACAGACCGAGAGCGATGAGAGACGGGGTTGAGAGACCAGTGGCAATGAGAGACAGGGAGTGAGAGAGACCAGGGGTGAGACAGAGACCGGGGGAGATAAGAGAGACCAGGGATGAAGAGAGAGACTGGGTCGAGAGAGAGGGGTTAATGAGAGAGACTGGGGGCGAAGAGAGACCGGGGGCCAGAGAGAAACCGGGGGCGAGAGAGAGACCAGGAGGGTGAGAGAGAGACCAAGGGCGTGAGAGAGAGAACAGGGAGTGCGAGGTAGACTGGGGGCGATAGAGACCGGGGGCGAGAAAGAGACTGAGGGTGAGAGAGAAACCGGGGGCAAAGGGGACCGCGGGTGAGAGAGAGGGGTTCACAAGAGAGACCGCGGTGACAAGTCAGACCGGGTGCGGGAGTGAGAGACTGGGGAGGCAAGAGAGAGACCAGGGACGATCAAGATCAGGGACGAGAGAGACCCGGGGAGATAAGAGAAACCGGGGATGATGAGAGAGACTGGGGGCGAGAGAGAGGGGGGTTGACGAGAGAGACCAGGGGCGAGAGACAGAGACAGGGCAAAGAAAGACCGGGGGCAGCGAGAGAGACCGGGGGCAAGACAGACCGGAGATGAGACAGACCGGGGGGCGAGAGAGAGACCGCGGGTGAGAGAGAGCGGGGGCGAGAGAGAGGGGTCCACAAGAGAGACTGGGGCAACAAGACAGACAGGGGACAAGGGAGAGACCGTGGCGAGAGAGAGAGAGACCGGGGGGCGATAGAGACCAGTGGCAAGAGAGAGACCGGCGGTGGGGGGGGGTGGGGTGCGAGAGAGAGACTGGGGCAGATAAGAGAGACGGGGGTGATGCGAGAGACCGGGGGCGAGAGAGAGAGAGACAGAGGGGGGGGGTGAGAGAGAGAGAGACAGGGGGGCGAGAGAGAGAGAGAGAGAGAAGGGGAGGGGAAGCAAGAGAGGGACCGGGGGAGATTAGAGAGACCGGGGGTGACGAGAGACCAGGGGGCGACAAGAGAGACTGGGGGGGTGAGAGAGACTGGGGGGGGCCGAGCGAGACCGGGGAAGCGAGAGAGACCGGGGGCGAGAGAGACTGGGGGGGTGAGAGAGACCCGGGGGTGACAAGAGACCGGGGGTGAGAGAGACTGGGGGCGAGAGAGAGAAACCGGGGGCGAGAGAGAGAGACCAGGGGCAAGAGACTGGGGCAGGCAAGAGAGACCAGGGGAGGCGAGAGAGACCGGGGGTGGGGGGGGGCAAAAGATACTGGGGGCAAGAGAGATTGGGGTGGAGAGAGACCCGGGGGTGACGAGAGACCAGGGACAACGAGAGAGACCGGGGGCGAGAGAGACAGGGGACGAGAGTGAGACCGGGGGCGAGAAAGACACCGGGGGCGAGAAAGAGAGATCGGGGGTGAAGTGAGACCGGGGGCGAGAGAGAGGGGTTGTCAAGAGAGACCGGGACGACAAGACAGACTGGGGGTGAGAGAGAGAGACGGGGGTGGCGGCGAGAGAGAGAGAGATGGGGAGAGGTGCGAGAGAGAGACAGAGGGGCAAGAGAGAGACCGGGGGTAAGAGAAAGACCAGGGGCGGCGAGAGAGACCGGGGGCAAGAAAGACCGGGTTGAGAGACTGTGTGTGACGAGAGAGCGGGTCGATGAGAGACTGAGGGCGATGAGACACCAGGGGGTGAGAGGTGACAGAGACCAAGGATGAGAGAGACCGGCGGTGAGAGAGACTGAGGGGGACAGAGAGCGGGGGCGAGAGAGAGGGTGACAGAGAGCGGGGGACGAGAGAGATCAAGGGAGAAGGGAGACAGGAGGCAAGACATCGGGGGTGACAAGAGACCGGGGGCAAAAAGAGAGACTTGGGGCAAGAGAGACCGGGAGTGAGAGAGACCGGGGGCGAGAGGGACCGGGGGCGAGAGGGACCGGGGTAGGGGGATGGGGGTGTGAGACAGACCGGAGCGACAAGAGACCATAGGCAAAGAGAGAGAACTGGGGCGAGAGAGACCGGGGGCGACGAGGGAGACCAGTGAGGAGAGAAACAGGGGGTGACAAGAGATCGGGGGCAACGAGAGAGAACGGGGTCGAGAGAGACCGGGGGTGACGAGAGACGGGGGTGACGGGAGATACCGTGGGCGAGAGACCCGGAGCAAGGGACTGGGGATGATGAGAAACCGGGGCCGATTAGAGACCGGGGTAGGGGGGGGAGAGAGGCTAGGGTGAGAGAGACCGGGGTGGGGGGGGGGGGTTGACAAGAGACCGGGGGCGAGAGACACCAGGGGCGCCTGAGAGAGAGACTGGAGCGAGAGAGACCAGGGGGCGAGAGAGACCGAGGGACGAGAGAGATCAGAGGCGAGAGAGCCCAGGGGTGATGAAAGACCCGGAGGTGCCAAGAGAGACTGGGGCGCGAGAGACCAGGACTGATGAGAGACCGGGGGCGAGAGAGACCGGGGGCGAGAGAGACCGGGGGCGAGAGAGACCAGTGGGGCAGAGAGAGACCGGGGCCAACGAGAGACCAGTGGGGCAGAGAGACCGGCGACGAGAGAACCTGGGGCGACGAGAGAGACCAGGGGGGAGAGGGACCTGAGGGGCGAGAGGCCGTGGGGCGAGAGACTGGGGGTGAGAGACATTGGGGGCGAGAGAGAGAGACCAGGGGGAGAGAGAGACCAGAGGGGCGAGAGGCCGTGGGGCGAGAGACTGGGGGTGAGAGACATTGGGGGCGAGAGAGAGAGACCGGGGGGAGAGAGACCAGAGGGGCGAGAGGCCGTGGGGCGAGAGACTGGGGGTGAGAGACATTGGGGGCGAGAGAGACCGGTGGTGTGAGAGACCGGGGGTGAGAGAGAGAGACAGGGGGGCGAGAGAGACCGGGGGTGAGAGAGACCGGGGGTGAGAGAGACTGGGGACGAGAGAGACAGGGGGGCGAGAGAGACCGGGGGCGAGAGAGACCGGGGGCGAGAGAGACCAGGACTAAAGAGACCGGGGGCGAGAGAGACGAGGGGGCGAGAGAGAGACTGGGGGTGAGAGAGAGGGCTTGACGAGAGAGACGGGGGGCGAGAGAGAGAGACGGGGGTGGCGGCGAGAGAGAGAGACGGGGAGAGATGCGAGAGAGAGACAGAGGGGCAAGAGAGAGACCGGGGGTAAGAGAAAGACCAGGAGCGGCGAGAGAGACCGGGGGCAAGAAAGACCGGGCTGAGAGACTGTGTGTGACGAGAGAGCGGGTCGATGAGAGACTGAGGGCGATGAGACACCAGGGGGTGAGAGGTGACAGAGACCAAGGATGAGAGAGACCGGCGGTGAGAGAGACTGAGGGTGACAGAGAGCGGGGGCGAGAGAGAGGGTGACAGAGAGCGGGGGACGAGAGAGATCAAGGGAGAAGGGAGACAGGAGGCAAGACATCGGGGGTGACAAGAGACCGGGGGCAAAAAGAGAGACTTGGGGCAAGAGAGACCAGGAGTGAGAGAGACCGGGGGCGAGAGGGACCGGGGGCGAGAGGGACCGGGGTAGGGGGATGGGGGTGTGAGACAGACCGGAGCGACAAGAGACCATAGGCAAAGAGAGAGAACTGGGGCGAGAGAGACCGGGGGCGACGAGGGAGACCAGTGAGGAGAGAAACAGGGGGTGACAAGAGATCGGGGGCAACGAGAGAGAACGGGGTCGAGAGAGACCCAGAGCAAGAGACCGGGGATGATGAGAGACCGGGGCCGTTTAGAGACCAGGTGGTGGGGGTAAATGACACCGGGGGCGAGAGAGACCGGGGGCGAGAGAGACCGGGGCCGTTTAGAGACCAGGTGGTGGGGGGGGGGGTGGTGGTGGTAAATGACACCGGGGGACGAGGGAGACGGGGGGCGAGAGAGACCGGGGGTGAGAGAGACCGGGGGTGAGAGAGACCGGGGGTGAGAGAGACCGGGGGTGAGAGAGACCGGGGGGGGTTGACAAGAGACGGGGGCAAGAGAGACCGGGGGACGAGGGAGACGGGGGCCGCCTGAGAGACCAGGAGTGAGTGAGACCAGAGGCGAGAGAGCCCAGGGGTGACAAGAGACCCGGGGGTGCCAAGAGAGACCGGGGCTGACGAGAGACTGGAGGTGATGAAAGACCCGGGGGTGACGAGAGAGACTTGGGGCGAGAGAGACCGGGGGTGCGAGAGAGAGAGAGACAGAGACCAGGGGTGATGTGAGAGTCCGGGGAGCGAGAGAAATCAGGGACGAGAGAGACCGGGAGCAATGAGAGCGACCGGGGGCGAGAGAGAGAGAGACTGGGAGCGAGAGAGACATGGGGTGAAGAGAGAGACAGGGGGTGAAGAGAGAGACGGGGGGCGACGAGACAGATCGGGGGCGACGAGAGAGACCGGGGGCGACGAGAGAGACCGTGGCGAAAGAGAGACGGGGGCGAGAGAGACACCGGGGGCGGTGAGAGAGAACGGGCGCGAGAAAGATCAGGAGTGAGAGACCGGGGTTGACGAGAGATCAGGGGCGATGAGAGTCCGGGGGGTAGAGAGAATGGGGGCGAGAGAGTCCGAGGGCGATGAGAGAGGCTGGGAGTGATAAGGGAGACCGGGGGTGTGAGAGAAACTGGGGACGAGAGAGACAGGGGGGTGCCTGAGAGAGCGGGGGTGTGAGAGACCGGAGGGTGTGAGAGAATGGGGGCGAGAGAGTCCGAGGGCGATGAGAGAGGCTGGGAGTGATAACGGAGACCGGGGGTGTGAGAGAAACTGGGGACGAGAGAGACAGGGGGGTGCCTGAGAGAGCGGGGGTGTGAGAGACCGGAGGGTGTGAGAGAATGGGGGCGAGAGAGTCCGAGGGCGATGAGAGAGGCTGGGAGTGATAACGGAGACCGGGGGTGTGAGAGAAACTGGGGACGAGAGAGACAGGGGGGTGCCTGAGAGAGCGGGGGTGTGAGAGACCGGAGGCGAGATAGACCAGGAGTGACGAGAGACAAGGGGGTGCTGAGAGCAACCGGGGCGCAAGAGAACGGGGGTGATGAGAGACCGGGGGCGAGAGAGACCGCGGGCGTGAGACCGGCAATGACGAGAAACCGAGGGGGCGAAAGAGAGGGGTTGACAAGAGAGACTGGGGCGACGAGACAGACTGGGAGCGTGAGTGAGACCGTGGCGAGATGGTGACCGGGGTGAGAGACCGGGGATGACGAGCGATCGGGGGCAACGAGAGACTGGGGGCGACAGTAGAGACCGGGGGCGAGAGAAAGTGGGGTCAAGAGAGACCAAGGGCGAGAGAGAGACCGGGAGCGAGAGAGGCCGGGGAGAGAGAGAGGCCAGGTGTGAGAGAGACAGTGAGAGACAAGACAGACCGGGGGCGAGAGAGACTGTGGGCGAGAGAGACCGGGGGCAAGACACTGTGGGTGACGAGAGACCGGGGGGCGACAAGAGAGACCGGGGGGGTGAGAGAGACTGGGGGGGGCCGAGCGAGACCGGGGAAGCGAGAGAGACCGGGGGCGAGAGAGACTGGGGGGTGAGAGAGACCCGGGGGTGACAAGAGACCGGGGGTGAGAGAGACCGGGGGCGAGAGAGAGAAACCGGGGGCGGGAGAGAGAGACCAGGGGCGAGAGACTGGGGCAGGCAAGAGAGACCAGGGGAGGCGAGAGAGACCGGGGGTGGGGGGGGGTAAAAGATACTGGGGGCAAGAGAGATTGGGGTGGAGAGAGACCCGGGGGTGACGAGAGACCAAGGACAACGAGAGAGACCGGGGGCGAGAGAGACAGGGGACGAGAGTGAGACCGGGGGCGAGAAAGAGAGATCAGGGGTGAAGTGAGACCGGGGGCGAGAGAGAGTCCGGGGCCAAGAGAGACCAGGGGCGAGAGAGACCGGGGGTGAGAGAGACCGGGAGTGAGAGACACCGGGGGAGAGAGAGAACAGGGGCGAGAGAGACCGGGGGCGAGAGAGAGTCCGGGGCCAAGAGAGACCGGGGGCGAGAGAGACCGTGGGTGAGAGAGACCGGGAGCGAGAGACACCGGGGGTGAGAGAGAACAGGGGCGAGAGAGACCGGGGGTGAGAGAGAGTCCGGGGCCAAGAGAGACGGGGTGACGAGAGAGACCGTGGGCGAGAGACAGCGGGGGTGAGAGGTAACAGGGGCGAGAGAGAGACCGGGAGCGAGAGACACCGGGGGTGAGTGAGAACAGGGGCGAGAGAGACCGGGGGTGAGAGAGAGTCCGGGGCCAAGAGAGACGGGGTGACGACAGAGACCGGGAGCGACAGAGACCGGGGGTGAGAGGTAACAGGGGCGAGATAGAGACCAGGAGTGAGAGAGAACGGGGACGAGAGACACCGGGGGTGAGAGAGAACAGGGGCGAGAGACACCGGGGGTGAGAGAGAACAGGGGTGAGAGAGAGACCAGGAGCGAGAGAGAGAGAGACCGGGGGCGAGAGAGGCCGGGGATCGAGAGAGGCCGGGTGCGAGAGAGGCCCGGGATCGAGAGAGGCCGGGTGCGAGAGAGGCCGGGTGCGAGAGAGGCCGGGTGCGAGAGAGGCCGGGGGCGAGAGAGGCCGGGGGCGAGAGAGACCGGGGGCGAGAGAGGCCGGGGGCGAGAGAGACTGTGGGCGAGAGAGGCCGGGGGCGAGAGAGACTGTGGGCGAGAGAGACCGGGGGCGAGAGAGGCCGGGGGCGAGAGAGACTGTGGGCGAGAGAGACCGAGTGCGAGAGGGACTGTGGGCGAGAGAGACCGAGTGTGAGAGGGACTGTGGGCGAGAGAGACCGAGTGTGAGAGGGACCAGGGGTGAGAGAGAGTCCTGGGGTGAGAGAGGGGGTAACGAGAGAGACCGGGCTTGAGAGAGACCGGGGGCGAGAGAGAGACCGGGAGTGAGAGACACCAGGGGCGAGAGAGAGTCCGGGGCCAAGAGAGGCCGGGGGCGAGAGAGGCCGGGGGCGAGAGAGGCCGGGGGCGAGAGAGGCCGGGAGTGAGAGACACCAGGGGCGAGAGAGAGTCCGGGGCCAAGAGAGACCGGGGGCGAGAGAGGCCGGGGGCGAGAGAGGCCGGGGGCGAGAGAGGCCGGGGGCGAGAGAGACCGGGGGCGAGAGAGGCCGGGGATCGAGAGAGGCCGGGTGCGAGAGAGGCCGGGTGTGAGAGAGGCCCGGGATCGAGAGAGGCCAGGGATCGAGAGAGGCCGGGGGCGAGAGAGGCCGGGTGCGAGAGAGGCCCGGGATCGAGAGAGGCCGGGTGCGAGAGAGGCCGGGTGCGAGAGAGGCCGGGGATCGAGAGAGGCCGGGGATCGAGAGAGGCCGGGTGCGAGAGAGGCCCGGGATCGAGAGAGGCCGGGTGCGAGAGAGGCCGGGGATCGAGAGAGGCCGGGGATCGAGAGAGGCCGGGTGCGAGAGAGGCCGGGGGCGAGAGAGGCCGGGTGCGAGAGAGGCCGGGGATCGAGAGAGGCCGGGGGCGAGAGAGGCCGGGTGCGAGAGAGGCCGGGTGCGAGAGAGGCCGGGGGCGAGAGAGGCCGGGGGCGAGAGAGACTGTGGGCGAGAGAGGCCGGGGGCGAGAGAGACTGTGGGCGAGAGGGACTGTGGGCGAGAGAGACCGAGTGTGAGAGGGACCAGGGGTGAGAGAGAGTCCTGGGGTGAGAGAGGGGGTAACGAGAGAGACCGGGGATGAGAGAGGGGGTAACGAGAGAGACCGGGCTTGAGAGAGACCGGGGGCGAGAGAGAGACCGGGAGTGAGAGACACCAGGGGCGAGAGAGAGTCCGGGGCCAAGAGAGACCGGGGGCGAGAGAGGCCGGGGGCGAGAGAGGCCGGGGATCGAGAGAGGCCGGGGGCGAGAGAGGCCGGGGGCGAGAGAGGCCGGGTGTGAGAGAGACTGTGGGCGAGAGAGACCGAGTGCGAGAGGGACTGTGGGCGAGAGAGACCGAGTGTGAGAGGGACCAGGGGTGAGAGAGAGTCCTGGGGTGAGAGAGGGGGTAACGAGAGAGACCGGGGGTGAGAGAGGGGGTAACGAGAGAGACCGGGGATGAGAGAGCGGGTAACGAGAGAGACCGGGGGGTGAGAGAGACTCGGGGTGAGAGAAACCGTGGACAAGAGAGAGAGACTGGGGGCAAAGAGAGACGAGGGCGAGAGAGACCGGGAGCTAGAGACTGACTGGGGGGCGAGAGAGACTGGGGGTGAGAGAGACCAGGGGCGAGACTCCGGGGGTGATGAGAGACCGGGAGTGAGAAAGAGCGGGGGGTGAGAGTAACCAGGGGGTGAGAGAGAAACTGGGGAGCAAGAGACGGGTTTAGAGAGAGACTGTGGGGCTAGAGAGAATGGGGGCAAGAGAGAGAGAGAGAGGGGACAAAGAGAGACAGGGGGCGAGAGAGGCCGGATGCGAGAGAGACAGTGAGCGATGAGACAGACCGGGGGCAAGAGAGACCAGGGGTCAGAGAGACCGTGGGCAAGAGAGAGAGAGAGAGACAGGAGGCGAGAGAGACTGGGGGCGAGAGACAGTCCTGGGGCGAGAGAGAGGGGGTGACAAGAAAGACCGGGGGGGTGAGAGAGACCGGGGGCAAAGAGAGACAGGGGGCGAGAGAGACCGGGGGCAGCGAAAGAGACCAGGGACTAGAGAGAGACCAGGGGGTGAGAGAGACCGGGGACGAGAGAGACTGTGGGCGAGAGAGACCGGGGGTGAGAGTGACCGGGGGTGAGAGTGACCGGGGACGAGAGAGGCCGATAAGCGAGAGAAGTCGGGTGCGAGAGAGACAGGAAGCGACGAGACAGACCGGGGGCAAGAGAGACTGTGGGTGAGAGAGACCAGGGGCTGAGAGAGACCGGGGGCGAGAGAGATCGTGGGTGGGGGGGGGGGAGAGCAAAAGAGACCGGGGAGGGCTGAAAGACACCGGAGGCAAGAGAGATTGGGGGCGAGAGAGGCTGGGGGCGATGACAGAATCCGGGGGCGAGAGAGACCGGAGGGTGAGAGAGACTGGGCGCAAATGAGAGATCGGGGGGCAAGAGAGACCGCGGGTGAGAGAGACTGGGGTGATGAGAGACCGAGGGTGAGAGAGACTGGGGGTGACAAGAGACAGGGTGGTCGAGAGAGACCAGGATCGACGAGAGAGTCTGGGGGCGAGAGAGAGACCGGGGGCGACAAAAGACCGGCAGCGAGAGACACCAGGGGCAGCGAGAGAGAATGGGGGTGAGACAGACCAGGGTGGGGGGGACGAGAGAGAGAGACCGGGGGGGGGCGAGAGAGACAGGGGGTTGAGAGACCGGAGGTGAGAGAGACCGGGGGTGATGAGGGAGACCGGGGGTGAGACAGACTGGGGACGACGAGAGAAACCAGGGGCGAGAGAGACCGGAGGTGAGAGAGACCGGGGGCAAGAGAGAAGGGGTGACGAGGGTGACCGGGGGAGAGACAGACCAGGGATGAGACAGACCGGGGGCAACGAGAGAGACTGGGGATGAGAGAGTCGGGGCAACAAGGGAGACCGGGGTGACGAGGGAGACCGGGGGCGAGAGTGACCGGGGGAGACGAGGGAGACCCGGGGGGGGGGGGGGGGTGGTGGGGGTGGGGGGGCTGGGGAGGCAAGAGTGACCGGCGACGAGAGTGACCGGGGGCAAGAGAGACTGGGAGAGATAAGAGAGATCGGGGGCGACATCAGAGGCCGGGGGTGGGAGAGAGTCCGGGTGTGAGAGAGAGACTGGGGTGAAAAGAGATACTGGGGCAAGAGAAACCAGGGGCGAGAGAGAGAGTGGGTGACCAGCAACCGGGGGAGGCGAGAGAGACCAGGTGAGAGGGAGACCGGAGGACCAGAGAGAGCGAGGGGCGAGAGAGATAGAGGGCACGAGAGACTGGGAGCTAGGAGAGAGAGACCGGGGGTGAGCATAACCGGGGGCGAGAGAGAGACCGGGGGTGATGAGAGAGACCGGGGGCGAGATAGAGACCAGGGGCGATGAGAGAGACCGGGGGTGAGAGAGAGACCAGGGGCGATGAGAGAGACCGGGGGTGAGAGAGAGACCAGGGGCGATGAGAGAGACCGGGGGTGAGCGTAACCGGGGGTGAGAGAGAGACCAGGGGCGATGAGAGAGACCGGGGGCGAGAGAGAGACCAGGGGCGATGAGAGAGACCGGGGGCGAGAGAGAGACCGGGGACGAAAGAGAGACCGGGGACGACGAGAGGCCAGGGGCAATGAGAGAGACCGGGGACGAGAGAGAGACCGGGGACGACGAGAGGCCAGGGGCAATGAGAGACCGGGGACGATGAGAGAGAGGGAGGGGCGAGAGAGCCCGGGGGCGATGAGAGACCAGGGGTGACAAGAGAGACTGCGGGCAAGAGCGACCGGGGCGAGAGAGAGACCAGGGTCGAGAGAGAGACCGGGGACGACGAGAGGCCAGGGGTGACAAGAGAGACTACGGGCAAGAGCGACTGGGGGTGATGAGACAGACCGGGGGCGATAGAGAGACCAGGAGCAAGAGAGAGACGGGGTGGGCGAGAGAGACCGGGGGGACACGAGACCAGGGGCAACGAGAGAGACCGGGACAAGAGAGTCTGGGGTCGAGAAAGACCTGGTGGGGCGAGAGAGACCAGGGGCGAGAGACACTGGGGGCGACAAGAGAGACCGGGGGTGGGCGAGAGGGAAAGGGGGTGAGAGAGAGACTGGGGTCAAGAGGGAGGGGATGATGAGAGAGACCAGGGGCGAGAGAGCCCGGGGGGGGGTGTGCGAGAGAGACAGGGGGTGAGAGAGACCGGGGGTGAGAGAGAGAGACCGGGGGTGAGAGAGAGACCGGGGGTGAGAGAGACTGGGAGCGAGAGAGACCGGAGGTGAGAGAGAGAGACCGGGGGGTGAGAGAGAGGGGGGATGAGAGAGAGAGACCGGGGGTGAGAGAGAGGGGGGGTGAGAGAGACCAGGGGAGAGAGAGAGTGACCGGGGGTGAGAGAGACCGGGGGAGAGAGAGAGAGAGACCGGGGGTGAGAGAGACCGGGGGAGAGAGAGAGAGACCGGGGGTGAGAGAGAGAGACCGGGGGTGAGAGAGAGAGACCGGGGGTGAGAGAGACCAGGGGAGAGAGAGAGAGACCGGGGGTGAGAGAGAGACCGGGGGTGAGAGAGAGACCGGGGGAGAGACAGACCGGGGGAGAGAGAGAGAGAGACCGGGGGTGTGAGATACCGGGGGAGAGAGAGAGAGACCGGGGGTGAGAGAGAGAGACCGGGGGTGAGAGAGAGAGACCGGGGGTGAGAGAGACCAGGGGAGAGAGAGAGAGACCGGGGGTGAGAGAGAGACCGGGGGTGAGAGAGACCGGGGGAGAGACAGACCGGGGGAGAGAGAGAGAGAGACCGGGGGTGTGAGAGACCGGGGGTGAGAGAGACCGGGGGCGTGAGAGAGACCGGGGGAGAGAGAGAGAGACCGGGGATGAGAGAGAGAGACCGGGGGTGAGAGAGACCGGGGGTGAGAGAGAGAGACCGGGGGTGAGAGAGACCGGGGGTGAGAGAGAGAGACCGGGGGTGAGAGAGAGGGGGGGTGAGAAAGACCGGGGGAGAGAGAGAGAGACCGGGGGTGAGAGAGAACGGGGGAGAGAGAGAGAGACCGGGAGCGAGAGAGACTGGGGATGAGAGAGAGGGCTTGACGAGAGAGACTGGGTGCACGAGAGACTGGGGGCAAAAGAGACCAGGGGGGTGAGAGACCGGGGGGGAGAGAAAACAGGGGCAAGAGAGACCGGGGGCGAAGAGAAAACAGGGGCAAGAGAGACCAGGGGTGAAGAGAGAGAGCGGGGCGAGAGAGACGGGGGTGGGGGAGAGAGACCGGGGGCGAGACCAGGGAGGTTGCGAGAAATCGGGTACAAGAGAGACCGGGGGCAAGAGATCGGGGGCAACGAGAGACTGGGCCTGATGAGAGAGAGGGGGTTGACGAGAGAGACCGGGGCAACAAGAGAGACCGGGGGAGAGAGAGACCGGGGTGGAGAGTGACGGCGACGAGAGAGACTGGGGGGTGAGAGAGGCCAGGGGCAAGAGAGACTGGGGGAAAGAGAGACCGGGAGAGAAAAGAGAGACCGGGGGCAAGAGAGAGAGACCGGGAGCTAGGAGAGAGACCAGGGGCAACGGGAGAAGCCGGGGGCAAGTGATACCGGGAGCGAGAGAGAGACCGGGGGCAATGAGAGAACAGGGGCAAGAGAGACCGGGGGAGAGAGAGAGAGCGGGGGTGAGAGAGACCGGAGGGGGGCGAGAGAGCGGGGGTGAGAGACCGGGACTAGAGAGCACGGGGGAGAGAGAGAGAGACCGGGTTCGAGGAGAGACCAGGGGCGAGAGACACCGGGGATGACAAGAGAGACCTCAGAAAGTGCTCCCTCAATACCTCAGATAGTCCTTCCCTCAATACCTCAAAACGTGCTCCCTCAATACCTCAGAAAGTGCTCCCTCAATATCTTAGAAAGTGCACACTCTATATGTCAGAAATTACTCCCTCAGTACCTCAGGTAGTGCTTCCTCAGTACGTCAGATAGTGCACCCTCTATACCTCATAAAGTGCTCCCTCAATACCTCAGATAGTCCTTCCCTCAATACCTCAAAAAGTGTTCCCTCAATACTTCAGAATGTGCTGCCTCAGTAACTCAGAAAGTGCTTCCTCAGTACATCAGATAGTGCTTCCTCAATACCTCAGAAAGTGCTCCCTCAATACCTCAGAAAGTGCTTCCTCAGTACATCAGATAGTGCTTCCTCAATACCTCAGAAAGTGCTCCCTCAATTCCTCAGAAATTGCTCTCAGTACCTCATAAAGTGCTCCCACAATAACACAAATAGTGCTTCCTCAAATACCTCAGATATGCCACCACAATACCTCAGAAAGTGTCCCTCAGTACACCAGATAGTGCTTCCTCAGGACCTCAGATAGTGCTTCTTCCATACCGCAGATAGATGTCCCCCCATACATCACATAGTGCTCCCTAAGTACATCAGATAGTGTTTCCTCGGTACCTCAGATAGTGCTTCCTCAATACCTCAGGAAGTGCTCCTTCAATGCCTCAGAAAGTGCTCCCTCAGTACCTCAGAAACTACTTGCCCAATACCTCAGAAGGAGCTCCCTCAATACCTCAGAAAGTGCTCTCTCAATACCTCAGATAGTGCACCCTCAATTCCTCAGAAAGTGCTCGCTCAATACCTCAGATAGTGCTTCCTCAACACTCAGAAATTGCTTCCTCAATACCTCAGATAGTGCTCCCTCAGTACCTCAGATAGTACTTCATCAGTACATCAGATAGTGTTTCTTTAATACCTCAGATAGTGCTTCCACAGTACCTCAGATTTGCTACCTCAATGCCTCAGAAAGTGCTCCCTCAGTATCTCAGAAAGTGCTCTCTCAGTCCCTCAGAAACTGCTCCCTCAATACCTCAGATAGTACTCCCTCAATACCTCAGATAGTGCACTCTCAATACCTCAGAAAGTGCTCCCTCAATACCTCAGATTGTACTTCGTCAGTATATTAGATAGTGTATCCTCAATACCTCAGAAAGTGCGCCCTGAATACCTCAGATAGTGCACCCTCAATATGTCAGAACGTGCTCCCTCAATACCTCAGAAAGTGGTCACTCAATGCCACAGATAGCGGTCCCTCACTACCTTAGAAAATCCTCCCTCAATACCTCAGTTAGTGCTTCCTCAATACCTCAGATAGTGCTTCCTCAGCACTACAGATAGTGCACCCTCAATACCTCAGAAAGTACTCTCTCAATACCTGATAAGTAGCTCCCTCTATACCTCAGAAAGTACTCCCTCAGTACCTCAGATTGTGCTTCCTCCATCTGTCAGATAGTGCACACCCAATACCTCAGAAAGTGCTCCTTCAATACCTCAGATAATGCCTCCTCTGTCCCTCAGATAGTGCACACCCAATACCTCAGAAGGTGCTCCCTCAATACCTCAGAAAGTACTCCCTCAATACTTTAGATAATGCTCGCACAATAACACATAAAGTGCTCCCTCAATACCTCAGATAGTGCTGATTTAATACCTTAGAAAATGCACACTCTATAAGTCAGAAATTGCTCCCTCAGTACCTCAGATGGTGCTTGCTCAATACCTAGGAAAATGCTCCCTCAATACCTCAGAAAGTGCTCCCTCAATCCTGAGTTAGTCCATCCCTTAATACCTCATAAAATGCTCCCTCAATACGTCAGAAAGTGCTCCCTCAATACTTCAGATAGTGCTGCCTCAGTACCTCAGATAGTGCTTCCTCAATAGCTCAGATAGTGCACCCTCAGTACCTCAGAAAGGGCTCCCGCAATACCTCAGATAGTGCTCCCTCAGTACTCAGATAGTGCTTCCTCAATACCTTAGATAGTGCTCCCTCAGTACTCAGATAGTCCTTCCTCAATTCCTCTGAAAGCGCCCCCTCAATACCTCAGATAGTGCTTCCTCAGTTCCTCAGAAAGTGCTCCCTAAATACTTCAGAATGCGCTGCCTCAGTACCACAGAAACTGGTCCCGCAGTACCTCAGATAGTGCTCCCTCATTACCTCAGAAAGTGCTCTCCAAATTTCTCAGATAGTGCTTCCTCAACACATCAGAAAGGGCATCCTAAATACCTCAGAAGGTGCTCCCACAGTACTGATGAAAGTGCTCCCGCAATACCTCTGATAATGCTCCCCCAATACCACAGAAAGTGCTTCCTCAGTACCTCAGATAGTGCTCCATCAATACCTCACATAGTACTACCTCAATACCTCAGAAAGTGCTTCCTCAATACCTCAGAATGTGCTGCCTCAGTGCCTCAGAAAGTACTACCTCAATATCTCAAGAAGTGCTCACTCAATACCTCAGAATGTGCTGCCTCAATACCTCAGAAAGTGCTCCCTCATTACCTCAGAAAGTGCTCCTCAAATTCCTCAGATAATGCTCCCTCAATACCTCAGATAATGCTCCCTCAATACCACAGAAAGTGCTTCCTCAGTACCTCAGGTAGTGCTCCATCAATACCTCAGATAGTACTACCTCAATACCTCAGAAAGCGCTCCCTCAATACCTCAGAATGTGCTGCCTCAGTACTTCAGAAAGTGCTCCCTCATTACCTCAGAAAGTACTCCCCAAATTCCTCAAATCGTGCTTATTCAGTACCTACGATAGTGCTTCCTCAGTGCCTCAGAAAGTGCTCCCTCAGTACCTCAGAAAGTGCTCCCTCAATACCTCAGAAAGTGCTCCCTCGATACCTCAGATAATGCCTCCTCTGTCCCTCAGATGGTGCACACCCAATACCTCAGAAGGCGCTCCCTCAATACCTCAGAAAGTGCTCCCTCAATACATCAGAAATGATCCCTCAATACCTCAAAAAGTGATCTGTCAGTATCTCAGAAAGTGCTGCCATAATACCTCAGAATGGGCTCCCTCAATACCTCAGATAGTGCACCCTCAGTACATCAGAAATTGCTCCCTCGATAACTCAGAAAATGCCTCCTCTGTCCCTCAGATAGTGCACACCCAATACCTCAGAAGGTGCTCCCTCAATAGCTCAGAAAGTGCTCCCTCAATACTTTCGATACTGCTCCCACAATACCACAGAAAGTGCTCCCTCAATACCTCAAATAGTGCTCACTCAATACCTTAGAAAATGCACACTTTATATGTCAGACATTGTTCCCTCAATACCACAGATAGTGTTTCCTCAGTACGTCAGATAGGGCACCCTCTATAACTCAGACAGATCTGCCTCCATACCTCAGAGAGTGCTTCCTCAGTACCTCAAATCGTGCTTCCTCAAAACCTCAGAAAGTGCTCCCTCTGTACCTCAAATAGTGCTTCCTCAGGACATCAGATAATGCTTCCTTAATACCTCAGAAAGTGCTCCCTCAATACCTCAGATAATGCTCCCTCAATACCTTAGACTGTGCTCCCTCTATACCTCAGAAAGTGCTCCCTAATAACTCAGATAGTGCTTCCTCAATACCTCAGAAAGTGCTCCCTCAATACCTCAGAAAGTCCTCCCTCAGTACATCAGATAGTGCTTCCTCAATACCTCAGAAAGTGCTCCCTCAGTACCTCAGATAGTACTTCCTCAGTACCACAGATAGTGCTCCCTCCATACCTCAGAAAGTGCTCCCTCAGTACCTCAGATAGTGCTCCCTCAATACCTCAAAAACTACTTGCTCAATACCTCAGACGGAGATCCTTCAATACCTCAGAATGGGCTCTCTCAATACCTCAGATAGTGCACCCTCAGTACATCAGAAATTGCTCCCTCGATAACTCAGAAAATGCCTCCTCTGTCCCTCAGATAGTGCACACCCAATACCTCAGTAGGTGCTCCCTCAATAGCTCAGAAAGTGCTCCCTCAATACTTTCGATACTGCTCCCACAATACCACAGAAAGTGCTCCCTCAATACCTCAAATAGTGCTCACTCAATACCTTAGAAAATGCACACTTTATATGTCAGACATTGTTCCCTCAATACCACAGATAGTGTTTCCTCAGTACGTCAGATAGGGCACCCTCTATAACTCAGACAGATCTGCCTCCATACCTCAGAGAGTGCTTCCTCAGTACCTCAAATTGTGCTTCCTCAATACCTCAGAAAGTGCTCCCTCTGTACCTCAAATAGTGCTTCCTCAGGACATCAGATAATGCTTCCTTAATACCTCAGAAAGTGCTCCCTCAATACCTCAGATAATGCTCCCTCAATACCTTAGACTGTGCTCCCTCTATACCTCAGAAAGTGCTCCCTAATAACTCAGATAGTGCTTCCTCAATACCTCAGAAAGTGCTCCCTCAATACCTCAGAAAGTCCTCCCTCAGTACATCAGATAGTGCTTCCTCAGTACCTCAGAAAGTGCTCCCTCTATACCTCAGAAACTGCTCTCTCAATACATGAGAAAGTGATCCCTTAATATCTCAGAAAGTGCACTGTCAGTGCCCAGAAATTGTTCCCACAATAACTCAGATAGTGCTTCCTCAATACCGCAGATAGATCTCCCTCCATACCTCAGATAGTGCATCCTCAGTTCCTCAGAAAGTGCTCCCTCAGTACCTCAAAAAGTGCTCCCTCAATACCTCAGATAGTGGTCCCTCAGTACCTCAGATAGTGCTTTGTCAGTACATCAGATAGTGGTCCCTCAGTACATCAGATAGTGCTTTGTCAGTACATCAGATAGTGATTCCACAATAATTCAGAAAGTGCTCCCTGAATATGTCAGATGGTGCTTCCACAGTATCTCAGGTTAATGCATCATCAATACGTCAGAAAGTGCTCCCTCAATACCTCAGAAACTGCTTCCTCAGTACCTCAGAAAGTGATCCATCAATACCCCAGATAGTACTCCCTGAATACCTCAGAAAGTGCTCCCTCAATACTTCATATAGTGCACCCTCATTAACTAGGATAGTGCTTCCTAAGCAGCTCAGAACATGCGCCCTCAATACCTCAGAAAGTGCTTCCACAATACCTCATATAGTGCTTCCTCAGTACCTCAGATAGTGCTTCCTCAGTACCTCAGAACATTATGCCTCAATACCTCAGATAGTGCTTCATTAGTAACTCAGACAGTGCTTCCTAAATACCTCAGGAAGTGCTCCCGCAGTAACTCAGATAGTGCACCCTCAATACCGCAGATAGTGCTCCCTCAATACCTCAGAAACTACTTCTTCAATACCTCAGAAGGAGCTCCCTCAAAGTCTCAGAAATGGCTGCACAATAACTCAGATAGTGCTCCCTCAATACCTCAGAAATTGCTCCCTTAATGCCTCAGAAATTGCTCCCTCTATACCTCAGAAAGTGCTCCCTCAATATCTCAGAAATTGCTCTCTCAATACCTCAGAAAGTGCTCCCTCAATAACTCAGATAGAGCACCCTCAGTACCTCAGAAATGGCTCCCTCAAGACCTCAGAAAGTGCTCCCTCAATACCTCAGATAGTGCACCCTCAATTCCTCAGAAAGTGCTCGCTCAATACCTCAGATAGTGCTTCCTCAACACTCAGAAATTGCTTCCTCAATACCTCAGATAGTGCTCCCTCAGTACCTCAGATAGTACTTCATCAGTACATCAGATAGTGTTTCTTTAATACCTCAGATAGTGCTTCCACAGTACCTCAGATTTGCTACCTCAATGCCTCAGAAAGTGCTCCCTCAGTATCTCAGAAAGTGCTCTCTCAGTCCCTCAGAAACTGCTCCCTCAGTACCTCAAATAGTACTCCCTCAATACCTCAGATAGTGCACTCTCAATACCTCAGAAAGTGCTCCCTCAATACCTCAGATAGTACTTCGTCAGTATATTAGATAGTGTATCCTCAATACCTCAGAAAGTGCGCCCTGAATACCTCAGATAGTGCACCCTCAATATGTCAGAACGTGCTCCCTCAATACCTCAGAAAGTGGTCACTCAATGCCACAGATAGCGGTCCCTCACTACCTTAGAAATGCTCCCTCAATACCTCAGTTAGTGCTTCCTCAATACCTCAGTTAGTGCTTCCTCAGCACTACAGATAGTGCACCCTCAATACCTCAGAAAGTACTCTCTCAATACCTGATAAGTAGCTCCCTCTATACCTCAGAAAGTACTCCCTCAGTACCTCAGATTGTGCTTCCTCCATCTGTCAGATAGTGCACACCCAATACCTCAGAAAGTGCTCCTTCAATACCTCAGATAATGCCTCCTCTGTCCCTCAGATAGTGCACACCCAATACCTCAGAAGGTGCTCCCTCAATACCTCAGAAAGTACTCCCTCAATACTTTAGATAATGCTCGCACAATAACACATAAAGTGCTCCCTCAATACCTCAGATAGTGCTGATTTAATACCTCAGAAAATGCACACTCTATAAGTCAGAAATTGCTCCCTCAGTACCTCAGATGGTGCTTGCTCAATACCTAGGAAAATGCTCCCTCAATACCTCAGAAAGTGCTCCCTCAATCCTGAGTTAGTCCATCCCTTAATACCTCATAAAATGCTCCCTCAATACGTAAGAAAGTGCTCCCTCAATACTTCAGATAGTGCTGCCTCAGTACCTCAGATAGTGCTTCCTCAATAGCTCAGATAGTGCACCCTCATTACCTCAGAAAGGGCTCCCGCAATACCTCAGATAATGCTCCCTCAATACCTCAGATAATGCTCCCTCAATACCACAGAAAGTGCTTCCTCAGTACCTCAGGTAGTGCTCCATCAATACCTCAGATAGTACTACCTCAATACCTCAGAAAGCGCTCCCTCAATACCTCAGAATGTGCTGCCTCAGTACTTCAGAAAGTGCTCCCTCATTCCCTCAGAAAGTACTCCCCAAATTCCTCAAATAGTGCTTACTCAGTACCTCCGATAGTGCTTCCTCAGTGCCTCAGAAAGTGCTCCCTCAGTACCTCAGAAAGTGCTCCCTCAATACCTCAGAAAGTGCTCCCTCGATACCTCAGATAATGCCTCCTCTGTCCCTCAGATGGTGCACACCCAATACCTCAGAAGGCGCTCCCTCAATACCTCAGAAAGTGCTCCCTCAATACATCAGAAATGATCCCTCAATACCTCAAAAAGTGATCTGTCAGTATCTCAGAAAGTGCTGCCATAATAACTCAGATAGTGCTTCCTCAATACCTCAGATGTGCAAACACAATTTCTCAGAAAGTGCTCCCTCAGAAATCAGAAAGTGTTCTCTCTGTACTTCAGAAACTGCTCCGTCAATACCTCACATAGTGTTTCTCCAATACCTTAGGAAGCTCTGCCCCACTACCTCAGACAGTGCTCCCTCAATACCTCAGATAATTCTGCCTCAATACTACAGAAAGTGCTCCCGCAATACCTCAAAATGTGCTACCTCAATACCACACTGTGTTCCCTCAATTCCTCAGATCGTGCTCCATCAATCCCTCAGAAAGTGCTCACTTAGTGCCTCAGATAGTGTTCCCTCAATACCTTAGAAAGTGCTCCCTCAATACCTCAGATAGTGCATCCTCAATACCTCAGGAAGTGCTCCCTCAATACCTCAGAATGTGCTCCATCAATGCCTCAGAAAGTGCTCCCTCAACACCTCAGATAGTGCTCCCTCAATACCTCAGAAAGTGTTCCCACAATACCTCAGAGATTGCTCCCTCAGTACCTCTGGAACTGCTCCCTGAATACATTAGAAAGTGATCCCTCAATACCTCACAAAGTGCTCTGACAGTACCTCAGAAAGTGTTCGCACAATACTTCTGTATTTCAGTACTTCAGGTGGTGTTTCCTCAGTACCTCAGATAGTACTTCCTCAGTACCACAGATAGTGCTCCCTCCATACCTCAGAAAGTGCTCCCTCAGTACCTCAGATAGTGCTCCCTCAATACCTCAAAAACTACTTGCTCAATACCTCAGACGGAGATCCTTCAATACCTCAGAATGGGCTCCCTCAATACCTCAGATAGTGCACCCTCAGTACATCAGAAATTGCTCCCTCGATAACTCAGAAAATGCCTCCTCTGTCCCTCAGATAGTGCACACCCAATACCTCAGAAGGTGCTCCCTCAATAGCTCAGAAAGTGCTCCCTCAATACTTTCGATAATGCTCCCACAATACCACAGAAAATGCTCCCTCAATACCTCAAATAGTGCTCACTCAATACCTTAGAAAATGCACACTTTATATGTCAGACATTGCTCCCTCAATACCACAGATAGTGTTTCCTCAGTACGTCAGATAGTGCACCCTCTATAACTCAGACAGATCTGCCTCCATACCTCAGAGAGTGCTTCCTCAGTACCTCAAATCGTGCTTCCTCAATACCTCAGAAAGTGCTCCCTCTGTACCTCAAATAGTGCTTCCTCAGGACATCAGATAATGCTTCCTTAATACCTCAGAAAGTGCTCCCTCAATACCTCAGATAATGCTCCCTCAATACCTTAGACTGTGCTCCCTCTATACCTCAGAAAGTGCTCCCTAATAACTCAGATAGTGCTTCCTCAATACCTCAGAAAGTACTCCCTCTATACCTCAGAAACTGCTCTCTCAATACATGAGAAAGTGATCCCTTAATATCTCAGAAAGTGCACAGTCAGTGCCCAGAAATTGTTCCCACAATAACTCAGATAGTGCTTCCTCAATACCGCAGATAGATCTCCCTGCATACCTCAGGTAGTGCATCCTCAGTTCCTCAGAAAGTGCTCCCTCAATACCTCAGATAGTGGTCCCTCAGTACCTCAGATAGTGCTTTGTCAGTACATCAGATAGTGGTCCCTCAGTTCATCAGATAGTGCTTTGTCAGTACATCAGATAGTGATTCCACAATACCTCAGAAAGTGCTCCCTGAATATGTCAGATGGTGCTTCCACAGTATCTCAGGTTAATGCATCATCAATACGTCAGAAAGTGCTCCCTCAATACCTCAGAAACTGCTTCCTCAGTACCTCAGAAAATGATCCATCAATACCCCAGATAGTACTCCCTGAATACCTCAGAAAGTGCTCCCTCAATACTTCATATAGTGCACCCTCATTAACTAGGATAGTGCTTCCTAAGCAGCTCAGAACATGCGCCTTCAATACCTCAGAAAGTGCTTCCTCAATACTTCATATAGTGCTTCCTCAGTACCTCAGATAGTGCTTCCTCAGTACCTCAGAACATGATCCCTCAATACCTCAGAAAGTACTCCCTCAGGACCTCAGATAGTGCTTCCTCAGTACCTCAGAACATGATGCCTCAATACCTCAGATAGTGCTTCATTAGTAACTCAGACAGTGCTTCCTAAATACCTCAGGAAGTGCTCCCGCAGTAACTCAGATAGTGTACCCTCAATACCGCAGATAGTGCTCCCTCAATACCTCAGAAACTACTTCTTCAATACCTCAGAAGGAGCTCCCTCAAAGTCTCAGAAATGGCTGCACAATAACTCAGATAGTGCTCCCTCAATACCTCAGAAATTGCTCCCTTAATGCCTCAGAAATTGCTCCCTCTATACCTCAGAAAGTGCTCCCTCAATATCGCAGAAATTGCTCTCTCAATACCTCAGAAAGTGCTCCCTCAATAACTCAGATAGAGCACCCTCAGTACCTCAGAAATGGCTCCCTCAAGACCTCAGAAAGTGCTCCCTCAATATCTCAGATAGTGCACCCTCAATTCCTCAGATAGTGCACCCTTAATACTGCAGAAAGTGCTTCCTCAGTACCTCAGAAAGTCCTCCATCAGTACCTCAGATAATGCTCCCGCAGGACCGAAGGTAGTGCTTCCTCAGGACCTCAGAAAGTGCTCCGTCAACAGCTCAGATCGTGCTGCCTCGGTACCTCAGATAATGCTCCCTCAGCACTCTGAAGTTGCTTCCTCAATAGTTCAGAAAGTGCATCCTCAGAACCACAGATAGTGCTCTCTTAATACATCAGAAACTGCTCCCTCAGTACCTCAGATAGTGCACCCTCAGTACCTCAGAAATTGCTCAATCAATACCACAGATACTGCTCCCTCAGAACCTCAGGTAGTGCTTCGTCAGTGTTTCCTCAATACCTCAGAAAGTGTGCCCTGAATAACTCAGATAGTGCTTCCTCAATACCTCAGAATGTGATCCCTCAATACCTCAGATAGTGCTTCCTCTGTACCTCAGACAGTCCTTCCTCAGTACCTCAGAGAGTGCTTCCTCAATTCGTCAGAACGTGATCCCGCAATACCTCAGATAGTGAACCCACAGTACCTCAGATAGTGCTCCCTCAATACCTCAGAAAGTGCTCTCTCTGTACCTCCAAAAGTGCAACCTCAACACCACGGAAAGTGCTTCCTCAGTACCTGAGAAAGTGCTCCCTCAGTACCTCAGAAAATGCTCACTCAGTACCATTGATAATGCTCCCTCAGTACCACAGGTAGTGCTTCCTCAGTACCGACCATGTGCTCCATCAATACCTCAGATAGTGCTCCCTCAGTACCCAGATGGTGCTTCCTCAATACCTCAGAAAGTGCTCCCTCAATACCTCAGATAGTGCTTCCACAATACCTCAGAGAATGCTTCCTCATTGCCTCAAAACGTGATCCCGCAATACCTCAGATAGTGAACCCTCAATAACTCAGATAGTGCTCCCTCAATACCTCAGAAAGCGCTCCCTCATCAACTCACAATGTGCTCGCTCAGTCCCTCAGAAACTGCTCCCTCAATATATCAGAATGTGCTCCTTCAATACCTCAGAAAGTGCTCTTTCAGTACCTCAGAACGTGCTTCCACAATAACTCAGATTGTCCTTTCTCAATACCTCGGATATGCTATGTCAATACCTCAGAAAGTGCTCACTCAGTAACTCAGAAAGTGCTCTCTCTGTACTTCAGAAATTGCACCCTCAATACCTCAGATATTGCACCCTCAATACCTCAGATAGTGCTCCCTCAGTACTTAAGGTAGTGCTTCGTCAGTACATCAGTGTTTCCTCAATTCCTCAGAAAGTGCTCCCTGAATACCTCAGATAGTGCTTCCTCAGTACCTCAAATAGTGCTTCCACAGTACCAGAGATTGTGCTCCCTCAATACCTCAGAAAGTGCTCTCTCAAGCCTCAGGAAGTGCTCCCTCAAACCTAAGGAAGTGCTCCCACAATACCGCAGAATGTGCTCCCTCAATACCTCAGAAAGTGTTCCCACAATACCTCAGAAATTGCTCCCTCAGTACCTCAGGAACTGCTCCCTCAATACATCAGAAAGTGATCCCTCAATACCTCAAAAAGTGCTCTGTCAGTACCTCAGAAAGTGTTGCCACAATACTTCTATATTTCAGTACTTCAGGTGGTGTTTCCTCAATACCTCAGATAGTGCTTCCACAGTACCTCAGATAGTGCTTCCTCAGTACTTCAGAAAGTGCTCCCTCAGTACTTCAGATAGTGCTTCCTCAATACCTCAGCCATGATCCCTCAATACCTGAGATAATGCTTCCTCAGTACCTCAGACAGTGCTCCCTCCATACCTCAGAAAGTAATCCCTCAGTACATCAGATAGTGCGCCCTCAATACCTCAAAAACTACTTGCTCAATACCTCAGATGGAGATCCTTCAATACCTCAGAATGGGGTCTCTCAAACCTCAGGAAGTGCTCCCTCAAACCTAAGGAAATGCTCCCTCTATACCTCAGAAAGTGCTTCCTCAGTACCACAGATAGTGCAACCTTTATACGTCAGAACGTGCTCCCTCAGTACCTCAGAAAGTGCTTCCTCAATACCTCAGTACCTCAGATAATGCTCCCTCAGTACCGCAGAAAGTGCGCTGTCAATACCTCAGATAGTGCTGCTTCAGAACCTCAGATAGCGCTCTCTCAGTACTGCACAAAGTGCACCATCAATACCTCAGAAAGTGCTCCCTCAGTACCTCAGACAGTGCTTCCTCAGTACCGCAGAAAGTGCGCCGTCAATACCTCAGATAATGCCGCCTCACTACCTCAGATAATGCTCTCTCAGTACACAGATGGTGCTTCCTCAATACCTCAGAAAGTGCTCCCTCTCTACCTCAGATAGACCTTCCTCAGTACATCAGATAATGCTTCCACAATACCTGAGAAAGTGCTCCCTCAATACCTCAGAAACTACTTGCTCAATACCTCAGAAGGAGCTCCCTCAATACCTCAGATAGTGCACCCACATTCCCTCAGATATTGATCCCTCAATACCTCAGAAAGTGCTCCCTCAATACGTCAAATAGTACACCCTCAATAACTCAGAAAGTGCACCCTCAATACCACATAGTGATTCCTCAGGACCTCAGAAAGTGCTCCCTCAATACCTCAGATAATGCTCCCTCAATGCCTCAGAAAGTGCTCCCTCGTTACCTCAGAAACTGCTTCCTCAGTACCTCAGATAGTGCTCCATCAATACCCCAGGTAGTATTCCCTGAACACCTCAGAAAGTGCTCCCCCAATACCTCAGATAATGCTCCCTCAATGCCTCAGATTGTGCTTCCTCAATACCTCAGAACGTGATCCCTCAATACCTCAGAACGTGATCCCTCAATACCTCAGAAAGTGCTCCCTCAATACTTTAGATATTGCTCCCACAATACCTCAGAAAGTACTCCCTCAATACCTCAGATAGTGCTTCCTTAGTAGCCCAGCTGGTGCTTCCTCAATACCTCAGAAAGTGCTAATCAATGCCACACAAAGTTGTCCCTCAATACCACACTAAGTGTTCCCTCAATTCCTCAGATAGTGTTCCCTCAATACCTTAGAATTTTTTCCCTCAATACTTCAGTTAGTGCTCCCTCAATACCTCAGATAGTGCTCCCTCAATACCTCAGAAAGTGCTCCCTCAGAACCTCAGAAACTGCTCCCTCAATCCATCAGAAAGTGATCCCTCAATACCTCAGAAATTGCTCTGTCAGTATCTCAGAAAGTGTTCCCTCAATATCTCAGAACGTTTTCTCTCACTACCTCAGATAGTGTTTCCTCAGTACATCAGATAGTGCTTCCTCAATACCTCAGACTTGCTCTCTCGATACCTGAGATAGTGCTTCCTCAATACCTCAGACTTGCTCTCTCAATACCTGAGATAGTGCTTCCTCAATACCTCAGAAAGTTCACCCTCAGTACCTCAGAAACTGCTCTCTCAATACATCAGAAATGATCCCTCAATACCTCAAAAAGTGCTCTGTCACTATCTCAGAAAGTGCTGCCACAATAACTTAGATAGTGCTTCCACAATACCTCAGATGTGCAAACACAATTTCTCAGAAAGTGCTCCCTCAGTACCTCAGAAACTGCTCCCTCAATACCTCACATATTGTTTCTCCAATACCTCAGGAAGCGCTGCCCCACTACCTCAGACAGTGCTCCCTGAATACCTCCGATAATTCTCCCTCAATACTACAGAAAGTGCTACCTCAATGCCAGGCAAAGTTGTCACTCAATACCACACTAAGTGTTCCCTCAATTCCTCAGATCGTGCTCCCACATACCTCAGAAAGTGCTCACTCAATGCCTTAGATAGTGTTCCCTCAATACCTTAGAAAGTGATCCTTCAATACCTCAGTTAGTGCTCCCTCAATACCTCAGATAGTGCATCCTCAATACCTCAGGAAGTGCTCCCTCAATGCCTCAGAACGTGCTCCCTCAATGCCTCAGAAAGTGCTGCCTCAAGACCTCAGATAGCGCTCCCTCAATACCTCAGAAAGTGTTATCACAATACCTCAGAAATTGCTCCCTCAGTACCTGAGGAACTGCTCCCTCAATACATTAGAAAGTGATCCCTCAATACCTCACAAAGTGCTCTGTCAGTACCTCAGAAAGTGTTCCCACAATACCTCAGAAAGTTTACTCTCAGTGCTTCAGATAGTGTTTCCTCAATACTTCAGATAGTGCTCCCTCAATACCTCAGCCGTAATCCCTCAAAACCTCAGATAGTGCTTCCTCAGTAACTCAGACAGTGCTTCCTCAAAACCTCAGAAAGTGCTCCCTCAGTACCTCAGATAGTACTTCCTCAGTGCCACAGATAGTGCTCCCTCCATACCTCAGAACGTGCTCCCTCAGTACCTCAGATAGTGCTCCCTCCATACCTCAGAACGTGCTCCCTCAGTACCTCAGATAGTACTCCCTCACTACATCAAAAACTACTTGCTCAGTACCTCAGACAGAGATCCTTCAATACCTCAGAATGGGCTCTCTCAATACCTCCGATAGTGCTCCCTCAATACCTCAGAAAGTGTTCCCACAATACCTCAGAAATTGCTCCCTCAGTACCTCAGGAACTGCTCTCTCAATACATCAGAAAGTGATCCCTCAATACCTCAAAAAGTGCTCTGTCAGTACCTCAGAAAGTGTTGCCACAATACTTCAGTATTTCAGTACTTCAGGTGGTGTTTCCTCAATACCTCAGATAGTGCTTCCACAGTACCTCAGATAGTGCTCCCTCAATACCTCAAAAACTACTTGCTCAATACCTCAGATGGAGATCCTTCAATACCTCAGAATGGGGTCTCTCAAACCTCAGGAAGTGCTCTCTCAAACCTCAGGAAGTGCTCCCTCAAACCTAAGGATGTGCTTCCTCTATACCTCAGAAAGTGCCCCCTCAGTTCCTCAGAGAGTGCTTCCTCAGTACCACAGATAGTGCAACCTCAATACCTCTGTACCTCAGATAATGCTCCCTCAGTACCGCAGGTAGTGCATCCTCAGTACCACAGAAAGTGTGCCGTCAATACCTCAGATAATGCCGCCTCACTACCTCAGATAGTGCTCTCTCAGTACCGCAGAAAGTGCGCCGTCAATACCTCAGATAATGCCGCCTCACTACCTCATATAGTGCTCTCTCAGTACACAGATGGTGCTTCCTCATTACCTGAGAAAGTGCTCCCTCTCTACCTCAGATAGAGCTTCCTCAGTACATCAGATAATACTTCCACAATACCTGAGAAAGTGCTCCCTCAATACCTCAGAAAGTGCTCCCTCAATACCTCAGATAGTCCACCCTCAATACTTCAGAAATGGCTCCCTCTATACCTCAGAAAGTGCTCCCTCAATACCTCAGATAGTCCACCCTCAATACCTCAGAAAGTGCACCCTCAATTCCTCAGATAGTGCACCCTCAATACTGCAGAAAGTGCTTCCTCAGTACCTGAGAAAGTCCTCCATCAGTACCTCAGATAATGCTCCCGCAGTACCGAAGGTAGTCCTTCTTCAGGACCTCAGAAAGTGCTCCGTCAACAGCTCAGATTGTGCTGCCTCAGTACCTCAGATAATGCTCCCTCAGCACTCTGAAGGTGCTTCCTCAATAGCTCAGAAAGTGCATCCTCAGAACCACAGATAGTGCTCCATCAATACATCAGAAACTGCTGCCTCAGTACCTCAGATAGTGCACCCTCAGTACCTCAGATAGTGCACCCACAGTACCTCAGAAATTGCTCAATCAATACCACAGATACTGCTCCCTCAGTAGACAATAGACAATAGACAATAGATGCAGGAGTAGGCCATTCTGCCCTTCGAGCCTGCACCGCCATTCAATATGATCATGGCTGATCATTCCTAATCAGTATCCTGTTCCTGCCTTATCTCCATACCCCTTGACTCCACTATCTTTAAGAGCTCTATCCAATTCTTTCTTAAATGAATCCAGAGACTGGGCCTCCACTGCCCTCTGGGGCAGAGCATTCCACACAGCCACCACTCTCTGGGTGAAGTAGTTTCTCCTCATCTCTGTCCTAAATTGTCTACCCCGTATTTTTAAGTTGTGTCCTCTGGTTCGGCACTCCCCCATCAACGGAAATATGTTTCCTCCTGCCAGAGTGTCCAATCCTTTCATAATCCTATACGTTTCAATCAGATCCCCTCTCAGTCTTCTAAACTCAAGGGTATACAAGCCCAGTCGCTTCAGTCTTTCCGTGTAAGGCAATCCTGCCATTCCAGGAATTGACCTCGTGAACCTACGCTGCACTCCCTCAATAGCCAGAATGTCTTTCCTCAAATTTGGCGACCAGAACTGTACACAGTACTCCAGGTGTGGTCTCACCAGGGCCCTGTACAGCTGCAGAAGCACCTCTTTGCTTCTATACTCAATCCCTCTTGTTATGAAGGTCAGCATGCTATTAGCCTTCTTCACGACCTGCTGTACCTGCATGCTTGCCTTCATTGACTGGTGGACAAGAACACCCAGATCTCTCTGAACAGCCCCTTTACCTAATTTGATACCATTGAGGTAGTAATCTGCCTTCCTGTTCTTGCCACCAAAGTGGATAACCAGACATTTATCCACATTAAACTGCATCTGCCATGCATCTGCCCACTCACCTAACTTGTCCAGGTCACCCTGTTATCTCCTAACATCCTCATCACATTTCACCCTACCACCTAGCTTTGTTTCATCAGCAAATTTGCTAATGTTATTGCTGATACCATCTTCTATATCATTTACATATATTGTAAAAAGCTGCGGTCCCAGCACGGATCCCTGCGGTACCCCACTGGTCACTGCAGTACCTCAGGTAGTGCTTCGTCAGTGTTTCCTCAATACCTCAGAAAGTGTGCCCTGAATACCTCAGATAGTGCTTCCACAGTACGTCAGATATTATACCCTCAATACGTCAGATAGTACTCCCTCAATACCTCAGATAGTGCTCCCTCAATACCTCAAAACGTGAACCCTCCATAGCTCAGATAGTGCTTCCTCGGTACCACAGATAATGCACCCTCAAAACGTCAGATAGTGCTCCCTCAATACATCAGAAAATAGTCGCTCATTAACTGAGAAAGAACTCCCTCAATACCACAGAAAGTGCACTCTCAGTACAACAGAAAATGTTGTCTCAAACCTGAGGAAGTGCTCCTTTAAAAACTGAGCTCGTGCTTCCTCAGTATCACAGATAGTGCACCCTCAATACCTCAGAATGTGCTCCCTCAATGCCACAGATAGTGCACCCTCAGTACCACAGAAAGTGCACCCACAGTACCTCAGAAATCGCTACCTCAGTAGCTCAGAAAGTGCTCCCTCAGTACCTCAGAAAATGCTCACTCAGTACCGCAGGTAGTACTTCCTCACGACCGCAGACAGTGCTCCATCAATACCTCAGATAGTGCTCCCTCTATACCTCAGAAGGTGCTCCCACTGTACCGCAGAAAGTGCTCCCTCAATACCTCAGATAATACTCCCTCAATACCTCAGAAAGTGCTCCCTCAGTAACTCAGAAACTGCTTCCTCAGTACCTCAGATAGTACTTCATCAATACATCAGATAGCACTCCCTCAATACCTCTGAAACAGCTCCCTCAATACCTCATATAGTGAAATCTCAATAACTCAGATAGTGCTTCCTAAGTACCTCAGAAGGTCGTCCCTCAATACCTCAGAAAGTTCCCCCTCAGTACTTTAGATAATGCTCCACAATATCTCAGAAAGTGCTCACTCAATACCTCAGATATTGCTCACTCAATACCTTAGAAAGTTCACTCTCTACGTGTCAGAAATTGCTCCCTCAGTACCTCAGATGGTGCTTGCTCTCTACCTCAGAAAGTGCTTCCTCAATACCTCAGAACGTGATCATTCAATACCTCAGATAGTACTTCCTCTGTACCTCAGATAGTGCTTCCTCAATACCTCAGAATGTGATCCCTCAATACCTCAGATAGTACTTCCTCTGTACCTCAGACAGTGCTTCCTCAGTACCTCAGAGAGTGCTTCCTCAATACCTCAGATAGTGCTTCCTCTGTACCTCAGACAGTCCTTCCTCAGTACCTCAGAGAGTGCTTCCTCAATTCGTCAGAACGTGATCCCGCAATACCTCAGATAGTGAACCCACAGTACCTCAGATAGTGCTCCCTCAATACCTCAGAAAGTGCTCTCTCTGTACCTCCAAAAGTGCAACCTCAACACCACGGAAAGTGCTTCCTCAGTACCTGAGAAAGTGCTCCCTCAGTACCTCAGAAAATGCTCACTCAGTACCATTGATAATGCTCCCTCAGTACCACAGGTAGTGCTTCCTCAGTACCGACCATGTGCTCCATCAATACCTCAGATAGTGCTCCCTCAGTACCCAGATGGTGCTTCCTCAATACCTCAGAAAGTGCTCCCTCAATACCTCAGATAGTGCTTCCACAATACCTCAGAGAATGCTTCCTCATTGCCTCAGAACGTGATCCCGCAATACCTCAGATAGTGAACCCTCAATAACTCAGATAGTGCTCCCTCAATACCTCAGAAAGTGCTCCCTCATCAACTCACAATGTGCTCGCTCAGTCCCTCAGAAACTGCTCCCTCAATACATCAGAATGTGCTCCTTCAATACCTCAGAAAGTGCTCTTTCAGTACCTCAGAACGTGCTCCCACAATAACTCAGATTGTCCTTTCTCAATACCTCGGATATGCTATGTCAATACCTCAGAAAGTGCTCACTCAGTAACTCAGAAAGTGCTCTCTCTGTACTTCAGAAATTGCACACTCAATACCTCAGATATTGCACCCTCAATGCCTCAGATAGTGCTCACTCAGTACTTAAGGTAGTGCTTCGTCAGTACATCAGTGTTTCCTCAATTCCTCAGAAAGTTCTCCCTGAATACCTCAGATAGTGCTTCCTCAGTAGCAGAGATTGTGCTCCCTCAATACCTCAGAAAGTGCTCTCTCAAACCTCAGGAAGTGCTCCCTCAAACCTAAGGAAGTGCTCCCTCAATACCGCAGAATGTGCTCCATCAATGCCTCAGAAAGTGCTCCCTCAATACCTCAGAAAGTGTTCCCACAATACCTCAGAAATTGCTCCCTCAGTACCTCAGAACGTGCTCCCACAATACTTCAGTATTTCAGTACTTCAGGTGGTGTTTCCTCAGTACCTCAGATAGTGCTTCCACAGTACCTCAGATAGTGCTTACTCAGTACCTCAGATAGTGCTTCCTCAATACCTCAGAAAGTGCTCCCTCAGTACCTCAGACAGTGCTTCCTCAATACCTCAGCCATGATCCCTCAATACCTCAGATAATGCTTCCTCAGTACCTCAGACAGTGCTCCCTCCATACCTCAGAAAGTAATCACTCAGTACCTCAGATAGTGCGTCCTCAATACCTCAAAAACTACTTGCTCAATATCTCAGATGGAGATCCTTCAATACCTCAGAATGGGGTCTCTCAAACCTCAGGAAGTGCTCTCTCAAATCTCAGGAAGTGCTCCCTCAAACCTAAGGAAGTGCTCCCTCTATACCTCAGAAAGTGCTCCCTCAGTACCTCAGAGAGTGCTTCCTCAGTACCACAGATAGTGCAACCTCAATACGTCAGAAAGTGCTCCCTCAGTACCTGAGAAAGTGCTCCCTCAGTACCTCAGAAAGTGCTTCCTCAATACCTCAGTACCTCAGATAATGCTCCCTCAGTACCGCAGGTAGTGCATACTCAGTACCGCAGAAAGTGCGCCGTCAATACCTCAGATAATGCTGCTTCAGTCCCTCAGATAGTGCTCTCTCAGTACCGCAGAAAGTGCGCCGTCAATACCTCAGATAATGCTGCTTCAGTCCCTCAGATAGTGCTGTCTCAGTACCGCAGAAAGTGCGCCGTCAATACCTCAGAAAGTGCTCCCTCAGTACCTCAGACAGAGCTTCCTCAGTACCGCAGAAAGTGCGCCGTCAATACCTCAGATAATGCCGCCTCACTACCTCAGACAGTGCTCTCTCAATACCTCAGAAAGTGCTCCCTCAATACCTCAGAAAGTGCTCCCTCAATACCTCAGATAGTGCACCCTCAATACCTCTGAAACTACTTGCTCAATAACTCAGAAGGAGCTCCCTCAATACCTCAGATAGTGCACCCCCATTCCCTCAGATATTGCTCCCTCAAAACCTCAGAAAGTGCTCCCTCAATACGTCAGATAGTACACACTCAATAACTCAGAAAGTGCACCCTCAATACCACATAGTGATTTCACAGGACCTCAGAAAATGCTCCCTCAATACCTCAGATAATGCTCCCTCAATGCCTCAGAAAGTGCTCCCTCGTTACCTCAGAAACTGCTTCCTCAGTACCTCAGATAGTTCTCCATCAATACCCCAGATAGTACTCCCTGAATACCTCAGAAAGTGCTCCCTCAATACCTCAGATTGTGCACCCTCAATAACTCAGATTGTGCTTCCTCAATACCTCAGAACGTGATCCCTCAATACCTCAGAAAGTGCTCCCTCAATACCTCAGAGAGTGCTCACTCAATAGCTTAGAAAATGCACACTCTATATGTCAGAAATTGCTCCCTCAGTACCTCAGATGGTGCTTGCTCAATACCTCAGAAATTGCTCCCTCAATACCTCATATAGTGCACCCTCAATAACTCAAATAGTGTTTCCTAAGTAGCTCAGAAAGTGCTCCCTCAGTACATCAGATAATGCTCCCTCAGTATGTCAGATAATACTCCCTCAGTACTCAGATGATGTTTCCTCAATACCTCAGATAGTGCTCCCCAATACCTCAGAAAGTGCTCCCTCAATATCTCAGATAGTGCACCCTCAGTACCTCAGAAAGTGCTCCCTCAATACCTCAGATAGTGCACCCTCAATACCTCAGAAAGTGTTCCCTCAATACCTCAGATAGTGCACCCTCAATACTGCAGAAAGTGCTTCCTCAGTGCCTCAGAAAGTGCTCCCTCAGTATCTCAGAAAGTCCTCCATCAGTACCTCAGATAATGCTCCCTCAGTACTCTGAAGGTGCTTCCTCAATAGCTCAGAAAGCGCATCCTCAGAACCACAGATAGTGCTCCCTCAATACATCAGAAACTGCTCCCTCAGTACCTCAAGATAGTGCACCCTCAGTACCTCAGAAATTGCTCAATCAATACCACAGATACTGCTCCCTCAGAACCTCAGGTAGTGCTTCGTCAGTTTTTCCTCAATACCTCAGAAAGTGTGCCCTGAATACCTCAGATAGTGCTTCCACAGTATGTCAGATATTACAATCTCAATACCAGGAAGTGCTCTCTCAGGGCCTCAGATAGTGCTCCCTCAATACCTCAGAACGTGCACCCTCAATGCCACAGAAAGTGCTTCCTCAGTACCTCAGATAATGCTCACTCAGTACTGCAGGTAGTACTTCCTCAGTTCCGCAGAAAGTGCTCCAACAATACCTCAGATAGTGCTGCTTCAGTACCTCAGTTAGGGCAACCTCAGCATCTCAGAAAGTGCTCCCTCAATACCTCAGATAGTTCCCCTTCAGTATCTCAGAAAGTGCTCCCTCAATACCTCAGATAGTGCACCCTCAATGTCTCAGATAGTGCACCCTCAATACCTCAGATAGTGCTCCCTCAGTACCTCAGAAAGTGCTCCCTCAGTACCTCAGATAGTGCACCCTTACTATCTCAGATAGTACACCCTTAATACCTCATATAGTGCTTGCTAAGTACCTCAGAAGGTGCTCCCACAGTACCGCAGAAAGTGCTCCCTCAATACCTCAGATAATACTCCCTCAATACCTCAGAAAGTGCTCCCTCAGTACCTCAGAAACTGCTTCCTCAGTACCTCAGATAGTACTTCATCAATACATCAGATAGTACTCCCTCAATACCTCTGAAACAGCTCCCTCAATACCTCAGATAGTGCAATCTCAATAACTCAGATAGTGCTTCCTAAGTACCTCAGAAGGTGGTCCCTCAATACCTCAGAAAGTTCTCCCTCAATACTTTAGTTAATGCTCCCACAATATCTCAGAAAGTGCTCTCTCAATATCTCAGATATTGCTCACTCAATACCTTAGAAAGTTCACTCTCTACGTGTCAGAAATTGCTCCCTCAGTACCTCAGATGGTGCTTGCTCTCTACCTCAGAGAGTGCTTCCTCAATATCTCAGAACGTAATCCCGCAATACCTCAGATGGTGAATCCTCTGTACCTCAGAAAGTGCTTTCTCAATACCTCAGAAAGTGCTCTCTCAGTACCTCAGAAAGTGCTCCCACAAAAACTGAAATTGTGCTTCCTCAATACCTTGGATGTGCTACGTCAATACCTCAGAAAGTGCTCTCTCTGTACCTCAGAAAGTGCACCCTCAACACCACGGAAAGTGCTTCCTCAGTACCTGAGAAAGTGCTCCCTCAGTACCTCAGAAAATACTCTCTCAGTACCATTGCTAATGCTCCCTCAGTACCGCAGGTAGTGCTTCCTCAGTACCGACCATGTGCTCCATCAATACCTCAGATAGTGCTCCCTCAGTACCCAGATGGTGCTTCCTCAATACCTCAGAAAGTACTCCCTCTCTACCTCAGATAATGCTTCCTCAGTACATCAGATAGTGCTTCCACAATACCTGAGAAAGTGCTTCCTCAATACCTCAGAAACTACTTGCTCAATACCTCAGAAGGAGCTCCCTCAATACCTCAGAAACTGCTCCCTCAATACATCAGAAAGTGCTCCCTTAATACCTCAGATAGTGCTCTCTCCGTACCTTAGAAATTGTTCCCACAATAACTCAGATAGTGCTTCTTCAGTACCTCAGATAGTGCATCATCAATACCTCACATAGTGCTTCCTCAACACCTCAGAGAATGCTTCCTCAATGCCTCAGAACGTGATCCCGCAATACCTCAGATAGTGAACACTCAATACCTCAGATAGTGAACCCTCAATACCTCAGAAAGCACTCCCTCATCAACTCACAATGTGCTCTCTCAGTCCCTCAGAAACTGCTCCCTCAATACTTCAGAAAGTGCTCTCTCAGTACCTCAGGTAGTGCTCCCTCAATACCTAAGGAAGTGCTCCCTCAATACTTCAGAAACTACTTGCTCAATACCTCAGAAGGAGCTCCTTCAATATCTCGGGAAGTGCTACCTCAATATCTCAGATAGTGCACCCTCATAACTCAGAAATTGCTCCCTCAATACCTCAGAAAGTGCTCCCTTAATACCTCAGAATGTGCACCCTCAATACCTCAGAAACTGTTTCCTCAGTACCTGAGAAAGTGCTCCATCAGTACCTCAGATAATGCTCCCTCTGTACCTCAGACAGTGCTTCCTCAGTACCGCAGAAAGTGTGCCGTCAATAGCTCAGATAGTGCTGCCTAAATACCTCAGATAGAGCTCTCTCAGTACACAGATGGTGCTCCCTCAATACCTCAGAAAGTGTTCCCGCAATACCTCAGATAGTGCACGCTCACTAACTCAGAAAGTGCACTCTCAATACTATAGATAGTGCTTCCTCAATACCTCAGAAAGTGCTCCCTTAGTACCTCAAAGTGCTTCCTCAATACCTCAGAAGGTGCTTCCTCAATACCTCAGAAAGTGCTTCCTCAATGCCTCAGATAGTGCTCCCTCAGTACCTCAGAAAGTGCTTCCTCAATACCTCAGAAAGTGCTTCCTCAATACCTCAGAAAGTGCTCTCTCAGTACCTCAGAATGTGCTTCCTCAGTACCACAGATAGTGCTCCCTCAATACTTCATAAAGTGCTCCCTCAATACCTCAGAACGTGCTCCCTCAGTACCACAGATAGTGCTCCCTCAATACCTCAGAAACTACTTGCTCAATACCTCAGAAGGAGCTCCTTCAATACCTCGGGAAGTGCTCCCTCAATACCTCAGATAGTGCACCCTCATAACTCAGAAATTGCTCCCTCAATACCTCAGAAAATGCTTCCTTAATACCTCAGAATGTGCATTTTCAATACCACAGAAACTGTTTCCTCAGTACCTCAGAAAGTGTTCCCTCAGTACCTCAGAAAGTGCACCCTCAATACCACAGAAACTGTTTCCTCAGTACCTCAGAAAGTGCTCCCTCAGTACCTCAGTTAATGCTCCCTCAGTACCGCAGGTAGTTCTTCCTCAGTACCACAGAAAGTGCGCCGTCATTACCTCAGATAGTGCACCCTCAATAACTCAGAAAGTGCACCCTCAATACCATAGATAGTGCTTCCTCAGGACCTCAGAAAGTGCTCCCTCAGTACCTCAGAAAATGCTCCCTCAATACCTCAGATAGTACACCCTCAGTACCTTCGATAGTGCTTCGTCAGTACATCAGAAAGTGTTTCCTCAATACCTCAGAAAGTGCGCCCTGAATACCTCAGATAGTACTTCCACAGTACCTCAGATATTACACCCTCAATACGTCAGAAAGTGCCCCCTCAGTACCTCAGATAGTTCTCCTCAATACCTCAGATACTGCTTGATCAATACCTCTGAAAGTGCTTCCTCAATACCTCAGAGTGCTTTCTCAATACCTCAGAACGTGATCCCTCAATAGCTCAGATAGTGCTTCCTCAGTACGTCAGATAGTGCTTCCTCAGTACCACAGATAGTGCACCCTCAATACGTCAGAAAGTGCTTCCTCAGTACCTCAGATAGTGCTCCCTCAGTACCACAGATAGTACACCCTCAGTACCTCAGATAGTGCTCCCTCAGTACCACAGATAGTGCTCCCTCAATACATCAGAAAGTAGTCGCTCAATACCTGAGAAGGAGCTCCCTCAATACCTCAGAAAGTGCTCTCTCAAACCTCAGGAAGTCCTCCCTCAATACCTCAGACAATGCAATCTCAATAACTCGGATAGTGCTTCCTAAATTCCTCAGAAGGTGGTACCTCAATGCCTCAGAAAGGTCCCCCCCAAAACTTTAGATAATGCTCCCACAATACCTCAGAAGGTGCTCCCTCAATACCTCAGGGAGTGCTCACTCAATACCTTAGAAAGTGCACCCTCTATATGTCAGAAAGTGCTCCCTCAGTACCTCAGATAGTGTTCCCTCAATATCTCAGATAGTGCTCCCTCAATACCTCAGAAAGTGCACCCTTAATACCTCAGAAAGTGCTCCCTCAGTACCTTGGAAAGTACTCCCTCAGTACCACAGATGATGCTCCCTCAGTACCTCAGATAGTGCTTCCTCAGATCCTCAGAAATTGCTCCCTCAATACCTCAGAATGTGCTCCCTCAATACCTCAGATAGTGCTCCCCAATACCTTAGATAGTGCTCCCCAATACATCAGATAGTGCTCCCTCAATACCTCAGAAAGTGCTCCCGCAGTACCTCAGATAGTGCTCCCTCAGTTCCTCAGATAGTGCTCCCTCAACACCTCAGAAAGAGCTTCATCCATACCTCAGAAAGTGCTCCCTCAATGCCTCAGAAAGTGCTTCCTCAATGCCTCAGAAATTGCTTCCTCAATGCCTCAGAAAGTGCTCCCTCACTACCTCAGAAAGTCCTCCCTCAATACCTCAGATAGTGCTTCCTAAGTACCTCAGAAGGTGCTCCCACAATACCTCAGAAAGTGCTCCCTCAATTCCTCAGAGAGTGCTCACTGAATACCTTAGAAAGTGCACCCTCTATATGTCAGATAGTGCTCCCTCAGTACCTCAGATCTCCGTCCCGCAATACCTTGGAAATTGAATTAGATTAGATTAGATTAGATTACTTACAGTGTGGAAACAGGCCCTTCGGCCCAACAAGTCCACACCGCCCCGCCGAAGCGCAACCCACCCATACCCCTACATCTACCCCTTACCTAACACTACGGGCAATTTAGCATGGCCAATTCACCTGACTGGCACATCTTCGGACTGTTGCTCCCACAATACCTCCAAAAGTGCTTCCTCAATACCACAGGTAGTGCACCTTCAGTACCTCAGATAGTGCACACCCAATACCTCAGAAAGTGCTACCTCAATACCTCAGAAAGTGCACCCTTAATACCTCAGAAAGTACTCCCTCAATACCTCAAACTTGTGCTGCCTCAGTTCCTCAGATTGTGCTCCCTCAATACGTCATAAAGTGCTTCCTCAGTACCTCAGATAGTGCTTCAATACCTCAGATAGATCTTCCTCAATACCTCTGATTGTGCTCCCTCAGTACCTCAGATAGTGCTTGCTAAATACCTCAGAAAGTGTTCCCTCTGTACCTCAGATAGTGCTTCCTCAGTACATCAGATAGTGGTTCCTCAATACCTCAGACAGTGCTCCCTCAATACCTCAGAAGGTGCTCCTACAGTACATCGGAAAGTGCTCCCCAATACCTCAGAAAGTGCTCCCTCAATACCTCAGATAGTGCACCTTTAGTACCTCAGAAAATGCTCCCTCAATACCTCAGAAAAGGCTCCCTCAATGCCTCAGATAGTGCTTCCTAAGTAGCTCAGAAGGTGTTCCCTCAATATCTCAGATTGTTCACACTCAGTACCACAGATAGTGCTCCCTCAATACCTCAGAATGTGCTCCCCCAATACCTCAGATAGAGCACTCTCATTACCTCAGAATGTGTTTCCACAATACCTCATATAGTGCTCCCTCAATACATCTGATAGTGCTCCCTCAATACCTCAGAAGGTGCTCCCTCAATACCTCAAATTAGTGCTGCCTCAGTACCTCAGAAAGTGCTCCCTCAATATGTCATATAGTGCTTCCTCAACACCTCAGATAGATCTTCCTCAATACCTCTGATTGTGCTCCCTCATTACCTCAGATAGTGCTCCCTCAATACCTCAGAAGGAGCTCCCTCAATACCTCAGCAAGTGTTCCCTCAATATCACAGATAGTGCACACTCAGTACCTCAGAAAGTGCTCCCTCAATACCTCAGAAATTTCTCCCTCAATACCTCAAATAGTTCACCCTCAATACGCCAGAAAGTGCTCCCTCAATACCTCAGATAGTGCAACCACAATAACTCAGAAAGTGTTCCCTCAGTACCTCAGAAAATGCTCCCCCAGTACCTCAGATATCCGTCCCTCAATACCTCCAAAACTACTCCCTCAATACCTCAGGTAGTGCTCCCTCAGTACCTCTGATATCTCAGACAGTGCTCTCTCAATATCTCAGTAGTGCTTCCTCAGTGCCTCAGATAGTGCACCCTCAGTACTCACATGGTGCTTCCTCAATATCTCAGAAAGTTCTCGCTCAATACCTCAGAGGGAGCACCCTCAATACCTCAGAAAGTGCTTACTCTGTACCACAGATAGTGCACCCTCAATACGTCAGAAAGTGCTCCCTCAGTACCTCAGATAGTGCTTCCTCAATATCTCAGAAAGTTCTCGCTCAATACCTCAGAGGGAGCACCCTCAATAACTCAGAAAGTGTTCCCTCAATACCTCAGATAGTGTACACTCTGTACTTCAGACAGTGCTTCCTCAGTACTCAGACAGTGCTCCCTCAGTAGCTCAGAAAGTGCTTACTCAATACCTCAGAAAGTGCTCCCGCAGTACCTCAGAAAATTGCTTCCTCAATACCTCAGGAAGTGCTTGCTCAATACCTCAGAAAGTATTCCCTCAATACTTCAGATAGTGCTTCCTCAGTACTTCAGATACCTCAGAAAGTACTCCCTCAATACCTCAGATAGTCCGTCCCTCATTACCTCAAAAAGTGCTCCCTCAGTTCCGCATATAGTGCTCCCTGAGCACCTTAGCTCGCGCACCTTCAGTACTTCAGAAAATGCTCCATCAATACCTCAGATAGTACACCCTCAGTATATCAGAAATTGTTCCCTCACTACCTCAGAAAGTGCTCCCTCAATACCTCAGAAAAGGCTTCCACAATATCTAAGAAAGTGCTCCCTCAGTATCTCAGATAGTGCTTCCTACGTACCTCAGAAGGTGCTCCCTCAATACCTTAGAAAGTGCTCCCTCCATGCTTTAGATAATGGTCTCACAATACCTCAGAAAGTGCTCCCTCAATACCTCAGATAGTGCACACTCTGTACTTCAGACAGTGCTTCCTCAGTGCTCAGACAGTGCTCTCTCAATACCTCAGATAGTGCACACGCAGAACCTCAGACAGGGCACCCTCAATACGGCAGAAACTGGTCCCTCAGTACCTCAGATAGTGCTTCCACAATACCTCAGAAAATACTCACTCAATACCTCAGGAGTTCCCTTAATACCTCAGATAGTGCTCCCTCAATACCTCAGATAGTACACCCTTAGTGCCTCAGTAATTGCTCCCTCAATACCTCAGATAGTGCACCCTCAATACCTCAGAAAGTGCTTCCTCAGTACCGCAGAAAGTGCGTCCTCAATACCTCAGATAGTGCTTCGTCAGAACCTCAGAAAGTGCTGCCTCAATTCCTCAGATAGTGCTACCTCAATACCTCAGATAGTGATTCCTCAGATCCTCAAAAATTGCTCCCTGAATACCACAGATTGTGCTTCCTTAATACCTCAGAAAGTACTTCTTCAGCACCACAGATAATGCTCCCTCAATACCTCAGAGTGTGATCGCTCAATACCTCAGATAGTGCTCCCCCATACCTTAGATGGTGCTCCCTCAATACCTCAGATAGTGTTCCTCAATACCTCACATAGATCTCCCTCAATACCTCAGAGAGTGCTCCCTCAGTACCTCAGGCAGTGCTTGCTCAATACCTCAGAAAGTGCTCCCTCAGTACCTCAGGCAGTGCTTCCTCAGTACCTCAGAAAGCGTTCCCTCAATACTTGAGTTATTGCACACTCAGTACCTCACATAGTGCTTCCGCATTACCTGAGAAAGTGCTCCCTCAATACCTCAGATAGTGTTCCTTAATGCCTCAGATGGATCTCCCTCAATACCTCAGAAAATGTCCGCTCAGTACCTCAGAGAGTGCTTCCTCAGTACATCAGATAGTGCCTCCTCAATACTTCAGAAAGTGCTCCCTCAATACCTCAGGGAATGCTTCCTCAGTAAATCAAATAGTGCTTCCTCAATACCTCAGATAGTACTTCCTCAGTACCTCAGATAGTGCTTGCTCACCACCACAGAGAGTACTCCCTCAGTACCTCAGAAAGTACTCCCTCAATACCTCAGACAGTGCTCCCTCAGTACCTCAGATAGTGCTATCTCATTACCTCAGAGAGTGCTCCCTCAGCACTCACATTGTACTTCCTCAATACCTCAGAAAGTGCTCCCTCGGTACCACAGATAGTGCACACTCAGTACGTCAGCAAGTGCTCCCTCTTGACCTCAGAAGGAGTACCCACAATACCTCAGAAAGTGCTCCCTCAATATCTCAGATAGTGCTCCCCATGCCTTGGATTTTGCTCCCTCAATACCTCAGAAAGTGCTCCCTCAATACCTCAGATAGTACTCCCCCAATACCTCAAATAGTGCTCCCTCAATACCTCAGAAAGTGCTACCTTAGTACCTCATATAATGCTCACTCAATAGCTCAGAAAGTGCTCACTCAATACCTCAGAAAGTGGTACCTCAGTACATCAGATAGTGCTCCCTCAGTTCTTCAGAAACTGCTCCCTCAATACCTCAGATAGATCTCCCTCAATACCTCAGAGAGTGCTCCCTCAGTACCTCAGGCAATGCTTGCTCAATACCTCAGAAAGTGCTCCCTCACTACCTGAGATATTGCTCCCTCAGTACCTCACTTAGTGCTTGCTCATTACCTCAGAAAGGACACCCTCAGTACCTCAGATAGTGCTTCCTCAATACCTCATAAGTGCTCACTCAATACCCGAGATATTGCACCCTCAGTACCTCAGATAGTGCTTGCTCAATACCTCAGACAGTACTCCCTCAGTATCTCAGATTGTGCTTCCTCAATACCTCAGAAAGTGCTCCCTCAGTATCTCAGAGAGTGCTTCCTCAGTACCTCAGATAGTGCTCGCTCAGTACCTCAGAAAGTACTCCCTCAGTACCTCAGAAAGTACCCCCTCAATACCTCAGATAGTGCTTCGTCAGTTCCTCAGATAGTGCACACCCAATACCTCAGAAAGGGCTCCCTCTGTACCTCAGATTGTCCGTCCCTCATTACCTCAGTTCGTGATCCTTCAATATCTCAGATAGTGCTCGCTGAATACCTTAGACAGCGCACCTTCAGTATATCAGAAAATGCTCGATCAATACCTCCAATAGTATACCCTCAGTACCTCAGAAAGTGCTCCCTCAACACCTCAGATAGTGTTCCTCAATACCTTCAGATAGTGTTCCTCAATACCTCAGAGAGATCTCCCTCAATACCTCAGAGAGTGCTCCCTCAGTACCTCAGGCAATGCTTGCTCAATACCTTAGAAAGTGCTCCCTCAGCACCTGAGACATTGCTCCCTCAGTAACTCACATAGTGCTTGCTCAATACCTCTGAAAGTACTCCCTCAGTATCGCAGATGGTACTTACTCAATACCTCAGATAGTGCTCCCCATGCCTTAGATTTTGCTCCCTCAATACCTCAGAAAGTGCTCCCTCAATACTGCAGATAGAACACCCAATACCTCAAATAGTGCTCCCTCAATACCTCAGATAGTGCTCCCCCAATACCTCATATAGTGCTCCCTCAATACCTTAGAATGTGCTACCTCAGTACTCATATAATGCTCACTCAATAGCTTAGAAAGTGCTCACTCAATACCTCAGAAAGTGCTCCCTCTGTACATCAGAAAATTGCTTCCTCAATAAATCAGAAAGTGCTCCCTCAGTACCTCAAATAGTGCTCCCTCAATACTTCAGATAGTGTTCCTCAATACCTCAGATAGATCTCCCTCAATACCTCAGAAAGTGCTCCCTCAGTGCCTCAGGCAATGCTTGCTCAATACCTCAGAAAGTGCTCCCTCAGTACCTCAGAGAGTGCTTCATCAGTACATCAGAAAGTGCTTCCTCAATACCTCAGTAAGTGCTCCCTCAATACCCGAGATATTGCACCCTCAATGCCTCAGATAGTGCTTGCTCAATACCTCAGACAGTACTCCCTCAGAATCTCAGATAGTGCTTCCTTAATACCTCAGAAAGTGCTCCCTCAGTACCTCAGAGACTGCTTCTTCAGCAAATCAAATAGTGCTTCCTCAATACCTCAGAAAGTGCTCCCTCAATACCTCAGAAAGTACTCCCTCAGTACCTCAGAATGTACTCCCTCAATACCTCAGATAGTGCTTCCTCAGTTCCTCAAATATTGCACACCCAATACCTCAGAAAGGGCTCCCTCTGTACCTCAGATTGTCAGTCCCTCATTACCTCAGTAAGTGCTCCCTCAATACCTCAGATAGTGCTCCCTGAATACCTTAGACAGCGCACCTTCAGTATCTCAGAAAATGCTCCATCAATACCTGAGATAGTACACTCTCAATACCTCAGAAAGTGCTGCCACAATCCCTCAGATAGTGCTCCCTCAATACCTTCAGATAGTGTTCCTCAATACCTCAGAGAGATCTCCCTCAATACCTCAGAGAGTGCTCCCTCAGTACCTGAGATATTGCTCCCTCAGTACCTCACTTAGGGCTTGCTCAATACCTCAGAAAGTAGACCCTCAGTATCTCAGATACTGCTTCCTCAATACCACAGAAAGTGCTCCCTCAGTACCTCAGGGAGTGCTTGTTCAGCAAAACAAATAGTGCTTCCGCAATACCTCGGAAATGGCTCCCTCAATACCTCAGATATTGCTCCCTCAGTACCTCATATAGTGCTTCCTCAATTCCTCAGATAGTGCTCCCTCAATACCTCAAATAGTGCTCCCTGAATACCTTAGACAGCGCACCTTCAGTAACTCAGAAAATGCTCCATCAATACCTCAGATAGTACACCCTCAGTACCTCAGAAAGTGCTCCCTCAATACATCAGGTAGTGCACCCTCAATACCTCAGAAAAGGCTCCCTCAATACCTCAGGTAGTGAACCCTCAATAACTCAGATAGTGCTTCCTAAGTCCCTCAGAAGGTTCTCCCTCAATACCTCAGAAAGTGCTCCCTCAATACATTAGAAAATGCTCCCACAATACCTCAGTAAGTACTCCGTCAATACCTCAGATAGTGCTCCCTCAATACCTCAGAAAGTGCTTCCTCAGTACTTCAGATAGTGCACACTCTGTACTTCAGGCAGTGCTTCCTCAGTACTCAGACAGTGCTTTCTCAATAACTAAGATAGTGCACCCTCAATACCTCAGATAGTGCTCCCTCAGTATCACAGAAAGTGCTCCCTCAATACATCAGATAATGCTCCCTCAGTATGTCAGATAATACTCTCTCAGTCCCTCAGATATTGCTTCCTCAATACCACAGAAAGTACTCCCTCAATACCTCATTTCGAGCCTCCTCAGTTTCTCAGATAGTGCTCACACAATACCTCAGAAATGGCTCCCACAGTACCTCAGATAGTGCACCATCAGTACCTCAGAAAATGCTCGCTCAATACCTCAGACAGTGCACGCTCAATAACTCAGATAGTGCTTCCTCAGTAACTCAGATAGTGCTCCCTCAGTTTTCTTTTTGTGCTTCCTCAATACATCAGAAAGTGCTTCCTCGGTACCACAGGTCGTGCACTCTCAATAGCTCAGATTGTGCTCCCTCAATACCTCAGAAAGCCCTCGCTCAATACCTCAGAAGGAGCACCCTCAATATCTCAGAAGGAACACCCTCAATACCTCAGATAGCACTCCCTCAAAACCTCAGAAAGTGCTTCCTCAGTACCACAGAAAGTGCTCCCTCAGTACATCAGATTATGCTCCCTCAGTATGCCAGATAATGCTCCCTCAGTACCTCAGATAATGCTTCCTCAATACCTCAGAAAGTGCTCCCTCAATACCTCAGTAATTGCTCCCTCAATACCTCAGAAAGTCCTCCCTCAATACTTCAGATAGTCCTCACTCAATACCTTAGAAAGTGCTCCCTCAATACGTCAGATAGCGCACACTCTGTACTTCAGGCAGTGCTTCCTCACAACTCAGAAATTGCTCCCTCAATACGTCGGACAGTGGTTCCTTAATATGTCAGAAAGTGCTCCCTCAGTACCTCAGATCGTGCTTTCTCAATAGCTCAGAAAATACTCACTCAATACCTCAGAAGGAGCTCCCCCAATACCTCAGATAGTGCTCCCTCAATACCTCAGATAGTGCTCCCTCAATACCCTCAGATAGTGTTCCTCAATACCTCAGAGAGATCTCCCTCAATACCTCAGAGAGTGCTCCCTCAGTACCTCAGGCAATGCTTGCTCAATACCTCAGAAAGTGCTCCCTCAGTACCTGAGATATTGCTCCCTCAGTACCTCACTTAGTGCTTGCTCATTACCTCAGAAAGGACACCCTCAGTACCTCAGATAGTGCTTCCTCAATACCTCTGTAAGTGCTCCCTCAATACCCGAGAAATTGCGCCCTCAGTACCTCACATAATGCTTGCTCAATACCTCAGACAGTACTCCCTCAGTATCTCAGATAGTCCTTCCTCAAAACCTCAGAAAGTGCTCCCTCAGTACCTCAGAGAGTGCTTCTTCAACAAATCAAATAGTGCTTCCTCAATACCTCAGATATTGCTCCCTCAGTACCTCATATAGTGCATCCTCAATACCTCAGAAAGTGCTCCATCAGTACCTCAGATAGTGCACCCTCAATACCTCAGAAAGTGCTCCCTCACTATTTCAGAAAGTGCTCCCTCAGTACCTCAGATAGTGCTCCCGCAATACCTCAGTAATTGCTCCCTCACCACCTCAGAAAGTGCTCCCTCAATACCTCAGATAGTGCACCCTCAATACCTCAGTTAATGCTCCCCTGCTACCTCAGAAAGTGCTCCCTCAATACCTCAGATTGTGCACCCTCAATACCTCAGTTATTGCTCCCTCACTACCTCAGAACATGCTCCCTCAGTACCTCAGAAAATGCTCCATCAGTATGTCAGATAATCCTCCCTCAGTACCTCAGATAGTGCTTCCTCAGTACCTCAGATAATGCTCCCTCAGTACCTTAGAAAGTGCTTCATCACTACCTCAGATAGCGCTTCCTCAATATCTCAAAAGGTGCACCCTCAATACCTCAGAAAGTGCTCCCTCAATACATTAGAAAAAGCTCCCACAATGCCTCAGTAAGTACTCCGTCAATACCTCAGATAGTGCTCACTCAATACTTCAGAAAGTGCTCCCTCAATACCACCGATAGTGCATCCTCAATACCTCAGAAAGTGCTTCCTCAGTACTTCGGATAGTGCACACTCTGTACTTCAGGCAGTGCTTCCTCAGTACTCAGACAGTGCTCCCTCAATACCTAAGATAGTGCAACCTCAATACCTCAGATAGTGCTCCTGCAGTATCACAGAAAGTGCTCCCTCAGTACATCAGATAATGCTCCCTCAGTATGTCAGATAATGCTCTCTCAGTCCCTCAGATATTGCTTCCTCAATACCTCAGAAAGTGCTCCCTCAATACCTCAGATAGTACTTCCTCAGTCCCTCAGATAGTTCTTGCTCAATACCACAGAAAGTACTCCCTCAGTGACTCAGAAAGTACTCCTTCATACCGCATTTCGAGCTTCTTCAGTTTCTCAGATAGTGCACACACAATACCTCAGAAATGGCTCCCACAGTACCTCAGATAGTGCACCATCAGGACATCAGAAAATGCTCCCTCAATACCTCCGACAGTGCACGCTCAATAACTCAGATAGTGCTTCCTCAGTAACTCAGGTAGTGCTCCCTCAGTTTTCTTTTTGTGCTTCCTCAATACATCAGAAAGTCCTTCCTCAGTACCACAGGACGTGCACTCTCAATAGCTCAGATTGTGCTCCCTCAATACCTCAGAAAGCCCTCGCTCAATACCTCAGAAGGAGCACCCTCAATATCTCAGAAGGAACACCCTCAATACCTCAGAAAGCACTCCCTCAAAACCTCAGAAAATGCTTCCTCAGTACCACAGAAAGTGCTCCCTCAGTACATCAGATAATGCTCCCTCAGTATGCCAGATAATGCTCCCTCAGTACCTCAGATAATGCTTCCTCAATACCTCAGAAAGTGCTCCCTCAATACCTCAGTAATTGCTCCCTCAATACCTCAGAAAGTGCTCCCTCAATACCTCAGATAATTTTCCCTCAATACCTCAGAAAGTACTCCCTCAATACCTCAGAAAGTGCTCCCTCAGTACCACAGATAATGCTCCCTCAATAGCTCAGATAGTGCTTCTTCAATACCTCAGAAAGTGCTACCTCAGTACTCATATAATGCTCACTCAATGGCTCAGAAAGTGCTCACTCAATACCTCAGAAAGTGCTCCCACAGTACATCAGATAGTGCTCCCTCAATACTTCAGATAGTGCTCCTCAATACCTCAGATAGATCTCCCTCAATACCTCAGAGAGGGCTCGTTCAGTGCCTCAGGCAATGCTTGCTCAATACCTCAGAAAGTGCTCCCTCAGTACCTCAGAAAGTGTTTCATCAGTACATCAGAAAGTGCTTCCTCAATACCTCAGTAAGTGCTCCCTCAATACCCGAGATATTGCACCCTCAATGCCTCAGATAGTGCTTACTGAATACCTCAGACAGTACTCCCTCTGTATCTCAGATAGTGCTTCCTCAATACCTCAGAAAGTTCTTCCTCAATACCACAGAAACTACTCCCTCAGTGCCTCAGAACGTACTCCCTCAATACCTCAGATAGTGCTTCCTCAGTTCCTCAGATAGTGCACACCCAATACGTCAGAAAGTGCTCCCTCTGTACCTTAGATTGTCAGTCCCTCAATACCTCAGATAGTGCTCCCTGAATACCTTAGACAGCGCACCTTCAGTATCTCAGAAAGTGCTCCATCAATACCTCAGATAGTACTCTCTCAATACCTTCAGATAGTGTTCCTCAATACCTCAGATAGATCTCCCTCAATACCTTAGAGAGTGCTCCCTCAGTACCTCAGGCAATGCTTGCTCAATACCTCAGAAAGTGCTCCCTCAGTACCTGAGATATTGCTACCTCAGTACCTCACTTAGTGCTTGCTCAATACCTCAGGAAATGCACCCTCAGTACCTCAGATAGTGCTTCCTCAATACCTCAGTAAGTGCTCCCTCAATACCCGAGATATTGCACCCTCAGTACCTCAGATAGTGCTTGCTCAATACCTCAGACAGTACTCCCTCAGTACCTCAGATAGTGCTCCCTCAATAACTCAGAAAGTGCTCCATCAGTACCTCAGATAGTGAACCCTCAATACCTCAGAAAGTGCTGCCTCACTACCACAGAAAGTGATCCCTCAATACCTCAGTAATTGCTCCCTCACCACCTCAGAAAGTGCGCCCTCAATACCTCAGATAGTGCACCCGCAATACCTCAGAAAGTGCTTCCTCAGTACCACAGAACGTGCTCCCTCAGTACCTCAGATAATGCTCCCTCAGTACCTTAGAGAGTGCTTCATCACTACCTCAGATAGCGCTTCCTCAATACCTCAAAAAGTGCACCCTTAATACCTCAGAAAGTGCTCCCTCAGTACCACAGATAATGCTCCCTCAATAGCTCAGATAGTGCTTCCTCAATACCTCAGAAGGTGCTCCCTCAATACCTCAATAGTTCTCACTCAATACCTTAGAAAGTGCTCCCTCAATACGTCAGATAATGCACACTCTCTACTTCAGGCAGTGCTTCCTCACAACTCAGACATTGCTCCCTCAATACGTCGGACAATGCTTCCTTAATATGTCAGAAAGTGCTCCCTCTGTACCTCAGATAATGCTCCCTCAGTACCTCAGCGAGTGCTTCGTCAGAACCTCAGAAAGTGCTGCCTCAATACCTCAGATAATGTTCCATCAGTATGTCAGATAATGTTTTCTCAGTACCTCAGATAGTGCTTCCTCCGTACCTCAGAAAGTGCTCCCTCAATACCTCAGAAAGTGCTTCCTCAGTACCTCTGATAATTGTCCCTCAGTACCTTAGAGAGTGCTTCATCACTACCTCAGATAGCGCTTCCTCAATACCTCAAAAAGTGCACCCTTAATACCTCAGAAAGTGCTTCCTCAGTACCTCAGAATGTGCTCCCTCAATACCTAAGATAGTGCGCCCTCAATAACTCAGAAAGGGCTCCCTCAATACCTCCGATAGTGCACCCTCAATACCTCAGAAAGTGCTTCCTCAGTACCACAGAATGTGCTCCCTCAGTATGTCAGATAATGCTCCCTCAATACCTCACATAGTGCTTCCTCAATACCTCAGAAAGAGCTCCCTCAATACCTCAGATAGTGCTCCCTTTATACCTCAAAAAGTGTTCACGCAATACCTCAGAATGTGTTCCCTCAATACCTCCGATAGTGCACCCTCAATACCTCAGAAAATGCTTCCTCAGTACCACAGAATGTGCTCCCTCAGTACATCAGATAATGCTCCCTCAGTATGTCAGATAATGCTCCCTCAGTACCTCACAAATTGCTTCCTCAATACCTCAGAAAGAGCTCCCTCAATACCTCACATAGTACTTCCTCAGAACCGCAGATAGTGCTTGCTGAATACCACAGAAAGTACTCCCTCAGTACCTCAGAAAGTACTCCCTCAATACCGCATTTCGAGCTTCCTCACTTTCTCAGATAGTGCACACTCAATACCTCAGAAATGGCTCCCACAGTACCTCAGATAGTGCACCATCAGTACATCAAAAAATGCTCCCTCAATACCTCAGACAGTGCACGCTCAATAACTCAGATAGTGCTTCCTCAGTAACTCAGGTAGTGCTCCCTCAGTTTTCTTTTTGTGCTTCCTCAATACATCAGAAAGTGTTTCCTCAGTACCACAGGTCGTGCACTCTCAATAGCTCAGATTGTGCTCCCTCAATACCTCAGAAAGCCCTCGCTCAATACCTCAGAAGGAGCACCCTCAATACCTCGGAATGTTCTCCCCCAATACCTCAGATAGTGCTCCCCCATGCCTTAGATACTGCTCCCTCAATACCTCAGATAGTGCTTCCTCAGTACCTCAGAATGTGCTCCCTCAGTACCTAGAAAATTGCTTCTTCAATACCTCAGAAAGTGCTCCCTCAACACCTCAGATAGTGTTCCCACAGTTCCTCACATAGTGCTTGCTTAATACCTCAGAAAGTACTCCCTCAGTACCTCAGATAGTGCTTCCTCAGTATCTCAGAAAGTGCTCCCTCAGTACCTCAGATAGTGCTTCCCCAGCAAATGAAATGGTGCTTCCTCAATACTTCAGAAAGTGCTCCCTCAATACCACAGATAGTGCTTCCTCAGTACCTCAGATAGTTCTCGCTCAATACCTCAGAAAGTACTCCCTCAGTACCTCAGAAAGTACTCCCTCAATACCTCAGATAGTGCTTCCTCAGTTCCTCAGATAGTGCACATCCAAGACCTCAGAAAGGGCTCCCTCAGTACCTCAGATAGAACGTCCCTCATTACCTCAGATAGTGCTCACTCAATACCTCAGATAGTGCTCCCTGAGTACCTTAGCCAGCGAACCTTCAATACAACAGAAAATGCTCCATCAATACCTCAGATAGTACACCCTCAGTACCTCAGAAGGTCCTCCCTCACTACCACAGAAAGTGTTCTCTCAATACCTCGGATAATGCTTCCTAAGTACCTCAGAAAATGCTCACTCAATACTTTAGATAATGCTCACTCAATACCTCAGATAGTGCACACTCTGTACCACAGAAATTGCTCCCTCAGTACCTCAGACAGTGCTTCCTTAATACGTCAGAAAGTGCTCCCTCAGTACCTCAGATAGTGCTTCCTCAATGCCTCAGAAAATACTCGCTCAATACCTCAGAAGGAGTTCCCTCAATATCTCAGATAATGCTCCCTCAATACCTCAGTAATTGCTCCTTCAATACCACAGAAAGTACTCTCTCAATACCTCAGATAGTACACCTGCAATACCTCAGAAAGGGCTTCCTCAGTACCACAGAAAGTTCTCCTTCACTACCTCAGATAGTGCTCTCACAGTACCTCAGATAATGCTCCCTCAGTATGTCGGATAATGCTTCCTCAGTACCTAAGATAGCGCTCCCTCAATACCTCATATAATGCTCCCTCAATACCTCAGAAAATGTTCACTCAATACCTCATAAAGTGCTCCCTCAGTACTTCAGAAGATTGCTCCCTCAATACCTCAGAAAGTTTTCCTCAATACCTCAGATAGATCTCCCTCAATACCTCAGAGAGTGCTTCCTCAGTACATCAGATACTGCCTCCTCAATACCTCAGATAGTGTTCCTCAATACCTCAGATAGATCTCCCTCAAAACCTGAGATATTGCTCCCTCAGTAGCTCAAATAGTGCTTGCTCAATACCTCAGAAAGTCCTCCCTCCATACCTCAAATAGTGCTCCCTCAATACCTCAAAAAGAGCTCCTTTCATCCTTCAGAAAGTGCTCCCTCAGTACCTCAGGTCGTGCTTCCTCAATACCTCAGAAAGTGCTCCCTCAATACCTCAGATAGTCTGTCCTCAGTACCTCAGATAGTGCTTCCCCAGTACCTTAGAAAGCCTTCCCTCAGTATCTCAGATAATTTTCCCTCACTACCTCAGAAAGCGATCCCTGAATACCTCAGATAGTGTTCCCACAGTTCCTCAGATGGTGTTTCCTCAGTTCCTCAGATAGTGCACCCTCAATACCTCAGACAGTGCTTCCTCAGTATCTCAGATAGTTCAACCACAGAAAGTGCTCCCTCAGTACCTCAGATAATGCTCCCACAGTATGTCAGATAATTCTTCCTCAGTACCTCAGGTAGTGCTTCCTCAGTACCTCAGAAAGTGCTTCCTCAGTACCTTAGAAAGCGCTCCCTCAGTATGTCAGATAATGTTCCCTCAACACCTCAGATAGTGCTTCCTCACTATCTCAAAAAGCGCTTCCTCAATACCTCAGATAGCGCTCCCTCAATATCTCAGATCGTCCTTCTTCAGATCCTCAAAAACTGCTCCTCCAATACCTCAGATAGCGCTTCCTCAATACCTCAGAAAGTGCACCATTAATACCTCAGAAGGTGTTCCCTCAGTACCTCAGAAAGTGCTCCCTCAGTACCAAAGAAAGTGCTCCCTCAGTACCTCAGATAATGCTCCCTCAGTATGTAAGATAATGCTTCCTCAGTACCTCAGATAGTGCTTTCTCAATACCTCAGAAAGTGCTCCCTCAATACCTCAGATAGTTCTCACTCAATACCTTACAAAGTGCTCGCTCAATACGTCAAATAGTGCACACTCTGCACTTCAGGCAGTGCTTCCTCACAACTCAGAAATTACTCCCTCAATATGTCGGACAGTGCTTCCTTAATACGTCAGAAAGTGCTCCCTCAGTACCTCAGATAGTGCTTCCTCAATAACTCAGAAAATACTCGCTCAATACCTCAGAAGGCGCTCCCCCAATACCTCAGATAGTGCTCCCTCAATACCTCAGTAATTGCTCCCTCACTACCTCAGAAAGTGCGCCCTCAATACCTCAGATAGTGCACCCGCAATACCTCAGAAAGTGCTTCCTCAGTACCACAGAACGTGCTCCCTCAATACCTCAGATAATGCTCCCTCAGTACCTTAGAGATTGCTTCATCACTACCTCAGATAGCGCTTCCTCAATACCTCAAAAAGTGCACCCTTAATACCTCAGAAAGTGCTCCCTCAGTACCACAGGTAATGCTCCCTCAAAATCTCAGATAGTGCTTCCTCAATACCTCAGAAGGTGCTCCCTCAATACCTCAGAATGTGCTCCCTCAATACCTCACATAGTGCTCACCCATACCTAAGATAGTGCTCCCTCAATACCTCAGCTAGAACTCCCTTTATACCACAAAAAGTGTTCACGCAATACCTCCGATAGTGCACCCTCAATACCTCAGAAAGTGCTTCCTCAGTACCAAAGAAAGTGCTCCCTCAGTATTCAGATAATGCTCCCTCAGTATGTCAGATAATGCTCCCTCAGTACCTCAGATAGTGCGTCCTCAATACCTCAGAAAGTGCTCCCTCAATACCTCAATACCTTACAAAGTGTTGCTCAATACGTCAGATAGTGCACACTCTGTACTTCAGGCAGTGCTTCCTCACAACTCAGAAATTGCTGCCTCAATATGTCGGACAGTGCTTCCTTAATATGTCAGAAAGTGCTCCCTCACTACCTCAGATAATGCTTCCTTAATACCTCAGAAAATACTCGCTCAATACCACAGAAGGAGCCCTCCAAATACCTCAGGTAGTGCTCCCTCAATACCTCAGTTATTGCTCCCTCACTACCTCAGAAAGTGCTTCCTCAATACCTCAGTAAGTGCTCCCTAAATACCTGAGATATTGCACCCTCAATGCCTCAGATAGTGCTTGCTGAATACCTCAGACAGTACTCCCTCTGTATCTCAGAATGTTCTCCCTCAATACCTCAGAAAGTGCTCCCTCAGTACCACAGATAATGCTCCCTCAATAGCTCAGATAGTGCTTCTTCAATACCTCAGAAAGTGCTACCTCAGTACTCATATAATGCTCACTCAATGGCTCAGAAAGTGCTCACTCAATACCTCAGAAAGTGCTCCCACAGTACATCAGATAGTGCTCCCTCAATACTTCAGATAGTGTTCCTCAATACCTCAGATAGATCTCCTTCAATACCTCAGAGAGGGCTCGCTCAGTGCCTCAGGCAATGCTTGCTCAATACCTCAGAAAGTGCTCCCTCAGTACCTCAGAGAGTGCTTCATCAGTACATCAGAAAGTGCTTCCTCAATACCTCAGTAGGTGCTCCCTAAATACCCGAGATATTGCACCCTCAATGCCTCAGATAGTGCTTGCTGAATACCTCAGACAGTACTCCCTCAGTATCTCAGATAGTGCTTCCTCAATACCTCAGAAAGTTCTTCCTCAATACCTCAGAAACTACTCCCTCAGTACCTCAGAACGTACTCCCTCAATACCTCAGATAGTGCTTCCTCAGTTCCTCAGATAGTGCACACCCAATACGTCAGAAAGGGCTCCCTCTGTACCTTAGATTGTCAGTCCCTCAATACCTCAGATAGTGCTCCCTGAATACCTTAGACAGCGCACCTTCAGTATCTCAGAAAGTGCTCCATCAATACCTCAGATAGTACACTCTCAATACCTCAGAAAGTGCTCCCTTAATCCCTCAGATAGTGATCCCTCAATACCTTCAGATAGTGTTCCTCAATACCTCAGATAGATCTCCCTCAATACCTCAGAGAGTGCTGCCTCAGTACCTCAGGCAATGCTTGCTCAATACCTCAGAAAGTGCTCCCTCACTACCTGAGATATTGCTCCCTCAGTACCTCACTTAGTGCTTGCTCAATACCTCAGGAAATGCACCCTCAGTACCTCAGATAGTGCTTCCTCAATACCTCAGTAAGTGCTCCCTCAATACCCGAGATATTGCACCCTCAGTACCTCAGATAGTGCTTGCTCAATACCTCAGACAGTACTCCCTCAGTACCTCAGATAGTGCTCCCTCAATACCTCAGAAAGTGCTCCATCAGTACCTCAGATAGTGAACCCTCAATACCTCAGAAAGTGCTCCCTCACTACCACAGAAAGTGATCCCTCAATACCTCAGTAATTGCTCCCTCACCACCTCAGAAAGTGCTCCCTCAATACCTCAGATAGTGCACCCTCAATACCTCAGTTATTGCTCCCTCACTACCTCAGAAAGTGCTCCCTCACTACTTCAGATTGTGCACTCTCAATACCTCAGAAAGTGCTTCCTCAGTACCACAAAAAGTGTTCCCTCAGTACCTCAGAAAATACTCCATCAGTATGTCAGATAATCCTCCCTCAGTACCTCAGATAGTGCTTCCTCACTACCTCAGATAATGCTCCCTCTGTACCTTAGAAAGTGCTTCATCACTACTTCAGATAGCGCTTCCTCAATATCTCAAAAGGTGCACCCTCAATACCTCAGAAAGTGCTCCCTCAAAACATTAGAAAATGCTCCCACAATACCTCAGTAAGTACTCCGTCAATACCTCAGATAGTGCTCACTCAATACTTCAGAAAGTGCTCCCTCAATACCTCAGATAGTGCACCCTCAATACCTCAGAAAGTGCTTCCTCAGTACTTCAGATAGTGCACACTCTGTACTTCAGGGAGTGCTTCCTCAGTACTCAGACAGTGCTCGCTCAATAACTAAGATAGTGCACACTCAATACCTCAGATAGTGCTCCTTCAGTATCACAGAAAGTGCTCCCTCAGTACATCAGATAATGCTCCCTCAGTATGTCAGATAATGCTCTCTTAGTCCCTCAGATATTGCTTCCTCAGTACCTCAGAAAGTGCTCCCTCCATACCTCAGAGAGTTCTCACTCAATATCTTAGAAAGTGCTCCCTCAATACGTCAGATAGTGCACACTCTGTACTTCAGGCAGTGCTTCCTCACAACTCAGACATTGCTCCCTCAATAGGTCGGACAGTGCTTCTGTAATACGTCAGAAAGTGCTCCCTCTGTACCTCAGATAATGCTCCCTCAGTACATCAGAGATTGCTTCGTCAGAACCTCAGAAAGTGCTGCCTCAATACCTCAGATAATGTTCCATCAGTATGTCAGATAATGCTTTCTCAGTACCTCAGATAGTGCTTCCTCCGTACCTCAGAAAGTGCTCCCTCAATACCTCAGAAAGTGCTTCCTCAGTACCTCTGATAATTGTCCCTCAGTACCTTAGAGAGTGCTTCATCACTACCTCAGATAGCGCTTCCTCAATACCTCAAAAGGTGCACCCTTAATACCTCAGAAAGTGCTCCCTCAGTACCTCAGAATGTGCTCCCTCAATACCTCAGTTAGTGCTCCCCCATACCTAAGATAGTGCGCCCTCAATAACTCAGAAAGGGCTCCCTCAATACCTCAGATAGTGCTCCCTTTATACCTCAAAAAGTGTTCACGCAATACCTCAGAATGTGTTCCCTCAATACCTCCGATAGTGCACCCTCAATACCTCAGAAAATGCTTCCTCAGTACCACAGAATGTGCTCCCTCAGTACATCAGATATTGCTCCATCAGTATGTCAGATAATGCTCCCTCAGTACCTCACAAATTGCTTCCTCAATACCTCAGAAAGAGCTCCCTCAATACCTCACATAGTACTTCCTCAGAACCGCAGATAGTGCTTGCTGAATACCACAGAAAGTACTCCCTCAGTACCTCAGAAAGTACTCCCTCAATACCGCATTTCGAGCTTCCTCACTTTCTCAGATAGTGCACACACAATACCTCAGAAATGGCTCCCACAGTACCTCAGATAGTGCACCATCAGTACATCAGAAAATGCTCCCTCAATACCTCAGATAGTGCACGCTCAATAACTCAGATAGTGCTTCCTCAGTAACTCAGGTAGTGCTCCCTCAGTTTTCTTTTTGTGCTTCCTCAATACATCAGAAAGTGCTTCCTCAGTACCACAGGTCGTGCACTCTCAATAGCTCAGATTGTGCTCCCTCAATACCTCAGAAAGCCCTCGCTCAATACCTCAGAAGGAGCACCCTCAATACCTCGGAATGTTCTCCCCCAATACCTCAGATAGTGCTCCCCCATGCCTTAGATACTGCTCCCTCAATACCTCAGATAGTGCTTCCTCAGTACCTCAGAATGTGCTCCCTCAGTACCTAGAAAATTGCTTCTTCAATACCTCAGAAAGTGCTCCCTCAACACCTCAGATAGTGTTCCCACAGTTCCTCACATAGTGCTTGCTTAATACCTCAGAAAGTACTCCCTCAGTACCTCAGATAGTGCTTCCTCAATATCTCAGAAAGTGCTCCCTCAGTACCTCAGATAGTGCTTCCTCAGCAAATCAAATAGTGCTTCCTCAATACTTCAGAAAGTGCTCCCTCAATACCACAGATAGTGATTCCTCAGTACCTCAGATAGTTCTCGCTCAATACCTCAGAAAGTACTCCCTCAGTACCTCAGAAAGTACTCCCTCAATACCTCAGATAGTGCTTCCTCAGTTCCTCAGATAGTGCACACCCAAGACCTCAGAAAGGGCTCCCTCAGTACCTCAGATAGAACGTCCCTCATTACCTCAGATAGTGCTCACTCAATACCTCAGATAGTGCTCCCTGAGTACCTTAGCCAGCGAACCTTCAATACAACAGAAAATGCTCCATCAATACCTCAGATAGTACACCCTCAGTACCTCAGAAGGTCCTCCCTCACTACCACAGAAAGTGTTCTCTCAATACCTCGGATAATGCTTCCTAAGTACCTCAGAAAATGCTCACTCAATACTTTAGATAATGCTCACTCAATACCTCAGATAGTGCACACTCTGTACCTCAGAAATTGCTCCCTCAGTACCTCAGACAGTGCTTCCTTAATACGTCAGAAAGTGCTCCCTCAGTACCTCAGATAGTGCTTCCTCAATGCCTCAGAAAATACTCGCTCAATACCTCAGAAGGAGTTCCCTCAATATCTCAGATAATGCTCCCTCAATACCTCAGTAATTGCTCCTTCAATACCACAGAAAGTACTCTCTCAATACCTCAGATAGTACACCTGCAATACCTCAGAAAGGGCTTCCTCAGTACCACAGAAAGTTCTCCTTCACTACCTCAGATAGTGCTCTCACAGTACCTCAGATAATGCTCCCTCAGTATGTCGGATAATGCTTCCTCAGTACCTAAGATAGCGCTCCCTCAATACCTCATATAATGCTCCCTCAATACCTCAGAAAATGTTCACTCAATACCTCATAAAGTGCTCCCTCAGTACTTCAGAAGATTGCTCCCTCAATACCTCAGAAAGTTTTCCTCAATACCTCAGATAGATCTCCCTCAATACCTCAGAGAGTGCTTCCTCAGTACATCAGATACTGCCTCCTCAATACCTCAGATAGTGTTCCTCAATACCTCAGATAGATCTCCCTCAAAACCTGAGATATTGCTCCCTCAGTAGCTCAAATAGTGCTTGCTCAATACCTCAGAAAGTCCTCCCTCCATACCTCAAATAGTGCTCCCTCAATACCTCAAAAAGAGCTCCTTTCATACTTCAGAAAGTGCTCCCTCAGTACCTCAGGTCGTGCTTCCTCAATACCTCAGAAAATGCTCCCTCAATACCTCAGATATTTCTCACTCAATACCTTACAAAGTGCTCGCTCAATACGTCAAATAGTGCACACTCTACACTTCAGGCAGTGCTTCCTCACAACTCAGAAATTACTCCCTCAATATGTTGGACAGTGCTTCCTTAATACGTCAGAAAGTGCTCCCTCAGTACCTCAGATAGTGCTTCCTCAATAACTCAGAAAATACTCGCTCAATACCTCAGAAGGCGCTCCCCCAATACCTCAGATAGTGCTCCCTCAATACCTCAGTAATTGCTCCCTCACTACCTCAGAAAGTGCGCCCTCAATACCTCAGATAGTGCACCCGCAATACCTCAGAAAGTGCTTCCTCAGTACCACAGAACGTGCTCCCTCAGTACCTCAGATAATGCTCCCTCAGTACCTTAGAGAGTGCTTCATCACTACCTCAGATAGCGCTTCCTCAATACCTCAAAAAGTGCACCCTTAATACCTCAGAAAGTGCTCCCTCAGTACCACAGATAATGCTCCCTCAATAGCTCAGATAGTGCTTCCTCAATACCTCAGAAGGTGCTCCCTCAATACCTCAGAATGTGCTCCCTCAATACCTCACATAGTGCTCACCCATACCTAAGATAGTGCTCCCTCAATACCTCAGCTAGTACTCCCTTTATACCACAAAAAGTGTTCACGCAATACCTCCGATAGTGCACCCTCAATACCTCAGAAAGTGCTTCCTCAGTACCAAAGAAAGTGCTCCCTCAGTATTCAGATAATGCTCCCTCAGTATGTCAGATAATGCTCCCTCAGTACCTCAGATAGTGCTTCCTCAATACCTCAGAAAGTGCTCCCTCAATACCTCAGATAGTTCTCACTCAATACCTTACAAAGTGCTTGCTCAATACGTCAGATAGTGCACACTCTGTACTTCAGACAGTGCTTCCTCACAACTCAGAAATTGCTCCCTCAATATGTCGGACAGTGCTTCCTTAATATGTCAGAAAGTGCTCCCTCACTACCTCAGATAATGCTTCCTTAATACCTCAGAAAATACTCGCTCAATACCACAGACGGAGCCCTCCAAATACCTCAGGTAGTGCTCCCTCAATACCTCAGTTATTGCTCCCTCACTACCTCACAAAGTGCTCCCTCAATACCTCAGATAGTGTTCCCACAGTTCCTCAGATAGTGTTTCCTCAGTTCCTCAAATAGTGCTCCCTCAATACCTCAGAAAGAGCTTCTTCCATACCTCAGGAGTACCCTCAATACCTCAGAGAGTGCTCCCTCAATACTTCAGATAGTGTTCCTCAATACCTCAGATAGATCTCCCTCAATACCTCAGAGAGTGCTCCCTCAGTACCTCAGGAAATGCTTGCTCAATACCTCAGAAAGTGGTCCCTCAATACCTGAGATATTGCACCCTCAGTACCTCAGATAGTGCTTCCTCAATACCTCAGTAAGTGCTCCCTCAATACCTGAGATATTGTACCCTCAGTACCTCAGATAGTGCTTGCTCAATACCTCAGACAGTACTCCCTCAGTATCTCAGATAGTGCTTCCTCAATACCTCAGAAAGTGCTCCCTCAGTACCTCAGAGAGTGCTTTCTCAGCAAATCAAATAGGGCTTCCTCAATACCTCAGAAAGTGCTCCCTCAATACCTCAGATAGTGCTTCCTCATTACCTCAGATACTGCACACCCAATACCTCAGAAAGGGCTACCTCAATACCTCAGATAATCCGTCCCTCATTACCTCAGAAAGTGCTCCCTCAATTCCTCAGATAGTGCTCCCTCAATACCTCAGATAGTGCTCCCTCAATACCTTTGCCAGCGCACCTTCAGTATCTCAGAAAATGCTCCATCAATACCTCAGATAGTACACCCTCAGTACCTCAGAAAGTGCTCCCTCACTACCTCAGAAAGTGTTCCCTCATTACTTCAGGTAGTGCACCCTCAATACCTCAGAAAAGCCTCCCTCAATACCTCAGATAGTGCACCCTCAATACCTCAGATAGTGCACCCTCAATAACTCAGATAGTGCTTCCTAAGTCCCTCAGAAGGTTCTCCCTCAATACCTCAGAAAGTGCTCCCTCAATACTTTAGAAAATGCTCCCACAATACCTCAGTAAGTGCTCCCTCAATACCTCAGATAGTGCTCACTCAATACCTCAGAAAGTGCTTCCTCAGTACCTCAGATAGTGCTTCCTCAGTACCTCAGATAGAGCTTCCTCAATACTTCAGAAAGTGCTCCCTCAGTATTTCAGATAGTGCACTCTCTGTACTTCAGGCAGTGCTTCCTGAGTACTCAGACAGTGCTCCCTCAATACCTCAGATAGTGCACCCTCAATACCTCAGAACGTGCTTCCTCAGTACCTCAGATAGTGCTTCCTCAGTACCTCAGATAGAGCTTCCTCAATACTTCAGAAAGTGCTCCCTCAATACCGCAGATAGTGCTTCCTCAGTATCTCAGATAGTTCTCGCTCAATACCACAGAAAGTACTCCCTCAGTACCTCAGATCGTGCTTCCTCAGTTCCTCAGATAGTGCACACCCATTACCTCAGAAAGTGCTCCCTCAATACCTCAGATAGTACTCCCTGAATACCTTAGCCAGCACACCTTCAGTACCTCAGAAAATGCTCCAACAATTCCTCAGATAGTACACCCTCAGTACCTCAGAAAGTGCTCCATCACTACAACAGAAAGTTGCTCCCTCATCACCTCAGGTAGTGCACCCTCAATACTTCAGAAAGTGCTCACTCAATACTTTAGATAATGCTCACTCAATACCTCAGAAAGTGCTCCCTCAATACTTAAGCTAGTGCACTCTCTGTACTTCAGGCAGTGCTTCCTCAGTACTCAGACAGTGCTCCCTCAATAGCTCAGATAGTGCACACTCAGTACCTCAGACAGTGCTTCCTTAATACGTCGGACAGTGCTTCCTCAATACGTCAGAAAGTGCTCCCTCAGTACCTCAGATAGTACTTCCTCAATACCTCAGAAAATACTTGCTCCATACCTCAGAAGGAGCTCCCTCAATACCTCAGATAGTGCTCCCTCAATATCTCAGTAATTGCTCCCTCAATACCTCAGAATGTGCTCCAACAATACCTCAGATAGTGCACCCTCAATACCTCAGACAGTGCTTCCTCAGTATCTCAGATAGTTCAACCACAGAAAGTGCTCCCTCAGTACCTCAGATAATGCTCCCTCAGTATGTCAGATAATTCTTCCTCAGTACCTCAGGTAGTGCTTCCTCAGTACCTCAGAAAGTGCTCCCTCTATACCTCAGAAAATGCTTCCTCAGTACATTAGAAAGTGTTCCCTCAGTATGTCAGATAATGTTCCCTCAACACCTCAGATAGTGCTTCCTCACTACCTCAGAAAGCGCTCCCTCAATACCTCAGATAGCACTCCCTCAATATCTCAGATCACGCTTTTTCAGATCCTCAAAAATTGCTCCTCCAATACCTCAGATAGCACCTCCTCAATACCTCAGAAAGTGCACCATTAATACCTCAGATATTGCTCCCTCAATACCTCAGTAATTGCTCCCTCAATACCTCATAAAGTGTTCCCTCAATACCTCAGATAGTGCTCACTCAATACCTTACAAAGTGCTCCCTCAATACGTCAGATAGTGCACACTCTGTACTTCAGGCAGAGCTTCCTCACAACTCAGAAATTGCTTCCTCAATATGTTGGACAGTGCTTCCTTACTACGTCAGAAAGTGCTCCCTCAGTGCCTCAGATAGTGCTTCCTCAATAACTCAGAAAATACTCGCTCAATACCTCAGAAGGCGCACCCCAATACATCAGATAGTGTTCCCTCAATACCTCAGTAATTGCCCCCTCACTACCTCAGAAAGTGCTCCCTCAATACCTCAGATACTGCACCCGCAATACCTCAGAAAGTGATTCCGCAGTACCACAGAAAGTGCTCCCTCAGTACCTCAGATAATGCTCCCTCAGTACCTTAGAGAGTGCTTCATCACTTCCTCCGAGAGCACTTCCTCAATACCTCAGAAAGTGCTCCCTCAGTACCTCAGAAAGTGGTCCCTCAGTACCACAGATAATGCTCCCTCAATAGCTCAGATAGTGCTTCCTCAATACCTCAGAAGGTGTTCCCACAATACCTCAGAATGTGCTCCCTCAATACCTCAGATAGTGCTCCCCCATACCTAAGATAGTGCTCCCTCAATACCTAAGGAGTGCTCCCTTTATACCACAAAAAGTGTTCACGCAATACCTCAGAAAGTGTTCCCGCAATACCTCCGATAGTGCACCCTCAATACCTCAGAAAGTGTTTCCTCAGTACCAAAGAAAGTGCTCCCTCAGTACCTCAGATAATGCTCCCTCAGTATGTCGGATAATGCTCCCTCAGTACCTCAGATAGTGCTTCCTCAATACCTCAGAAAGTGCTCCCTCAATACCTCAGATAGTTCTCACTCAATACCTTACAAGGTGCTCGCTCAATACGTCAGATAGTGCACACTCTGTACTTAAGGCAGTGCTTCCTCACAACTCAGAAATTACTCCCTCAATATGTCGGACAGTGCTTCCTTAATACGTCAGAAAGTGCTCCCTCAGTGCCTCAGATAGTGCTCCCTCAATAACTCAGAAAATACTCGCTCAATACCACAGAAGGCGCTCCCCCAATACGTCTGATAGTGCTCCCTCAATACCTCAGTTATTGCTCCCTCACTACCTCAGAAAGTGCACCCTCAATACCTCAGAAAGTGCTTCCTCAGTACCTCAGATAGTGCTTCCTCAGTACCACAGAAAGTGCTCCCTCAGTACCTCAGATAATGCTCCCTCAGTACCTTAGAGAGTGCTTCATCACTTCCTCCGCTAGCGCTTCCTCAATACCTCAAAAAGTGCACGCTTAATACCTCAGATGTCCTCCCTCAGTACCACAGAAAGTGTGCTCCCACAGTACCACAGATAATGCTCCCTCAATTGCTCAGATAGTGCTTCCTCAATACCTCAGAAGGTGCTCCCTCAATACCTCAGAATGTGCTCCCTCAATACCTCAGGTAGTGCTCCCTTTATACCACAAAAAGTGTTCCCGCAATACCTCCGATAGTGCATCCTCAATACCTCAGAAAGCACTCCCTCAAAACCTCAGAAAGTGCTTCCTCAGTATAACAGAAAGTGCTCCCTCAGTACCTCAGATAATGCTCCCTCAGTATGTCAGATAATGCTTCCTCAATATCTCAGAAAGTGCTCCCTCAATACCTCAGATAGTCCTCACACAATACCTTAGAAAGTGCTCCCTCAATACCTTAGAAAGTGCTCCCTCAGATAGTGCACACTCTGGACTTCATGCAGTGCTTCCTCACAACTCAGAAATTGCTCCCTCAATATGTCGGACAGTGCTTCCAAATACGTCAGAAAGTGCTCCCTCAGTACCTCAGATAATGCTTCCTCAATACCGCAGACAATACTCGCTCAATACCACAGAAGGAGCTCCCCAAATACCTCAGATATTGCTCCCTCAATACCTCAGTAATTGCTCCCTCAATACCTCATAAAGTGTTCCCTCAATACCTCAGATAGTGCTCACTCAATACCTTAGAAAGTGCTCCCTCAATACGTCAGATAGTGCACACTCTGTACTTCAGGCAGTGCTTCCTCACAACTCAGAAATTGCTCTCTCAATACGTCAGACAGTGCTTCCTTAATACGTCAGAAAGTGCTCCCTCTGTACCTCAGATAATGCTCCCTCAGTACCTCAGAGAGTGCTTCATCAGAACCTCATAAAGTGCTGCCTCAATACCTCAGATAGTGCTTCCTCAATACCTCAGAAAGTGCACCCTTAATACCTCAGAAAGTGCTTCTTCAGTACCACAGATAATGCTCCCTCAATACCTCAGAGTGTGATCCCTCAATACCTCAGATAGTGCTCCCCCATACCTTAGATAGTACTCCCTCAATATCTCAGAAAGTTCAACCTCAATACCTCAGATAGTGCTCTCTCATTTCCTCAGAGAGTGCTCCCTCAATACCTCAGATAGTGTTCCTCAATACCTCACATAGATCTCCCTGAAAACCTCAAAGAGTGCTCCCTCAATACCTCAGGCAGTGCTTTCTCAATACCTCAGAAAGTGCTCACTCAGTACCTTAGGCAGTGCTTCCTGAGTACCTCAGAAAGTGTTCCTCAATACTTGAGTTATTGAAAACTCAGTACCTCACGGAGTGCTTCCGCAATACCTCAGAAAGTGCTCCCTCAATACCTCAGATAGTGTTCCTCAATACCTTTGATGGATCTCCCGCAATACCTCAGAAAGTGTTCCCTCGATACTTGAGATATTGCTCCCTCAGTACCTCACATAGTGCTTCCGCAATACCTCAGAATGTACTCCCTCAGTACCTCAGAAAGTACTCCCTCAATCCCTCAGATAGTGCTCCCTCAATACCTCAGATAGTGCACTGCCAGTACCTCAGAAAATGGTCCTTCAATACCTCCGAAAATGCTCCCTCACTACCTCAGATAGTGCACCCTCAATAACTCAGATAGTGCTTCCTCAGTACCTCAGATAGTGCTTCCTCAGTACCTCAGATAGTGCTCCCTCAGCACTCACATTGTACTTCTTCAATACCTCAGAAAGTGCTTCCTCGGTACCACAGATAGTGCACACTCAGTACGTCAGCAAGTGCTCCCTCAGTACCTCAGAAGGAGCACCCACAATACTTCAGGAAGTGCTCCCTCAATATCTCAGATAGTGCTCCCCATGCCTTAGATTTTGCTCCCTCAATACCTCAGAAAGTGCTAATTCAGTACTTCATATAATGCTCACTCAATAGCTCAGAAAGTGCTCACTCAATACCTCAGAAAGTGCTACCTCAGTACATCAGATAGTGCTCCCTCAGTTCCTCAGATAGTGCTCCCTCAATACTTCAGATAGTGTTCCTCAATACCTCAGATATATCTCCCTTAATACCTCAGAGAGTGCTCCCTCAGTACCTCAGGAAATGCTTGCTCAATACCTCAGAAAGTGCTCCCTCAGTACCTCAGATACTGCACACCCAATACCTCAGAAAGGGCTACCTCAGTACCTCAGATAGTCCGTCCCTCATTACCTAAGAAAGTGCTCCCTCAATTCCTCATATAGCGCTCCCTCAATACCTCAGATAGTGCTCCCTCAATACCTTTGCCAGCGCACCTTCAGTACCTCAGAAAATGCTCCATCAATACCTCAGATAGTACACCCTCAGTACCTCAGATAGTGCTCCCTCAATACCGCAGGTAGTGCACCCTCAATACCTCAGGTAGTGCACCCTCAATAACTCAGATAGTGCTTCCTAAGTCCCTCAGAAGGTTCTCCCTCAATACCTCAGAAAGTGCTACCTCAATACTTTAGAAAATGCTCCCACAATACCTCAGTAAGTGCTCCCTCAATACTTCAGATAGTGCACTCTCTGTACTTCAGGCAGCGCTTCCTCAGTACTCAGACAGTGCTCCCTCAATACCTCAGATAGTGCACCCTCAATACTTCAGAAAGTGCTTCCTCAGTACCACAGAAAGTGCTCCCTCAGTACCTCAGATAATGCTCTCTCAGTATGTCAGATAATGTTCCCTCAATACCTCAGATAGTGCTTCCTCACTACATCAGAAAGCGCTCCCTCCAAACCTCAGATAGTTCTCCCTCAATATCTCAGATCGCGCTTCCTCAATACCTCAGAAAGTGCACAATTAATACCTCAGATAGTCTCCCTCAGAACCTCAGATAGTGCTCCCTCAGTTCCACAGATAATGTTCCCTCAATACCTCAGAAAGTGCTCCCTCAGTACCTCATAACGCTCCCTCAATATCTCAGAAAGTGTTCACTCAATACCTCAGAAAGTGCACCTTCAGTACTTCAGAAAATTGTTTCCTCAATACCTCAGACAGTGCTCCCTCAATACCTCAGAAAGGGCTCCCTCAGTACCTCAGATAGTGCACCATCAGTATCTCAGTTCATGCACCCTGAGTACCTCAGAAAATGCTCCCTCAATACCTCAGAAATGGCTCTCTCAATACCTCACATAGTGCACCGTCAATACCTCAGATAGTGCTTCCTAAGTACCTCAGAAGGTGCTCCCGCAGTACTGCAGAAAGTGCTCCCTCAATACCTCTGATAATGCTCCCAAATTACCTCAGAAAGTGCTCACTCAATACCTGAGAAACTGCTTCCTCAATACCTAGATAGTGCTCCATCAATACCTCAGATAGTACTCCCTCAATACCTCAGGAAGTGCTCCCTCAATACCTCAGACAGTACTCCATCAATACCTCAGAAAGTGCTCCCTCAATACCTCAGATAGTCCTCACTCAATACCTTAGAAAGTGCTCCCTCAATACGTCAGATAGTGCACACTCTGTACTTCAGGCAGTGCTTCCTCACAACTTAGAAATTGCTCCCTCAATGCGTCGGACAGTGCTTCCTTAATACGTCAGAAAGTGCTCCCTCAGTACCTCAGATCGTGCTTCCTCAATACCTCAGAAAATACTCGCTCAATACCTCAGAAGGAGCTCCCCCAATACCTCAGATAGTGCTCTCTCAACACCTCAGTTATTGCTCCCTCAATACCTCAGAAAGTGCTCCCTCAATACCTCAGATAGTGCACTCTCAATACCTCAGAAAGTGCTTCCTCAGTACCACAGAAAGTGCTCCCTCAGTACCTCAGATAATGCTCCCTCAGTACCTTAGAGAGTGCTTCATCACTACCTCAGATAGTGCTTCCTCAATACGTCAGATAGTGCACACTCTGTACTTCAGATAATGCTCCCTCAGTACCTTAGAGAGTGCTTCATCACTACCTCAGATAGTGCTTCCTCAATACCTCAAAAAGTGCACTATTAATACCTCAGAAAGTGCTCCCTCAGTACCTCAGAAAGTGCTCCCTCAGTATCACAGATAATGCTCCCTCAATAGCTCAGATAGTGCTCCCTCAATACTTCAGAAAGTGCTCCCTCAGTAACTCATATAATGCTCCCTCAATTTTGCAGAAAGTGTTCACTCAATACCTCAGAAAGTTCACCTTCAGTACTTCAGAAAAATTGTTTCCTCAATACCTCAGAAAGTGCTCCCTCAATATCTCAGATTGTGCTCCCTCAGTACCTCAGATAGTGCTCCCTCAATACCTCAAAAACAGCTCCTTCCATACCTCAGAAAGTGCACCCTCACTACCTCAGAAAGTGTTCCCTCTATACCTCAGAGAGTGTTCCTCAATACCTCAGATAGATCTCCCTCAATACCTCAGAGAGTGCTCCCTCAGTACATCAGATTGTGCTCCCTCAATACCTGAGACATTGCTCCCACAGTAGCTCAGAATGTGTTTGCTCAATAACTCAGAAAGTGCTCCCTCCATACCTCAGATAGTGCTCCCTCAGTACCTCAGATAGTGCTTTCTCAATACCTCCGAAAGTGCTCTCTCAGTAACTCAGAGAGTGCTTCCTCAGTAAATCAAATAGTGCTCCCTCAATTCTTCAGAAAGTGCTCCCTCAATACCTCAGATATTATTCCTCAGTACCTCAGATAGTGCTTGCTCAATACCTCGGAAAGTACTACCTCAGTACCTCAGAAAGTACTCCCTCAATACCTCAGGAAGTGCAACATCAGTACCTCAGATCCTGCTCCCTCAATACCTCGGATAGTGCACCATCAGTATCTCAGAAAATGCTCCCTCAATACCTCAGAAAATGCTCCTTCAAAACCTCAAATAGTGCACCCTCAGTACCTCAGAAAATGTTCCCTCAATATCTCAGAAAAGGCTCTCTCAATACCTCACATAGTGCACCGTCAATATCTCAGATAGTGCTTCCTAAGTACCTCAGAAGGTGCTCCCGCAGTACTGCAGAGAGTGCTCTCTCAATACCTCAGATAATGCTCCCTCAATACCTCTGATAATGCTCCCTCATTACCTCAGTACCTAGATAGTGCTTCATCAATACCTCAGATAGTGCTCACTCAATACCTTAGAAAGTGCACGCTCTATATGTTAGAAAGTGCTCCATCAGTACCTCAGATGGAGCTTGCTCAATACCTCAGAAAGTGCTCCCTCAATACCTCAGAATGTGCTCCCTCAATACCTCAGATAGTGCCCCCCCATACCTAAGATAGTGCTCGCTCAATACCTCAGAATGTGCTCCCTCAATACCTCAGATAGTGCACATTCTGTACTTCAGGCAGTGCTTCCTCACTACTCAGACAGTGCTCCCTCAATACCTCAGATAGTGCACACTCAGTACCTCAGAAATTGCTCCCTCAGTACCTCAGACACTGCTCCCTCAGTACCTCAGACACTGTCTGACAGTGGTTCCTCAATACGTCAGAAAGTGCTCCCTCCGTACCTCAGATCGTGCTTCCTCAACACCTCAGAAAATACTCGCTCAATACCTCAGAAGGAGCTCCCCAAATACCTCAGATAGTGCTCCCCCAATACCTCAGTAATTGCTCCCTCAATACCTCAGAATTCTCCCTCAATACCTCAGAAAGTGCTCCCTCAGTACCTCAGATAATGCTCCCTCAATACCTCAGACAATGCTCCCTCAATACCTCAGATAGTGCTACTTCAGTACCTCAGAAAGTGCTCCCTCAATACCTCAGAATGTGCCCCGTCAATACCTCAGATAGTGCTCCCACAATACCTCAGATAGTGCTCCCTCAGTACCTCATATAATGATCCCTCAATATCTCAAAAAGTGTTCACTCAATACCTCAGAAAGTGCTCCCTCAATACCTCAGATAGCGCTCCCTCAGTACCTCAGATAGTGCTCCCTCAATACTTCAAAAAGAGATCCTTCCATATCTCAGAAAGTGCTCCCTCAATACCTCAGAACATGTTCCTCAATATCTCAGATAGATCTCCCTCAATACCTCAGGTAGTGCTTCCTCAATACCTCAGAAAGTGCTCCCTCAGTACCTCTGCTTCCAAAGTACCTCAGATAGTGCCTCCTCATTACCTCAGAAAATGCTCCCTCAAAATTTGAGAAAGTGCTCCCTCAGTAGCTCAAATAGTGCTTGTTCAATACCTCAGATAGTGCTCCCTCAATACCTCAAAATGAGCTCCTTCCATACCTCAGAATGTGCTCCCTCAATACCTCAGAAAGTGTTCCTCAATACCTCAGATAGTGCACACTCAGCACCTCAGAGGGTGCTCCCTCAGTACCTCAGACAGTGCTTCCTCATTACCTCAGAAAGTACTCCCTCAATACCTGAGATATTGCTCTCTCAGTAGTTCAGATAGTGCTTCCTCAATACCTCAGAAAGTGCTCCCTCAGTACCTCAGATAACGCTTCCTCAGTACCTCAGATAGTGCTTCCTCAGTACCTCAGATAATGCTCCCTCAGTATCTCAGTTAATGTTCCCTCAGTCCCTCAGATAGTGCTTCCTCACTACCTCAGAAAGTGCTTCCTCAATACCTCAGATAGCACTCCCTCAATACCTCAGATCATGCTTCTTCAGATCCTCAAAAAGTGCTTCCTCAATACCTCAGATAGCGCTTCCTCAATACCTCAGAAAGTGCACCATTAGTACCTCAGAAAGTGCTCCCTCAATACCTCAGAAAGTGCTCCCTCAGTACCTCAGAAAGTGCTCCCTCAAAACCTCAGATAGTGCTTCCTCAATACCTCAGAAAGTATTCCCTCAATACCTCAGAATGTGCTCCCTCAATACCTCCTTGCTCCCTATACCTTAGATAGCACTCCCTCAATACCTGAGAAAGTGCTCCCTCAATACCTCATATAATGCTCCCTCAATATCTCAGAAAGTGTTCACTCAATACCTCAGAAAGTGCGCCTTCAGTACGTCAGAATATTGCTTCCTTAAAATCTCAGAAAGTGTTCACTCAATATCTCAGATAGTGCTCCCTCCATACCTCAGATAATGCCTCCTCAATACCTCAGAAAGTGCTCCCTCAAAACCTGAGATATTGCTCCCTCAGTAGCTCAAATAGTGCTCCCTCAATACCTCAAAAAGAGCTCCTTTCATACCTCAGAAAGTGCTCCCTCAATACCTCAGAAAGTGTTCCCTCAATACCTCAGATAGTGTTCCTCAATACCTCAGATAGATCTCGCTCAATACCTCAGAGGGTGCTCCCTCAGTACCTCAGGTCGTGCCTCCTCAATACCTTAGAATGTGCTCCGTCAGTACCTCAGAGAGTGCTTCCTCAGTACATCAGACAATGCTTCCTCAATACCTCAGAAAGTGCTCCCTTCATACCTGAGACATTGCTCCCTCAGTACCTCACATAGCGCTTTCTCAATACCTCAGAAAATGCTCCCTCAGTACCTCAGACAGTGCTTCCTCAGTAAATGAAATAGTGCTTCCTCAAACCTAAGAAAGTGCTCCCTCAATACCTCAGATATTACTTCCTCAGTACCTCAGATAGTGCTTGCTCAGTACCTCAGAAAGTACTCCCTCAGTACCTCTGAAAGTACTGCCTCAATACCTCAGAAAGGGCTCCCTCAGTAGCTCAGATAGTGCACCCTCAGTACCTCAGAAAATGCTCCCTCAATACCTCAGAAAAGGCTCTCTCAATACCTCACATAGTGCACTTTCAGAATCTCAGATAGTGCTTCCTAAGTACCTCAGAATGTGCTTCTGCAGTACTGCAGAAAGTGCTCCCTCTGATAATGCTCCCTCATTACCTCAGAAAGTGCTCACTCAATACCCCAGAAACTGCTTCCTCAGTACCGAGATAGTGCTCCATCAATTCCGCAGATAGTACTCTCTCAATGCCTCAGAAAGTGCTCACTCAATACCTTAGAAAGTGCTCCCTCAATACCTGAGATATTGCTTCCACAGTAGCTCAGATAGTGCTTTCTCAATGCCTCAGAAAGTGCTCCCTCAGTAACTCAGAGAATGCTTTCTCAGTTAATCAAATAGTGCTCCCTCAATACCTCAGATATTATTCCTCAGTACCTCAGAGAGTGCTTGCTCAATACCTCGGAAAGTACTCCCTCAGTACCTCAGAAAGTACTCCCTCAATACCTCAGAAAGGTCTCCCTCAGTAACTCAGATAGTGCACCCTCAGTACCTCAGAAAATGCTCCCTCAATACCTCAGAAAAGGCTCCCTCAATACCTCACATAGTGCACCGTCAGTACCTCAGATAGTGCTTCCTAAGTACCTCAGAAGGTGCTCCCGCTGTACTGCAGAAAGTGTTCCTTCAATACCTCTGATAATGCTCCCTAACTACCTCAGAAAGTGCTCACTCAATACCTGAGAAACTGCTTACTCTGTACCTAGATAGCGCTCCATCAATACCACAGATAGTACTCCCTCAATACCTCAGAAAGTGCTCCCTCAATACCTCAGATAGTGCTCACTGAATAACTTAGAAAACGCACCCTCTATATGTCAGAAAGTGCTCCCTCATTACCTCAGATAGTGCTAACTCAATACCTCAGAACATGCTCCCACAGTACCTCAGACATTGCATACTCAGTCCCTCAGATAGTGCACCCTCAATACGTCATAAAGTGCCGCCTCAGTACATCTGATACTGCTCCCTCACTACCTCAGAAATTACTCGCTCAATACCTCAGAAAGTGCCCCCTCAATACCTCAGATAGTGCACACTCTGTACTCCAGGCAGTGCTTCCTCACAACTCAGACAGTGCTCCCTCAATACCTCAGATAGTGCACACTCAGTACCTCAGACAGTGCTCCCTCAATACCTCAGATAGTGCATACTCAGTACCTCAGAAATTGCTCCCTCAGTACCTCAGACAGTGCTTCCTTAATACATCAGAAAGTGCTCCCTCAATACCTCAGATAGTGCATACTCAGTACCTCAGAAATTGCTCCCTCAGTACCTCAGATAGTGCTTCCTCAATACCTCAGAAAATACTCACTCAATACCTCAGAAGGTGCTCCCCCAATACCTCAGATAGTACTCCCTCAATACCTCAGTAATTGCTCCCTCACTACCTCAGAAAGTGCTCCCTCAATACCTCAGATAGTGCACCCGCAATACCTCAACAAGTGCTTCCTCAGTCCCACAGAAAGTGCTCCCTCAGTTCCTCAGATAATGGTCCCTCAGTATGTCAGATAGTGCTCCCTCAGTACCTCAGATAGTGCTCCCTCAGTACCTCAGATAATGCTCCCTCAATACCTCAGATAATGCTCCCTCAATACCTCTGATAGTGCTTCCTCAATTCCTCAGAAAGTCCTCCCTCAATACCTCAGAAGGTCCACCCTCAATACATCAGATAGTGCTCCACCATACCTAACATAGTGCTCCCTCAAAACCTCAGAAAGTGCTCTCTCAATACCTCATATAATGCTCCCTCAATATCTCAGAAAGTGTTCACTCAATACCTCAGAAAGTGCTCCCTCAGTACCTCAGAAAATTGCTTCCTCAATAAATCAATGTGCTCCCTCAATACCTCAGATAGTGCTCCCTCAGTACCTCAGATAGATCTCCCTCAATACCTCAGAGAGTGCTCCCTCAGTACCTCTGGTAGTGCTTCCTCAATGCCTCAGAAAGTGCTCCCTCAGTACCTCAGAGAGTGCTTCCTCAGTCCCTCAGATAGTGCTTCCTCAATACCTCAGAAAGTGCTCCCTCAAAACCTGAGATATTGCTCCCTCAGTAGCTCAAAAAGTGCTTGTCCAATACCTCAGAAAGTGCGCCCTCCATACCTCAGAAACTGCTCCCTGAATACCTCAAAAAGAGCTCCTTCCATACCTCACAAAGTGCTCCCTCAATACCTCAGAAAGTGTTCCCTCAATAACTCAGATAATGTTCCTCAATACCTCAGATAGATCTACCTCAATACCTCAGTGGGTGCTCCCTCAGTACCTCAGAGACTGCTTCCTCAGTCCCTCAGATAGTGCTTCCTCAATACCTCTGAAAGAACTCCCTCAGTACCTCAGAAAGGGCTCCCTCAGTACCTCAGATAGTGCACCTTCAGTACCTCAGAAAATGCTCCCTCAATACCTCAGAAAAGGCTCTCTCAATACCTCACATAGTGCACCGTCAATACCTCAGATAGTGCTTCCTAAGTACCTCAGAAGGTGCTCCAGCAGTACTGCAGAAAGTGCTCCCTCAATACCTCTGATAATGCTCCCTCATTGCCTCAGAAAGTGCTCACTCAATACCTGAGAAACTGCTTCCTCAGTACCTAGATAGTGCTCCATCAATACCTCAGATAGTACTCCCTCAATACCTCAGAAAATGCTCCCTCAATACCTCAGATAGTGCTCACTCAATACCTCAGAAAGTGCACCCTCTATATGTCAGAACGTTCTCCCTCAGTACCTCAGATAGTGCTAACTCAGCACCTCAGATAGTGCTTCCTCAATACCTCAGAAAGTCCTCCCTCAATACGTCAGAAAGTGCTCCCTCAGTACATCTGATACTGCTCCCTCAATACCTCAGAAATTACTCGTTCAATACCTCAGAAAGTGCCCCCTCAATACATCAGATAGTGCACACTCAGTACCTCATACAGTGCTTCCTCAGTACCTCATACAATGCTCCCTCAATAGCTCAGATAGTGCTTCCTCAACACCTCAAATAGTGCTCCCTCAGTACCTCAGAACACGCTCCCTCAGTTCCTCAAATAGTGTTCCCTCAGTACTCACATGGTGCTTCCTCGTTACCTCAGATAGTACTCCCTCAATACCTCAGAAAGCACTCATGCAATACCTCAGAAGGAGTACCGTCAATACCTCAGACAGTGCTCCCTCAATACCTCAGATAGTGCACACTCAGTACCTCAGAAAGTCACCCCTCAGTACCTCAAATAGTGCTCCCTCAATACCTCAGAAAGTACTCGCTCAATTCCTCAGATAGTGCACACTCAGGACCACAGAAAGTGCTCTCTCAAACCTCAGAAAGTGCTCCCTCAGTACCTCAGGTAGTGCTTCCTTAATACCTCAGAAAGTGCTCCCTCAGTACCTCAGAGAGTTTTTCCTCATTACATCAGATAGTGCTTGCTCAATACCTCAGATTGTGCTCCCTGAATACCTCAGATAGTGCTTCCTCAAATCCTCAGAAATTGATCCCTCAATACCTCAGATAGTGCTTCCTCAATACCTCAGAAAGTGCACCCTTAATATCTCAAAAAGTGCTCCCTCGGTAGCTCAGAAAGTGCTCCCTCAGTACCTCAGAATGTGCCCCCTCATTACCTCAGATAGTGCTTCTGTGAAGGGAGGGGGAGAAAGAGACAGAGAGAAAGTTCACCTTTCAATCCAGTGATTTCTGCGCGAAAGTTCCTTCAGAACAGACCGTTTTGAGGAAGAGTCACTTGGAATGCGAATTGTTCCTCTCTTCACTGTTGCTACCTGCTGTATTGTGCTGAATTTCCCCACCATCTGTTGACTTGAGAACTTGATCTCATTCATGCATCACTGAGTAATTCAGTCTGTGTTCAATGCCCTGAGGCTGCTACTGTTGAAAGTTGACAAACAGGTTTAAGGCTGTGGTAAAATCAATGACTGCAGATGCTGGAAACCAGATTCTGGATTAGTGGTGCTGGAAGAGCACAGCAGGTGTGCAGGTTTAAGGCTGTGTAAGGTATTGTATTCGGAGTGCGGGCTACATGGGAGAACAGATACAGAACAAAGGCACACCGAAATGTTAGGTCTGAGCTGTTCCTTCTGAACTAACATCACAAAGTTACATTGATCAGGATCTTTGTGAAGTGCCTTTATCAAGTGACTCTTCCTCAAAACAGTTTGTTCTGAAGGAACTTTCCTGCAGAAATCACTGGATTAAAAGGTAAACTTTCTCTCTGTCTCTTTCTCCCTCTCCCCTCAGAGATGCTGCCGGACAAGCTTAGCTTCTTCAGCAATCTCTGTATTGATGTTTCAGGTCTCTAGCGTGTCCGTACAGATTGATTTTAGTGTTGAATTCTCAAGCTTGCTCTGTTCAAGGGATTGAATCCCTCGGCTACAAAGGGGGGTCAGTTACCTCAGCTAACAGGTTCATGATGCCAACATTGTTGGCTCAATCTCTATCATGACCTCTCCCCTCACCTGAGGTGTGTGACCCACCAGGCCTCTCTCTCTGACAAGACAGCAGCTCTCAGGTCCTCCTGGTCTATAATAACTTCCCAACTTTAAAAAGGGCACTCCAGTAAGAGAGCTCTTTACATGGTGCAGGTCAAACTCCTGGAGCTCCCTCCCTAACATCACTGTGGGACACCCAAGGACTGCAGCAGGAGAGTACACCCCACCCCCACCTTCCAGGCAACTATTAGAGGGGGTGGGAATCACATACAAGCCACATTTGAAAATAAGTTTTATAACAGGGTCACGGTGGATGTTCACTAACTCTGTTTCTTTACCTCTGTTCAAATCAGCGAAATGAAGAAGCAAAGGGTCAGTTGAAAATGACAATGATATCCTTTCGTAGGTTGGTGTTTATTAGAGTTTGAATCGACAGTATGAATGTTTGAGCACTTATTCAAGGGCATGCAGGTAGCTGCCAGAGGAAGTGATGGGGGCTGGTATAATTGCGACATTTCAAAGGCATCAGGATGAGTATGTGAATAGGAAGGGTTTAGAGGGATATCAGCCAAGTGCTAGCAAATGGAATAAAATGAGATGAGAATATCTGGTTGGTATGGACAAGTTGGATAGGAGGGTCTGGTTCCATGCTCTGCATCTCTGTGACTCTGTGCCTCTGAATAATCTATTGCAGAGAGTTTCAGACAGGCCTTGGTTTGTGTGTCTCTCTCATGCTTCCTCAGAATCTGCAAACCCTATGTCTCCATATTTCCCAAGAAATAAAGAGGGTCAGTACCGAGGGAGTGCTGCACAGTCAGAGGGTCAGGACTGAGGGAGTGCTGCACTGTCAGTGGGTCAGCACTGAGGGAGTGCTGCACTGTCAGAGAATCAGTACTGAGGGAGTGTCACACTGTCAGAGGGTCAGTACTGAGGGAGTGCTGCACTGTCAGTGGGTCAGCACTGAGGGAGTGCTGCACTGTCAGTGGGTCAGTACTGAGGGAGTGCTGCACTGTCAGTGGGTCAGCACTGAGGGAGTGCTGCACTGTCAGTGGGTCAGTACTGAGGGAGTGCTGCACTGTCAGTGGGTCAGCACTGAGGGAGTGCTGCACTGTCAGTGGGTCAGCACTGAGGGAGTGCTGCACTGTCAGAGAATCAGTACTGAGGGAGTGTCACACTGTCAGAGGGTCAGTACTGAGGGAGTGCTGCACTGTCAGTGGGTCAGCACTGAGGGAGTGCTGCACTGTCAGTGGGTCAGTACTGAGGGAGTGCTGCACTGTCAGTGGGTCAGCACTGAGGGAGTGCTGCACTGTCAGTGGGTCAGTACTGAGGGAGTGCTGCACTGTCAGTGGGTCAGCACTGAGGGAGTGCTGCACTGTCAGTGGGTCAGCACTGAGGGAGTGCTGCACTGTCAGAGAATCAGTACTGAGGGAGTGTCACACTGTCAGAGGGTCATTACAGAGGGAGTGCTGCACCGTCAGAGGGTCACTACTGAGGGAGCGCTGCACTGTCCAAGGGTCATTAATGAGGGAGTGCTGCACTGTCAGAGTGTCAGTACTGAGGGAGTGCCGCACTGTCAGAGTGTCAGTGCTGAGGGAGTGCCACACTGTCAGAGGGTCAGTACTGAGGGAGTGCCGCACTGTCAGAGGGTCAGTACTGAGGAAGTGCCACACAGTCAGAGTTTCAGTACTGAGGGAGTGCCACACTGTCAGATGGTCAGTAGTGAGGGAGTGCTGCACTGTCAGAACGTCAGTACTGAGGGAGTGCCACACTGTCAGATGGTCAGTACTGAGGGAGTGCTGCACTGTCAGAGGGTCAAATTGAGGGAGTGCCACACTGTCAGAGTTTCAGTACTGAGGGAGTGCCACACTGTCAGATGGTCAGTAGTGAGGGAGTGCCACACTGTCAGAGGGTCAAATTGAGGGAGGGCCACACTGTCAGAGTTTCAGTACTGAGGGAGTGCCACACTGTCAGATGGTCAGTACTGAGGGAATGCTGCACTGTCAGAACGTCAGTATTGAGGGAGGGCCACACTGTCAGATGGTCAGTACTGAGGGAGTGCTGCACTGTCAGAATGTCAGTACTGAGGGAGTGCTGCACTGTCAGAGTGTTACTACTGAGGGAGTGCTGCACTGTCAGAGGGTCAGTACTGAGGGAGTGATTCGCTGTCAGATGGTCAGTGCTGAGGGAGTGCTGCTCTGTCAGAGTGCCAGTACTTAGTGAGTGCCACACTGACAGAGGGTCAGTGCTGAGGGAATGCTGCACTGTAAGAATGTCAGTACTGAGGGAGTGCTGCAATGTCAGAGGGTCAGTACTGAGGGAGTGCTGCACTGTCAGAGGCTCCTTACTAAGGGAGCGCTGCACTGTCAGAGTGTCAGTACTGAGGGAGTGCCACACTGTCAGAGGGTCAGTACTGAGGGAGTGCTGCACTGTCAGAGCTGTCAGTACTGAGGGAGTGCTGCATAGTCAGAGTGTCATTACTGAGTGGGTGCTGCAAAGTTAGAAGGTTAGTACTGAGGGAGTGCCACATTCTCAGAAAGTCCTTACTATGAGAGCGCTGCACTGTCAGAGTGTCCTTACTGAGTGAGCGCTGCACTGTCAGAGGGGTCAGTACTGAGGGTGTGCGGCACTGTCAGAGGGGTCAGTACTGAGGTAGTACCACACTGTCAGAATCTCAGAGCTGAGGGAGGTCTACCCTGCCAAAGAGTCCATGCTGAGGGAGTGTTACACTCCCAAAGGGTCAGTACTGAGGGAGTGATGCACTGTCAGTGGGTCAGTACTGAGGGAGTGCCACACTGTCAGATGGTCAGTACTGAGGGAGTGCTGCACTGTCAGAGTGTCACTACTGAGGGAGTGCTGCACTGTCAGAGGGTCAGTACTGAGGGAGTGCTGCACTGTCAGAGGGTCAGTACTGAGGGAATGTCACACTGTCAGAGGGTCAGTACTGAGGGAGTGCTGCACAGTCAGAGGGTCAGTACTGAGGGAGTGCTGCACTGTCAGAGTGAAAGGATTGATGGAGTGCCAGACTGTCAGAGGGTCATTACTGAGGGAGTGCTGTACTGTCAGAGTGAAAGTACTGAGGGAGTGCTGCAATGTCAGACGGTCAGTATAGAGGGAGTGCCGCACTGTCAGACGGTCTGTACTGAGGGAGTGCTGCACTGTCAGAGTGTCCTTACTGAGTAAGCGCAGCACTGTCAGAGGGTCAGTACTGAGGGATTCCTGCATAGCCAGAGAGTCAGTATACAGGGAGTGCAGCATTGTCAGAGGGTCGGGACGTAGGAAGTGCTGAAATTCAGAGGGTAATTAGTGAGAGAGAGCTGAACTGTGAGAGGGTCAGTACTGAGAGAGTGTGCACTGTCAGAGGGTCAGTACTGAGGGAGTGCTGCACTGTCAGAGAGTCAGCACTGAGGGAGTGCTGCACTGTCATAGGGTCCGTACTGAGGGAGTGCTGCACTGTCAGAGGGTCAGTACTGAGGGATTCCTGCATAGCCAGAGAGTCAGTATAGTGGGAGTGCAGCATTGTCAGAGGGTCGGGACGTAGGAAACACTGAAATGTCAGAGGATTATTACTGAGAGAGAATTGAACTGTGAGAGGGTCAGTCCTGAGAGAGTGTGCACTGTCAGAGGGTCAGTACTGAGGGAGTGCCTCACTGTCAGAGGGTCAGTACTGAGATAGTGTTGCTCTGTCAGAGGGTTAGTACTGAGCGAGTGTCACACTGTCAGAGGGTCAGTACTGAAGGAGTACTGCACTGTCAGATGGTCAGTACTGCGGGAGTGTCACACTGTCAGAGGGTCAGTACTGAGGGAGTGCTGCACTGTCAGAGGGTCCGTACAGAGGGAGTGCTGCACTGTCAGAGGTTCAGCACTGAGAGAGTGTCACACTGTCAGAGGATCAGCACTGAGGGAGTGCTGCACTGTCAGAGGGTCAGCTCTGAGGGAGTGTCACACTATCAGAGGGTCAGCACTGAGAGAGTGCTGCACTGCCAAAGGGTCTGTACTGAGGGAGTGCTGCACTGTCAGAGGGTCAGTACTGAGGGAGTACTGCACTGTCAGATGGTCAGTACTGCGGGTGTGTCACATTGTCAGAGGGTCAGTACTGAGGGAGTACTGCACTGTCAGAGGGTCAGTACTGAGGGAGTACTGCACTGTCAGAGGGTCAGTACTGAGGGAGTGCTGCACTGTCAGAGGGTCAGCCCTGAGGGAGTACTGCACTGTCAGAGGGTCAGTACTGAGGGAGTGCTGCACTGTCAGAGGGTCAGTACTGAGGGAGTACTGCACTGTCAGATGGTCAGTACTGCGGGTGTGTCACATTGTCAGAGGGTCAGTACTGAGTGGATGCTGCACTGTCAGGAAAGCTGGACTGAGGGACTGCTGCACTATCAGAGGGTCAGTACGGAGTCAGGTTCACACTGTCATGAATCGGTCATGAGAGATCACCGCACTGTTGGACAGACAGTACTGAGGGTCTGCTTCATTGCCAGAGAGTCAGTATTGAGGGAGTGCTGCACTGTCAGAGGGTCAGTACTGAGGGAGTGCTGCACTGTCAGAGGGTCAGTACTGAGGGAGTGCTGCACTGTCAGAGGGTCAGTACTGAGGGAGTGCTGCACTGTCAGAGGGTCAGTACTGAGGGATTCCTGCATAGCCAGAGAGTCAGTATAGAGGGAGTGCAGCATTGTCAGAGGGTCGGGACGTAGGAAACACTGAAATGTCAGAGGATTATTACTGAGAGAGAGTTGAACTGTGAGAGGGTCAGTACTGAGAGAGTGCCACACTGTCAGAGGGTCAGTATAGAGAGAGTGCTACACTGTCAGAGGGTCTGCACTGAGGGGGTGCTGCACTGTCAGAGGGTCAGTACTGAGGGAGTACTGCACTGTCAGATGGTCAGTACTGCGGGTGTGTCACATTGTCAGAGGGTCAGTACTGAGTGGATGCTGCACTGTCAGGAAAGCTGGACTGAGGGACTGCTGCACTATCAGAGGGTCAGTACGGAGTCAGGTTCACACTGTCATGAATCGGTCATGAGAGATCACCGCACTGTTGGACAGTCAGTACTGAGGGTCTGCTTCATTGCCAGAGAGTCAGTATTGAGGGAGTGCAGCATTGTCAGAGGGTCGGGATGGAGGAAGCGCTGAAATGTCAGAGGGTCAGTATTGAGGGAGTGCTGCACTGTCGGACAGTCAGTACTGAGGGAGTGCTGCACTGTCAGAGGGTCAGTACTGAGGGAGTGCTGCACTGTCGGACAGTCAGTACTGAGGGAGTGCTGCATTGTCAGAGGGTCAGCACTGAGGGAGTGCTGCACTGTCAGAGAGTCAGCACTGAGGGAGTGCTGCACTGTCAGAGAGTCAGTACTGAGGGAGTGCTGCACTGTCAGAGAGTCAGCACTGTGGAAGTGCCACAGTGTCAGAGTGACAGTACTGAGGGAGTGCTGCACTGTCAGAGGATCAGTATTGAGGGAGTGCTGCACTGTCAGAGGATCAGTATTGAGGGAGTGCTGCACTGTCAGAGGATCAATACTGAGGGAGTGCTGTACGGTCAGAGTGTCAGTACTTTGGGAGTGCCACACTGTCAGAGGGTCAGTACAGAGGGAGTGCTGCACTGTCAGAAGGTGAGTACTGAAGGAGTTCTGCACTATCAGAGTGACAGTATTGAGGGAGTGTTGCACTGTGAGAGAGTCAGTACTGAGGGAATGCTGCACTGTCAGAAGGTCAGTACTGAGGGAGTGTCACACTGTCAGAGCATCAGTTCTGAGGGAGTGTTACACTGTCAGAGAGTCAGTACTGAGGGAGTGATACACTGTCAGAGCATCAGTTCTGAGGGAGTGTTACACTGTCAGAGAGTCAGTACTGAGGGAGTGATACACTGTCAGAGCATCAGTTCTGAGGGAGTGTTACACTGTCAGAGAGTCAGTACTGAGGGAGTGCTGCACTGTCAGAGCATCAGTTCTGAGGGAGTGTTACACTGTCAGAGAGTCATTACTGAGGGAGTGCTGCACTGTCAGAGGGTCAGTACTGAGGGATTCCTGCATTGCCAGAGAGTCAGTATAGAGGGAGTGCAGCATTGTCAGAGGGTCGGGATGTAGGAAGCGCTGAAATTCAGAGGGTAATTAGTGAGAGAGAGCTGAACTGTGAGAGGGTCAGTACTGAGAGATTGTGCACTGTCAGAGGGTCAGCACTGAGGAATGCTGCACTGGCTGAGGATCAGTATTGAGGGAATGCTGGACTGTCAGAGGGTCAATACTGAGGGGGTGCCACACTGTCAGAGTGACAGTATTGAGGGAGTGCTGCACTGTCAGTACTGAGGGAGTACTGCACTGTCAGAGGGTCAGTATTGAGGGAGTGCTGCACTGTCAGAGAGTCAGTAATGAGGGAGTGCTGCAATGTCAGAGTGTCAGCACTGTGGGAGTGCCTTAGTGTCAGAGTGACAGGATTGAGGGAGTGCCGCACTGTCAGAGGGTCAATACTGAGGGAGTGCCACACTGTCAGAGGGTCAGTACTGAGGGAGTGCCACACTCTCAGAGTGACAGAGCTGAGGGATTGCTGCACTGTGAGAGTGTCAGTACTGATGGAGTGCCAAACTGTCAGAGGGTCAGTTCTGCGGGATTGTCACACTGCCAGAGGGTCAATACTGAGGGAGTGCTGCACTGTCAGAGGGTCAGCTCTTGAGGAAGTGCTGCAATGACAGAGGGTCAGTGCTGCGGGATTGTCACACTGCCAGAGGGTTAATACTGAGGGAGTGCTGCACTGTCAGAGGGTCAGGACTGAGGGAGTGCTGCAATGTCAGAGGGTCAGCACTGAGGGAGTGCTGCAATGTCAGAGGGTCAGTACTGAGGGGGTGCTCCACTGTCAGAGGGGTCAGTGCTGAGAGAGTGCTGTACTGTCAGAGGGTCAGTACTGACGGAGTGCGGCACTGTCAAGGGTTAGTACAGAGAGAGTGCTGCAATATAAAAGGGTAATGACTGAAGGAATGCTGCATTGCTAAACAGTCTGTACTGAGGGAGTGCTGCAATGTCACAGGGTCAGCACTGTGGGAGTGCCACACTGTCAGAGGGTCAGTACTGAGATAGTGTTGCTCTGTCAGAGGGGTCATTACTGAGCGAGAGCCACACTGTCAGAGTATCAGTACTAAGGGATTGTCACATTGTGAGAGGGAGTGCTGCACTGTCAGAGGGTCACATTGAGGGAGTGCTGCACTGTCAGAGGGTCAGCACTGAGGGAGTGCTGCACTGTCGGAGGGTCACATTGTGGGAGTGCTGCACTGTCAGAGGGTCAGTACTGAGGGAGTGCTGCACTGTCAGAGGGTCAGTACTGAGGGAGTGCTGCACTGTCAGAGGGTCACATTGAGGGAGTGCTGCACTGTCAGAGGGTCAGTACTGAGGGAGTGCTGCACTGTCAGAGGGTCAGTACTGAAGGAGTGCCACACTGTCAGAGTGACAGTATTGAGGGAGTGTTACACTGTGAGAGAGTCAGTACTGAGGGAATGCTGCACTGTCAGAATGTCAGTACTGAGAGAGTGCTGCAATATAAAAGGGTAAGTACTGAAGGAATGCTGCACTGCTAAACAATCTGTACTGAGGGAGTGCTGCAATGTTACACGGTCAGCACTGTGGGAGTGCCACACTGTCAGAGGGTCAGTACTGAGATAGTGTTGCTCTGTCAGAGGGGTCATTACTGAGCGAGAGCCACACTGTCAGAGTATCAGCACTGGGGGAGTATCACACTGTGAGAGGGTCAGCACTGAGGGAGTGCTGCACTGTTGGAGGGTCACATTGAAGGAGTGCTGCACTGTCGGAGTGTCACATTGAGAGAGTGCTGCACCGTCGGAGTGTCACATTGAGGGAGTGCTGCACTATCAGAGGGTCAGTACTGAGAGAGTGCTGTACTGTCAGAGGGTCAGTACTGAGAGAGTGCTGCAATATAAAAGGGTAAGTACTGAAGGAATGCTGTACTGCTAAACGGTCTGTACTGAGGGAGTGCTGCAATGTCACAGGGTCAGTACTGTGGGAGTGCCACACTGTCAGAGGGTCAGTACTGAGATAGTGTTGCTCTGTCAGAGGGGTCATTACTGAGCGAGTGCCACACTGTCAGAGCATCAGTACTAAGGGATTGTCACACTGTCAGAGGGTCAGTGCTGAGGGAGCGCTACACTTCCAAACAGTCAGTGCTGAGTGAGTGCTACAGTGCAAAAGGGTCAGTACAGAGAGGGTGCTGCACTGTCAGCGGTTCAGTACCCAGGGAGTGTCATACTGTCAGGGGGTCAACACTGTGGGAGTGCCACACTGTCGGAGGTTCAGTGCTGAGGGAGTGCTGCACTGCCAGAGGGTCAGTACTGAGGGAGTGTCACACTGTCAGAGGGTCAGCACTGAGAGAGTGCTGCACTGTCAGAGGGCCAGTAGTGAGGGAGTGCTGCACTGTCAGATGGTCAGTACAGATGGAGTGCTGCAATGTCAGAGGGTCAATACTTAGGGAGTGTCACACTATCAGAGGGTCAGTACTGAGGGAGTGCTGCACTGTCAGAGGGTCAGTACTGAGGGAGTGCTGCACTGTCAGATGGTCAGTACAGATGGAGTGCTGCAATGTCAGAGGGTCAATACTTAGGGAGTGTCACACTATCAGAGGGTCAGCACTGAGAGAGTGTCACACTGTCAGCGGGTCAGTGCTGAGGGAGTGCTACACTGCCAAAGGGTCAGTACAGAGGGAGTGCAACACTGTCAGAGGATCAGTGCTGAGGAAGTGCTGCACTGTCAGAGTGTCAGCACTGTGGGAGTGCCTCAGTGTCAGAGTGACGGTACTGAGGGAGTGCTGCACTGTCAGAGGGTCAGTATTGAGGGAGTGCTGCACTGTCAGAGGGTCAGTACTGAGGGAGTGCTGCACTGTCAGATGGTCAGTACAGACGGAGTGCTGCAATGTCAGAGGGTCAATACTTAGGGAGTGTCACACTATCAGAGGGTCAGCACTGAGGGAGTGTCACACTGTCAGCGGGTCAGTGCTGAGGGAGTTCTACACTGCCAAAGGGTCAGTACAGAGGGAGTGCCACACTCTCAGAGTGACAGTGCTGAGGGAGTGCTGCACTGTGAGAGTGTCAGTACTGATGGAATGCTGCCCTGTCAGAGGGTCAGTGCTGCGGGATTGTCACACTGCCAGAGGGTCAATACTGAGCGAGTGCTGCACTGTCAGAGGGTCAGCACTGAGGGAGTGCTGCAATATCAGAGGGTCAGTACTGAGGGAGTGCTACACTGCTGGAGGTTCAGTAATGTGGGAGTGCTACACTGTCAGAGGGTCAGTACTGAGAGAGTGCTGCAATATAAAAGGGTAAGTACTGAAGGAATGCTGCACTGCTAAACAGTCTGTACTGAGGGAGTGCTGCAATGTCACAGGGTTAGCACTGTGGGAGTGCCACACTGTCAGAGGGTCAGTACTGAGATAGTGTTGCTCTGTCAGAGGGGTCATTACTGAGCGAGTGCCACACTGTCAGAGTATCAGCATTGGGGGAGTGTCACACTGTGAGAGGGTCAGCACTGAGGGAGTGCTGCACTGTCGGAGGGTCACATTGAGGGAGTGCTGCACTGTCAGAGGGTCAGCACTGAGGGAGTGCTGCACTGTCGGAGGGTCACATTGAGGGAGTGCTGCACTGTCAGAGGGTCAATACTGAGGGAGGGCTGCGCTGTCAGGGGGTCAGTACTGAGGGAGTGCTGCACTGTCAGAGTGTCAGTACTGAAGGAGTGCTGCACTGTCAGAGGGTCAGTACTGAAGGAGTGCTGCAATGTCAGAGGGTCCATATGGGTGCAGTGTTGCACTGTCAGAGGGTCATTACTGAGGGAGCGCTACACTGTCAGTGCATCAGTCTGTGGGATACCTGCATTGTAAGAGAGTCAGTACTGAGTGAGTGCCACACTATCAGATGGGCTGAAAGACTTAGTTTCAGCTCCCATGTCTTGTGGTCTACGAGGAATATCTGAAATTGTTCAGTCCATTTCTGAATCTGCTTCCTACATACCCTGCTCAGTAATGATTCCCACGTCCAGATTCCAGAGACTGTGTTCAAACAGACCATCTTTAATTGGTTATTGAACCTGAAGAGGTACCACCCTCTTTTCCCAGGGATCGAGTTTTTGTTTTATTCCTCAGCTTCCGTGTGCTCATCCCAAATGAATCCCACTGCCCCACACTCAGCACAGTTGGGTGTTCCTTATTTCTGAGCTTCCCAATGCTAATTCACATCCAGAATGACATCCCACACTCCTCCAAATCATATCACAGGCTAATTGCCTGGGAGAGAGGAGTGCTAAGAGGGGAAATAGAATTCTGAATGTACCTTACAGTGACATTAAGGGTGAATTGATAATGCGAGAAACACAGTGAAAATTTGTGCATGGACCCAGAGGCTACAGTGAATGAATGCATTTTGTCAATGCTCATTGGGACAGGGTTGATATGAAATCGTGAAGATGCTCTGTGATACAATTAAATGAATGAGCATATATAGAGAGAGAGATGGTTCTGAGTGGTCAGGCCTTCTTACAATCCAATAAATCTCCAAAGACGGTGGAAATGTATCTCAGTTTACCGAATGAGATGATGGAGGAAGGAGCAGGTACACTTGCAAACATTTTCAAATCCCCTCTGTCCACAGGAGAGGTGTCATCGTACTGACCATGTGGTACTGTTATTCAAGAAGGAGCATGGTATATATCTGGCAGCTACAGGCCAGTCAGGCTAATATCGTGGGTGGGGCGTCTGTTGGAAGCAATTTTGGGAGATAGAATTAATCAGCATTTAAAGAGACTGGAGTTCACGAAGAACAGTCAGAATGGTTCTGTTAAGGGGAGGGTCAGGTCTGACCAATGGGATTGCGCTTTTTAAGGAGGTGACCAGGTGTGTAAATAAGGGCAATGCTTTCCTGTCGCCTGCTTGGAGGTCAGTAAGGCTTTTATCAGGATCCATACTGGAAACTGAAAATGAACATAAAAACTCAAGATCCAAGGAATTTGGTGCAGAATGCTGAGAGCCAGGAAGCAGACAGTGATGGCCCCATTAGAAACCACTGTCTGTTCATGTCTCACTGTTGGGGTCTTGCTGATGTGGTTGATAGAAAAGATTTAGATTTGAATGGTGGAGGGTTAATCATTGGGTTCATGAATGATATGAAGATTGGTTGGGTGATAAATACTGAGGATGATAGTCTTAGGTTACAGAAGGATGGAGATGGCCTTGTCAGATGGACCGATCAGTGGCAACGGGTGAGGTGCCTGAAGACTGGAGGGTGATTAATGATGGGCCATTATTGAAGTAAGGCTGCAAGGAACAGCCATTGAACTATGGAGCTGTGAGCCTGATGGCAGTGGTGGGTAAGCTGTTGGAGGGCATTCTGAGAGACAACTTACATGCATTTGGAAAAGCAAGGATTGATTAGGGATGGTCAGCTTGGGTTTGTTTGGAAATGATGTGTCCAAGTTGATAGAGCTTTTGAGGGGATGACCAAGGAGACAGATGAGAAGGTTTCACATAGGAGACACTTAGTAAAAGGTTAGATGACATGGCATGCAAGGAGAGAGGACAGCACAGTGTCTCAGTGGTTTGATTCTAACTCCCGGTGACTGTCTGTGTGGAGTTTACACATTCTCTCTGTATCTGTGCGGGTTCCCTCCAGGTGGTCCAGTTTCCTCCCACCGCCCAAAGATGCCATGGGAAATGCAGCATTACAGGGATAGAGTAGAGGATGTGAGTCTGGGTGGGATGCTGTTCAGACAGTCAGTGTGGAGCCAATGGACGGATTGGCTTGCTTCTACACTGTAGGAATTCTAAAATTAATCCAGAGGGACAAGTAATGTTCTGGGGACCTGGGCTCCAATCTTGGACAGGGGTGGATGTGGGTCCTCACTGTCTGAAGGGGTTTGAACACAATCTGAGGGGGGGGGGGCTGGGCTGAGCCCTGAAGTGTTGAGGATGTGAATGTTTTGTGGAGGTAATGTCTGAGGGGCTTTGGGGGTTAAATACAATAAAGTGACGCTTTCTTCGGTATTGAGAGAGCACTTTCTGAGGTATTGAGGGAGAACTATCTGAGGAACTGAGGGAGCACTTTCTGAAGTATTGAGGAAGCACTTTCTGAGGTATTGAGAGACCACTTTCTGAGGAATTGAGGGAGCATTATCTGAGGTACTGACGGAGCACTTTCTGAGGGACTGAGGGAGCACTTTCTGAGGTACTGAGGGAGCACTTTCTGAGGTATTGAGGGAGCACCTTCTGAGGGATTGAGGGAGAACTATCTGAGGTATTGAGGGAGCACTTTCTGAGTTACTGGGGAGCACTATCTGAGGTATTGAGGGAGCACTTTCTGATGTACTGAGGGAGAAATATCTGAGGTTCTGAGGGAGCAATTTCTGAGGTATTGAGGGAGCACTATCTGAGATATTGAGGGTGAACTATCTGAGGTATTCAGGGAGCACTACCTGAGGTACTGAGGGTGAACTATCTGAGGTACTGAGAGAGCACTTTCTGAGGTATTGAGGGAGAACTACCTGAGGTAGTGAGGGTGCACTTTCTGAGCTATTGAGGGAGCACTCTCTGAGGTATTGAGCGAGATCTATCTGAGGTACTGAGGGAGAACTATCTGAGGTACTGAGGGAGCACTATCTGAGGTATTGAGGGAGCACTTTCTGAGGTATTTAGGGAGCACACTCTGAGGTATTGAGGGAGAACTATCTGAGGTATTGAGGGAGAACTATCTGGGGTATTCAGGGAGAACTATCTGAGGTTCTGAGGGAGCACTTTCTGAGGTATTGAGGGAGAACTATCTGAGGTACTGTGGGGGCACTATCTGAGGTACTGAGGGAAACATATCTGTGGTATTGAGGGAGTACTTCCTGAGGTACTGAGGGAGAGCTATCTGAGGTATTGAGGGAGCACTATCTGAGATATTGAGGGAGAACTACCTGAGGTACTGAGGGAGAACTATGTGAGGTATTGAGGGAGCACTTCCTGAGGTACTGTGGGAGATCTATCTGAGGTACTGAGGGAGCTCTTTCTGAGGTATTGAGGGAGCACCATCTGAGGTACTGAGGGAGAACTATCTGAGGTATTGAGGGAGTACCATCTGAGGTATTGAGGGAGAACTATCTGAGGTATTGAGATAGAATTATCTGAGGTATTGACCGAGCACAATCTGAGGTATTGAGGGAGCACTTTGTGAGGTACTGAGGGAGCGCTTTCTGAGGTACTGAGAGAGAACTATCTCAGGTACTGAGGGAGCACTATCTGACATATTGAGGGAGAACTATCTGGGGTATTCAGGGAGCACTATCTGAGGTACTGAGGGAGCACTATCTCGTGGTACAGAGTGCAGAGGATAGAAAGGAATAGATGCAATTCCCTGATCATTTCCTCAGGGTCCCCGAGGCACTCTGGTGTCGTAATTTGAAATGGAAGCCACTCCCCATTTCAGAAGATTCAGATCATTTTGAACAATCAGTGAAAAATAACAGCAGGATGTGTCTGAAACATGGTTTGGGGGAAAACTTTCCTCAATCTATTGTCACTTGTTGCTTGGAGACGTTTTAGGAAAGCAGGCACCCAAACAGACTAATGCTGTCGATGCAAGAGGTGGGGCACAGGAAGATCCAACAAGTCCATCTGTAGCTGCTGTCTGTCTCCATGGAGCAGTCATCATGTGAGATCAGGGTTCCGTCCTCGGAGAAATCATTTCTCCAGCAATACCTCAACCATGCCAGCTCTGTGTGTGTGTGTGTGTGTGTGAGACAGAGAGAGAGAGAAACAGAGAGAGAGAGAGACTGCCCGTGTTTGTGTGTGTGAAAGAGTGGATGCATGTGTATCTCTGTGTGTCTGTATATGTGTGCGTGAGAGAGAAGTGCATGTTCATGTGAGAGTGTGTGGCTGTGTGTGTGTTTTAGGGTGTGTGTGTCTCTGTGTGCATGTGTGTTTGTGAGAGAGTGTGTATGTGTGTGAGAGAGAGTGTGTATGTGTGTTTGAGAGTGTGTGTGAGAGAGAGAACGTGTGTGTGTGTCTATATGTGTATGTGTCTGTGTCGAAGTGTGTATGTGTCTGTGTGTGTGTATGACAGTGTGTCTTATGTGAGAAATAGTGTGTGTGTGAGAGAGTGTGTCTGTGTGCATGTGTGTGTGAGAGTGAGTGGGTCTGTGTGTGAGAGAGTGCGTGTGAGAGAGAATGTGGGTGTCCGTGTGTGTGTGAGAGAGTGTGTCTATGCATATTTGAGGGAGCGTGTGTCTGCGTGTGTATGTGTGTGAGAGAGAGTGTAACTGTGTTTATGTGTGTGTGAGAGAGAGCATCTGTGTGTGTGAGAGAGTGTGTGTCCATGTGTGTGTGTGTGAGAGAGAGTGTGTCTATGTGTGTTTGAAGGAGCGTGTGTCTGCGTGTCTGTGTGTATGCATGTGAGAGAGAATGTCTGTGTGTGAGAGAGACAGAGTGTGTGTGTGAGAGAGAGTGTGAGTGTGTCAGAGACAGAGAGTGTTTGTGTGTGTGAGAGAGAGTGTCTGTGGGCGTGAGAGTGAGTGGGTGTGTGAGAGAATAAGCGTGTGTGTGTGAGTGTGTGTGTAAATGAGAGAGACTGTGTGTATGTGTGTGTGAGAGAGAGTGTGTCTGTGTGTGTTTGAGGGATCGTGTGTCTGTATGTCTGTATGTCTGTCTGTGTGTATGTGTGTGAGAGAGAATGTCTGTGTGTGTGAGAGACAGAGAGTGTGTGTGTGTGAGAGAGAATGTCTATGTACATGAGAGTGAGTGGGCGTGTGAGAGAATGAGAGCGTGTGTGAGAGTGTGTGTGTAAATGAGAGAGATAGTGTGTCTGTGTGAGAGAGAGTGTGTCTGCGTGTATGTGTGAGAGAGTGTGCCCGTGTGTGTATTTGAGGGAGTGTATATCTGTGCATGTATGTGTGTGAGAGATATAGTGTGTGCTTGTGTGTGTGTGTGTGTGAGTGTGTCTGTGTTTTTGTTTGAAGGAGTGTGTGTTTGTGTGTGTGAGAGAGCCTGTGTGTGGCAGGGGCTTTGTGTGTGTGTGTGTGTGTGTGTGTGTGTGTGTGTGTGTGTGTAAACTAGCCAATCTTTTTGGGTGCTCATGAATATAAAATCCAGCTGCTGTTTCAGGTGAGGTGGTCCTCGTGTCTACAATGACACAAAGGCTGCAAGAGTGAATTAACTGGGTGAAAGAGAGTGCTGTTCATTCCAGTGGGGATTCATGCAGTAAACCTTCTCCACACACTAACATCCCTCTGGCAATGTAGTGACTAGTCCTGCACACAGAGCTCCATGTACAAACCAATGTAATGTCACCATAGTCTTGCCAGAGCATGGGACAGGTCCTCATTACAGAGCGGGGTCTGGTGGGGATTTAATCAGAAGGTCACTATGACCCAGCTGAGGGGAGAGGTTGGGAAGGAGAGTCCTTCAGGGTAACCCCAGCTGGTGTGGGAATTGAACACACGCTATTGGTTTTACTCTGCATTATAAACCAACTGTCCAGCCAACTGAGCTAAGTGACTTCTCTCCAGGGGCATGCCCTGTATAACCCAATCATAGCCAGCCTGCACCTCAATAGGAGCAAGGAGCAAGGCCATTCGGCCCCCACCCTAACCCAGAAGGCAGAGCACGGGAAGCTGATGAAGGAAACAAGCCCCTCCCTTGTGGCCTTCTGAAATGGAGCTGGAAGACAGGGCAGACCTGGCCTGTTGTTTGCTTCCCCGAGACTGGCCTGCTCCACCTTACAGTGAGAGACTGAGGGGAATCTCGAGGAGATTTCACTTCTCACTGAGAGGCTGCAACTCTAATCCAAATGAGGCTGATTCCTTCCGATACTCACGGAAGAGTGCAGCACTCTACAGATCAGGGCCTTGTGGAGTCATAACCTCCAGGGTGGGGGCCAAGAGCTGGGAGGTAGTGTTAAGAATATAAGACCATCTGAAATAGGAACAGGAGGAGACCATTCATCCCCTCGAGCCTGCTCTACTATTCAATAGGATCGTGGAGGATTTAGCATTTGATTTGGGAGCTGAAACCCGGACAGTACAGAGACAGAGAATCAAATTATTCTGCTATACGGAATCATCAGACAGGAGCTGGAACCAAAGAGAGTGAACACACACAGACACAGACACACAGACACACACACACACACACACACACACACACACACTGTGGGATTCAGGCTGTCTGTGGGAATTTTACCACAAGATGCGAGCTCTTCACTGAGGAGAGACAACGGCGCAAGATGCTAGAGAGGGGGAGGCTGCACAGTCTGATCCCACCGATCAGAGAAACGGCTTGCACCTTAATAGAACAGGGATCGGCATTCTGGCAGGCAGGTTTTCTGCTGCAACACCGCTACATTTAAACTAAGTAGCGGGGGGGAGGGGACAAGCTGGATGTTTAAAAAGGAAATTGAAGGGGTAGTTAGAACAAGAGAAGTCAAGAAAGACAACTGTATCAAGGAGGCAGAAAACTGGAAAAGGCATCATGCTGTAAAGTTGAGTGAAATAAGGGTTGAGGGGAAGGGTGAGAGCAGTAACAAATTAAAAATTCTATATATGAATGCACGAAGCATTAGACACAAGGTGGATGAGCTTGAGGCTCTTTTGGAAATTGGCAGATACGATATTGTGGGGATAACTGAGACGTGGCTTCACGGGGACAGGGCCTGGGAAATGAATATTCAAGGCTACACGTGCTATCGTAAGGATAGACTGACGGGCAGAGGGGGTGGGGTGGCCTTGTTGGTAAGGGAGGATATTCAGTCCCTTGCGCGGGCGGACCTAGAGTCAGGGGATGTAGAGTCAGTGTGGATAGAGCTTCGAAACACTAAGGGTAAAAAGACCCTCATGGGAGTCATCTACAGTCCCCCAAACAGTAGTCTGGATGTTGGAGGTAAGTTGAATCAGGAGCTGAATTTGGCTTGTCGCAAAGATGTTACTACAGTTGTTATGGGGGATTTTAACATGCAGGTAGACTGGGAGAATCAGGATGGTTTCGGGCCTCAAGAAAGAGACTTTGTGGAGTGCCTCAGAGATGGATTTTTAGAGCAGCTGGTGCTGGAGCCGACCAGGGATAAGGCGATTCTGGATCTGGTATTGTGTAACGAACCAGAATTGGTCAGTGACCTCGAAGTGAAGGAGCCATTGGGAAGTAGTGACCATAATACAATAAGCTTCAATCTGCAATTTGAGAGGGAGTGGGTACAATCTGAAGTGACAATATTTCAGTTGAATAAAGGGAAATATGGAGCTCTGAGGGAGCAACTGGCCAAAGTTCAATGGTTCAATACCTTAACAGGGAAGACCGTGGAGGAACAATGGCGGATATTTCTGTGTATGATGCAGAAGATGCAGGATCAGTTCATTCCTAAAAGGAAGAAAGATCCCAGGAGGAGACATGGGCGGCCGTGGCTGACGAGGGAAGTAAAGAAACATATAAGGTTAAAAGAGAAAAAGTATAACTTAGCGAAGATAAGCGGGAAAACGGAGGACTGGGAAGCTTTTAAAGAACAACAGAGGATTAGTAAGAAGGAAATACGCAGAGAAAAAATGAGGTACGAAGGTAAACTGGCCAAGAATATAAAGGAGGATAGTAAAAGCTTTTTTAGGTATGTCCAAGGCAAAAAAATGGTTAGAACAAAAATTGGGCCCTTGAAGACAGAAGCAGGGGAATATATTACAGGGAACGAAGAAATGGCAGAGGAATTAAATGGGTACTTCAGATCTGTGTTCACTGGGGAAGACACAAGCAATCTCCCTGAGGTAACAGTGGCTGAAGGACCTGAACTTAAGGGAATTTCTATTTGCCAGGATTTGGTGTTGGAGAGACTGTTAGGTCTGAAGGTTGATAAGTCTCCGGGACCTGATGGCCTGCATCCCAGGGTACTGAAGGAGGTGGCTCGGGAAATCGTGGATGCGCTGGTGATTATTTTCCAGAGATCAATAGAATCGGGGTCGGTTCCTGAGGATTGGAGGGCGGCTAATGTTGTGCCACTTTTTAAGAAGGGTGGGCGGGAGAAAGCAGGAAATTATAGACCAGTTAGTCTGACCTCAGTGGTGGGAAAGATGCTGGAGTCTATTATAAAGGATGAAATTACGGCACATCTGGATAATAGTAACAGGATAGGACAGAGTCAGCATGGATTTATGAAGGGGAAATCATGCTTGACTAAATTTTTTGAATTTTTTAAGGATGTAACTCGGAAGATGGACGAGGGAGATCCAGTGGATGTAGTGTACCTGGACTTTCAGAAAGCTTTTGATAAAGTCCCACACAAGAGGTTAGTGAGTAAAATTAGGGCGCACGGGATTGGGGGCAAAGTACTAGATTGGATAGAGAATTGGTTGGCTAATAGGAAACAAAGGGTAGTGATTAACGGCTCCATTTCGGAATGGCAGGCAGTGACCAGTGGGGTACCGCAGGGATCCGTGCTGGGACCGCAGCTTTTTACAATATATGTAAATGATATAGAAGATGGTATCAGCAATAACATTAGCAAATTTGCTGATGACACAAAGCTAGGTGGTAGGGAGAAATGTGATGAGGATGTTAGGGGATTACAGGGTGACCTGGACAAGTTAGGTGAGTGGGCAGATGCATGGCAGATGCAGTTTAATGTGGATAAATGTCTGGTTATCCACTTTGGTGGCAAGAACAGGAAGGCAGATTACTACCTCAATGGTATCAAATTAGGTAAAGGGGCTGTTCAGAGAGATCTGGGTGTTCTTGTCCACCAGTCAATGAAGGCAAGCATGCAGGTACAGCAGGTCGTGAAGAAGGCTAATAGCATGCTGGCCTTCATAACAAGAGGGATTGAGTATAGAAGCAAAGAGGTGCTTCTGCAGCTGGACAGGGCCCTGGTGAGACCACACCTGGAGTACTGTGTACAGTTCTGGTCTCCAAATTTGAGGAAAGACATTCTGGCTATTGAGGGAGTGCAGCGTAGGTTCACGAGGTCAATTCCTGGAATGGCAGGATTGCCTTACACGGAAAGACTGAAGCGACTGGGCTTGTATACCCTTGAGTTTAGAAGACTGAGAGGGGATCTGATTGAAACGTATAGGATTATGAAAGGACTGGACACTCTGGCAGGAGGGAACATACTTCAATTGATGGGGGAGTGCCGAACCAGAGGACACAACTTAAAAATACGGGGTAGACCATTTAGGACAGAGATGAGGAGAAACTACTTCACCCAGAGAGTGGTGGCTGTGTGGAATGCTCTGCCCCAGAGGGCAGTGGAGGCCCAGTCTCTGGATTCATTTAAGAAAGAATTGGATAGAGCTCTTAAAGATAGTGGAGTCAAGGGTTATGGAGATAAGGCTGGAACAGGATACTGATTAGGAATGATCAGCCATGATCATATTGAATGGCGGTGCAGGCTCGAAGGGCAGAATGGCTTACTCCTGCATCTATTGTCTATTGTCTATTATCTCACTGCTTCCCACTCCCATGAGAGCTCTTATGTATATTTCTGTGTTCCCAGCTGTCTCTCCCACATTTTCCCTTCAATCCCTATCTCACAACATCCTTCATATCTCTGCCCTGTTGACATTTCCCTGCAGATTCCCTCCCTCCAACACTCTGCCCCTTTGTCACCCCATCATGTTTTTCAGGAATGTTTAATCATTCAATCTTCCCCAAAACCAACACCTTGCTCATCTCCCTCTGCATCTTTCTCTCAGCTCTGTGGGATCTTGACGTTCTTGTCTGTAAATCATTCTCGTTGCATTACAGCCGCCCCCTCCCCCCCCCCCCCACTCCACTCTCTCAGCTCTACGCTGCTGCTGCAACTCCTCTCTCTTTCTCTACCCTATATCTCTCCCTGGGATTTCTCTCTCGCTGTCTATCTGACCTTTTCTCCCTGTCTTTGCCTCCCCTTTTTCCCCTTGTATCTGTCTGACATTGTATTTCTTTTCCAGGGGTTTTACTCTCTCTCTCTCTCGCCTTTTCTCTCTCTGCCTCTCTCCTACTCTTTTTCAGTTCTTCTCACTTTCTCTCCCACCCTCTGCCTGCCCATCTTCCTCTTATTCTCTCCCTCCCTCTCACTGTCTGTCTACCCATCTCTCTTTCACTCTTGTAGTTTCTCTCCCTCTGTCTCCCTAGACCCCTGTCCCAGTGACTGGGGAAGGGACATGGGAAGAGTTTGTCTCTGTGTCGCTGGATGCTGTACAGTTAATGCGGGGGATCAACCTTTACCTGGTCTCCCCCGAATGTTACCCCGACTGTGGGGAGGGGATTAGTGTAAGGGACATAAAAGGACTTTTCTCATTGAGTCTGAAATGAACAAAAAGAGAAAGGGAGGGTGACAAAAAGAGAAAGAGAGAGATGGAGAGAGTGGGGATGGAGAAAGTGGGGAAAGAGAGAGAGATGGGCAGTGAGAAACAGGGAGAGGAAGAAGGACACATATGGAGGGAGAAGGACAGTGTGTGTGTCAGGGGAATGGTTGCAGAGTGGGATCTTTCTGTGCATGACAGCAGCCAGTCAAAAGGTGTGTTAGTCTCTGCACCATGTCCTCCAGCCCAGGAGCTGTGGGTCTACATGGGAAGGGGGAGATTGGGAGACAGGGAGGGAGTGGGACAGCCAGAGATGGGGGACTGTTTGATGGGGTTTTAGGGTTGGTGGAGAAAGGAGGGGCTGCTGTGAGAGACAGAGAGATTGAGGGAGGGACAGCATGAGACGCAAAGTCTGAGACAGGATGGAGAAGAGGTGTTCAAAGTTTCTGAGAAGATTTGTAGCTCAGGTGCTCATTGTTGTTGTTGTGTTCGCCGAGCTGGAAATTTGTGTTGCAGACGTTTTGTCCCCTGTCTAGGTGACATCCTCAGCGCTTGGGAGCCTCCTGTGAAGCGCTTCTGTGTTGGTCCCTCCGGCATTTATAGTGGCCTGTCTCTGCCGCTTCTGGTTGTCAGTTCCAGCTGTCCGTTGCAATGGCCGGTATATTGGGTCCGGGTTGGTGTGTTTAACAAACACATCGACCTGGATCCAATATACCGGCCACTGCAGTGGACAGCTGGAACTGACAACCAGAAGCGGCAGATACAAATCACTATAAATGCCGGAGGGACCAACACAGAAACGCTTCACAGGAGCCCCCCAAGCACCGAGGATGTCACCGAGACAGGGGACGAAACGTCTGCAACACAAATTCCCAGCTCGGCGAACAGAACCACAACATGGAGAAGAGGTCTCCACAGAAAGGATAGTCAGTGAGGCCATTCAGGGGACAATGGAATATAAAAGCAGAGATGTACTACTCAGACTTTATAAAGCTCTGGTTAGGCCCCATTTGGAGTACTGTGTCCAGTTTTGGTCCCCACACCTCAGGAAGGACATACTGGCACTGGAACGTGTCCAGCAGAGATTCACATGGATGATCCCTGGAATGACAGGTCTAGCATATGAGGAACGGCTGAGGATACTGGGATTGTATTCGTTGGAGTTTAGAAGATTAAGGGGAGATCTAATAGAGACGTATAAAATAATACATGGCTTTGAAAAGGTGGATGCTAGAAAATTGTTTCTGTTAGGCGAGGAGACGAGGACCCGTGGACACAGCCTTAGAATTAGAGGGGGTCATTTCAGAACAGAAATGTGGAGACATTTCTTCAGCCAGAGAGTGGTGGGCCTGTGGAATTCATTGCCACGGAGTGCAGTGGAAGCCAGGACGCTAAATGTCTTCAAGGCCGAGATTGATAGGTTATTGTTGTCTAGAGGAATTAAGGGCTATGGGGAGAATGCTGGTAAGTGGAGCTGAAATGCTCATCAGCCATGACTGAATGGCGGAGTGGACTCGATGGGCCGAATGGCCTTACTTCCACTCCTATGTCTTATGGTCTTATGGTCCTATGGTCTTAATCCTGAGGATCCTGAACAGGACCAGGATCATTTAATGGGGGAGGGGGGGGGGGGGGAGAATGGGCAGGAAGGACTCCATCTGTGATACAAGCCTTCTATAATTCTGGGACTGGGATCTTGCTGTGCATTAAAACAGCCACAGGCCAGTCAGTCAACCCAGAATCATTTACCTGCGTGAGAAAGGAAGGGCTGCAAATGCTGGAGAGTCAGAGTTACAAAGTGTGGAGCTGGGGAAGCACAGCGGGTCAGCCAGGAGAGTCGATGGTTCAGGCCTGACCTGCTGGGCTTTTCCAGCTCCACACTTTTCCACTCATTTCCCTCTGCCCCAGGGAGTGCGGCTCACAGCAATGTTGGGGGCAGTGAAATATTTGAGGTGGGCACATCTGGTGTGGCAATTATTTGGGAGGGAAGATATTTGGGGAAGGGGATAAATTTGGGAGGACAGTGAAAATGAGGGGCACAGCATTTTTGAGGGGGTACAAAATTGGGTGAGATCTTTCAGGTCTGAAATAGCGAAAAACAGAAAGGGAGGGTGAGAAAAAGAGACAGAGATGGAGAGAATGCGGATGGGGAAGGGGAATGGGAGAAAGATGGGCAGAGAGAGACAGGGAGAGGGAGAGAGTGAGAGAAAGAGTGTGTGTATGAGAGAGAAAGACAGAAGGACAGAGAGAGGGAGAGAAGGGGAAGTCAGACTAAGACTGAGGAGTTAAAACATGGACAGACTGAAGGGGTGACACTTGTTATTCTAGTTGGTTCCAACTCTCTCTCTCAATGGATTTTCACATTCCCTCTCTCCCATGCCCCTGGGTTTTGCTTCAGCCTCTCTCTGTCTCTGGTTCTGCTTCTGGGTCTGCGAAAATGTTTTCTCTCGCCCTCGCTGTCTCTGGATGGTCAGATGGTCTCTGTCTCTTGCCATGCTGGTCTCCTCAGAAGGCCTCCAGAGATTCAGGCAATCAATCTGCAGATATACCCTGTTTTTGTTAATTTCTGGATTGTTTTCAGGAACTTTCTGTCGTTCTGGCCAATTAGGAGAATCCGTTAATAGTTTTAAGCATTGCCAATCATTTGGATGGCTTGTTGCTGTTCATTTCTTTGTGTAGCAGGAGCCGGTGCCTTCCTGTCTGGGCCCTCATTTGTTTGGTAGATACGTCTGTCCAGAATAACTGTTGCCTTTTACATCATGCTGTGTTTGCACTGTGCCTGGTGTGCGGGTTTTGTGATTTGGGAGATTTCCTTGGCCAATAAACCTTGGCTGTCTTTCTGTGTTTTAGCCAGGAGATTGTGACATATCCCCCAACTCATCCACTTGAATGGAAAGAAAGAAGCTTATGCAATAAATTACAAACCTAATTTTAAAAGCTGGTTATGCTTGTTGTCAGAGTAGCCAGCCGTCTGTGCAAAAGCCATTGTGTACGCTTTCCAAACCGATGGTCTTATAGCTTCACTTGGAGGTCCCCACTGATGATGCTACCCAGCCAGGTAACGAAACGTCTGGATATCAAACCTATCACCGAGCAAACCTACTCCCTAAGTCTTATTGCTGATAAGTGATATCATAAAATCTTGACAGAACAGAATCAGACCGTTCGGCCCATTGAGTCCATAATGACCCTCTTAAGAGAATCCAACTCAGACCCACTCCCCCAATGATATCCCTGAAACCTTGCATTTCCGATGGCTACTCCAGCCAGCCCGAATATCCCTTGACACAATTGGAAAGTTAATATGGCCAATCTGTTGTAATGGCAACTATGAGCAGGAAATCAACACTGGCCCAGCCAGGAACACTCAAACACTGGAAATGAATGAAAATAAGTTGATCACCCGGGGCGTTCCATCTACCTTCCAGCCCCTGAGTGTGTGTCCAGGCATTATTCACCATGATCGTACCCATCTGTTACAGCCTGCAATCCTAACCACCGGTATCCTGAGATATATCAAGGTGAGCGCGGTTAGGACCACAACCGATGTGAGAGGAGCCAAATTCTTGGATAACAGGCTTTAGGAATGTCATGGTATGACCTGTTCCTTCCCATTTAGGTAAGTATGGTCCCTGGCAATGTTCCCTCTATCTCCACAGGAAGTGGGAGGTAATCATGGTAGCCCTTCCAAATACCTTTTTTATACAACTCCGATAATTTGGACTTCATCCTAACTTTGGTCACTTGGGTTAAGTGGAATCCCTCATACCAAGCCCAGGTGTCCCACCGAGAGTGTCCTTACAACTGTTATTAACCCAGCCCTTGGTGAGCTGCTGTCACTGACAGTGAGAGACCTTGGTGTGGGTGTTCTCCTGGAACAAATATTTATGCTGTTTGTCACTAACCCGGGATGGGACATTCCCTTGGCTGGCCTGTCTGAGCTCCTCTCTCAGCTGTTTCATCATCCCGTTACCATAGATTCTGCACAGGGTGTGGTTTTACTGCTCACCATAATTTCTGATTGGGACGTGGATGATCTGGTTAATCGTGTTGGCGTGACCCTCCAGTTTGGTCAAGAAGTGATGGTTCGCCTGATTCTCCACGAGTTGTCCCATGGTCTCCTCTGGGCTTTCTGTATTCAGTCTTTTTCAGGCTCATGAGAGAGTTGTTGGGTCAGGATCCTGAGTTTATTCTCCAAATTAGCCAAGTCAACGTACTGACCGGTAACACTCCCGCCCTGGGGATGGACTCGTATACTGTGGCTCAATCATTAAGGAGTTCCCTTTTCATTTGTCTGTTAATTACTTTTCTGGGTTCTGTGTTTTCCCTCAAATTTCCCTGTCCATTGTCCCATTATCCTGTGGGTCAGTTGGGACCGTGATTATTTTAATGGGGAAGGACACCAGTCTGATTACTGTATCCCTGATACATTCATTATGATTAGTGCCAGTTTGTGATAAACGTTCATGAACAAGGAATTCCCTGTGAGTTTAATCACTAGTATATTGTGAGAGCCTGGTATGTGTGGGACCAGCTGGGGGAGGAGCCTTCCCTCCTGGTCACAGCCCGTTTTTAATGTTGTTTCTGCGGAATTCTCCCTGGTGGGCTTCCTGGGATATTGCTGTCCGAAAATGACCCCTAGTCCAGGCAGGGTGCTTGGTATCCTACTACCATGCACCCATTCTCATGAAACCCTACCAATCACTTCTGATCCCTGAGCTCCTTTAACACAATGTGGAAATCCCTAAAGTCTATTTCGTATTCAGCAAGTAATTAGCAGAGAGCCCAAGCCTCATTACGGGCGCGATTGAGAGGTCGAATCCCAGTAGTCCCTCCACCTTTCTGAGAGATGGGAGACAAAGGGTCGGGCCCAGTTTCTCATCGCTAAGAGAGGTGCAGCTCATATCCCCCAAAATCCAGACAAATTGGGCACAGAGTCTCCGGGTGAAGCTGACAGTGGGAGGGGAGGAGCATTCCCCTGGTTGTTGTTCTGCAGTTATGTAGCGCCTCTGCAGGATATGCCTTATCCTGCCCTCGAGCAGTGAGGATCGCTGCCTTCATCTCATCATGGATGCCCCTCCCTAGCTGTTGTCCCTCAGGGAGGGCTGAATGGCATGCTGGACTAAGGCAGATGGCGATTCATTTGGTTTGCTCCTCAGCGTCCACTCTGTGTATGACAGACTGTCAGTCAGTATCTGTGCCAGAGACGGGATATTGTTGGTGCTGCCCACCAGCTGGGTGCCTGGAATGGCTGTTGTGTACGGAGTGAGACCATAAGCTGCTTTACACTGGGTAACCACAGGATTCATGGAGTCTGAGTTCGGCTGTGGCTCAGGGCTGGGGGCAAAAGGTGCAGTTACCTGGGAGACAGGCAGTGGGAGTCCTCATCTGTGAGCGGGTGTGGATGTGTCAGTGTGGAGCCTGTCATTATCTCCCTGGGGAGGTAGAACCCCAAAGGCACACATTATCCCATTCTGGGAGGAGTCCTGGTTCCCTAGGGATTGTATTTGCTCCTGGCACCTCCTACTAGGGCCTGATGTGTGTTGCTCCGTGTTGCAGGTGTACAGGACCCATGCAGCTGCTTGGAGCTCATACACTGTCCTTCCAGATTGTCAATGTAACCTGAGGCTGCTTCCCCATCCTCAGAGACCCTCCTTTCACTGGATTGGGCTCTTCCCAATTGGAACTGGAGTAGTCCCATGTGGGTGAGATTTTCCTGCAACCTTCTGTCCTGCTCATTGTGTCGGAGACCTAGCTCGGTCACAGCCTGTAGGTTTCCCTGGGGTGACCGGATCCCAGCTGCCTTATCCCAGCCCGGGGTCCTCCAGGCTATCGGCAGTGGAGAGAGCTTTCCAGCTTCCTTCCCCAGTTCTCTATGGGCATCTCACTGCAGCTCCTGTGCCAGGAGTCCTTCAATGCAAGGCCAGGCTGGCTTCCTGTGAAATTCTGCAGGACTGTTTCAGATTTGTACCAGCTCGTATTCCTATTGCTTTGGCTGCTTCGGTATTATGGGACACCTGGGTATTTTCATAGAGTCATAGATTTCTACAGCATGGAGACAGGCTCTTTGGCCCAAACTGGCCCATCCACACTAACCCCATTTCCCTGCACTTGGCCCATATCCTTCCACTACGTTCCTCTCCATGTATTTGTCCAAGTGCCTTTTAAATGTTCTTAAAAGTATCCTCCTCGACCACTTGCACTGGTAGTTCATTCCGTATGTGGACCACCCTCTGGGGAAAAGCATTGTCCCTCAGGTTCCCTTTTAATCGTTCCCCTTTCACCTTAAACTGATGCCCTTTCATCCTTGATTCCCTAAGCCTTGGATAAAGACTGAGTGCATGCACCCTATTCATGCCTCCCATGATCTTATACACCACTATAAGGACACCCCCTCAGTCTCTTACGCACGAAAGAAAATGTCCTTGCTTGTCCAACCTCTGTCTATAACCGTCTAGTTGAGTTCTGGCAACATCCTTGTAAGTTTCTTCTGCACTCTTTCCAGTTTAATAACATCCTTCCTATAGCAAGGTGGGTAAAACTGAACACAATATTCCAAGTGTGGCCTCACCAACATCCTGCACAACTACAACAGAACTTCCCAACTTCGATATTCCATGCCCTGACTGATGAATGGCCCAGTGTGCCAAAAGCCTTCTTCACTGCCCTGTCTCCCTGAGTTCAGAGAGCCGTGCTCCTAGAATCCAAGCTCCCTCTGTCCCACTACACTCCTTCAGGCCCTACCATTCCCCATGAAACCCCAGTCTTGACGTGACTTTCCAAAATGTAAGATCTCGCCCTTGTCTGTATTAAACTCCATTTGCCATTTCTCAGCCCAATTCCCCAGCTGATCAAGGCCCTGTTGCAATTGCTGAGAACCTTCCTCACTTATTTTAGTGTAATCTGAAAACTTTCTAATCATGCCTTAAACATCCCCATCCAAATTATTGATATAGTTGACAAACAGTAATGGGCCTAGCACTGACCAGCTCAGTGGCACAATGGCACAGTGGTTAGCACTCAGGCCTCACAACACTGTCAATCTGGGTTCAATTCCAACCTCACAGGATGGTCTGTGTGGGTTAGATCCTGTTAGGGTTAGAATTCCTACAGTATGGAAACAGGCCATTTGGCCCAACAAGTCCACACCGACCTGCTGAAGAGTAACTCACCCAGATCATTCTCCTTACCCAATCTTTACCCTGGACGAATGCACCGAGCACTATGGACAACTTAGCCTGGCCAATTCATCTGACCTGTACATTTTTGGATTGTGGGAGGAAACCGGAGCACCCAGAGGAAACCCACGTAGACACAGGGAGAATGTGCAAACTCCACACAGACAGTCACTTGAGGCTGGTGTCGAACCCGGGTCCCTGGCGCTGTGAGGCAGCAGTGCCAACCACTGAGACACCATGCCAACCCAAGTGAGTTTGTATGTTCTTCCCATGTCTGCGTGGGTTTTCTCTGGGTGCTCCGGTTTACTCCCACAATCCAAAGATGTGCAGGTCAGGTAAACTGGCAATGCTCAGTTGCCTATAGTGTTCATGGATGTGTAAGTAAGTTGCATTAGTCAGGGGTTAATGTAGAGTAACAGGGTATGGGAATAGGTTTGGGTGGAATAATCTTCAGAGGGCCAGTGGTCTTGTTGGGCCGAAGGGCCTGTTTCCACAGAGGAGGGAATCTATGATTCTATGACCGCTGAGGCACACCACTAGTCACAGGCCTCCAGTCTGACTGTTACCCTCTGCTTCCTACCATCAAGCCAATTGAGTACTCAGTTTGCCAACGCCCCCTGGATTCCATGCGATCTAACCTTCCAGAGCAAGGTACCATGTGGAATCTTATCAAAGGCCATCCTGAAGTCTGTAGAGTCTACATGTACTGGCCTGCCCTCGCCAAACTTCCTGATCACTTCATCAAAGAACGCTGACAAATTTGTGAGGCCTAGTCTCCCACACACAAGGCTATGCTGACTACTCCCAATTAAATGTTGTATTTCCAAATGCAGAGCATCTTCTCAAGTAATTTACTTACCATGGATGTTGGGTTTACTGTTCTATAGTTCCCAGGTTTTCCTTTGCAGCCCTTCTCGAATAAAGGCACAACAGTTGCTGCCCTCCAAAATGTGGGACCTCACCCTTAGGGAATGTCGATGCAAAAAGATCAGCCAGGGACCCCCACAATTTTTTCTCTCGCCTCTTGCTGTGTTGTTGGATATATTTGGTCAGGAGATTTGTCCACGTTCATACATTCTAATACATATAAATACACAAAGGACAGGATTAATTATTAATACCTGCATCCCTCTGACCTGACCTGCGAGAGATGGGACAGGAGGGGCAGATTACTTTGTCGGGTGGGGGTAAGTCAGGGAGGGGGAGATTGCCGTGTTGAGTAGGGATCAGTCAGGAAGGGAGAGATTGCAGTGTTGGGTAGGGATCAGTCAGGGAGGGGGAGATTGCAGTGTTGGGTAGGGATCAGTCAGGGAGGGGGAGATTACAGTGTTGGGGAGGGAACAGTCAGGGAGGGGCATATTGCAGTGTTGAGTAGGGATCAGTCAGAGAGCGGGAGATTGCAGTGTTGGGTAGGGATCAGTCAGAGAGCGGTTGAGTGCAGTGTTGGGTAGGGATCAATCAGGGAGGGGGAGATTACAGTTTTGGGTAGGGATCAGTCAGGGAGGGGGCGATTGGAGTGTTGGGTAGGGATTAGTCAGGGAGGGGGAGATTGCAGTGTTGGGTGGGGATCAGTCAGGGAGGGGGAGATTGCAGTGTTGGGTAGGGATCAGTCAGGGAGGGGGAGATTGCAGTGTTGGGTGGGGATCAGTCAGGGAGGGGGAGATTGCAGTGTTGGGTAGGGATCAGTCAGGGAGGGGGAGATTGCAGTGTTGGGTAGGAATCAGTCAGGGAGGGGGAGATTACAGTGTTGGGTAGGGATCAGTCAGGGAGGGGGAGATTACAGTGTTGGGTAGGGATCAGTCAGCGAGGGGCATATTGCAGTGTTGGGTTGGGGTCAGTCAGGGAGGGGGAGATTACAGTGTTGGGGAGGGAACAGTCAGGGAGGGGGAGATTGCAGTGTTGAGTAGGGATCAGTCAGGGAGGGGGAGATTGCAGTGTTGGGGAGGGAACAGTCAGGGAGGGGGAGATTGCAGTGTTGAGTAGGGATCAGTCAGGGAGGGGGAGATTGCAGTGTTGGGTGGGGATCAGTCAGGGAGGGGGAGATTGCAGTGTTGGGTAGGGATCAGTCAGGGAGGGGGAGATTGCAGTGTTGGGTAGGGATCAGTCAGCGAGGGGCATATTGCAGTGTTGGGTTGGGGTCAGTCAGGGAGGGGGAGATTACAGTGTTGGGGAGGGAACAGTCAGGGAGGGGGAGATTGCAGTGTTGAGTAGGGATCAGTCAGGGAGCGGGAGATTGCAGTGTTGGGTAGGGATCAGTCAGGGAGGGGTTGAGTGCAGTGTTGTGTAGGGATCAGTCAGGGAGGGGTAGGTTGTAGTGTTGGGTAGGGATCAATCAGGGAGGGGGAGATTACAGAGTTGGGTAGGGATCAGTCAGGGAGGGGGCGATTGGAGTGTTGGGTAGGGAATAGTCAGGGAGCGGGAGGTTGCAGTGTTGTGTACGGATCACTCAGGGAGGGGGAGATTACAGTGTTGTGTACGGTTAGAGGGAAATCAGCAGGGCAAAAAGGGGACATGAGATTGCTTTAACAATTAGGGTTAAGGAGAATCCAAAGATCTTTTACAAATGCATAAAGGCCAAAGGGTCACTGGGGAGACAATAGGGCCCTCAAAGATCAAGACAGCCTGCACGTGGAGCTGCAGGAGATTGAGAAAATACCTAACAAGTATTTCCTGTCGAGAAGGAAATGGAAGATATAGAATAGAATGATGGTTTGAGAAATAGCATTGGAGAGTAGATGATGTCATCTTGCAAAATGTTCATATTACAGAGGAAGAGGTGTTGGATCTCTTGAAATGGTTAAAGATGGATAAATCACCAGGACCTTGTCAGGTATAATCTCGATCTCTGTGGGAAGCTAGAGAAGTGATTGCTGGGCCCAGTGCTGAAATATTTGTATCATCGATAGACACAGGTGAGGTGCCAGGAGACTGCAGGTTAAGCTAACTTGGTGCCACTGTTTAAGAAGGGTGGTAAGGACAAGCCAGGGAACTACAGACTGGTTCGCCTGACGTCAGTCGTGGGCACGTGGAAAGACGGATACATGAGGGACAGGAATTACATGTGTTTAGAAAGGCAGTGTCTAATTGGGGATAGTCAGCATTGCATTGTGCGTGGGAAATCATGTCTCAAGATATTGAGTTTTTTGAAGAACTAACAAAAGGATTGATGAGGGCAGCGCGGTGGATGTGAGTGATATGGACTTCAGTAAGGTGTTCGAAATGTTTCCACATGGTAGATTGGAGAGCAAGGATAGATCTCATGGAATACAGGGAAAACCAGCCATTTGGATTCAGAACTGGCACGAAGGTAGAAGACAGAGGGTGGTTGTGGAGGGTGTTTTTTTCAGCCTGGAGACCTGTGACCAGTGGAGTGCCACAAGGATCGGTGCTGTGTCCACTACTTTCCATTAATGATATAAATGATTTGAATGTGAACACAGCAGGTATAGTTAGTAAGTTTGCAGATGACACCAAAATTGGAGGTGTAGTGGGCAGCGAAGAATGTTACTTCACATTACAACGGGATGGTGAACTGATGGGCCAATGGGCTGAGGGGTGGGAGATGGAGCTTCATTTAGATAAATGGGAGGTGCTGCATTTTGGAAAAGCAACTCTTGCAGGACTGATACACTTAGTGTAAATGTCCCAGGGAGTGTTTCTGAACAAAGAGACCTTGGAGTGCAGGTTCATTGTTCCTTGAAAGGAGAATTGTAGGTCGATAGGATAGTGAAGAAGGTGTTTGGTATGGTTGTGTTTACTGATCAGTGCATTGAGTAGAGGAGTTGGGAGGTCATGTTGTAGCTATACAGGACATTGGATAAGTCACTTTTGGAATATTGTGTGCAATTCTTGTCTCCTCCATATCGGAAGGATGTTGTATAAATTGAAAGGGTTCAGAAAGATTTACAAAGATGCTGATAGGATTGGAGGATGTGAGCTACAGGGAGAGGTGAAATGGGCTGGGCCTGTTTTCGCGAGAATGTCTGAGGCTGAGGGGCACCCATATGGAGGTTTATAAAACCATGAGACGAATCGATAGGTATAACAGACATGTTCTTTTCCCTGGGGTGGGGTAGTCCAGAACTGGAGGGCCCAGGTTGAGGGTGAGACGGGAAAGATATAAAAGGAACGTAAGGGACAACGTTTTGATGTGGAGGGTGTTGTGTGTATGGAATGGTGGAGTGGTGGAGGCTGGTACAATTACTGCATTTAAAAGGCATTTGGATGGGTATATGAACAGGAAGGGTTGAGAGAGATTTGGGCCAAGTGCTGGCAAATGTGATGAGATTATGTTAGGATATGTGGGTGGTGTAGATGAGTTGGACCAAAGGCCCTGTTTCTGTGCTGTCCATCTCTCTGACTGTAAATGTTTTGTACTGTCCATTACCAGCCATACACTTCACTGTTTCCCCTGTTTACCTTGGTCAGTTCTCCTCTCAAACACATGTCAATGACTTTGGTTGTGATTGTTGGCTGTGCTTTATGGTCACTTTAAAAATCCATCATCTCGCTGAATTCCACTACACTACAATTTCCCAGAGGATATCTCAGTGGGACATTACTCCTTCCCTCAGCGTCATCACCCAACGGTCGATCTGAGATGTTTTTTTTATTTCAAAAATATACTTTATTCATAAAAAGATTTGATGGTCTGTACATTTGATCATGCCATACATATGTCCACATTTCCGAACACAGATTCGTATTTATCAATGTCATGAACAATCCTGTGCATTTTTCAATCTTGTACATATATTTGGCTGAGCCATCAGCAGAGCCCAAAAAAAAAACAAAACGTCCGCATGGGCCCCCTGTTCTTCTTTAGGCAGGCCGATCTTACATGGTGGTCTTTCCCCACCGCGCCTTGGCGGCAGCTGCCCCAAGCTTCAGCGCGTCCCTCAACACGTAGTCTTGGACCTTGGAATGTGCCAGTCTGCAACACTCGGTCGGGGTCAACTCCTTCAGCTGGAAGATCAACAGGTTTCGGACCGCCCAGAGAGCGTCCTTCACCGAGTTGATGATCTTCCAGGCGCAGTTAATGTTCGTCTTGGTGTGAGTCCCGGGGAACAGGCCGTAGAGCACGGAGTCCCGCGTCACGGCGCTGCTCGGGACAAACCTCGAAAAGCACCACTGCATTCCTCTCCAGACTTCCTCTGCATAGGCACATTCCAGAAGGAGGTGTGTGACAGTCTCGTCCCCCCCGCAGCCACTTCGAGGGCAGCGTGCGGTGCGGCAGAGAGTCCGGGCGTGCATAAAGGATCTCACAGGCAGAGCCCTTCTCACCACCAGCCAAGCCACGTCTTGGTGCTTGTTGGAAAGTTCTGGCGATGAGGCATTCTGCCAAATGGCTTTGACAGTCTGCTCAGGGAACCGCTCGACAGGATCCGCCCTCTCCTTTTCCCGAAGGGTCTCAAGGACGCTATGTGCTGACCACTTCCTGATGGACTTGTGGTCAAAGGTGTTTTTCCTCATAAATTTCTCCACGAAGGACAGGTGATACGGAACGGTTCAACTACTCGGAGCGTACCGCGGCAGCGAGGCCAGGCCCATCCTTCGCAACACCGGGGACAGGTAGAACCTCAGTACGTAGTGACACTTGGTGTTTGCGTACCGGGGATCCACGCACAGCTTGATGCAGCCACACACAAAGGTGGCCATCAGGGTGAGGGTGGCATTGGGTGTGTTTTTTCCCCCATTGCACCGGTCTTTGTACATAGAGTCTCTTCGGACCCGGTCCATCTTTGATCTCCAAATGAATTGGAAGATGGCCCGGGTGACTGCGGCGGCACAGGTCCTGGGGATAGGCCAGACCTGTGCCACATATAGCAATACTGAGAGTACCTCACACCTGATGACCAGGTTTTTTCCCACGATGGAGAGCGACCGTTGCCCCCATCTGCCTAGTTTCTGTCTCATCTTCCTGATCCGCTCCTCCCAGGTCTTGGTGCACGCCCCAGCCCCCCCGAACCAAATACCCAGCACCTTCAGGTGGTCAGTCCTGACGGTGAAGGGGATAGAGGATTGGTCGGCCCAGTTCCCGAAGTGCATGGCCTCGCTCTTGCCTCGGTTTACCTTGGCCCCCGAGGCCCGTTCGAACTGGTCACAGATGCACACGAGTCTGTGCACGGACAGCGGATCCGAGCAGAAAACAGCGACGTCATCCATGTACAGGGAGGCCTTAACCTGCAGGCCCCCGCTGCCAGGAATAGTCACCCCACTCAGGCTCACATCCTTCCTGATGGACTCGGCAAATGGCTCTATGCAACACACAAACAAGGCGGGTGAGAGGGGGCATCCCTGCCTGACTCCAGATCTTACAGGGAAGCTATCTGATTCCCACCCATTGATTGAGACTGCACTGACAATGTTGGTGTAGAGCAGTCTGATCCAATTTCCGATTCCCTCCCCAAAGCCCATTTTGGAGAGGACATCCCTCATATATGTATGCGATATCCTGTCAAAGGCTTTCTCCTGGTCCAGGCTGATGAGGCAGGTGTCCACCCCCCTGTCCTGCACGTAGGCGATCGTATCCCTGAGGAGTGCGAGACTCTCAGAGATCTTCCTGCCCGGTACAGTACAGGTTTGGTCCGGGTGGATCACCGATCCCAGAGCAGACCTGACCCGGTTGGCGATGACCTTTGACAAGATTTTGTAGTCTGCATTTAACAGTGAGATCGGTCTCCAATTTCTAATTTCCTCCCTCTCCCCCTTCCGCTTGTAGACGAGGGTGATGATGTCTTTCCTCATGGATTCACTCATGGTACCTGCCCGGATCATACTGACATACACCTCCAGCAGGTCCTGGCTGATCAAGTCCCAAAGAGCGGAATAAACCTCGACCGGTAAGCCGTCGCTTCCGGGAGTTTTATTCTTTTCGAAGGACTCGAGGGCCTTGGTCAGTTCATCCAGAGATAGCGGCTGGTCCAGCCTCTCTCGTGTTCCGTCGTCTAGGACCTCCGTGATAGAGGACAGGAACGACTGGGAGGCCGCGCTGTCGGTTGGCTTCGAGTCATACAGGCTGGCGTAGAAGGATTTGCTGATCCTCATGACGTCAGCCTGAGATGACGTTACCGAGCCATCTTCTTTCTTCAGGCTGCTGAGCACGGAGCTCTCTTTGTGCACCTTCTGGAAGAAGAAACGTGAGCACGTCTCGTCCTGCTCCACTGAGCGGACCCTGGACCGGAAGATTATCCTGGAGGCCTCCGAGGCAAAGAGCGAGGCTTGCTGGCCCTTCACCTCCTTGAGGTCCTCCGTGACATCAACCCCCATCGTCTGCAGCAGGAGCAGGTTCTGCATACTTTCCTGGAGCTGGGACAGTTTTCCCCGCCTCTCTCTCGCCTCCTGGACATCTTTGAGGATAAAGAACCTCTTGATGTTCCCTTTTACCGTTTCCCACCAGTCCGCTGGAGATTCAAAGAGGGGCTTCACGGTTCTCCAACCTGCGTAATCCCTCTTGAGCTCTTCGATGTTTCCCGGGGTCAACAACTTAGTGTTCAGTTTCCACGTTCCCTTGCCCGCCCGCTGTTCGTCCTGTAGGTGACAGTCGGCCAGCAGGAGGCAGTGGTCAGAGAAGAACACCGGCTTGACGTCGGTGGATCTGACCGAGAACGGTCGATCTGAGATAGTCACCTCCCTGGCCGTTTGCACGACGTGTTATTCAAAGAAACACTGATAGAAACATCCAAAGAGGAGTTCGGAGAACATCCCTTTTGCCGATGTGACTGTCCCAGATTATATAAAGACTGAAGTCTCCCAAAATGGTCACAGTGCCTTTGTATTACACAGGAATACATTGGAATGTGGAACAGGGCTGAGCAATGAAATGCTGTTGGGCAGCCTCTAAACTGTTCTCCTGCTTGTGTTTTTGCCACGTGTTACCCAGAATCTGCATTCAGTCTGATTCAGCTGCATCATCTGAGGCCAAAGGCTTTCTCTGTAATGCCTTTGTTACCCATTACTGTCAGGGTTACCCATCCTGCACTCCCTGTCACCCCTCAAGGAGGTGGACAATAGAATATTCATGTTCCACCTTTTGTTCACCCTGTCACCACTAAACCTCATTTATCTCTGTGCCACAGTCCATCCACCTTATTGCAGAGACGTTGTCCATTCCAAAAAAGAACATTACGATTGACTCTTTCCACAATTTCTTGTCACAGTCCAATTCACTGATGTACAGTTTCAGTTAAACTCTGTCTCTTTCTGTTCGTCTTCATCTACATTGCCATTTCTGTTTGGATTTGGAAAGCTCCTTTCACCTGAACCCTGGCCCTGCATCCTCTCTGTCAGTTTAAAGTCCTGTCCATAAGCTTACCGACATGATTGACCAGGACACTGATCCCAGCAGTGTTTTTTTTAGATTAGATTAGATTACTTACAGTGTGGAAACAGGCCCTTCGGCCCAACAAGTCCACACCGCCCCGCCGAAGCGTAACCCACCCATACCCCTACCCCTACATCTACATCTACATTTACATTTACATTTACCCCTTACCTAACACTATGGGCAACTTAGCATGGCCAATTCACCTGGCCTGCGGGAGGAAACCGGAGCACCCGGAGGAAACCCACGCAGACACGGGGAGAACGTGCAGCAGTCGCCTGAGGCGGGAATTGAACCCAGGCCTCAGGCGCTGTGAGGCAGCAGCGCTAACCACTGTGCCACCGTGCCGTGTTGTGTTTAATTCACTCATGGGATGTTGCTGTCTCTGGCTGGCCAGCATCGCATGTCGACCCCGAGCTGCTCTTGAGCTGAGTGCCTTGCTGGATCATTTCAGGGGGCAGTTGAGAGTCAACCCCATTGCTCTGGGTCGGGATTCATATGTCGGCCAGACCCGCTGTCTATAATAGATTTCCTTCCTAAAAGGATATTAAGCAGTCAGATGGGTTATACTGGACACTGGCATTAACATCTGGATGAACAGTCGGGTGAGAATAGCACGAGGCCATCACCTGTCCCACTCGTAGCTCACCTGTCACTGAGTACTGATCCCCGTGCACCATGAATCCCAACCCTTTCATCATGACCATTGTGTGATCCTGATACCTTCCTGCACTCTGGTGATATCACTCAGTATCTCTCCATGTGGTATCCCTCACTGTGTGGGTCGAATTGCTGCATCTGTCAGTGTCTCTCACACTTGCAGCTACTCCAGATCCTGAGCCAGTGGAATTCCCCATTCCAGAGAGACACAGCAGCACAGGCCAGGGATGGAGACTGGGATTTTCCAGATCCCGCACTGCATCAGTCTAATTTCCCATTCTGTCTGTTTCCCTGTCTCCTGTAGGTCATCAGGCTGTTCCTGTCTCAGCCGAATTCCTAACTCCTGTCTCGTCCATAACCACATCAAAGACGGTTGGTCAGCCAGACAGAGATGGAGAGGGAGGTCTGGAGCCTTCAGTGAATCCTGCAGTCAGTAAGATCACTCACAGGTAAACAGCTCAGGGAGGAGTTCGTGACCTTCTGTATTCAGACCCGGAAGACAGGACATGGACACATAGCTGGGTAAGGAACAGCTATATTCTAGGCTTCATTCACATCATCTTGTGAGGGACCTGCTTTCACCTCTGCTGGACTGGTCCTCACTGAGACATCTCTCTCTGACTCTCTGTCGCTTTTTCTCGATCCCCTCTCTCATTCCCTCACTCTCTATCTCTCACCCTCTCACTCTCATTCTCTCTCTCAGCCCCTCTCTCAACTTCTCTTTCTATCTCTCTTCCCCTCACTCACTCTCTCTCACCCACTCACTCATTCTCCACCTCATCCCTCTCTCTCACCTGACTCTCTCTCTCCCCCCCTCGCGTGCCTCTCACTCACGTCCCTCTCTCTCTAGCTCACCTTGTATCTCTCCCTATCTCGCTCTCCCCCTCTTTCTATCTTTCTCTCTCTCTCTTGTCCCCTTATCGCCTTCTCTCTCTCGATCTCAGACTCTCTCTCATTTCCGTCCCCTCACTCACTCACTCACACTTGCACCTCTCTCTGTCTCTCGCTCACCCACTCTCTTGCCCATCTCTCTTGCTCGCACCTCGCTCTCCCCATCTCTCACCCTTCACTCTCTCTCTCCACTCTCTCTCATTTCCTCCCCATCTCTACCCCCTCTTTGCCCCCTTTCTCCCCCCCACTCTCTCTCCCCAATCACTCTCCCCCACGCTCTCACCCCTCTCTCTCCCCCTCCCCTCACTCTCCCCTATTGATCCACTCTCTCGAACCCCCTCTCTCAGCCCCCTTCTCTCGACCCCCTCACTGTCCCCCCTCTCTCGACACACCTCTCACAACCGCTCCCTTCGAAAGCCCTCAGTCGACTACCCCCTCTCGACCCCCTCTCTCGACACCTGCATTCGACCCCTTTCTGTCCCGTTCTCTCTCTCTAATCCATCTCTCTCTAACCCCTCACTCTCCCCTATTTTTCCCCTTCTCTTTCCCCTCCTTTTCCCCCTTCTCTTTCCCCTTCTCTCTCCCCTATCTCTCCCCTATCTCTCCCGGTACCTCTCCCCTATCTCTCCCGGTACCTCTCCCCGATCTCTCCCCAATCTCTCCCCCAATCTCTCCCCCTTATCTCGCCCCTTATATTTCCCTCTCTCTCTGCCCCTCTCTCTTCCCTCGCTCTTTCTTCCCCCTCTCTTTCTTTCCCCCACCTCTCTCTCCCCCACCTCTCTCTCACTTACCTCTCTATCTCCCTCACCTCTCTCTCTCACCACCTCTCTCTCCCCTCTCTCTCCCCTCTCTCTCCCACTCCCTCTTTCCCATCACTCTCTCTCCCTCACTCTCTCCCACTCCCCCTGTCCCCCTCTCTTGCCCCCCCTCTCTCGCCCCCTTCTCTCTCCACCCTCTCTCTTTATCCTTCTCAATACTCCCCTCTCTCTACCCCTGTCTCTCTACCCCCCGTCTCTCTCTCCTCTCTCTCTCCACTCTCTCCCCTCTCCATCTTCCCTCTCACCTCTCTCCGTCTCTTCTATCTCCATCTCCCCCCTCTCTTCCCCACTCTCTCCCCCGCTCTCTGTCTTCCCCCTCTGTCTTCCTCCCCTTTCTGCCACCCCTCTCTCCCCACGCTTTGTCTCTCGCTCCCCCCTCGCTCTCTCCCTCTCTCTTTTCCCATCTCTTGCCTCCTCTCTTGCCTCACTCGCACCTTTCTCTTTCTCCCTCTCTCTCTCCCCCTCTCTCTCCCCCACTCTCTCCCCACTCCTTGTCTCTCCCCCTCCCTCTCTCCCACTCCCTCTCTCCCCTTCCTGTCCCCCCTCGCTCGCCCCCTCTTTTGACCCCCTCACTCTGTAACCTCACTCCCCCTCCCCCTCCCCCACTCACTCCTTCCCTCTCTCTCTCCCCCACTCTTTACCCCCCTCTCCCCCTCTCCCCACACTCCCCCCACTCAATCCCCCCACTCACTCCCCCACTCTATCTCCCCCCTCTCTCCCCCCTCACCTCTCTTTCTCCCCCTCTCCATCCCCTCTCTCTGTCACACCCTCTCTGTCTCCCCTCTCGCTCGTCACCCTCTCTTGCCCCTCGCTTTCTCGCTCGCTCTCCCCCTCTCCCTTCCCCTCTCTTTCTCCCTCTCTCTCTGCCCGTTTCACTCACCTCTCTCTCTCCCTCTACCTTGCCTCCTCTCTCTCTCCTCTCCCTCTCCCCGCTCTCTCTCCCCCCCTCTGTCTCCCCATCTCTCTCTCCCCCTCTCCCCCTCTCTCTCCATCCCTCTCTCCCCCTCCTCTCTCCCCTCTCTCCCCCTCTCTCTCCCCCTCCTCTCTCCGCCCTCTCCCTTGACCCCTCTCCGTTGGCCCTACTCCCCTCTTTCGCCCTCCTTCTCTCTGCCCTTCCCTCTCTTCCCCTCTGTCTCTTTCCTCCTCTCTCTTCCCCTGTCTCTTTTCCCCCACCTCTCTCACCCTCACCTCTCTCTCTCGCCTACATCTCTCTCTCCCCACCATTGTCTCTCCCCCCACTTCTCTCTCTCTCTCCTACCTCTCTCTCTTCCCGCTCTCGCCCACCTCCCTCGTCCCCTCTCTCTCCCCTCTCTCTCTCCCCTCTCTCTCACCTTTCTCTCACCTCACTCCCCCCTCCTCCTCTCTCTCTCCCCCTTTCTCTCTCCGTCTGTCTCTCTCTCTACCCACTCACTGTCCCTTACTCGCTCTCCCCCATTCTCTCTGCCCTCCTGTCTCCCCCTCCCTCTCTCCCCTTCTCTCTCTCCCACTCCCTCTGTCCCCCTCTCTCGCCCTCTCTCTCACCCCACTTCTCTCCGCCTCTCTTTTTATCCTTTTCACTACTCAACTTCTCTACCCTCTCTCTCAACCCTTTCTCTCTCTCTGTCTATATCCCCTCTATCTCTCCCCTCTCCATCTTCTCTCTCCCATTCTTTGTCCCCCCTCTCTCCATCTCCCCCTCTCTCTCTCCACTCTCTCCCAAGCTCTCTGACTTTCCCCTCTCTACAAGCTCTCTCATCCCTCTCTCGCCACCTCTTCCCCCTTTCTCCCCTCTCGCCCCTCTCTCCCCCTCACTCTTTCCCCTCCCTCTCCACCTCTCTCTTTCCCCCTCTCTCGCCCCAATCTCTCGCCCCACTCTCTCTACCTCTCGCTCTGCACCCTCTCTCTCTCCCCCTCTTTGTCTCCCCCCTCTCAGTCCCCTCTCTCTCCCCTCTGTCTCCTGTCTCTCTCTCTCCCCCTCTCTCTCTCACCCCCTCTCCCTCCCCACTCCCTTTCTCTCCCTCTCTTTCTCCTCTCTCTCTCTCCCCCTCACTTCCCCTTGTTATCTCCCCTCCCTTCTCTCCCCTCCCTCTCTCCCTCTCTCACACCCATCTCTCGAGCCCCTCTCTTACTGCCCTTCCCTCTCTCCCCTCACTCGGTCAGCTCACTCTCCCTCCCACTCTCATTCCCTCTCACTCCCTCGCTCTCCCCGCGCTTCACCCTCTCTCTACCCCCTCTCTCTATACCCCCTCACTCTGTCTCCCCCTTTCACTTCACTAACTCTATCCCCACTCTGCCACCGAACCTTCTCCCCTCTCTCTGCCTCTCTCATCCCCTCCTTTTCTCACCCTCTCACTCTGCCCCACTCTATCCCCCACTTTCTCCCTCATTCTCTACCCTTTCTCCCACACTCTCTCCCCACACTCTCTCCCTCCACTCACTCCCCCATTCTCTCCTCCAGTCTCTTCCCCACTGTCTCCCCCATCTCGTCCCTTCTCTCTCCCCCACTCTGTCGCGCCATCCTCTCTCACCCACAAATCTAGCCCCCACGCTCTCACCCCCACTCTCTCGTCCGGTCTCATTCTCCCCCTCTCTCTCACCCCCTCCCCCCTCTTTCCCCCCCACCACACACTCTCTCTCTATCTCTCCCCCTCTCTCTCTCCCCGCTCACTCTCCCGCTCTATCTTCCCCCTTTCTCTCCACATACTCTCTCTTTCTGCCCCCTCTCCCCTCTCTCTCCCCACTCTCTCTCCCCCTCGTTATCAACCTCTCTCTCCCCCTCTCTCTCCCCCCTCTCGCCCGCTTTCTCATCCCCATCTCGCCCCCTCACTCGCCACCCTCTCTACCCTTCTCTCTCTCCCCGCTCTCTCTACCCCTCTCTCTCGCATTGTCTCTCTCACCCCTCGCCCCTCTCTCTCTCCCCCTCTCTCACCACCTCTCGCCCGCCTCTCATTTGGCACTCTCACTCTCCCCATCTCTCTCCCCATCTCTCTCCCCTCTCTCTCCCCGCACTCACTCGCACTTTCTGCCCCCTCTCTAACCCGGTCCCTCGCTCCCTTTATCTCCCTCCCCATCTCTCTCCCTCCGTCTCTCCCCCCTCCCCTTCGCTCTCCCCCTCTCTCCCCCTCTCTCCCCCCCGACTCGCCCCTCTCTGTCCCCCACTCTCACCCCTCTAACCCCTCTCTCCTCTCCCTATCTCTCCCCCTCCCTCTCCCCTCTCTCTACCCCACTCTCTCATCCCCTGTCTCTATGAGATCTCTCTCTACCCCGGTCACCCTCTCTCTCTACCCCTCAATCTCTCTCTCCCCCCTCGCTCTTCACTAACTCTGTCACCTAAATCTCTCGCCTCTCTCTCTCTCTCCGTCTATCACTCCCTACCTCTCTCACCCTTTCACTCTCCCCTCTCTCTCCCCTCTCTCTCCCACACTCTCACCCCTTTCTTTCCCCCTCTCTCCACCTCCCTCGCCCCCTTTGTCTCCTTCCAACTCTCTCTCCCCGTCTCTCCCCCCTCTCCCCGTCGCTCTCCCCGTCGCTCTACCCGTCTCTCTCCCCCCTCTCTCTAACACCCCGCTCTCTTACCACTGCTCCCTCAGTCCGTCTCTCTCACCTCCCTCTCTCCCCTCTCTCACCCTTTCTTTCTCTCTCTCGCCCTGTCTCTCCCACACTATCGCTCCCCCTCTCTCTCGCTCTCACTCTCCCACACTCTCTTCCTCCTTTCTCTCCACGCAGTCTCTCTCTCTCTCTCTGCCCCCTATCTCTCCTGTCTCTCTCCCCTCTCTCCCTGCTCTCTCTTCCCCACTTTTTCTCCACACTCTCTCTCACTGCCCCTTCTCACCCTCTGTCTCGCCCCCTCTTTCGCCCCCTCTCTCTCCCCTCTCTCTACCCCTCTCTCTTGCATCCTCTCACTCCCCCTCTCTCTCCCCTCTCTCTCCCCTCTCTCTCACCCCCTCTCATCCCCCTCGCCCGCCTCTCTCACTCCCTCTCGTGCTCCCTCTCTCCCCTTTCTCTCCCTCTCACTCTCGCCATCTCTTTCCGCATCACTCTCCCCATCTCTCTCCCCCCTCTCTCCCCACGCTCTCTTGCCACTCTCTCACCCCCTTTCTGTCCCACCTCAACCTCCCTCGCCCCCTTCGTCTCCCTCTCCAGTCTCTCCCCCTCTCTCTCCCCTCTCTTTCCCTCTCTCTCTCCACCTCTCTCTCCCCCTCTCCCCCTCTCTGCCCCCTCTCTCTCCCCCTCTCTCTCCCCCACTCTCTGCCCGCCTCTCTCTCATTCCCCGCTCTCTCACCTCCGCTCTCTCACCCCCGCTCTCACGCCCCCTCTCCCCTGTCTCACCCTTACCCTCTCTCCCCCCCTTTATCCCTGCCCTCTCTCTCCCTCTCACTCTCCCGCTCACTCTTCCCCCTTTCTCTCCACACTCTCTCTCTCTCAGCCACCTCTCTCTCCACCTCTCTCTCCCCCTCTCCCCCTCTCTCGCCCCCGCTCTCTCATTCCCCTCTCTCGCCCCATCTCTCACCCCCCTGTCTTGCCCCACTCTCTCGCCACCCACTCTCGCCCTCTCTCTTGTCCCTTCTCTCGACACCTCTCGCTCTCCCCCTGTCTCTCCACAATCTCTCCCTGTCTCTCTCCCCGTCTCTCGCCCTCTCTCTATTCCTTCCCTCTCCCCCTCTCTCTACTCCTCTCTCTCGCACCCTCACTCTCTCCCTCTCTCTCTCCGCTCTTTCTCCCCTCTCTCTCACCCCATCTCGCCCCCTTGCCCGTTTTTCACGACCCCTCTCGTGCGCCCTTTCTCCCCTCTCTCTCCCTCTCACTCTCCCCATCTCTTTCCCCATCTCTCTCCCCATCTCTCTCTCCTCTCTCCGCCTGCTCTGTCCCCCCTCTCTCACCCCCTTTCTATCCCCCTCTCTCCACCTCCCTCGCCCCTTCCTCTTCCTCCCCTCTCTCTCCCCGTCTCTCCCCCTCTCCCCCCTCTCTCCCCTTCTCTCTCCCCCACCCTCTCTCCCACCCACACTCTCCCGTCTCTCTGTCCCTCTCTCTCTCACCCCCCTCACACACCCCCACACTCTCCCCATCTCTCTTCCCCACTTTCTCCTCCCGCTCACTGCCCCCTCTCTCCCTCCCTCCCCCCACACTCACCCCCACACTCTCCCCATCTCTCTTCCCCCACTTTCTCCCCCCCTCCCCATCTCTCCCCGTCACTCTCCCCGTCTCTCCCCCTCTCCCCATCTCTCTCCCATTCTCTCTCCCCCTCTCTCTCCCACCCACTCTCTCCCCTGTCTCTCTCCCTCTCTCTCTCACCCCCTCACACACGCCAACACTCTCCCCATCTCTCTTCCCCCACTTTCTCCCCCCCTTTCTGCCCCCTCTCTCCCGTCTTCTCTCACTCCCTCCTCCTCCCCCTCTCTCCCGCTCCCTGTCTCTCTTCTCTCTCTCTGTCTCTCTTCCCCCTCTCTGTCTCTCTCTGCCGCCTCTCTCTCTTCCCCCTCTCTCTCCCCCTCCCCTCCTCTCTCCCCTTCTCTCTACGGTCTCTCTCAACCCCTCTCTCGGCACCTCTCACTCGCACCCCCTCTCTCTACCCCTCACTCTCTCTCTCCCCTCTCTCTTCACTAACTCTCTCCCCCACTCTGTCACCTAACTCTCTCCCCTCTCTCTCACTCCCTCCCTCCCTAACCCTCTCCCTCCACCACTCTCTCCACCACTCTCTCCCCCCACTGTCTCTCCCCACTCTCTCTCCAAACTCTCTCCCTCTCTCCCTCCACTCTCTGACCCCCTCCCTCTTCCCCGTCCCTCTGTCCGCCTCTCTCTCCTCTCTCTCCCCCACTCTTCCCTCTCTCTCCCCCACTCTCCCCACTCTCCCTCTTCCACTCCCTCTCCCCTCTCTCTACCCCACTCTCTCACCTTCTCTCTCTATCCCATCTCTCTCTACCCCGCTCACCCTCTCTCGCCCCTCTCTATCTCCCCCTCTTTCTCTCTCTCGATTCTCTGTCCCTCTCACTCTGTCCCCCTCTCTCTGGCCACCTCCCTCTGTTACCCTCTCTCTCCTTTTCTCTCCCCCGACTCTCCCCTCTCTCTCCCGCACTCTCCCCCCTCTAACACCTCTCTCCCCTCCCCCTCACTCCACCCTCCCTCTCCTCCTCTCTTCCTCCCCCACTCTCACCCCCACTCTCTCCCCACACTGTTTCTCCCCACTCTCTCTCCCCAATATCTCCCTCACTCTCTCCCCACAATCTGTCTCCCCTCCTTCTCTCCCCATCTCTCTCTCCCCTTCTCTCTCCCTCCACTCTCTGTCCCCATCCCTCTTCCCCTCTCTCTGTCCGCCTCTCTCTCCTCTCTTTCCCCCAACTCTCCCCTCTCTCTCCCCCACTCTCACCCTCTCTCCCTCTCCCCTCCCTCTCCCCTCTTTCTACCCCACTCTCTCACCTCCTCTCTCTGTCCCATCTCTCTCTACCCCGCTCACCCTGTTTCTCTATCCCTCAAACTCTCTCCCCCTCTCGCTCTTCACTAACTCTGTCGCCTAAATCTCTCCCTTCTCACTCCCTCTCTCACTCCCTCCCTCTCACTCTCCCCTCTCTCTCCCTGCGCTCTCTTCCCCTCTCTCACCCCCCTTTCTGTCCCCCTCTCTCCACCTCCCTCGCCCCCTTCCTCTCCGCCCCCCTCTCTCTCCCCGTCTCTCACCCGTCCCCGTCGCTCTCCCAGTCGCTCTCCCCGTCACTCTCGCCCTCTCTCTCCCCCTCTGTCTCCCCCCTCTCCCCCACTCTCTTCCCACAACTCTCCCCTGTCTCTTCCCTCGCTCTCACCCCCTTTCTGTCCCCTCCTCCCCCTTCCTCGCACCTTCCTCTCCCTCCCCCTCTCTTGCCCCATCTCTACCCCCTCTCTCCCCATCGCTCTCCCCGTCTCGCTCCCCCTCTCTCTTCCCACTCTCTCTTCCCCCACTCTCTCCCCCTCTTTCTCCCCTCTCTCACCCCCCACTCTGAACCTCTTTCTGTACCCCCTCTCTCACCCTCCCTCGCACCTTCCTCTTCCTCCCCGTCTCTCGCCACGTCAGTCTCCCCCTCTCACTCTCCTCTCTCTCTCCCCCACTCTCTCCCCATCTCTCTCCCCTCTCTCTCCTCCCGCTCTCAACCTCTTTCTGTCCCCCCTCTCTCACCCTCCCTCGCACCTTCCTCTCCCTCCCACTCTCTCCCCCCTCTCTCCCCCCTCTCCCCTTCTCTCCCCCCTCTCTTCCCCCGCTATCTCCGCCTCTCTCTTGCCCTCCCCGTATCTCTTCCCCCTCTCTATCTCTCTCTCTCTGCCTCCTCTCTTTCTTCCCCCGCTCTCCACACTCCTCTCACCCCTCTAACCCCTCTCTCCCCCTCTCCCCTCCTCTCTCGCCTTCTCTCTACCGTCTCTCTCACCCCCTCTCTCTACTCCTCTCTCTTTCACCCACTCTCTCTGTCTACACCTCACTCTCTCTCTCTCTCCCTCTCTCTTCACTAACTCTCCCCCAATCTGTCACCTAAATCTCTCCCCTCTCTCTCACTCCCTCCCTCCCTAAACATCACCCTCCCCCACTCTCACCCTCACTCTCTCTCTCTGCACTCTCTCTCTGCACTCTCTCTCCCCACTCTCTCCCCCACTCTGTCCCCACACTCTCTCTACCCCTCCCTCTCTCCCCCCCTCTCTCCCCCTCTCTCTCCCTCCACTCTCTGTCCCCCTCCCTCTGTCACCCTCCCTCTGTCCGCCTCTCTCTCCTCTCTGTCCCCCACTCTCCCCCTCTCTCCGCCTCCCCTTCTCTCTCCCTCCCTCTCCCCTCTCTCTCTACCCTGCTCACCCCCTCTCTCGACCCCCAATCTCTCTCTCCCTTTCTCTCTTCACTAACTCTCTCTCCCACTCTGTCGCCTAAATCTCTCCTCTCTCTCCCTCTCTCAATCCCTGCCTCTCATGCTCACTCTTTCTCCTCTCCCTCCCCACTCTCTTTCCCCACTGTCTCCCGCACTCTCTTCACCCACTCTCACACCATCTCTCTCCCCTCTCTCACTCCCCCCTCTCTCCACCCCTCTTCCCCCTCCCTCTCTCACCATCTCACTCTCCCCCTCTCTCTTTCCCACTCTTTCCCCACTGTCTCCCCCAATCTCACTCCCCCTCTTTCTCTCCCCCTTTCTCTGCCCCCTTCTTTCTCCGCCCCCTTCTTTCTCCACACCCCCCTGTCTTTCCCCTTTTCTCAACCCCCACTCTCCCCCTCTCTCTCTCCCCCTCTCTCACACCCTCTCTCTCACACCCTCTCTCTCCCCCTCTCCCCCTCTCTCGCCTCTCCTTCTCACCTCTCTCTATCACCCTTTCTCTCTCCTCCCATTCTCTCTCCTTCTCTCTTCCCTCCTCTCTTGCCCCTCTCTCTCCTCTCTCTCACCCCCTCTCTCTCCTCCACTCTCTCCCCCACTCTCTCCTCCACACTCTCTCCCCCTCTCTCTAGCCTCTCTCTCCCTTCTCTCTCCCCCCTCCGCCTCTTTCCCCAACTCTCTCTCTACCCCCTCTCTCCCCCTCTCTCTCGCCCCCACTCTCGCTCCCTCTCTTGCCCCCCACTCTTGCTCCCACTCTCGCCCCCTCCCTAGCCCCTTCTCACGCCCTCTCTCGCCCCCAATCTCGCCCCCACTCGTCTCCACTCTCTCCCCTCTCTCTCACCCCCTCTCTCTGCCCTCTCTCACCCCCTCTCTCACCCCCTCTCTCATCCCCTCTCTCACCCCCTCTCTCACACCATCTCTCTCCCCCCTCTCTCACCCCCCTCCCCCTCCCACTCTCCGACCTCTCTCGCCCCCTCTCTCTCTCTACCCTCTCTCTCCCCTCTCTCTCTCTTCCACTCTCTCTACCCCCTCTGTCTCTCTCTCTCCCTCGCTCTATACCCTTGTTTCTCTACCCTTTCTCTCTCTCCCCTCGCTTTCCACCCCTCTCTTTCTCCCCTCTCTCCACCTCCCCTCTCTCCATCTCCCCACTTTTTCACCCCACTCTCTCTCGTCTCTCTCCTTCCCCTCTCTTTCTCCCTCCCCTCTCTCCCTCCCCTCTCTCGCTCCCCGGTCACTTACGCTGCTCTCTTACCCCAATCACTTACCCCAGTGTCTCCCCCTTCCCTCTCTCAATCCCTCCCTCACTCACCCCCTCACTCTCCCCATCTCTCTCCCTGCCCATCTCCCCCGCTCTCAGCCCACTCTCTCCCCTCCTCTCTCTCCCCCCTCTCTCCCCCTCTCTCCCCTCTCTCTCCCCTCCTCTCTCCCCTCCTCTCTCCCCTCCTCTCTCTACCCTCCTCTCTGTTGGCCCTCTCTCCCCCCTCTGTCTTCCCCTCTCTCTCTCCCCACTCTCTCCCCTCCTCTCTCTCCCCTCGTCGCTACCCCCCCACCGTCTGTCTCCCCCCTCTCTCAACCACTGTCTCCCCCGTCTCTCTCCTCTCTCTTGCCCCCCTCTCTGTGTCCCCCTCTCTCTCTCTGTGCCTCTCTCTCTGTCCCACCCTCTCTCTGTCCCACCCTTTCTCGGTTCGTCCCCTCTGTCCCCCTCTCTCTTTCCTCCTCTTTGTTTACCCGCTCTCTCTGCCCCCCTCTTTTTATCCCCCTCTCTCTTTGCCCCCATCTCTCTGTCCCCCCCTCTCAATAGCCCCCCTCTCTCTGTACCCCCCGCTCTGTCACCCTCCTCCCTGTCCCCACTCTCTCTGTCACCCTCTCACTCTGTCCCTCCCTTCCCTCTGTTCCCATCTCTCTGTCCAACCCTCTCTCTCTGTTCCCCTCTCTCTGTCCCCCCACTCTGTGCACCCCTCTCTCTGTCCCCCTCTCTTCCCCCTCTCTCTACCCCTCTCTCTCCCCAGTCACTCCACCCTCTTTCTCCCCCCACTCTCTTGTCCCACTTTCTCTCTCTCCCCCTCTCTCTCTGATCCCCCATCTCTCTCTGACCGCCCCCTCTCTGACCCCCTTCCCTCTCTCCCCTCTTTCTTTGCCCCTCCCTCTCTCTGTCCCCCTCTCTCTCTCTCCTTCCCCCCTCACTCTCATTCTCCCCTCTCTCTGGCACCCCCTCTCTCTGTCCCCCTCTCTCTGTCCCCCTCTCTCTGTCCCCACTCTCTGTCACCCCTCTCTCTTCCCCCTCTGCCCCCCTCTCTCTGATCCCCTCTCCCTCCGTTCCCTCCTCTCTCTGTCCTCCTTTCTCTGCACCTCCGTCCCCCCGCTCTCTGTCCCCCTCTCTCTGTCTCCCTCTCTTTGTTTCTCTGTCTCTGTCCCCACTCTCTCTGTCCCCGTCTCTCTTTGTCCCCCCTCTCTCTGTCCCCCCTCCCTATCTGTCCCCCCTCTCTCTGTACACCCCTGTTCCCCTCTCTCTGCCCCCTCTGCCTCCCTCTCTCTGTGACCCCCACTCTCTCTGTACCCCGACCTCTCTCTGTCTCTCCCGCTCTCTGTCCCCCTCTCTCGGTTCACTCTCTCTCTGCCCCTCCTTCTCTCTGTCCCCCCACTCTCAGTCTGCCCCCTCTGTCCCCTTCTCTCTTTCCCCCTCTCTCTGTCCCTCCCTCTCTGTCCCCCTGTCCGTCCCTCTACTGCATCCCCGTCTCTCTGTCTCCCATCTCTTACTGTCCCCACTCTCTCTGCCCCCTCTCCCTGTCCCACCTTCACCCTGTACACCCCATCTTCCCCCCTCTCTGTCCCCCCTCTCTCTGTACCACCACTCTCTGTCCTCCCTCCCTCTCTGTCTCCCTCTCTCTCTGTCCCCCTCTCTCTTCCCCACCCCTCTCTCTGTCCCCCTCTCTCAGTCCCCCTCTCTGTCCCCCGCTTCTCGGTCCCAGCCCTCTCTCTGTCCCCCTCCCTCTGTCCCTCTCTCGGTCCCTCTCACTCTGTCCCCCTGACTCTGACCACACTCTCTCTGTCCCCCCTCTCTTTCTGTCCCCCCTCTCTGTCCCTCCCTCTCTCTGTCCCCCCTCTCTTTACCCCTCTCTCTGCCCCCCATCTGTCCCCCCCGTCCCACGTCTCTGTCCCCTTCACTCTCTGTCACCCTTCTCTCTGTCCCCACTCTCTCTGATCCCCCCTCTCTCTGCCCCCATTTCTGTCCCCCTTCTCCGTCCCTCCCCTCTCAGTCACCCTCTCTCTGTCCCCCCTCTCTGTCACTCCCCTTCTCGCCTTCTCGGTCTCAGCCATCTCTATGTACCCCCTCTCTCTGTCTCCTCACTCTCTCTGTCCCCCCCTCTCTCCATCCCTCTCTCTCTGTCCCCCTCTCTCTCTGTCCCCCTCTCTGTCCCCATCTCACTCCGTCCTCTCTCTATTACCTCCCTCTCTGTTCCCCCGTCCCGCCCTCTGTCCCCCACTCTCTCCATTCCCCACTCTCTGTCCCCCTCTCTTTGTCCTCCACTCTCTCCAGCCCCCACTCTCTGTCCCCCACTCTCTGTCCCCCACTCTCTCTCCCCCCCTCTCTGTCCCCCTCTCTCTCACGTTCTCTCTGTCCCCCTCTCTCTCTGTCCCCCTCTCTCTCTGTCCCCCTCTCTCTCTGACCCCCCTCTCTGCCCCCCCTTCCCGCTTTCTCAGTCCCAGCCCTCTCTATGTACCCCCTCTCTCTGTCCCCTCAGTCTCTCTGGCACCCCCTCTCTCTATCCCGCTGTCTCTGTCCCCCTCTCTCTGTCCCCCTCTCTGTCCCCCTCTCTCTGTACCCCTCTCTCTGTGTCCCCCTCTCACTCCGTCCTCTCTCTATTACCACCCTCTCTGACCCCCGTCCCCCCTCTGTCCCCCACTCTCTCCATCCCCCACTCACTGTCCCCCTCTCTCTGTCCCCCACTTTCTCCATCCCCCACTCTCTGTCCCCGACTCTTTGTCCCCCACTCTCTGTCCCCCGCTTTCTGTCCCCCTCTCTCTGTTCCCCACTCTCTGTCTCCCTCTCTCCGTCCCCCTCTCTTTGTCCCCCTCTCTCTGTACCCCCTCTCTCTCTGTCCCTCTATCTCTGTCCCCCTCTCTGTCCCCCTCTCTCTGTCACCCTCTCTCTCCTGTTCTCTCTGTCCTCATCTCTCTGTCACCCTCTCTCTGTCCGCCTCTCTCGCTATCCCCCTCTCTGTCCCCACGCGCTCTCTGCCCCTCCGTCTCTGTGTTCCCCTCTCACTCCCTCCTCTCTCTGTCACCTCCCTCTCTGTCTACCCGTTCCCCCCTCTGTCCCCCACTCTCTCCCTCGTCCCCCCCCTGTCCCCCGCTCTCTCGCTCCCCCACTCTCTGTCCCCCCTCTCTCTGTCCCCCTCTCTCTGTCCCCCTCTGTCTGTCCCCCACTCTCTGTCCCCCTCTGTCTGTCCCCCACTCTCTACCCTACTCTCTCTGTTCCCCCTCTCTTTGTCCCCCTCTCTCTGACCCCCTCTCTCTATCCCCCCTCTCTCTGTCCTCCACTCTCTGTCCCCCACCGTCTGTCCCCCTCTCTCTGTTCCCCCTCTCTTTATACCCCTCTCTCTGTCCCCCTCTCTCTGTCCCCCTCTCTCTGTCCCCCACTCTCTGACCCCTCTCTATACACCCCTCTCTCTCCCCATCTGTCCCCTACCTCACTCCCCCCACTCTCTTGTCCCCCTCTCTCTGTTCCCTCCCTCTCTGTCCCCCCTCTCTCTGTCCCACCCCCTCTGTACCCACTCTCTCTGTCCGTCCCCTCTGTCCCCGTCTCTCTTTCCTCCTCTTTCTTTCCACCGCTCTCACTGCCGCCTTTTTCTGTCCCCCTCTCTCTTCGCCCCCATCTCCCTGTCCCCCTCTCTCAATATCCCCTCTCTCTCTGTCCCCACTCTCTCTCTGTCCTCCTCTCTCTGTCCCCCCAGCTCTGTCACCCTTCACTCTGTCCCCAATCTCTCTGTCACACTCTCACTCTGTCCCTCCCTCTCCCTCTGTCCCCATCTCTCTGTCCACCCTCTCTCTCTGTTCCCCTCTCTGTCCCCTCTCTCTCTTCCCCCTCTCACTACCCCCTCTCTCTCCCCTATCACTCAACCCTCTCTCTCCCCCCACTCTCTTGTCCCCACTCTCTTGTCCCCCTCTCTCTCTCTGTCCCCTTCTCTCTCTGACCCCCTCTCTCACTCTGACCGCCCCCTCTCTGTCCCCCTTCTCTCTGTCCCCCTCTCTCTCTCTCCATCCCCCCTCTCTCTCTTTCTCCCGTCTCTCTGGAATCCCCTCTGTCTGTCCCCAATCTCTCTCTGTCCCCACGCTCTTTCTGTCACCCCTCTCTCTTCCCCCTCTGCCCCCCTCTCTCTGACCCCCTCTCCCTCTGTTCCCTCCTCTCTCTGTCCCCCTTTCTCTTCCCCCCCAGTCACCCCGCTCTCTGCCCCCCTCTCTCTGTCCTCCTCTCTCTGTCCCCACTCTCTCTGTCCCCCCAACTCTCTCTTGTCTCTCCCGCTCTCTGTCCCCCTCTCTCGGTCCCCTCTCTCTCTGCCCCTCCTTCTCTCTGTTCCACCGCTCTCAGTCCACCCCCTCTGTCCCCTTCTCTCTTTCCCCCACTCTCTGTCCCACCTCTCTCCATTCCCCTGTCCCCCCTCTACTGCGCCCCCGTCTCTCTGTCTCCCCTCTCTTACTGTCCCCACTCTCTCTGCTCCTTCTCTCTGTCTCCCCTTCTCCCTGTACCACCTCTCTCTGTCCTCCCTCTCTCTCTGTCCTCCTCTCTCTCTGTCCCCCTCTCTCTATCCCTCCTTCTTTCTGTCCCCCTCTCTCATTCCCCCTCTCTATCCCTGTCCTCCCCCCTCTCTGTATCTCCCGCGCTCTGTCCCCCTCTCTCGGTCCCCCTCTCTCTCTGTCCCCCTTCTCTCTGTCCCCCTTCTCTCTGTCCCCCTGCTCTCAGTCCGCCCCCTCTGTCCCCGTCTCTCTTTACCCCTCTCTCTGCCCCCCCCCCTATCTGCCCCCCTCTCTCTGTCCCCCGATTTCTCTGTCCCCCGGTTTCTCTGTCCCCTTCACTCTCTGTCCCCCTTCTCCCTGTCCCCACTCTCTCTGTTCCCCCTCTCTCTGCCCCCATCTCTGTCCCTCCCAGCTTCGTCCCTCCCCTCTCCGCCCCTCCCATCTCTCTCCCCCCTCTCTCTGACCTCCCTCTCTGTTCCCCACCCCCGTCCCGCCTTCTCGTTCTCAGCCCCCTCTATGTACCCCCCTCTTTCTGTCTCCCCACTCTCTCTGACCCCCCTCTCTTTCCCTCTCTCTCTGTTCCCCTCTCTCTGTCCCCCACTCCCTGTCATCCCTCTCTGTCCCCCTCTCTGTCCCCCTCTTTCTATCTGCCTCTCTCTGTCCCCCTCCCTCTGTTGCCCTCTCTCTGTCCCGTTCTCTTTGTCCCCCCTTTCTCTCAGTCCCCCTCTCTTTGTCCCCTTCACTCTGTCCCCCTCTCTCTGTCCTCATCTCACTTTCCCCCTCTCTCTGTGTCCCCCATTCACTCCCTCCTCTCTTTGTCAACTCCCTCTCTGTCCCCCCGTCCGCCCCCCGTCCCCACTCTCTCCATCCCCCACTCTCTGACCCCCCTCTGTCCCCCAGTCTCTCCATCCCCCACTCACTGTCCCCCACTATCTCCGTCCCCCAGTCTCTGTCCCCCTCTCTCTGTCCCCCACTCTCAGTCCCCCCCTCTCTGTTCCCCCTCTCTTTGTCCCCCTCTCTCTGTTCCCCCTCTCTCTGTGTCCCCCTCTCTCTGTTCTCCCTCTCTTTGTCCCAATCTCTCTGTTCCCCCTCTCTCTCTGTCTCCCTCTCTCTGTCCCCCACTCTCAGCCCCCACTCTCTGTTCCCCGGCTCTTTGTCCCCCTCTCTCTCTATCCCCCTCTCTCTCTGTCCTCCTCTCTCTGTCCCCCTCTCTCTGTCCCCCACTCTCAGTCCCCCCCTCTCTGTTCCCCGGCTCTTTGTCCCCCTCTCTCTCTGTCCCACTATCTCCGTCCCCCAGTCTCTGTCCCCCTCTCTCTGTCCCCCACTCTCAGTCCCCCCCTCTCTGTTCCCCCTCTCTTTGTCCCCCTCTCTCTGTTCCCCCTCTCTCTGTGTCCCCCTCTCTCTGTTCTCCCTCTCTTTGTCCCAATCTCTCTGTTCCCCCTCTCTCTCTGTCTCCCTCTCTCTGTCCCCCACTCTCAGCCCCCACTCTCTGTTCCCCGGCTCTTTGTCCCCCTCTCTCTCTATCCCCCTCTCTCTCTGTCCTCCTCTCTCTGTCCCCCTCTCTCTGTCCCCCACTCTCAGTCCCCCCCTCTCTGTTCCCCGGCTCTTTGTCCCCCTCTCTCTCTGTCCCACTATCTCCGTCCCCCAGTCTCTGTCCCCCTCTCTCTGTCCCCCACTCTCAGTCCCCCCCTCTCTGTTCCCCCTCTCTTTGTCCCCCTCTCTCTGTTCCCCCTCTCTCTGTGTCCCCCTCTCTCTGTTCTCCCTCTCTTTGTCCCAATCTCTCTGTTCCCCCTCTCTCTCTGTCTCCCTCTCTCTGTCCCCCACTCTCAGCCCCCACTCTCTGTTCCCCGGCTCTTTGTCCCCCTCTCTCTCTGTCCCCCTCTCTCTCTGTCCCCCTCTCTCTCTGTCCTCCTCTCTCTGTCCCCCACTCTCAGCCCCCACTCTCTGTTCCCCGGCTCTTTGTCCCCCTCTCTCTCTGTCCCCCTCTCTCTCTGTCCTCCTCTCTCTGTCCCCCACTCTCAGCCCCCACTCTCTGTTCCCCGGCTCTTTGTCCCCCTCTCTCTCTGTCCCCCACTCTCTGACCCTTCTCTCATTATGTCCTCCCCTATTTCTCTCTCTCTCTTCCTCACCTTAGCTCTCCCTTGCCTCTCGCTCTCTCTGTCTCTCCCTGCTCCTTCACTCTCTCTCCACTTCTCTCACTCTCGATCCCCCTACCTCAGTCTCTCTTTCTCCCCACCTCCCTCTGTTTCTCTCTGACTAAATCTCTTTCCCTCCGGCACCCCCTCCCTCTCTGATGTAATCTCTCTCCCTGACGCGTCCCTCTCCCTCAGATCCAGAGATTGGGGAGGGGGGTAGTCCCCATTAAACAACTGAAATCCTATCCCACTCATGACAGGAAATGTGGAGGTCAGGTTGGAGTGGGGGGGATCAGAGGGAGTTAAACCCAGGTCCTGAGCTCAGGGCGCGGTGCCCTCCCCTTCCCTGAGGACCAGGACTTGGGGCTGGGTCTGTCTCTCTCCAGCTCAGCTTCTCCAACACAAAGACACACAACAACATCGGTCACTCTGCTGCTCGGCACGCTTTAATCAACATTTTTATTGGTTACAAATGGAAGTGATGGATACAGTCAGTGGGATGGTGCCTTTTCTCACTGGCCCCTGAGTTGTGAGAAACATTGAAATGTTTCCCTGTAACCCCCCTGTGGGATAAGGATGGACAAACCAGCGCTACCCTCAGTCTGTTACCATAGCGACAGGCTGCTCCATCACTGAAACACTGAACTGAAATGAGAAAATCCCGGATGGATTGATTAATGAGGGAATTTGATGGATGGATGGATTTGGGTGAAGGGATATTTCAGCACATTCTTCAGCTGCTGCCTAAACTTAGTCTGGGTCACGGCATAAATCGCGGTGTTTGTGCAGCAACTGAGGAGCTGCAGCATGAAGCCCAATTCCTGCACAAAGTAATCGAGATACACAGACTCATACCCAATATCCCACATCCGGATCCATATAGAATACAGCATTAACGTTGACCATAACAGGATGAAATTGGCCGAGATCACAAACAGTAAAATGATGGATTTTTTTCGGTTTCTCATTTCAGTGTCAGACTGAGCGTCCCCATTGGTGTGAGCGCGGAGTCTCCTGCGGGCTCTGCTGGTCACTAAAATGTGTCTGACGGTGAGAACATTGAGCAGCAGAATCAGGAGAAATGGGACACACGGGGTTAGAATGTGGTGGAGGAACTCGATTGTGACCCAGACAATGGAGGATTGAACAGCGAGTGTTACATCACAAAACCAGGGGAAGTTCACCAGCCAATACCGAGCCGTGAGCATAAAATACCAGGGAATGTTCTTTAAACAGCTCAGCACAGTCACTGCTCCCAGAACCACAGCCGCCGTTTTCTCACTGCAATATTTACTTTTCAGCTTCCGGCAACAAATGGCCACAAACCGATCAAAGGTGAAAGTGACGGTGAACCAGACGGAGCAGTCAGTGGCTGCATAAAGCAAGATGGCGTGGATATTACACACGGGGACGGAGTCCATCAGGAAATAAAACTGTTCCCAATAAACAATGGGAATGTGTCTCAGGATCAGGTCGAGGATAATGACCAGGAGATCCGCCGCTGCCATGGCCCCCAGGTAACGTCTGACACATGGAGACAATCCACAATCTTTACAAAGCAGGACGTAGATGGTCACTACGTTAACTGTGAGGAAGGAAAACAAACCCATTATCCATCAGCCTGGAGGCAAAGGGACCCGTTTGATCGGGGACACAGTGAGATTTTCAAATGTGTCCCTGTATTCAGGGATTTATTAAAATAATTGGAGCTGGAATAACAAATGGGAAGGTCGGAATTACTGACCAAAAATGTGACATAAACCACAAGAAACCCTCCCTCCCCAAACACACAGAGACACATCCATAAAGACAGATGGTTTCTAGAACATTCCCACACACTCGATCACTCGAGAGCAGATACAGGTCACTCCTTCCCAGTTCCTAATACGGAGGGTGGAAACGTTGCTGTCCTGAAGGATTCTCTCCCAGTTTCCTGAAGACAAACGGAGTTTGGGAATTTCTGTATTTTGATCTAAATTGTGGTCGATCCTGTGTCGGGGAGAAATGTAAACGCAGGGAAAACGTATTCACCCCTTTAACTGCCTGAGGGGCCTTCGGAACAGTGTCTCCTTCTCCCTGGAACGGGATCTCTTCCCTCGGGATCTTATCTTTTGTTCAATTCACTGACGTCCGGCCGTTCACAAACAATGTCAGGGACAGAACGTTCCGGGGAATGTCAGTTATAGAATGTCGGGGGCAGAACGTTCCGGGGAATGGCAGTTATAGAATGTTGGTGACAGAACGTTCCGGGGAATGGCAGTTATAGAATGTCAGGGTCAGAACGTTCCGGGGAATGTCAGTTATAGAATGTCGGGTAAAGAACGTTCCGGGGAATGTCAGTTATAGAATGTCGGGTACAGAACGTTCCGGGGAATGTCAGTTATAGAATGTCGGGGACAGAACGTTCCGGGGAATGTCAGTTATAGAATGTCGGGTACAGAACGTTCCGGGGAATGTCAGTTATAGAATGTCAGGGACAGAACGTTCCGGGGAATGTCAGTTATAGAATGTCAGGGACAGAACGTTCCGGGGAATGTCAGTTATAGAATGTCGGGTACAGAACGTTCCGGGGAATGTCAGTTATAGAATGTCAGGGACAGAACGTTCCGGGGAATGTCAGTTATAGAATGTCGGGTACAGAACGTTCCGGGGAATGACAGTTATAGAATGTCAGGGACAGAACGTTCCGGGAAATGTCAGTTATAGAATGTCGGGTACAGAACGTTCCGGGGAATGTCAGTTATAGAATGTCAGGGACAGAACGTTCCGGGGAATGTCAGTTATAGAATGTCGGGTACAGAACGTTCCGGGGAATGTCAGTTATAGAATGTCAGGGACAGAACGTTCCGGGGAATGTCAGTTATAGAATGTCAGGGACAGAACGTTCCAGGAAATGGCAGTTATAGAATGTCAGGGACAGAACGTTCCGGGGAATGTCAGTTATAGAATGTCAGGGACAGAACGTTCCAGGTAACCCCTTGACCTGTCCATGACCTTTCCCCCCTCCCCACCCCACCAACATGATGTACTGTGCCTGGACACACTGTAACATTAATGGGGTGAGTGACGGAGGGTCCAATCACAGGAATGGGAACTAAAGGCATTCCCAGACCAGCTGAAATGGTTAGATATACCACATTCTCAATCCACCTCCCAGAACCAGCCCAGACACCATACACCCAGAGGGAGATATCTGTTCACTGTGGAACACTGTGCAGACCAGGCCAGTGTCCTGCTCAGTACAACCCAGCAATCTGTCCAGATTCATCCATTTCACTGGTCAATACAACCCAGCAATCTGTCCAGAGGGGAACACTGCACACAGATCATGTCAGGGCACTTATCTTCAAACGCAGGCTCGACATCTGTCCAGTTTTGGAAGCTGTGATAGAGAGAGAAAAGCTGCAGATGCTGCAGTCCAAAGTAGACAGGCAGGAAGCTGTGAGAACACAGCAATTCTGACACCATCAGGAGGTGTAACCATTCTGTAAGGATCCTGAAGGAGGGCTACACCTGAAACATCAAATTCTATACCTCCTGATGCTGCCTGGATTGCGGTGTTCCTTCAGCGAGTATTCAGCATGGGAAGCAACGCAGACCACAGCAGTGCATTGATCTATAAACCCGGACTAGATATCTGTCCAGGACGGGGAGCTGTGCAGACCACAGCAGTGCATTGATATATAAACCCAGACTAGATATCTGTCCAGGACGGGGAGCTGTGCAGACCCCAGCAGTGCATTGATCTATAAACCCGGACTAGATATCTGTCCAGGACGGGGAGCTGTGCAGACCCCAGCAGTGCATTGATCTATAAACCCGGACTAGATATCTGTCCAGGACGGGGAGCTGTGCAGACCACAGCAGTGCATTGATCTATAAACCCGGACTAGATATCTGTCCAGGACGGGGAGCTGTGCAGACCACAGCAGTGCATTGATCTATAAACCCGGACTAGATATCTGTCCAGAGCTGAATAAGTGTTGCTGGAAAAGCACAGCAGGTCAGGCAGCAGCCAAGGAACAGGAGAATCGACGTTTCAGGCATAAGCCCTTCTTCAGCAACCGGCTATCTGTCCAGTACAGGGAGCTGTGTAAACCACAGCAGTGCATTGATATATAAACTCGGACTAGATATCTGTCCAGTACGGGGAGCTGTGTAAACCACAGCAGTGCATTGATATATAAACTCGGACTAGATATCTGTCCAGGACAGGGAGCTGTGCAGACCACAGCAGTGCATTGATCTATAACCCCGGACAAGATATCTGTCCAGGACGGGGAGCTGTGCAGACCACAGCAGTGCATTGATCTATAAACCCGGACTGGATATCTGTCCAGTACGGGGAGCTGTGTAAACCACAGCAGTGCATTGATATATAAATTCGGACTAGATATCTGTCCAGTACGGGGAGCTGTGTAAACCACAGCAGTGCATTGATATATAAACTCGGACTAGATATCTGTCCAGGACAGGGAGCTGTGCAGACCACAGCAGTGCATTGATCTATAACCCCGGACAAGATATCTGTCCAGCACTGAGAGCTGTGCAGAACACAACAGGGCACTAATGTCTAAATCTGAAACAAATATCCATCCAACATTGGGAGCTGCACAAACCACATCATTGTATTATCTGTAAACCTCAACTAGATAGTCTGACCAGCACAGCGACCTGTGCAGTGATCACCCATGGATTCATCTGTAAACCAGGAGCAGCTACCCTCCCAGAATGTAGGATTATGCACACCTCCGCATTGCATAAATCTGTAACCCAGGAGCAGTTACCCTCCCAGCGTGTAGAGCTGTGTACCCCACCCCAGTGCATTAATCTGTAACCCAGGAGCAGTTACCCTCCCAGCATGTAGGACTGTGTATACCACCCCAGTGCATTGATCTGTAACCCAGGAGCAGTTACCCTCCCAGCATGTAGGACTGTGTATACCACCCCAGTGCATTCCTCAGAAACACTGAGATTCCTGCCCAGTGTGGGGAAACTTGCAGCCCGGGCTGGAAGTGTCAGGATGTGCAGCTCCCTCCCATTTACAGCTCGAACTCTCCATTGTGCCCTGACAAGGGGGTGCTGTGGGTGTGAACATCACTGCCACAGAGACACGGCGGGGGAATCATATTAAATATCACCACATGGGACGGGTTTGGTGTATAGACAAAGATGGGGAGACTGAGACACAGTGTCATGGAAGGATGTGTTCCCAGGTTGCAGAATGCTGAAATATAGACACTTCGATAGCATCCTGTAACATGAGCCTGTCTTCCCAGGAAAGATGGGAAAAAAGGATTTTGGTGTGAGGTCAGATGAAACAACAGCTGCTGTGTGGTTTTGAAATTACGTTTATGTAATTGCTGTAGAGTTGGAATGGGGAAATAAGCAGTTTAGAGAAATGGGGTCTCAGAGTTGTGAATAGTTGATGAAATTTGTTCACTTTCAGAGTTAAAAAATAAATTGATATTTTTGTTTAAACAGTGGAATTTGGGAGTTTTCTGTCACTCATATTTTAACAGTTTACAAAGCCAATTGACCATTTCTTTATGTTTAGTTTATATTACCAGATGAACTCACTGTTGTGTCCTAACAATTGCTGTGTGTATCTGTGTGTCTCTGTGTGGGGCAGGTCTGCCAGTCTCTGTGGTGCCTAAAGTGATGCAATGCCACCCTCTGCTGGCCTCCCCACGCCACTGCACAGGCATTTGCAGAGGGTGAAAACCAACAGGGATACATTCAGAGAGGGGGAGGGAAAGGGCAGCTGCTCACACACCATCCAAACTGATGTATTATCCATGGACTGATCTAAATGTCCTTTAAACGTTGTAACTGTTCCTGCTTTCACCACTCCATCTGGAAGTTCATTCAACACACAAGCCAGATTCTGTCTTACATAATTACCTCTCCTGTCTTTTGTAAATCTTTTTCCTCGCATCTTAAAATATCCCTCAGTTTTGAATCCCCAACTCTAGGGAAAAGACATCAGCCCTTCGGCTTATCTGTACCCCTCAATATTTTATAAACCTCCGTAAAGTTACCGCTTAATTTCATATTCTTCAGTGAAAAAATCCCAGCCTACACAGCCTCTCCTTATAGCTCAATCCCTCCTTTCCCAGCAACATCCAGGTTAAACTCTTCTGAACCCTCTCCAGTTTAATAATATCAAGGTCAGTAATATTAAAGTGAAGAGTCAAGGTATTTTCTTAGGGCACAGGGAGTCCAAAACTAGAGGACATAGACTTAAGGTGAGAGGGGAAACATTTAAAAGTGACCTAAGGGGCAGCTTTTTCACCCAGAGGGAGGTATGCCTATGGAATGGGCGGGCAGGATGACCAGACTGGACACAGTATTCCAGAAGAGGTCTCACTAATGTCCTGTACAACCACAAGATTTGACGTCCCAATTCCGATACTGGAAGGTCTGACCAATGAAGACAAGTGTGTTAAACACCTCCTTAATCGCACTATCTATATGCGATGAACATTTTAAAGAATTAAACCTGACGGCCTAGGTCTCTGTTCTACAGCACTGCCAAAGGCTCTACTTTTAATTGTATAGGTCCTGTTCTTGTTTGATTTACCAAATCCAATGCCTCGCATTAATCCAAACTAAACTCCATCTGCCACCCCTCAGCCCAGTGAGTGATATTACTGCCACCTCCCCCTCCCCCTTCAATTTTAAAACGCCCATCCCTGTCCAGGAGGCCTGCACACTCCAGCCTTGATTGTCACAAAGACCCTGAGCTTGGGTTGTCTTGTGTGGTTAGGGGGAGGAGGGACAGATTGCAGACACAGTCAGTGGGGAGGAGAGGCTGGACAGTAATCAGCGGCCTGGTGTCGCTTCATGGTTTTAGGAAGAGGGCAGTCGCACGTTAGAGGTGGGTAAGAGTGATCGGTGTTTTGGGACCAGAAATTAAACTCTACCTTCGTCTCTGGTGTTCAGTAATAAATATCTATTTGAGACCCTTCATTGGGCAGAGTGTGTCTGCAGGATTTCTTTCCTTAATATTGCAGACTACAGATAATAGTGATTAAAGATGTTTATAGCAATGGTAACCTGATTATAATAAATCCACACTGAACTGAAAGTGGGCACTAAAATATGACCCAAAATCTGGGTATGATAGTGTGGTGGGTAGTGTCCCTGTCTCTGAGCCAGAGCTCTGGATTTGATTTCAATTCCTGAACTTGTGTGGGAGTGTTCCTAGCTCTGGACTAGAAGGCCCGGATTCAAATCCTACCTGTTGCAGAGGTATGTCCCAGCATGACAGAACAGTCTGATGAACAAACACACAGGAGAATACTGTTCCAGCTTTATGGGTATTGTCGAGTGATGCTAGTGTCCCTTTCTCTGGGCACAAAGGTCTCGGTTTAAAGCCCACAGAAGTGTCTCATGATACATCTGAACAAACTGATTAAAATGGATTTAGAATTGTGACTTGATGGAGAAGGAAGAGGTGTCAGTATTGAATTTCAGAATTTAGGCCCAGGATGACGGAAAGTACAGCTATTCGTGTTGATTGGAGTCACATTTCGCAGCAGTAAAGGTTAATAAAATCAAAATGGCCATGGATAGGGTGAGTAGTCAGGGGTTTTTCCCCAGGTTTGGGGCGTCCAAAACTAGAGGGCATTGGTGGAAATTGAGAGGGAAAAGGTTTTGATGCGGCCGAAAGGGCACCATTTCACACAGAGGGTGGTGTGCTTATGGAATGAGCTGCCAGAGGAAGTGGTGGAGGCTGGTACAACTACAGCATGTAAAAGGCATCTGGATGCTGACAGACCTGCCGAGCTTTTCCAGCAATTTCTGTATTTCTCTTAAAAATGCATTCAGTTTAACACAAGTATTCTGAATAACTTAAACAATTTTAATTTTTAATGACGCAGCGTTATATAAACATATCTTCAAATCGACCAAGATCATTTTCTGCTCAGGGTATTGCTCTGTGTGTGACAGCAGCAATGATGCACCTACATGGAGCAGGGAATGTGATGGAGACATAGTGTGGACAATGTACAAGGAGACCTCACATGGTCCAGTTTGGGAGAGGATGACATTACTGTGTGATTCAACTCAGAGAGGGAGAAAATGTAATCTGCCTGAGAAGGAATGGCCGATTGCACTCTCTCTCCTTCAATGTTCCTCATCACAGCAATGTGTGCGAGCTAAAAAAATACTCTAAACTCATCGTTACCATTCTTATTTTTATGGAATCCCTGCAGTGTTGAAACAGGTCCTTCGGCCCAACAAGTCCATACTAACCTTCCCAAAAAATTCCCCTACATTTACCCCTGACTAATGCACCGAACCTAGAAATCCTTGATCACTACAACAATTTAGCATGACCAATCAACCTAACCTACACACTTTGAGCTGTGGTAGGAAACTGGAGCACCTACTGGAAGCTCACACAGACACGGGGAGAACGTACAAACTCCACACACCCAGGCTAGAGTCGAACCAAAGTCCCTGGTGTTGTGAGGCAGCAGTGCTAACCATCGTGCAACCCTTTGGGTGCTCCCTGACCAGAATTCATTGGAATCTACTCACTGCCTAAAGCAAAGGGAATTCAGCCAAATTCAATTCTCCCAGGATGTAATCCCATTGCTAGCAGCTGTGTGAGTACAATATCTTCAGAAGCAGAATACTGTTTTGAACAATCTTGCATTTTTTCCTTTGTCGTGAGTTCCATGAATATCTGGACAACGTTCTTTCAAGTTAAAATTGGAGTGTGTGTGTGTGTGTGTGTGTAATATTGATTATATTATGGCAATACACAAACGGTTTACCATTCATCTGTTAAAATTGCCCATGGTATTCAGGGATGTGTATGTTAGGTGCATTAGTCAGGGGTAAATGTGGGGAAATGGGTCTGGATGGGTTATTCTTCTGTGTGTCAGTGTGGTCTTGTTGGGCTAAAGGGCTTGTTTCCCCACTGTCGGGATTATATGAATCACCCGGAACCCTCTCGATTCGATTCCAACGTGTAACTCACTTCCATGTATGTGTGACTGGCATGTTTCAAAAACACCCCAAAACCTTCACTTCTATTCCACTTGATGGAGTTCAATTTAGATAAATATGAGGTGCTGCATTTTGGGAAAGCAAATTTGAGCAGGACTTATACACTTAATGGTCAGGTCTGAGGGAGTGTTGCTGAACAAAGATACTTTGAAGTGCAGGTTCGTAGCTCCGTGAGAGTAGAGTGGCAGGTGGATAAGATAATGAAGGCAGCGTTTGGTTTACTTTCCTTTATTGGTCAGTGTTTTGAGTATAGGCATTGAGAGGTCATGTTGTGGCTGGACTGGACATGGGTTAGGCCACTGTTGGAATATGGCATGCAATTCAGGTCTCCTTCCTATCGGAAGGATGTTGTGAAACTTGGAAGGGTTCAGAAAAGATTTACAAGGAGGTTGCCAGGATTGGAGGATTTGAGCCACAGGGAGAGGCTGAACAGGCTGGGGCTGTTTTCCCTGGAGCATCAGAGGCTGAGGGGTGACTTTATCAAGGTTTATAAAATCATGACGGGCATGGATAGGATAAATAGACAAAGTGTTTTCCTTGGGTAGGGAGTCCAGAACTAGAGGGCAGAGGTTTAGTGTGAGAGGGGAAAGGTATGGAAGAGACCTAAGGGGCAACTTGTTCACTCAGAGGGTGGTCCATGAATGGAATGAACTGTCAGAGGAAGTGGTGGAGGGTAGTACAATTGCAACATTTAAAATTCAGCTCGATGGGTATATGAATGGGAAGGTTTGGAGGGAGATGGGCCAAGTGCTTGAAAAAGAGACTAGAGTCGGTTAGGATATCTGGTCTGCATAGACGGGTTGGACCAAAGGGTCTGTTTCCATGATGTACATCTCTATGACTGTATAACTCTGCGATTTTGTGACTCACGACTTGTTATCTGTTATTCTGTATGTAAACCACCCTGAACCCCTCAATTCGATTCCAGTCGGTCCCTCACTCCTGGGTATCTCATATGCTGTATGTAAACCCTAAACCCCTCAATTAGATTCCAGTCTGGAACTCACTCCTGGGGATCTGTTATTGATCTGTGTAGTGATCCTTGTTGGATGTTTGACCGAAGACAAGATAAACTAAATGGTCAAATGTTACATTGGGAGCAGGAACACAGAAAGCTGCTGTACATTTGTGTCCTGTTACATATCTCCAAGTTTCAGATTGGGGCTGAATTCCTGTCACAATGGGGAAAGTCTCAAAAGCTGTTTCTTGTCCTGCATGAATGCATCATCATAACATGAATTCCATTGTAAGGTAGGAAATGGAGACAGCTTCTGGAAGGAGTCTGTATCTCTCTGTGTGTGATTCTGTGTGTCTGTGTATGCACGTTTATGTGTGATTTTGTGTGCGTGTTCAATGTTTTATGTTGTTGTGGTTCTGGTCGCTGAGCTGGGAATTTGTCTTACAAACGTTTTGTCCCCTGTCTAGGTGACATCCTCAGTGCTTGGGAGCCTTCTGTGAAGCGCTTCTGTGCTGTTTCCTCCGGCATTTATTGTGGCCTGTCTCTGCTGCTTCCGGTTGTCAGTTCCAGCTGTCCGCTGCAGTGGCCGGTATATTGGGTCCAGGTCGATGTGTTTGTTGATAGAGTCTGTGGATGAGTGCCATGCCTCTAGGAATTCCCTGGCTGTTCTCTGTTTGGCTTGCCCTATAATAGTAGTGTTGTCCCAGTCAAATTCATGTTGCTTGTCGTCTGTGTGTGTGGCTACTAAGGATAGCTGGTCGTGTCGTTTTGTGGCTAGTTGGTGTTCATGTATACGGATCGTTAACTGTCTTTTTGTGCAGTTGTTTTGTGCAGTCCTTGCATAGGATTTTGTACACTACAGTAGTTTTGCTCATGTTGGGTATCGGGTCCTTCGTTCTGGTGAGTTGTTGTCTGAGAGTGGCTGTTGGTTTGTGTGCTGTTATGAGTCCTAGTGATCGCAGTAGTCTGGCTGTCAGTTCAGAAATGCTCCTGATGTATGGTAGTGTGGCTAGTACTTTGGGTTGCGGCATGTCCTCGTTCCGTTGTCTCTCCCTTAGGCAACTGTTGATGAAATTGCGAGGGTGTCCGTTTTTGGTGAATACTTTGTATAGGTGTTCCTCTTCCTCTTTTTGTCGTTCTGGTGTGCTGCAGTGTGTTGTGGTCCTTTTGAATAGTGTCCTGATGCAACTTCGTTTGTGTGTGTTTGGGTGGTTGCTTTCATAGTTTAGGACTTGGTGAATTCTCCGTTCGGTGTTCTCTGTATCATCACGTCTAGGAATCGGAGTTGGTTGTCCTTTTCTTCCTCTCTAGTGAATCGTTTTATGTATTTTCGAACTGTATTGATGTTGCCAGTCTCTCTTGCTTTTCCTTATTTATAAACTCAATGTCATCGTTTTGCTGATATAAAATGGTGGCTGTGGACAAATCTAAAATGTCTGCCTGACTGATTTGTGTCCGGAATACTTTCAGCAAGGGAGAGGGGGCAATGTGTCAAAAGTCATTTCCATTCATTGATGCCAGCAGAGATAGGAAATGGAGACAGCTCTTTGAAGGTGCTTAAAATGTAAATCCCAGAACCTGTTTACAGTGAATGCGGAGAGACAATGTGACATTCCAGTAAGGTCTGCCTTACTTTCCAAGCTCCTAATGTATGAAGAAACATAATATACAAAACCTGATAGAGCTTAGTCACTGAATTGTAGATTTGCAGATTTGGATCAGAAGCCTGCCTGGCTAGGCCTCATCCCAAAGTGAAGAGTTTCTCAAATCCCACACTGACCTTCTATGGGTTCAAATTGTGTGTTGTCGACAAATCAAAGAAAGTAATGCACCTGCAATTGAACAAAACTCTTTCTGGAACTTTGTGTTTTTATTTGGTTTACGTATCTTTCAACAGGATTGAAGATAAATGAGACAGTGAGAGATAGGTAGCACTGTAACCAGAATGGCAGTGCAGTATAAAAGGTATATTAATACTTTCAGTGAAAGGGGAAAACAGAGGAGGATAGTCCTCAAACAAGGAAAGTTGGGAGTCAGTAAAGTTGTGTAGTTTGTGACTGCATTCTGTTTATGTGAGTCAAGATTTGAAACCACTTGGCCAATAGTGCACTTTGTGAGTCACTCCCAGTTACAAGTTATTTCATATAAAAAGGTGAACATATCCCTCGATTAGATTCCAGGCTGTAACTCACTCCGGGCTCTCTGTTATTCTGTATATAAACGACCCTGAACTCGTCGATTAGATTCCAGTCTGTAACTCACTCCGGGCTATCTGTTATTCTGTATCTAAAACTCTCTGAACCCCTCGATTAGATTCCAGGCTGGAACTCACTGTGGGCTCTCTGTTATTCTGTATATAAACGACCCTGAACTCCTCGATTAGATTCCAGTCTGTAACTCACTCCGGGCTCTCTGTTATTCTGTATCTAAAACTCCCTGAACCCCTCGATTAGATTCCAGGCTGTAACTAACTCCAAGGCATCTGTTATTCTGTACATAAACCATGCTAAACCCCTCGACTAGGTTCCAACCTGTAACACATTCCAGGCTATCTGTTATTCTGCAAATAAATCACCCTGAATCCCTCGATTAGATTCCAGGCTTTAACTCACACTGGACTATCTGTTATTCTGTATATAAACCACCCTGAACCCTGCAATTAGATTCCAGGCTGTAACTCACTGTGGGCTACCTGTTATTCCGCATATAAACCACTCTGAAACCCGAGATTAGATTCTATGCTGTAACTCACTCTGAAATATCTGTTATTCGTACATAAACCACCCTGAACCCCTAGATTAGATTCCAGATTGTAACTCGCTCCGGGGTATCTGGTATTCTGTATATTAATCACCCGAACCCCTCCATTAGATTCCAGTCTGTAAATCACTCCGGGCTATCTGTTATTTTGTGTATTAACTACCCTGAACCCATTGATTTGATTTCACTTCCTGACATGTTAAGCTCATGTTCCCAACACAATCTAATCTCAATAATGATTAATGTATCACTGGTCCTCCTATCTGCTGGCACTACCATCATGTTAACTTTCTGATGTTTACGTACATGATTACCTGTAGCAGTGAGTCGCAGGTAGACAGAGTGGTGCTGAACACATTTGGCACATTTGCCTTAATCAGTCAGAGTATTGAGTATAGGAGTTGTGGTGATATGTTACATCTGTACAGGACGTTGGTGAGGCCACTTTCAGAATACTGCGTACAACTCGGTTTTCTGCAGAAATGACTTACACGAATGTTCCAGGACTGGAGGCTTGAGCTTTAGGGAGAGGTTGATTACGTTGAGGTGTTTCCCCCTGGAGTGTGAGAGGTTGAGAGGCAACATTATAGAGGTTTATAAAATCATCAGGGGCATGGATATTCTGAACAGCCATGTTCTGCTCCCAATGATATGGGAGTCCAGAACAAGACAGCATAGGTTGAAGGGGAGAGGGCGAATGATTTAGAAGGGACCTGAAGGTAAATATTTCACACAGAGAGTGGTGTGTGGACAGAAAGAGCAGTCAGAGGAAGTGGTCAAGGCGGATACAATCACAGGAGGAATATTGGCCAAATGCTGGCAAATGGGACTAAATCAGATTTGATATCTGATCGGAGAGAACAGATTGGATTAATGGGTCTGTTTCCGTTCTGCATGACTCTCTGATTCTATAAGAGGGATGACAAATAATTCTGAAAGGACTTTTCAAGTCGGAATTCTTTTCAGTGGAGGGTTATCGTGTCTCTATGTTCACATTGATTGAAAGCTGCGTTAGTTAAATATTTGACAGAGAAGTGAGTCATGCATAATGGGACACAGACAGGAAAGTGGAGCTGAGACCACAACCTGATCGGCTACAATTTTAGTGCCTGGTGGAGAAGGCTCAAAGTATCTAATGACCCACTCCTGCTCCTCAGTCCCATGTTCCTGTCTTCCATTCAGCCCGTCAAACCTGCTAGACAGGAGCAGTTGGAGGTTACTTACTCCTATAACCTGTTGCGCAGAAACACAGGAGACATTTAAGCCCCCTCTGTACTGTCCCATACGGTTTGAAGTGAATTGGGAATGTAATTGGAAAACCCAGGCTGGGTATGAAAGAGGCCCCTCATCTGTCTTCACAGAGCTTTCCCTCTCTGCAAATTGTGCTTCATTTGTTGGTCATGTTGTACACCCAGATTCACTGTGAATACAGCCCCCATACCTCACTCAGGGATGGCTCACAAAATCCTCTGGTCTCCCTGTCTGCAACATTCAATAACATAACATTAATGAAAATAACACCCACCAACTTTCCAATAACAGAATGGGAGAACATCAGAAACAGGGGCATGTTGTTCACCCCCCAAGCCTGCCTTGCCCTTCTTTAAGATCATGACTGATCTGCTCTTGGTCTCAAATCCTCTTTCATATCCAATTCTTCATAGCCCTCAACTCTCTGACAGGTCAATTTCCATCTACCTCATCTTCAAATACGTTCAGTCATCTAGCTCCCCGAACACCCTTGAGGAGAGAAATCCTGACATTCAATCCCACCTGTTTGAAGAAAACTCTTGCTGCTCCTATATCATGGCTTATTGATATGAACAAAAGAGATTGAGACAAGGGTTCAGGTAAAAATGACTGGCCCTGATATCAAGGCAGTGGTTGACATCTGTTGACATCAAGGAACTGGACTTATTGGGAATCAGATCAAACTCTCCAGTGTTTGGTGTCAAACATGGCACAAAGCAAGATGTTCATCATCTCTGTCCTGGGTCACCTCTGTGGGAGATTCTCAGGGTAGCTTCATCTTCACAAATATCTTCAGCTGCTTCATCAATGTCTCCCCACCCTCACCCGCCCCACCATAAGATCCGAAGTGGGGATGGTCGCTAAAGATTCAACAATGTTCAGAACATTTTGTCCCCCGTCAGCTCCTGAATTGGTCTGTGTCCATGTGCAGCAAGACCCAGGCTCCATTCAGGCTTGTGCTGTTAAAGTATCAGTAACATTCATGTAACAGCACTGCCTGACACTGCACATTCCCACAGTAAAATAAGAATTCATTCATCACCTAACACTGGTTTCACAGGAATATGAGGAAGCCATTCAGCCCATTGACACTATTGGAGAAGAACAGGGACAGCCCATTCAGTGCCTCCAGCCTATTACTCAGGAAGAGAAGGAGTCTAGTGTGATGGACCACACCAGAGCCCCTCGAAAATATTTGACGGCAATAGCCTAGACTCGAATGTTTTCTTATTTTAAAGGAAATGTAAAGTGTCTGTTCCAGATGCAATGTGACTGGTCAGACTACTCGGTGTGAAGCAAAACACCATCTACTTAAATACGAAAGAAGAAATAAAACCACAGAAAGAGGAATTTAGAATAACGTAATTCTATTGGATAGTTTAACAGAATAATAGATCTAGGAACTATTACTAATGAACTGTTCCAATATAGGGAAATCCCATAAACACAGCCCTTGGCAAAAAGGAATAATCAGACACAGAATGTCACAAATATTTCTCCAATCCAGGAATTAAAAACAGCATCAAGAGAACTTTCAGAGAGGGTAGCAACCAGGAAACATTCACTGAAGTTTCCAACTCTGTGGCGACCCCAATAGTTTCTGATGTCACTGAGAAACCAAAACCCAGAGATCCTAATCTGTGAGAGCTGTCCACACTCATTCAGGCTGCATTAAAATTAACCTAAGGCCTCCCTCGCTGTTTACTCAAGTGGTCTTAACTACCCAGCTTGGTAATGATCGTTCAATCTCTCTCATAAAAGAAACCCCGACCAAATAACCTCTTAAAGCTGCAGTATTGTCATACTAGTCAGTACAATGAGCTGTCAAACAGGAACCAGGGGTAACCCAGTCAGGCCCTTGGCCCTGTCCAATCGGACGAGGAAGAAGCCAGTCAGTCCCTTGAGTCACTTACACAGGAACAGTAGGAGGCCATTCCCACCTCAATGCACTTACACGGGGGCAGAATGAGGGAATTGATGCTGATTCCTGATGAATGTCTTATGCCCAATACGTCGATTCACCTGCTTCAAGGATGCTGCCTGACCTGCTGTGCTTTTCCAGCAATCGACTCTCTACTCTGATCTCCAGCATCAGCAGTCCTCACTGTCTCTTAATTGATGCTCTAACATGATGCAGAAGCTGCACAGACAGACTGCTCCACGTTGTTCCTCCTGGCTCCGTTGCTCATGATACACATGTGGGACTTTAACGTGGTTTTCTAGTGGTGAGGAGGGAAGACATATGCCTAGTGCAAAGTCTCAAGAAGGCATCTTCCATCTCCAAGAAGACAGCCTGGTGTTCTCTATGTAGGGCGGAAGCTGGTGGGAATGGCTACCTGTTTCAGATGGAAGATATTGTGGCTGCTGTTGGGGATTATGAATAACCTGATGTTCAGTACAGGTTTCACACGCCGACTGCACAATAACGTGGGGAGAGTTAGTAAAGGCATATAAACTATTAGGAAAGTCACGTTAGACTGATGGATGGATGCTCTCAGTTCAAATAATGCTGATCTTGTTCATGTTGACCTTGTCTAGTGCATGTCCTGTTCAGTGTAACCTGTATGCCTTACTCTGTCCAAGTATATTTCCACCCTATGATCTGTCTGACCATGCTTACTATGATCTGCCTCCACTGCTCATAAATAACGTGTTTCCCTGTACTGAGGTACACGTGACAATAAATCAAACCAATCAATCCTGGGTAAAGTATGGAATTTCTCTCCCTGTCAATGTCTATTTTGGAAATAAGTGATCGCTGCCACTCCTCGTGTTTCAGCGTCACCATTTCTTCATCTCTAACAGCACTACAGATTAAACACTCAGCTTCTTCACTCTATCCTCATGTTACCATCACCCGTGTCTGTGGTAAGGAGATCATTCCTTACAAAGGAGATCAAATCTGTAGAGAGTGCCCCAAATGCTCTCTCAGCAAGGCTCTACAACAGCAGGAAGATGGCTTTACTTATGTACTCGAATCATCTTACAATGAAGCACAGCATACCATTGACTGTACCCATTACTTACACAGGGTTTGATTCAGAGCAGTCAGCATAGACTTGTGATTGGGAGATCAATTCCCAAATTTCTTAGAGTCCTCTGGTGAAGTGACCAAGAATGTTGAGGAGGACAGTGTGGTAAATGTAGTCACTATGGATTTCAGTAAGGCATTTGATAAGGTTTCACATGGCAGGCTGCTCTGGAATGTTCCATCACGTAGAATATTGGGGGAACTGGCCAATTGGATACACAGTTGGCTTGTTGATGGGAAGCAGAGGGTTTAGTGGAAGGATGCTTGTTAGACTGGAGGTTGGGTTCATAGCTGTTTGTTATCTATGATTTGGTTGAGAACGTACAAGGTATGATTAGTAAGTTTGCAGATGACACTAAAATAAGTGGGAGCATGATCAGTGAGGAAGTTTCTCAGAAATTGCAGCAGGACCTTAATCAGGTGGGCAAGTGGGCTGAGAAATGGCAAATGGAATTTAATATAGATGTGTGAGGTCTTGCAGCGAGGAATCTCAAATCAAGGTAGGAGTCTCATGGTGAATTGGTGGGCCTTATGGGGTGTAGTGGGCAGAGAGACCTTGGAATTCAGGTGCAAAGTTCCCTGAGAGTGGAGTCACAGGTAGACAGGCCAGTGAAGAAGGCTTTTGACACACTGGCCTTCATCAGGCAGGACATTGAGTATAGAAGTTGGGAATTTATGTTACAGTTACACAGGACTTTGGTAAGGCCGCACTTGGAGTATTGTGTTCAGTTTTGTCAACTTGTTATAGGGAGGATATAATGAAATTAGAGAGAGTGTAGAAGAAATTTACAAAGACGTTGCCGGGACCCAATGGTCTGAGTTATAGGGAGAGGTTGGACAAGCTCGGAACTTTTCTTCAGAGTGTAGGAGACTGAGGGGGGACCTTATAGAGCTGTATAAGATCATGAGGGACATGGATAGGGTGAATGCTCTCAGTCTTTCTCCAAAGGTTAGAGAATCGAGGGGAGATCAGTTTAAGGTTAAAGCGGAAGGAATAAAAGGGAACCTGAGGGGCCACTTCTTTACACAGAGGGCTGGGTTGTGGATGAGTTGCCAGCAGATGTGGCTGAGGGGGGGGGGGGTGTATTAACAACATTTCAAAAGCATAGAACATAGAACATAGAAAAGTACTGCACAGTACAGGCCCTTCGGCCCTCGATGTTGCGCCGACCGAAGCCTACCTAACCTACACTTGCCCAATAACCTCCATATGCTTGTCCAATGCCCGCTTAAATGACCATAAAGAGGGAGAGTCCACCACTGCTACTGGCAGGATATTCCATGAACTCACACCCCGCTGAGTAAAAAATCTACCCCTAACATCTGTCCCATACCTACCACCCCTTAATTTAATGCTGTGTCCCCTAGTAACAGCTGACTTCATTAGCGGAAAAAGGTTCTCACTGTCAACCCTATCTAAACCCCTAATCATCTTGTACACCTCTATCAAATCACCCCAAAACCTTCTTTTCTGCAATGAGAACAGCCCCAAGTGCCTCAGCCTTTCCTCATACGATCTTCCTACCATACCAGGCAACATCCTGGTAAACCTCCTCTGCACTCGTTCCAATGCCTCCACATCCTTCCTATAGTATGGCGACCAAAACTGCACACAATACTCCAGATGAGGCCGCACCAGAGTCTTATACAACTGCAACATGACCTCAGGAATCCGGAACTCAATTCCTCTACCAATAAAGCCCAGTACACCATATGCCTTCTTCACTGCACTATTTACCTGGGTGGCAACTTTCAGAGACCTGTGTACATGGACACCAAGATCCCTCTTCTCATCCACACTACCAAGTAGTCTACCATTAGCCCAGTAATCCATGTTCTTGTTACTCCTACCAAAGTGAATGACTTCACACTTAGCTACATTGAATTCCATTTGCCACCTTACTGCCCAGCTCTGCAACTTATCTATATCCCGCTGTAACCTGCCACATCCTTCTTCACTGTCCTCCACTCCACCGACTTTCATATCATCCGCAAACTTGCTCACCCAGCCTTCAAGCCCCTCCTCCAGGTCATTTATAAAAATGACAAACAGCAATGGTCCCAAAACAGATCCTTGTGGAACACCGCTAGTAACTGCGCTCCAAGATGAACCTATACCATCAACTACTACACTCTGTCTCCTTCCAGCCAGCCAATTCCTAATCCAAACCTCTAATGCACCCTCAATGCCATAACTCCGTCGTTTTTGCTTTAGCCTGCCATGGGGTACCTTATCGAACGCCTTGCTAAAATCCATATACACCACATCTACTGCTTTCCCCTCGTCCACCTCCTTAGTCACCTTCTCGAAGAATTCAATAAAGTTTGTGAGGCACGACCTGCCGTTCACAAAACCATGCTGGCTATCCTTGATCACATTATTCCTATCCAGATGTTCATAAATCCTATCCCTTACAATTCTCTCTAAGACTTTCCCCACAACAGAAGTGAGACTCACTGGCCTATAGTTACTCGGTCTGTCCCTGCTCCCCTTCTTGAACAAGGGGACCACATTCGCTATCCTCCAGTCTTCTGGCACTATTCCCGTAGACAACGACGACATAAAAATCAAGGCCAATGGCTCCGCTATCTCCTCCCGAGCTTCCCAGAGGATCCTAGGATAAATGCCATCAGGCCCAGGGGACTTATCTATTTTCATCCTTTCCAGTATTCCCCAGACCTCTTCCCTACGTACCTCAAGGCCATCCCTTCTAATCACTTGCGACTCAATATTCACATCAGCAACAGTGTCCTTTGGATAAATATGTGGATAGGAAAGGACTTGAAGCATATGGGCCAACTGCAGGGAAATGGGGTTAGTGTGAATGGACATTTACAAGGTGGAGTCAAATCCCTTTGTTAATTAAAACCAAACACCCAGAAAAGCTCGCCTCACATCGTAATCTGTTAAAATATGAGTGACACAGATCTCCTACATTCCACTATTTAAACAAATATTAGCAAGTTAGTTTCTTAACTTTAATAGTGAACACTAAACAACAACTATTCACAAATACAAGCCCTTCTTTTCTTAACTACTTACTATCTGACTCCAACTCTTTAAAAAAAAATACTGTTCTAACAACCTACATATTAAACGTTACAATCTCAAGACCACACAGTCTCTATCTTCCCCGCTGTGTTCACTCTTTCAGCTGCTGGTGTCCCTTTATCATGTTTTATTTTTAATGCAAGTATGTTTTACATGAACATGTGTCTTTGATAGAGAGTGTTTGAGATGGTCAGTTAGCATTCCTGCTCTACAGCAGTTGCTCTATGTTGGATGGCAGCGGCTCTCCCTCTATTTTCAAAATGCTGGGTTTATTTACTTCCCATGATACAATAATTCTCATAATTTGATTGATTTCCAGGTGTACGAACAATAATATTCAAATTCCATTGGCTTCTGATATTATGAGCATTATTTAAAGTCTTTGATTGCAGTTGATTGCTGTCAAAACAGCAACCAAAACTCAGGCTTCCATTTCCCAGTTAATTGTTACATTTGGAACAGTCTGACCATTAGCTGGCATCTGTGGCTGTACTTTCGATTCAGCAAAATCCGTCCTATCTTAAAGTGAACAGACATTGATTAGATTCCAGGCAGTAACACACGCCGGGCTATCTGTTATTCTGTATACTAACCTCCTTGAACCCCTCGATTAGATTCCAGGCCGTAACTCACTCTGAGCTATCTGTTATTCTGTATATAACCCACCCTGAACACCTCAATTCGATTCAGGCTGAAAATCACTCCAGGGTATCCGCTATTCTGTTTATAAACCACTCTGAACCCCTCAATTAGATTCCAGGCTGTAACTCAGTCCAGAGTATCTGTTATTCTGCATATAAACCACCCTGAAACCCTCAATTAGATTCCAGGCTGTAACTCAGTCCGGGGTATCCGATATTCTGCATATAAAACTCCCTGAACCCCTCAATTCGATTCCAGGCTGTAACTCACTCTGGGCTACCTGTTGTTCTGTGTATAAACCTCCCTGAACCCCTCAATTCGATTCCAGGCTGTAACTCACTCTGGGCTACCTGTTATTCTGTATATAAACCACTCTGAACCCCTTGATTCGATTCCAGGCAGTAACTTCCTGTCAGGGTTGAAAGGGAAGGCTGGTAGTTATAGGGAATGCTGGCTGACTAAAGAAATTGACGGTTTGGTTCAGAAAAAGAAGGAAGCATATGCCAGGTATAGACAGGATAGATCCTAACCCATGTCCATGGATTCCAGGCTGTAACACACTCCAGGCTATCTGTTATTCTCAATATAAACCACCCTGAACCCCTTGATTAGATTCCAGATTGTAACTCACTCTGGGGTATCTGGTATTCTGTATATTAACCACCCGAAACTCTCGAATAGATTCCAGTCTGGAACTCACTCCGGGCTATCTGTTATTTTGTATATAACCCACCCTGAACGAATTGATTTGATTTCACTTCCTGACATGTTAAGCTCATGTTTCCAACACAATCTAATCTCAATAAGGATCAATGTATCACTGGTCCTCCTATCTGCTAGCACTACCATCATGTTAACTTTCTGATGTTTATGTACATGATTACCTGTAGCAGTGAGGCGCAGGTAGACAGAATGGTGCTGAACACATTTGGCACATTTGCCTAAATCAGTCAGAGCATTGAGTATAGGAGTTGTGGTGGTATGGTGCATCTGTACAAGATGTTGGTGAGACCACTTTAAGAATACTGCGTACAACTCGGTTTTCTGCAGAAATGACTTACACGGATGTTCCAGGACTGGAGGCTTGAGCTATTGGGAGAGGCTGATTACGTTGAGGTGTTCCCCCTGGAGTGTGAGAGGTTGAGAGGCAACATTATAGAGGTTTATAAAATCATCAGGGGCATGGATATTCTGAACAGCCATGTTCTGCTCCCAAGGATAGGGGAATCCAGAACAAGACAGCATAGATTGGAGGGGAGAGGGCAAATGATTTAGAAGGGACCTGAAGGTAAATATTTCACGCAGCGACTGATGTGTGTACAGAAAGTGCAGTCAGAGGAAGTGGTCAAGGCGGGTACAATCACAGGAGGATTATTGGCCAAATACTGGCAAATGGGACGAAATCAGATTTGATAACTGATCGGAGTGAACAGAATGGATTAATGGGTCTGTTTCCATTCTGCCTGACTCTCTGATTCTATAAGAGGGATGACAAATAATTCTGAAAGGACCTTTCCAGTCAGAATTCTCTTCAGTGGAAGGTTATCGTTTCTCTATGTTCACATTGATTGAAAGCTGTGTTAGTTAAATATTTGACAGAGAAGTGAGTCATGCACAATGGGGCGCAGACAGGAAAGTGGGGCTGAGACCACAACCTGATCATCCACGAACTTAGTGCCTGGTGGAGAAGGTTCAAAGTATCTAATGACACACTCCTGCTCCTCAGTCCAATGTTCCTGTGTTCCATTCAGCCCCTCAAACCTGCTAGACAGGAGCAGTTGGAGGTTACTTACTCCTATAAGATGTTGCACAGAAACACAGGAGACCATTCAGCCCCTCAGTACTGTCCCATGCGGTTTGAAGTGAATTGGGAAATGTAATTGGAAAACCCAGGCTGGGTACGAAAGAGACCCCTCATCTCTCTTCACAGAGCTTCCCCTCTCTGTAACTTGTGCTTCATTTGTTAGTTATGTTGTACACTCAGGTTCAGTGTGAATACAGCCGCCCCCCGCCTCCCCCATACCTCACTCAGGGATGGCTCACAAAATCCTCTGGTCTCCCTGTCTGCAACATTCAAAAACAGAACATTCATGAAAATAACACCCACTAACTTTCCAATAACAGTTTGGGAGAACATCAGAGACAGGGGCATGTTGTTCACTCCCCAAGCCTGCCTTGCCCTTCTTTAAGATCGTGACTGATCTGCTCTTCGTCTCAAATTTTTTTTCATATCCAATTCTTCATAGCCCTCAACTCTCTGACAGGTTAATGTCCATACACCTCCTCTTCAAATACGTTCAGTCATCTATCTCCCCGAACACCCTTGAGGAGAGAAATCCTGACATTCAATCCCACCTGTTTGAAGAAAACACTTGCTGCTCCTATATCATGGCCTATTGATGTGAACAAAAGAGATTGAGACAAGGGTTCAGGTAATAATGACTGGCCCCGATATGAAGGCAGTGGTTGACTTCTGTTGACATCAAGGAGCTTAACAAATCTGAACTTAATGTGAATCAGAGTAACCTCTCCAGTGTTTGGGGTCAAACATGGCACAAAGGAAGATGGTCATCATCTCAGTCCTGGGTCACCTCTGTGGGAGATCCTCAGGGGAGCTTCCTCTTCACAAACACCTTCAGCTGCTTCATCAATGTCTCCCCGCTCCCACCTTCCCCACCATAAGATCAGAACTGGGGATGGTCGCTGAAGATTCCACAATGTTCAGAACATTTTGTCCCCCGTCAGCTCCTGAACTGGTCTTTTTCCATGTGTAGCAGGATCCAGACTCCATTGAGACTTGTGTTGTTAAATGGTCTGTAACATTCATGTAACAGCACTGGCGGACACTGCACATTGCCACAGTAAAATAAGAGTTCATTCAATACCTCACGCTGGTTTCACAGGAATATGAGGAAGTCATTCAGCCATAGACACTATTGGAGATGAACAGGGACAGCCCATTCAGTGCCTCCAACCTATTACTCAGGAAGAGAAGGAGTCTAGTGTGAAGGGCCACACCAGAGCTCCTCGAAAGTATTTGACGGCAATAGCCTAGAGTCCAATGTTTTCACATTTTAAAGGAAATGCAAAGTGTCTGTTCCAGATGCAATGTGAATGGTCAAACTACTCGGTGAAGCAAAACACTATCTACTTAAACACGAAAGAGAAAATGAAACCAAAGAAAGAGGAATTTAGCATAACGTAATTCTATTGGACAGTTTAACAGAATAATAGATCTAGGAACTATTACTAATGAACTGTTCCAATATAGGGAAATCCCATAAACACAGCCCTTGGCAAAAAGGAATATTCAGACACAGAATGTCACAAATATTTCTCCAATCCAGGAATTAAAAACAGCATCAAGAGAAATTTCAGAGAGGGTAGCAACCAGAAGACCTTCACTGAAGCTTCCAACTCTGTGGAGACCCCAATAGTTTCTGATGTCACTGAGAAACCAAAACCCAGAGATCCTAATCTGTGAGAGCTGGCCACACCCATTCAGGCTGCATTAAAATAAACACAAGGCCTCCCTAGCTGTTACTCAAGTGGTCTTTACTACCCAGCTTGGTAACGATCGTTCAATCACTCTCTTAAAAGAAACACGGACAAAATAACCTCTTAAAGATGCAACATTGTCATACTAGTCAGTACAATGAGCTGTCAAACAGGAACCAGGGGTAACCCAGTCAGGCCCTTGGCCCTGTCCAATCGGACGAGGTTGAAGCCAATCTCTCCCTTGAGCCCCTTATACAGGAACAGTAGGAGGCCATTCCCACCTCAATGCACTTACACAGGGGCAGAATGACGTAATTTTTGCTGATTGCTGATGCTGCCTGACCCGCTGTGCTTTTCCAGCAATTGATGCTCTACTCTGATCTCCAGCATCGGCAGTCTTATGTGTCTCCTAATTGATGCTCCAACATGATAAACAAGTGGAGCAGAGGCTGCACAGACAGACTGCTCCACATTGTTCCTCTTGGCTCTGTTGCTCATGATACACATGTGGGACTTTAATGTGGTTTTCTAGTGGTGAAGAGGGAAGCCATATATCTTGTGTGAAGTCTCAAGAAGGCATCTTCGATCTCCGAGAAGCCAGCCTGGTGTTCTCTATGTAGGGCGGAAGTTATTGGGAATGGATACCTGTTTTAGACGGAGGTATTCTGGCTGCTGTTGGGGATTGTAAATAACCTGACGTTCAGTACAGGGTTCACTCACCGACTGCACAGTGACGTGGGGAGAGTTAATTAAGACATATAAACTATTAGGAAAGTCACGTTAGACTGATGAATGGACTCTCTAAGTTCAAATAATGCTGATCTTGTTCATGTTGACATTGTCTAGGGCACGTCCTGTTCAGTGTAACCTGTATGCCTTACTCTGTCCAAGTCTATTTCCACCCTATGATCTGTCTGGCCAAGCTTACTATGATCTGCCTCCACTGCTCATAAATAAAGTGTTTCCCTGTACTGGGGTACACGTGACAATAAATCAAACCAATCAATCCTGGGTAAAGTATGGAATTTCTCTCCCTGTCAATGTCTATTTTGGAAATAAGTGATCGCTGCCACTCCTCGTGTCTCAGCGTCACCATTTCTTCATCTCTCACAGCTCTACAGATTAAACACTCAGCTTCTTCACTCTATCCTCATGTTACCATCACCCGTGTCTGTGGTAAGGAGATCATTCCTTACAAAGGAGATCAAATCTGTAGAGAGTGCACCAAATATTGTCTCAGCAAGGTTCTACAACAGCAGGAAGATGGATTTACTTATGTACTTGAATCATCTTACAATGAAGGACAGCATACCATTGACTGCACCCATTACGTACACAGGATTTGATTCGAAGCAGTCAGCATAGACTTGCGAGTGGCAGATCATGCTTCCCAAATTTCTTAAAGTCCTTTGATGAAGTTACCAGGATGTTTGATGAGGGCAGAATGGTAGATGTAGTCTCTGTGGATTTCAGTAAGGCCTTTGATAAGGTTCCACATGGCAGCTGCTCAGGAAGGTAACATCTCGTAGAATGCGGGGGGGAACTGGCCAATTGGATACACAGTTGGCTTGATGGTAGGAAGCAGAGGGTTGAGTGGAATGTTGTTTGTCAGACCGGAGGCTTGGTCCATTGCTGTTTGTTATCTATGATTTGGTTGAGAATGTACAAGTTATGATTAGTAAGTTTGCAGAAGACACTAAAGTAAGTGGGAGCATGGTCAGTGAGGAAGTTTATCAGAAATTGCAGCAGGACCTTAATCAGGTGGGAAAGTGGGCCGAGAAATGGCAAATGGAATTTAATATCGATACGTGATGTCTTACATTTTGGGAACTCAAATCAAGGTAGGAGTCTCATGTTGAATGGGAGGATCTTCAAGGGTGTAATGGGCAGAGAGACCTTGGAGTTCAGGTGCACGGTTCTCTGAGAGTGGAGTCACAGGTAGACAGGGCAGTGAAGAAGGCTTTTGGCACATTGGCCTTCGTCAGGCAGGACATTGAGTATAGAAGTTGGGAATTTATGTTGCAGTTACACAGGACTTTGGTAAGTCCGCACTTGGAGTATTGTGTTCAGTTTTGTCACGTTGTTATAGGGAGGATGCTATTAAATTAGAAAGAATGCAGAAGAAATTTACAAAGACGTTGCCAGGACCCAATGGTCTGAGTTATAGGGAGAGGTTGGACAAGCTAGGACCTTTTCTTGAGCATGTAGGAAACTGAGGGAGTCCTTATAGAGCTGAATCAGATCATGATGGTGGGGTTAATGCTCTCAGTCTTTTTCCAAGGTTTAGAGAATCGAGGACGAGAGAGGATCAGTTTAAGGTTAAAGGGGAAGGAATAAAAGGGAACTTGAGGGGCCAGTTCTTTACACAGAGGCTGGTACGTGGATGAGCTGCCCGCAGGTGTGATTGAAGGAGATACATTAACAACATTTCAAAAGCATTTGGATAAATATGTTGATAGGAAAGGACTGGAAGGATATGGGCCAACTGCAGGGAATTGGGGTTAGCGTGGATGGACATTTACAAGGTAGAGTGGAAACCCCTCTGTAAATTAAACCCAAACACCCAGAAAAGCTCGCCCCACCTTGTAATCTGTTAAAATATGAGTGATACAGATCTCCTACATTCCACTATTTAAACAAAAATTAACAAGTTAGTGTCTTAACCTTAATAGTGAACACTAAACAACAACTATTCATAATTACAAGCTCCTCTTTTCTTACCTACTTACTATCTGACTCCAACTCTGTAAAAATATTCTGTTCCAACAGCCCACATATTAAACATTACAATCTCAAGACCACACAGTCTCTATCTTCCCCGCTGTGTTCACTCTTCCAGCTGCTGATCTCCCTGGGTCATGTTTTTTCTATTGCAAGTAGGTTTACATGAACATGTATCTTTGATAGAGAGTGTTTGAGATGGTCAGTTATCACTCCTGCTCTACAGCAGTTACTCTGCTGTTGGATGGCAATGGCTCTCCCTCTAGTGTTCAAATGCTGGGTTTATATAGTCCCCATGATACAACAATTCTCATAACTTGATTGCTTTCCAGATGTCCAAACAATAATATTCAAGTTCCGTTGGCTTCTGATATCCTGATCATTATTTAAACTCTTTGGTTGTATTTGAATTATTGTGAAAACAGCAACCAAAACTCAGGTCTCCATTTCCCAGCTAATTGTGACATATGGAACAATCTGACATTTAGCTGGCATCGGTGCTGTACTTTGTATTCAACAAAACCCGTTCTATTTTAAAGTGCCCATACATACTTTCGGCTTCATAAGACCTCCCTTCTTCAGAAAAAAAAAATTAACCATCAGAATGAAACGATGGCTTCGTTTCTTTTCCTCTAATTCTTAATCCCATTATGATGAAATACAAAAGTATTAATCTCAGTTATGTCATTGATATTAATTTTGTACACCTATTTAAACTGGAATAAGTCAAATCTTATCTAAACTTTTTCCTTTAAATCCGCGATAACACATCTGCTATCACATTTTAGGGTCCACAGCATGTACATTTTGTAAATTTAAAGTTGGTGTAATACGACCCCAATGAAATCCTCTCATATTCTGGTCTTTAAATATTCCAAAAAACGTGAGAGGTTTGTCGTTGTCCACAACCATCTCCGACAATTTATTTGTCACATAAACATTGAAATATTGTCAGGTCAGTGCAAAACTTAATCATTATTTTTCAATAATGGAGAATGTTGTATTTTTCTTTCTGGTGGATATTGTGTTTTTTCGACAAGTAGCCAATTAGCCATTCAAATCCATCATAACCTTTCTGTATCAATACATCTCCAAGCCCTATATCCCTAGAAGCAAATAGAACTTTCAAAGGGTTTCAAAATATTTGGAGTATCTAAAACTGGTGCGGTGATTAATCCTGCTTTAAAATTCTCAAATGCCTCCTGGCATTGTTCTGTCCACCACAATTCTGTGTTCTCCTTTAATAAATCCATCAGTGGTGCCAATACGCTGCTGAAGTTTGGAACAAACTTCCGATAGAATCCACTCAGTTCCAAAAATCGAAGCATCTCTATCTTCGAGGATGGTTGTGGAAATTCCTCAAAGCCCTTTGTCTTTGTGTTCCATGGGGTCAATCTTCCATTTCCAATATAATGTCCCTAGAACGTCACCTCTGCCTTTGCGAATTCTGTTTTCTTTAAGTTTATTACCAAGTTTGCTTCTTGTAATCGTTCAACATGCTCTGCCAACTGTAACATGTGAGCTTTCAATCACTTGCTAATGATCACTACATCATATAGATAAACTACACAATTTGTTCATCTGACCAGCACTCTGTTCCTGAGTCACTAAACATGGCTGTGAAGGGAATTCCTATCACTGGTGGCAATACTAATATGTCATCCCCACAGGAAATCGTCAAAATTTCAGAGTTTGTATCTGCCACATGCTTCATTCTATGCTGTGCCCTTCAGGTGCTGTTCAGCTAACTCACCTCCTCCATCTAATCTCTCCCTCACCTCACATACATAATCCGAGTGTGAGATCTCTGACTTTGGTCCTGTCAATTTATATTCAATTAATTCCAAAGGACCTCTCACTTCAAATATTAACTCAAAGGAAGTAAACTGAGTAGATTTATTTGGGACAAATAATTTTTGTCTAATGGCAAACAATTCAATGAGACACCTTCATTCCAATCATTCCGGTAATCCTGACAGTACACTGTTAATATGGTCTTCAGCGTCTGATGCTAACTTTCCAAGGCTCCCTGGGATTCAGGATGGGATGCCCTTGATTTAAACTGCTGTATGCCTAAGGTATCCCTGACTTCTTTAAACAACTGAGCGGTAAAATGAGACCTTGGTCTGACTGAATCTCTCTGCGGAGCCCACAGTGAGTAAAGAAAGCTACCAACTCCTCCACCTCCCTTTTATCTTCACACTCCATAATAGAATTGCCTTTGGAAATCTGGTAGACACATCCATTATGGCTGGCATTTCCACTTTTATTTTAGATAGGGGAGCTACACAACTCATCATAACCTACGTGAAATGTTCTTCGAATTCAGGAATTGGTAACAAAGGTGCTGGCTTTATTACTGCCTGTGACTTACCTACCATTTAGAATGTTTGACATGTACATCAAAAAATAACCACGTTCGTGTGCATTCCAGGCCACTAGAAATGCCTCTGTACCTTAACCTGATTCTTCTGTACACCAAGGTGACCCCCTGCCGTTAGTTTATGTGCTACCCGTAACACTGTACGCTACCTCTAACACAATCTGGTGCACTTCGGCCCATTTCCCTTCTGCAATAACCTATCGGGGTCGCCATTTTAATTTTAGCATTCTATCTTTAAGTTAATAATGTTCGACAATATATTGTGATTCCTTTTCTGTGTATATGCATGTGTATGTGTGTGTGTATGTGTGTGTATATATCTGTTGTAAGTCCATTAGCCTTTCTGGACTAAACACCTCTGCCTGATCCTCTGCCTGTTCAGGTTTTTCCTGCAAACAGGGTGTCAGTTCACTGAGCATCAACTCCTTTGGCTTTTTATTTCGGTTTTCCTTCCTGCTCTAACTTATGACAGTGGAATCTTGTTACTATATAGTCTGGAAAAATCCTGGGTATTTTTCTTTTAACTCCCCAATTCCCTAGTTTTCCTTTTGCCTTCTCCAATACAAGGGGTGCCATTTCCACCTTGGATCCTGTTAAATCGTTCACAAGAATAAACTATATTCCTGGAAATGACACTCTGTTACTCACTGTCACTGTTACTTCCCCAACCTTGATTTGTCATTCCATCCTGATGTTACACAAGGGAATACTTAATTTCTAACCCCATTCCACAAATTGTCACGATCTTGATTAATATGACAGAAAGAGTGAAAATACTTTCAATTCTCACTATTCGAGGCCGAGAGAAAGTGAGGGCTGCAGATGCTGGAGATGAGAGTTGAAAAGTGTGGGGCTGGAAAAGCATAGCCAACCAGGCAGCATCTGAGGGGCAGAAGAGTTGACGTTTCAGGCATAAATCCTTCATCAGGAAAGTAGGGGTGGGGTAAGGGAGGGGGAAGGGGGCCGAGAAATAAATAGGAGGGTGGGGGTGGAACTGGGTGGAAGATAGCTTGGAAGGCGGTAGGTAGACGAAGGTGGGGTGTGATGGTGATAGGTCGGAGAGGAGGGTGTTGTGGATAGGACAACTAGAACCCTCAAACTAGAACCATCATCAACGTTGACTTCACCAAATTCCAAATCTCCTCTCCACCAACCTCTCGCAGATCCAACCATTCAACCTAGCACTGCCCTCGTGAACCGCCCTAACTGGCCAGCTTCCTTCCCACCTACCGACTCCACCCTCCCCTCTGATATATCACTATTACTCCCACCGACATCTTCTTATTGCCTTCCCAGTGACCCTCCCACCAGCTCAGCTACTACCCTCATATTTATCCTTCAGCCCCATTGTCCCCCCACCATGTTCCTGACGATGGGTTACTGCCTGATATTCGATTGTCCTGCTGTTTGGATGCTGCCTGATCTGTTGTGCTTTTCTGGCGCCTCACTTATCAACTATTAGAGACTGAGCAGATCCTGTATCTCACAAAATTATAACTTCTTGTCCTTCTCCCCCTGTTCTTTCTGAGTAAACTTTATCTACAGCGGTGAATTCTTTCAGAGATTAGGTACCGACTCCATACCCAGACCCTGCCTCGGCTGTGCACTCTCCTGCAGCTCCTCGGCTCCACTTGGGGTCCCCTTTACCAGTTTCACTAATGCCACTGGGCTTAGCCTCTTCTGCGACATCTTTCCCAAAGTTCCTTCCTTCAACGACCATCACAGTGTGTCCCAGCTTACTTCAATGAAAACACCTTTTCCTCGTGCCCTTCTTAAACCATCGGCACTGTCATATTATGTGTTCCACTCCCTTATACTGAGAACACCTGAGGCTTTTCACCTCCTTTCAACCCCTTTGGGCTTCTTTTTTCACCTGTGGTAAACTATTGTGCGCTACTGTTTGCTTTGTAATGTGTGAACTTCCCTTCACCCAATTTCTATCCCTCATTGCATATAAATTCTCCCGGAAGCTAAATTTCATCTCATGCACCAATGCATATTTACCTGCCATTTCTGCCACGCTTCTCGCTTCTTGAACTTTCTGTTCGTGCACATGAATTCTTACCATCTCTGGAAGTGAGTCTTTAAACTTCTCCAGCAGATTAATCTCCCTTCGAGCCTCACAGGTCTTATCTATTTTTAAGTCCAACACCCATCTAACAAAATGACTGTAGTTAATTCTTTCAAACTTAACATAAGTCTGACCTGGTTCCATCACTATTTTTATGAATCTCTGTCTATATGCTTCTGATACCAATTCATAGCCAATCAAAATAGCCAATTTGACATCTGCATAATCTCTTGATCCCTCATCTGACAGCGCTGTACATACCTCACCAGCTGTGCCCACCAGCTTAGTCTGAACGAGCATTACCCACAAGTTCACTGGACACGTCATCTGCCGAGTCATTTTTTTCAAATGAAATAAAAAAGGTTTTGACATTTTTCTCATCGAAATATGGCAAGGCACTAACATAGTTGTATACATCCCGACGTTCTCCCTTCATCTCAATCCTGTTAATTTAACTTTCTTGTCTAATTCCCAAATTCGGAATCTCAAATTCTCTCTCTCTTTCTTTTTCCTCTCCTTCTCTTTTTTCTCTTTCTGTTTCCGTCTCTTTCTTTATCTTCTAACTTCAGTTGCCATATCTGCAATTTAAGTTTTTTCTAACTCGACTGCAGTTGTCTGTTTCTTTGATACATCAAAGTGCTTGACCAAGTCCATTATAATTTCTGGTTTCCTTTCGTCCCTGGTTAAACCCAATTCCAACCTATTTGCTAATTCTAAAAAATGTCCTGCTTCTGTTTTTCTAAACTTTCTTGGCAAATCTGGGAACCTCTTTAGTAATGTTAAAAGCCATTTCCCTCACTTTTAATTTAAACAACCACAAGTAAACAAAATTAAACAGATTTTCCGACTGGTTTTATTTGAAGATCTAGGTCACTAATTGCAACGTGTTGGAATTTACTGGGACAGTTTGTACCCGAAATCTGTTCAAATCTGTCCAAGTCCCTTACAGCAGGGCCCCAAACTGTAAAGACATCTATTTAGAGCCCTTCTGTTAATTAAAACCACAAACCCAAAAAAGCTCACCTCACCTCGTAATCTGTTAATACATAAGTGACAAAGAACTCCCAAATTCCATTAATAAAAGAAAAATAACAGTTTTTATATATGCAAATTAGATCGCTGTGCTTGAAGGTTTGTTTTCTGATGATTCGATACTATGACTAGGTAACATCATCAGTGAGAGTCTCTGAGTCTCTGCTGAAGTGCTGGTGGTATGTCGCGCCTCTCTATTTATAGGTCTTGGATTCTTAAGATGGGGGATGTCATTTCCAGTTCTTTTGTTTACAAGAGAATGTAGACAGGATCTAAATTGATGCGTTTATTGATGGACTTCTGTTCAGACTGCTATTCCTCTAAGAACATCCTTGCGTGTCTTAGTATGTGTGTGTGCATTGTCCCAATCAAAGTGGTGCCCTTCTTTGCCTGTATGTATGGAACACAGTGATAATGGGTCATGTCTTTTGGTGGCTAGTTGGTGTTCGTGTATCCTGGTAACATGACAACAGGACCATTTCAATGCCGGAAAATGATTTTATATACACTGTTTAAAGAATGTGTGTGCGCAGATATGTAACATTTTTCATATGTGCACAACACATTCTAAATGAAAAACGGAGACACACGAAAAGTGATGCATATGATGTATAAAATTTATAAAACATTATTGGATCCTCATCTAAAGTGATATGTTTCCCCTTCTCTCAACGTTCCCTTCTTTTCTAGAATTCTCTACTCCAATCTCTCCTTCTTATCAGGATGTGTGTTATAAATTCTTGCTTCTGGTGTCCCAAATTATTTCAGTTAATCCCCTTTCTATCAGAATTCAATATATTGGCCTGTTGGGTTCTATTCAAAGCTAGTGTCTGTCATATTATTGGAGATAAAAAGTCTGGCATCAGAGCCAGCATTTGAACACATTACTCTGTTGTCCATGCACTGTACAAAGGACCACAGCACACAGGAATTGGCAAAACATTGAGGGATGTACATCTAATTCTTTCAATGATCTAGTTTTCTCATTTTTCACATTTCCTCATCTATGTTGTCGCACTCTTTCTCTCTTTGTATCTAGTTAAGAAATTTACCAATTATTCTTTGCGTCCCTTCTCTCAAAGCTCCTTTTTTTGGTTTATGTCTATTGCTCTCTTCCAGATGTAATGCGGTTATAATTGAGCAATGTAACTGCAAAGACATTCAGGAGGAGCTGGCCAGAGTTAATTGGAAAGGGAGCTGAGCAGGGCACACCATGGAGCAGCAAAAGCAGAAATTTCTGGGGATATTTCGGAGGATATCAGAAATTCTCCCAAAGGAGATGAAACATACTCATGGGAGGACAAGGCAGCCATGAGTGATAAGGCATCAAACCAAAAGAGGAAACATACAATATGGTGAAGATGATTGGGAATCCAGAGAATTCATTGGCTCGGAAATTACATAAGGCTGGCATCACTGACACGACAGAGCTCTTAATCATGGTCAGGGAGAGAAACAGAGGAAAAACATTCACTTTAAACACAGAAGATGTTATTACTCAAGGAAAAAAATTGAGGTGAATTAAACAATTGAACTAAAATCAGTTACTTGGTTTTGCAGAATGTGTCAGATTGAAAGCCTGATCCGGGGAGAGACCCTCAGGAGAATGAAAGTATGAAAATGGAAGTGTTACCACACCAGAAACCAGAGTAGGTCACTGAGTACATGACTGATGGGTGAATGGGTCTCGATGTGAACTAAGGGACAGACAGCAGAATTGCATTGCAGATATTGCAGCTCAAAACTGCATATTTATGTAGTGCTGTAGACTACATCAGCATTCAACCACAACCTGTAACTTTTAGCCTCGAATAACTCCCTCAGTCTGCCATTACCATCAATACGGTCTATTGACTGTGTAATGACTGTGGGTGAACATGACTGGGTCAGAACCACGTGAACCTAAACCTGATGCTAACCGATTAATGCTACCACATTTGACCAACAGACCTGATCGAAGCTCCACAATCCTGTTACATTCTGTCATAAATGGTGATGGATGATTAAACAAATGATGGTGGAAAGGGCTCCACAAATATCCCCATCCTAAATAATTGAACAGTCCTGTACATCAGTGTAAAAGACCAGGATGTGGTATCTGCACCACCCTCAGCCAGAAGTGTGGAGTTGATGATCCACCTCACCCTCGCCATGATAGCCACAGAATCACAGATGCCCGTCTTCAACCAATTCAATTTGATGTTCGTGACATGAAGAAACAGTTGAACACAGTACGTACAAAAAAGGCAATGGTCCCTGACCCCATTCCTGTAATAGGACTGAAGACTTGTGCTGCACAACAAGCCGTGTCCCTGGGGAAGCTCTTTCATTCCAGATCCAACTCTGACATCTCCCTGGTAATGTGGAAAATTACTCAACTATGTCCAGTTCCTAAGAGGATTATAATTACAATCTGGCCAGTTACCTCCCCCTCAGTCCCACCTCGACAGTCAAATTGGTGGGAGTTCTTTTTGACAGAGTTATCAAACAGCACAGAAATAACCTGCTCAGTATGATTTCTGATAGGTCCCAATGTATAGATGGTGCTGCTGTGGAAAGGTCACTGGATTACTAATCCAGACCAGGCTAATGCTCTGGCAGCTGGTGTAAGTTAAACACAATTGACAAAATATTAAGATGCAAAATCTGGTGTCCGTAAATAGTGACCTTCAAGCCAATGTCGATTGTACACACCAATTTGCTTCACAAATGTCCTTTCAGGAAGTGAATCTCCCGTGTTTTCCTGGTCTGGCCTAAACGTGACTGCAGACACACAGACATGTGATAAACTTTGCAATGGTCTCTGAATCCGCCAAACAAGACATTCTATTGTATCAAACTGTTCCGAGGTCTAAAGGATAAAACCAGACAGGACACCCGGCCCCAGCCTCAGTATCGGAAAAAGGGAATGAGAAACACAGTCATGTTGACCCTGCAGAGACCTCCATCCTAACATCTGAGAGCTTGTGATTAACCTTGGGAAGCTATAAAGTAGGAAGTGCAGTAGTCCATTTGGTCTGTCGAGTTTGCTACCCAATTCAATATAATGATACCTGACCCTTTATTTCCACACCGTTTTCCTCCTCTCTCACCATTCCTTTACTGTCTCTAAATCCTTATTTATATTCAGTGTCTTGGCTTTCAGGTTCGAGTGCATTCCTCAGGTTCACCAGTCACTGAGTGCAGACATTTATTGTCATCTCATTGCAGAATGGTCTGTCTGTACCTAATACTGTGGGCCCTTGTTTTAGACACCACAGCCAGGGGCATTATTATCCCTGCTTCCAATCCATCTCACCCTGTCAGAGCTTTATATATCTCACTGAGATCTCCACCCATTTTCCTAAACCCCATGGAATACAGGCTCAGTCGCCCCAAACTCTGCTCCCACAACAAGCCTGTCATCCCAGAGATCAGTCTTGTCATCCTTCACTGCTCTCCCTCAATGTCAGGTTTGTCCTTTATTATGTACTGAGACCAAATCTGCACAGAATACTGCACAGTGTTTGAGATAGGGTCTCACCAAAGCCCTCTACAGCTGCAGTAAGACACGTTTACCCCTGGACTCAAATCCCCCTAAAATGAAGGTCAGTTGATCTTCCTAACTGCATTCTGCTCCTGCAATATTGCTTTCAGTGACTGGTCTACAGGGAGATCCAGATCCTTTGCAATGTTACAGCTCCCCACTTGGTAGGTCTATGTGCACTGGGCAGCGTGTGAATGCCATTCCCAGTATTGCCTTGTCGGTTCAGACCTCACTGTGCTGCAGGGACCTCGGAGGGCCGCGCAGAAAGAAAAACAAAAAGGCCCATACGTTGCTTTTCAGATCAACATGTTTCAAAAATCCCTTTTCAAACGAAAAGCTGCCAATCTCTTGTTCCCACCAATGGGCACACTGTCACCTCAACCCACCTTGCTCTCCATCTGCCACGTATTTGCCCATTCACTCCACTTGTCTTAGTCACCTTGAAGCTTTTTTACAATCTCCTCACCCACTCACAATCCAACATCCTTTAGTTCTGTCAGCAGGTTGGGATATATTGTATTTGATTCCTGCAACCAAATGTTTAATGGGCATTGTGAACAACTGGGACCTGAGCACCGATCTCTGTGATATCCCAGAAACCTTCCTCTGTTATTTTTTTAAAATGATATTTATTTCCTGAATCTGGGTGTGACTGGCTGGGCCAGCATTTATTGCCTGTCCCTAGTTGCCCCTTGAGAAGGTGGTGGTGAGCTGCCTTGTTGAACCGCTGCAGTCCACTGTGGATTCAGTGACAGTAACACCATTGAATGCCAAGGTGCAGGTTAGATTGTATTTTAGTGGCGATGTTCACGGTCTGGCATTTGTGTGACGTGACTATTACTTGCCACTTGTCAGCCTGGATACTGTCCAGATCTTGTTGTATTTGAACATGGACTGCTTCAGTATCTGAGGAGCCACAAATGTTGCAGAAGATTGTGCAATCATTGGCAAACATCTCCACTGCTGACCTTAAAATGGAGGCAAGGTCATTGATGAAGCAGCCCTGAAGATGTATGGGCCTAGGCCACTGCCCGAGGGACTCCTACAGATTTATCCTGGAGCTGAGTTGACTGACCTTTATCAACCATGACCATCTTCCTACGTGTCAGGTATGATTCTAACCAGCGGGGAGTTTGCCCCTGATACCCATTGGTTCCTGTGTTGCTAAGGCCCCTTGATACCACACTTGGGCGAAGGCAGCCTTGATTTAAAGGGCTATCGCTCTCACCCCACCTCTGGAATTCAGCTCTTTTCACCATGTTTAAACCACGGTAATGAGGCCAGGAGCTGCGTGGCCCTGGTGGAGCCCAAACTGGGTGTCATTGACCAGGGTATTGCTGGGCAGGTGCTGCTTGAAAGCACTGAGACCTTCCACCACTTTACTGATGATCGAGAGTAGACTGATGCGGTGGTATTGGCCGGATTGGATTTGGTCTGCTTTTTATGTACAGGAGATACTTGGGGTAATTTTCCATGTAATCGGGGAAATGTTGTTGTAACGGTATTGGAACAGCTTGGTGAGGGCAGTGACAAGGCCTGGAGAACAACTTTTCAGTACTATTGCCAGAATGTTGTCAGGTTATGTACCCTCTGGGGTATCCAGTGTCTCCAACTGAATATGGATATCGCGTGGAGTGAATCAAATTGGCTGATGACTGGTAACTGAATTGTTGAGGACCACTAGAGGAGGCCGAGGTGCATCATCCACTCAGCACTTCTGACTGAAGATTGTTGCGAATGCGTGAATGTTAACTTTTGCACTGAAGTGTTGGGCTCTTCCATCATGAAGGATGGGGATACTTATGGAATGTCCTCCTCTGTTGACTTGTTTAATTATCCATAATTATTCTCTACTAGAAGTAGAAGGACTGCAGAGCTTAGATCTGATCCGTTGCTTGTGGGATCACTTTGCTCTGTCTATGACTAACTGCTTATGCTGTTTGGCACACAGGTAGTCATGGTTGGTGACTTCATCAGGCAGACACCTCATTTTCAGGTATTCCCAGTGCTGCTCCTGCCCTCCTGCACACTCCATTGAATCAAGGTTGATCCTCTGGCTTGATTGTAATTGTTGTGAGGGGGATATGCCAGGCCATGAGGTTGTGCTGGAGTACAATTCTGCTGCTATTGATGACGCACAACATATTATCGAAACCCAGACTTGAGCTGCTAGATCTGTTCAAAGTCTGTCCTATTTAGCATGGTGACAGTGCCACCTAAAATGGTGGAGGTTATTCGCAATACGCAAATGTGACTTTATCTCCACAATGACTATGCGGTGGTTACTCTTACCCGATACTGTCATGGACAGATACTTCTGCAGCTGGCAGATTAGTAAGGCTGTGGTCAAATATGGCTTTTCCCTCTTGTGGGTTCCTTCACCACCTGCCGCAGACAGAGTCGAGAAGTTATATCCTTTCGGACCCAACCAGCTCAATCAGTAATGCTGCTGCTGAACCACTCTTTTTGTGGACATTGACATCCCTAACCCAGAGTACATTTTGTGCCTTTGCCACCCTCAGCGCTTCCTCCAAGTGTTGTTCAGCCTGGAGGAGTACTGACTCATCAGTTGGAAGAGGCTGGTACATGGTAATCAGCAGGAGGTTTCCTTTCCATGTGTAAACTAACGACATGAGAGTTCATGGGATACAGAGTCACTGTTGAGGACTCCCAGAGCAATTCCCTTCAAACTGTATCCCACGGTGCCACCACTTCTGCTTTGTCTGTCCTGCTGGTGAGAGAGGAGATATCCGGGGAAGGTGATGGGGTGTCAGGGATATAGTCATACTCACAGAATCAGACCTTACAGACAGTGTCAGGCTGTTGCTTCACAAGTCTGTTTATTTCTATTCACTGTCTCCTGCCAGCTGTCCCATTCTAGAAGCATGGCCATATATTCTCCCCAATCCACGAACATTTGAATTTGCAAACTAGGCTTGGAGCTTTACCAAAATCTTTCTGAAAATTCACGTTTTACATCCATTGCTTCTCTTTCATTTGTCTCCCAGTCTGTTTCTCAAACATAATTCCCATTTCATAAATCTGTGTTAGTGTTGTCTAAGACCATTATTTTCAGTCCCAATAATTTCTCCCAAACCATTTACTTACTATGTTCTATGTTCCATGTACTATTTCGTTTTCCACGCCAGACTTGGTTTTCCTGGTATTGTCTGTGTACTGTGAAGACAGAACTGAAGTAGTGGATTCATAGTTTTGCCATTTCCCTGTTTCCCATTCTCCATTCTCTGGTTTCAAACTGGAAAAAAACTGCACTTCTTTTTCATACTTCTCACATTGACATAATTTGACAAGCTATAACAGTTCACTCATATAACCTTTGTGAACATTATCTTCAGAAACCCATCAATTCTTGTGTAAAGCTGCTCAATCATTGACCTTCCACATCATATACTCACAGGAGCATAGTCTCTGTGCCAACAGAAATACAGCACGATCTATATTAGTCCCACTTTCCGACAAAAGGCTCATAGCCTGGAATGTTATGGCACTTCCAAGTGCTTGTCCAAGTACTTTTAACAGTTGAGAGGTTAACCTTGATAACCCCCCTCTCAGAAAGTACTTTCCAGACCCCAACACCCTCCGGGTGATGAAAAAGTCATCTTTAAATCCTCTCTGAACCTCAAACCCTTCACTTTAAAAGTGTGCTCCCTTGTTCTTGACCCTCTGTCTAAAAGGAACAGTTGCTGTCTGTCCACCCTGTCGATGCCCCTTGTTAACTTATCCTTCTGAATCACATCCCCCTCAGCCTCTCTGTCAAAGGTAAACAACCTGCGCTTATCCAGCCTCTCTCCAGAGCTGATATGCTCCATCCCAGGGAACATCCTGGTGAATCTCCTCTGCAACCCCCTCCAGTACAATCACATCCTTCCTTATAATTTGGCTCCCAGAACGACATACAGTACTCCATCATGGACTAAACCAAGCCCTGTATAATACTTATAAACTACTCCCTGATTAATAAACGTTCCACCCAAGGTTAAATTCTTAACTAGTCCATTACCCTGTTCAGTCACATTCAGGGATGTGTGGAGAAATACCCTCTGAGCTCTCTAGTGTGCTGCCAATCATTGTGTACACCCCATGTCTGGTTCCTCCTTCCAAAGTTCATCACCTCATATTTATCAGGATCACATTCCATCTGCCATTGATCTGCCCATCTGATCATTCCACTTGTATTTTCCTGCAAAATCAGAACTTCCTGCTCACTACCAACCACCCGGCCAATCTTTGTGCCAAACACAAACTTACTTAGCACAATTCCCACCCCTCCCCCCACTCCCCCTCCAGATTCACATCTATATCATTTATGAATGCTACAAACAATAAGGGACACAGCACTGATCCCTGTGGTACACCAGGGGACTCTGGTCTCCAATCACACAAACAGCCTTCTCCCACCACCCTCTGCCTCCTGACACTAAGACAATTTTAGCTGTAACTTTTCAAGTTATCCTTGATACTCTGAGATTTTACTTTATTTTTTTCAGTTTCCCATGCGGAACTTTGTCAAAGGCATTGCATCAAAACTAAATAAGCGACCTCCTCAAACTAATTGAATCAACTCCATTAGTGTGACTTCACTCTGATAAAGTTATGATGATTATCCCTGATCAAGCCTTGCCATTCTGATTGGAGTTCAATTTTCTCCTTCTCTATTTTCTCCAGTAGTTTCCCGAACAGTGATTTAATACTCGCTCGTCTATAGTTTCCTGGTCTATCTCTACCACCCTTACTGTGAAGTGCAATCATAACAGCTGTTCTCCAGTCCCCTGGCACCTCCCCTATTGTCAGATTCTAATTGAAATTTCCAGTCAGCGTCTTTCCTCCCTTGACTCAACAGTATCCAGACCTGCAGATTGGTCCAATTTTATACCAGACAAAGCCTCAAACCGCCGCTCGTATTTTACATCAATCTCTTTCCAAGAGCTTTCCAGTCCATCTTCTCGAATTCTGTACCTGCATCCTCCTTCTCCCAAGTAAAACAGCTGTGATGTTTACATGTAACAATCTATCAATGTTCTCTGGGTTGACACACTGGTTGCCCCTTTGGTTTCTAATGGACACTAACTGTTGCTGATTATTCTGTTCTACTTGTCCTTGTAGAATGTCATGGTATTCTCCCTCATCTCTCCTGCTTGCACTTCTCCATGTCCCTCGGTTATTCTCTCCCCTCTATGTTTCTAAGTTTCACTAAAATCACCTCTCATCTTTTGAAACTCGAGATCACAGGCTGAGTTTCCACATCAGAAAATCTTGCCATTTTTGGGATTAATCTGGAGAATACCTTTTGCAGTTCGTCTGTAGTATATTCTATCTTAGATTGGGACTCCAAACTGTACACAATACTCTCAGTGTAGTCTCAGCAGCACTCTGTGCAGCTGGCGCATGGCATCTTCTACATTTCAATTACATTCACATGAATGTAAACCTAATTTTTCGTTTCCTATTTGCTTGTGTTTAGATTACATTGCGTTACAGTGTGGAAACAGGCCCTTCGGCCCAACAAGTCCACACCGACCCGCCGAAGCGCAACGCACCCATACCCCTACATTGACACCATACCTAACACTACGGGCAATTTCGCATGGCCAATTCACCTGACCTGCACATCTTTGGACTGTGGGAGGAAACCGGAACACCCGGAGGAAACCCACACAGACACGGGGAGAATGTGCAAACTCCACACAGTGAGTCACCTGAGGCGGGAGTTGAATCCGTGTCTCGGGCGCTGTGAGGTAGCAGTGCTAACCACTATGCCACTGTGCCGCCCAATTCTTCCCAATTCCTTTTACTTTAACTTTTGTTATGATGTTAGTTGGAGAGTTCTTTAAAAAGATCCTCTTGAATATCCAACGATACGTTATCCATTAGCTCCTCATTGCCTACGTCCACAAGAATCATCTTCAAACCATTCCAAAAAATGTTTGCCACTTATGGTTTTCGTTTCATCGATGCATTATCATCCTCCCCAGTTTTCCCATTACCTTCTATATATCCAGGAACACGTTCTTTATAATCCAGCCCAACAGACACCTGACCGCAGATGACAAGATACTGATCTGTCGTTCACCACTCTCCATCTTCATCCTTTCTTAAACTGTTGGATAATATTTATCACCTTTGCCTTATCCAGATTGGCTGAATATCTTTCGGGAATGTATTGGAAAACAATGTGATAATCTGCGATGCAATCAATATGCCTATTGCTGCTTCCTCTGAAATTCTTGTATGAAGTACATCTGATCTGTCAGATTTATAAATATTCAATCCAGCTTTCTTTTAAAACATAACCTCAACACTGAAAAGAATGATCTTAGACTTTATTTACACAAGCCCCATGGTCACTTGGTATTTCTGGGAGAATTTCTGGATATTCTACCTTGAAGATAGACACAAATAACCTGTTTCTTTTCTCTGTGATTTCTCTGTTCTCTTCAATAAATTACCCTGTCCGCACACCTACTGTTCCACATTTGACCTTGTTTTCACTTTTGTTTCATACACTGATGTACTTTTTTTCAGCAGTCTTTGTTTTTCTTTTGTTTGCATGCTTTTTCGCTTTTTGATTTTCTTTTCTTGGACATCCGTTGCTGGGTCCTATATTTCTCCGAATCCACTGGCTTACTACAGTACTTGGCATTTTTCTAAGCTACTTCCTGTGATCTAATAGATAGTTGAAGGTGAGGCTGAAAGGGTTAGGTCGGAGAGGCGGGTGGACCAGATTGATCGGAAGGAAGATGAACACATAGGAAGGTTCAAAAGTGGAGAGGATGCTGAGTTGGAAGATTGGACTGGGATAAGGTGGAGTTAGGGGAAATGGGGAAACTGATGAAAACTACATTAATCCCCTGTGGTTGGAGGGTCCCAAGGTAGAAGAGGAAACTTTCTTCATCCATGCTTCGGGTGGTTAGGGTTTGGTGATGGAGCAGGCCCAGGACTCTCACGTCCTTGGCAGAGTGGAAAGGGGAGTTAAAGTGTTCAGCCACAAGGTGTTGGAGTTGGTCAATGTGGCTCTCCCAGATATGTTCTCTGAAATGATCCACCTGCCTTACCAATGTAGAGAAGACCACACTGGCTTTAACGTATGTAGTAGATGAGGCGTTCTGTCTCCCTTCATCACCTTTCACTTTCAACCCCACCTTCATCTACCTATCGCTTTCCTAGCTACCTCCCTCCTGCCACACCGCCTTCTCATTTATCTCTCAGCCCCCTTCATACATAAGCCTCATTCCTGATGAAGGGCTTATGCCCAAAACGTCAATTCTCCTGCTCCTAGTACGCTGCCTGACTGTGCTTTTCCAGGACCACACTCTTTGACTCTGATCTTCAAGCACCACCCTCCTCGACTCTGATCTCCAGCACCACACTCTTCGACTCTGATCTCCAGCATCTGCAGTCCCCAATTTCTCCTCACACCTTCAGGACTTGCATGATTCAGATTTATGACAGTGACTTCAAATAAAACAAAAACTACCGTGTACTCAAACAGCATAAAAGAAAACTAATGTATTGTGGTCACTGTTCCCAAAAGGTCCTTTACAGCAAAGTTTTCAATTAGTTCTTTTGATCATCCAACACCAATTCCTAAATAACCTGACCTCGAGCTCAGTGCTCGACATAATGTTCATGTAAACCATCTCGCACGTGGTCATGAGATCCATTTTTCCCAGCATTAGCATTCAGTTGGGTTAACACAGTTTAGATATAATGTAAACAGTACATTATTACTGCAGTACCCACAAATGTGTATATCTCATTTCCCGTTTAATAACATGTCCAACATTTGTATTGCAGCTTTCACTTTGATATATTACTCCCATCAATGTTTCCTTCTCCTTGCTGTTTTTGCGTTCCAGATTATAAGAATCTGAGCGACGTGGGATTTGGGGAGATTAATGGTAGAGATCATCTCGCCACGTCATTTATGATCTTTTTAAGCATCATTGTGACATTTTCTCCAGATCTCCCGTGATGCTGATGGAGTAGAGAAGGATAATGATCGTTCATAAATGCTCTGTATTCCCCCAGAGAACTGAGACTGCTCTAACCTGGTTGGGAACCTTACAGCAGGCTGGTAAAGCATTGCTGCTGCTGTACAGGATCTTAGTGAGATCACATCTGGAGTAGTGTGTACAGATTTAGTCTCTTCAATGAAGAAAGGATGTTGTTATATAGGAAGCAGCTAGAGATGGTTCCCTCAGCTGATTCCTGCAATGAAGGTGCTAGCTTATAACGAAAGGATGATCAGGTTGATCCAATAGCCATTGGAGTTTGCAAAAATAAAGGATGATCTTATTTCAACATAGATGGCAGGAAGGAGTCAACAACTGAAGAGAATTACACAGATAGTGGAGGAATCCATTCCGTTCTCCAGCCTGTTACACAGGAACAACAGAAGGATATTCAGGCCTTTGACCCTGTTACATGAGAATAGGACGACGCTATTCACCCCCTCAAGCCCGATGTATATTTACAGGAGGAGGCCAATCAGCCCCTCGAATCTATAACACTGAACCCAGAGTAGGCCGTGCTGCACCAGTATCCTGTTACACAGCAACAGGATCAGTCCATTCAGTCTCCTCAAGTCCATAACATAGGAACTGGAAGCGGTCACACAGTGACTGGAGGTTTGTTACACTGGGATAACAGGAGGCCATTCAAACCCACCGAGTCTGTTGCAAGGGAAATGTGTTAGGATAAAAACTATCTGAGACATATTTCATGAGAAAGGAGGAAGTAATTCTCTTGTATGGGGACAAGAGAAGACCAATCGCTCCCTTCGTCCCATCTCTGTGATACATGACGAGACCGTTCAGTATCTTCACCTTTTATGGAGAAATATGAGAAGACCCATCAGCCCCTCAAAATGTTACACAGCAACGGGAAGATTCCATAATCCTCCACCCCTCTAACGCATCAACAGGAGGTGGTCATTCTGGCATTGGAGATGACAACATGGGAATACCAGAAAGACTTCATCCTATCGATTTTGTACACCAGAAGGATGATGAGTCCAGTCAGCCACACATACCGCTTATGTAGCAATTGGAGCACATCTCTTAAAACCCTTTTGCCCATTAAACAGGAATTCAAAGAAAACGTAAATGTTTTTGAAAGGGAAGAACTTATAATAACTGAATACATTAGGGAGTAAAATGTCACAATAAAGTATTGTAATTTAAGGCAAATTTTAGAATCCATTGTTGAGGACATTTGCAAACATAAACCACAATCCATCGGACTCACATGGTTTTACAAAAGATAAACCATGATTGAAGTGCTTTCTTGAGTTATTTAAAGATGTGACAAACAAGGTGGATAGTGGGAATCCTGGAGATGGAGTATATCTGGTCTTCGTGAAAGCATCGGATATGTCACTTCTCCAAAGAGTGAGTGGTAAGATCAGACAGCATCCGTTTAGGAGTAATTTATTAGCTTGGATGGAGGCTTGGTTAACCAACAAAATGCAGTCAGATGAATTATATGTATCATTTTTTATTGGAAAATGCAATTTGTTGGGTGCCATAGATTTCAGTTCTCATGCCTCGACCATTTGGGATTGATATTATTACTCGGTTGACGGGATAGAAAATACTATAGCTACATTTTCAGATGACACTAACATTGGTGGGAAATTACTTCGGAATGATGATGCGAAAGATTAAAAAACTATATGGATAGATTGGGTGAATGGACAAATATTTGGCAATGAAAATTAAAGTGGATAAATATGGGGTTATGCAAGTTGGCCAGCCTAATGAAAAGGCAAATTATTATCTAAATGGAGAGAAACTTCAAAGTGCTTAAGTGCAGAGGGATCTGGGTGCCCGCTTGCATATCACAGAAAACTTGCTTGCGGGTACTTCAAATAATGAGAAATGCAAGCATAACTTCATCGTTTATTTGTAAAAGGATAGAGTAGAAAGGTAGGGAGTGTTGCTGTAGCTATGCAAGGCATTAGTGAGGTTGCAACTAGAGTACAGATTGTGTGTCCTACAGAATGAGGTATTTCCATTGGAGGCAATTCAGAAGAGCTTCATTAGATTGATTCCATATTTGAAGTGTTTGTCTTATGAAGAGAAATTGAGCAGTTCAGGCCTTTATTCTCGATTTTATAAGAACGATAGGAGAGCTCATTGAGGTCTGTAAAATGCTAAATATAATTGAAAGAGTAGATGTGGAGTGGATATTTTTTTCATCAGCCGCAATCTCCAACAAGAGACTAGAGTTTGACGATCGAGAGATAGCAGGGATGTGGAATAGAGGCCGCGATGACATCAGCCATGATTGTATTCCATGGCGGAGCAGATTCGAGAGGTTGGATTCCTGACTGATTCTCCTCGTCCATATTCAGCTTTTCGACTGTGTTACACAGTAATGGGAGAGGACTGTGTATCAAACAAAAAGCAGGCACTCCGGAAAAATCAGTCTTAATCAGTTTGACCGAACGTCACCAGTGGAGTCACACAGTGACCAGTGCTGGGTCCTCAACTATTTACAATCTATATCAACGATCAGGAGGATGGAACAGATATACAGATATTGAGTTTGGTCATGTTGCTGTGATAAGCAAGAGATTAATTTATCAAGAGAGGGTGGAGGGTCTACAGATAGATGCAGAGAGGTAAAAGCAATGGATAATAATTTGGCAGCTGCATTATAACATGATATAACCTGTCATTTCATTTACAGGAATAATGGAAGGCAGTATGTTACTGAAATGGAGAGGGATTACAGGGATTAATGATACTGTGTACTGGGGGGGTCACTCAGACCTGTTCAGACATGGGAGGTTTTGCTCCATCCCTGATCGTCTGCTCCTTCACACTCCAAGTGACCCCATTGCTCTCCGTACCCATGGAATGTTTTGAAGTGTTTGGTTGGTGATGGGGATGCTGTTTTCAAACATGTATTAAGGGGACGGCCTTTATCCAAGATACATTCATTCCTTTCTACATGGAGACCCGAATACGATGGGAATGCTGTCTGCTTGTGAATGAAGGCACTGTGGCTGCTGTCAGGACAGGGGTATTCACCAACATAGTGTACTGTGCATGGACACACGGTAACATTAACAGAGAGAGAGCTCCTTCAGTTCCTCTACCTCTCCCCATTGACATGGGTACTCTGCAGATGCCATGTACACCATCGGGAATCCCATTATAATGGATACACCCGGCAGATCCCTCCTGTGGGGGAAACAATGTATTTACCTCATCCACCATATATATCTTCCATCACCAAATGGTTACATTTATGGCAACATACTGGGAGATGATGGCTATGTCACCCAGTCCTGTTTGGAAAGTTCCAGAACATAGAAGCTGAATGAAACTGTGACCCGAACAACTACTGGCAGCACTGTCCTTTCCCCTGGGGTGAAGCTGCAGGACGCGTTAAAGGAGGTGACACCGCTCTGTGACCAGCTCCTTGTTCAATCAGTGTCCCCTCACATTCTGCTCCTGGATTAAGTGTAGCTTGCGAGGCTGTTAATGGAAAACTCGGGTGGGTCCAACAGATCCCTTTCCACACACACACTAACTCTGTGTTTTCAGAGTTTCCCCACTCTGTAACCTTTGCTCCATTTGTTGTTCATGTTACAGACCCAGATGCTGTAACTACAGTCCCCAGGCTCCACCCAAAGTTGGGTCATCAAATCCTCATGTCTCCCTGAATGTCTCAGGCAGCTCACAGCACAACCTCCAGCAAACCATCCCCAACCCCTCCACTAAATTATCAATAAGAGGAGTCAGTCAGAAACTCCTCATCTATAAGTGTTGGTGACAGACCAGACCCCTGCAAAACATTTTAAGAAGGTCGCTTCGACCCGACCCTTTCCTTATTTTAAAAATAGATGTGAAGTGTGCGTTCCAGATATGTTGTGACTGGTCAAACCACTCGACATTAAACAAAAAATAATCTATTCAAATGCTTTAGCTAAAATACAATCAAAGAAAAGAACATTTTGAGATAGCTTATATGTTTGAACACTTACACAAACAATAGATGACGTGCCTTCTCGGTATACACTGCTTGGCACAAAGATATATTCAAATGCAGATCCTTACATGCAGTTTTCCGATCGAAGAGATATCAACATCAACAGAGATCTCAGAGAGAAAAGCAGCTGGGGATCATGTATTGAAACTTCCAACCATTCTGGGATTCCCAACAGCTTCTGAAGGCTGCAGTTAAAAACAAACCGAGAAAACCTGGTCTGGGAGAGCTGGCCGCTGCCCTTCCATTGTTACCAATGTTTTAATAAAACCTAAAGGCTTTCTCAATTATATACTTAAACTGTTTTCAGACAGCAGTTCTTCATCTCTGCCTTTATAACCTCTCTTCAAAAAAAAAATCCCAAGATAAAATAACCTTTTTACAGTGATAGTATACTCACAACTCCACCTTTAATAAAATGATCCATCAATATACAAAAGGAGATTCATTTTAGACCTCCTAACCTTCCTCTATGTGTAGACTGGCAGGAATGGCAGGATTACCTTACACTGAAAGACTGAAGTGACTGGGCTTGTATACCCTTGAGTTTAGAAGATTAAGAGGGGATCTGAGTGAGACATATAAGATTATGAAAGGATTGGACACTCTGGCAGCAGGAAACATGTTTCCGCTGATGGGTGAGTGCCGAATCAGAGGACACAGCTTAAAAATACGGGGTAGACCATTTTGGACAGAGATGGGGAGAAACTTCTTCACCCAGAGAGTGGTGGCTGTGTGGAATGCTCTGTCCCAGAGGGCAGTGGAGGCCCAGTCTCTGGATTCATTTAAGAAAGACTTGGTTAGAGCTCTCAACGATAGTGGAATCAAGGGTTATGGAGATAAGGCAGGAGGAGGATACTGATTAGGAATGATCAGCCATGATCATATTGAATGTTGGTGCAGGCTCGAAGTGCAGAATGGCCTACTCCTGCACCTATTGTCTATTGTTTATTGACTGCAATGCATATATATTACATTGACTCTGAGCATACAAATGTTCACAACGAGATTCGATTTCAGTCATTTTACTCCTGCCACAGAATGCCTTTGAGTTTCTTCACTCAAGTTTCCACAACGTGTCAAAACTTAGGTTTTCTAACCCTGTCACATGCATAATTTCATATTGAATGGTGGAAATAATAAGCTCAGTCGACACAGACTGGTATTTTTCTCCCAAAACCTCTCCAAAAACTTTAAGGGGTCACGATCAGTGAAAACGATTTGTCTCAGATAAGTTATTTGCAATTTAAATGCTGAAATGTTTTAACGCCAACACCAAGCTCAAGGCCTCCTTCCCCATTGTGGAATAAATCTGTTGATGTTTCCATTAGACACTCCAATCACACGTTACATAATGGAGCACTTGTCATCTCTCCAATCGTCCCTCTGAATGACATAGGTCCTCATGTCTCAGCACAAAAGAATTACATCCTTCTTTACCTCTTAATGCTGTAACCACTTTACCTGCTACTCCTGGCCTATGCCAGTAAACCTTTCTCTCACAGGGATATGTTCTAAGAAAATCTCACACATTCTTCTCAATCTCTCACAGAAACCAAACTTTGATTTCTGAACTAAATCATCATCATCAGCCATTTTAGCTTCGAACCTTCCCATTGTTACTCTCTGCTCTTCCACATGAGGTTCTCATGACTGCAGGAAGTAAATTGTTGAACTTCTCGAAAATAAGAATCTCTCTAAGGGTCATAGGTTTGCTCTGTTTTAATACCCTTCCCCACCTTTCAAAATTTGTTTGATCCTTTCAAACACAACGTGCGTTTAACCAGGCATGCTATTTTAGATTCCTGAAACACTGTCTGTCAGCTTCTGGCACAAGCTCATATGCACTTCAAACTGCTTTCTTCACCTCGTCATACTCAGCAGATACCTCCTCTGATAGGGATACAAATGCCTATCAGCTTTGTTTGAATCAACTAAATCCACATGTTCCCTGGCAACTGCATTTGTTTAGCCACTTTCTGAAATGATATTAAAAAGGCTCCCTCCATCATTCTCATCAAATTTAGATAATACCTGGATGTATTTAAACAGATCCCCATCAGACCTTTGGCTATATAGGGTTGCTCATCCTCACTATCCTCCTTATCCAGCCGACTGTCCGCCTTCATCTCCACCTTCCATGTCAACTTTCCTCTCTAATTACTATCTTTTGAAGTTGAAACTCTCTGCTTTTCCTCTCTCTTTTTCTTTCTTTCTTCTTCATTTCCTTTTCTTTTATTTCTACTTTTCATCATAATTCAAACAGTTTCAATTCCTTCTCATGTTCAATGCGCCTCATTTGAAATTGAATTCCAGCCATTCCAAAAACTCTGATGGCATTTCCACCAAATGTAATTGCCGAGCTATAGCTGTAATTATCTCTCATTTTCTCACAGACAAACACAACCCCAACTCCAGCTTGTCTGCCAATTCCTACACCTTTGCCTTCATTACCTTTTATAAAACCCCCAACTTCACTTCTTTCACACCCAGAGAACTCTGAATGACTGAAATAATCTTTATACATATAACACTGTTTAAACCAACCGAATTCAACATCCGGAACCAAAGACACGAACAACTACCATACGCGAACTTTGAACCCAATAGTCTCTCGGTGCATACTCTCCAGTGTCTGCATGAGCTTATTTTGGATGCTCTGGTTTCCTCCCATAACCCAAAGATGTGCATGTCAGGTGAATTGGTCATGGTTAGTTGTTCATAGCTTTCAGGGATGTGTGGGTTAGGTGTCTTAGTCGGTGTAAATGTGTAATAATAGGGTAGAGGAATGGGTCTGGGTAGGTTACTCCTCGGAGCGTCAGTGTGGACTTGTTGGGTCGAATGGCCTGTTTGCGGACTGTAGGGATTGGAATTCTAAACCCAATTTGGTATCATCGATGTATAACGAGACAAGAGCCCCCAGTTTGCTATAGACCAACCAGGTTGCCTCAAACTAGTTTAAGAAGGTAGCTTGGATGCCAACCTTTCCTTATTTTAAAGGTAGATGTGAAGTGGGAGTTCCAGATGCGATGCTACTCGTCAAACCACTCACCATTAAGCAAAACATAACATACTTAAAGACTCTAATGAAAATCCATACAAAATGAAGAGGAATTTAGAATGATTTAACTATTGGACACCATAACCGAATAATGGATACAGTACCTTCTACAAATGAACTGTTCCAATATACCAACATCCCATAAACACATCCCTTGGAAAAATGGAACATTTAGACATACATTCTTGCATACAGTTCTCCAATTCAGAAGGAAACAGCATCAAGTCAGGTTTCAGAGAGAGTAGCAGCTGGGGATAAGTATTATAAACACTAAAAGCATCGTAAGTCATTTACTTGTGCCGTTTGAAGTAGGCAGTTTGGCCTTTAAGATCTCTTATTTAAAGAAATGATAAAACAATCTTTTTTTTTAAGTGACAGCATTGTCACACACTTTAGATCCCTGGCCCGTTACTTGAGGGACTTCCTTGTTCGGAAGATCACCTGAGAGGGACAAATACAGGTACAGACCAAGTTACAAGGTTGTATCTCATAACTTCTGAAACACCCCTGTCCATGGACTTTCACATGGGACATATAGGGAAGTGAACAACAGCCTGGCACACACCATTTCAGTATTTCTGAGCTACACAATGTCAGCACTCGATACACTAGGGAGCAATAAACCCATAAACAAAGGCCAGGGAAAGATACAGAGGGACAGAAAGATTCACATGAAAGACAGAAACAGACAATTAATTGACTGAAAAGATGTTGTGGAAATATGCTGAAACAGACAGGGCAGTGGGAACAACTGGAGAAGTGAGAATCTTCGATTGTAAACTTACAAGAATGAGAACATTGAATAAAGGCATTGTCAGATCAGTGGAAATGGTTTGTTAGATCAAATTCTCAATCTGCTTGACAGAACACCACAAACAACATAAACTGGGACAAGATGACAGGCCAGCATGGAGATCTGTGCAGACCATGCTAGTGTGTTGCTCAGTAAACTGCACTCTCTGCTCAGCATGGAGAGTATTGCAAACTTTCCTGTCATATGCTAACTATACTCGCAGTAGATTACTACAATGTGGACAATGAGAAGATTTGCTGTGTGTGTGTTCATCAGAGACTGAGGGAGAGTGCGTGTGCGATTGGTCTGGTTAAATGTGAAACTTATCGTTTGAGAAGGAACGCACATGGAGGAAATTATTTTAAATTTGAACAACTGGCAGGATTTTTGTTAATCGACAGAGAGAGAACGAGAGAAGTTTCATGGACAGATGAGATAAAGTGTTTGAGAATGTCAGAATAAAGGTATTGCCAGACAAAACAGCAAGATACATCGGCATGCACATGAATGACAAATGAATGCGAGTTTGGTGTGAGCTCGAATCAGATTTGCTTCAGCAGGTTTGAAGTCGGGAGAGTCAGTAGCAGATTATTGGCTTCCTTAAGACTGTATTTCACAGCTCAAGTATCAAACAGCAGATGGAATAAACCAGTGAGATATATTCTGGAGTGGTGAGCATTTCAAGTTAGAAATGGTCAGGATATGGTGTCATGAATCAGCTCATGGTCAACGGGATCTCCCACAGTTTTGACTTATCTGCTTCAGCTGCAGATATTGGCCAGGGATGGGATGGAAACAGTGGAAGGAAGTGGAGTTTGTAACCAGAACAGTAGAGAGTGACCTCCCTGCTCTTAATATTTAAATAACAAAGGCAATGATACAATAAATTGTAGTTCTCCGCTGAAACTGAGTAGGTCAACATAGAGAGCAAAGAGGGAGACAGTAATTGAACACATTCATTGATGTAGTTAGTAATGGGCTGTAGTGTGATATATGGATTGAGAGTTTCAACAGGAAAATAATAGTGACAAGAAATGTAACCTATATAAAAGAACAGTAATAGAGTCATAACCGGTTTGTAGAACAAAAAAATCTGGACAGTGACACTTACCAGGAACACCAACGATAGCCAGGAAAGGATAATGAAAATATTGTATAATGAGAACATTATAATAGATCCGCAATGATAATGGCCAACAATAAAATGCAGAAAGACGCCAAACATAACTGGATAAACTCCTATGTATTGTTGGAACATGCCAGTCTAATGTTCCCAGATTCAGATACATTTTTGGAACATTCCAGTCTAATGTTCTCAGATTCTGATCTCTCCGCTCCCTCTCTAAATCTGCTGATCCCTATCAGTGCTGTCGGTGATGCTCCTGCTCATGTTATGGGATAACACATTGAACGGCGCCCATTTATCATTAAAAGATGGAAACCCTCAACTGGGATAATTAGCATCCATGGAGATTGGCATTAATCACAATCACTGAACAAACACTGGGAAACTGAGCAAAGGATACAACAACGGATGAATGGGCTCCACACAACAATCAACAGACAGCAGTGTTCCCTCCCAGTTCTGGAACACTCCAGTGGTCCAGGACATTCAACCTCGGACCTTCTGGTGACCATCCATCAAGATGGGACTTCGGGACAGGCAGCAGCGAACAGTGGCCGAGCAGAGGCTCATAGCTAATTTCGGTACCCATAGGGAGAGCCTCAACCGGGACCATGGGTTCATGTCACATTACAAGTGACAACCATTGCACTGTACACACACACACACACACTCACACACACTCACACACACACACACACACTCACACACACACACACACACACACACACACACACACACACAGACACACACACATACACACACATAGGCACTCCTATACACGCACATACAGACGGACACAAATGTACACAGACACGCACACAAACACTCACACACAAACTTACAGACACCCACACTCACACAGGCATCCGATCAGAGACTTAGACCACTCTACACTCATGCACATAGCTATACACTCTCTCCCAATGATACTCAACACCCCCCACCCAGACACGCACACACTACCACACTCACACATGCACCCCCTCACAGACTTAAGAAACTCTACATCACTACACACACAAATACACTCCCTCTCACACTCACAACCCCCAACCAAGACAAACCCACACACAGACAATGACCCACATGCACACCTATATATTTTGCGAGTTGAATTTGTACTTGCAGAGTTACATTGTACTTTGCTCAAAAACTGCATTAATTCATGTAAAGCTCTGAGCTCAAAAACTGCATGAATTCATGAAAAACTCTGTTATCTCACCTTTCAGATTATAATCAATCTAAGCATCACGGTATAGACAGAGAACACAGGGGGCGAACACCTTCAACATATTGTCTAGCTATCACTCATTGTTACAGCTAACCTGAGAATGCAACTTTAAAAGAAAAAGGTTTTGTGATTTACACATGTTGGAAATGAAACTATCATGGTGTTCAAACAGATGAAATACTCAACAGACAATCATGGTATTTTTCAATGTCTAATTTCCGTTACATCACACTGTAAATTTTTGCGATAAATTCTGTGCCCGAGAAGTGTGTCCTCCACTATCACCTGATGAAGGAGCGTCGCTCTGAAAGCTAGTGTGCTTCCAATTAAACCTGTTGGACGACAACCTGGTGTTGTGTGATTTTTAACTTTGTACACCCCAGTCCAACACCGGCATCTCCAATTCATGACTGAACAAATAGGCTCAATTAACCAGTTCCACACATCACTTTTCATATCACTATAAAAGGGAACATTTCCCGGGTTTGGATGGAATGGATGAGGGTTGCTGAGGGATGGACCATAAATCTTCAAATCTTTTAAGTCTTTTTTTTTAACTTGTATATGAAAGTATTAACAGGACACTACAGGGGTCTATATATGTTCCCCTCTGTTTATGAAAGGAGGCAATTATAAAATAACAGACCGGTTGCATAAAAAAAATTAGGTGGGCAAGTTTCGAGATACCTTAACCCAAAGTATAATACTTATTGACCACTGTGAAGCTCCTCCTGGTTTTAAGTGACCTGTTATCAAATTCTTTCATAACCTTGCGACAGAGCATTGAGATTATTGATCAGCAACTGGCCGAAGCAATTCTGTCAATATGGGCCTCTTACAAAGGGATAAGAGAAAGCCATTCAGCCCATATTAGCGTGTTGCTACTTGAAAAGGTAGAAATCTAGAATATTGGCACATTTTGCCAACAGAATCGTTCAAAATGAAGAGAGGTGTCGCTGCTGCTCTATGAAGTGCTACTGAGAGGCCACCTGGAGTACATTGTGTTGTTTGTGTTTCTGGGAAGGAATGGACCTCCATCAGATACAGTTTAACGGCTGCTCGTAATCCACGAGTTGTTGTCTCATTTAATGTCTCGGGTCTGTTACACAGGGACAGGAGAGGAGGCCATTCAGCTTTTCCAGTCTATTACAGAGGGCCACGACTCTCGAGTCTGTTACAGAGGGGGAAGTGTTTCTTTAACTTTCTGTTACACATAAATATTAGTTTTAAATTAGTTTGGGAATAGGAAAGACCTGATGTAAACATTAAAGTTCTAACTTTGAACAAGGCTAATTTTGAAAGTGTTAGGCGAGCCCTGTGAAAGGCTGATTGGAATACCCTATTCACAGGTAAAGGGATGGTTGGAAAATACAAGGCCATCAAAACTTGCTTTCAGAGAGTCCAGAACCAACGTGTTCCCATTAGTGAGAGGGGCAAGGCTGGTGGGTGCAGGGAGTGCTGGATGGCTTGATATATTGATGCTCTGATCAAGATAAAGAAGGAGGCATATCTCAGGTAAACAGAGCTGAGATCAACTGAAACCCGAGAGGTGTATAAGACAACAAGTGTATAGTAAATGGGGAAATCGGGCCAGAAAACTGTGGACATGAGATGGCTTTAGAAATAGGGTTAACGAGGGATTGAAGAAATTCTACAAATCCTTTAATGGCAATAGATTAACTAGGGGGAGAACAGGGCCCCTTAAAGATCAGTAAGGGTACCTTTGTGTGGAACCACAGCAGATTGGAGGGATACTAAACCAGTATTTCTCCTCAGAATTTAATGTGGAGGAGGTAACAAGAGCGAGAGAATGAAGAAATATATAGTGATACCTTGAAAGTGTCTATATTACAAGGAGGTGTTGGACATTTTAAAACATATAAAGGTGAACAAATCCCTGGGACCTGAGCAGTTGTATCCCAGATGTTTGTGGGAAGCTAGGAAAGAGATTACTCAGCATTTTGCTGACACATTTGTTACATTGATTTCCACAGCTGAGGTGGCAACAGACTGGAGGGCTGCTAACATAGTGTCATTATGTAAGAAAACATGGTAGATTGGTTAGCAAGGTTAGACTTTCTGGAATCCAGGGAGAGCTCGCCATTTAGATCCAAACTTCTCTTGAATATTGGAGACAGGGCGTGACAGTGACATTTGTTCATTAAACTTGGAGGCCTGTGACCAGTGGCGTGCCGCAAAGATCAATAGGGGGTCCACTGCCTTTTGTCATTTATACAAATCATTTACATTTGAGGATATGAAGTATGGGCAGTAAGGTTGTAGATAATTCCAAATTAGTAGGTTTAGTCGACAGTGAAGAATATCTCTCAGACTGTAATGGGACTTTGCTGAGGTGAACCGAGGAGTGGCAGATGGAGCTTATTTTAGTTAAATGTGAGGTGTTGCATTTTGGAAAGACAAATCAAGGCAATACATGTAGTTAGGGTCCTGTCGAAAGCTGCCAATCAAGGAGAACTCCGTAGAAAGTATCGAATCCCTGCATTGAGGAAACAGGCTATTCGACCCATGGAGGCCACACCGAACCTCTAAACAGTATCCCACTGGACAAACCCAGACCTTATCCCTCTGAGCCTGCATTTCCCATAACAAATCCACCTCGCCTACACATGCCTGGGTACTTTACGCAATTTAGCATGGCCAATCTACCCTTATCTGTGTATCTTTATACTGTGGGAGGAAAACATAACATCCGGAGGAAACTCATGCAGACACGGGGAGAATGTGCAAACTCCACACAGGCTGTCATTCAAGGATGGAGATAAACCCCGATCGCTGCGCTCTGAAGCAGCAATGCTAGTCACTGAGGTACTGTGTCACCTTGTGGTGCAGGTTCTCCGTTCCTTGAAAGTGCCGTCACAGGTAGACAGTGCAGTGAAGACGGCACTCGGTGATCTTCCCTTTATTGGTAAGTGCTTTGAGTCTAAGTGTTTGCATGACATGTTGCATCTGTACAGGACATTGGTTTGGCCACTTTTGTAATATTGCCTTTCATCCTGGTTCCCTGCTGTCGGAAAGATGTTGTCAAATTTGAAAGGGTACAGAAGAGATTTAAAAGAATGTTGCAGGTGTTGGAGAGTTCGAGTTACAGGGAGAGTTTGAATAGGCTGGGGCTATTTTCAAGTGTTGAGGCTGAGGGGTGACCTTAAAGAGGTTTATAAAATAATGAGGGGCAAAGATAAGGCAAACAGTCCACGTATTTTACCCAGGATAGTCCAAAATTAGAAGACAAAGATTTAAGGTGAGACGGAAAGATGTAAAAAGAGACATGAGGGACAACATTTTCACACAGAGACTGCTGTGTGTATGGATTGAACAGACAAATGAGGTGGTGGAGGCAGGTACAGTTAGACCATTTAAACGGCATTTGGATAGATACATGCATGAGAGATGTTTAGAGGGAGATGGGCCAAGTGTTGGCAAGGGAGACGAGATTAATTTAGGATATTTGGTCGGTATGGACGATCAGATTGAAAGGTATTTTTCGGTGCTGTACATCTCTGAGACTCTATTCCCTCTTGAGTGTATAACACAGGAACAGGAAGAGGCAATTCAGCTTCTGAATTCTGTCAGTCAGCTTGTTTATTAAATTACTGAGAGTAAAATACAAAAATACATCATTCAGATTTGATGATATTTCACAGAAACAGGGGAAAGGCTTTTAGTTAAGAAAAGCTGTACAGAATGTGAAGAGGCCATTCAGTCCCTCACCTCCATTCCACAGGAGCAGCAGGTGAGCCCAGAGCTGTTGGAGCCTGTTACTCAGGAGCAGGAGGAGGACATCTACTTTCTCAAACCTTGGATCAGGAGGGAGTCATTCAGCTGCCCAAGATTGGGACACATAACAGGACACAGTCATTCAACTCCTTGAGATTGGGGCACAGGGAAACGTGGGAGTCACTCAGAGCTCGAGACTGGGACACAGGAACAGGAGGCAGTTACTCAATTGCTTGAGACTATGACACAGGAACAGGGCGCATTCATTGAACTGCTTGAGACTGGGACACAGGGACAGGAGGGAGTCACTCAGAGCTCAGAACTGGGGCACAGGGAAATCTGGAGGTTAGTGAGGCCCCAGCATCCTGTTATGCAAGGACAGCAGGAGGTGACTCACTCCCCACCAGTATGGGACACTGGGAGAGAAGGGGAGTTTGCTTGAAACAAACTGAAATATATGAGTTGCATTATTGGTCCGTTCAATCCTGCCCCAACATTCACTGTGACCATGGCTGATCTGATGGTGATTCCCTCATTCCATTATACAGAGACTCCCCTCTCTGCATCCTCTGCTCCGTTTCTTGGTCATGTTGCAAACTCAGATGCTGCAACAACACTCACCATGTCTCATCCAGAAGGATGGGACTAACAGGATGATTCAGGATTTGAAGAGTCCAATCACAAGAATGAAAACTCAAAATAAAGGCATTGCCAGATGTTTAGTACTCTCACATTCGCTATCCAACTCACATAACCAGCCCATCCATTATACTTTCAGGATGGAGCACTGTGTAGATCCGGCTAGTGTACTGCTGAATGCAACCCAGCAATGTCCAGAATGGACCTCTGTGCAACCCACACCAAACTTGATCTATAATCCTGGGCTAAATGTCCAGCGTGGGGGGCTGTGCAGTCCGCGCTGGTTCATTCGTATATAAACTCAGGCTGTTGCATTGTTCGGTAACACTGTGTTAGATCACTGCCCAGTGTGGGGAAGCATGTAACCAATGCTGAAAGTGACAGGATGTGCAGCTCCCATCCGTTTACTGCTCCATATATCCACTGTAACTTGACAAGGTGTGCTGCGAATGTGAAAATCACTGCGAGGAAGAGATGTAAATGGAAACAATTTAAATACCAATAGTTCTAATTAAGGCGCATATCACTCTAGTATTTAAAGTTGAAATAACTGAGATAATATCCAATGAGGTTTTGTGAATGGTGCAAAGAAGTAAGAGAGAGATGGTGATGTTATAGTGGTTGCACTATAAACCTCCAAATAATCAATGGGAATTAGAGGAACAAATATTCAGAGAGACTGGCTAGACTTGCAGGAGCAATAGGGTTGTCATAATAGGTGATTTTAATTTTCCTAACATAGACTGGGGCTTCCAGAGGGTTAAGAACTTAGATGGAACGTAATTTGTTAAGTATGTTCAGGAAAGCTTCCACAAGCAGCATGTACTCGGGAAGTGGTTAGAGCTTTATTAAATATAAAGTAGTTATGGCAGGGACAAAATTGGTCCACAGATTCAAGTTCTAAATTGGGGCAAGGCGTATTTTGTTGGAATTAGACAGGGGATTGCAGGGGATGATTGGAGTAGTTTGTATCGAGGTAAAAGGATCCCGGGCAAGTGGGAGGGCTTCAAAAGTGAGATAGCTCGAGGTCAAGGTTTATATGTTCCTGTGAGAGTGAAGGGAAAGTGAGGCTTGAAGAGAGAACCGTGGATGACAAGAGATATTGAGGTTCTGAACAGGAAAAAAACGTGTGGCTCAGGTACAGGCAGCTCGGACCAAGGGAATCCCTGGAGGTACACACCGGATAAAGGAGTTTAATGAAGAAGGAAATCAGCAAGGCGAAAAGCGGGTATGAGATAGCCTTGGCTGAGCAGAATAATGTGAATCCAAATTCAGTATAGGAAAGAAAAAGAACAACTACAGAGAGATAGGACACCTTAAAATCCAAAATGGGCATGCATGTGTAAAATCTCAAGAGATGGGTGAGGTCCTCAATTTCCCCTGTGTGTTTACCATGAAGAAGGACATGAAGACCTGTGACCTTTGTGAGGTTAGTTGGCATATCTTGGTACCGCTCGTATCACAGTAGAGGTGCAGATGGACAAATTAGAATGCATAAACTCAGATAAAACTCTTGGTCCTGACCAGATATATCTAGAGCACTGCAAGAGGCGAGAGAAGACAGTTCAGGGGCCAAGGTCCCGGAAGACTGGTGGTGGTGGGCGGGGGGGGGGGGGGGGTGTAACAAATGTGCCCTTATTCAAGAACGGCTGCAAAGAAAAGCCTGGGAAATATAGACCAGTAAGCTTCACATCTGTTTCGGGAACCACTTGAGAAGGTTTGGAAATATAAGATATGGATGCATTTGGGAAGAAAGTGTTTGACTTGGAGCAGTCAGCATAGCTTTGTGCGTGGCAGATCATGCCTGACAAATTTTGTTAGAGTTTTTGAGGAAGTGACTAGGAAGGTTGACAAGGGCAGGCTGGTGTACATAGTCTATATAAAATTCAGTAGGGCCTTTGATAAGGTTCCACATGGTAGGCTGCTCTGGAAGGTTAGATCGCATGGACTCCAATGTAAACTGGCAAATTGGTGACACAGTTGGCTTGACGTTATGAAGCAAATGGTGGAGGGATGCTTGTTGGACTGGAGGCCTGTGACTAGTGGAGTGCCTCAGTGGTCCGTCCTGGGCCCATTGCTGTTTGTTCTCTATACCAATGATTAGGATCAGAGTGCTCAATGCAAGGTTAGTAAGTTTGCAGATGACTCTAAATTAGGAGGCATTATTTATAGTGAGGAACATGATCAGGAATTGCAGAATTACCTTGGTCAGCTGAGGAAGTGGGCTGAGAAATAGCAAATGGCGTTTAATATAGATAAGTGGGACATCTTGTATTTTGGAAAGTCAAATCCAGGTATGAGTTTAATGATGAATGAGAGGGCCTTAAGGCGTATAGTGGAACAAAAGGACGTTGGAGATCAGGTGCACGGTTGCCTGAAATTTGAGTCACAGATACACAGGACAGTGAAGAAGGCTGTGACTAGTGGACACTGGCCTTCATCAGGGCATTGAGTATAGACGTTGGGACGTTATGTTGCAGTTGTACAGGATGTTGGTAAGGCTGCAGATGGAGTATTGTGTTCAGTTTTGTTCATCTTGCTCTAGAAAGGAGATTATTGAACGAGAAAGAGCGTAGAAGAAATTTACAAAGCTGTTTCGTGGGCTAAAGGCTCTAAGTTATAAGCAGAGGTTGGACAGGTTAGAACTTATTTCTTTACAGCGTAGGAAACTGAGAGGGTTCTTATAGAAGTGTAGTTCTTATAAAATCATGAGAGGTGTGCATGGGGTGAATACTTCGAATTTTTTCCTAAGGTTGGGGAATTGAGGACTGGAGGACATCCATGAATGTTTGGAAAGGAAAAAAAATGTAAAGAGGAACCTGAGGGGCAACGTTTTTACACAGAATGTAGTACGCATACAGACTGAGCTGCCAGTGGAAGTGGTTGAGGTGGGTACAATAACATTGAAAAAACATTTGGACAAATACACAGATAAGAAAGGATTAGAGGGATACAGAGCAATGGCAGGGAAATGGGGTGAGTGTGGATGAACATTTTGGTTGGCATGGACCAGCTGGGCCAAATGGCCAGTCATACTGGCAGTCTCGTGCAGTATGACTGTAAATGAGTGTGTTTTGTAGTGGAGGCAGAGTGGGGGAGACTGAGAAAAAATGTCATGGAAGGATATGTTCACAGGTTTCAGAATGCTGAAATGAAGACATTTCGATAGTATCATGCAACACGGGTCAGTATTATGAAGAATTATGAGTGAAAGGGATATTGCTGTGAGTTCAGGCGATGGAGAGTTTTGGATGAGCATTTGTTCTGCAGCTTTGTAACTGGGAGTGAGGACAGCAGAGTCTTCGCCTCACTGGGCTGAATCAAACAAAAAACTGTCTCAGTGACATTTTCATTGAGTGTGACAGAGGGGTTGTCTGTACAAGGCCGAGCTAGTTTCCTGGTGCTATCTTATCGAACTCACCTCATTAACTACCCACCCCACTCCATGGTGTCCCTCTCATTCAACGCCAGCCCGATTCTCCCACCCATCATGACTGGAGGTACTCAAAGTCGCCCGGATGCCTCTGGATTTTCCATTATCCCTGACACTGGTGCCATCTTTATAAGCTGAAAATGTGTTGTTGGAAAGATGTTTTTCCGTCTTTATAAGGCCAATGGGCACACGGTTGCGCTTTCTCAGTTTGGAGCTGTCCTGCACATTTTCCCCAAGCATGGCAGCTAAGGGGAAATTACACTACGGTTTGTCGGCAGCACGGAGGTCCTGATGGATGGTCTAGTACAAAAGAGGACCATTCTCTTCCCAGAGGGATCACACTACCAGACCCACCGAGCCTGGTCTGAGCTCACCACCCAACTCAGTGCAGTATCTGCAGTCTGAAGAAATGTCCAGCAAAACAGGACAAGCATCAATAACCTTCCCCACTCTGTCAAGATAAGGGTCACCAAATTTTTTTCTCTGCTCCCTCACACTCACTGTGTATCTGTTATAGCACCGGCCCCCGAACAAGGCTCATGCTCCACCACTCTCACTATTTCATACAACCACTTCCCTCTCTTTCTCTCTTGCCTTTCTAATGCCCCCCGCCCCCCCCCCCCCACCTCCACATAGTTATTGAATATTCTGGAGAATGCCAATTATGGAATGTTCCAGATAATGTTCCAACTTATTCCCAGTTTCCCAGTTTTCATCACGGATGTAAACAATTTTGATGTGATTATCGGAGGCACGGTTAGTAAGCTTACAGATAACATCACCAACGTGGTGCAGTGGACAGTGAAGAATATAACGGGATCCTTGACGATCAATGAGCCTAGGACTGGCAGATGGAGTTTAATTTAGATATTTGTGAGCTTTTGCATTTTGGTAAGCTAAAGCAGGGTAGTGCCCTGGGGAATGTTGCTGAACAAAGAGACCTACGGGTGAAGATTCATAGTTCCTTGAAAGTGGAGTTTAGGTCAGTAGAGTGGTGAGGAATGTAGTTGGCATGCTTGCCTTAATCGGTCAGAACATTGAGTATAGGAGTAGGGGTAGCGTGTTGTTCTTGTACAGGACGTAGGTGAGGCCACTTTAAGAATACTGCATACGTGTCAGTTGACTCTGCTAAAGGATGAATGTTGTTAAGCTTGAACGGGTGCAGAAAAGATTTACAAGGATTTTCTGGAACCTGAGGGTTTAAGCTACAGGGAGATGATGAACAGGTTGAGGCTTTTTCCCACTAGACTGTCAGAGACTGAATGGTGATATGACAGATGTTTATAAACGACCTGAGGGGCATGGATAGTCTGAATGGGCAGAGGCGTACAGAACTTGACCGCATAGTGTGAAGGTGAAATGGCAAAGACTTAGAAGGGACCTGAGGTGAAACATTTTCATACAGAGGCTGGTGGGTGTACTGTCAGAGGAAGTGGTGAAAGCGGTTACTATTACACGTTTAAAATATATCTGGAAAGGTACATAAATAGGAATGGTTAAGAGGGATGTGGGCCAAATGCTGACAAGTGGAACGAGATCCGATTAAGATGCCAGATTGGCGTGGACAATTTGGACAAAACGATCTGTGTCCATGCTGTATGACTCTCTTATTCTCCCAATGCGATGACGGAACATTCTTAAAGGGCCATTCGAATGGGAATTCTCTTCCCCAGAAGTTTGTGGTGTCTCTCTGATTACAAGTATTCACAGCTGAGTTAGTTAAAGATTTGACAGAGAAGTGTTTCACGGATAATGGGACACAGGCAGGAAAATGAGGCTGAGACCACAATCTGATCAGCCACAATCTTAATGCCTGGTGGAGAAGGCTCAAATTCTCTAATGACCCACTCTTGTTCCTCAGTACCATGTTTCTGTGTTCCATTCAACCCCTCAAACCAGCTAGACAGGAGCTATTGGAGTCCACTAACTGTTATAGCATGGTGCACATAAACAAAGGAGACCATTCCGTCCCTCCAGACTGTCCCACACGGTTTGGGAGCTTTGGAAAATGTAACTGGAAGACACAGGCTAGATTTAAAAGAGGCCCCTCATCTCTCTTTACAGGACTTCCGCTCTCTGTAACTTGTCCTTCATTTATTGATCATGTTGTAGACCCAGATTCACTGTGAATATAGCCCCAAAGGCTCACCCAGCGATGCCTCACAAAATCCATTGGTCTCCCTGATTGCAATATTCCATAAAAGACCTTCCAGGAAAATAACACCAACTAACTTTCCAGTAACAGAATGGGAGAACATCAGAAACAGGGGCAGGTCATTTACATCCCAAGCCTGCCTTGCCCTTCACTAAGATCAAGGCTGACCTGCTCCAAGTCTCAAATATTCCTCAATGTCCAAGTCTTCATGAGCACTTCCATGGAATACAGAACAAGGAACAGTATTGATTTGGAGATGTCGGTGTTGGACTGGGGTGTACAAAGTTAAAAAGCACAAAACACCAGGTTATAGTCCAACAGATTTAATTGGAAGCACACTAGCTTTCCTTCATCAGGTGATGGTGGAGGGCTCAATCCTAACACAGAATTTATATCAGATATTTGCAGTGAGATGTAACTGAAATTATACATTGGAAAATTGATTGCTAAGCCTTTCATCTGTTAGAATACCATGATAGTTTCACTTCCTTCATATGTAAATCACAAAAACCTTTTTTAAAAGTTGCATTCTCAGGTTAGCTGCTATCAATGGTGATAGCTAGACAATATGGTTAAGGTGTTGCCCCTGTGCTCTCTGTCTAGGCCATCATGTTTAGTTTGATTCTAATCTAAAAAGTGAGATAACGCAGTTTTACAAGAATTCATGCAGTTTTTGAGCTCAGAGTTCTACATGAATGCATGCAGTTAGGACCTTCAGCCCTCGACGTTGTGCTGTATATCCTACTCTAAGATCAGACTAACCTACATGCTTCCGTTCACTTTGTTCCATGTGCCGATCCAAGAGTATCTTAAGTTTCCCTCACGTATTTGACGCTACTACCACCGCTGGCAGTGCATTCGACACACCCACCACTCTCTGTGTTAAAACTCTATCGCTGATATCTCCCCTAAACCTTCCTCCAATTGCATTAAAATTATGCCACTTAGTCACAGACATTTTTGCCCTGGGAAAATGCTTCTGGCTATTCACTTTCTATGCCTCTCATCATCTTGTACACCTCCAGTGAGAAAAGCCCTCGCTCTCTCATGGTTTCTTCATAAGACCTGCCCTCGAGACCAGGCAGCATCCTGATAAATCTCCTCCTGGTCAATCGCACTTAATGAGAATTAACTAAGACCTCTACACTTTTTGGAGTCATTCATTGCACAAGGGAAGATGATTATCATTGGTGGGCATCAATCATCTCAGCCGTGGGACGCATCTGCAGGAGATCCTCAGCGTAGCTTCCTCAGCCCAGGCATCTCCAGTTTGTCATCATAGAATCCCTACAGTGTGGAAGAAGTCTATTCAGCCCACTGAATCCAAACTGAGCAGATTAGATTCCCTACAGTGTGGAAACAGGCACTTCGGCCCAACCAGTCCATACCGACCCTCCGAAGAGTAACCCACCCAGACACATTTCCCTCTCACTAATGCACCTAGCATATTGGACAAATTAGCATGGCCAATTGACCCGTCCTGAACATCTTCGGGCTGTGGGAGAAAACCGGAGTACCCGGAGGAAACTCATGCAGACAAGTGGGGAATGTGCAAACTCTACACAGACAGTTGCCCAAGGCTGGAATCGAACCTGGGACCCTGGCACTGTGAATCAGCAGTGTAAGCTACTGAGCCACCGTGCCAGCAGAAGAGGGGGCATTCACTGAAGTTTACAAAGTTTTCAGGACAAGTTGTCCCTCTTCAGCTCTTGAAACAATCTGTGACCATGTGCAGCAAGACTTGGATAACATTCAAGATCGTGCTGTTAAAGTCTGGGTAACTTTATGTAACAGCACAGTACATTTACACAGTAAGAGGAGGAGTTTATTCTGCACCTCAATCTGGTTTCACAAGAATGTGAGGAAGCCATTCATCCCATCCCATCTAAACTACTGGACAAGAAGAAGGACAGACCACTCAGTCTCTCTTGCCTGTTGCACAGGAAGTCAGGGAGTCTACTCTCTCCCACATGTCACATACATGGGAACAGACAGAACCATTTCACACCCGGAGTCACTTACAAAGGAACAGGAAGAGGTTATTCAGCTTGTCAAGCCACTAACGCAGGAGCAGGAAAGTGTCAGAGATGCTCCAACATCACAAACAAATGGAGCAGGGGCTACACAGACAGACTGCTCCAAATTGATCCAAATGGCTTAATTGCTCATGGTACATATGTGTTACTTTAACATGGGTTTTCTGGCAGTCAGAATGAAGCCAACATTTTTTAGCCATTCTCCAAGTTATCTTCCATCTCCAAGAAGGCAGACCCATGGTCTCCGTGGAGGTCAGAAACCGTTAGGGAATAAATAACTGTTTCAGAATGAAGGTATTTTGGCTGCTGACAGGATTGTGTACAAAGTGACATTCAATGCAGTGTCACACAGTAACTGTGCATTAAAGTGCTCAGAGTTCATTCAGAGCCGGTACCTCGCTGTCAATCGACATGGCGGCTCTGCAGATGCACATAAACTGTCGTGAATCAAACATCCAATGAAAAGTATGAAATTTTCACCCTTTTCAGCTGTTTGTTACATAATGAATTTCTGTCCATATCCATCAAGCTTCAACTTCTTATTCTCTCACAGCGCTACAGATTAAACACAGTTACTGCACCCTCTCCTCATGGTAACATCATGCCAGTGTTTAGTCTGGTCAAAATACTTTCCACTCTCTCAGTGACAAAGGGATCATTGTTTATAAAGCAGACCAAATCTTTACAAAATGCACCAAATACTCTCTCAAAAAACACGATCTGTTGGAAAGATATTATAACTTTGGTACTTCGATCATTTTGCATGAAGAACCACATATAATTTACTTCCTGCCTCCGAATGAATTCTGTCAGGACATCCAGGTCCTTTTCAACAAAAGCACTCGCCCACCTCTCTATCATTCAATAAATATAAATGTACATGATGATATCGGTTGTTCACATCTGAATCATTTTTATACCTTGTGAACAGCTATTGCCCAAACACTGATCCTACTGCCACCCATCAGTCCTTCAGTCCAGGGAAAAACAGTATTCTTCTCGTATCTCCATTACCCAATTTTGAATCCATGTGGTATATATTCCACGCCTACCTACCCATGGACTCTAACATTCCCCACTCACCTGTATTTAGACATGTCAACCGTCTTCTAAAAATACAAATACTCCAATCCCATTGGTTCTCAAATGTTAATGTCACAACGGACAATGTCCACAAACAGGTTTATCAAAGATCATTTCCCTTTCCTGAATCTAGGCCGAATGAACCAAATCAAATCATTATTCTCCAAGTATGTAGTTGTCACTTTCCTTATAAAACGTTCCAATATTTTTACTCACAGCTGACATCAAGCTATTTAGTTTTCTGTTTTCCCTCTCCATCCTGTTTGAAATATTTAAGTTTACAATAGTTGTTTTCCAGTCGTCGGCATCCTTTCCAGAATCTAACTAGCTTTGAAGAATAATCAGTAATTCTTTCACTAGCTCTGTTCTGATCTCAATCACTTTGGGATGGAGCTCATCAGATGCAGCAACTTATGAAACTTCAATTCAATTGGAATTTCAGTAACATACTCTTCATTATTTCTGATTTCCTGCAGTTTCCCATTTTTACCAATCACTCTGTTCCTTAATATTTCTGCAAGTTAGTTTCTGTATCCTCCCCTGTGGAGATGGAACCAATGTATTCCTCTCAACAGGCAGGTGGTTTCTGACTGCTTGTGAATACATTGGAGGACTGCACTTCGGAGATGGATATATTACCCACTGCTGCCTGCAAAGTTCCAGAATCAATCCAGTTTAATTCATCGTGAGTGTCAGCACAGTCCTGTCCCTGGTGTGAGACGACAGGTTATACTGAAGGACGGGATACAGCTCAATGACCACCTCAATTTTGAGACAAGCTGGTATGACACTTTACACCTGAATAGGCGCAGCATAGACAAATTTTCCTGGAAATCCCAGAGAGTATAGTACAGTGCCCTGCTCCTTCCTGTTTACACAGCTTCCCTTCTTTGTAGTCATAGCTCTATTTGTTTACCATGGACCCAGACACACTGTAAATGCAGTATTCAGAGTGGGGTCCCCAGACTCTCGGGGTTCCCTGAATGAACCCAGTAGTTGACATCACAATCCTGAGAGCACCATTCACAGACCCTCCACTGACTTTCTAGATGACAGCAGCAAGTCAATTCCCCACACCCACAGTGCATTCACTCAGTGTTGAAAATGCCTCGGTCTCCTCAGTTTCTTTTCCTGGCTGAGAAAGCTGTTACATCTCCAAACAGTCGCACAGTAACAGTTCCTCTCTCCAAAGAAGCAGTTGACAATGGAACATTACGTTTCTCTCTATCTCAGTGACTATAAGTATTGCTAATGAAGTTGATCACCACACTCAGAGAGGAGAGATAGAGGAACATAACTCACGGTAAGCAGGGACATCCCATAATAAATATGATATTCAGGAATATGTGAAAAGGGGAATTGTTAGAATAACATCCCATTCTATTTTCCTTCCAATCCATCATCAGCAATCCTTTTCCTTACTTTTCCTTTCTCTCTCTCTCTCTTGCTGCACATCATCCCCTCAACACAAACCGCCCGCTCACCCTTCCTACCATCCCTGATATCATAATATTATTTCTCAGTTGCATTCAGTTTTGATAGGTTCACTGAACTCGAAACACTATTTGTGATTCTTCAGACAGACTGCCATACCTGCTGAGATTCTCCAACATTCTTTCAGATGGTGGAGAATTTTATTTCTGATCGCCAGCATTCACATTTCCTTGGTTATTTCACCTTTAATGTTGTTGTTTCGCGGGATGCCAGCATCACTGGCAAGGGCAGCATTTTTGTCCATCCTAACTGCCCTTGACCATGCGGCCATTTGTCAAGGCAATATGGAGACAACCAGATTGTTGTGGATCTGAGGTGACACTTAGTTCAGAGAGGGCAAACATGTTAGGTTTCTTTACCAAAGTTTATTAATAAAATAAGAAAAGAAATCCTGATGGTTTATGGTTGCCATGAGTGAAATTAGGTTTCATTCCAATTTTTGTCATTGGAATTTAAATTTAGTCATCGACTGTGGTAGGATTTCAGACAATGCTTTTAGAGTCATAACCCGTGCCTCTGAATTACACAGTCAGTGATATTATTACTCTATTTAAGAGTCCCTGTTGTGAAGTGACTGTATAGACAAGAACAAGTTTGTGGTCAAACTATTTGTAACTGGAAGTGAGGTCAGAAGTGAACTGGGGCCAAAACATCTGTCGTTAACGAAGGGGTAGGTGATGGCAAAGTCAGCAACAGAACTCAGGCAGAGCTGGAAATTGTGGATATTATGAAGGGGGTGTCAGCAGGTTTGATGACAGAGAGAATATGGAGACATAAAACAGTTCACGGTAAATGGAGATTCAAGGTTCCGAACAGTCTTGTTCCTTCTCAGATGTTTATGAGTAAGTACTTTGGAAATGCATGAGAAGGAAGTGGCGTTTGTGACTGAAAGTTTATGTATTTGTTAAATATAATCAACCAGAATAGCAATAACATTCATCATCATTTATAGAATTGACAGAGATAGACTTACCAGGAACACCAATAATAGCGAGGATGGGATAGTACCCAGCTTGAATAATGTAAAGTACAGATCGTATCCGCAACTCTAACCATGCCCAATCCTGAAAAAGATAGTAAAGACCCCAGGATAAAGCCCTGTCCATTGATGGAACATTCCAGTCTAATGTTCTCAGATTCTGATCCATTGTTGGAACATTCCAGTCTAATGTTCTCAGATTCTGATCCATTGTTGGAACATTCAAGTCTAATGTTCTCAGATTCTGGTCCATTGTTGGAACATTCCAGTCTAATGTTCTCAGATTCTGATCCATTGTTGGTAAATTTCAGTCTAATGTTCTCAGATTCTGATCCATTGTTGGAACATTCCAGCCTAATGTTCTCACATTAAAATCCATTGTTGGACCATTATAATGTTCTCAGATTCTGATTTTTCTCTCTTTCTCTGTAGCTGCTGATCCCAATCTTGTTGAGGTTGCTCTGCGCCGAATAATATGGCATAACAAGGTGAAAGACGTCCCTAATTATGGAAGAGGGAAATCCTCCAGTGACCCAGTTAGGTCCAGGAAGACTGATATTAATCACAGTCACTGAACAAACAGCTCCAGTTAACCCATTTCACGGCAACTCTGATATATCACAATAATATTTGGTGTGGGTGGGATTTTGATATTACTGATTATTGGTCTAATGGCATATCTCCAGTTGTCAACATAGAGGTGAGGGAGCGACATAATTCTTTCTCTTCACAAGCTCGACAATTCTACTGTGTTTTGGCAGTGTAGGAATTGCTGGGCTCCTGAGGCCATCTGTGTCTGATCACCAGGCCCGCTGCATCTTTTTGTTTTACTTATTTATGGTTAACTTTGACTTTTGTCTTTCCAGCATTTAACGGCTTAGGTGGGTTTAGGCATTTTTGAGAGACACCTACAGAGCCGTAGACGATGTAGATACAGTCCATTCCTTGTGTTCTTGCAGCCATGGCCTTGTCCTGTGGAGTGATGGTCAAACTCTCACAGAACCAAGATTCTTAGTTTTACCTTTTGGTAGTTATTGCTGGGGTCTCAGCAGAGTTGGAAGGCATGAAATCTCTCCCGGGTGCTACACACTGTCTGTGTGATTTCTCTCGGAACTGCCTTTTGATGTTCTTTCCTCCTGGATTGAGGAACTGCATGTGAAACAATCTGTTTCCTGCATTTGTTTTTTGACATTTGTGTGCTTATTGAACGATACCATATTGGAGCAGTTACTGTATAGCTATTAAGTAAACTATTATTCTGCTAAGTTTTCGAACAGAATTAAGTTATTGGAAGTTCCTCTTCCTTTTGCTGTCTTTTATGGACAGTATTCGAATAAATTGTGTTTTGCTTAATGTTGAATATTTTGACCAAGTAAATTTTATTTGAAAAATATCACCTCACATTTACTAGCGGAATGGCCAAGCTGGAGGAGTGATAGTCATGTCAGGAATTATATCAGATACTCAATCCATCTCTCAGATCCAGCCCGGACACGTATAAGCCCAGATGAGGAACCTGCTCAGCATGAAGCACTGCGTAGACCAGGCTGATGCACTGCTAACCAATCCGTCGAGGGTCGAACACTGTTTAGAACTCTCCAGTTCACTACTTATCGGTCCAACAGTGCACTGATCTATAAACTTGGAGATAATCTTTTCAGCACAGGGCGTTGTGCAGGACACACAAAGGCATTGTTCTATACACATGGACTGGATATCTTTGCAATATGGGGAGCTGTGCAGTGAATTTATCTATTAATCTAGAGAAGTTACCTACCCAGCATACTCAGCTGTGTACACCAATCACTGCATTGCTCAGTAACACTGTGTTAGATCACTGCCCAGCGTGGGGAAACTTGCAGCTCAGAGATAGTTGGCGGGGGAATCAGTTTTAATACCAACTAATGGGAGGAGCTTGGTTTAAAGCAAGGGGGAGATTGAGAGAGAATTTCAGAGAAGGATCTGATGGTAGGTTTAAAAATTGTGAAATGAAAACATTTCGATAGCATCTTGCAAATAGGTCACTGTTTCCAGGAATGATGGGTGAGCAGGATATTGGTGTAAGTTAAGATGATGGAGAGTTTTGGATAAGCATTTGTCCTGCAGCTTTGTAACTGGGAGTCGGATTAGCAGAGTCTTCGACTCATTGGACTAAATCGAACAATAATTTGTCTCAGTGCCATTTTCATTGAGTGCGACAGAAGGAATGTCTGCACGAGGCAGAGCTACTTTCCTGGTGTTATCTTATCGAACTCACCTCATTAACTACCCACCGTATCCCATGGTGTCCCTCTCATTCAATACCAGCCCGACACTGTGGGGCACTGCTGCCATCGTTAAAAGGACAATGGGCACACGGTTGAACTCTCTCAGTTTGGAGCTGCCCTGCACAGTTTACCCCGAGCATGGCAGATTAGGGAAATTACACCACAGCTTGTCGACAGGGGCACGGAGGGCTGGGTGAATGGTCTGGTAGAAAGCGGGACCATTCTCTTCCCAGAGGGATCCGCACCACCAGACTCATCGAGCATGATCTGAGCACACCACTCAGCTCAGTGCAGTACCTGTGGTCTGAAGAAATGTCCAGCAATACAGGACAAGCATCAATAACCTTCCCCACTCTGTCAGGATAAGGGTCCCCATATTCACTCCACTCTCTCACACTCATTGTATATCTGTTAGCGCCTTCCCCAGAATAAGGCTCCAGCACTCTCACCACTGCAATGCAGCACCTTTTCTCTCTCTCTCTCTCTCTGTCTCTCACCTACGCAATACACCCACATGGTTGTAAAATGTTCTTATGAGTGCAGTTTCTAGAATTCTCTGGATGATGTCATTTGTACAATGTTCCAGATAATTTTCAAAATAATTCAACTTTAGCAAACTGTTCATCCCCCAGTATGTAACCCATCAGAGGAAGGTGCAGAGTTTTACTTTTTTTGAATCACTCAGGATGAAAGTGCCTCATGAGGCCATTAAGCCTCTTAAATATGCTCCGCTATTCAGACAAAGAGAGCACTTAGACACTTGAAGACTCACTCTCTTCTTGAAGACAGGCGCCATTCTGGAGTTTCGCCAGTTTCACTGGAACACTCCTGTAATCATGAGAGTTATGGAATATTTCACACAGTGCCACCAGTCACTCTGTAACCACTTCCATTAAAGCAAGCTATTAATTGCTGGTGAGCTGTTTACCCTTGGTCTTTTCTGTTTGAGAAAGGCCTTGTACGTTTTGTTAGAGACAATGCAAAACTTTCATCTGACTACAATTTTGTTTACAATGTTGAGACTCTTTGTGCCTTCCCCTGTGAGGAACAATGTAAAATAATGTTTTAAATTCTCTGCCTGTTTCCTGAAACCAGTTCCCCAGTCACAAGCTCCCGTTGTCCCACATATTCTTTCCTGCCTTTCTTCCAAGGGTCACACATACATCATAAACGCTTTTTTATTTGATATGGGAAAACTCTTGCGGTTAGTTTCTTTTCATATTTCTTGCCAGTTTTGGAATATTTTTCTTTGTATTTGGTTTTATACAATCTGCTTTTGGTTCCAAAAGTAATCTTCCCAAATGTGGCCAACGCCAGAGTGCCCCAATCTGCATTCTTCTTTGTGATTGATTAGCATACTTCACAGTCTTTGTACATCATGGGTGGTTCATCTTCGCATCTTCATATCATCTTCTTTTTGATAGGAGTCAATCGTTACTGAGCATTATTAAACAGTACCTGCTTAAATGTTTCCCCCCCACCACACACACACACACACACACACACACACACACACACACACACACACACACACACACACATCTGCTGACCTTCACCTATGTCTGTTTTCACACTCCGGGTTTGACCAGATATATGACAAATATCTGCATTTGAAATGCCTGGCTCTTTTCAGTCATTGAGGGGAACCTACTATGTGGCTGAACACATGATCATCTGAGGGTGTCTCCATTCTCCCAGTTTCCCTGCCTCTGTCATTTCTGTAATATGATGCTGCATTCCTTTGGGAAGGTTCATACATGTCATCCTTTTCACTCAAACGAGAAATCCCTTCACTCTGATGTACTGAGCTTTCGGCTGTGTCTGTTTCGTCTCCCTCACTTCTGCCCTCACTCCGTCCCCTCCTTTGCAGAACAATGATAGATCTCCCTTGTCCTCACTTCCTTCTGCACTAGAATCTACATTCACTGAATCATCCTCCGCCGCTTCCACCACCTCCAGCAAGACAGCACCATCAAACACATCTTCCCCTCTCGTCCACTATCAGCATTTCACAGGGACCACTCCTTCTGTGGCACCCTCCATCATCCCGAACACTTCCCCACACCCCCATGGCACCTTCCATGTAAATGCAGGAGCTGCAACATTTGCCCATTCAACTCTTCCCTCCTCACTGTCCAAGGCCCTAAACACACCTTCCAGGTAAAGCAGCATTTCACGTGTACACTTTCAATCCAGTTTCCTGTCATTGCTGCTCACAATGCAGTCTCCTTTACACTAGTGAGCCAAAGAGAAACTGTTTGAGAAACATCTCCTCTCTGTCTGTAGAAATGACCCTGGCCTTCTGATTGCACCCCATTTCAATAACCTACGTTGCTCTCAAGATTATGAAATTCTTTGAGAAGTTAATGATGGGTTGGACCAGAGAGAGATACCTATCTGAACTTCCAGAAGGCCTCTGATATGGTACCGCACACAAGGCTGCAGAGTCAGCTAAGGACCCATGGCATCAGAGGCCAGGTACTAGGATGGATAAAAGGTTGGCTCTCTGGCAGGAGTTTATGGGGTGGGTTAGTAAATTTGCTGATGACACAAAGGTTGGAGGTTTCGTCGATAGTATAGAGGGCCATTGCTGGCTGCAGCGCGATATAAACAGGATGCAGAGCAGGGCTTAGAAATGGCAGATGGAGTTCAACCTGGGTAAATGCGAAGTGATGCATTTTGGAATGTCAAATTCGAATCCTGAATATAGCATTAAATACAGGATTCTTGGCAGTGTGGAGGAACAGAGGGATCTGGGTGCGCAAGTGCATAGATCCTTCCAAGTTGCCACCCAAGTAATAGGGTATCAAGAAAGCATATGGTGTTTTGTCATTGATTAACAGGGGGATAGAGTTTAAGAGCAGTGAGGTTTTGCTGTAGCTCTACAAGTTCCTGGTGAGACCACACTTGGAATATTATGCTCACTTGTGGATCCCATACTATAGGAAAGATACAGAGGCTTTGGAGAGGGTGCAAAGAAAGTTTACCAGAATGCTGCCTGGACTGGAGGGCTTGCTTTATGAAGAAAGGTTTAACAAGCTTGGACCTTTCTCTCTGGAGACAAAGAAGAGAGAGGAGATCTGATCGAGGTGTCCAAAATAATGAGAGGAATAGAGAGAGTCAATACCCAGTGACTTTTCCCCAGGGCAGGATTGACTAGTTTGAGAAGTCATAGTTTGAAGATATTAGGAGGAAGGTAACAGGGAGACGTCAGAGGTAGGTTCTTTATGCAGAGAGTTGTGAATGCATGGAATGCGTTGCCAGCTGTGGTGGTGGAAGCAGAGTCATTGGGAACATTTATGCGACTGCTGGACATGCACGTGGATAGCAGTGAGTTGAGGGGTGCGTAGGTTAAATTACCACATTTTATTTTAGGATTAAATCTCGGGACAACATCGTGGCCCAAAGGGCCTGTTCTGTCCTGTACTGTTCTATGTTCCATGTTCTATTTAGTATATTTAAAATAGACACAGATAAGTTCTTGATTGACAAGGGGATCAAAGATTACTGAGAGGAAGCACAACCCAAGCTCGAGTAACAGCTCACTTTACACATTGGTACGTTACAGTGTGTAGGAGTTAATATTCAATTCCATAAATTCCCAGCCTGAACCCACTATGGCTATTCTCCATTTTCCGTACACGCTCCCTCCTGGGCTCCCTAAGTTCGTGTCTTGTTTATGTTCCATTCAACAGAGAAAATCAATTTCTAATATTTACACATTAATTTACACCAATTATATATCTGTGTCTCTTTCACCACAATTTCAAGCCCATTTACCTTTCACACTGGGCCTCCAAACACTCTTTCCCACCTCTGCCAAGATACTAAAGCGCTCACTTTCCAATCCTTTACACGTCTGAAGAAGATTTGCACTGGACTTGTTTCTCTGTCTCTGCAGATGTTGCCAGACCCACTGAGTCCATTCAAAAATGAAAAGTTACAGAATACATTTTCAATAGAGCTCACTGTGTGCTTTGAGGAACAGTCACAGAACCCGAAAGATTGCCTCTGCTTTCACTCCACAGATGCTGTCTGACTTGCCAGCGTCTTCAGCAATTTCTTTTATTGAATAAGTTTCAAACATGTGTGTCAAAGCTGCTCATACGCCCTGACCAACATGGAGCGCCATACACCGGGAAGTGAATGATAATGCAGGTATACAAATTCATTTGTTCTGAAACTACATAAGGCTGTCATTACCGACACTACAGAGCTCTTAACAATGGTCATGGAGAGAAATAGAGGGAAACACATTCGCTTTAAGTTCAAGAACTTCCCTCCTATTACCATTTGGTTTACATCATTGAGACACTTACTGTACCTTCCCCTGTGAGGAAAGATGTAAAACATGGGTGTAAATCATTTGTCTGCTCCCTGTAGCCAATTATTCAGTCACACCCTTCAATTATGCGCAATATACTTTCCTGCTTTAATTTCTACCTAAACTCACACACTCATCTTGAACTTTTTTTATACGCTCGGAAAAGCTCATGCTACTTGTTTTTGTATTTCATGACAATTTACAACATCATGTCTTTTCTCCCCTTTTCCTCGCTTTCTAGATTCATACAGTCATATCGCACACAAACAGACCCTTTGGTCCAACTTGTCCATGCTTACCAGGTTTTCCAAACTAAACTAGTCTCATCTGATTGCATTTTGTCATTATGCCTCGAAGCTTTTCCCATTCATATGTTTGTCCTAATGAGTTTTAAATATAGTAGCTGTGCTTACATCTCCCACTCTTCCTCTGACTGCTCATTCCATATACACGCATCACCCTCTGTGTGAAAGCATTGATCCCTCGTCCATTTCAAATCTTCCCTCTTTCACCTTTAACCTATGCCTTCTATGGTTGAATTCCCCATCCCGTGGAAAAAAAAAACCCTTGGCTGGTCACTCTATTCATACCTCTCATGATTTTATAAACTTCTACAATGTCATCCCTCAACCTCCTACACGCTATCTGACACCAGCTTCACGAACAAGCATTTAAAGATAATCACTGCGAATTTGAGACAGTATTCAAATGACAGGTAAATAACACTAAGCCCAAGCTTCCTACTGTGCTTTGTTTTTCTCCATGTTACAATACTCGGGCAGCATGAAACTCTTACGAGTACCAATAAGAGGTCAAACACCTGAATTGCTTTGTCCAAACCGTGTGATATCACATCTCTGGCCTGAACCATATAAGAAGGGGAATTCTTGTACCACACGGTCAGCGTGCAGTTGCCTTTAGCAGAGTGAGATGAAGGCTGAGTATACTTTTTGAAATTTGGATCACAGTGTGAATTCAGTGCAAAGGGGGAGAGGTCTTTTCAATAGGTGTTTTACGCCAAGAACGAAACCTTCCAGAACGCGATGTGAGTGGGAGGTGTAAAACAGCATGAATGGAGAGGCCGAGCCACACTGAGACCAGAGCAAAGTGGCAGCACAAAACGCTGCTTGATGCTACAGCAGAGTGGGTAGACTTGATCAAAGAGTTTCAGGTGAAGTGGGTTGGGGACCATAAGGTGAGAGAATGTACTCTGCAATTTGAGACTAAGATCCTGGAATCAGGAAGGGGAGACGGACAGGGAAGAGGATGGAGCAGCAATGGCAGTGTTTTCTGGAGAGTAAATCAAGAAGCACAGCTGAAATTCATGCCTAACATCAGCTTATGGTCCCTGAAATAAACATTATAAAGCTGGACCTCCACTATTCCTCATAAATAGGATCCTTGAGAGCATTTGTCAACCATGTGTGGTTCACCTGCTTATCGAGTTCTTCTTTTTGAACAGAAACAATAATTCCTGAGCGGTTTGGAATATCTGTTTGAATGCCTGCTCATGTATACTCACTGACCTTCCTCTGGGTCTATTTTCACAGTCCGCTTCAGACCAGATGGGAGACAGAAATCCTCAAATTAGATGCCTGGTTCTTTTCAATCATTCAGGGGGATCCTCTGCATGTGGCTGAACACATCATCAGCGGAGGCTGACCCCATTCTCCAAGTTTCTCCAACTCTGTTATTTCTGTTTGATGATGCAACATTCACGTGAGCTTCGTTTAACGTGACCTCATTTTCCTTTAAACCAGAAATCCCCTAACTCTAGTGGCCAGGGCCTTCAGCTGTCACTGTCCCATCTCCCAGGGTGTTACCCTCAATCCGTCCCTTTCATCCCAGAACAATGTTAGATTCCTCCTTGTCCACACTTCCTCCGAGAATTGAGGATCAAAATTACCATTTCCACCATCTCCAGCAGGCCAGCACCATCAAACACATCTGCCTTTCCCGCCCACTCTCAGTATTTCACAGGGGCCGTTCCCTCAGTGATCCCTCCATCACCCCGAACACTTCTCACTCCACCATGGCACCTTCCCATGCAATTGCAGAAACTACAACACTTGTCCATTCACCTCTTCACTCCTCACTGCTCAAGGCACCAAATATACCTTCCAGGTGAAGCAGCATTTCACATGGAAACTTTCAATCTCATCTCCTATCATTGCTGCTCACAATGCAGTCTCTCTATATTGGTGAGACCAAACATGAGATTGCTTTGAGGAACACTCCCACTCTGTCTGTAGAAATAACCCTGACCATCTTATTGCTTCCCATTTCAATAACCTACCTTGCTCTCATGCTAACATTTCGGCCCTGGGCTGCTGCAATGTTCCAAGGAAGCACAACCCAAGCTCGAGTAACAACTCACTTTAATCTTTTGTCCGTTACATCCTGTGACAGTTAATGTACAATTTCATAACTTCACAGTCTGACCCCATTATAGCTATTCTCCAGTTTCTGTACTTTCTCCCTCCTGGCCTCCCACTGACCTTTGTCTGGTCGAGTCTTTATCTTTCACTCAATAGAGATAATCCCTTTTCCCCATTCACAGCTTAATTTAAGGCTATTTCACATGATCGTCTCGTTCACCACTATTAAAAGCATATTTATCATTTCCCACATTCTCTTTTACCCGTCAACCTCCTCTCCACATCTGTCAAGGGATTATAAAGCTCATTTTCCAATCCTTTTCAGTTCTGAAGAAGTGTCACACTGGACTTGAAACTCTAACGCTGTTTCTCTGTCTCTGCAGATGATACCAGACCTGTTGAGCCTCTGTAGAAATGAATCGGCTCAGAACAAACTTTTAATTAAACAAATGACTAGATACTGGAAATGAAAATGCAAAAATTGCTGGAGATAATGGAGCTTTGTAGAAGGGTCACTAGCGCTGAAAGTTTAACTCTACTTAAACCCCACGAGATGCTGCCAGATCTGCTGAGTTTCTTCAGCCATTTCTGTTTTTGAACAAGTTCCATTGATGTGTGTTAAAGCTGCTCAAACGCCTTGCCTAACACGGAAAGCCGTGCACTGGGAAGTGACCTATAATGCAAGGTGCACAAATTCCTTGATCTGAAACTGCATAAGGCTGGCATCACTGACACTGCAGAGATCTTATCATGCTCAGGAAGAGAAACAGAGGGGAACACATTCACATCAAACATAGAAGAAGGCATTGGGGGAATGAAAAAGATTCAGATGCAAACGTTAAGGGGTTTGAGTAAAGTATCAAATTGGAGGTGTGACAACAGGGAGAGACCCTCAGCAGAATGAGAATAGGAAAATGGAAGTGTTACCACATCAGGAACCAGATTAAGACATTGAGTACGGGGCTGATGGGTGAATGGGTCTTGGTGTAAATTGGAGGATAGTCAGGAGAATTGAAGTGAACATATTGAAGCTCAAAGTGGGCTTTCATGTGGTGCATTAGAATCACAACAGCAGCAGAATTGTATTCAACTACAATCTGTAACATTTTCCCCAGGATAATCCCCCAGCCTACCATTACCATCAAGCTGATCTATGGTTCAGTGATGAGTGCGGGTGAACATGATATGGTCAGAACCATTTGTAACTAAACCTGATGATAATCTGTTAAAGCTACTGCACTTGACTGGTTACATTCGAAACAGCAGGACTAACATCTGATACAGAGGGCAAAATGATCCCAAGACTAACAGATCAGATCGAAGTTCTGCAGTGCTGCCATATCCAGACATAAATGTCGATGGACGATTAAACAACTCACTGGGGGAGAGGACTCCATAAATATCGCCATCCTATATCACGGGACAGCCCTGTACATTAGTGTAAAAGACATGGTTGTATTATCTGCACCGTCCTCAGCCAGAAGTGTGGAGTTGATGATCCACCTCACCCTCGCCATGCTGCCCACAGAATCACAGATGCCAGTCTTTAATCGATCTGATTCACTGTATGTGACATGAAAAACAGCAGAACACGGTAAATACGACAAAGACAATGGACCCTGACACCATTCTTGCAATGGGACTGAAGACTTGTGCTGCACAACAAGCCGTGTCCCTGGGGAAGCTGTTTCATTCCAGCTGCAACTCTGACATTTCCCTGGCAATGTGGAAAATTACTCAGCTATGTCCAATCCCATAACAACGGAATAACTGCAGTCTGACCATTTACCACACCCTGAGTCCCGTCGCGATAGTCACATTGGTGGGAGTTCTTTTTGACAGAGCTGTCAAGCAGCACAGAAATAACCAGCTCAGTGTGGTTTCAGATAGGTCCCCATGTGGAGATGGTGCAGTTGTGGAAAAGTCACTGGATTACTAATCCAGACCAGGCTAACGCTGTGGCAGCTGATGGACGTTATAATTAATAAAATATCGAGACGTAAAATATCGAGATGTAAAATATCGAGATGTCGATTGTAAACACCAATTTCCTTCCTCAATGTACTTTCAGGAAGTGAATCTCCCGTGCTTTCCTGGTCTGGCCAAAAAGTGACTCCAGACACACAGACATGTGAAACACTCTTCAATGGTCTCGGAAACGAAAAAGCAAGACACTCTATTGTATCAAACTGTTCCGGGGTCTTAAAGGATAAAACGTTACAGATCACCCGGCACCAGCCTCAGTATTGGAACGGGAAATACTACCGTGTTGACCCTGCAGAGATTTCCTTCCTAACATCTGAGATCAGGAGGCAGGATTTACAGAGCTTTCCCACAGACTGCACAGAAACATAGGGAAAGGAGTAGGTCATTCAACACACTGAGTATCCTTTATTCTAGTTCATGGTGAAAATCTCGTCAATTCAGTTTTCCCCGCACAGTGTTCGTAACCTTTAGTATGTTTAAAGATCGGAACATATAAAATCAGAACTATTGTAATCGCTTTGGTCTATCAATTCTGATCCTCCATTCAATATACAGGCAGTTATCCAATAAAAGTGTGTTAATTAAATGCAATTTCGCTGCAACACAATAAGTGAATTGTGCCCCTTTCTTTATAAAGCGAGCTTCCGTTCACTGTTATGGGAGTCCGTCTCTGGCACCAGCTGAACAGCAAATCCCAGCCTCAGGATCCCTCTGTCTGCCAAATGCACCCTCAGTGTATTCAGCTAAAACAGGAATATAATCCGCTCTGCAAGCCTTGCAACTGAGCTTGAATGTGAGATTTGTAATCTACATTTAGAAGGAAATTAATTTCAAACCGGGAGGGGAATATCTTGGAGAGAACTGGAATTCCACATCGGCCGGTCGGTCAGTCCGCGCACTTTCTGATGAAGATCTTGGTGAAAGGTGCAGGGCTGTAGTCAGTGACTGTCGTGTTAAAGTGTGACATTTACTGTACTAATTCATTACAATATACGGTTTAAAGATTTATGCAGCCTTGGTTTGGATGGAATGGATGAGGATTGCTGAGGGATAGACTAGAATGTTTTTAATCTTTTTAATCTGTCTTCCCTGTATGTGGGAGTATTGACGGTACAATGCACTGTTGTATATGATTCACCCTGTTTATAAAAGGGGGCAGGAATAAAATAACAGACGGGCTGCATAAAATGTTTGGTGGAGAAGTTTCTAGATCCCTTTGTCTAATGCTGCTCCAAGTTTGAAATTACCTGTTATCAAGTCCTTTCTTAACCTTGTGATATCATTCAGAGCATTCAAACTGCTGCTCAGGAACAGGGAGAAACAGGAGGTAGTCACTCAACTGCTCGATTCTGGGACACAGGAACAGGAGGTAGTCACTCAACTGCTCGATTCTGGGACACAGGAACAGGAGGTAGTCACTCAACTGCTCGATTCTGGGACACAGGAACAGGAGGTAGTCACTCAACTGCTCGATTCTGGGACACAGGAACAGGAGGTAGTCACTCAACTGCTCGAGACTTGGATACAGAGAAATCGGGAAGCTAGTGAGGCCCCAAATTTCAGTTCCTCATGAACAGGAGGAGGTGACTCACTACCCACCAGTCTGGGACACTGGGAGAAAAGGAAAATTGGCTTGTTACTAACAGAAATATCTGAATAAGTTGCGTGAGCAAGCCATTCAATCCTGCTCCAACATTCTTCAAAACCATTGCTGATCTGATTGTGATTCCCTCATTCCATTTTACAGAGATTCCTCTCTCTGCTGTCTCTGCTCCATTTGTTGGTCATGTTGCAGATTCAGATACTGTAACTACTGTCACCCTGTTTCATCCAGAATTGGGTCACCAAAGTCTCTGGTCTTCCTGAATTTCCACAGCAGTTTAAAACACAGCCTCCAGGAAACCATCCCCAGCACTTCCACGAGCGTACAAAACTAGAGTTAAGTCAAATGTCAGTAAAATGCAAGTGAGAAGCCTTGTCTGAATCACGAACAGTTGTGGGGATTCCTCATATTACTGAGCACATGAGCAGCAGAGAATGATTAACGCAGGCATTCAATGGATAGGCACAGAGAGAGTTACAACGATGTACCTCAAAACTGCTAAAACCCCACTCTCCAACATGGAGTACAGGGCAGGACACTGGGACACACACAGAGACAACACATGCACACAGACCCACACGGACACACAGACACATTAGCATTTTTTGGACATAACTAGATATGTTCTGCTTAATGATGGGATCAAGGCTAGTTGTGAGAAGGCAGGAGAATTGGCTTGAAAAGCATGTCAGCCATGGTCAGTAGCTCAGTAGCCTGGATGGGCCAAATGGCCTTTTATTCTGCTGTAATTATTTACGGTCTACGGTATATGCATTTGTCCGTGTTTGTGCGCATACCTGTGTGTGTGTGTCCGTGATTTTGTGTCTGTGTTTTTGTGCGTTTGAGTGTGTCTGTGTGCATATGTCTGTGTGTGTGTCTGAGTGTGTGTGTCTGTGTATGTTTGTGCTCCTCTGTATTTTCAGAAATGGAAATATCAATGTACATTTTTTTTAGTTTCTATTCTGTTTGACATTCACCTTTCCATCATAGTTTGAGGAACTTTGTTTTCGTCATGAATTTGTTGTTTTAACAAATGAAGGAAATCAACCTGACCTCTTCTGAGGATAACCCTGATGCAATGTGAGACCTATAACATTGGCCATATCATCAAACTGGTTGCACCGATAATTTGCTGTGACCAATGGAGCAATGGCAGTAGAAAATAAAACAGTTACCCAACAACCCAAGGAAGTCTGGACCAGTGAGCCTGACATCAGTGGTGGGTGAGTTGTTGGAGGGGACTCTGACGGATAGCCAATTGCATGCATTTTCAAAGGCAAGGATTGATTGGGGATAGTCATGGCTTTTTGCATGAGAAATCGCGTTGTACGAATTTGACTGAGTTTGTTAAAGAGGTGACAAAGCAGATTGATGAAGTCAGTGTTGTAGATGTTTTCCATACAGATTGGAACAAGTTGTTCGACAAGATTCTGCATATTAGGCAAGTTAGTAAGGTTAGATTACATGGGAACCAGCGCACCCAAGCCAATTGAATACAAAATTAGATTGAAGGGAGGAGAAAGAGGTTGGTAGAGGATTGCTTTTCAGACTGGAGGCCTGTTTTAAGGTACGAGGGGAAATAATTTAGAGGGAACTTAGATGCAATGTTTTCATACAGAGGGAGGTTTCCATATGGAATTATCTCCCAGAGGAAGTGGTGGAGTCTGGCATCTTGATGCTTATCTGAACAAGGAGGTTTAGATGAATATGAGCCAAATACTCTCACATCAGACTCGACCTAATGGGATATTTGGACAGCACTTACACATTTACAAGCTTTATGACTCTATAAGAGGGATGAACAGAAATTCTAAACAGGCATTTCAAGTGGGAATTCTCTTCCCCTCAATTTTGAGATGTATCTTTGTTTATATTTATTCAATGCTGAGTTAGTTAAATATTGGACAGAGAAGTGATTCTTGGATAATAGCACACAGACAGGAAAGTGGAGATGAGAACACAACTTGATCAGCCACAATCTTAGTAGAGAAGGCTCAAAGTGTGCAATGACCCACTCCTGCTCCTCAGTGCCATGTTTCTGTGTTCCATTCAGCCCATCAAACCTGCTATCCAGGAGCAATTAGAGGCTATTTACTCCTTTCACAGAAACAGAGGAGACCATTCAGCCCCTCAAAACTGTCAAACCCAGTTTGGTCTGGTTTTAAAATGTAGTAGGAAAACCCAAGGCTGGGGTATGAAAGAGGGTACTCATCACTCATAACTGAGCTTTCCCTTTCTGCAACCTGTGTTTCGTTTTTTGGTCAAGTTGCAGATCTAGTTTCACTGTGAATACAGCCCCCATTCATCACCCAGAGATGGTCCAGACAATCTTGTAATATTCATCAACAGACCATCCCGGAGAATAACAGCCTTTACTTTCCAATAATAGAATTGAGAAGGTCACAAACAGGGATATGTCAATTCATCCACAGCCTCCCACACCCCTCACCACCCCAACCCACAAGCAGATCTTCTCCCACAATAAGATCATAAGGTCTGATATCCTCTTTCGTGAGCACTTCGTGTCTGAACCCTCAACTCTGACTGGTCAAAAAGCATTCCCTGCCCCACACTGTGCCCAATTGATATGAGCAAAAGACGTGAACACAAAGCCTCATGGAAGAGTGACCGGCCCTGACATCAAGGCATCATTTAACTAAGGATGGTCTCAAGGAGCCTGAGCAGGATCGCACTTAATGGGAATGAGTTGTAAACTTCCCTGGTTAGAGTGATTTAAAGCATAACGCACAATGATTGTGGTTTGGGTACAAAAATCCATGCAGTCCTGGACAAATCTGCAAACGTTCCTCAAGGTAGCTTCCTTAGCACAAACATTTTCAGCTGCTTTATAATTGTCTTGCCCCCACCATAAGATTATAAGTGAGGGTGTTCACAGAAGATCACACAATATTCAGGAAAAAATGTCCCCCTTCTTCTCCTGAACTAGTCTGTGTCAATGTGCAGCAAGACCTGGACAACATTCAGGCGTGTGCTGTTGGAAGTATCGGTAACATTCATGCAACAGTGCTGTTGGACACTGCACACTTCCACAGATAAAATGAGGAGATTATTCACCTGCTCATGAAATTATTGGGGAAGTGTAGAGATTGCCTACTTAGTGCCTCCAACCAATTAAAAAGGAAGTGAAGGAGTCACGTGTTATGGACGACAGCAGAGCTCCTCAAAAATATTTGAAGGCTTTGGCCTCGACTCCATTAATAATTAAGTGTTCTGATACATGTACTTGGCAAAAAGGAAAGATCAGACACAGGTTCTCAGATGCAGTTCGCCAATCGAGGAGGGAAAATAAATCCAGTGAAAATTTAGAGAAAGTTGCAGCCAGGAGACTTTCACTGAAGTGTCCAACTCTGTGGAGACCTCAATAGTTTCTGGTGTTACTGAGAAACCAAAACACTTCTTGTAATGTGGCTGCCTGAACTGCACACAGTATTCTATCTATGGCTTAACCAATGGCATGTTTAACTCATATTTTGTCGCCTCGATGAATAAACACTATGCCTATAGTCCCATGTGATTTCTTAAATGGCTATTATACTGTCCAGTCACGTTCACGGATGTGTGGAGAAACACCCTCTGACGTCCCTAGTGTTCTGTTATTCATTGAATTCTTCTGTCTGGTTACTTCTTACAAAGTGCATCACCTCATATTTATCAGGGTTCCATTCCATCTGCCATTGATCTGACCATCTGACCATTCCACCTGTATTTTCCTGTAACATAAGGCCTTCCTCCTCACTGCCAACCACCTGGCCAATCTTTGTGTCAAACACAAAATTACTTATTATGCTTAGCTCCCACCCCCCACCGCCCCCTCCGCATTCACATTTACATCATTTATGCATACCACAAATAATTTGATACACTGCACTGCTCGCTGTGGTACACCACCAGACACTGGTCTATCTCTACCACCTTTCCAGTAACTTGGGACCACATAGCTGTTCTCCAGTCCTCTAGCACCTCCATTGTGTGGTCAGATTCGACTAAAGCATTTAGGTCAGGACATTTCCTCTCCTGTCTCCAACAGCATCCTGCGATACAACTCATCTGGACTTTACATTATCCAAAACCATCAATCCCAACTTGCATCTTATATCAAACTGTTCGAGAGTTTCCCAGTCCATCTTCTTGAATTCTGTACCTGCATCTTCCTTATCCCAACAAAAGCAGATGTGAAGCTCTCGTGTTACAGTCTATCAATGATCCCCAGTTTCACATACTGATTACCCACTTAGTTTCGAAATGGATCCGAATTTTACCCTGGTTATTCAGCAATGGAAGATATCTGAACAATGCTGGAATTGATCTCAGCCAAACTGCAGAAGCATGACCAGGAGATCCAGCATATGAGGCCACATGTCGTGGAGGTGCAAGAGTGGAATGCGGCTTAGGAAACCATGGCGGAATCCTCAGCTGTTCGGGTCAAAGCCCTAGAATGTTAGGTCCAGGCCTCAGTAGAGAAGGTCGAGGACCTCGAAAATTGGAGCTGTCAGAAGAACATCAGCTTGGTCAGGCTGCCGGAACGGGAACAAGAATGCCAGCTTGTCAGCTTCTTGGAACAATGGCTCACACAATTTATGAAACTGGAAGTCAGAGCAGACTGGGTGAGCGTTGAGCGGGCCCACCGGGTCGCAGTGTGTAGGTCCAGATTGGACCAGTATCCCTGTCCGGTCTTTGTGCAACTCCAGCACGATAGAGAACAACAGGTGCTGGAAGCTTCTTGAGCCGTGGGGCATGTCGTATAATTAAGGGGAGAATTTAACTGACGTATGGACCCCGAGGTGGATAGGATGTCGAGGGGTATGGGAGGTTTATCCCCACCACCCAGGCAGCTGGTGGACCTGAACAGGTAGCTGGGTTGGTAGATGTGTGAGATGTCTTCACCCTGAAGATAGGGACTTCACCTTTTTTTCTAACCCACATAAATGCTATACTAGGATTGGCATGTTGTTTGCCTCATTGGTCTTTTCAAATTCGATGCTGTCCTTTAGAATTGGGAACGATTTCTGATCATGTGGCAGTATACATGGAGGTCAAGGATGGTGGTGATGGGACAGACTCACGGCACTGGCACGTGGATCCTTTCCTCCTGAAGAATAGCAAATTCACTAAGTATTTTTTTATGGAATTTAATTTGTTTTGGAACATGAACTTGTGCACCACCAGTAATCCGACGGTGCTCTGGGAGACTGCCAAAGCCTATACAAGGGATTTGATTATTTCTTACTCGGTGACTCAGAAGCGGCAGAAGGGAGAACAGCATCATATGCTTGAGGCTCGGCTGAAGAGAGCTGACACACCATATTTTGTCAGGCCGTCTATAACTGAATTGCAGCCCTCCGGACTGCTCTGAATGCTGCACTCGCCCAGAGAGCAAAGAGAGAGATTTCCTTTGCAAAACAGAAGTTATTCGAGCATGGTGATAACCAGGTAGATATTCGGCGTACTTGGCCAGAAAGAAGATTGCTGTTATTATCACCCGCGATCCCAAAAAGATTAATGCAACATTCAGGAAGCAACATTCTGGTTGTTCCATTCAGCGGGCTGGGAGGACAGATTGGCGACGATGGAGTCCTTTATTAAGACCTTGGATCTCCCAGGTGTAAGTTCAAAGCAGGCATCTCTTTAGAATGCCCCTCTCATAATCAGAGAGATACAGGAGACAATGAGGCAGCTCCAGAGTGGTAAAGTCCCCGGCCCAGATGGACTTTCAGAGTGAGATTTAGAAGGAGTTCATTGACATGCTGGCTGGGCCAGTGTTGGATATGTCCAATTATTCGTACAGTCAGGACTGCCTCCCATCCTCTTTGAGAGAAGGAAATATTCATCTTATTCTCAAGAGAGGGAAAGTCACAGAGCATTGCACTTTGTATGTGGCTATTCATTATTAAACGTGGACTTCAAAATTTTGTCGAAAATGCTGGCTTTGAAGGTCCATTGTGAAAGAGGATCATTTTTATTAGGGGCCGTAGGTCCTCTGATAATATTAGAAGAGTGCTAAATATGGTTCCAGTCTGCCAGCAAGGTTCGATTCCAGGTACGGTAATCTCCCTGGATGCAGAGAAATCATTTGACCGGATGGAGTAGATGTGCATCTTTTATGTCCTTGAATGGTTTGGTCTTGGAGGGGTCTTCGCCAGGTGGGTGGCAGTGTTATATAGTGACCTGAAAGCAGCGGATTTCACTAATGGTATAAGGTCTGACAATTTTAGTATTGACAGTGGCATCCAACAAAGTTGCCCCTTTTCACTGTTATCAATTACATTAATGATTGAGCCGTTGGCATCCGGGGCGACGCCAATATCACTCACAAGGACGTAGGACCAGGAAGGAATAAGATCAGATGGCGTTCCTCTCTTTCTTACTAACCCAATGATATCTGTGTCCTGTTTAATACGAATGATTAATTTATTTGGATCTTTCTCAGGGTATAAAATCAATTTTATGAAATCGGAGGCAATCCCTGTTGGGGGTCTTCTTGGAGTACCAGACCTTGGGTGGAATCTGATTCCCTCCAGATGGTCACAAGGAGGTTTAGGTATTTTTATCATCCAAGCCTTCCATTAATTATATAAAGCTAACTTCGTGCAGTTGCTAGAGAATATAAGACTCGATCATCCAATATTCTGTTTGGGTTATCTCTGGTTAAAATGAATGTCCTTCCTTGTTTATGACACCCCATGCTAATTCTCCCTTTGACGCTGCCAAGGCAGGCGCTACGGAGGATTAACAGTTGGCTTTGATCTGTCATCTGGCTTCACAGATGGCCTCCTATTAACCTGGACAAATTGCAGCTTCCACAGTGAATGGGGACGTGTAGATTTTCCATAGTTTAAGAAATATCAACCAAGTTCCTTGCTTTCCGATGTGGCTGATTGGACTTGTCAGGACCCATGGTCAATTTGGCTGGACATCCAGGCCTTCTAGGCAAATTGTCCCCTCATTAATCTTTTGTTAATGGACAAGATGAGGACTGTTATGGAGAATTTCAGAAACCGATTGTCCTTAACACAGTGAAAGCATGGAGAATGTTGGGACAAGTTGAGGGCACTTTACAAAACAAAAACTTCGGCTTTCACTCCCATTGTAGGAATGGTAGGATTCCAGCCTGGATTTATGGATTCTGGCTTTCGGCTCTGGGAGTCCAGATGAGTTTCCTGTTTGGGAGAATTTTTTGACAGGGAGTTCATGATGAATTTTGAGCAGCTGAGCCAGGAATATGAGGTATCTCGGAGGGACCTCTTTTGTTACTTTCAGCTTCAGGACTTGATATAGAAAAAAACTATATTAATGGTTCGTCTCTGTAAGTCAGATATGGAGACGAGAGTGCTTCAGAGTACGGGCACTCTCTCGTTCAGCGTCTTCTGTCATTTATTAGGAGGTAGTGTCTCAAAGGACATTGACCCTGTTACAACAGCACAGGAAGAGGCTATTCAGACCCTGGAGCCCGATATACAGTTATGGGAGGAGGCCAGCCAGCTCCTCGAGTCGATAACACTGGCCCAGAGTAGGCCATGCAGCACCAATATCCTGTTATGCAGCAATAGGATCAGTCTATTCAGCCTCCTCAAGTCTGTAACATAGGAACTGGAAGAGGGACTGGAGATTGGTACACTGGGATACCAGGAGTCCCATCGAGTCTGTTGCAAGGGAATTGGGGAAGGATGCAACCTATAGGTTATCTTATTGGAAAGGAGAAAGACGTTTACCTCACGTGTCTCGTGTATGGGAACAGAAGAAGGCCAATCATTCCGTCAGTCCTATATATCAGGGATGCAGGAGAGACCAGCCTGTGATGGAGGAATATGATAAGGAGTTTTCAGCCCCTCAAACTGTGACACAGCAACAGGAAGGTTGCATAAGCCCTCACGACTCTTACGCATGAACAGGAGGAGGAAAGGCAAACCATCGAGAATGTGATGTGGAACACCAGAAAGACATCAGCCCACCGACTTTGTGCACAAGGAAGAGAATGAGTCCATTCAGCGACTCAGACCTCTTACAGAGCAATCAGAGCAGGTCATTTCACGCCATGTGCCAATTACACAGGATTGCAGCAAACAAAGAGATTATAGAGCAGTAAGAATTTAGAATTATCACCTTCACGATGGAATATCGTCGTGAGAAAACTGTTCAAACCTAAGAAATATTGGTAAAGTCCATTATTCAGGAATTAATGACAACAAATTTGCAAAGTCAAACCACAATCCAACAGAATCAACATGATTTCGATCATGGGGATCCGAGAGATGAAATATTTGGACTTCCATAAGGCTCTGCACAAATGATTAATCTGCAGAATAAGATCGTTTAGGATTAAAAGTAATTTATCAGCTTGGTACAGGCTTAGTGAAGCTACAAAATGTAGTGAGATGGAAAAATATGGGTAATTTTCTGTTGGCAAAATTCAACTTTTAGGAAACCATATGTCTTGGTTCCCATGCCCCAACTATTTACAATCTATACTCTTAAGTAGTTGAGAGGATAGAACATGTTATAACCAATTAACAGATGACACTAACTCAGGTGCGAAATTGCAATGAAGACGTAAGAAGTTAGAAAATGTATATGGATAGGTTGGGGCAAGATTTGACAGAAGAAACTGAACAACGAAAGTATGAGTGTATCCGTTTGGATCAGTGTAGCAGAAAGGCAAATTATTATCCAAATGGAGAGAGACTTCTAAATGATTAGGTGCAGGGGGATCTGACGGTCCGCGTCCATACTATAGAATACTCCGATGTAGGTACAGCAGATAATAAGAATGGCAAGTGCAACTTTGGCATTTATTTCTAAAAAAGTGGATTATAAAGGGAGGGAGGTGTGAGATCGCAACTGAGTAATGTGTGCAGTCTTGGTGTCCTGACTGTAGGAGGTATGTATTTCCCATGGAGGCAGTTCAGAAGTGGTTTACTCGATTTACTCCAGAGATGTGGAGTTTGTCCTCTGAAGAGAGATTGAGCAGTTCAGGCCAATACTGCCTGGAGTATAGAAAAATGAGAGGAGATGTCGGAGGTCTGGACGATGTTAAAGGTGATTGACAATGTAGATGTGAAGTGGATATTTCCTCATGTGGGACAATCTCGAACGATCCTAAAACCATAGTTTTAGGATGAGGTGGTGGAGAAATGAAACAGGGGTGAGGAGAACCTACTTCTGTCACAGGGTTGGGAATCAGTGTAATTCACTGCCTGAGAGTGCAGTAGGTGCTGGGATATTGAGTAACTGAAGGAAGATGGAGATCGGACAAGAACGTGGAACTGAGGCCACAATGACATCAGCTATGATTGCATTCAATGTCGGAAGAGGCCTGAGGGGCTGGATTACCGAACTGATGCTCCTCGTTCTTATTCAGCGCTTTGAATGTGTTACACATAAATGGGGGAGGACTGGTTATCAGACAGGAAGCAGGCACTCTGGATAAATCAGCCTTAGTCAGTTTGACAGAACGTCACCAGAGGAGTCACACAGTGACCAGTGCTTGGTCCACAGCTCTTTCCAATCTGTATCAATGATTAAGAGGAGTGGAACAAATGTACTGTAATTATGTATGCCGATTAAACTAAGATAAACAGGAAACTAAATTATCAAGGGAAGGTGCAGAGTCTTGAATTGGATATAAAAGTTTAGCCAATGGGATTAAAGATAATATATAATCTGTCATTTTCTTTAGGAAGAATGGTTGGTAGTATGTTACTGAAACGGAAAAAATACTACAGGACTTAGTGATGCAGTGTGTACTGGAGGGTTCATTCTGACCCGATCAGACACGGGAAGTGTTGCTCCATCTTCCTGATGTTCCCAGGGACCCCATCTGTCACCCACTCCTGCCTGGAAAGTTCGGGATCATAGAAGCTGTGGGAAACAGTGACCCTAACAGCCACTGGCAGAACCGTCCTCCCGCTGGTGTGAAGCTGCAGGTCGTGTTGAAGGAGGTGACACCACTCTGTGACCAGCTCCTTGTTCAATCAGTGTCCGCTCAGACTCTGCTCCTGAGTTAAATGTAACTTGCGAAGCTGATCCTGGAAAACGCGGTGTGGATTCAGCAGAACCCTTTCCCCAAGGACACTCACTCCGTGGTTTCCGATCTTCCTCTCTGTGCACGCTCTGCTCCATTTTTTGTTCATCTTATAGATGCAGGTGTTGTAACTACAGTCCCTATGGTCCATCCAGAGTTGGGTCGCCAAATCCTCAGGTCTCCCTGAATGTCTGAGCACAACCTCTAGCAAACCATCCACTAAATTTACAATAACACGAATCAGTCAGAAGCCCCTCAGCTACAAGTTCGATGCCAGCTCTTTTACAATTATACTCGAGAGGTTTCCTCCTGTTACTGACGACACAATCATCTGAGAGGGACAAGCACAGGTGTTCAGTGGACACGCACAGTCCAAGGTTCAAAGGCGTGTCGAAAGCTGCCAGAAACCCTGTCCATGGGTCACCACATAAGGCATACTGGGAAGTTACAATAGCCCAGAACACACACACACCTGTCCATGGATCACCGTATGGGGCACACCGGGAAGTGTACAATAGCACAGGACACACAGACACCTATCCATGGATCACCATATGGGGCACACCGGGAAGTGAACAATAGCCTAGGACACACACACCTGTCCATGGATCACCACATGGGGCACACCTGGAAGTGAACAATAGCCCAGCACACACACACCTCCTTGTCCATGGATCACCACATGGTGCACACCGGGAAATGAACAATAGCCCAGCACACACACACACACCTGTACATGGATCACCGTATGGGGCACACCGGGAAGTGTACAATAGCACAGGACACACACACCTGTCCATGGATCACCACATGGGGCACACCTGGAAGTGAACAATAGCCCAGCACACACACACCTCCTTGTCCATGGATCACCACATGGTGCACACCGGGAAATGAACAATAGCCTAGGACACACACACCTGTCCATGGATCACCACATGGGGCACACCTGGAAGTGAACAATAGCCCAGCACACACACACCTCCTTGTCCATGGATCACCACATGGTGCACACCGGGAAATGAACAATAGCCCAGCACACACACACACACCTGTACATGGATCACCACATGGTGCACACCGGGAAATGAACAATAGCCCAGCACACACACACACACCTGTACATGGATCACCACATGGGGCACACCGGGAAGTGAACAATAGCCCAGCAAACACACACCTCCCTGTCCATGGATCACCTCATGGGGCACACTGGGAAGTGATGAGAAGCCAAACACACACACACCCTGCCCATGGAGCAGTACATGAGATACACCGGCAAGTGAGCAACAGTCAAACACATAAACCCCTGTCCATGGATCACCACATGGGGCACACCATGCAGTGAACAACAGCCCAGCACACACCTCCCTGTCTATGGAGCATGATATGTGACACACCAGGAAGTGAGCAACAGTCAAACACACACCCCTGTCCAAGGAGTACCACATGAGACGCACCACGAAGTGAACAACAGCCCAGCACCCACCTCCCTGTCTATGGACTACCACATGGAACACACCTGGAAGTGAACAACAGCCCAGCACACACACCCCTGTCTATGGAGCACCACATGGAACACACTGGGAAGTGAACAGCAGGCTGACACATACCATTTCATTGTTTCTGAGCTTCGCAATGCAAGCTTTCAATACACTAGGGAGCCAAATGGGACCCACAGCCGGGACGTACAGGAGACCACAAGCCATACGTTTTGCACATTGTTTCTGACCTTCATCATGATTTCCCCGGCATTCCAGGTATATGAGCACCAACGGCCAGGTTAAGGTACAGAAGGACGGATATTCATTTTATAACTGGATGATTACTTGATCGACAAGTTCAGTAAACGTGGCTCTTCTCAGACAAATGGGATTAACTGGATGAGTAGTACTTTCTCAGGTCCAATAACAAAAATAAGAATATAAAGTAAATGTGGTGACAAATCAGCTGAAACGCACGTCACAGAATCACACGTCACACCATAATCCAGATGATATATCTGTGCAGCATGTAGCAGTGTTCAGACCAGGCTAGTGTACTGCTCAATACAACCCAGCAATCTGTGCAGACCACACCAGTCCATGAACTGCCTCTCCAACACTGGGAGCTATGCATTGAACAGCAGTGAATTGTTATGTAAACCAGGAGCATTTACCCTCCCAGCATGTAGTGCAGTGTACGCCACCCCAGGGCATGGATCTGTAAACCAGGAGTAGTTACTCTCCCAGCATGTAGTGCAGTGTACGCCACCCCAGGGCATGGATCTGTAAACCAGGAGCAGTTACCCTCCCAGCATGTAGAGCTGTGTACACTGCCCCAGTGCATTGTTCAGTAACACTGTTAGATCACTGTCCAGCGAGGGGAAACCTGCAGTCCATGCTGGAAGTGACGGGATGTGCAACTCCAATCCATTTGCAGCTCCATATCTCCATTGTATCAATGGATGTAGAATATCTCAAGAGGAAGGAGGAAAATGACTTAGGGTTAACTGGGCAAGGATCAGATAAGGCTCTAGAGGGTTACAAGGTAGTCAGGAATGAAGTGAAGAATAATCTCAGGAGAGCGAGAAGCGGGCATGAAAAAGACTTGGTTAATAGGATTAAAGTAAAACTTAAGATGTTCTATACTTTTGTGATGAACAAGATGATGGATTTAGTGAGGGTAGGGCTCATCAGGATAGTGGAGGGCACTTGTACCAGGGGTCGAAGGAGATAGGGGAACATAGAACATAGAACACTACAGCGCACTACAGGCCCTTCAGCCCTCGATGTTGTGCCAACCTGTCATACCAATCTGAAGCCTATCTAACTTACACTATTCCATGTACGTCCATATGATTGTCCAATGACGACTTAAATGTGCTTAAAGTTGGCGAATCTACTACTGTTGCAGGCAAAGCATTCCAAAGCTCTCTCTTTAGGTCTTTCCTGGCTACCTTGTAACCCTCAAGTGCCCGAACTGAGCCTTCACATCCCATCCTAACATAAGTCACCGTCTTCCTCTTGACCAGAGATTCCACTTCATTCGTAAACCACCGCTAACACACTCTACAGCTTCCTCCCTGCCTGACAGGTACATACATATCAAGGACACACAGTCGCTTTTCCTTGAGTAAGCTCCACATTTCTAATGTGCCCATCCCCAGCAGTTTCCTTCCCCATCATATGCTTCCTAAATCTTGCCTAATGGCATCGTAATTGCCTTTCCCCCAGCTGTAACTCTTACCCAGTGGTATACACCTATCCCTTTCTATCACTAAAGTAAACGTAACAGAATTGTGATTGCTATCACCAAAGTGCTCACCTACATCCAAGTCTAACACCTGGCCGGGCTCATTACCCAGTATCAAATCTAATGTGGCTTCGCCCCTTGTTGGCCTGTCTATATACTGTGTCAGGAAGACCTTCTGCACACACTGGACAAAATCTGACAAAACACTATCGTGTTCCCGTTCAATATTTCAAAATTTGAAGTTCCCCATTACATCTACCCTGTCGCTGTCACTCCTATTGAGAATCATCTTTGCTATCCTTTCCTCTACATCTCTGGAACTATTCGGCGGCCTATAGAAAACTCCCAACTGGGTGACCTCTCCTTTCCTGTTTCTAACTTCAGCACATACCACCTCAGTTGACGAGTCCTCAATCATCCTTTCTGCAACTGCAATACTGTCCTTGACCAACAATGTAACATCTCCCCCTCTTTTACCATCTTCTCTGTTCTTACTGAAACATCTAAATCCTGGAACCTGCAACAACTTTTCCTGTCACTGCTCTAACCATGTCTCCAAAATGGCCACAACATAGAGGTTCCAGGTACCAACCCATGCTGCAAGTTCACCCACCTTATTCCGGATGCTCCTGGCGTTGAAGTAGACACACTTCAAACCAACTTCTTGCTTGCCGGTGCCATCTTGCGTCCCTGAAACTTGATTTTAGACCTCCCTACTCTCAACCCTTTCTATACTTGAACCACAATTTTGGTTCCCATCCGCCTGCTGGATTAGTTTAAACCGACCCCAATAGCCTTAGCGAATTCCACTCCCCCCCCAGGATATTGGTACCCCTCCAGTTCAAATGAAGCCAATCCTGCTTGTAGAGGTCCCATCTACTCCAGAAAGAGCCCCAATTATTCAAGAATCCAAAACCCTCCCTCCTGCACCATCCCTTCAGCCACGTGTTCACCTTCTCTCTCCCTATTCCTTGCCTCACTAGCAGGTGGCACGGGCAAGAAACCAGAGCCAATAACTCTGTTCGTCCTAGCTCTAAGCTTCCATCCTAGCTCCCTGAATTTCTGCCTTTAATCACCATCTCTCTTCCGACCTATGTCGTTGGTGTCTATGTGGACCACGACTTGGGACTGCTCCCTCTCCCCCTTAAGGATCTCCAAAACACGATCAGTGACATCACGAACTCTGGCACCTGGGAGGCCACACACCAACCGTGAGTGTCTCTCGTCCCCACTGACCCTCCTATCTGTCCCCCTAACTATGGAGTCCCCAGTGACTACTGCTCAGCTCCTCTTCCCATTTCCCTTCTGAGCAGCAGGGACAGACGCTGTGCCAGATCCCTATACCCCACTGCTTTCCCCTGGTAAGTCCCCGCTATAGTATCCAAAATGGTATATTAATTGTTGAGGTGAATGGCCACAGGGGATCCCTGCACTGCTTGCCGGTTCCCTTTCTGTCCCCTGATTGTAACCCATTTACCTTTTTCTAGTACCTGAGGAGTGATTACCTCCCTGTAACTCCTCTCAATAACACCCACTGCCTCCCGAATGATCCGAAGTTCTCGCAGCTCCAGCTCCAATTCCCTAACGCGGTTTTCAAGGAGCTGGAGTCAGGTGCACTTACAGCAGATGTAGGCAGCAGGGACATTGGTGGTGACCCTTACCTCCCACATTCTGCAGGAGGAACATTCAATTGCCCTCGCCTCCATTCCCACTAGTCTAAATTCCCAAAGAGACTGTTGAAAAAAAAGGAATAAAAAACTCGTTAACTTTCCAAGCTGTGGCACAGGTACTTTGATTTTGGTTAGAGGAGGAGGATTATAACAGATTATAAGGCAAGGTTAGCTTTTCTGGGTGTTTGGTTTAATTCACAAACGGGTTCATTGCTGTGTCGTAACAGCATACTTAGAACATTGTGTTCAGTTCTGGTTGCCTTGTTATAGGAAAGATGTAGAAGCTATAGTGAGGATGCAGAGGAATCCCAAGGGATCAACAGAAATTTTGGCACACACCACACGATCGAGTGAAATATTGAGGAAGACACCACGTGAAAAATAAATACTGGCAGATTCTGCATGTCTGTATAAAAGTCAATGTGTCAGTGTTTATGGTGTGTCTGTACTGATGTCTGTATATCTGCGTGTGCACATGCATCAGTGTATTGGCATTTCTCTCTGTGTGCTTTCGTATTTGTATGACTGCACCAATTTCGATGTGTGTCTGTGCAACTATATGCATATCTTTGTGTATCTGCGTTTCTCTGTGCATATCCGTGTGCACAGCGGATCTGCCAGCCTCTGTGGTGTTTAAAGTTATGCAAAGTCCGCCTCTGCTGGCCTTCACACTCTACTGCATTGATGGCAATGGAGGGAGAAAACCATAAGGGATTCAGTCTAGGAAGTGGGGAGAGGAAGGTAGATCATAGCACCATCCAAACTGACAGAACCATCTGCACATGCACTACAACACACACAGTTGGGTATAGGGAGGATCATAATTGTACTGAGGACACTCAGAGTGGCGAATGCTCCTGAGTAATATCTGTGCTCTCTCTGCAATTTGAAAGTGATTTGTCTTTGAAGATTATTCGTTACACAGAGTGTACACCTTAAAGAATAATTCCACTGCAACTGCATCCAAGCAACGCTGACCAAGTAATCAGTAAGGTGATGCGATGAATTTATTACATGTTCTTTAAATTGAAATATTTTATAATTCACCCCTAAAAGGCGTAAGTGAGAAATGTTTGAAAAGTCCTGAAACTGACCCAGAGGTGATGGTAATATATCTAGGTATCAGACAAAACTGTTCTGTGCATCCAAAGATATTTGCAAAACCAAACAGACGTGCAATGTGAGAGATTCACAGTATTTGCTGTCCTCTGATCGAGAAAAAAACTAACACTTGTGCAGTGGCATGGAGCTACCAGCAGAGGGTGGTATTGTATGACTATAACCTTAACAGGGACAGACGTAGAGGTGGAAGAGAGGAGTAAGGGTTTATCTCAATTTCAATGGATTTACCCCCAAAATCACAGAGCCATCATTTCACAGAGACGCACACAAACATACATAGACACATTAAACACACAACACACATACATACCGATATGGACACTTACACACAAACACATGCACACGCCCGCACCGCACACAGACACCGTGTTTTCTTTAAGATAGAGATAAGTATGTTTTTCATGAATAAGGGAATCAATGGTCAGTTGGTGAAGGCAGGAGAATGTGGCTGAGAAAAATTTTAACTGTGATCAAACGGCACAGCAGATCCAAGGGGCTAAATGGCCTAATTCTGTTCTAATTTCCTATTTTGTGAATGGATTCATTTTGGAAGTCGAATTTGAATGCAGATTACTGGGTCAAATGTAGGATTCGTAGCAGTGTGGAGGAACAAACGGATCTTGGGCTCCATGTCTGTCGGTGTCTCAGTTGCCACCTAAGTTGATAGGGTTGTTAAGAAGGCGTATCGTGTGTTGGTTTTCATTAGCAGGTGGACTGAGTTGAAGAGCCGCAAGATTATGCTGCAGGTCTATAAAGCTCTGGTGAGACCAAATTTGAAATGTTCTGGTCGCCTCAGTAAAGAAAGGATATGGAAGCTTTCGAGCGAGTGCAGAGGAGATTTACCAGAATGCTGCCTGTACTAGAGGGCTGGTCTTATGAAGGAAGGTTGAGGGAGCGATGGCTTTTCTCATTGGAGTAAAGAAGGATGAGAGGTAACTTGATAGAGCTGAACAAGATAGTGAGAGTTACAGACAGAGTAAATAGCCAGAGACTTCCTCCCACGAATGATTGTCACGAGGTGAGCATAATTTTAAGGTGTTTGGAGAAAGGTTTTGGAAGATGTCAAAGGCAGTGAAACACCAACCCCCCGTCCCTCTCCCCACAAACCGGGTCCCAGGTACCGTCAGACAGCTGTACTAACCACTGAGGTATCTGTGCCTCTCCCCATCCCCCCCAAACTGGGTCCCTGGTACTGTGAGACAGCAGTGCTAACCACGGAGACACCATGTCCTCCTCACCCTGCCCCAAAACCTGGTCCCTGGTACTGTGAGACAGCCGCGTTAACCACTGAGACATCATGCCCCCCTCCCCCTCCCCCAAACCGGGTCCCTGGTACTGTGACACAGCCGTGCTAGACACTGAGACACCATGCCACCCCTCCATATCCCCCCCAAACCGGGTCCCTCGTGCTGTGAAACAGCAATGATAACCACTGAGACAACATGCCCCTCCCCTCCCCACCCCCCGAGATCGGGTCCTTGGTACAGTGAGACAGCCGTACTAACCACTGAGACACCATGCACACCCTCCCCCTCCCCCCAAACCGGGTCCCTGGTACTGTGCGACAGCCGTGCTAACCACTGAGAAACCAGCTCCCCCCCCCCCCCCGCCAGAACCAGGTCCTTGTACTGTGAGGCAGCCGTGGTCACCACTGAGACACCATGCCCCCTTCCCCTCCCCTCAAACCGGGTTCCTAGTGCTGTGATACAACCATGCTCACCACTGAGACACCATGCCCCCCTCCCCTCCCCCCAAACCGGGTCCCTAGTACTGTAATACAGCCATGCTCACCACCGAGACACCATGCACCCCTCCCCTCCCCCGAAACCGATTCCCTGGTACTTTGAGACAGCCGTGCTAACCACTGAGACACTCTGCCCCCTCCCCCTACCCCCACACCAGGTCCCTGGTACTGTGAGACAGCCGTGCTAACCACTGAGACACCATGCCCCCTCTCCCTCCCCCCAAACCGGGTCCCTGGTACTGAGAGACTGCCGTGCTAATCACTGAGACACCATGGAACCCTCCCTTCCTCCTGTCCCTCAATCTGGGTCCCTGGTACTGTGAAACAACCATGCTAACCACTGAGACACAATTCCCCATCCGCGCCCCCTCCCCCCAAATGGAGTCACTGTGCTTGGTAATACTGGGGAAATGTAAATAAATGTGATGAGCTTAGAGCTATGATGTTTTGGCCATAACAGAGACATGGGTTTCTCAGGGGCAGAAATGATTGCTGGATGTTCCAGGGTTTAGAACATTTAAAAAGAATAGGGAGAGGGTAAAAAGAGGAGGGGGTATAGCACTGCTAATCAGAGAGGGCATCACAGCTACAGAAGTTAACATTATCGAGGAAGGTCTGCCTACTGAGTCAGTATGGGTGGAAATTAGGATCAGTAAGGCAGCAATCACCTCAGTAGGGGTTAAATACAGGCCCCCCAATAGAAGCAGGGAGATTGAAGAAAGCATAGGTCGGCAGAGTTTGGAAACGTGTGAATGAAAAAGGGTAGTTGTAATGGGTGACTAACTTTCCCAATATTGAATGTTGAATGGAACCTCCTTCCGGCAGATGGTTTGGAAGGAGCTGTTTTTGTAAGGTGTGTTCAAGAAGGTTTCCTAACTCAGTACGTTGACAGGCCGACGAGCAGAGAGACCATTTGGGATTTGGTGCTCGGCAATGAGTTGGGGCAGGTGTCAGATCTTGCGGTGTGAGAGCATTTTGGTGATAGTGTCCACGACTGCCTCATCTTCTACATAGCCATGGAAAAGGAGAGAAGCAGGCACAATGGAAGGATATTTAGTTGGGGAACAGGAAACTATGATACTATCATACTGCGATGCGAAGCATGCACTGGGAGCAATTGTTCCATGGAAAGGGCACGATAGACATGTGGAGACTGTTTAAGGAACAGTTGTTGCGAGTGATGCATAAATGTGTTCCTCTGAGACAGGTAAGAAGGTATAAGATAGAGTAACCTTGGATGACGAGAACGGTCAAAAGAAAGAAGGCAGCTCATGTAAGGTGAAGGAAGCAAGGGTCTTGCTCAGCTCGAGAGGATTACAGGCAGACGAGGAAGGAGCTCAAAAATGGCCTGAGGAGAGCCAGGAGGGAGCAGGAAAAAGGCTTGGCAGGAATGATTAGGGCGAATCTAATGGCATTTTGCACATATGTGAGAAATAAGAGAATGATCAAAGCAAGAGTATGGACGATCAGGGATAGCTTAGGGAACTTGTGGATAGAGTCTGAGGAGGTAGGGGAAGCCCTAAATGAGTTTTTTGCTTCTGTCTTTATGAAAGAAAAGGACTTTGTAGTGAATGAAACCATTGAGGAGCAGGTAATCCTGCTGCAACAGATAAATTGAGGAAGCTGATGTGTTGAAAATGTTGTCAAACATTAATATTAACAAGTCGCCAGGGCCAGACCAGATTTGTCCTCGGCTGCTATGGGAAGTGAGAAATGTGATTGCTTCGCATCCTCGCTCTCCACCGGATTCGTACCGGAGGACTGGAGGGAGACAAATGTAATTCATCTCTTCAAGAAAGGACATAGGGAAATCCGCGGAAATTACAGACCAGTTAGTCTCACGTCTGCCATCTGTAAGGTGTTAGAAAGGATTCTGCGGGATAGGATGTATGACCATCTGGAAGAGCATGGCTTGATTAAATGCAGTCAGCACGGCTTTGTGAGGGCAGGTCATGCCTCACGAATCTTATTGAGTTCTTTGAGGATGATACTACAAAAGTTGATGAGGGTCGAGCTGTGGATGTTGTGTATCTGGACTTCAGCAAGGCATTTGATAAGATTCCCCAAGGTAGGCTCGTTCAGAATGTCAGGACGAATGGGATACAGTGAAATTTAGCTGTCTGGATATAGAATTGGCTGGTCGACAGAAGACAGCGAGTGGTTGTGGAAGGAAAATATTCTGCCTGGAAGTCAATGGTGAATGGTGTTCCACAGGGCTCTGTTCTTGGGCCTCTACTCTTTGTAATTTTTATTAATGACTTGGATGAGGAGATTGAAGGATGGGTTAGCAAGTTTGCAGAGGACACAAAGGTTGGAGGTATCATTGACAGTATACAGGACTGTTGCAGGCTGCAGCACGACATTGCCAGGATGCAGAGATGGGCTGAGAGGTAGTAGATGGAATTTAAACTGGATTAATGCGAGGTGATGCATTTTGGAAGATCGAACTTGAAAGTTGAGTACAGGACTAAAGGCAGCATTCTTGGCAGTGTGGAGGAACAGCGGGATCTTGGTGTGCAGGTACATAGATCCCTTAAAATTTCCACCCAGGTGGACAGGGTTGTTAAGAAAGCATATGGTGTTTTTGGCTTTCATTAACAGGTGGATTGAGTTTAAGAGCCGTGAGATCTTGTTGCAGCTCCATTTACTCATACTCCAACACTGGGTTCTCCTGCTTTTGCATATAACGATACTAATTCTGCCATTTCCTCATATCCCAGTATGATTCTCTCATTTTCTGATGCCCGAGTTCAAATCTCGCATTTAGGTGTGCCCTACACTAATTCTACATTTTAATGGTGACTTGCACCAAATATCTAATTTAGGTCCACCCCGCACTACTTCTTCCATTAACTATGTAGCTGCAATGATTCTCCCATGTCGTGGTCCACTGCTGTAATTCTCCAATTTTGGCGTTTACTGCATCAAATTCTCAAATTGCCAATTCTGCATTAATCCACCCTTTCGTCATGAACTGAAGAAACTCTCCCACTGAGTATTGCCTTGCCCCAACTCTCCTGTGTTGCTGTTTCCTGACATACATATTCCACATAATGGTTTACTGCTCAAAGTTTTTTCATTATTGGCGCCCTGCATCGAATGGCCACTTTCCTGCACTTTACAACATTTCTCCGACTTACTGATTCCTGCCTGTGTTCTCCCATTTAACTATGCTCTGTTCCAACTCTGCATGCTTTAAGCACCCCACACCAATTCTCGAAATCAATATTGCCTGAAACAATTCTCATATTCATTGATACCCAAACCAACTTCTCCCAGTGTGGAGAATGCCACTCTGACTCTCTGAGATAGTGGTGCCATACCGCAATTCGCTGTTAAGGTTCCACTGTGCAATTTCTCCATTTTGTGGTTCGTGCAACAATTGTCCCACATACAGCTTCACTTCCGTGCATCATTCTACGATTTTCGAATCCTGCACGAATCTTCTTTTCATCAGCAACTGCACCTTCATCACATATAATATTTATCAGCACCGGTTCTCCCACGTCTTCCACCAATTCTCTCCTTTCGTGACATCGGCACCAACTCTCCCATTGTTGATGCCCTGCGTCAATTGTCCCATTGCGTTGTTTCCTGATACACTTCCTCCACGTATTGGCTTCCCTGCTCCAAGGTTTATTTTTCATTTCTTGGTGGGCGGACTCGAATCTCGACTTTACTGCTGCTTGAAAGATTGCTCCTTCTCAATGATTCCCTGCCCCTATTCTTCCATTTAAAGGTGTTCTGCTAATATTCTTTAATGAATAGGCAATTTGTACTAATTTTCCAACGTAATGGCACTGTGCAACAATTCCCCAATTTACTGATACCCAACAATTCTCCCACTGCCTGACACCCTAACACCTGTCGTGGAAATTTAATCGACTCGAAACAACTGCTAGTAAGAGCAAAGAAAAGGCTTTATTTTCAACCTCTGCATGCAGAGCGGCCAATGTACTTGGCAAAAGTGCCTTATGTAAGGGCTGTTAACAAAATTCACATATTCGTGTTATACTATTCTTATCACATGCTCAAGGCCAAGTGTTGGGAAACATTCAAGCTTATATTTTCTCATTCCCATGCCTTGGACATAATTGTCTTTATGTTTTCCGAAGCTTTTTTTCTGAACTTGGCTGCTCGCAAGGCCAGGTTAAATGTTTGCAAAGTTCCACAAAGACAAGCTGACTCCTCGACGCAGATTTCAGCAAAGTATTTGCATATTTCAGCGAAGTATTAAATTTTGCAAAACATTCTCTGACAGATTTCACAGTAAATGTTAATTTTGTTAATTTTCCATTATATTTTCGAAATGTTTGTCATTTTACAACAAGGACAACAACCAAAAAAAAGTCATATATATATATATATACATATATATTAATTTATGAACACCAGGCATTTCCTCAGCCACCACCTAACTCAAACAAAGCTTTTTGGTGGTTTTTCCATTTCCCTGGTTTCCCCGATACACAGCCCATCTTTACACGTCACATTCGTCAACGTCGCTGTAGGGTGTGGACGAGCAATCGAATCTTCCTTCTTTGGGGCCACTGATAGTTTAACATTTCGTATCTTACTGCATTCATAAGCAAGTGGTGTAGGCAGGTAACAACTAGGGTCTTATTCAAAGCAGTCTCAGTAAGACCAGTCCTACATCTAATAGAACGATAAGGGTCCATTACCCCCATCCTCCATAAGGGACATGAGCCATCGGGAGGAGGAGTCATCTGCTCGTGGAGGCGGTCATTTCGCAGCCTTCGTACCATTTATTAAACCAGTAATATTTTGGGACTCATCAGGAACATTAATACAGCACGAGGTACCTAACGTTTTGCAGACGCCCCCGCTCTCGGTCGTCAGGATGTCTAGTACTAATCGATTTTGTGTCACTGCTTCCTAACCGCCATTAACTCAGTGTTAATGAGTGCTAGGCCTTCCTCCGTCTCATTAGCGAATACACCATATGCGAGGATGTTCTGCGAATGTGCACCCATTCCAATGCAGAGGTATGCCCCTTCGAGTTCGGCAATTGCTGCCTTTTAGGGCGAACACTGTTGTGTTGGTGGACAGTATCGCGGTGTATCAGCACCCCTTTCTCCCCGGGGGAGTGGTGGTATCCTTTCTCGCCACCTGCCCTTATTATACCTGCCATCCTGATTAGATTAGATTACTTACAGTGTGGAAACAGGCTTTTCCGCCCAACAAGTCCACACACACCAGCCGAAGCGCAACCCACCCATACATTTATCTAACATCTAACACTACGGGCAATTTAGCATGGCCCATTCACCCTACCTGCACATCTTGGTGACTGTAGGAGGAAACTCACGCAGACACAGGGAGAATGTGCAAACTGCACACTGTCAGTCACCTGAGGCGGGAATTAAACCGGGGTCCCTGGCACTGTGAGGCAGCAATGCTAACCACTGTGCCACCATGCCGCTCATTGTCTGACCATTGATAAAGGAACAAGCAATGATTACGGTCGTATCATTTGTGTATGTTGCTGTTCAAGAGTCATTGTTCAAGTACAGCATCAAGGTACACTGGGAGATACCCAAAAGGAGTCTCCCCCGATTGGTGCAAATGCACGTTTATTCCCTGCTATGGACGGAATGCTGTGGACGGTAGCGCGTCAGGCTTGGGGCTGTAGTTAGCCTCGAGTTCGGGTGGTGACACGAGATTTGCCCAAATTTCCCCCCACTATCATGGTCAGGCTAGTCGCCTCCCGTGGATGCAGACAGCTGGCATTTCTCGCCAGGCTGTCAGTAATCTGCTGGGCAGTCTACCTTTGGGCTGTGTGCAAACATATCCAACATGTGTAGCCAACGTCTAATCTCTCGTTTTGTCTTATGACCAAAGCGCATGCTCTGTTCCTTTCACATCTAGCAATGGCCCTTCGCAGCTCCCAACCTACTGGCGTCGCATTTATGCCATTTATATCCAGCAAGCAAATTCCCCTCCTGCTTTAAATTCGCTCTCTCACCACGGCCGAATCCCTTCAGGTTGGGATGTGTCATTAATGACCTTTGCCCGGCTTGGGGTTAGGTCCATGATCTGGTTTGATTGGTTGCCATGCCCCATTGCTCCTATCGTCTGTAGTACATTCTGCACTGCATCTCGGAGGGCGCGGTTGAGGCGATTGCACCACTATATTCACCTGTCTACAGATGTCGGAGAAGGATCTATCTATTCCACACCACGAGACTCACTCATTTCTCTTCTGAGTCTTACTTTGATCATAGAATATCTATTTCCCATGTCAGGTGCCCCTTTTTGCCGTGGTGGCTACTACTAAATGCCAGTCACTGGCGCGGCATGGATCCCTGCATAAATCTTAATTATCCAATTTATAGTCGTCCTTGTTACTGAACGGCTATGGGTTGCATGTAAAGTTCCACTTCGTTCTATCAGTTAAGATTACCGTCAGCTGCTGCATCCCAGTCGCCCCTGCCCTTATGAATCGTCCTACCAGGGCGCTTGCCAACAGTGTGAAGTGGAGCAGCCCCACATTTGCGTAAGTCTTCTACTAAATACTTGCTCTAAATTGGTTTTGGTGTTGTGCGATGTCTCCTCAGTCCCAGCTGCACGTTTGAAATGGCTGGCGTGTATCCACGTGGCTGTTCCGGCGACCTTAACAGCTATCTGTGCTGTAAGGCGTACTTGAAACGGTCCCAGTCACCTCTTCGCTTTCCTGTTTTCCCTCCTGAAGTCTTTCGCCACTATTCAGGCTCCAGGTTATAGATCGTACATCTTCCCTTCTGCTGATTGGGGGTAGTGCTGTCTTCACTTGATTCTGTATTTGGGACAGAAGTGCAGAGAGTTTCATGCAGTAACACAACATCTCATCCTCACAGTGGCCTGTTATCTGGCTTCCCTTATGTCTCGGGACAATTCCTGTGTTTGGCGGCCTACCAAACAAAATTTAAAACGGGCTGAGGTTCACTCTCCCTCTCCTCCTCGATCTCATACACATTAGCACAATTTGAAGTGCCTTTGTCCATGTCATCCCTAGTTCCTCACAGCATTTTCTTTATATGGTTTTAAAGGTAGAATTTTCTCATTCCGCTGCCCTACCGCTCGTTTGGTGGTAGGCACAGTGTTATCCCATGTTTATTCCCAAATATTCACTAATCTGCTCGAGGGCATTATGGAGAAATGGTGTCGCACTGTCACTACTAAGCCTAGAGTGTAGGTTTGCTCGCTGAGCTGTAGGTTTGATATCTAGATGTTTCATTACCTGGCATATGGAGGTTAGTGGGCTCATGTAGGTTAGGTGGGCTTGGATCGGCGCAACATCGAGGGCCAAAGGGCCTGTACTGCGCTGTATTTTTCTATGTTCTATGTTCTCGGTAACATCATCAGTGACGAACGCGAAGTGAAGAGAAGCTGTTGTCTCCTGCTTTCTAGTTATATGTTTGTCCAGGATGGGGTTCCTGGGGTTTGTGGTGTTGCAATTTCCTGTTCGTTTTCTGAGGGGTTGATAGATGCTATCTATATATATGTCTTTTTTATGGCGTTGTGGTTGGAGTGCTAGGCCTCAAGGAATTCTCTGGCATGTCTTTGCTTAGCCTGTCCCAGGATAGATGTGTTGTCCCAGTCGAAATGGTGATTAAATTTCATCCATGTGAAGGGCTACGAGGGAGAGAGGGTCGTGTCTTTTTGTGGCGAGCTGGTGTTCGTGTATCCTGGTGGCTATCTTTCTTCCTGTTTGTCCTACGTAGTGTTTGTGGCAGTCCTTGCATGGAATTTTGTAGATGACGTTGGTTTTGTCCAAGGGTTATACTGGGTCTTTTAAGTTTGTTAGTTTTGTTTGAGACTGTTGGTGGGATTCAGAGGGGTCTTAATCATCTGGCTGCCACTTCTGAGACTTTATTGATGTATGGAAAGGTCGATAGGGTTTCTGGCTGTGTTAGGTCTACTTGTCGTGGTTTGTTCCTGAGGAATCTGTGGACTGTATTTTTTAAGTATCCGTTCTTCTTGAATACGTTTTATAGGTGGTTCTCTTCTGTTTTCCGAAGTTCGTCTGTGCTGAAATGTGTGGTGGTTCATTGGAATAGTGTTCTGATACAGCTTCCTTATTGCGTGTTGGGATGGTTGCTGGTGTAGTTTAGCATTTGGTCTGGGTTTGTCAGTTTGCTGTACATGCAGACACACCAGAGAATTCCGAGAGGGCTCGAACTCCAATCACAACGCCATAAACAAACACATAGATCGATTTACCATCTGTCACCCCCTCAGAAAACGAATAGGAAATGATATCACCACAAACACCAGGAACCCCACCCATAACAAACGTATAATTAGAAAGCAGGAGACAGCATCTTCAGTTCACCTGGAGGTCGCCACTGATGATGTTATCTAGCCAGGTAGTGAAACGTCTGGATAACAAACGTACAGCTCAGCGAGCAAACCTACAGCATAAACCTCAACCGGAGCTATAAACCTTCACAAACCTTGGGACTACTAAGCCTCTCAGGGATGCTCCATCTCGGAATTATTTCAGTTAGGAAAGCTTTGGTTATGGCAGTGGCATTCTGTTTTGCCGTGGGGAAGGCTTGCACCCATTTGGAAAACATATTACCTATTACCAGACAATACCTTTTTTCCTTCGCAGGGTGTTAGTTAGGTTATCTCCAGTTGTAAATGTTCAAATTGTTTTTGGGGTTTCGGACGTGCTACATGACTCATCTGTATTCCCCTCCCCACATTATTGTGGCACAGATAACACATCGTTCACAATATTTCTGGAAGTAATGATTAAATCCCTCAGTGTACCACTGTGCTGAAATGCTGTCACATCTCCCCTCTTTTGACACATGTTCCTTACCGTGTGTCAGTTTGGCATAGAATGGAAATAATGATCGTGATAGAAAAGGTTTAACACTGGGGCCACACCATACCCCTTACCTCAAACTGCACTCTGCTTTTTTCCCACTCAAACGTTTCTTTGTGGGCGGCACGGGGGCACAGTGGTTAGCACTGCTGCCTCACAGTGCCAGAGACCCGGGTTCAATTCCCGGGCGACTCTCCGTGTGGAGTTTGCACATTATCCCCGTGTCTGCCTAGGTTTCCTCCGGGTGCTCTGGTTTCCTCCCACAGTCCAAAGATGTGCCGGTACAGTGAATTGGCCATGCTAAATTGCCCGTAGTGTTAGGTAAGGGGTAGATGTAGGGGTGTGGGTGGGTTGTGCTTCGGCGGGGCAGTATGGACTTGTTGGGCCGAAGGGCCTGTTTCCACACTGTAAGTAATCTAATCTAATTCAAGCCTGGACTTCGACTCTGACTCCCGTCCGTCTGCTGTTGGGGTAAGGATTTTTGTCATTCCCAATTCAAACTGATCATTTACCAGCTGCTGGGCTGCCGTCCATGCCGCTGAGTCTGCCCTTGCATTTCCTTGAGAAACAGAATCGTTATTTTTCGTGTGGGCATCATACGTAAACACAGCGATTGATTTAGGCAATAGGACCGCTTCCAAAATGTCATAAATCTGATCACGGTGTGTGATGAGCTTTCCGGTGAAGGTCAAGAAGTCCCTCTATTTCCACAGGGTTCCAACATCATGTGGGACTCCGAAAGCGTATCTGCTATCAGTTAAATATTCGCTGTCTTTCCCTTGGCCAATTTACATGACTCAGTCAATGCAATCAGCTCCACTGCTTGCGCTGACAGTTGAGAAGGGAGCGATCCCACTTTGAATACCTCATGGGTAGTTACTTCAGCATTCCCAATACAATTCTGGCCTATCTCCTTGCTCCTCAATGCTGACCCATCCACAAAAAAAACCGCCATATTTGGATTCTGAAGTGGTGAATTCTGCAAGTTTTGTCTAGGCAGCACATTTCATTAATTACAGGGATACAATCATGTGGGTCTCCGTCTCCTTCTCTAGTGAGAGGATTAGCAGTATTAAGGATGTTACATCGTTTTACTGCAATGTTAAGATTCTCCAAGAACACAGTATTGTATCTGAGTCAACGTGCTGCCGACGTATGTGCTGTCTTTTGCTCGGAACGCAGTAATGATACTACATGTGCGATCAGTTTGGTTAAGTCGCCATAGCCGATTATATCGCAACCACAGCTCACAGACATTTACGCAATCCTGCCGCTACGAGGTCAAGCTTAGCCGAAAGATAAGCTGCCAGCCGGAATTTTCCCCCATGATCCTGCAACAACACAGATGTTGTGCAGCCATGTTTTTCATCTACCATTTGACAGAAGGCTTGTTTGGATTCGGAATCCCCAGTGTAGGTGTACTTTGAAACGTCTTTTTCAATTCAACTCGGCCGCTGGGATCCATTGCAACGGACCTTGGTTCTGCTACCCTTTTCCATGGGCCATATCACTTCAGGGCGCCTCAAGATTTGTGTAATGTGGGATAAACGTTCTTTATTACGAGCGTATGCCCAAAAAGGATAACAATTGTTTCCTCATGTGAGTCCTTGGAATTTGCTGAATTACTTGCACTCTGTCTTGACCTTCCTTTGGTCTTCCCTTGTTCAGATATTAAGTGACCGAAGAACTTCACCTGTTGTTGCATAAATCGAAGCTTTGCGAGACTGGCTTTGTGCCCTTCCTTCGTGCAATGCAAGGGAATCCTTCTCACATTGTTCCTCTGTCAGTTCTACTATTAAGCAATCGTCTACAGATTGCTGAAGCGCAGACCCAGGGGTGAAAACAAGAGTCTCCAGACTCCTGCATAGAGCCTCATTATATATGGTGGGTGACTCACAGTAACATTGACAAAGTCGTGTGAACTCGTAAGATTTCCCTTTTAATGAAAAAGCGAACCAGAATTGACGATCTGGATGCACCATTACACTAAAGAATGTATTTGCTTAATCCACAGCAGGGAACCATTTACTGTCCGGTGGAAATTGAGCTAATACAGTATAGGGTTTGGGAACATTTGATGTGCGCGGGACAACACTGTTATTGACTGCCTGCAGGTCTTGAACAAACCTGCATTCCTCCGGTTCACTTGGAATTTTTGCCTTTTTGATCAGAAAAATGGGAGTTCTCACCGGTGAGTTTACACAGGGGATTATCTCTCTAGCCTTTGGGAAGGATTGAAAGACTGGAGTAACTACGTCCATGGCCTCTGGTTTTAACGGGTATTGTGCTCTGCAAAGACGACACTCCGACTTCGTGGTCACTCGTATTGGTTCACAACCTCGTATATGCCCCACATCATGTTTGCCTTTTACCCATAATTCAGTAGGGACCGTTATTAATCTTGGGGCTGAGAAGTTTATCTTAGGGAAACGCCAGGCCAGCCTTCTAGGCTCTTCAGGGCTAGAGGGGGTTACCTCGACTGTTCTATTGCCTGAGTTAGACAAATTAATTTCTTCCTATATGTCCGCACATCTGTATTGAACCACATAACCACATCGTCGCAGAACACCCAAAATTTCGTTTTTTATGCCTTTAGTACCCATGGCCCCAAATCTTGCCACCAGTCACTGGACACCTTCGCTAGTGACGCGCGAGGAGCATAACCTTCCACATCAAAAATATAGAGCTTACTTGCCGTCGCAGGTACTTTACATAAGTTCACACTGACTACACATCGGTTATCTCTTCAATAAAATTTGCACAATAACAACTGACCTGGTTTAACCAATCTCCTGAACCAATACTTCTTTTATGGTTCCTCAGGGCTATCGTGGTGTATGTGTGCTGTGCAGTGCAGCATATTCCCCCAAAAACAAATCGGTGTTAATAGGGTTAACATGGTTTCTTGCTTCCAGGCCGAGTGAATTGCTCACTGAACTCATTGCTCTCTGGCTTACTCGCCGCACATAGACATACACCAGGGGTGGTGGGTTGTATTTTACAGTTTACACTTGTGAATTCTCCCTTTGAATTACCTGCAAGCCCGTCGGAGTACTGAGCAAATACAACCCCAGTCTCACTATGAGATCCCGAGCCATCAAATGTGAAGGACAGAATTCCGCTAACAAAATTGAGAATTAGAATGGATACACATTTCTTATTTCACACAATATGGGTGCGGTAAAACTCTCTCATATCACGACGCCTGATGCCTCCGTTGAGTTCAGGAACATTCTACTCATCTTTATTGGTGTCAACTCTCTGAACTGTCTTGATTTGAGGAGTCAATATGCTGGCAATGTATCTACCAAAAAGGTAACTGGTGTCCCTTCCACATATAACATAGAGGTAGGCATCGACATATACGCATCATTGTTATATTGAACATATTGTCCACACTTCACAATCTCAATGTTCAATATAGAGTTGGGATACATCTCAGTGCCCGTTATTTTAGTAGAAGTGATAGCATTAGGGATTCTTCGTTGCCAAGTATAAAGGAAAGAGGTTAACCTGTACCTTGTGGCCTGCCCACCACAACCTCAGTCGTCCCCTGTCAGTCATCATGCTGTCCAGCCTCCAGGACCGATTGAGGCTGTCTGTGCGGGCACTGTCTTGACCAGTGGTCCATTGCTCCGCAAACAAAGCACCAGCCAGATCTATCTCTGCAAACGCACTTCCACGATCCCTTCCTCTTTTGCGAACTCCACATGTGTCTCTCTCTTTTCCCGCAGTTCCTCCTTCTAATGGCTGAACGACCATTTGCATCATAATAAGCTGAGGTTCATGTGATTGCTGTTCTATCTTTAATTCCCGGTTATGGTTCTCTTGAGCCAGTAGTTTTTCAGCATGTATCACGTATTGTTCTATCAAATTCAACTTTCCCGTGTCCCAGGTAATACACGTATATTATTACCTATTTTGTTGTTTTGTACTTCATTCCATTGATGAAGCTGCTCCTCAGGTATGTCTCATACGATGTGATCTCTGCCGTCGTTATGTCCTTGGGTGGTATCAGTCCACAATAGACGTTATAGACTTTCGTGAGGCGCTAAAGGTACTGGGACATTGTCTCGACTTCTTTAGGGATTCTTGCTTCAATTGATTGTGGGTACGATACGCTATTGGTGATTCAGCAGACCCTGAGGCAGCGACCGTTGACTTGGAATCTTCGTGAAGTGGATCTCGTAGGGGTGCTGTAGCTCTTCGAGGGCACCCATTAAGGTTAGGATCTGATCCAGTCTTAAGACACTGTCCAGCTTCATTAGGTTGTTTTCCGTGTGTCTGTGCATGTGCACTGGTGTTTGTACGTGTACTTGATCTATCTTTATTTCGAGATTTTCTTTCCCTGAAATCAGGCTAAGCTTTCAACATGTGATAAGCACTCCAATTCACAGGTTCTATTTTACCCTTCCGTTTCTCCTTCTTTCTCTCCTCCAATGGTGACCTCAGCATTTGCAACTGAATATTACTAAAACTTCCTTCCTCCAGAAAAACACATTCCTTGATTTACATTTTTAACTGTTTTTCAGAAACTGGGCCATAATTATTCAGCATACATTCTATTTTTTCTTGACCATTCCGAGTTGTCTGTCGACCCTCTTTTTGTTTGCGCTTGCTGGAGCCGATTTTCATGGATATTGGAAAAGTGTTCACCTCTCTCTGTCTGTCTCTCCGTCTGTCTATCTGTCTATCTCTCTCTCTCGCTCTCTCTCTCACACGATACCATAATCTTCTCTTTGCCAATATAACTTGCTTTTACCTCCGGAGGTCCCCTCTCATTGGGCGTGACCGCCTCATTGCCTTGGTTTTCATAAACCAAGAACCCACGTAACCGGTACAGCTTTGGCGACTCCAACGCTGCCTATGGTGGCTCCAAGTCTCAAACCACCGTCAATCTTGCTGTCTCTTAAACTCTCTAGAGTTGAGTTTTACTCGAATACCGCACGTGAGTTCACTGGTCCCTCTTCCTGGTTCGTCTATTCTCTTCAAATGAGTCTCTATGTCGGATTTAGCCACAACTCTTACCCTGACCCTATTCGATTCGGAACGCGACTCTGGGGCGATCCACTTATCCCCAGTACTCTCACTCAAAGGGGCCAATTCAGCGCTCGAAACAAAGTGAAAGACCTTCAAGGCAGTGGCGCGTACACCTCCTGGGAATCTTCAAAATCTTACCCAGTTGCAGGGTCCCAGGCGAGCTCCCGAGTTTACTGACGTGGAATTTCAATCGACACGACGCAAATGCTACCAAGAGGAAAGAAAAAGTTTATTTTTGAAATTTGCAGAATGGACCCGACACATTTGCAAGACGCCTCATAAAATGGACGCCTGACGGTTTTCACATATTCCGTTTATACTATATATCATCTTGCCTCATCACACCTCAAGCCAGGAACCTGGATCAGTCGAGTTCCTTTCCACACATGGAGTTGCTTTTTCTAATTCATTGACTGCTGATATAATAGATTATTGGCCTTGAGAATCAGCTGAAAATTAGGTTGAACTTTACATTTTTTCTGTCTTTTTGCGAAGTTAGATCCATACTTCTTTGTTTCAACCATGCTTTCACAAATTTCACCAAAAATGATAATTTTCCATTACAGGGGATCAGGCTGACAGTGACTCAATAAGTGTGATGGAGTGAGGATGATAGTGACACAATGAGGGTGAGGTGTCAGCGTGGTAGTGACGCAGACTGTGTGAGTGGATCAGGCCGATAGTAACGCAGCGCAGGGGGTCAGAGTGATAGTGCTGCAGTAAGTCTGAGGGATCAGATCAATAGTGATGCAGTAAGTGTGAGGTGGTCAGGGTGATAGTGAAGCACTTCATGTGAGGGGTCACTGTGACAGTGACGCAGTAAGAGTGAGTGGTCAGGCTGATAGTGACGCAGTAATTGGAAGGACATCAGGCTGATAGTGATGTACTAAGTGTTACTGTGTCAGGCTCGTCCTGACGCATAAAGTGGGAGGGGACAGGGTGATAGTGACGTAGTAAGTGTGATGGGGTCGGGCAGAGACTGACGCAGTGAGTGTGAGACAGTCAGGGTGATAGTGAGGGAGGAAGTGTGTGCGTTCAGGCTGGTAGTGACACAGTAAGTTGAGGGTGTCAGGCTGATAGTGGCCAATAAAAGTGAGGTGTTAGGGGAATAGTGACGCAGTAAGTGTGAGGTGTCAGGCTGTTAGTGATGCGGTAAGTGTGAGGGGTCAGTCTGATAGTGAAGCATTAAGTTTGACCGGGTCAGGCTGACAGAGACGCAGCAAGTGTGGTGGGGTCAGTCTGATAATGTCACAGTATGTGTGAGGGGTCAGGCTGATACTGATGAAGTAAGTGTCGGTGAGTCAGAGTGATCCTAATGCAGGAAGTGAGAGGAGACAAGGTGATAGTGACGCAATGAGTGTGAGGGGGTCAGCGTGTTGGTGACAGAGTAAGTGTGAGTGTTCAGGCTGATATTGATGCAGTATGTTCAGGGCGTCAGGCTAAAACTGGCCAGTAAGTGTTAACTGACAGGGTGATAGTGATGCAGGAAATGTGAGGAGTCAGACTGATAGACACGGTGAAATTGTGAGGGGTCAGGCTGATAGTGATGCGGAAAGTGTGTTGGGAGCAGAGTGATAGGAACGCAATAAGTGTGAGCGGCTTTGGATGATAGTGACAGGTCAGTATGAGGGGGAGGATGGTAGTGATCCAGTGAGTGTGAGGTGTCAGGATGACAGTGAAGCAGACTGTGTGAATGTGTCATTGTGATAGTGACATGGCAAGTGTGATGGGGTCAGGGTGACAGTGACGCAGATGCTTTCAGGGGGTCAGGTTGTAGTGATGCAGTAATTGTGAGAGGTCAGGGTGATAGTGATGCAGTGAGTGTGAGATGTCAGTGTGATAGTGACGCAGAACATTTGAGGGGCTAGGCTTATAGTGACGCAGTATGGGCAAGGGGTCAGGGTGACATTGATGAAGATGCACTCACAGGTCCAGGTTGTAATAAAGCTGTATGTGTGAGTGTCTCAGGCTGATAGTGAGGAAGTAAATGCGAGGGGGTAAGGCGGTTAGGGATGTAGTAAGTGTGCAGGGGTAGTGCTAGAAGTGACGCAGTAAATGTGAGTGTTGAAGCTGATAGTGATGCATTAAGTTTGAGGGGATCAGGATGATCTTGACGCAGTAAGTGTGACGTTGTCAGGATGATAGCTACGCTGTAAGTGTATGGCGGCACAATGATCTTGACGCAGTAAGAGTGGGGAGTCAGGGTGATAGTGACACAGTAAGCATGAGTGGGTAAGCCTGATCGTGATGCAGTATATGTGAGGGAGTCAGCCTTGTGGTGGCGCAGTATGTGTGAAATGGTCAGGCTGATATTGATGCAGTTAGTGTGTTGGGGTCAAAGTGATAGTGACACAACAGGTGTAAGCGGCTCAGGATGATAGTGACGCAGTGGATGTGAGATACCAGAGTGATAGTGACGCAGTAAGTGTAAGGGGTCAGGATGACAGTGACACTAAGTGTACGGCCCTCAGTGTGATAGTGCCACAGCAAGTGTGGGGTGTTAGGGTGTAAATGACGTCGTAAGTGAGAGAGGGGCCTTGCGATTGTGAAGCAGTAAGTGTGAGGGAGTCAGGCTGATAGTGACACAGTCAATGTGATGGGGCAGTGTTTCAGTGACAAGATAAGTGTGAGGCGTCAGTCTGATACTGACACAATAAATGTGATGGAGTAAGGCGGATAGTGACACAGTAAGTGTGAGGGGTCAGCCTGATAGTGATACAATAAGTGTAAGGATTCAGGGTGATAGTAACATGGGAAGTGTGAGGGCGTGACTGAAAGTGACGCAATAAGTGTGTGGCGGTTAGGCTGATGGGGACGCAATAAAAATAAGGCCGGCAAGGTGAAAATGGCAAAGACTGTGTGAGTGGGTCAGGGTGATAGTGACGCAGTAAATGTGAGGAGGTCAGGGTGAGAGTGACGCAGTAAATGAGAGAGGATCAGAGTGAGTGTGACGCAGTAAGTCTGAGGGGTCTGACTGATATTGGCGCAGTAAGTATGAAGGGGTCAGGCTGAGAGTGACACAGTCAGTGTGAGGGGGAGAGTTTTAGTCATATAGTAAGTGCGAGGCATCAGTCTGAAACTGATACAAAATGTGTGAGTGGGTCAGGGTGATATTGACGCAGTACGTCTGAGGGGTCAGGCTGATAGTGACGGAATCAGTGAGATGGGGCAGAGTTTTAGTAACAGGGTAAGCGTGAGGCGTCAGTCTGATGCTGACACAAAAAGTGTGATGGAATCAGGCTGATAGTGACGCAGTAGGTTTTAGGAATGAGGGTGACATTAACATAGGAAGTGCGAGGGCGTCACTGATAGTGACGCAACATGTGTGTGGTTGTCAGGCTGATAGTCACGCAGTAAAAATGAGGATGTCAAGGTGAAACTGGTGCAGTAAGTGTGAGGATGGCAGATGGACAGTGATGCAGTAAGTGTGAGGGGTTCACGCTGATATTGAGGCATGCAAGTGTGAGGGGCCAGGTTGATAGTGACGCTGTGTGCTGGAGGGTCCGGCTGATAATGACGCAGAAAATGTGAGTGTCTCAGTGTGACAGTCATGCATTACGTGTGTGAGGGCCAGGGTGATAATGACAGAGAAAGTGTGAGGGGGTCAGGTTGATAGTGATGCTGTAATTGTGAGCTTGATCAGCGTGATAGTGAGGGGCTCAGGCTAATAGCGACACAGCAATTGTGAGGGGGTCAGGGTAGTAGTGACGCAAAACGTGTGAACGGGTCAGGCTAATAGTGATGCAGTACGTGTGAGGTGTCAGGCTGATAGTGACGCAGTAAAGGTGAGAGTGTTGGTGTGCTAATGATGCAGTAAGTGTGAGCCGCTCAGGATGATAGTGACACACTAAGTGTAAGGAGTCAGGATAATAGTAACATAGGAAGTGTAAGGACGTGACTGATCGTGACAAAGTAAGTGTTTGGCAGTCAGGCTGATAGTGACCCAGTCAAAATGAGGGTCTCAAAGTGCAAGTGGCGCAGTAAATGTGAGGGCACCAGATGGATAGTGATGCAGTAAGTTTGAGGGGTTCACGCTGAAATTAAGGTGGTAAGTGTGAGGGGTCAGGTCCATAGTGATGCAGTTATTATTGGCGGGTCAGGCTGATAGTGATGCATTCAAAGACCAAATATCCAAGGCTCACTGTAGTGGTGAATAGCGAGACTTCTCAAGGCTAAGATAAAAATCAATAGTTCTCATCCTGGTCATAAATCACAATGCTTCATTTTAAAATTGTCCTCTCCTGCTTTGAGATTCACCAATGAGGGAACAAAATTTAATTGCACCACCCTGTTTATCTCTTCAAATATTTTGCAACTCTCAATGAGATTACCTGTTAAAAACTGTTAAAAAAAGACCGGATTTGCCCAATTTCAATTCACAGGACTAATGTTCATCCATGATATCAAGGCTAATCACCATTCGTGGTATTCCTCATATGGCATTAGTATCTTTCCTAAATTGAGGATTGTAATTCCTCATACTGTAGTCCAAGTGCGGTCGAAATGAGCCAATACATTGGAAATAATGCTTCGTTCTTGTGCCCTGAAATCCTTCTGCAGCTTTCACAACAGACTTCTACAACTGCTACTAGACTTCAATGACTTATTAAAAACTTCTCCAAGATGGAATTCTAAAAATCAGTACATCAGACGTTCTTCTTCAAATCTTCGACAAATAATCTCCACACATTTCCCTCCTGACAAGTATGATAAAGTCAAATCGTTGCTATTTATCAAATCATGAGGGACATGGATAGGTTGACTCGTGTTTTTCTGCTGGTGAGGAAGTCAAACCTTAGAAAACATCGGTTTAAAATTAGTGGGTAAGGATTTAAAAGGGACGTCAGGGGCAACATTTTCAGTCATGTTCAGAATGACCTGACAGAGAAATTGTTGGAGACTGGTACAACTGTAACATTTAATGGCATCTGGATGGATATATGAGTAACAAGGTTCAGAGGGATGTAGGCCAAAAGTTGGCAAATGGGACCTACTAATTTAGGATAACTGTCCTCAATGGTCAAGTTGGAAAGAAGGGCCACTTTCCGTGTTGTATTGTTCAAGGACTTGATGACTCTAGAACAACCGCAAAAACTTTGCAAATAATTCCGTCAAGACGATTTCAAGTTCCGAATCTTCGGTCAATCGTCCTCTCTTGTGCTCACAAGTTCATTACCTGAAGTCAGAACTTACGGTTTAGTTGCTGGATCCATTCCTGTAAATTGGTTCTGCATTCTTTCTAATTCCGTTTTTTTTTAACGAATGTAGCTAGTGTTTATGGACTTAGCATCAACATTTCTAATACCATATTTCGATGAATATTAAAACACAACTTTAGCACCAGATGATGAGCAATTGAGTCAAAATCGATCGGACAGTGAGACAATGATCCTCTCTTCGTGTGGTGTACATCCGTGACTCTATAATTCAACGAAGAATCATTCCCCTCAGCTGTGTCAGGATCTAGTTTGCGGTGAAAGCCTGTCAATCTGCTAAGGTAACGTTCGTCTGGGTCTCTGCAAAGGATTTGGCGAAATCTTTGGGTCTTGACAATTTGTTCTTCAAACAAAGTACATATTTCATGAATTAAGTTCTTTTACTATGAAAATTGGCCACTTTTATGCAGCTGTGATGGCCGAGAGGTTAAGGCGTTGGATTGGAAATCCAATGGGGTCTCCCTGCGCAGGTTCGAATCCCGCTCACAGCGTTGAATCGTTTAAAAGTCATTAATTCCTTTGCAGAATTTGGATTTCGTGGAGCTTGAGCTTTGCATTCAATCGAAAGTTAATTTTTAACTGTGAAGAATCCGAAGTAATTTCAAGACGTCTGATTGAATAAATTATATGTCGAGACACAAAAAGTAACCAACCTCCAACACGAATCAGTTTCAAAACATTTGTCGAACTATCGTGAAATTTGGATGTTCGGGGGGGGGGGTGGGGGTGGGGTGGGGGGTGGATTTAAGCAAAACAAGAAGCAATGCAATACATTTACCTGCAGGTGATGAGTTTTTTTTAGGATCAGTTGAAAGTCAAGCTGAGAAAGTTCAACCTAATTTACAACTGACTCTCAAGGCCAATAATCTATTATATCAGCAGTCAATGAATTGGAAAAAGCAACTCCATGTGTGGAAAGGAACTCGACTGATCCAGGTTCCTGGCTTGAGGTGTGATAAGGCAAGGCGATATCAGCGGAGTAGAATTTTCTGGAAATATTAGAAATGGAATGTTAACGGTCTTCTGCTGACCACATTCGTAAGAAACTGTACATTAAGAACTGAATTTGAAAATTAGCAATGAAAATCAGACTTAGCCCTCTGCTTGTGGATTAGCATTGTTCAGAACAATAGGTTGTTGTTGAGGCTACAATTGACCAAAATAATCGATGGGGATCTTATCCACGACCTTCGTTGGAGCAGTTGGTGTGGAGAGCTCAACATGAACAACCAAATACCAATTATTCATCTTGGCTATCTGAATTGCTTAGTTAAACATACTCCCAGTTTAATGTAAAAACCTTTGCTCTCAGAGCTAGATGTTTTCATGTCAGCATGTTCCGATCTGAGAAGATACTCCATGGAGTAGATGTGACTTAAATTTTGACTCTAATGTCAGAGATGTTGACACATTTCTGCCCCAAAACAGCACTACCATTGGTATCAAATCAAACTGAACAAAGAACTAGTTCACTTAGACATTTCCTGTCTGCAGACTCTGCCAATGGACCGTTCAGGCCCGATGTAGGAATAGGGCTTTGTGACATCTGTTCGCAAGTGGATCACTTCATTCTTGCTCACGATCCATAAACCGTAATTCATTTTGAACTTCTTAGCCATCAGCATGATAAATGTTACATAATGCATAGGTTTGCTTCTCGAAAGAAAGAGCGAAATCTTATTCAATGCAGACGCAAATTCAAGTTGTCCCTGGTCGACCAGAAGACAGATATCGCGAAACAAAGTGAATACAGAAAACAATCAATGTTTTCTGGGAGTCAAAAAGATGTACTGCAAGAACGGAAACATATATTTGGAACTAAAGTCACATACCACTTTCAGACTAAATTTTCTTGAACCGTTATCTTAATTTGACCTTCATGTCCACCATTGCTGCAAAAATTATCTTAACAACTCAGAACTTTGTGTTGTTTGATATTGTCTCCTTCATGTTTCTATTGATATTGAAACTAAAAAAACGGGCAATAGTAATGCACCCTATTTCACTTGCAAAGATCAGAAGAAGATCAATTTATAAGATAACAGAAATAAAGCTACGTCTGTCTTTCGAGAGAAAACACAGTTACCATTTCGACTCCAAGAAGTCTTCTTCAGAAGTCTGCGCAATGAACTCGAAATAGTAGACCGAAAATCAAAAAAAAGAAGCCATAATGCCGCGAATACACCATCCGCAAACGCAGCAAGTCCTACTCGAATATGCTGTATTACTACTCTCAACATCAGTGGAGAATGGAACAAAGCTCATTCTGCAGTTGTCAACCTGTTATGACGTAGTTTGTAAAGTCAGAAATATGATGAGGTAAAAAGCGGGATGAAAGCGGGATATCAGAAGCCTGAAAAAAGCAAGTGCGTGCTTTGCTTTGAAGAAGGTTGGCAGTGATGAAAATGGAGATTAACTCCAGTGAGGGGGGGCTTCATTAATCCTCAGAATCGTTACAACACACAGGGACACAATTCTTTTTGCTGGGTTTCTGTTCTGCCATTTTATAATCACGACTGCTGTCGGGTTTGGTTTCCATTCCAGGCTTAGGTGACTGCCTGATGGAAGTTTGCACATTCGCCCAATTTCTGTGTGGTAGCTCTGGTTTGCTGCCACATTCTAAACATTTGCAGGTTATTTGGATTCGCCATTGAACGCACACGGTTACAGAGACAGGGATGTGGAGAGTGTCTGGATAGGACGTACTTCAGAGGAGTTTTGTGAATTGAAATAGACAGAGTTGGGTTAGTCTGCTGTTTCCTGGGTTAGCTACATGGACAGAGAGGGGTCAGGGTATTCTTGACAGAGTTGGATTAGTTGCTCTTACCTGTGTCAGTCACGCAGATACAGTCGGGTCAGTCTGCCCTTCCCTGGGCGAATTTCTTTCATAGAGTGGTGATAGTCTGCTCTTCCCTGCCTGAGTGAAACAGAAAGAGCGGGGTCAGTATTCTCTTCCCTCGATAATTTATGTTGACAGTCTGGCTTCTGTCTGCTCGTCTCTGGCGAGTTACTTTGGTAAAGTGGGGTTAGTGTTCATTCATTGGGTGAGTGCCATAGACAGAATGGGATCAGTCTGCTCTTCCCTGAGTGAATTACATTTATAGAGTGGGGTCAGACCTCTCTTCAGTGAATGACTTATATTGACCGTGTGGGATCAGTCTGCTGAGTTACACTGAGATTGTGGGGTCAGTCTGCCCTTCCCTCGGTGAGTAACACTGACTGAGTGGCGTCAGTTTGCTCTTCCCTCAGTGAGTTACATTGACAGAGTGGCATCCGTCTACTCTTTCCTGTGCGAGTTACATGGACAGAGTGGCGTCAGTCTGCTTTTCACGGAGTGAGTTATTTGGACTGTGTGGGATCAATCTGCTCTTCCCTGGGTGAGTTGCATTGACAGAGTGGCGTCAGTCTGCAATTTCCTAGTTGTGTTAAAGTGATCGTGTGAGGTCAGAGTGCTCTTCACTGGTTGAGTCACATTGACAGATTGGGCTTCATCTGCTCTTCCCTGGGAGAGTCATATTAACAGAATGGGGTCAGTCTGCTCCTTTCGAAGTGAGTAATATCACAGAGTGCACACAGTCTGCTCTTCCCTGGGTGAGCTACGTTAAGAGAGTGGTGTCAGTCTGCTCCTCCACGGGCGTGTTACTTTATCAGAATCGTGAGAGTCTGCTCTTCTCTGTCTGAGTTTAACAGCAAGGATGGTTTCATTACTGTCTTCGCTGGATGATTCATATAGGCAGAATGGAATAAGTCTTCTCTTCTCTGAATTAGTTACTTTGACAGAGTGGGGTCAGGCTCGTCTCCCTGCTTGTGTTTCATTGACAGAATCTGATCAGTCTGCTCTTCCCTGGATGAGTGACAGAGACAGAATGGGTACAGCCTGCTCTTGTCTGAGTGGTGTCAGTCTGCCATTTGCTGGATGAGTTACATATGAAGTGTTGGGTCAGTCTGCTCTTCCCTGGATGACTTACATTGACAGATTGGCGTCAGTCTACTCTTCCCTGGGTGAGTTACATTAACAGAGTCCGGTCAGGTCATAACTTCCTCGTTGAGTTACATTGATCGTGTGATGTCAGACTTCTATCCCCTGGCTTAGTTACATTGACAGAGTGGAGTCCATCTGCTCTTCCCTGGGTGAGTTACGTTAGCAGTTTGGGGTCGGTTTGCTTTACGCAATCCAGGAACTCCATCTCTCGCGGTTTCTTGTCAGTACCTCCATACTAAGGATTTGAGGAGTTAACAAAAGTAACTCGTCCCCTACATCTTTGGCATAATTAGGGATGGGCAGTGAATCTTATCTCATTGAAAGACAACTATGTCCCAGAAATGCAGTTTTAATAATTGCATGTTCTAATTCGACACTGCAAGCGGTCGGGAATAACTTGAGGAGAGGTGCAGGGTAGAATAATTAAAGTCAAATGCACTGATGCCTAGGAGACATGACACAAGATGTTAGTGTGGAGCTGATGGTGTAAGGCTCAGTGTCAGTGCTATTGGTTCAGCATTTATTGCTCACTGTTCGCAATGACTCACACACCATTGCTGTCAATTCACAACAATGAGCCTGTTCATCTTGGTTTGAAAATCCCTGCGTGTGTATTAACGCGGTTAATGGGACGCGAGAGGAGATGAGCACATCCTCTTTATTCTGTCAGTTTAAACAGACGAAAATATCTGTTGGATGCCAATGCAAGAGGATACTGTCTTTTTCTGTGCCTTTTTAGTGGGGCATGCTCAGCATTGAAACGACTGTTTTTGCCCAAGCAGAGTTTGATTGCCATTCATACTGAGCAACATTAATACAGAAAACGCGTTTTCGAATTCCTGTGATCAAGTGGTTCAGGCATTGCACATATGGACGAGAAATCTGGCTTTTAACGTGGCGCCATGGCTTAGCTGGTGAAAGCAGCTCCCATCACACTGGTGCCTGCTCATTCTATTGAAAGCTCGTTGTTTCTCGCAAGTATTGTGTTGCTGATTGAGAAACTCAGTGTCCTGTTTGAATTGCTGTGCATTCTGATTTCGCGTTCCGGATTCATTTTCCTGGTTTAAATCCAGTCGTGTAGGTTGCTCTTTTTAACTATTATTTTAACCTGGAGATTCGTCCCGCAGTTCCACAAGCACTTCTGCTTCTCATCCTCTAATTCTCATTCCTTCATTCCCAGTTTTGCGGAAATTAAGTGGTGAGGCAGGAGACACTGCAGCATTCCCGGGAAATGTTGTGGTAATGGCACTGACACCACGACATGCTCACCTTCATTCTCTGCTGTCACCATTCATTCGTTGTACACCAACAGTAAATGCACCATTGTTCTTCTTCAGCTATCATGTAATTACTTTCTTTTACTGATGGATAAGGAATACAACTATAACTTCGAAAGGGTTTTTAGATTTTGAGGAAGAAATGTCTCCTTGCCTCAGGTCGAAGTGACAGACGCATTATCCAGAGAATGTGAGATTACTTCGACCGACTCCAGCCAGGCGTCAGAAAGCCTCTCAGCAGTTCGAATCTCAACCTGTCTCTGAATGTCAGGCTTTTCAAGAGGAGAAATGGGAAATGAGGGATATGGACAGACATAGAGTCGGAGAATGTGAAAAAGGCCCAGGAGGATACAGAGACACACATAGAAAAAACAAAGACCCATATTGAGGCAGACACTGAAAGAAACAATCCTCCATTCGGCGTGACTGCTAAATAACAGAACCTAATGGAAATGTAGCCATTAAAACATAGCCTTCCACCAGCTCAGGAAAATGAAAGTAGCATGACAGCTGATTAAGTCCTTTTAAGATTGTAAATTCGATGTTTGTAAGCTCAAGAGTGATTTTGATAAATATCCTGATTCGACAGGGAAGATTATCATTTTCCCAACAGTATAATCTAGAAATCTATAACTAACCTATTTCCTGTCCATCTTAAGAAAAAAACCTGTTTATCTCCACAGATGTTGCCAGGTGTACCGGGTTTCTCTATCAATTCTCGTTTTTAGTTCATATTTCCAAAACCTGTACCTTTTTGATTTTTGATAACCTGGCACAAAACCAAGCATTACCAGGTTCGGACCAGTGGTAAGAAATACTGGTACCTCGATACATTTGCACAATAAAACATGCATTCCCTGTCCGAGAATAGAACCATCACTATTGCAGTTAGAGTTCCAAATCCTAACTACAAGATTACACGGAATGAAGAAGACACTCTTGCACTTATTCTCAATGAAATGGATTTTCCATTTCATTTCTGATCAGATTCACTGCAGATTGGTTTCTTCTCGCATTCAAGTTTTGCAGAATGGAAAATCCCATTTGGCCCATGGTGCAGTCTGGTTTAAAGACATTCATCTATTCTATTCCCAGTTTCCAGCTTTGATCCATAACCTTATGTGTTCTGATGTTTCCAGTGCAAATGGCAGTGAGGATCTCGCTTTGATCTTAGATGACACAGCAATGGGATTGAAGTTTGACATAGTCACACTGTGTTATTACCCACTTCGTGTCTCCCACAGAAAGAGACACACAGACAGATTCCCCGAGAGGGGCAGAGTTCTCAGGATTTGACCAGCTCCTTGTGCTTCACTTCAGATGTCCGCTCCAACATGCAAGTTCAACATCCAAAAGGCAGCTTTTGGTTAAACCAAAGCCAGTTCTACAGAGAATGAGAGACGTTGATCTGAGCTAGAATTTGAATTGGACGAAAGAAACCGTAAATTCGAAAACCCAAACCCTTCCGTTCCTGACAGACAACAGGAATGGACTAGCACGCTGCATCCTCGTGATTTTAAATGCGAACCGACAATCCCCTAATTCGACATCAGGCGTGTTACCAATTCCGTCTCTGACCCAAACACCAGGTTTGGATGTGACAGTTTGTCTATAGGTAATGTAATCTTCCACATCAGGGAAACAGCATTCACAAGGTGAAAAATCAGCAAACATAATCACCGTCACTGTTTCACTTGGAATGCCCCACTCTGTGAAACATTTCCTTTCACTGTACTTTCATAATTGAAGTTTTTTTACATTCCAGAGCCTGAACTAATTCAGTGAGAAACCACTGGGCATTTCGGGCCCGTCATCCGGAATGAGGCGAGTTGAACGTTGCCTTTCTTGCTGCCAACACATCAGCGCAGCTCAAAACGAGCTCGTGTTAGCATCAGTCTTTTCTTAACTTGCTGCAATATATCTGCTGAACAACAGCAGGTTATCACAGCATTGCCTTCTTCACATTGAAACCAATGGTGATAATATGAACCGACTTGGAAACTTGAAGAGAGAAACACTGCTGACGAAGACGATTATGACGTGAAGAGCAGGCACTAGAGTTTGTTCAGGTCCCAAAGGCTACTGCAGTATCAATGGACATCCCTGCATACGAGTCTGTGTTTGCATTACCCAGAACAGGCTTTCATTCCCAGTCAGGAAATGAAGATTTAATTCTCTTCTTGTGAATTATCCGAAGGAAAACTAAATCCTGATTGCACCCAGAACACACACACGGATCCTGCCAGAACAATTCAGTGATCGATCAGCATCTGTCTGGAAGGACAATGGCAGCAAATATAAGTGAAAGCTATCACCGCAATTACCCCTCCAAGGTTTTCACGTTTCCCAGTCGAAAATATTTCGCTGCTTCTTCAATGTCACTACTTCTAAATCCTTGCCTCATGGCATCATGCCTCTACCCCGCTACTGAGGACATCCAGAGTTCTGCGGAGTAACTGAAAATCTCAATCTCTCGAGTAATTAGGGATTGACGGTGCATTCCATCACATTGAGCAATGACTTTGTCCCAGTAATACGTTTCCAAAAGCTGCAGTTTCTAAGGGAACACTTGCAAGCTGTCGTGAATAAATTGTGATTCGGAGATGCCGGTGTTGGACTGGGGTGTACCAAGTCAAAAATCACACAATACCAGGTTATAGTCCAACAGGTTTAATTGGAAGCACACTAGCTTTCGGAGCGATGCTCCTTCATTAGGTGTTTGTGGAGGGCTCGATCGTAATACAGAATTTATAGCAAAAATTTGCAGTGTGATGTAACTGAAATTGTACGTTGAAGAATTGATTGTCTGTTAAGCCTTTCATCTGTTGAAAGAAGTGAAAATATCACTGTATTCTATGTGTAAATCACAAAACCCTTTTTTAAAAAAATGCATTCTCGGGTTAGCTATTAACAAATGGTAATAGCTAGACAATATGTTGAAGGTGTTAGCCCCTGTGTTCTCTGTCTATGACCTGATGTTTAGATTGATTCCAATCCAAAAAGTGAGATAACAGAGTTTTACATAATTTCATGCAGTTTTTGAGCTCAGAGTTCTACATGAATGTATGTAGTTTCTGACCAAAGTGCAATGTAACTCTGAAAGTACCAAAAAAATTCATCACACAAAATAAATGTGTGCGTGTGGGTCTTTGTCTGTGTGTGTCTCCAGCGAAACCAAAAACTGACAACTCATGAACAAAAGCAGAACTGACAAAGAGAACATATTTTCAGACGCACGGACTCATGAATGCTGTCTGTGAGGCAGAGCGAGTCGTCTGGGTCATGAGCTGCTCACACAAATTGCAGCGAGGCAATTCCAAATGGTGCTTTCAACGTACTGGCGCCTTAGACCACCAATACTTCCAGGAAAGTGCCCAAGTAACATGAATCAGAACTGACTAATAATGAACCATGGAAAGTGAAGATTACCAATTACAGTCTCGATTAGATGAGGTTAACAATTGGGCTGATGTCTCCACCGGATCGAGAGGACCAATCACCAGCCTCTCTCATCAGGACAGAAATTAAGGAAATTAGGGAAAAGTAACCAAGTTTCATATCACAATTTCCCTCCTTTTCGCAACAACAAAAGAAAACTGCGAGCAGATTCAATGTAGAACCTAATTTCACATCAACAGGGAAATAAATATCTCCATTCACTTTCAGAGAAACTGTGAAAAATGCAAATTGTCTGGAATATGAAAGATTGGCGCAGCCTGTTTTTGAGTCACATATTATGCTGGTGGCCTTTCGAGCTGGAGGGGAAAGTGACAACTGCAGCAGAAGGGGAAACCAGCGTGGGCACTGACATGTTGGTTGTTTTCTGCTGTGCCACATCACAGCTGGGTTCGAAGAAATGACTACTTTTTCTGTTCACCTTTAACACAGCCCATCCCTGCAAAACGTTGCCAGCTTAATCCATTAGCACACGTGGCCGCGCAGGGATACAAACACAAGCCTTCTTGAGGAGTGGAATCTGAAATCAGAGTCTCAGGTTGCTCAGCCACGCGAGCACACAGGCCAAAACCGGAAACCCATGAGCATGTACCTGATTATACCCTGCAGCAGACTCACAGCAACTGTACCAGTTCTGCAGAAAAAAACGATGGGAAGGAATTGCTCTATCTGAGTGGTCGTGCTTGTTGTTCTCATCAGCAAATCTGGCTTTGAATTTGCTAGCCCATATCTGCTGCCATGCTGAAACGGAATGCAATTCCGATTAGTCGCTGTGTGAAACTTTGTTCATTCTCTCTCCTCAGATAAAGTGATCACTGGAGATGATGAATTCTGCTCCTGCCAGAAACGCCGACTCTCCTGCTGCTCAGATGAACTGAAAAACTGGTTTAGCACTGGAATCCGAGAATGGCAGAACACGTAGCAAGAGTATTCGAACCCAGAGCCAATAAGAGTTTCAACTTTCATTTTATTTCTCCATAATAGTGCATTACCCAGCAGAGCCATGAGCAACTGCCACCTGGCTGCAAGCTGAGTTAGAAACCTATGTGGGAATCAAGGACATGTGACTCATTTATTGTCGGTAAATCAAACAGTTCTCACTTTGAGGTGTGCAAAAATTAGTTCCTAGACATATTCAGGGAAGGTCAAAAGCGATCTGAGATGTCAAAGAGGTGGTCACTGTTCGTGATTGTGCTTTGTTCGATTTTGAAAAGGTTTCCCGCTTTAGTCACATTCACGTTTCTTGTTGATGACTGAATCAGACAAAAGGTGTTTCACTAGAGCTGCACGTGACTTGCATTCCTCTCCCTAGCTGTCATACTTTCCTGGAACTCTGTGAGAACAAGAAAACAAAATACATACTGTCATTCGGCAGCCTGTCTGTGATTTCCTCATTTTCAGTTACAACATGGCTTAGACTTCAGGCCACACGGTAATATTAGTAACAGTAAGAGAGCAAGAGTCGATAGTTCATCTGTGCCTGTCAATATTTTCATTGTGAATGAACTGTATCCGTGTCTGCTGCTTCGAAACTCGAATATGTGAACTGCTCCAAACTATGATTGAGGATTTCTGGTTTTGGTTGACACACGTTGAGAAACGCCAGACAGCGTTCAAATGAAGCTTTCAGAGCACATTTTCGGATGCATTTGACAGAGACTAACATCATGATTCCAGTGTATCCTGTGATCGAAGGAAATGAATGCTCTCCTTGTTTCAGATACGGGACACCTTTGCATGTAAAGTAAATGCGGTACTGTTGTTACAGAAAGGATCAGTACCCGGTAACTGTGTCCTTAAAGTGGACATGAATGAAAAAATAAAGAATACCATTTTGAAATATCCAGGAAATATTGGCTGAAAAGGCGCAGACAATTTTCCCTGCAGCGCCAAGACAGAGGAACATATGTAACTGCACTCTTAAACAGGATGGCCAGCAGTGATATAAACATCGCCACATATGAAGGACCACTGCGAATAGAAATTTGAAAATGAAATTCACGCAGCATGTATTCAGAGTTATATTCTTTCCACCGCTACAGTCGTATTGGGTGAATAAATTCAAAACAAGGCTTGCTGATGAGTATGCAATAAAGCCCCATCGATCATGATATGAAAGACTGTCATCCGTAAAGAGGGAACAACAATGTTTCTTCTAAGCTTTGTACTGGGACATTTTCGCACAAACTGATACGGCTACTCTCCAGAAAATATCAGGGCTCGCGGCATGCACTCTTAGAAATGGTGACCATCAGTGCTGGAAACATCCCTGCATATTCAGAACAAGGAAGAATACATATCGAATAAAAGCGTAGATGGCAATTAATTGGACTGGTATTCCCTTTCACCACAACAGCTAGAATGTGCGGGAATATACAGAGTAAGGTTTACTGACCCGGTCAGAAAGCAATTACCTCCACATATCTTAACACACAAGCCTATCTTTCTTTCTGTCCATTTTTTTTTTGAAGCGTGGATCCTTTCCGTAGGAGATGAAGATGATTACTGCTCCACCACAGGATCACAGTGGGGCCAGAGACCCGATCGAGCTGTTCAGAACAGTTCGTGTTTGCCGAGAATCACTGAAACTGAGATTGTTTACACGTAGACACGGTGTAACAGCTGTCAACAAATGTGGAGGGTTTTGGGACGGATTAGGACCCACTCTAGGAAAAAGGCTGGATCCTAAAACTGGGGAGTAAGTGTTCAGGGAGAGGACTGGAGAATGGGGTTAAGAACGATATTAGCCAAGATCGAATGGCGGAGCTGACTGGATATTCTGAAAGTGCTAACCGTCCTCCTATGTCTTCCAATCTCTGACCATCTGGTATCTAAGGAAATAGAAACAGATTTATTTGTTCAGTTGGAAGTCCTGGGCAAAGTGAGAGATAGAACAAGCATGATACAATTTTAGAGACTGGGAAATTGTTTGGAGAGGAAGCAATAAATGTGAAGCTGAATATAAAGTTTGAAATCAGGACAAATTCAATTAAAAGGAAGGTTGTAGAAAGGCAGAGGGACATGGAGATGGAAAAAGAAGTTTATCAGTCCCGAAATCTCATTCTGTTTTCAAACAAAGATGCGACCGGACCAGCTGAGAGTTTCCAGCAATTTCATTTGTTGATTCTGAAACAGAAGATGGGAGTGATCCTGGACCAATCAGCTCTCCCATGTTCTAGGAATATTTGACTTACCCGTTCGATCAGATCACGTTTGTCCCACACTGAAGCCTCAGAATCCTTCGCCACCCCCACCCTCGTTACTGGCAATAAACTGTTCATTACATAAACGTACATGAGCACACAACAAGAACAATTGCAAAACGTTCAGGGAGAGCTCCGTTCCGTTCCATCAGCACATTCTGAATCAGTTAATTGTTGTTCAGGACCCATGAGACATTACGCCGTCTCTGTCAGACCACTAACAAATGGCCTTTCGCGTTCTGTGCCTTTGAACACTTTGGTTGGTGCACGGATGTCGTGGAATCTCACGTTTGGAAATTGACATCATTCATTGTATTTACAGCTGCACTGATAAAGTTGTCTCTGGCGGTTCCAGTAAAGTACACACAGTTTTCACTCAGAAACCGACATGTGATCAAAGCAGGAGGACATATGTGTCAACGAAAGCAACAAGAATGCTCCACCAGCGTTGGTTTGCAATTCTACATGTGGAACGAAGAGCTGGGACTCTATTAAACAGTGAAAACGACTATTATGGGGCTTGGACGCACTGCTCTCTGATTAAACACCTCACAATTCATCGAACTGAGATATCCATGCTTGGCACACGACGAATTAGTTTGCTATTTCATTCTGAGCACAATTCACCTGGCACAGCAATTTACAAAGATCCAGCTCATTCCTCCCAATCACAAAGAACATAATTCACATCTTTCATTTCTGTTATTTCTTCAAAACATTACAATCTATTTAAAACTTGTCCCAGCATTAAAGATTCAACCCGAATATTTTCATACGAAGTGATTTCCAGTCACTCTGGCAGACAGTAAATCAGTCGGAAAATTACCTGAGGAAACCCAATCATTTCTGTTTACAGTGTTGGGAATTTCCCATCTGCTGACGAGACAGAGTCCTCACAATCAACATTTTCTTTGTTCTTCCCGCCTAAAACGTTTACAACTTCTTATTTTCAACACAGGAGTTTTGTTTATAAAACGTTCCAAGAACAGGAACAACCTTCCAATCTCCTGAAGCCGTTTCCAATTTAAAATGGAAGTTTTGTTCCTTTCCCACGGGAAGAGCAGTTAATGAGAAAGGAGTTTCCACGAGCTGAGTCCCAGGGTTTGGCAGGAAGCCCTGATTGAAGCTGCAGTGGCCGCTTTCAGTTACATTGTGGGAATTGGAGAACATGGTGTCGTATTCTGCTGCGTGTAACCGTTTTGCTCCCTGTGGACTCGGGGAGAACAATGGATGAGTTTTCGGAACAACACTGCCTTCCACTCACTGGCCATCTGCTAGCTAAGGAAATAGAAACAGAGTTATTTGTTCAGTTCAAAGTCCTGGGCAATGTGAAAGATGGAACAGGTCTGATACAAAATTGGAGACTGGGAAAATGGTTGGAGAGGAAGTAATAAAAGAGAAGCTGAATATAAAGTTGGAAGTCAGGAGACATTCAATAAAAATGAAGAGTGTGCAAAAGCAGGTGGAGATGGACATGGAAAAGAAGTGCCACTAGTCCCGAAGTCTTAAATCGATTTATATTTCCAAGATGCTACCAGACCTGCTGAGAGTTTCCAGTAATTTTATTTGTTGGTTTAGAAACAGAAGATGGCAGTGATCCCGGACCAAACAGCTCTCCCGTGCTCTGGGGATATTTGACTTACTGTGTCTATGTCCCACACTGAAAGCTCACGATCCTGCCGCACCTCCACTCTCGTTACTGACAATATACAGTTCATTACGTTAAACACAAGAAGAACAATTGCAAAACGTTGAGGGAGAGTACCCTTCGGTTTCCATCAGAATAATCTGAATCACTTAAAATTGGTTCAGGGCCCATGTAACATTGATCCGTCTCTGTCAGACCCCTCGCAAGTGGCCATTCGCTTTCCATGCCTTTGAACACTTTGGGTGGTGCACGGTTGGTTTGGAACCTCACATTTTCAAACGGACACCATTCATTGTATTTTCGGCTGCACTGATAAAGTTGTCTCTGGCGCCACCAGTAAAATGGAAACTGAGTTCACTCAGAAACCGACGTGTGATCAAAAGCAGGCGGACAGATGTGTCAATGAAAGCAGCAAGAATACTGCATGTGGAATGAAGAGCCGGAATTGTATTAAGCAGTGAAAGCGCCCATTGTGAGGCTTGCGTCCACCACCCTCAGATTAAGCATCTCACACTGCACCGACTGAGCTAACCAAGCACGGTGCGCTGTGGATTAGTTTGCTATTACATTGCGAGCATAATTCATCAGCAATTTGTTAGGATCCAGTTCATTCCTCCTAATCACAAAAATATCATTCACACCTTCCACTTCAGTTATTCCTTCAAAGCATTACAATCTATTCTGCACTTATCCCGGAATGTAAGCTTCAACCTTAATATCTTCATATTTTTACCATCACCTTTATGTCGCTGATGTGATTTCCAATCTCTCTGGCAGACAGTAAATCAGTCGGGAAGTTACCTAAGGAAACCCAATGATTTCCGTTTACAGTTTTGGGCAATACCCATCTGCTGACGATACAGAGTCGTCTGAATCAACACTTTCTTTGTTCTTTCTACCTAAAACCTTTACCACTTCTTATTTTCAAGTCAGGAGTTTTATTTATAACACGTTCGAAGAACTGGAGCAACATTCAAATGTCCTGAAGCCCTTTCTAATTTAAAATGAAAGTTTTGCTCCTTTCAAACGGAAAGAGCTGTTACTAAGGGAGCAGTTTCCACGAGTTGTTTCCCATGGCTTGGCAGAAAGCCGCTGATTGAAGCTGCAGTGGCCGCTTTCTGTTTGCATCGGGAGCTTGGAGAAAGTGATGTCGTATTCTGCTGCGTGTAACCGTCTCGCTCCCTGCGGACTTGGGGTGAATCATGGATGAGATTTCCCGGTTATAATGTGAATACATGGTCGGGGTAAATGCTTGTGCTGAAATATTTGAGGCTTATTCCCTGGGTGGGGTCGAACCACCAACATTTCTGCCAACTGCGCTGACCATTTGAGATACAGAAACTGGCAACGCAGATATCCAAAAGCAAAGTTATCGACGGGATATGAGAATATGTCGGACAGCAGGAACTTGCGTTGTTTTCAGAGACAGTGCAGTGGCTAAGTTTATCACCGAGAGGGTAACCATACAGAGGAGCTGCAAACACTCAAATTAAAAGGTACCCACACATGCGCAGTTCTCTCACACACTTATTCACTTACAATGCTGGTATTTGAAGCCACGATTCGGTAGAAACTGAAGCTTAAAATCCAGCACATGAGACCGCTCGACCACGCTACCACACAAAAGCCAACACTCAGATTTGTTATGACTAGTGTTTCAGCATGGATTCACTTCAGGCACTTCGACTTCACAAATGTTGTAATGAAATAGGCGTAATTTAAGAAGAAAGACCAAAAAGAATGTACAGACAAGGAACAGGCCCTACATCCATTCAAGCCTGAGCTGATCCAAATCTACTGTTTGAAGCTGTCACCCAATTCCTAAGCATCTGTATCCCTCTGCTCCCCACCTACTCATGCATCAGTCCAGACGCCTCTTAAATGTATCTACCGTGATTACCTCTCCCGTCTCTGCTGGGAACGTGTTCCAGACACCCACCACCCGCTGTGTCAAGTAGTTGCTGCGTGTATCCCTCTTAAACTTTTCACGTCTCACCTTGAAAGCGTGACCTGTCGGTATTTAATCCTTCAACCTGGGAAATAAAACTTTTCTCTATCTACCCTGTCTGTACCCTTTCATGATTTTGTAAACCTCAAAAAGGTCTCCCTCAAACTCCTTTTTTCTAATGAAAACAAACCTAACCTACTCAACCTCTCTTCTTAGATTGCTCCTTCCATACGAGGCAACATCCGCTTAAACCTTTTACACGCCCTCTCCAAAGCGTCCACATACTTTTGGTAATGTGGCGACCAGAAAATTACACAGTATTCTAAGTGTGGCCAGACCAATGTATTGTTCAATTTTAACATGGCTTGCCAGCCATTTTATTCAATACCCTATCCAATGAAGCCAAGCATACTATATGCCTGCTTGACTACTCTATCCACCTGTGCAGCAAACTTCAGTGTATAATGGACCTGCACTCACAGATCTCTCTGTCCATCAACTTTTTTTTCCCCCAAACCTCTTCTGTTCATTGTATAACCCCATCTAGAATTAGACTGACCGAAATGCGTCACCTCACATTTATCTGTTTTGAACTCCAGCTGCCACTTCTCCGCCCAACTTTCCAGTATATCTATATCCTCCTGTATTCTTTAACAGTCGCTTATTATTTCTGCTCGTCCAGAAATCTTCGTGTCATCTGCAAACTTTCTGATCATTGCAACAGTGCTCTTTTCCAGATCATTTAAGTATATCACAAACAACAGTGGCTACAACACTGACCCCTGTGGAGCACGACTGGTCATCTTTCTCCATTTCCAGAAACTCCATTCTACTGCCACTCTCTGTCTCCTATTGCTCAACTAATTCTTTATCCACCTGTCTCGAACACCCTGCACACCATGTTACTTTACGTTCTGTATTTGGTTACCATGGGGAGCCTTATCTAAATCCTTACTGAAGTGGATGTAAATGACATCAACAGCCTTTCCTTCATCTATCAACTTGGGCACTTCCCAGAAAAACTCTATGCCTCTCACTGATATGCACATTATTTTCTAAATATGAATAGATCCTATGCCTCAGTACCTTCTCCAGCAACTTTCCCAACACTGATGTTAGGCCCATTGTTCTGTAGTTATCTGGAATATCCCTACTACCCTTCCTGTACAGGGGACAATATGAGCAACGTTCCAGTCGGCCAGAACCTTACCTGTGCTGAAGGAAGCCGCGAAGATATCTGTCAGGGCCCCAGCTATTTCCTCTATCACATCACTCAGGAACCAGGAATAGATCCCATCCGTTCCTGGGATTTGTCCACATTAATTACTCCTAGCCTGCACAACACAGCTTCCCTACGTTTGTCAACATTATCCAGACTAATCAAATGTCTTACTCTAGACTCAACATTCATCATGTTCCTCTCCTCAGTGAGCACTGATGCAAAATAATCATTCAGAACCATATTCACTCTCTCAGATTCGACATACAGCCTTCCTTAATTTTCCTTTAGTGGACCAATCCTTTCTCTGGTTACCCGCTTGCTTTTTATATATGAATAAAAGGCTTTAGGATTCTCCTTAATTGTGCTGGCGTGAAGTTGTTTCATGACCCCTTTTAACCCCCTTGAATCCTCGTTTAATACTTGTCCTACTCTTCTCATGTTCCTCCAGGGACCATTATGTTGTTAGCTGCCGAGGCGTTATGTATGCTTCCCTTTTCCTCTTAGCGAGTCGTACAATTGTCCTGTCATCAACAGTTCACGAATATTGCCTTTCAAATCCTTTGCCTTCAGCGGCACATGCCTATCCTGCACTATATTTAAACTAGCTTTGAAAGCCTGACACATATGAACTGTGGACTTTCCTACAAATAGCTGTGTCCAATCCACATTTCCGACCTCCTGCATAATTTTGATATAATTAGCTTTGGCCCAGTTTAGTACTCTTTCCTCAGGACAACTCTCATCTTTGTCAATGAGTATTCTAACGCTTACAGAATATTGGACACTTCCCAAAGAAATCACCCACGGCAACTGCTATCGCTAGCCCTGGTTTATTCCCAATATCAGTTCCAATATGACATATTCCCTCGTCGGACTATTGATATACCGCTCCAGAAAACTCACCTGGAGGCTTCTTACAAATGGTATCCCATCCAGACCTCTGACACTAAGAGTATCCAGATCAATGTTGGGAAAACGGAAATCTCCAATCAACACTAAATTATTGCCTTACGTCTTTCCATGATCTGTTTAACTATTTTTTCTTACACCTCACGCTCACTGTAATACAGCCCCCAAAATCTAACCTCACCCTTCTTATTTCACTGCTCCATCTCACGACCCAAGCCCTACATGGTGTCCTCCTTTCGCACAGCCATGATATCATCCTTGACCAGCAATGCAACTCCTTCCCCTTTTACTTCCCTCCCTGTCCTATCTGAAGCGTCTATATCCTAGAACATTTGGTTGCCAACTATGCCCTTCCTTCAACTAAATCTCTGTGATCGCAATAACGTCATATTCCCAGGCACCAATCTAAGCCCTAAGTTCATCTGTCTATACTCCATGCATTAAAGTAGATGCATTTCAGGTCACCAGTTCTTTTGCATTCATCTGCTCTCTGCCTACTCTTCCCATTATTAATGCTATCTTCCAGATTCTTAGCGTTTCCAGTTTCCACCTCACTGCCGACTTGTTTACTCTTGTGGTTCCCAGCCCCCTGCCACATTAGTATAAAACCTCCCAAACAGCAGTAGCAAAAACTCCCGAAAGGACATACGTTCCCGCCTGGTTCAGATGTAGATCGTCAATTTTCTTATCGTTCCACATTCCCCAGAACTGGTCACAAAATCCAACAAATCTGAAACCCGCCCTGCAGCACCATTCCTCAACTCACGTGTTCACCGTGCCATTTTTTTATTCATTTCTACGCTGGCAGTCACATGGCACCGGCAGTAATTCTGAGATTACTACCTTTGAGGTCCTCCTCTTTAATTTCTCTCCTAGCTCCTTGAATTCTCCCTGCACGTCCTCATCTCGTTTTTTTTTTCCTTGGTGCCTGTATGCACCAAGACAACTGGCTGTTCACGATCCCCTTTTCGAATGCTCTTCAGCCAATGGGCGACATCCCTAGCCTGAGCACCTGGGAGGCAATATAACTCTCCAGAATTGATGACACTTCACAGTGATGCCACCCACAGCTCCAGAGTGGCCACGCGGTCAAACAAGTGCTGCAGCTGGACACACTTCTTGCAAGTGTAAGTTTAGAAAACCTTTACAAGGATTTTCAAGGTTTGCCGTGCTTGGACATGAGAACGAAACTGAATAGGCTTCGTCAGATTCCCAGGAGCTTCAGGGCTTAGAGATGGCCTCACAGAAGTTTATAAAATCATGAGGAAGACAGACAGAGTAAATAGTCAGGGAGCACTTCTTCACAAGACACGCGAGTTCATTTCTAAATAGTAAATGTTTAATGTGAGAAAGGAAAGATTTAAAAGGGATGTGAAGGACACATGTCTTTTCACACAGAACTTTTGTGTGTGTGGAATGAATCGCCACATTTAGTGGTAGAGTCTGGTGCACTCACAACATTTCAAAGGCATCTGAATGGGTGTATAGACAGGAAGACCTCGGAGAGATAAGGCACAAATATTGGCAGATATGTATGGATTAATTTAGGTTATCTATTCGGCAAGGGCAAGTTGGATCACGGGATTTGTTTCCATGCTCGACAAGTCTGAGATGCTCCAGCCACCGGAAACAGTTTGAATACATCAATTGCAAAAAAAAACGCATGATGTTTGTTACTCAGTCAGCGAGTTTGGCTATTTTGTTTGGAGGGTGGATGAGCCCAACCGATCCAGAGATGAAGGTTTTACGGATATTTGCTGCCAATGACCATTCTTCTTGACACTTTCCCATGTTCGCCATCAAAGATTTTGGCTGAAGAAAATTACCTCACATATCGCATTAGCCACTTTGCTCTCCAACGAATCCAAAAACTGACAGCTTTTATCGTGGAACGGACTCAAAACTGAAAAGTCAGTATCATGATCAGAAACACCGAAGCTTAAGTGCTGTCTGTGAGGCACTGTGAGTCGTCTCTGACATGAACTGCTCGCACAAATAACAGCGAGGCAATTCCAAACCTACTGGAGATTTAGTGTATTGCCAAGTCCCAGAAGGTGCTTCAGTATCATAAAACAAAACACAACAACGAACCATTACAAGTGAACATTTCCAATTATATCTGTGATTAAATTAAGCCATCAATGCGCCGGTGCCCCCATCTGATCGAGAGAGCCAATCACCTTTCTCCCTTACCAGGACAGTAATGAAGGAAATGAAAGTATAGCAACATTTCACATCGCGATTGCCCACCTTTTCGCCACAGCATCAAAAAACGTTGACAAGATTCAATGCAGGATCTTCTTTCGAAATAACGGTGAAATAACTATGTCTATTCACTTTCAGAGTAAACGGGGAACAACGTCTGGAATATGAATAACCAACATAGACAACTTTGGTCCCAGATTCTACTGATGCACAGACTTTCATACCTTGGGTGATTGCCCTACACCTAGAAATCTTCTGGCTGCCTTCTGTTTGTCCTGTCAGATTAATCTTGTGCTGCTCTAATCGAATTTGTAGTTCTTGCCATTTGTCCGTATTGCTACCATTTACTTCTTTGCCAAAATTGGATAGTCCCACAACGTGATTCGCAGTGCACGTACTTCGCAACGAGGATATGCCACACGGCAAGTTAAAAAGCACGCTTCCATTTATTAAAGTAAGTTTCTGGGAACTGACAGCCAGCTTCCTTCTTACACTCGGAAGTATGACAACACATAAACCAACAGCCTCTCTCAGAGACAAGTGACCAATGCCCATCTTGTGCCGGACAAACGTAGTTGACAAGATTGGACGCAGGGACTGCACAGAAAACTATAGAGGAGAAGCAGAGAGACGACCATCGAGCTGCATTCATGCAGTTCAGTTACCGTGTAAACCCCATGCACAGTTGTTCCTTGTAGGTACACACAGGGCACTGAGTGTCTCTGACTCCAGGACTTGGAACTCGGATTATATGACCGTCTGCAGCACTGATTACTTCCTTGTGTGAGGTACCTCCCGATGGAACATATGTAAAACACGATAGCTCATTGAGAAATACGTCCAAAATAGTACCCAAGAGATGTATTTCTGTTGTGTTACTAGTCCTGTTCCTGACATGACCTCCAGCATTGTTCTTATTGTGTGCTTCCTGACGGTTCGGTGCATGCTTCCGTGATCGCATTGTGTGCAGTAATCTGCGTTTTAGCTGCAATTACGTTCGTTTGAATCCCAGGACCACCGGCCTCTATTTTGTTTACCTCCTCTCGTGCGCAACTGCAACACAGTAAACGATCAATTAATATTGGGAAATGACATACACTGGCGTGTGAAAAGCCCAGTTTCCGTGACAATTATGCAATGGTTACAGATTACTTTGATTCAGGAGATAAGGTTGGAAAGTGTGTTTGGATAGAGATGAGGGACATTGAGGAAAGAGGAAACCAGCCGGTGGAGATTACAAGAACACTAACAGTAACCACAGTGTAAAATAAAACGTACAGGAAAAAATACCGCCTGTGAATGATAAAAGAAGGCAAGAATTAAAGGAGACATTCATTTCCCTTCTTCCTCTCCCGTTTGAATTGTAAAGAAACTTTGAATAAAAACAATCGAAAAGTTATATATGCCCCATCGAACAACGTGCACCGTACCTTGGTCATTGACTACTGTAGATTAGAATACTTTCAATGTGCAAACAGGCCCTTCGGCCCAGCAACTCCACACCGACCCGCCCGAGCCCAAATGCATTCCTCTCCTTTAACCCCGTCAATTTAGCACCGCCATTTCAACTAACCGGTACATTTTTGGACTGTGGGACAAAACCAGAGCAAGAGCACGCAGCCACGGGGAGAATGTGCAAACTCCACACATTCAGTTGCTTGAGGCGGGAATTGACCCTGACTCTGTGGCATTGTGAAACATCAGCGCTCACGATGGTGTCAGCGTGAGATGGGACTTATTTGCCATCTTTAATTGGGAAAAATCTCAGTCATTGTGAGCATCTGGAGAGATCGGTTCCTTCGCCAGAAAAAGAAATGAATATGCCATTAACATTTGTTTGTTTCATGTCCAAGAATACTCAGATCAATAGCTCCCTTGATTACCTCTGCTGGTCATGTTCGCAAAGAGATCAATCAAATTTCCAAGTGTGATTTTTCTTTCAATGAATAATTTTGACTCAATTTGGCAGCAAATATCTTTTCCTAACTTTGTGCTTTTCTTCTTTTACATTGGTGTCTCGCACCTTACAAATGGCAGCAAAGGTATAAAAGGAGATGGAAGCATTTAACTCAAGTCAGCGGCAGCTTTCAATGAGATCACGGCTGATTTGGTCAATGCTCAAGGGTCCGGCCCTGTCTGAAGTCATGGCCGAGTGGTAAAGCAAATGCACTGCAGGAAGGTCTCTTGGGCCAGTGGCGTAATGGATAACGTGTCTAACTTCTGATGAGAAGATTTTAGGTTCGAGTCCTACCTCGCTCGAGGGGAATGTCTCACTTTAACCGTGTCCCACGTTGACGCTCCCGTGTGAAGTCCTGCCGGGACGTCGCTTCTGTGCTTCTGCATTTAAAACTTGCATTTGTCCGATTGTCCATTTCAAATTCCAGCTCACCACAACGGAGACCTCTGTCGCTTTGGGGGTATCTTTCTGTGTGTCTCCCTTTGTGGGTGAAAATGAGCATGAGTTCCTCAAAACAGTGACAAGTCGTTGTGGAAGTGTCATACATCTGCCCCATTATTGTGCCATTTAGGAACACAGGATAAAGTCATTGACATTTGCCCTGGGAACATTAGAACACACGAGACTTTGGGCCAAAGTTGGAAACTGCGACTAGAATAGATGGCTCTCTGATTAGCCGCAATGCACACAGGCGGAATGGCCTTTTCCCACTTTGTAAATCTACGAAGACTAGTTGAAAATAATCTGCAACGAAAATGTTCAGAAAGTGTGTTTTATTTACACTAAATACAATAGTATCTATCGCCTTGTCTTGTTATTTACTTGTGAGGTTTCGGTACTCTCAGCACCGTGGCCCGGATCGTATTCCGCTCATGGAATGGTTGTATTGTTCAGCTAACATATCGGTGTACCAGTACTTCTGCAGATTTTCCGATGCGAGCAGGTCATTGGTTTTGTCCAAAACATTATGAATGTTAACATAATACAAATAGCTGCAGTTGCTGGAAATCTGAGCCAAAAAAAAATTGTTTGCGGAATGCAGAAAGACTGGCAACAGAAACATCGACTTTCCTGCTCCTCGGATGCTGTTGTGCTTTTCCAGCATTTTCTGATCTAAAATCAAGTTTCCAGCAACTGCAGTCCTCACTTTTGCCTAGTTCCTTCAGTGTCGCTGGTTCCCAATTCAAGAACTCCATCTCTAGCGGTTTCATGTCTCTACCGCCATGCTGTGGAGTTGAAGAGTGAAGAAAAGTAACTCACCCCCTCCATCTTTGGGGTAATTAGGGGCTGAAAGTGAATCGTATCACATTGAAGTATATCGACAAGTGACTTAATCTCTGTCTTTAATTGGGAAAAATCTCTGTCATTGTGAGCATCTGGAAAGATCGGTTCCTTTGCCAGAAAAAGAAATGAATATATCATTAAACTTTGTTTGTTTCATGTCCAAGAATACTCAGATCAATATCTCCCTTGATTACCTCTGCTGGTCATGTTCGCAAAGAGATCTAGCAAATTGCCAAGTGTGATTTTCCTTTCAAGAAATAATTTTGACTCAATTTTGCCGCAAATATCTTTTGCTAACTTTGTGCTTTTCTTCTTTTACATTGGTGTCTCGCACCTTACAAATGACAGCAAAGGTATGAAAGGAGATGGAAACATTTAACTCAAGTAAGCGGCAGCTTTCAATGAGATCACGGTTGATTTGGCCAATGCTCACCGGGTGGTGCTTTCTGTAGTCATGGCCGAGTGGTTAAGGCGATGGATTAGGCATCCATTGGGGTCTCCCCACGTAGGTTCAAATCCTGCTGACTATGCTATGAATGCTTTCCTGCTGGAGCAATTCAAAGTTCAGAACACCTGTTTTTGCAAACCAGGCCTGTAATTTGATTTGACTTGAGAAACTCGAGTTCTTCATCAGAAATGCTCCACATTTAAAACATTATCTCTGTTTCTCTTTCCAGATACACTGCTCGACACATCGGGTTTCTGCAGTTGTTATTGAACGCCCTGAGCAGAAGCGCTGCTTTTCATTAGATTCCTTTCATCCCTTGTCCTCTGTTCTCTGACTCTGGTCATTGGCAACACTTCCTCCTGCTCGTCAGAGTGCTCATTCCCCACCGCTCCCTCTCCCATCATTACAAACAACCAAAGGAAATTGCCACTTAACCAAAGTGAAACTCACCAGCCTAGGAACTCTCTCCACTAAACGGGACTTATCATCCCTGGACGTGGTGCAAGCCAGAGGATTGTGAAGAGATACTGTGAAAATATTGTCCGTTGGCAGTTGGAAAAATGTTTAGGAAGCAAACCATATAATTTAGGCTCCAGCTTTGGAAATCTTGAGAAACTCTTTAGGAAATGGAATCATAGGAGATTGAAGAAGTGTAAATTGTCAGTCCGAGTAGAGGAAGGGACATTGACTCTGATGTTCTCGGCACAGGAAGTGATCTGAGACATTGAAAGAATTCTCGCTCCCGTACGTGAGGAATACAAACTTCATCTGGACTCTGGGACAATGAAAAACTCTGGAACACTCAAGACAATATCCAAATATTGACTGAGATCACTACAGTACGACGAGTATAGATGGGTCAATTTTTGTCCAGTGTGTGCGGGAGGGCTTCCTGACACAGTATGTAGACAAGCCTTCAAGGGAAGAACCCACTTTCGATTTAGTACTGGGTAACGAGCCTGGCCAGGTTTTAGATTTGGAAGTAGGTGAGTTCTGTGGAGACAGCGATCACAACTCTCTCTCAGGTTTACATTCGTGATGGAAAGGGATAGGTGTACTCCACGGAGCAAGAGTTTCAGCTGGTGGAAGGGAAATCACGATGCAATGAGGTAAGATTTAGGAAGCGTAGAGTGGGGTAGGAAACTGTAGGGGGTGAGCACATTAAAAATGTGGAGCTAATTCAAGGAAAAGCTCCTGTGTGTCCTAGATATGTATGTACATGTCAAGCAGGGAGGGAGATATAGAACGCGTGAGCCGTGGTTTACTAAGGAAGTGGAATCCCTGGTCAAGAAGAACAAGAAGTCTTATGTTAGGACAAAACGTGAAAACTAAGTTAGAGCGCTCGAGGGTTCCAACGATATCAGGAAAGACCTAAAAAGAGAGCTGAGAACAGACAGGAGGAGACATGAGAAGTTGTTGGCAGATAGGATCAGGGTTAACCCTTAGGCTTTCCATAGGTATGTCAGCAATAAAAGAATGACGAGAGTTAAATTTGGGACAATCAAGGATAATAGTGGGAAGTCGTGTGTGGAGTCAGTGGAGATTGAGGAAGCACTAAATAAATATTTTTGGACAGAGTTCGCTCTAGATAATGAAAATGTTGGCGAGGAAGATACAGAGATACTTGCGTCTAGACTAGAAGAGATTGAGGTTCACTAGGAAGAGATATTAGAAATACTGCAGAGTGTGAAAATAGATAAGTCAGCTGGGCCGGCTGGGATCTATCTGATGCTGTTTAGCAAATGCACTGCAGGAAGGTACAAATCAAATTGATGCTAACAACGGCTCGTTTTGAGCCGCTAATTTGCAGTGAAGTGGCGGCGCCAATAAAAGGTGTCACGCATCTCGACTAATTCCACATCCTGAGCTCGAAATGACCAGATGTCTCTCGCTGAGTTTCGGCAGGGTCTTGCTTAGACGACACCATGACACGTTTTCACTGGAGTGGATCATGAAATCGCGTCGTGACTGTGAATAAAACGATGGACACTTCCAGCAGAGAAGGAGGCGACCCTGAAGCAGGCAGCTGAGGACAAATGTTTCTCCTTTGCCAGTGAAAGGCACTGCTTCACACATTGGAAACTTCGAAGTGAAGCAGTGTTGGTGATTATCTTCGCTGCTTGTTCACCTTTTTAATTCTGATTCCGTGAAAGTCCATGGCATTATATATCGACATTCTGCCATTCCTGAGCGTGTCTGTTGGGCAAGTGGCGTAACGGATAATGCGTCTGACTTCGGATCAGAAGATTGGAGGTACGCGTCCGACCGGGCTCGAGGGGCAATGTCTCACTGTAACCATGCCCCACGTTGACGCTCCCCTGCTGGGACGTCGCTTCTGTGCTTCCGCTTTTAAAAAGTTGCATTTGTCCTCTTGTCCATTTCAAATTCTAGCTCACCACGACGGAGACGTCTTGTCGGATTGCGGGTACCTTTCTGTGTGTCTCCCTTTGTGTGTGAAAATGAGCATGAGTTCCTCAAAAGAGTTACAAGTCGTTGTGGAAGTGTCATACATCTGCCCCAGTATTGTGCCATTTAAGAACACAGGATAAAGCCATTGACATTTGCCCTGGGAACATTAGAACACACGAGACTTTGGGCCAAAGTTGGAAACTGCGACTGGAATAGTTGGCTCCCTCATTAGCCGCAATGCACACAGGAGGAATCGCCTTTTCCCACTTTGTAAATCTACGAAGACAAGTTGAAAATCTGCAACGAAAATGTTCATAAAGGGTGTTTTATTTACACTAAATACGATAGTATCTATCGCCTTGTCTTGTTATTTACATGTGAAGATTCGGTACTCTCAGCACCGTGGCCCGGATCGTATTCCCGCTCATGGAATGGTTGTATTGTTCAGCTAACATATCGGTGTACCTGTACTTCTGCCGATTTTCCGATGCTAGCAGGTCATTGGCTTTGTCCAAAACATTATGAATGTTAACATAATACAAATAGCTGCAGTTGCTGGAAATCTGAGTCAAAAACGAAAATTGTTTGCGGAACGCAGAAAGACTGGCAACAGAAACATCGACTTTCCTGCTCCTCGGATGCTGCTGTGCTTTTCCAGCATTTTCTGATCTAAAATCAAGTTTCCAGCAACTGCAGTCCTCACTTTTGCCGAGTTCCTACAGTGTCGCTGGTTCCCAATTCAAGAACTCCATCTCTAGTGGTTTCATGTCTCTACCTCCATGCTGTGGAGTTGAAGAGTGAAGAAAAGTAACTCACCCCCTCCATCTCTGGGGTAATTAGGGGCTGAAATTGAATCGTATCACATTGAAGTATATCTACAAGCGACTTAATCTCTGTCGTTTATTGGTAACCATCTCTTTCATTCTAACCATCAGGAAAGACCATTTCGTTCGCCAGAGAAAGAAATGAATATGTCACTAACCTTTGTTTGTTTCATGTCCAAGAATACTCTGATCAATCGCTCCCTTGATTACGTCTGCTGGTCATGTTCGCAAAAAGATCTAGCAAATTGCCAAGTGTGATTTTCCTTTCAATAAATAATTTTGACTCAGTTTGGCTGCAAATATCTTTTCCTAACTTTGTGCTTTTCTTCTTTTACATTGGTGTCTCGCACCTTACAAACGACAGCAAAGGTATGAAAGGAGATGGAAGCATTTAACTCATCAAGTAAGCGGCAGCTTTCAATGAGATCACCGCTGATTTGGTCACTGCTCAACGTTGTAGCTTTGCCTGCAGTCGTAGCCGAGTGGTTAAGGCGATGGTGTTAGACGTTCGTTGGGTTTTTTTCCCCATGTAGGTTCGGGTCTTGCTGGCATACGTTATGAATGCTTTTCCTGCTGGAATAATTTCTACTCAAAGTTCAGAAAGCTTATCTTGCAAACCAGGCTGGTAATTTGATTAGACTTGGGAAACTCGAGTTCTTCATCAGAAATGTTCCATATTTAAAGCATTATCTCTAAGAATTACGCGAGTTAAATTTGGGACAATCACGGATAATAGTGGGAAGTTTTGTGTGGAGTCAGAGGAGATAGGGGAAGCACTAAATAAATATTTTTCGACAGTGTTCGCTATAGTAAATGAAAATGTTGGCGAGGAAGATACAGAGATACTTGCGTCTAATACTGAAGATTGTGAAAACAGTCAAGTCCCCTGGGCCGGATGGGATCTGTCCTAGGATCCTTCTGGGAAGCAAGGGAAGAGATTGATGAGCCTTTGGAATTGATCGTCAAATCATCGCTGTCTGCAGGAATAGAGCTGTGGAATGGAGCATAGCATATGTTGTTCTCTTGTGCAAAAGGTTTCGTAGAGACAACCCTGGTAATTACAGACTAGTGAGTCTCACTGCAGTTGTTGGTAACGTGTTGGAAAAGGTTATTATAGATAGGATTTATGACCATCTCGAAAAGAATAATCTGATCAGGGACAGTCAGCACGGTTTAGAGATGGTTAGGCCTTGCCTAACGAATCTTGTTGATTTTTTTGACAAAGTGACCAAACAGGTAGATGACAGTAACCCGGTTGATGTGGTGTATATGGGTTTCAGCAAGTTGTTCGATACGTTTCCCCACTATAGGCTAGTATACAAAATGCGGAGGAATGGAATTGTGGGAGAGATTCCAGCTTTGATCAGTAATTGGCTTGCCAATAGAAAACAGTGTTGTAGTAGTTGGAACATGTTCTTCTTGGTGTCCAGGTCCTGGCGACGTACCACAAGGGTTGGTGTTAGGTCCACTGCTGTTACATGAGATCTAACCTTGCCAATCAGTTTCCCATGGGGAACATTATTGAACGCCTTACTGAAGACCGTATGGATCACATTTACTGCTCTGCCCTCATCAATCTTCTTTGTTACTTCTTCAAAATACTCAATCAAGTTTGTGAGACATGATTTCCCACGCACAAAGCCATGTTAACAATCCCGACTCAGTCCTTGCCTTTCCAAATACATGTACATTCTGTTCCTCAGGATTCCCTCCAACAATTGGAGTATTCTTGGCAGATGCAGTTTCATGTATGGAATGCGAGGTCATATACTTTGTTGGGAAGAATCAAAAGACACACTAGTGTTAAAATCGATAGAAACGCAAAAGAAGTGCGGTGCAGAGGAGTCTCAGTGTTCTTATACAGGAAACGAACAAAGGTTCATCACATATTTATTTCTTGCTGGCAAAACAAAGCCTTTTCTGATGCTCACAATTAAAGAGATGGTTTCCAAGAAAATAGGAAAATTAAGTCACCAGTAGAGAAATCAATTACCAAGATATCCCTCGTGATGTTTTATGGGACATGTGGGATTGTTTTTGATTTTGGTTCTCCAAACGTTTTTACAATGGGAAGAGTTTTAGATGGGAAGTTAAGATCACGCATGACTATTGCCATTTTTGTCACTCACACGCATTTCCCCCCTTGTACGATTTATTTCGCTTTGTGGTTACTGCGAGTGGGCTTGTAAAGTACACATGCTTGTGAGTTCATTCCTCACTGTTCCTCAACTCCAGCCAAACAGACTTTACATCCTTATTTCCTGAATCTAGGTAATTCTCTTACCATTGCAGAAATGTCATTAAAACTTCGGTATTCCACACGCCTCTGTATATCATCTTTCAATTTCAATTGATCCTTTACTGTATTGCAGTTGTGCATAAGAAGAGAAAAATAAAATAGAGAATGGTGGACATACGCTTCATACACCCGTTATTGAAGCGAAAATGCAGATTTCTGCCGAGAAAACGATCGTGGAACCATGTGCCGAACCCTCAGGAAACACAGAATAAGTGCAGTGCCACAGGGCATGTCAGGGACAGCACCAGAAGGACAACAAAAATGCTGCTCTAAGCTCCTATTTTGGATGTATTTCTCAATGAGCAATAGAGTGTGACATGTGTTCCATCAGGAGTTACCTCACACAAGGAAGTAACCAGTGCTGCAGACTGTCATATCATCCGAATTCCAAGCCCTGGAATCAGAGACATTCAATATTCTGTGCATAACTGCAAGGAACAGTTGTCCGAGGCGTTTACAGTCCAGATGAAATTATGAATGCAGCTCTCTTAGTTGTCAGCCTCTTTCTCCTATGTCGTGTTTCGTGCAGTCCCTGCGTGGAATCTCGTCAACTCCGTTTGACCTGCACATGATGGGTATTGGGCCTTGTTTTCTCGTGAGTTGTTGTCTGAGTGAGGCTCTCCGTTTCTGTGCTGTCATAAGTCCGAGTGTTTGGAGGAGTCTGGATATCGTTTTCCAGAATTTGTTTTTAACACAGGGAAGCATGATTTAAAAATTACCTCATAGCAAATCCTCGTTGCGAACTTTGTGTGCCATGCATTTGCGAATGAAGGTGTTTGAATATTGGTTCTTGGCAAAGAATTTGTGTGGGCGTCAGTCCAGCAGTCCCTAGCAGCAAAATGTACAGACGGCAGGGGCCACACATTCGACTAGAATAGCACAACAATAATAGGACAGGGCAAGCAAAAGACAGCCAGACAATTCCTGGAAGCAGGGCACTCATCCACGGATTCCATCTGTTGGACCCAATCTGCAATCCCAACAAATGGAAGCAGCGGGAATGAAACCAAATGAATTCGTACCAAAACATGAGTGCAGCGCTCCACAGGAACCCCTGCAGCGCTGAGAATGTCACCCAGAAAGGGAGGAAAAGTCTGCAAACCATCTTCCGAGCGTCACCAAACTTTTCCACAAGAACTCCAGAAGCATCCGAACTTCACATCTTTCTGCTCCAAAACAGTCCGCTTTTCCACAACAGAGAATTGCCCACTCAACTACCGCGTGTAAGATGAGAATTGCATCCCCTACACGACCAAGGGCGGCAGGAAGAGCGAGGGGAAACAGCTGCCACTGTCATTCCACAGCTACATACGCTCTCTTTGAAAGGTACATTATCGTATGAATGTCGGGGTAGCAGTAGAACATGGGAACTAAACATATTCTGCGCTGTGTATTCATATTCTGGACAATGTGAGTTGTTCACAGTTTTCCCTGAAAGTGAGTGGACGTCGTTATTTCACCGCTGTTGTGAAGCCAGATCCTGCACTGAATCTGCTCCCTCGTTTTTTGTTGTTGTGGCTAAAAGGTGGGCAATCGCAACGTGAAACCTTGTTATATTTCTCTCATTTCCTTCATTACTGTCCTGGTGAGGGAGGCTGGAGATTGGCTCGCTCGATCAGATGGAGGCACCAGCGCATTGTTGACCTAATTTAATCGAGAATATAATTGGTAATATTCACTTTGCATGGTACATTTTTCTGTTTTGTTTAATGTTACTTGAGGACTTTCTGTTACTTGGCAATGCACTAAATCTCCAGAATGTCGGGAAGCTCCTTTTGGAATTGCTTCGGTGTTATTTGTGTGAGCAGTTCTTGACATACACGTCTCGCACTGCCCCACAGACAGAAGTAATGAGTTTGTGTGTCTGAATGACTCTGCCTTTTGAGTTTTGCACGTGGTCCACATTAAGAGCTGTCAGTTTTTGGATTCACTGGAGAGTTAAGGGGGTAACACGATTTGTGAGGTTTTTTTTTAGTCAACGAAATTATTTGATGGAGAACTTGAGAATGTATCAAGGAGAATGGTCATTGTCTGTAAATGTCTGGAAAACATTCCTCTCTGTGTCATTTCAAAACATTACGCCTCAACAAAAAAAAAAATTCAAACACGCTGACTTAGTAACAAACAGCATGCGTTTTTGCAAGTGGTCTCTTCAAACTGTTGTCAGGTACTGGAGTGTCACAGAATTGCCGAGCACGGAAGCAAACCTTCCTATCCAACTTGCATCTGTTGAACAGATGACCGAAACTAATCTAAACATATTTGCCAATATCTGTCCCTAATCTCTCCGAACAATTCCTGTCTGCATACCCATTTAGATGCTTTTGAAGTGTTGTGAGTGCACCAAACTCTGCCACTAAATGTGGCAATTTATTCCACACGCACAAAAATGTCTGTATTAAAAACAAGTGTTGCTCGTATCCCTTTCAAATTGTACTGCTCTCACGTTTTATCTATGCTATCTCACTTTAAACTCATGTGACTTCTGAAAAAGTGTAGATTGACTATGTTCTCTGCTCGTCTACCTCATGATTTTGTAAACTTTTCCAAGGACATCCCTCAGGCCTGAAGCTCCAGGGAAAACTGTCGAAGAATATTCAGCTTCTCAATAATGTCCACAATGTGCAAACCGTTCAAATCGTTGTAATTTTTTTTTAATTATGCTAAGGTATTCATAGAAAGTGCCAGGGGAAATTGCCTGAAGTGAAGCGATGCTGAAACACTAGTCTTGACAGATTTGGCGCTCAGTTATTGTCAGGGAGCGTCGCCGAGTGGTTTAATGGAGGTAAAAACAATGAATGCAGATGCTGGAGACCAGATTCAGGATTAGTGGTGCTGAAGAGCGCAGCAGTACAGGCAGCATCCGAGGAGCAGCAAAATCGACGTTGCGGGCGAAACGCTGCAATCCTGATGAAGGGCTTTTGCCTGAAACGTCGATTTTACTGCTCCTCGGATGCTGCTTGAACTGCTGTGCTCTTCCAGCACCACTAATCCAGAGAGATGTAATGTGCTGGGTTTAGGATCCAGTCTCTATTGCGTCGTGGGTTTGAAATCCAATTTTGCAATAGAACCACTGCAGGCTGCTTTTTATGACAGAACTACACAGGTCCTGATATTGCTTTCTGTTTGTGTTTGTTACTCCTCGGGTCTCTCAACCCCTCTGCGATAAACACGGGAACATGAGCAACTGATTCTGAAAATAATGAGAACTACTGCTGTCCACATCCTCTCGAGCACTGTGCGTTTGGATGGGTACAAGCACAATGTTGCTGCCAGTTGCTGTGTCTCAAATGATCAGAGCATTTGGCTGAAATGTTGGTTGTCCTAGCCCAAAAAGAGCACAGAGCCTCAAATATTTCACATCAAGTATTGAGATCGACCATGTACTGACAATACAACCACGAGAACTCATCCATGATTGACCCTGAGTCCGCAATGAGTGAGACAGTCACGTGCAGCAAAATGTGACCCCACTCTCTACAAGCCCCTGCTGCCAACAGAAAGGGGCCACTGCAGTTTCAATCAGCGGCTTCCTGCCCAGCTCTGGACACAGCTCTTGGAAACTCCTTCCTCAGGAATGGCTGTTACCGTGTGAAAGGGTAAAAAATTCCAATTCAACTTGGAAATGTCTTCAGAAGATTGTTCCTGTTTTTCAAACATTTTATAATCAGAATTCCTTTCTCGAATATTAGAACTGGTAAACTTTGTAGGCAGGTAGAACAAAGAAAGTGTTGATTGTGAGCACTCTGTCTCTTCAGCAGATGGGATTCCCTCCACTCTAATCAGAAATGATTTGGTTTCCTGAGGTATTTTCCCAATTGATTTGCAGTCTGCCAGAGTGTCTGGGAATCACTTCGGTGACCTAAGGATCAGGGTCAAAATATGAAAATATTAACAGAGAATCGAAAATCCCGGGGCAAGGCCTAAATGGATTGTAATGGTCTGAAGGAATAAATCTGAGAATTGAAAGACTTGGATAATGTTATTTGCAATGGGGAGGAATGAATGAGATTTTTGAAAATTGCCGTGTCAGCTGAATTAAACTCAGTATGAAATGATAAATTAACCAACACCAATCGTGTCCGGGTACGCTCAGTCGGTAGAGCTTGACACCTTTAATCTCAATGGTGTGGGGTCGAGACCCACGCAAGGCGCTGTTGTTTGTTAATAGGTTTGCCGCTCTCCTTTAATGTTGCAAGAGCGAATTCGCTCGCTGAGACAGGTTTTGTTGACACATTTTTTCCTCCGTTTTGATCATCTCTTGGTTTCTGAGTGAAAACTGTCTCCACTGTACTGCAGGTGCAAGAGACAAGGTTATCAGTTCAGCCGAATATGCTGTAAACGATGTCCCTTCCAAAACGTGAGGTTCCATTCCAAACGTGCCCCAACCAAAATGTCCAGAGACGTCGAATGGCCACATGACAGTGACGGCTGCATGTCAAATGGTGCTGCAATAGAATTAACTGATTGAGAATGCTCTGATGGAAACCGAATGGAACTCTCCCTGAAATTTGCCCAATTCACTCAGTAAATGATGCTGTTGTGTACCCATATGTGTTTACGTAATGAACAGCTTATTGTCAGTAACAGGGGTGGGGGTGATGCAGGATAGTGAGGTTTCCGTGTGGGTCAGAAGTGATTTGTTCGAATAGGGAATTCAAACGTCCACAGAGCAGACATAGCTGATTGGTCCAGGATCAGACTTTTCCCTTCTGTTCCAGTACCAACAAGAGAAATTGCGGGAAAATCTCAGCAGATCTGGTGGAATCTTGGAATGGAAAACCGAGTTAAGTCTTCAAGACCAGTGACACTTATTACTCCATGTCCATTTCCGTCTACCTATTTTATTGAATATCTCCTGACTCTCAACTTTATACTCAGTGTCTCTTTTATTAATCCGTCTCCAAACATTCTCCCAGTCTGAAAATTTAATAGCAGAACTGTTCCATCTCTCACCTCGCCGAGTTATGAGAGGAGGACTTCGAAATGCACGATTAACTCTGTTTCTACTTCCTTAGATACTGGATGGTCAGGGACCAGAAGGCATCGGAGGACAGTTAGAGCTTTCAGCCCATCTGGTCTGCCCGCCATTCGGTCATGACACATATCATTTCCAAACAAATTTTCAGCCTTCTATCTGTGACACTTATCTCTCCTGAATTTAGGATCCAGTCTTTTTCCCAGAGTGAGAATGAAACTGTCCCAACCGTCTCCACATCTGCTGGCAGCTGTTACACCGTATCTGTGTGTGTTCGAGATCAATTTCAGTCCCACACAGCAAACACGTCTGTTCTGAGCAATGCAATCCCCGCTGCGTGACAGATCGATCGTGTCTCTGAGCCCACGGTTTTTCTACAAGGCAGTAGTTAGCTGCTTCACCACCCACGGCAAGGACCGGTGCTTCAAAATGTGGGGACAAAGAACGATAGGCACAAGAATTTGTACAGGTTAGGTCGAAAGGGTTATTGTCAACATCAGTGGAGTCCCTGCTTCAGAGTCTGGGTTTGAATCGCCCAGGCCTGGATAAAATTCCAAGTCAGGAAATGAAGATTTATTTCTTTTCTTGTGGCTTATCTGAATGAAAACCATTTTCTGCTTCCACAGAGAGCACAGACCCGGTTCTGCCAGAAGGAATCCAGTGATTGATTGCAATCAACTGGAATCATAGAGTCATAGAGATGCACTGCAGGGAAACAGACCCTTCGTTCAAACCTGCCCATGCTGACCGGAAATCCCAACCCAATTTGGTCGCTCTTGCCAGCACAAGGCCCATATCCCTCCAAACCCTTCCGACTCATATACAATTTCAAATGCATCTTAAATGTTGCAATTGTACGATTCTCCACCACATCCTCTGGCAGCCATGGCAGCATATACACGAATAAAGTGTCACTGCAAATCCCCTCTCAGGATCTCGCCTTTCTGAGCTGAAACTATCTCGCTGTTCATTCAATGTCGCTGTGTCTAATTCTTGGAACTCCCTCCCTATCGACATCATGGCTGTATCACTGTGTTGAGCACTTCGAGGACGAAGTAAAGTAGCTTACCATCTCAATCTCTTGAGTAATTATGGTTGGGCAGTGAAGCCTATCCCAAAGAGTGATGTGCATTCTCCAGAATTTCGTTTGAAAAAACTGCACTTTCCAAGTGGACATCCGAAAGTGGTCCAGAACAAAAGTAAAGTTTCAAAAGGAAAGTAGGATAAACTGAAAGTCAATGATGACTGAGATGAATGAGGCAGAAAGTGAGTGAGGAGCTGTTGGTACAAGGATCAATGTCAGTGCTAATGGTTTAGCCCTTACTGCCCGCTGTTAACACCAACTCACCCACCACTCCTGGTAAATTAACCACAATTACCCTGGTCTCTTGGTATGAGTTTCCCTCTGTCCATATTCAGGCGGTAAATCGTCCCCAAGAGGATGAACACATACTGCTTATCCTGTCAGGTTAAAGAGGTGAAGGCATCAGTTTGAAATCAAAGCAAGAAGAGATTGCCTCCTCCTGTACATTTTCAGTGGACAGTCACCAGTTGTGAACTTCTTTCCTGCACAAGCGGTCGTTAATATAAATTCTCATCGAGCAGCTTTATTACAGAAAGGTAGTCCGATTAACTGTGATCAAATACTTCATTAAATGTCCTCATTGATTTGAAGAACCGTGTCTGTGGTTTCGTCAGTTAAAGCATATGGTAATAACCAGATGTTAATGGTGTCAAATGCTGTCAAATGTTCTGTATATTGAAAGTTCATTGTTTAAACTTCTTGGAAAAGCCGTATTGTTTATCCAACATCGCGAAAGTGACGGCTCAGCATGCTTCTTGTGTTTGAGCTCAGACCGTTATTATTTCGTGCTCCCAAGCCCTACCACCTGATGTGGACCCATTAGTCTATGTTCTATCCTGCTAAATCAACGCAGACTTCTTTTTACTTTGTTCCACAAGGATTTACCTATCTCTTCTACTATTATTCTCCGTCCGTCTTTTCTAGTTTTTTGGGAATAATGAAGAGACGCAGAAGACACTGCAGACTTGCAGGACAATGTTGTAGTAATAACGCATCCAATACGATAATGGCTCTCATTGTCTGCTGTCACCATTCATTGAGTTTCGGCAAACGGCAATGGCATCATAGAAATCCGATAATTGGAGTGAAACTGCTTTTTTTTCTGGTCTATTACGAATACTATTTAGAATTGTAAAAGTTCATAACGTTTTGAGTGAACAAATGTCACCTGATCTCAGACCTAAGTAACACAGACATTACTTGGAGACTGTGAGCCCAGTTCTACACACTCTGGCCGGGGGTGGGGGGTTGGGGGGGGGAGGAGGCGGAGAAAGCCACGGAACAGCCTCCGATTTTAACACTTTTCCAAGAGTAGAAATGAAAAACGAGAGATATTGACCGACAGAGAGTGGGAGAAGGTAGAAGAGAGTGAGATGGTACAGGGAGACAAAGGGACACAAACAGAAATTCTCCATTCAACATGGCTGCTCATCGACATAAAGGAGAAGAAAAAGGTAATGAATGCCAGCCTTTCACCAACTCAGGGCAACAGCAACAGCATAACAGCCGATAAAGGAATTTAGCATTTTTACAGATGACGTCTGTCAGCTAATGAGAGATTCTGGTAAGTCTGCTGTTTCGCGAAGTGAAATTGAGAATTACCCAGGCAATAAAACAATAAAAAGCATAAGTAACCTGAATCTGTGATATGAAACATTAAATCTCTTTGTCTCCACAGATGCTGTCAGGCTTGCAGAGTTTCTCTGTCAATTCCTGTTGTTGTTTCAGATTTCCAGGATTCACACTTCTTTGTTTTATGGTCGTCTGAATCCTGTTTGTGACAATACTGGATGAATTGTCAGTTCCATACAAATTCCCTGCTTTGGGAAGGTTGTCAACGACATAAACGGTCAGAGGAAATCCCCCATTGCTACAGCAGTGAGACCACTGACTTCTTAACAGTAGACTTCCGCGGAAAATGAAATATGGCGCTGTAAGTTTTCTCAATGAATCCACTTTTACTTTTTTCATTTGTGATCATTTTAGCTGTCCATTCAGTTTATTTCTTTCTTCCATTTTTGTCAGCTTGGAAAAGGCCTTTCCGCCCATCTGTAGTGTGGGTCATTGGACATTCATCTTTTCGAGTCCAGGAGCTACTATTTCTTGGAGGACCTTCTTCACTGCATCTCGGGTGGGGTGTGTGCGAGGCTGTACCACTATATTCACCTGTCTATAGATACCGGAGATGGGTCGATCTATTCCACACCACCAGGCGTCCTTATCACTCTTCTGAATCTTGGTTATTATTACCCTTGCCATGGCACCTCCTTCTTTGGTAACAGGAAACCGATATCCCGTGTCAGGTGTACCTGTAACCGTGATGGATACTACGCAGTGCCAGTAACTGGGTACACAAGGATCTCTGCATAAATATTTATTGCTTTATTTATAGTCGTCCTGGTTACCAAACGGGCATGGGTGGCATGTAAAGGTCAACTTAACATCCTTGGTTAAGATTACCATCTGCTGTTGTATCCCAGACACCCCTGCCTTCACGACCCGTCCTGCCATGCAGCCCCATATTTCTATGAGTCTTCTAATCATTACTTACACTTTTTTGGATCCGGTGTTGGCCGATGTCTCCTCAAGGTCAGCTACACGTTTGTAACGGCTGGCGTGAATCAACGTGGCTCTTTTGGCGATCTTAACAGCTGTCTGTGTTGTAGAGAGCCCTTGGAACGGTCCCAGCCAGCTCTTTGCCTTCATGCTTTTGCTCCTGAAGTCTTTCACCACTATCCAGGCTTCAGGTTCTAGATTGTACATCTTCCCTTCTGCTGATTGGGGTCGTGCTGCCCTTCTTTTGATTCTGTATTTGAGACAGAAATGTGGAGAGATTTATACCGTAACATAATATGTCGTCCTCACAGTGGTCTGTTATGTGTTTTACAATTGGTCTTGGCCAATTCCTGTTTTGGGCCACCTTCCAAACAAAATCTCAAACGTCCTAATATTTACTCTTCCTCTCCATCATATACATTATCACAATTGGAAATGCCTTTGTCCATGTCACCTCTAGTTCCTCACAACATTTTGCCAATTTATTTTTAAGGGTAGTTTCCTCTCTTTCCACTGCCCCACCGCTCGCTGTGTGTTAGGCACAATGTTGCCTCACCTTTATTCCCAAGTAATCACTGATCTGCTGGAGGGCAAAATTTATAAATGGCTTTCCATTGTCGCTGCTTAGCCTTTCAGCATTCCCATCTCGGAATTATTTCAGTTAGCAAAGCCTTGGCTACTGCACTGGCATCCTGTTTCGACGTGGGAGCACTTCCACCCCATGGGAAAACATCAACTATAACCAGACAATGCCTTTTCCCTTCGCTGGGGGTTAGTTCAATAAAATCCATCTTAAATGTTCAAAGTTTCTTTGGGATTGGGGGCGTTCTGCCTGATTCATTTATATTCTCCTCCCCACATTATTAGTGGCACAGATAACACATTATTCACATTATTGTTATGAGTAATGAGTAAATCCCTTTCTGTACCAGCGTGATGAACTATTGTCGTACATCCCAACTTTTGGCACATGGTCCTTACAGTGTGTTACTTTGGCATAGAAAGGGAATAAAGATTGTGGTAGACAGGGTTTCCCACTGGGGCCACACCACACCCATTCCCTCATTCTGCACCCTGCCCTTGTCCATTCACGCTTCTTCTTCGATGTGGCCTGAGACTGTAACTCCCATAAGTCTGCTTTGGATTACAAATATTTGACATACACATGCCGCTCAGTCTACATTGTCATTGCCGTGATAAATTGAATCATATTTTTTACTGTGGGCTTCCCGTGTACATACAGTGATTGATTTTGGCAATCGGACTGCTTTCAGGAGGTCAGAAATCAGGCCATTTTATGTGATTGGCTTTCCAGTGGAGGTCAAGAAGCCCTTGTTTTTCCACATGGATCCAAAATTATGTACAACCCCGAATGCATTTCTGTTGTCAATGTAAATATTCACTGTTCTTCCTTCGGCCAATTTACATGCCTCAATCAAGGCAATCAGCTCTGCTGCTTGCGCTGACAGATGAGAAGGAAGTGATCCCGCTTTGACTACCTCGTGGGTAGTTGCTACAACATACCAGACACTGGCCTATCTCTTTGCTTCTGAATGCTGACCTATCCACAATAAAACGCCGTATCCAGATTCTAAATTGGTGAATCCTACACTTCTGGTCTCGGGCTTCAAATGTCATTAATTACAGCGACACAATGATGTGGGTCTCCGTCTCCTTCTGTGGGGAGAAGACAAGCAGCATTAAGGACGTTACATCGCTTTATTGTCATGTTCGGCTTCTCCAATAGCATAGTATGTGAGCCAACGTGCAGCCGACATGTGTGCCGTGTTTTGCTCAGAAAGCAGAAAGGATACTGCATGTGGGACCAGTCGGGTTAATTCAACAAAGCCGACTATGTCCCTGGAAGCTACAACAGCCTTTTCAAATGCAGGCACGACACGAAGGCATTTATGCAATCCTGCCGTTACAGGATCAAAGTTGAGGTGAAAAGTAAGCTACTGGCCTCAATTTTCCACACATAATTCTGCATCAGCATAAATGCCATGCAGGCACGCTTCTCATCCACTGTTTGTACAAAAGGCTTGTTTGGATTTGGAATCCCAGTGTCGGTGTAGTTTGGAGTGCCATTTCAATTCAACAAAGGCACTCTAGACCTCAGGGGTCACTGCAACGGACTCTAGCTCTGCAAACCTGAACCATGAACTATGTCACTTTTAGGCACCTAAAGGTTTGCGTAATGCGGGTTAAACATTTTAAGCAGGATCACATGACCAAAAAGGATAACAATTTTTTCGTCATGTGAGGCTTTGCATTTTGCTGGTTTGTTTGAACTCTGTCTTGACCAATGGCCTTTCCTTGTTCAGATATTAAGTGACCTAAGAACTTCAACTGTTGTTCCATAAGTTGTAGTTTTGTGAGAGTAGATGGCAGAGCATCGCAAGCCTACCTTTCTCACATTGTTTCTCTGTTGATGCTGCGATTCGTTTACATACTGCAGAAGCGCTGACCCCCCCAAACCCCACCCCCCGGTTAAAACAAGAGTCTCCAGACTCCTGTGTAGAGCCTCGTTAATTACGGTGGGGACTCACAGTGATCTTGAAAATGTCACGTGAAAGTATACCATTTGCCTTTGAATGGAAAAGTGAACTAGAATTGACTGTCCGCGTGTCACGGTACACAAAACAAGGCATTTGCTAAATCCCCAATAGAGATCCATTTACATCCGGTGGAATTTGAGCCAATATAATGTAGGGGTTGGGAACATTTGGGGTGTGCGGAACAACAGCGTTCTTGATAACCTGCAGATCATGAACAAACCTCCATTCCCCCGATTCACCTGGAATATTTGCCTTTTTGAACGAAAAAAAAATGGGTGTTCTCACCAGTGATTATTCACGGGGGATTATCACTCCAGCCGACAAGAGAGATTCAAAGACTGGAGTAATTCCTTGCACAGCCTCGGGTTTTAACGGCTCTTTTGCTTTGCAAGGACGATACTCAGACTTCGGGGTTATTCTTAAGGATTCGTTTGAGCCCCACATCGTGTTTGCCTTTTGCTCTAAAATCAGTTGGGACCCTTCTTAATCTTGGGCCCGACACATCTACCATAGGTAAACGCCATTCGAGACTCCTGTCGGGGATTACCTGGACTGCCCTGTCTGCCTGAGTGAGCCAATTTAGTTTTTTCCGATACGTCCTTATAACTGCATTGAATCAGATACCCACACCCACCCTGAAGATACAATCTTTCGTTTTTTGTGCCTGTCGTACCCATGGTCCCAAATTCTGACACCTGTCGCTGGATGCCTTCTCCAATGATCCGTGAGGAAAAGAGCCTTCCACATAAAAAAAAAACCGGGTCTATTTACCGTCACAGATACTTAAAAAAAAGTTTAAGGTGACAGCACATCTGTGATCATTCCAATAAAATTCGCACAATAACAACTGATCTAGTTTAACCAATCTCCTGAACCAATCCTTCTCTTATGATTTGTCAGGACCATCGCGGTGTATGTGTGCTGTGCAGTGCAGCATATCTCCAGCAAGAAAATCGGTGTTAATGGGGTTAACATGGCCACTTGCTTCCTGGGTGAGTGAATCGCTCACGGAACCTATCGCTCTCTGACATGCATCAGGGGTCGTGATTCATATTTTCCAGCCTGCACTGTTAAATCTTCTTTTTGTATTACCTGCAAGCCCATTGGGATACTGCGCAAATCGGACCCCAATCTCACTATGAGATCCCGAGACATCAGATTTAAAGTACAGAATTCTGATAACAGAAATGAGAATTGGAATGTTTCCCCATTACTGGTTTCACACAATAGGGGTGTGGTAAATCTCTCTCGTGTCACGGCTCCTGATGCGCCCATTAAGTTCAGGAAACTTCCGTTCATCTTTATTTGCGTCGACTCTCTGAACTGCCTTGATTTATGAACTGAATATGTTGCCCTTGTATCTTCCAAAAAAGTAAGAGGTGCACCTTCCACATATAACATAGATGTAAGCATTGACTTATATGCATCATCGTTGTACTGAAAATATAGTTTACGCTTTGCAAACTCAGTGCTCAGTATAGAATTGGGACATGTTTCAGTGCCCATAAGTTTAGTAGTAGAGATGAGCATAAGCGAGTATTCGTTGCCAAGCATAAAGCAAAGAGGCTTACCTGTAACTTTGGGGCTGCCCACCTCCAACTCAGCCTTCCTCCATTAGTCACCCTGCTGCCCACCCTCCAGGGCCGATTGAGGCTGTCTGGGCGTGCACTGCCTCACTCAGTGGTTCGTTGCTCTGCAAACAAAGCACCCACCAGATTTACCTCTGCCAGCCCTTCTTTTCACGCAGCACCTCCTTCCAATGGCTGGGCGACCATTTGCATCATAGTAAGCTGAGCTTTATTTGCTTGCTTTTCCATCTTTAATTTCCATTTTTCCTTCTCTTGGGCCAGAAAGGTTTCAGCATGTAGCGCGTGAAGTTCCATCAAATTCAGGTTTCCCGTGTCCCAGGTAATACATTGGCAAGACGCCTCATGTAATGGGCGCCTGATAGCTTTTAAAGTTTTCCCTTTAAAGTTCAATTCGCTTCTTCTTATCAACACTTCAAGGTCAGTGGCCTGAAACATTCGAGTTCCTTTCCAGATATGGAGTTATTTTTTTCTAATTCCTTGGCTGTTGATATGGTAGTTTGCTGGCCTTGTAAGTCGGTTTAAATATACATAGATTTTCTTTCTGTCTGCAGCACTTGCCCTCTGCAAAGTCAGGCCCTTACATTTTTTGTTTCCCTGTGCTTTTATTGGTTTCAAAAGAAATGTTAATTTTCCATTGCAATGGACATCACATTATTTTCACAGGTCGGTGCAACATCGAGGGCCGAAGTGCCTGTACTGCACTGTAACGTTCTATGTTGTAAGATACATTTCCTGCTGGTTTCCGATGTCTCTCCTCACTGTGGAAACTTCCAGACACATCTTCCAGTGATTTGTCTGTACTTCATTGAATCCAGAAAACTGTAGTTCCTGCTGAGAATGTGATCTTTCTACAATGGATAGAGGAAGATAGAGTCTGTGACAAAGCTGAGATCACTTAAGTTTTGTCCAGAATCAACAAAAATTACCCCAGTCTTCCAGTGTGCTGTCACTTTAACATTGCATTTTGTACCCAAGCCATCATACCAGTCTCTGGTCTGCTGCAGTTCTTCTTCAAGGCACAGCGCAAGCTGGAATATCGGGCAACTCATTTTCTACTGAAAGACCATGCAGATTTCAGGACCCAACATCGAGTTCAATCATTTTGGATCCTGTCCGCCCTCTTCCACATTTTTCACCCACCCATACATCCCATCAGTTCCGAACACGAATCATTGGACTCGAAGCGTTCACTGTCCTTTCTCATCATAGATGGACAAGAGCTGCTGATTTTGTTCAGACATTTTGGCATTTCTTCAAAGAGCATTTCTTTTTCCGTTGTAATCGCAAAACTGTAGGAACCGTCTGATTGCAGGAGGAGAAGTTCACAGGAGATGAAAATAACGCCAAGGGCTGGACCATTCCCATTGTGAAGGTAGATGACCTCAGCTGGGGCTGTGTAACTAAGCACAGAGAAGGCTGAGTGAGAAACTGATTGACATGCACACATTATGAAGAGGATAGATATGTATGACAGGAATAAGGCTTTTCGGGAAGGAATAATAACCATTGACATAGAAGAAAAGCAGGAGAATAGCAATTTAGAGGAGATTTAGGAACAACGCTTTCACCCATAGAGTATTGTTCATCTGGAATTTATTATTTGATCATGTGGTAATGCTAAGTGTTATGAGGACATTTCAGCAGTATGTCGCCGAAAACTTAAAGATCGAGAGCACACGTGGATAAGGACCAGATACTGGAAAGTGTGACGAGGTCAGACAGACGTGAGATGGGTGTCCCGAACGAAATCATTCTAAGGCAAACTATTGTGCTGAAAACTGTGTGAGGCCGCGACTCTGTGGTGCAATGGAAAGCGCGTTGAATTTCTACGCCTTTCTTAAGACTGCCATTCAAAAGTTGTGGATGCAACTGCCATCAGAGTCGAGTTTTAGTTTATGGTTTGAGAGGTGTTCAGACCAGACTCGGCTGCTCATCTGCAAAACCTATAACATTCATGCAGAAACCCAACTGTCTCGAAATGCAACATTTTCCTCACAGCGATGAATAACTTTGATGTTTATTTATGTTAGAGATCGATAAATATGTGTTAGCCACTTGGCAACACGATGATATGGATACGCTGGAAAAAGACATAAAAGTGCTCTGTGAGCTATGATGGTACAGAATGGCGTGGCGAGGCAGGAGCGGTGTTAAGGAATGGCCTACTTCTGCTCCTTTCTGCTTGAGTCTTTTCTGGCCCAGGTTTTTAAACAATCACAATGAGAACAATGTGAATCCACACCAATTAATATTTTCTGTCTCACCTCCACTTCGCTACCCTCCAAGCTGGAATAGATAGCTCCTGTTTCAGCTTGAGGTCAGACAGTGGAGGATTCTCACAAGTTCTCTGTCAGGCTGAACATCCATTCATATCGGTTTCCAAGTGGACACATGGAGCAAGCGATTACATGGATGCTGGGGATTGAGGGACAGATTTCCCTCTTGCTGGGCTAGAATTCTGGCCAAGGTAATGAACGTGAATTTCTGACATTTTGAAACTTACTCTGGATTCTTGCGACTTTACTAATTAAACTAAAATTCAATTTGCCCTTTCCTAACATGATTAATTTTTCACTATTTATAAAAAAAAAACCATGCCACGTGCCCTTGGATATAGTAATACAGAAGATTGTTGACGTTGTGTACAGTGTGGGTCATTGTGCCGTATGAACATTCCAAAGGATGCTGGTGAATTACCAGTGAATCGAATTCTCTGACGAATTGATACCGATAGAAGGAAAATCCCAGTACAGTAGCGACATAACATTATCTGTGATCAACGCAGGAAGCCACGGTAAATGAACACAGAATTCAATTATGCCTATTTTCACCACATTTTACTATTCATTTTCCTGAACCTGATGCTCCATAATCGATGATCCATCATCAGTATAACCTCCTCTGCGCTGGGTTTCATTTCAGATCTTCAGCAAAAAAGGAGTAATTGGTTTGAGGGGCCCAGTGGTAAGATCAGTAGCCATTGGTCATCAGTACACGTCAGCTCCAGTGGTGCATTTCGTCAATTTGATGGAATTGCACAACAGACTGGAAGTGCGTAAAGTGCCAAAGTTGCACATTCGGTTCTCGCCAGGTGTTGGTTTTACTGATAGTGACCAGAGATGATTGCAATTTCAAACTGAAGAACAGTTCAAACACAGAATATTACATGGCAATAAAGTTCATTTTGGCCCTAACGTTGCATCGACCTGTGATACCAATCTGACTAGTATTTTACCATCATAATCCGCAAGTTTATACAATGACCATTTCATTGCCCTGAAAGTTGTTGAGTCTACAAGTGTTGAAGGCAAGGCGTTCATCACCCTTTCTACTCACTGATAAAGGAACCTACCTCGGTATCTATCACTCTCAATTTACATCGATGTGCTCTTGTGCCAAAATTACCATTTGAAGAAAAATACCTTCACTGTCCACCTTATGGCAACCTCTGATCATCTTCTATGTCTCTCTAAATTCACCCCTCAAACTTCTTGTCGCTGTCAAAAACCGCCTCAAGTCCCTCAACCTTTCCAAGTAAGACCATCTCTCCATAGAAGGCAACATCCTAGAAAATGTCCTCTGCACCCTTTCCAATGCTTTCACATCCATCGTATAATGTGGCGACCAGAAATGCACGCAACTCTACGAGTGCGGCCACACCAATTAATTTCTGGAGCTGCAAAGTGATATTTACACTCTGAAACTGAATCACTCTCCCAAGTAAAACTAACACACAGCACTCCTTGCAAACAAACCTGTTAACGTGGTTGGTAACTTTCCGAATTTGAGATACATGGGCACCGAGATCGCTCTGCACATCTACACTTCCAAGAATATAACAATTAGCCCAGAACTCTTTATTCGTGTTGCTCCTTCCCAAGTAAATTATCTCACACTTTTCCACATTAAAATCCATTTGCCACTTCTGAGGTCAGCTCGGCAGATTATCCATGCCCCTCTGTAACCGTCAGCAAATATTGGCACTATTGACAACATCGTCAATCTTAATGTCATCTGCAAACTTATGAATCCATCATTCCATGCCCTAATCCAGGTCATTTATAAAAATGACAAACAACAGCGGACACAAAAAGGAACCTTGTAGTTCACCATCAGTTACTGAACTCCAGGATTATCATTTCCTATGAAATGCCACACTCTGTCTTCTTTCAGCGAGCCAATTTCTGATCCAAACCGCTAAACCATCCTCAATCCCATGACTCTGTATTTCATGCAACAGCCGACAGTGCCTTAGTGAAAACCACATCCACCACATCAACCACTTTACTCTCATCCACCTGTTTGCTCACCTTCTCAAAGACCTCAATAAGGTTTGTGAGGCACAACTTGCTATTCATAAAATCGTACTCACTATCCCGAATCAACTTCTTCCTTTTTCGATGATCATAAATGCTATCTCTCATAATCTATTCCAAATATTTAGCTGCAAGAAAGCTAAGGATCACTGTTCTATAATTGCCAGCATTCTCTCTACTCCACGTCTTGAAGAAGGGGACAATATTTGCAAAACTCGGGTCTTCTAGCACTAATGACATCAACACTGAAGAAATAAAGCTTATAGTCAAAAGTTCTGCAATCTCCTCCCACGATTCGCAGAGAATCCTCGGATACACCCCATCAAGTCGAGGGGACAAACCTATTTTTAGACTTTCATGAATTGCTAACAACTCCTCTTTATGAATGTCAATTTCGTTTATTCTAATCGGTTGCATCGCAATACTTTCTTCGACAACATTGTCTTTTTCATTTTTGATATGATAAAAAAAATCAGCGACTCTGCTATCCTTGAACTCTGCTGACAAGTTCGTACTTCTGTTCTCGACAGGCCATAATCATATGCTAGATATTCTTTTATTCTTGAACTATCAATTGAAAGCTTCAGGATTGTTCCTGCCAGACAAAGACTTCTCCTGCCTCCTGTTCGCTCGAAGTAGCTCTCTCTTTAGGCCCTTCCTGGTTAGCTTTTAATTTCCAAGCGTTCTACCTCAGCCTTCATATCTCATGTTAACATACGTCTCCTTCTCCTTCTTCTCAAGAGATTCAACTTCTTCAGTAAACCCAGCTCCCTGTGTCGACCATATGTTTCCTGCATGACCCATACATACTTACCAAGGACATGCAGTAGCTTTTCCCTAAACAAGCTCCATATTTCTGGTGTGCACAACCCTTGAAGTTACTTTCCACATGCGGTGCATCTTAACTCTTGCCTAATCGCATCATAATGGCCTTTCTCCCCGCGATACCTCATGCTCTGCAATAAATACCTATGCCTATCCATCACTAAATAAACAGAACCGAATTGTGGTCACTATCAATAAAGTGCTCACTTACCTCCAAAGAGAACAGCTGGCTGAGTTCATTATCCATAAGCAAATCCAGTGTGGCTTTGCGTCTTGTTGGCCTGTCTACATGCTGTGTCAGGAAACCCTTCCGCACACATTGGACAAAAACTGACCGATCCGAGGTGCTGAACTGATAATACTTCCAATCAATATTTGGAAAGTTAAAGCTCCCCATAACAACTACCCTGTCACTTTTGTTCCTATCTAGAATCATCTTTGCAATCTTTTCCTCCATAAATCTAGAACATTTTTGTGGGGATCTCTCCATTCCTGATTCTAATCTCAGTACATTCTACCTCAGCAGATTCAGTCGCGTCCTCATCAATATCCTTTTTGCTACCATAATACTGTCCTTGACGAATAATGCCACATCTCCCCCTCTGAAACGACCCTCCTGTTCTGACTGAAAAATCGAAACTGAGGTACCAGGAACAACCATTCTCTTCAGTCCTCCGTTCATGTCTCTGAAATGGCCACAACATCGAAGTCCCAGGTAACAACCCATGACACCTACCTTATCCCAGATGCTTATGGCATTGAAGCAAACACACTTCAAGTCACCTTCATCCTTGCCAGTACACTCTTGTAAACCTGAAACGCTATTTATGACAAACCACTCACAGCCACCTGCAAACTGGAGGTAGAATTCAGCTTCCCACTCTGCGGCTGAAATCGTTCAAACCCTCATGAAGAGCTTTGGCAAATTATCCCCTCAGGGTATTGGTACTCTTCTAGTTCAGTTGAAGACCATCCTGTTTGTAAATGTTAATCGACTCCAGTATGAGCCCCAACTATCCAGGTATCGGAATCTCTCCATCCCGCACCATCCTTCCAACAACATTTTCAAATGCTCTCTCCCTACACTTCACCTCACTACGACGTAGAATGGGCAACAAATCAGAGAGAACAACTCTGTTTGTTCTAGATTTAAGATGTCACCCTCTATCCCTGAAATTCTGCCATACATTCACATCACTTTTATTACTGATGTTGGTGCATATGTGGACAATGACTTGGGGTTGCCCACCCTCTCCCCTAAGGATCCTGAAAAACGATGTGAGATATCACAAACCCTGGTAGCTGGGAGACAACACACCAACCATGAATCTGCCCGATATCCACAGAATCTCAATCTGTTCCCATCGATATGGAGTCCCATTAACAAATGCTCTCCTCCTCTCTCCCCCACCATTCTGAGAAAAAGGGCAAACTCTGTGCCAAACACCTATACCCAATGGCTTTCCCCTCGGAAGTCATCCCACCCAAAAATAACAAATATGGTATGTATGTTACTGAGGGGCATGGCCACAGCAGATGCCTGCACTGTCTGCCTGTTAGCGTTTCGGCTCCCGACTGTATCCCATCTATCTATTTCTTGTACCTGAAGTGTTACTGCCTCCCTATAACACTCATACTCCAAATGGTCTGACATCAAGCTACAGTTCCCGAACGCAGTTGCCGAGGAGAAGGAGTTGGGTGCACTTCCCGCAGATGAGGATATCTGGGACATTATTGAAGACCCTTACCTCTCACATTCCGCAGAAAGAAATTTCAAATGTCCGCAATCCATTCCTAATATTGTCCACATACACACACTCACATACATATATATGCGAACATATATACATGTAAACAAAAATGTGTGTGCACTTGCATGAATGCATGTTCATATATATTTTTGAAAGTTGCAAAAGGAAGTTGATTGAAACGGCATTTGTTTTTAAAAAAAATATTTTGTGGAGTGTTTTGTCCTTGGGAAATACCTCAGTTACTTATAACCAGCAGAAATACTCCCTAAGTGAATATCCATCTCTCAATAGAGATACAGAGGTGACGTTTGAAGATGTTTCCGTTTCTAATATCGCTGATCCTGTGTTGTGTTAAATTCTGGAAAGGACGTTTTATTTGGTTCATGTTACTTATTTTGTTGCAACCTCGCACAGGCCATGAAAACAATCCAAAAATTATTAGATTTATCTCCTTGGCCAATGTTGTCGGCAAAATTGGAACCGAAATGATAAAGATGTTTGAAGTACTGCTTTAAAGATTATAGGATTCAAACAGGAACATTTTTCGAGACTTGTCACAGGAAGTTTTGGGGAGATGTGTAAGGAGCGAATGGTCTCACTCCCTTCTCTGTGATTGCAGCCAAATGTCCAAGGCAATAGATGAAAAAAAATGGTGCATTTCATTGACAGTCCAGTTCCCACTCACTGGAGTGTAATTTCGCTTTGATTGTCGCCATCATATAAAGAGTTATGTGAGCGGGGAGATCGGGATTCTGATGGTAAACTGAGACATTGCGATAATTAATCCCATACTATTGGCATCACTTTATATCATAAACCAATTATGCAGCGGACTAAGCTTACCAACTTCCCTTTAATGCTGAGCTAACAGAAACAGTTCTTTTACATTTTATGAAGTTCACGTACAACAAGCTGTTAAACCTTTCTTCACAACCAGCACTTTCTACACTTAGTCGTACGCAGTTGGAGGTGATATGTGGTATATTTCCAATTAACGTTAACCAATTAGAAATTGTGCACCTAACGCTTACCCGACCCGGCCGACCAGACTCCATGTCTTGGTGAAATTCAATCATTATGTTTCTGCACGCACTTTTACAAATACTTTAGAATCAGCCTCTGACACATTTTAGCTGAAAAATAATCATTTCCGATTTTAATTACTGTAGAATTTTAAAAAATGTGCTCCAAACATTTCCTTATCATTCGTCACTGGTGTTGAAGTTCGAAAGTCTAGTTATAGATCTATCTGAATGAAGGATTTTCCCTCCTGTTTACTCTCAGCAAATTCACATCATCAGGGAAACTTCCATATGGGCGCAAATCAGTTTTACCTGGTTTCACGCCACATGATCTATTCATCTGTTCCACCATCCCATGAAACCCCGCCTTGTCTTTTCTAATGGTGTTATGCCCCAGTACTTCGTTGGCTTCCTTTCCATTCTTTTTTGTTTCTCAGTAGACGCTGTCCATTCTTTCTAACATCTTTTGATTCCAGTCATCGGCATCCATGTCTTTTATCATCTCTTTTAAATCCCAGGGAAGTCCATCTTAAGAAAGAATGCTGTTCTGATGCAACACATGAAAACCCGCTCGAATGGTGTAAACTGTCATTACCAGTACAGGGAAGATGGGAGCTAGTTCAGTCACAGGTCAATCGGTTGGTTGTCACACAATGGATCAACCACTGACTGGGAAATGACTGTTTTTCTTCACTTTTCTCCCCTCTCTGAACATGTGCTAAAACAACACAGTAAGATATCATAGAATGCCGACAGTTAAGAAACTGGACATTTGATGCAACAAATTCACACCGATCCTCCAGGCATTAACCCCCACAGAACAATTCCTTACCCTATTACTCTTCATTTGTTCCTGAATAAGGCACCTTACTGACAGTCGACCCATTTGGATTCATGCCATGTCTCAGGCTCTGTGAGGCAGCAGAGCTAACCAGTGAGACACCTTGCGGTCCTGCAGCCATATTTCAAGGCACATGCGGAAGTGTGTAAAATGCATTTCCTGTCAAAGATGCTCCGCTTTTGTTGTTGCCCTTATCAGGAACAATAATCCTGATTCCCTGACCCGGCAATGAAACCAAACCACAGCGGTGATAATGCTGAATTGTAACCGCTAGCTGACATTTAGGATGGCAGATGCAATTGCATCTTCTCTTAACAGCACAGTTTTTTTCCTGCGATGAGACGATTCTTCCAAAATACTATTCGTGACACCGAGATTTTAGAGCACAGAATAATGCATTATATATCAATGCCAGTCCATCAAACATCCATCCATTCTCATTTCCAGCTTCCAGTAGCCCGCAGTCTGACTTCTGAAGTGTTCATCTTAAAGAGACGTTCCCTGCAAAGGTTTAATCTCAAATGAAGAAGCGAATGAGACTGAAGTCAGATACCATTAAATTTGATCATGAGCTGCGGGTGAACTGAACCGCATTTTCAACCAAAGAGGGAAATATACAGACACATCTTGTGAGAATGACAAAGGCCTTAGGAGAGGCCAACATTCAGAAAATGAGGAATTGAACTGTTTGCCTCTTCTTTCTTCACTTCGGGCTTTAAAACCTGATTCTGTTTGCATAAGCAAAGGGGTAAACAGGCAGGCGACTGTCCTTCGAGGACTGGCACAGTCGTGAATAATTGGTACATGCTAATCGTTGAATTCTCCACCTGTTGAGGTAGCCTGGCTGTCCGTGCTCTTCCAGCGTCCGACCTGTTTCATTTGGATTCAGCCGCCTCGCTGTATGTTTTCCTTCCCCACTATTTCACCGTTACTTTACTGTTTCGACTATATCACTGTGTTCTTCCGGCTAAACGAGAGCATTCTTGGCATCAGACGCTTGTCGTCCTGATGTTCCTCGAAGTAGAAACACAGAGGGGGATTTCGAAAGTCAAGCAGATGAGGCCTGGTCCGTGGGGAAAATCACTTCACGATGTTCCCTCTGAAATAATTCCAAGCAGCACGGAAAATGCTTCTGTGAATGTTTGTTGCAACAGTTGTAACAAATTCAGCAAGGCCCAAGCGAGATTTGAATACACGACCAACGGTTGCTAAGTCCTCTGAGCTATGGAGCCACCGGCAAGCAAAGCGCTTTTTCAAACTAACAGAAAATGATGAACTCTAGCACAGCAAATTCCGTCGTCCGAGGTTCGTGATGCAAACTTCGTTTTCTGTTTTGAAACACAACTTGAAACCCATTTCTTTGATCACTTGTTTGATATAACACTTTGTCAGCTTCCCAATATTTCATAATGTGACTGGGTTCAAAATTTGTTTAAACTCCCTCCAGAAGAACAGCTTTGAAGTTTCCATTATATGAAAGGCACGATGTAGTTTTGATAGCAATAAATTGTCCTTCATTTCAACAAAAATTACAGATTTTCCTCTTCCGTTGTTGACTAATTCGTTTCCTATAGCATTGTGCGATTTATGTCGTGAAGAGATTTCACAATTTATGACCTTGGTTGATGAAGTTGAATCACCAAACGTGGAACAGTTCAAATCGAACATACTCCGGAGATTGGAATTCCAGGCTATGCAGGTATCTGAGAGTGCGTTTTAAAACAAAATCTTGTGTGTCGTGTTCACTGGCTGGGTTGGCATTTATTGAACAACACTAATTGCTCTTGAGGGGGCTGGAGGACATGACAGTGATAGACGGAGCAAAGACAGTCAAGAGATTGCAGAAATGATAAAAACGTTGGTATTTAGCTGCCCGGTAATGTGTGAACAGCCCTTGTTGTTCATACTCCCACGCACAGCAGAGTTGTTGAAAGATCTCAGGACTACATCTTTGGATGAATAACCCGCAATCCCTGCCCTTCCAGCATGTTGGAGCCCGTGTGGAAAGATAAAGCTGCGAAGGCCGCAGTGCAGGTTTGGGAAAATGTGCAGTGGTAAAAATATCATTCAGGTAAGGAACAATGAAACACTGAACAGAACGCAAGTACACCCTTGAATAGAGGCAGAGGGAGTTAGGCCAGAGCAGAGGGGGAATTTGAGAGGATGGATGGAAGTGTGTTACCACCGTTTAATCCAAACGAATGGATGAGAGTTTGAGCTGCAGAAGAGCGGAGACGTGGAAGAGTTAATGATGTTAATGAGGTGTAAGTAGGCTGACATGGTGACGATGGTGATATGTGGTTGAAAGCACAAAACACGGTGAAGGATGTCACTATGGTTATGACATCACTCGTTCAGACTCAGACAGTTGCGAGGGAGAAGATGGAGTCAGTGGCGAGGCATTTTCTCCCTGCACATGGTCAATGATGCTTTCCAACTCATCTCATCCATTTGCCGCAACTCCACTCTCAAAACCCATCCCTCCAACAAGGACAGAGCTCCCTTATTCATCACTTTAAATTCCAGCTAACTCCACAGACATCATGTCATTCTCCGAAATTTCCACCACCTGAAAATGAACCCCACCAGCTAAGATGTGTTTCCCGCCCCACCGCTATTCGCTTTCTATAAAGATCATTCCCTCTACGACTCCCTTGTCAAGTGAACGCCCCTCACCAAACCACCCTCCCCTCCCGCCCCATTCTCATTCCAACACGGGATTTGCAAAACCTCCAACCACACTTCCACTCTGTCGCAGGCCCCAAAGGAGACTTCCACATCCATTAGAATTTTACCTGCACTTCCACACATGTCATTGAATGTATCCATTGCTCCTGATGCAGTCGACCTATATTGCGGAAACAGGATAACTAATAACAGTTCGCTTCAGAAAACACCCCCGACACCTTTAACAAACAACATCACTGACCCGTGGCCGAACACTTCAACTCTCCCTCCCAATCAGTCAAGTTCATGCAGGTCCTGGGCTTCCATTGCTCTCATGAACTGTCCTATGTATCAATCTTCCTTCCCACCTATCCGCTCCGCACTGCTCTGCGACCAATCGCCACTACACCCACCTACATCCACCTATCACACTCTCAGACCATATCTTAGAAAGTATCCAGAGTCTTGTGAAAGTTGCTTTCCCACTCTCATTTTTGGATAACATCAATTTTGCAGGAGATTAGAAGGGGAAGATTTACAAACCAATCTCTCTGCCGTGATCTGATAAAGTCGCACATTTTATCACAAGGAGAACTTGATCCGAGAGAGAACATGAAAGGAAAAAAAAACCCTCTGGTTACAGTGAGAGAGAAATCGTTCTCGTATTGTATGTGTGGAGAATGTTTCCACCCATCATCAGAGCTCACAAACCACAAATGCAGTCATACTAAGGAAAGTCTATGGGAATGTGCGTATTCATTTCCTTGTCTGAGCTGAATTCCCATGTAGGCAAAGATTCCAGGAAAAAGGCGATTCACCTGCTAAGAGTGTGTAAAGGGATTCACCCTGTCTCTGACGTGCTGCAGCACCTGCTCGTTCAAAATGAGGAGAAACCATTTCAAAGTCTGGACTGCCGAAAATGCTTTAAAACGTCCAGCACAACGCTCATACTAATTAGAAACCTTTCATCTCGCCAGACTTTGGAAAATGTTATCAAACCTCTGTGTGATTCATCTCTGAGAAATACGATCACATGAATGAGAGACCTTTAAGAATTCTGGAGACGTGCCAGTTATGTACATTTATAGACTGGGGTCAGACTGCTCTTCAGTGAATGACTTATATTGACCGTGTTTGATCAGTCTGCTGAGTTACACTGGGAGTGTGGCGTCAGTCTGAACCTTTCCCTCGTGAGTAACACTGACTGAGTGGCGTCAGTTTGCTCTTCCCTCAGTGAGTTACATTGACAGAGTGGCATGAGTCTACTCTTTCCTGTGCGAGTTATCTTGTCAGAGTGGCATCAGTCTGCTTTTCACGGAGTGAGTTATTTGGACAGTGTGGGAACAGTCTGCTCTTTTCTGGGTGAGTTGCATTGACAGAGTGGCGTCAGTCTGCAATTTCCTAGTTGTGTTAAAGTGATCGCGTTTGGTCAGAGTGCTCTTCCCTGGTTGAGTCACATTGACAGATTGGGCTTCATCTGCTCTACCCTGGGAGAGTCATATTAACAGAATGGGGTCAGTCTGCTCCTTTCTGAGTGAGTAATATCACAGAGTCCACACAGTCTGTTCTTCCCTGGGTGAGCTACGTTAAGAGAGTGGTGTCAGTCTGCTCCTCCACGGGAATGTTACATTCTCATTATCATGTGTGTCTGCTGTTCTCTGTCTGAGTTTAACAGCAAGTATGGTTTCATCGCTGTCTTCGCTGGATGATTCACATGGACAAAATGGATGAAGTCCTCTCTGAGTGAGTTACTTTGACAGAGTGGGGTCAGGCTCGTCTCTCTGCTTGTGTTTCATTGACAGAATCAGATCAGCCTGCTCTTTCCTGGATGAGTGACAGAGACAGAATGGGTGCAGCCTGCTCTTCTCTGAGTGGTGTCAGTCTGCCATTTGCTGGATGAGTTATATATAAAGTGTTGGGTCAGTCTGCTCTTCCCTGGATGAGTAACATTGACAGAGTGGCGTCAGTCTACTCTTCCCTGGGTGAGTTACATTAACAGCGTGCGGTCAGGCCATAATCTCCTCGTTGAATTACATTGATCGTGTGATGTCAGACTACTGTCCCGTGGTTGATTTTCATTGACAGAGTGGGGTCCATCTGCTCTTCCCTGGGTGAATTACGTTAGCAGTTTAGGGTCGGTCTGCTTTCCGCAATCCAGGAGGTCATTCTCTAGCGGTTTCTTGTCAGTACCTCCATACTAAGGTTTTGAGGAGTTAACAAAAGTAACTCGTCCCCTACATCTTTGGGATAATTAGGGATGGGCAGTGAATCTTATCTCAATGAAAGACAACTGTGTCCCAGAAATGCATTTCCAATAATTGCATGTTGTAATTCGACACTGCAAGCGGTCGGAATAACTTGAGGAGAGGTGCAAGGTAGAATAATTAGAGTCAAGTGCACTGATGCCTAGGAGACATGACACAAGATGTGAGTGTGGAGCTGATGGTGCAAGGCTCAGTGTCAGTGCTATTGGTTCAGCATTTATTGCTCACTGTTCGAAATGACTCAAACAACACTGCTGTCAATTCACAACAATGAGCCTGTTCATCTTGGTTTGAAAATCCCTGCGTGTGTATTAACGTGGTTAATGGGACGCGAGAGGAGATGAGTACATCCTCTTTATTCTGTCAGTTTAAACAGACGAAAATATCTGTTGGATGCCAATGCAAGAGGATACTGTCTTTTTCTGTGTCTTTTTAGTGGGGCATGCTCAGCATTGAAACGTCTGTTTTTGCACAAGTAGAGTTTGATTGCCATTCATACTGAGCAACAATAATACAGAAAACGCATTTTCGAATTCCTGTGATCAAGTGGTTCAGGCATTGCACATATGGACGAGAAATCTGGCTTTTAACGTGGCGCCATGGATTAGCTGGTGAAAGCAGCTCCCATCACACTGTCTGCCTGCTCATTGTATTGAAAGCTCGTTATTTTTCGCAAGTATTGTGTTGCTGATCGAGAAACTCAGTGTCCTGTTTGAATTGCTATACATTCTGATTTCGCGTTCCGGCTTCATTTTCCTGGTTTAAATCCAGTAGTGTATGTTGCTCTTTTTAACTACTATTTTAACCTGGAGATTCGTCCCGCAGTTCCACAAGCACTTCTGCTTCTCATCCTCTTATTCTCATTCCTTCATTCCCAGTTTTGTGGAAATTAAGTGGTGAGGCAGGAGACACTGCAGCATTCCCGGGAAATGTTGTGGTAATGGCACTGACACCACAACATGATCACCCTCATTCTCTGCTGTCACCATTCATTCGTTGTACACCAAAAGTAAATGCATCGTTGTTCTTCTTCAGCTATCATGTAATTACTTTCTTTTTCTGTTGGATAAGGAAATCAACTTTAACTTCGAAAGGGTCTTTTGATTTTGAGGAAGAAATGTCTTCTTGCCTCAGGTCGAAGTGACAGACGCATTATACAGAGAATGTGAGACTACTTCGACCGACTCCAGCCAGGCGTCAGAAAGCCTCTCAGCATTTCGAATCTCAAACTGTGTCTGAATGTCAGGCTTTTCAAGAGCAGAAATGGGAAATGAGGGATATGGACAGCCAGAGAGTCGGAGAATGTGAAAAAGGCCCAGGAGGATACAGAGACAAATATAGAAAAAACAAAGACCCATATTGAGCCAGACTCTGAAAGAAACAATTCTCCATTCGGCGTGACTGCTAAATAACGGAAACTAAAACGAAATGTAGCCATTAAAACATAGCCTTCCACCAGCTCAGGAAAATGAATGTAGCATGACAGCTGATTAAGTCCTTTTAAGATTGTAAATTCAATGTAAATTCAAGACTGACTTTGATAAATATCCTGATTCGACAGGTAAGATTATCATTTTCCCAACAGTATAACCTAGAAATCGATAACTAACCTGTTTCCTGTCCATCTTAAGAAAAAGAAAACCTGTTTCTCTCCACAGATGTTGTCAGTTGTAGCGGGTTTCTCTATCAGTTCTCGTTTTTAGTTCATATTTCCAAAACCTGTATCTTTTTGATTTTTGACAACCTGGCACAAAACCAAGCATTACCAGATTCGGACCAGTGGTAAGAAATACTGGTACCACGATATATTTGCACAATGAAACATGCATTCCCTGTCCGAGTATAGAACCAACACTATTGTGGTTAGAGTTCCAATTCCTAACTACGAGATTACACGGAATGAAGACAGACGCTCTTGCGCTTATTCTCAATGAAATGGATTTTCCATTTCTTTTCTGATCAGTTCCACTGCAGATTGGTTTCTACTCGTCTTCAAGTTTTGCAGAATGGAAAATCCCATTTGGCCATTTGGTGCAGTCTGGTTTAAAGACATTCATCTATTCTATTCCCAGTTTCCAGCTTTGGTCCATAACCTTATGTGTTCTGATGTTTCCAGTGCAAATGGCAGTGAGGTTGTCGATTTGATCTTCGATGACACAAAAATGGGATTGAAGTTTGACATACTCACACTGTTTTATTCCCCACGTCGTGTCTCCCACAGAAAGAGACACACAGACACATTCCCCGAGAGTGGCAGAGTTCTCAGGATTTGACCAGCTCCTTGTGCTTCACTTCAGATGTCCGCTCCAACATGCAAGTTCACTCACCAAAAGGCAGCTTTTGCTTAAACCAAAGCCAGTTCTATAGACAATGAGAGACGTTGATCTGAGCTCTAATTTGAATTGGACGAAAGAAACTGTAAATTGGAAAACCCAAACCCTTCCATTCCGGACAGACAACAGGAATGGACTAGCACTTGCATTCTCGTGATTTTAAATGCGAACCGACAATCCCCTAATTCGATGTCAGGCGTGTTACCAATTCCGTCACTGACCCAAAGACCAGGACTGGCTGTGACAGTTTGTATATACGTAATGTAAACGTCCACATCAGGGAAACAACATTCACAAGGTGAAAAATCAGCAAACATAATCACCGTCACTGTTTCACTTGGAATGCCCCACTCTGTGAAACATTTCCTTTCACTGTACTTTCATACTTGAAGTTTTTTACCTTCCAGAGCCTGAACTAATTCAGCGAGAAATCACGGGTCATTTCGAGCCCGTCATCCGGAATGAGGCGAGTTGAACGTTGCCTTTCTTGCTGCCAACACATCAGCGCAGCTCAAAACGAGCTCGTGTTAGCATCAGTCTTTGCTTAACTTGCTGCAGTATATCTGCTGAACAACAGCAGATTATCACAGCATTGCCTTCTTCACATTGAAACCAAGGGTGATAATATGAACCGTCTTGGAAACTTGGAGAGAGAAACACTGCTGACGAAGACGATTATGACGTGAAGAGCAGGCACTAGAGTTTGTACAGGTCCCAAAGGCTACTGCAGTATCAATGGACATCCCTGAATATGAGTCTGAGTTTGCATTGCCCAGAACAGGCTTTCATTCCCAGTCAGGAAATGAAGATTTAATTCTCTTCTTGTGAATTATCCGAATGAAAACTAATTCCTGGTTGCACGCAGAACACACACACGGATCCTGCCAGAACAATTCAGTGATCGATCAGCATCTGTCTGGAAGGACAATGGCAGCAAATACAAGTGAAAACTATCATCGCAATTACCCCTCAAAGCTTCTCGCTTTTCCCAGTTGAAAATATTTCCCTGTTTCTTCAATGTCACTATGTCTAAATCCTTGCCTCATGCCATCATGCCTGTACCCCGCTACTGAGGACATCCAGGGTTCTGCGGAGTAACTCAAATTCTCAATGTCTCGAGTAATTAGAGATTGACGGTGCATCCCATCACATTGAGCAATGACTTTGTCCCAGTAATACGTTTCCAAAAAGCTGCAGTTTCTCAGGGAACACTTGTAAGCTGACGGGAATAAGTTGTGATTCGGAGATGCCGGTGTTGGACTGGGGTGTACAAGTCAAAAATCACACAACACCAGGTTATAGTCCAACAGGTTTAATTGCAAGCACACTAGCTTTCGGAGCGATGTTCCTTCATCAGGTGGACGGCTCTATCGTAACACAGAATTTATAGCAAACATTTGCAGTGTGATGTAACTGAAATTATACATTGAAGTATTGATTGTCTGTTAAGCCTTTCATCTGTTAAAAGAAGTGAAACTATCACTGTATTCTATGTGTAAATAACAAAACCTTTTTTTTTTAAAAGTTGCATTCTCGGGTTAGCTGTTAACAATGGTAATAGCTAGACAATATGTTGAAGGTGTTAGCCCCCTGTGTTCTCTGTCTATGACCTGATGTTTAGATTGATTCCAATCCAAAAAGTGAGATCACAGAGTTCTACATAATTTCATGCAGTTTTGAGCTCAGAGTTCTACATGAATGTATGTGGTTTCTGAGCAAAGTGCAATGTAACTCTGAAAGTACCAAAAAAATTCACCACACAAAATATATGTGTGCGTGTGGGTCTTTGTCTGTGTGTGTGTCTCCAGCGAAACCAAAAACTGACAACTCATGAACAGAAGCAGAACTGACAAAGAGAACATATTTTCAGACACACAGACTCATGAATGCTGTCTGTGAGGCAGAGCGAGTCGTCTGGGTCATGAGCTGCTCACACAAATTGCAGTGAGGCAATTCCAAATGGTGCTTTCAACGTACTGGCGCCTTAGAGCACCAAGACTTCCAGGAAAGTGCTCAAATAACATGAATCAGAATTGACTAACAATGAACCATGAAAAGTGAAGATTACCAATTACAGTCTCGATTAGATGAGGTGAACAATTGGGCTGATGTCTCCACCGGATCGAGAGGACCAATCACCAGCCTCTCTCATAGGACAGAAATTAAGGAAATTAGGGAAAAGTAACCAAGTTTCATGTCGCAATTTCCCTCCTTTTCGCAAGCACAACAGAAAACTGCGAGCAGATTTAATGTAGAACCTAATTTCACATCAACAGGGAAAGATATATCTCCATTCACTTTCAGAGAAACGGTGAAAAATGCAAAATTGTCTGGAATATGAAAGATTCGCGCTGCCTGTTTTTGCGTCACATATTATGCTGGTGGCCTTTTAGCTGGAGGGGAACGTGACAACTAGAGCAGAAGGGGAAACCAGCGTGGGCACTGACATGTTGGTTGTTTTCTGCTGTGCCACATCACAGCCGGGTTCGAAGAAATGACTGCTTTTATTTCTGTTCAACTTTAACAAAACTCATTCCTGCAAAACGTTGCCAGCTTAATCCATTAGCACACGTGGCCGCGCAGGGATGCAAACACAAGCCTTGTTAAGGAGTGGAATCTGAAAACAGAGTCTCAGGTTGCTCAGCCACGCGAGCACACAGGCCAAAACCGGAAACCCATGAGCATATACCTGATGATAACCTGCAGCATACTCACAGCAACTGTACCAGTTCTGCAGAATATGCGGTGGGAAGGAATTGCTCTATCTGAGAGGTCGTGCTCGTTGTTCTCATCAGCAAATCTGGCTTTGAATTTGCTAGACCATATCTGCTGCCATGCTGAAACGGAACGCAATTCCGATTAGTCGCTGTGTAAAACTTTGCTCATTCTCTCTCCTCAGATAAAGTGATCACTGGAGATGATGAATTCTTCTCCTGCCAGAAAAGCCGACTCTCCTGCTGCTCAGATGAACTGAAAAACTGGTTTAGCACTGGAATCCGAGAATGGCAGAACACGTAGCAAGATTATTCGAAACCCACAGCCAATAAGAGTTCCAACTTTCATTTTATTTCTCTATAATAGTGCATTATCCAGCAGAGCCATGAGCAACTGCCACCTGGCTGCAAGCTGAGTTGGAAACCTATGTGGGAATCAAGGACATGTGACTCACTTATGGTCGGTATTTCAAACAGTTCTCACGTTGAGGTGTGCAAAAATTTGTTCCTATACGTATTCAGGGAAGGTCAAAGGCGATCTGAGATCTCAAAGAGGTGGTCACTGTTCGTGATTGCTCTTTGTTCGATTGTGAAAAGGTTTCCCGCTTTAGTCACATTCACGTTTCTTGTTGATGACTGAATCAGACAGAAGGTGTTACACCAGAGCTGCACGTGACTTGCAATCCTCTCCCTCGCTGTCATACTTTCCTGGAACTCTGTGAGAACAAGAAAACAAAATACATACTGTCATTCGGCAACCTATCTGTGATTTCCTCATTTTCAGTTACAACATGGCTTAGACTTCAGGCCACACGGTAATATTAGTAACAGTATGAGAACAAGAGTCGATAGTTCATCTGTGCCTGTCAATATTTTCATTGTGAATGAACTGTATCCGTGTCTGCTGCTTCGAAACTCGAATATGTGAACTGCTCCAAACTATGATTGAGGATTTCTGGTTTTGGTTGACACACGTTGAGAAACGCCAGACAGTGTTCAAATGAAGCTTTCAGAGCACATTTTCGGATGCATTTGACAGAGATTACCATCATGAATCCAGTGTTCACTGTGACAGAAGGAAATGAATGCTCTCCTTGTTACTGATCCTGGCCACCTTCGCATGTAAAGCAAATGCGGTACTGTTGTTACAGAAAGGATCAGTGCCCGGTAACTGTGTCCTTAAAGTGGACATGAATGAAAAAGTAAAGAATACCATGTTGAAATATCCAGGAAATATTGGCTGAAAAGGCGGAGACAATTTTCCCTGCAGCGCCAAGACAGAGGAACATATGTAACTGCACTCTTAAACAGGATGGCCAGCAGTAATATAAACATCGCCACATATGAAGGACCACTGCGAATAGAACTTTGAAAATGAAATTCACGCAGCAGATATTCGGAATTATATTCATTCCACCGATACAGTAGTATTGGGCGAGTAAATTCAAAACAAGGCTTGCTGATGAGTATGCAATAAAGCCCCATCGATCATGATATGAAAGACTGTCGTCCGTAAAGAGGGAACAACAATGTTTCTTCTAAGCTTTGTACTGGGACACTTTCGCACAAACTGATACTGCTACTCTCCAGAAAAGATCAGGGCCCGCGGCATGCACTCTTAGAAATGGTGACCATCAGTGCTGGAAACATCCCTGCATATTCAGAAGAAGGAAGAATACATATCGAATAAAAGCGTAGATGGCAATTAATTGTACTTGTATTCCCTTTTACCACAACAGCTAGAATGTGTGGGGATATACAGAGTAAGGTTTACTGACCAGGTGAGAAAGCAATTACCTCCACATATCTTGACACACAAGCCTATCTTTCTTTCTGTCCATTTTTTTTTGAAGCGCCGATCATTTCCGTAGGAGATGAAGATGATTACTGCTCCCCCGCAGGATCACAGTGGGGCCAGAGACCAGACTGAGCTGCTCAGAACAGTTCGTGTCTGCCGAGAATCACTGAAACTGAGATTGATGACACGTAGACATGGTGTAACAGCTGCCAACACATGTGGAGGGTTTTAGGACGGATTAGGACCCACTCTGGGAAAAAGACTGGATCCTAAGACTGGGGAGTAAGTGTTCAGGGACGGGACTGGAGAATGGGGTTAAGAACGATATTAGCCAAGATCGAATGGCGGAGCAGACTAGATATTCTGAAAGCACTAACCGTCCTCCTATGTCTTCCAATCTCTGGCCATGTGGCATCTAAGGAAATAGAAACAGAGTTATTTGTTCAGTTGTAAGTCCTGGGCAAAGTGAGAGATAGAACAAGCATGATACAATTTTAGAGACTGGGAAAATGTTTGGAGAGGAAGCAATAAATGTGAATCTGAATATAAAGTTTGAAGTCAGGAGATATTCAATAAAAAGGAAGTTTGTAGAAAGGCAGAGGGACATGGAGATGGAACAAGAAGTGTCACCAGTCCTGAAATCTCATTCGGTTTTCGTTTTCAAGATGCGACCGGACCTGCTGAGATTTTCCAGCAATTTCATTTGTTGATTCTGAAACAGAAAATGGGAGTGATCCTGGACCAATCAGCTCTCCCATGTTCTAGGAATATTTGACTTACCCGTTCGATCAAAATCACGTTTGTCCCACACTGAAACCTCAGAATGCTTCCCCACCCCCACCCTCGTTACTGGCAATAAACTGTTCATTACATAAACTTACATGAGCACACAACAAGAACAATTGCAAAACGTTCAGGGAGAGCTCCGTTCCGTTCCATCAGCACATTCTAAATCGTTAATTGTTGTTCAGGACGCATGAGACATTAAGCCGTCTCTGTCAGACCACTGACAAATGGCCATTCGCGTTCTATGTCTTTGAACACTTTGGTTGGTGCACCGATGTAGTGGAATCTCACGTTTTGAAATGGGCATCATTCATAGTATTTTCAGCTGCACTGACAAAGTTGTCTCTGGCATTTCCAGTAAAGTTCAGACAGTTTTCACTCAAAAACCGACATGTGATCAAAGCAGGAGGACATATGTGTCAACGAAAGCAACAAGAACGCTCCACCAGCTTTGGTTTGCAATTCTGCATGTGGAACGAAAAGGTGGAAATCTATTAAACAGTGAAAACGACTATTATGGAGCTTGGACGCACGACTCTCTGATTAAAAACCTCACATTTCACCGAACTGAGGTATCCAAGCTTGGCACACGACGAATTAGTTTGCTATTTCATTCTGAGCACAATTCACCTGGCACAGCAATTTACAAAGATCCAGCTCATTCCTGCCAATCACAAAGAATATAATTCACATCTTTCACTTTTATTATTTCTTCAAAACATTACAATCTATTTAACACTTGTCCCCGCATTTAAGATTCAACCCGAATATTTTCATATGAAGTGATTTCCAGTCACTCTGGCAGACAGTAAATCGGTCGGAAAATTACCTTTGGAAACCCAATCATTTCTGTCCACAGTGTTGGGAATTTCCCATCTGCTGACGAGACAGAGTCCTCACAATCAACATTTTCTTTGTTCTTCCCGCCTAAAACGTTTACCAATTTTTATTTTCAAGACAGGAGTTTTTTTTTTATAACACGTTCCAAGAACAGGAACAACCTTCCAATCTCCTGAAGCCGTTTCCAATTTAAAATGGAAGCTTTGTTCCTTTCCCACGGGAGGAGCAGTTAATGAGAAAGGAGTTTCCACGAGCTGAGTCCCAGGGTTTGGCAGGAAGCCCTGATTGAAGCTGCAGTGGCCGCTTTCAGTTGGCATCGGGGGAATTGGAGATCATGGTGTCGTATTCTGCTGCGTGTAACCGTCTTGCTCCCTGTGGACTCGGGTTAATCATGGATGAGTTTTTGGAACCACACTGCCTTCCAGTCTCTGGCCATCTGCTATCTAAGGAAATAGAAACAGTTATTTGTTCAGTTCGAAGTCCTGGGCAATGTGAAAGATGGAACAGTTCTGATGCAAAATTGGAGACTGGGAAAATTGTTGGAGAGGAAGTAATAAAAGAGAAACTGAATATAAAGTTGGAAGTCAGGAGACATTCAATAAAAAAGAAGAGTGTGCAAAAGCAGGTGGAGATGGACATGGAAAAGAAGTGTCACTTGTCCCGAAATCTTAAATCGATTTATATTTCCAAGATGCTACCAGACCTGCTGAGGTTTTCCAGCAATTTGATATGTTGGTTTAGAAACAGAAGATGGCAGTGATCCTGGACCAAACAGCTCTCCCGTGCTCTGGGGATATTTGACTTACTGTGTCTATGTCCAACACTGAAACCTCACGATCCTGTCGCACCTCCACTCTCGTTACTGACAATATACTGTTCATTACGTTAAACACAAGAAGCGCAATTGCAAAACGTTGAGGGAGAGTGCCCTTCGGTTTCCATCAGAACAATCTGAATCACTGAAAATTGGTTCAGGACCTATGTGACATTGATCCATCTCTGTCAGACCCTTCGCAAGTGGCCATTCTCTTTCCATGCCTTTGAACACTTTGGGTGGTGCACGGTTGGTTTGGAACCTCACGTTTTCAAACGGACATCATTCATTGTATTTTCGGCTGCACTGATAAAGTTGACTCTGGCGCCTCCAGTAAAATGGAAACAGTGTTCACTCAGAAACCGACGTGTGATCAAAAGCAGGCAGACAGATGTGTCAATGAAAGCAGCAAGAACATTCCCCTGCGAAGGGTTGCAATACTGCACGTGGAACGAAGAGCCGGAATTGTATTAAGCAGTGAAAGCACCCATTGTGAGGCTTACACCCACCACCCTCAGATTAAGCATCTCACACTGCACCGACAGAGCTAACCAAGCACGGTGCACTGTGGATTAGTTTGCTATTACATTGCGAGCATAATTCATCAGCAATTTGTTAGGATCCAGTTCATTCTTCCTAATCACAAAAATATCATTCACACCTTTCATTTCCGTTATTCCTTCAAAGCATTACAATCTATTCCGCACTTATCCCAGGATGTAAGGTTCAACCTTAATATCTTCACATTTTTACCCTCACCTTTCTGTCGCTGATGTGATTTCCAATCTCTCTGGCAGACAGTAAATCAGTCGGGAAATTACCAAAGGAAACCCAATTATTTCCGTTCACAGTTTTGGGCATTTCCCATCTGCTGACGAGACGGAGTCGTCTCAATCAACACTTTCTTTGTTCTTTCTACCTAAAACCTTTACCACTTCCTATTTTCAAGTAAGGAGTTTTATTTATAACACGTTCCAAGAACTGGAGCAACGTTCCAATGTCCTGAAGCCCTTTCCAATTTAAAGTGAAAGTTTTGCTCCTTTCACACGGAAAGAGCTGTTACTAAGGAAGGAGTTTCCTCGAGTTGTTTCCCATGGCTTGGCAGAAAGCCGCTGATTGAAGCTGCAGTGGCCGATTTCTGTTTGCATCGGGAGCTTGGAGAAAGTGATGTCGTATTCTGCTGCGTGTAAACGTCTCACTCCCTGCGGACTTGGGGTGAATCATGGATGAGTGTTCACGGTTACAATGTCAATACATGGTCGGGGTAAATGCTTGTGCTGAAATATTTGAGGCTTATTCCCTGGGTGGGCTCGAACCACCAACATTTCAGCCAACTGCGCTGACCATTTGAGATACAGAAACAGGCAACGCAGATATCCAAAAGCAAAGTTATCGACGGGATATGAGGATCTGTCGGACAGCAGGAACTTGCGTTGTTTTCAGAGACGGTCGCTGATTTTATCACCGAGAGGGTAAGCACACTGAGGATCTGCAAACACTCAAATTAAAAGGCATCCACACATGCGCAGTTGTCTCACATACATCGCCACACAGTTGCTCACTTTCAATGCTGGTGTTCGAAGCCACGATTCGATAGAAACTGAAGCTTAAATCCCAGCACATTAGACCGCTCGACCACGCTATGACACAAAAACCAACACTCAGCTTTGTTATGACTAGTGTTTCAGCATGGATTCACTTCAGGCACTTCGACCTCGCAAATTTTGTAATGAAATTGGCATAATTTAAGAAGAAAGACCAAAAAAAAATGTACAGACTAAGAACAGGCCCTACATCCATTCAAGCCTGAGCCATCCCAAATCTACTGTTTAAACCTGTCACCGAATTCCTAAGCATCTGTATCCCTCTGCTCCCTATCTCCTCATGCATCTGTCCAGACGCCTCTTAAACGTATTTACCGTGATTACCTCTCCCGGCTCTGCTGGGAACGCGTTCCAGACACCCACTACCCGCTGTGTCAAGTAGATGCCGCGAGTATCCCTCTTAAACTTTTCAACTTTCACCTTGAAAGCGTGACCTCTCGTTTTTAATCCTTCAACCTGGGAAATTAAACTTTTCTCTATCTACCCTGTCTGTACCCTTCATGATTTTGTAAACTTCAAAAAAGGTCTTCCTCAAAATCCTTTTTTCCAATGAAAACAAACCTAACCTAATCAACCTCTCTTCTTAGATTGCTCCTTCCATACGAGGCAACATCCGCTTAAACCTTTTACACGCCCTCTCCAAAGCGTCCACATCCTTTTGGTAATGTGGCGACCAGAAAATTACACAGTATTCTAAGTGTGGCCAGACCAATGTATTGTTCAATTTTAACATGGCTTGCCAGTCATTTTATTCAATACCCCATCCAATGAAGCCAAGCATACTATATGCCTGCTTGATTACTCTATCCACCTTTGCAGCAAACTTCAGTGTATAATGAACCTGCACTCACAGATCTCTCTGTCCATCAATTTTTTCCCCCAAAACTCTTCTGTTCATTGTATAACCCCATCTAGAATTAGACTGACCGAAATGCGTCACCTCACATTTCTCTGCTTTGAACTCCAGCCGCCACTTCTCCGCCCAACTTTCCAGTATATCTAGATCCTCCTGTATTTTTTAACAGTCACTTATACTTTCTGCTAGTCCAGAAATCTTCGTGTCATCTGAAAACTTTCTGATCATTGCATCAGTGCTCTCTTCCAGATCATTTAAGTATATCACAAACAACAGTGGCTACAACACTGACCCCTGTGGAGCACGACTGGTCAACTTTCTCCATTTCCAGAAACTCCATTCAACTGCCACTCTCTGTCTCCCGTTGCTCAACTGGTTCTTCATCCACCAGTCTAGAACACCCTGCACACCATGTTACTTTAAGTTCTGCATTTGGTTACCATGGGGAGCCTTATCTAACTCCTTACAGAAGTGGATGTATATGACATCAACAGCCTTTCCTTCATCTATCAAGTTGGGCACTTCCCCGAAAAACTCTATTCCTCTCACTGATATGCACATTATTTTCTAAATATGAATAGATGCTATGCCTCAGTACCTTCTCCAGCAACTTTCCCAACACTGATGTTAGGCCCATTGTTCTGTAGTTATCCGGAATATCCCTACTATCCTTCCTGTACAGGGGACAATATGAATAACGTTCCAGTCGGTAAGAACCTCACCTGTGCTGAAGGATGCCACGAAGATATCTGTCAGGGCCCCAGCTATTTCCTCTCTCACATCACTCAGGAACCAGGAATAGATCCCATCCGTTGCTGGGGATTTGTCCACATTAATTACCCCTTGCCTGCCCAACACAGCTTCCCTACTTGTGTCAACATGATCCAGACTAATCAAATGTCTTACTCTAGACTCAACATTCATCATGTTCCTCTCCTCAGTGAACACTGATGCAAAATAATCATTCAGAATAATGCTCACTCTCTCAGATTCGACATACAGCCTTCCTTAATTTTCCTTTAGTGGACCAATCCTTTCTCTGGTTACCCGCTTGCTTTTTATATATGAATAATAGGCTTTAGGATTTTCCTTAATTGTGCTAGCGTGAAGTTGTTTCATGACCCCTTTTAAGCCCCTTGATTCCTCGTTTAATACTTGTCCTACTCTTCTCATGTTCTTCCAGGGACCATTATGTTGTCAGCTGCCGAGGCGTTATGTATGCTTCTCTTTTCCTCTTGGCGAGTCGTACAATTGTCCTGTCATCAACAGTTCACGAATATTGCCTTTCAAATCCTTTGCCTTCAACGGCACATGCCTCTCCTGCACTATATTTAACCTAGCTTTGAAAGCCTGAAACGTATGAACTGTGGACTTTCCTACAAATAGCTGTGTCCAAACTCCATTTCCGACCTCCTGCATAATTTTGATGTAATTAGCTTTGGCCCAGTTTAGTACTCTTTCCTCAGGACAATTCTCATCTTTGTCAAGTGTATTCTAACACTTACAGAATATTGGACACTTCCCAAAGAAATCACCCACGGCAACTGCTATCACCAGCCCTGGCTTATTCCCCAATATCAGTTCCAATATGGCCTATTCCCTCGTCTGACTATTGACATACCGCTACAGAAAACTCACCTGGAGGCTTCTTACAAATGGTATCCCATCCAGACCTCTGACGCTAAGAGTATCCCGGTCAATGTTGGGAAAACGGAAATCTCCAATCAACACTAAATTATTGCCCCTACGTCTTTCCATGATCTGTTTAACTATTTTTCTTGCACCTCACGCTCACTGTAATACAGCCCCAAAAAATCTAACCTCACCCTTCTTATTTCACTGCTCCATCTCACGACACAAGCCCTACATGGTGAAATTTTTTCGCACAGCCATGATATCATCCCTGACCAGCAATGCAACTCCTTCCCCTTTTACTTCCCTCCCTGTCCCGTCTGAAGCGTCTATATCCTAGAACATTTGGTTGCCAACCATGCCCTTCCTTCAACTAAATCTCTGTGATCGCAATAACGTCATATTCCCAGACACCAATCTAAGCCCTAAGTTCATCTGTCTATACTCCATGCATTAAAGTAGATGCATTTCAGGCCACCAGTTCTTTTGCATTCATCTGCTCTCTGCCTACTCTTCCCATTATTAATGCTAGCTTCCAGATTCTTAGCGTTTCCAGTTTCCACCTCACTGCCAACTTGTTTAATCTTGTAGTTCCCAGCCCCCTGCCACATTAGTATAAAACCACCCCAAAAGCAGGACCAAAAACTCCCGAAAGGACAAACGTTCCCGTCTGGTTCAGATGTAGATCGTCAATTTTCTTATAGTCCCACATTCCCCAGAATTGGTCACAAAATCCAACAAATCTGAAACCCGCCCTGCAGCATCATTTCTCAACTCACGTGTTCATCGTGCCGGTTTTTTTTATTCATTTCTACGCTGGCAGTCGCATGGCACCGGCAGTAATCCTAAGATTACTGGCTTTGTGGTACTCTTCTTTAATTTCTCTCCGAGCTCCCTGAATTCTCCCTGCAGGTCCTCATCTCGTTTTTTTCTCGTTGGTGCCTGTATGCACCAAGACAACTGGCTGTTCACGATCCCCTTTTCGAATGCTCTTCAGCCAATGGGCGACATCCCTGGCCTGAGCACCTGGAAGGCAACATAACTCTCCAGAATTGCTGACGCTCCACAGTGAGTCCACCCGCAGCTCTAGAGTGGCCACGCGTCAAACAAGTGCTGCAGCTGGACACACTTCTTGTAAGTGTAAGTTTATAAAACCTTTACAAAGATTTGCAAGGTTTGCCGTGCTTGGACATAAGAACGAAACTGAATAGGCTTCGTCAGATTCCCAGCAGCTTCAGTGCTTAGAGATGGCCTCACAGAAGCTTATAAAATCATGAGGAAGACAGACAGAGTAAATAGTCAGGGAGCACTTCTTCACAAGACACGCGAGTTCAAATCTACGTAGCAAACGTTTAATGTGAGAGAGGAAAAATTTAAAAGGGATGTGAGGGACACATGTTTTTCACATAGAACCCTTGTGTGTGTGGAATGAATTGCCACATTTCGTGGCAGAGTCTGGTGCACTCACAACATTTCAAAGGCATCTGAATGGGTGTATAGACAGGAAGACCTCGGAGAGATAAGGCACAAATATTGGCAGAAATGTATGGATTAATTTCGGTTATCTATTCAGCAAGGGCAAGTTGGATCGCGGGATTTGTTTCCATGCTCGACAAGTCTGAGATGCTCCAGCCACCGGCAACGGTTTGAATACACCATTTGCAAAAAAACGCATGATGTTTGTTACTCAGTCAGCGAGTTTGGCGATTTTGTTTGGAGGGTGGATGAGCCCAACCAATCCAGAGATGAAGGTTTTCCGGATATTTGCTGCCAATGGCCATTCTTCTTGACACTTTCCCAAGTTTGCCATCAAAGATTTTGCCTGAAGAAAAATACCTCACATATCGCATTACCCACTTTGCTCTCCAGCGAATCCAAAAACTGAAAGCTCTTAACGTGGAACAATATCAAAACTGAAAAGGCAGTACCATGATCAGACACACCGAAGCTTAAGTGCTGTCTGTGAGGCACTGTAAGTCGTCTCTGACATGAAAAACTCGCACAAATAACAGCGAGGCAATTCCAAACCTACTGGAGATTTAGTGTATTGCCAAGTCCCAGAAAGTGCTAAAGTATCATAAAACAAAACACAACAACGAACGATTAAAAGTGAACATTTCCAATTATATCCGTGATTAAATTAGGCCATCAACGCGCCGGTGCCCCCATCTGATCGAGAGAGCCAATCACCTTTCTCCCTCACCCGGACAGTAATGAAGGAAATGAAAGCAGAGCAACGATTCACATCGCGATTGCCCACCTTTTCGCCACAGCATCAAAAAACGGCGAACAGATTCAATGCAAGATCTTCTTTCGAAATAACGGTGAAATAACTATGTCTATTCACTTTCAGAGTAAACGGGGAACAACGCAGGTTGTCTGGAATATGAATAACCAACATAAACTACTTTGGTCCCAGATTCTACTGATGCTCTGACTTTCATATGAAAAGGTACCTTGGGTGATTGCTCTACACCCAGAGATCTTCTGGCTGCCTTCTGTGTGCCCTGTCACATTAACCTTGTGCTGCTCTAATCGAATTTGTAGTTCTTGCCATTTGTCCGTATTGCTACTAGGGACAGCTGGTCGTGGCAACTCGTGACTGCCACACAAATTCTTTGCCAAAATTGGATAGTCCCACAACGTGATTCGCAGTGCACGAAATTTGCAATGAGTATATGCCACGCGGCAAGTTAAAAAGCACGCTTCCATTTATTAAAGTAAGTTTCTGGGAACTGACAGCCAGATTCCTCCTTACACTCGGAATTATGACAACACATAAACCAACAGCCTCTCTCAGAGACAAGTGACCAATGCCCATCTTGTGCCGGACAAACGTAGTTGACAAGATTGCACGCAGGGACTGCACAGAAAACTATAGAGGAGAAGCAGACAGACGACCATCGAGCTGCATTCATACAGTTCAGTTACCCTGTAAACCCCATGCACAGCTGTTCCTTGTAGGTACACACAGGGCACTGAGTGTCTCTGACTCCGGGACTTGGATCTCGGATTATATGACCGTCTGCAGCACTGGTTACTTCCTTGTGTGAGGTAACTCCCAATGGAACATATGTAAAAAACGATAGCTCATTGAGAAATACGTCCAAAATAGGACCCAAGAGACGTATTTCTGTTGTGTTTCTAGTCCTGTTCCTGACATGACCTCCAGCATTGTACTTATTGTGTGCTTCCTGACGTTCGGTGCATGCTTCCGTGATCGCATTGTGTGCAGTAATCTGCGTTTTAGCTGCAATTACGTTTGTTTGAAACCTAGGACCACCGGCCTCTATTTTATTTTCCTCTTCTCGTGCGCAATTGAAACACAGTAAATGATCAATTAATATTGGAAAATGACATACACAGGCGTGTGAAAAGCCCAGTTTCCATGTCAATTATGTAATGATTAGAGATTGCTTTGATTCAGGAGATAAGGATGGAAAGTGTTTTTGGGTAGAGATGAGGAACATTGAGGAAAGGGGAAACCAGCCGCTGTGGCTTACAAGAACACTAACAGTAACCATAGTGTAAAAAAAAAGTACAGGAAAAAATACCGCCTGTGAATGATAAAAGAAGGCAAGAATTATGGGAGACATTCATTTCCCTTCTTCCTCTCCCGTTTGAATTGTAAAGAAACTTTGAAGAAAAACAATCGAAAAGTTATATATGCCCCATCGAACAACGTGCGCCATACCTTGGTCATTCACTACTGTAGATTAGAATACTTACAATTTGCAAGCAGGCCCTTCGGCCCAGCAATTCCACACTGACCCGCCGGAGCCCAAATGCATTCCTCTCCTTTAACCCCGTCAATTTAGCACGGCCATTTCAACTAACCGGTACAGTTTTGGACCGTGGGACAAAACCAGAGCAAGCGCACGCAGCCACGGGGAGAATGTGCAAACTCCACACATTCAGTTGCTTGAGGCGGGAATTGACCCTGACCCTGTGGCATGGTGAAACAGCAGCGCTCACGATGGTGTCAGCGTGAGATGGAACTTATTTGCCTTCTTTAATTGGGAATAATCTCTGTCATTGTGAGCATCTGGAAAGATCGGTTCCTTCGCCAGAAAAAGAAATGAATATGTCATTAAACTTTGTTTGTTTCATGTCCAAGAATACTCAGATCAACAGCTCCCTTGATTATCTCTACTAGTCATGTTCGCAAAGAGATCGAGCAAATTGCCAAGCGTGATTTTCCTTTCAATGAATAATTTTGACTCAATTTGGCAGCAAATATCTTTTCCTAACTTTGTGCTTTTCTTCTTTTACATTGGTGTCTCGCACCTTACAAATGACAGCAAAGGTATGAAAGGAGATGGAAGCATTTAACTCAAGTCAGCGGCAGCTTTCAATGTGATCACGGCTGATTTGGTCAGTGCTCAGGGTGCGCTGCTGTCTGTAGTCATGGCCGAGTGGTTAAGGCAATGGCTTTAGACGTCCATTGCGCATTCCCCACGGAGGTTCCAGTCTTGCTGGCAGACGGTATGAATGCTTTTCCTGCTGGAACAATTTCTACTCGAAGTTCAGAAAGCTTATCTTGCAAACCAGGCCCGTAATTTGATTAGACTTGGGAAACTCGAGTTCTTCATCTGAAATGTTCCATATTTAAAGCATTATCTCTAAGAATGACGAGAGTTAAATTTGGGGCAATCAAGAATAATAGTGGGAAGTTTTGTGTGGAATCAGAGGAGATAGGGGAAGCACTAAATTAATATTTTTCGACAGTGTTCGCTATAGTAAATGAAAATGTTGGCGAGGAAGATACAGATACTTGCGTCTAGTGTAGTAGAGATTGATGTTCACAAGGATTAGTTATAGAAATGCTGAAGATTGTGAAAAAAAGACAAGTCCCCTGGGCCGGATGGAATCTGTCCTAGGATCCTTCTGGGAAGCAAGGGAAGAGATTGATGAGCCTTTGGAATTGATCATCAAATCATCGTTGTCTACAGGAATAGAGCTGTGGAATGGAGCATAGCATATGTTGTTCTCTTGTGCAAAACGTTTCGTAGAGACAACCCTGGTAATTACAGAACAGTGAGTCTCACTGCAGTTGTTGGTAACGTGTTGGAAAAGGTTATTATAGATAGGATTTCTGACCATCTCGAAAAGAATAATCTGATCAGGGACAGTCAGCACGGTTTTGTGATGGTTAGGCCTTGCCTAACGAATCTTGTTGACTTTCTTGACAAAGTGACCAAACAGGTAGATGACAGTAACCCGGATGATGTGGTGTATATGGGTTTCAGCAAGTCGTTCGATAAGTTTCCCCACAATAGGCTAGTATACAAAATGCAGAGGAATGGAATTGTGGGAGAGATTCCAGTTTTGATCAGTAATTGGCTTGCCAATAGAAAACGGTGTTGCAGTTGATGGAACATGTTCTTCTTCGTGTCCAGGTCCTGGCGACATACCACAAGGGTTGGAGTTAGGTCCACTGCTGTTACATGAGATCTAACCTTGCCAATCAGTTTCCCATGGGGAACATTATTGAACGCCTTACTGAAGACCATATGGATCACATTTACTGCTCTGCCCTCATTAATCTTCTTTGTTACTTCTTCAAAAAACTCAATCAAGTTTGTGAGACATGATTTCCCACGCACAAAGCCATGTTAACAATCCCGAATCAGTCCTCGCCTTTCCAAATACATGTACATTCTGTTCCTCAGGATTCCCTCCAACAATTGGAGTATTCTTGGCAGATGCAGTTTCATGTAGGGAATGCGAGGTCATATACTTTGTTGGGAAGAATCAAAAGACACACTCGTGTTAAAATCGATAGAAACGCAAAAGAAGTGCGGTGCAGAGGAGTCTCAGTGTTCTTATACAGGAAACGAACAAAGCTTAATCACATATTTATTTCTTGCTGGCAAAACAAAGCCTTTTCTGATGCTCACAATTAAAGAGATGTTTTCCAAGGAAATAGGAAAATTAAGTCACCAGTAGAGTAAGCGATTACCAAGATATCCCTCGTGATGTTTTATGGGACATGTGGGATTTTTTTTTTGATTTTGGTTCTCCAAACGTTTTTACAATGGAACCGAGAGTTTTAGATGGGAAGTTAAGATCACGCATGACTATTGCCATTTTTGTCACTCACACGTATTTTTCCCCCTTGTACGATTTATTTCGCTTTGTGGTTACTGCGAGTGGGCTTGTAAACTACACATGCTTGTGAGTCCATTCCTCACTGTTCCTCAACTCCAGCCAAACAGACTTTACATCCTTATTTCCTGAATCAAGGTAATTCTCTAACCATTGCATAAATGTCATTAAAACTTCGGTATTTCACACGCCTCTGTATATCATCTTTCAATATCAATTGATCTTTTACTGTATTGCAGTTGTGCATAACAAGAGAAAAATGGAATGGAGAATGGTGGACCTACGCTTCATACACCCGCTATTGAAGCGAAAATGCAGATTTCTGCCTATAAAACGATCGTGGAACCATGTGCCGAACCCTCAGGAAACACAGAATCAGTGCAGTGCCACAGGGCATGTCAGGGACAGCACCAGAAGGACAGCAGAAATGCTGCTCTAAGCTCCTATTTTGGATGTATTTCTCAATGAGCAATAGAGTGTTCCATCAGGAGTTACCTCACATAAGGAAGTAACCAGTGCTGCAGACTGTCATATCATCCGAATTCCAAGCCCTGGAATCAGAGACATTCAATATTCTGTGCATAACTGCAAGGAACAGCTGTCCAAGGCGTTTTTACAGTCCAGATGAAATTGTGAATGCATCTCTCTCGTTGTCAGCCTCTTTCTCCTATGTCGTGTTTCGTGCAGTCCATGCGTGGAATCTCGTCAACCACGTTTGAACTGCACATGATGGGGTATTGGGCCTTTTTTTCTCGTGAGTTGTTGTCTGAGTGAGGCCCTCGGTTTCTGTGCTGTTATATGTCCGAGTGTTCGGAGGAATCTGGATATCGTTTTCCAGAATTTGTTTTTAACACAGGGAAGCATGATTTAAAAATTACCTCATAGCAAATCCACGTTGCGAACGTTGTATGCCATGCATTTGCGAATGAAAGTGGGTGGATATTGGTTCTTGGCAAAGAATTTGTGTGGGCGTCAGTCCAGCAGTCCTAACAAACGGCAAGGGCCACACATTCGACTAGAATAGCACAACAATAATAGGACAGGGCAAGCAGACGACAGCCAGACAATTCCTGGAAGCAGGGCACTCATCCACGGATTCCATCCGTTGGACCCAATCTGCAATCCCAACAAACGGCAGCAGCAGGACTGAAACCAAATGAATTCGTTCCAAAACATGAGAGCAGCGCTTCACAGGAACCTCTGCAGCGCTGAGAATGTCACCCAGAAAGGGACGAAAAGTCTGCAAACCATCTTCCTAGCGTCACCGAACTTTTCAACAAGAACTCCAGAAGCATCCGAACTTCACATCTTTCTGCTCCAAAACACTCCGCTTTTCCACAACAGAGAATTGCACACTCAACTACCGCGTGTAAGATGAGAATTGCAGTCCCTACACGACCAGGGGCGGCAGTAAGAGCGAGGGGAAACAGCTGCCACTGTCATTCCACAGCTCCAAACGCTCTCTTTGAAAGGTACATTATCGTATGAATGTTGGGGCAGCAGTAGAATATGGGAACTAAACAACCTGCGCTGTGTACTCATATTCTGGACAATGTGAGTTGTTCACAGTTTTCCCTGAAAGTGAGTGGACGTCGTTATTTCACCGCTGTTGTGAAGCCAGATCCTGCACTGAATCTGCTCCCTCGTTTTTTGTTGTTGTGGCTAAAAGGTGGGCAATTGCAACGTGAAACTTTGTTATATTTCTCTCATTTCCTTCATTCCTGTCCTGGTGAGGGAGGCTGGAGATTGGCTCGCTCGATCAGATGGAGGCACCAGCGCATTGTTGACCTAATTTAATCGAGAATATAATTGGTAATATTCACTTTGCATGGTACATTTTTCTGTTTTGTTTAATGTTACTTGAGCACTTTCTGTTACTTGGCAATGCACTAAATCTCCAGAATGTCGGGAAGCTCCGTTTGGAAGTGCTTCGGTGTTATTTGTGTCAGCAGTTCTTGATATACACGTCTCACACTGCCCCACAGACAGAAGTAATGAGTTTGCGTGTCTGATAATGACTCTGCCTTTTGAGTTTTGCACCTGGTCCACGTTAAGAGCTGTCAGTTTTTGGATTCACTGGAGAGTTAAGGGGATAACAAGATTTGTGAGGTTTTTTTTTTAGTCAACGAAATTATTTGATGGAGAACTTGGGAATGTATCAAGGAGAATGGTCATTCTCTGTAAATGTCTGGAAAATATTCCTCTCTGTGTCATTTCAAAACATTTCGTTTCAAGAAAAAAATAAAATTCAAACACGCTGACTTAGTAATACACAGCATGCGTTTTTGCAAGTGGTCTATTCAAACTGTTGTCAGGTACTGGAGTGTCACAGATTTACCGAGCATGGAAGCAAACCTTCCTATCCACCTTGCACCTGTTGAACAGATGACCGTAACTAATCTAAACATATTTGCCAATATTTGTCCCTTATCTCTCCGAATAATTCCTGTCTGCATACCCATTTAGATGCCTTTGAAGTGTTGTGAGTGCACTTTATTCCACACGCACAAAAATGTCTGTATTAAAAACAAGTGTCGCTCACGTCCCTTTCAAATTGTATGGCTCTCACATTAAACCTATGCTATCTCACTGTAAACTCATGTGACTTCTGAAAAAGTGTAGATTGACTATGTTCTCTGTTCGTCTACCTCATGATTTTGTAAACTTTTCCAAGAACATCCCTCAGGCCTGAAGCTCCGGGGAAAACTGTCGAAGAATATTCAGATTCTCAATAATGTCCACACCGTGCAAACCTTTCAAATCGTTGTAAATATTTTTTTTAATTATGCTAAGGTATATATAGAAAGTGCCAGGGGAAATTGCCTGAAGTGAAGCGATGCTGACACATTAGTCTTGACAGGTTTGGCGCTTAATTATCGTCAGGGAGCGTCGCCGAGTGGTTTAATGTAGGTAAAAGCAATGAATGCAGATGCTGGAGACCAGATTCAGGATTAGTGGTGCTGAAGAGTGCAGCAGTACAGACAGCATCCGAGGAGCAGTAAAATCGACGTTTCGGGCGAAACCCTGTATTCCTGATGAAGGGCTTTTGCCTGAAACGTCGAGTTTACTGCTCGTCGGATGCTGCCTGAACTGCTGTGCTCTTCCAGCACCATTAATCCAGAGAGGTTTAATGTGCTGCGTTTAGGATCCAGTCTCTATTGCGTCGTGCGTTTGAAACCCAACTTTGCAATAGAACCACTGCAGGCAGCTTTTAATGACGGAGCTACACAGGTCCTGATATTGCTTTATGGGTGTGTTTGTTACTCCTCGGGTCTCTCACCCTCTCTGCGATAAACAGGGGAACATGAGCAACTGATTCTTAAAATAATGAGAACTACTGCTGTCCACATCCTCTCGATCACTGTGCGTTTGGATGTGTACACGCACAATTTTGCTGCCAGTTGCTGTGTCTGAAATGGTCAGAGCATTTGGCTGAAATGTTGGTTGTCCAAGCCCAAAAAGAGCACAGAGCCTCAAATATTTCACATCAAGTATTGAGATCGACCATGTTCTGACAATACAACCACGAGAACTCATCCATGATTGACCCTGAGTCCGCAATGAGTGAGACAGTCACGTGCAGCAAAATGTGACCTCACTCTCTACAAGCCCCTGCGGGCAACTGAAAGGGGCCACTGCAGTTTCAATCAGCGGCTTCCTGCCCAGCCCTGGGACACAGCTCATGGAAACTCCTTCCTCAGGAATGGCTGTTACCGTGTGAAAGGGTAAAACATTCTAATTCAAATTGGAAATGTCTTCAGAAGATTGCTTCTGCTTTTAAACCATTTTATGATCAGAATTCCTTTCCCGAATATTAGAAGTGGTAAACTTTGTAGGCAGGTAGAACAAAGAAAGTTTTGATTGTGAGGACTCTGTATCTTCAGCAGATGGGATTCCTTCCACTCTAATCAGAAATGATTTGTTTTCCTGAGGTATTTTCCCGATGATTTGCAGTCTGCCAGAGTGTCTGGGAATCACTTCGGTGACCTAAGGATCAGGGTCAAAATATGAAAATATTAACAGAGAATCGAAAATCCCGGGGAAGGCCTAAATGGATTGTAATGGTCTGAAGGAATAAATCTGAGAATTGAAAGACTTGGATAATGTTATTTGCAATGGGGAGGAGTGAACGAGATTTTTGAAAATTGCCATGTCAGCTGAATTAAACTCAGTATGAAATGATAAATTAACCAACACCAATCCTGTCCTGGTACACTCAGTCGGTAGAGCTTGAGACCTTTTATCTCAATGGTGTGGGTCGAGACCCACGCAGGGCGCTGTTGTTTGTTAATCGGTTTGCCGCTCTCCATTAATGTTGCAAAAGCGAATTCGCTCGCTGAGGCAGGTTTTGTTGACACATGTTTTCCTCCGTTTTGATCATCTCTTGGTTTCTGAGTGAAAACTGTTTCCACTGTACTGCAGGTGCAAGAGACAAGGTTATCAGTTCAAAAAATATGCTATAAACGATGTCCCTTCCAAAACGTGAGGTTCCATTCCAAACGTGGCCCAACCAAAATATCCAGAGACGTCGAATGCGAATGGCCACATGACAGTGATAGCTGCATGTCAAATGGTGCTGCAAAAGAATTAACTGAATGAGAATGCCCAGATGGAAACCGAATGGAACTCTCCCTGGAATTCTCCCAATTCACTCGGTAACTGATGCTGTTGTGTACCCATATGTGTTTACGTAATGAACAGCTTATTGTCAGTAACAGGGGTGGGGGTGATGCAGGATAGTGAGGTTTCCGTATGGGTCAGAAGTGATTAGTTCGAATAGAGAATTCAAACATCCACAGAGCGGACATAGCTGATTGGTCCAGGACCAGACTTTTCCCTTCTGTTTCAGTACCAACAAAAGAAATTGCAGGGAAATCTCAGCAGGTCTGGTAGAATCTTGGAATGAAAAACCGAGTTAAGTCTTCAAGACCAGTGACACTTATTACTCCATGTCCATTTCCGTCTACCTATTTTATTGAATATCTCCTGACTCTCAACTTTATACTCAGTGTCTCTTTTATTACTCCGTCTCCAAACATTCTTCCAGTCTCAAAATTTAATACCAGAGCTGTTCCATCTCTCACCTCACCGAGTTATGAGAGGAGGACTACGAAATGCACGATTAACTCTGTTTCTATTTCCTTAGATCCTGGACGGTCAGAGACCAGAAGGCATCGGAGGACAGTTCGAGCTTTCAGCCCATCTGGTCTGCCCGCCATTGGGTCATGACTCATATCGTTCCCAAACGAATTTTCAGCCTTCTATCTGTGACACTTCTCTCCCCTTAATTTAGGATCCAGTCTTTTTCCCAGAGTGCGAATGAAACTGTCCCAACCGTCTCCACATCTGCTGGCAGCTGTTACACCGTATCTGTGTGTGATCGAGCTCAATTTCAGTCCCACACAGCAAACACGTCTGTTCTGAGCAATGCAATCCCCGCTGCATGACAGATCGATCGGGTCTCTGACCACAAGGTTTTTCTGCGAGGCAGTAGTTAGCTGCTTCACCACCCATGGCAAGGACCGGTGCTTCAAAATGTGGGGACAAAGAACGATAGGCACAGGAGTTTGTACAGGTTAGGTCGAAAGTGTTATTGTCACCTTCAGTGGAGTCCCTGCTTCAGAGTCTGGGTTTGAATCGCCCAGGCCTGGATAAAATTCCAAGTCAGGAAATGAAGATTTATTTCTCTTCTTGTGGCTACTCTGAATGAAATCTATTTTCTGCTTCAACAGAGAGCACAGACCCGGTTCTGCCAGAAGGAAACCAGTGATTGATTGCATTCAACTGGAATCATACATTCATAGAGATGTACTGCAGGGAAACAGATCCTTCGTTCAAACCTGTCCATGCTGACCGGAAATTTGGTCCCTTTTGCCAGCACACGGCCAATATCCCTCCAAACCCTTCCGACTCATATATAGTTTCAAATGACTCTTAAATGTTGCAATTGTACGAGCCTCCACCACATCCTCTGGCAGCCATGGCAGAACAGACACCGAATAAATTGTCACTGCAAATCCCCTCTAAGGATCTCGTCTTTCTGAGCTGAAACTATCTCGCTTTTCATTCAATGTCGCTATGTCTAATTCTTGGAACTCCCTCCCTATCGACATCATGGCTGTATCACTGTGTTGAGCACTTCGAGGACGAAGTAAAGTAACTTACCATCTCAATCTGTTGAGTAATTATGGTTGGGCAGTGAAGCCTATCCCAAAGAGTGAAGTGAATTCTCCAGAATTTCTTTTGAAAAAACTGCGGTTTCCAAGTGGACATCCGAAAGTGGTCGGGAACAAAAGTAAAGTTTCGAAGGGAAAGTAGGATAAACTGAAAGTCAATGATGACTGAGATGAATGAGGCAGAAAGTGAGTGAGGAGCTGTTGGTACAAGGATCAATGTCAGTGCTAATGGTTTAGCCCTTATTGCCCACTGTTAACACCAACTCACACACCACTCCTGGAAAATTCACCACAATTAACCTGGTCTCTTGGTATGAGTTTCCCTCTGTGCATATTCAGGCGGTAAATCGGCCCCGAGAGGATGAACACATACTGTTTATCCAGTCAGGTTGAAGAGGTGAAGGCATCAGTTTGAAATCAAAGCAAGAAGAGATTGCCTCTTCCTGTACATTTTCAGTGGACAGTCACCAGCTGTGAACTTCTTTCCTGCACAAGCGGACGTTGATATAAATTCTCATGGAGCAGCTTTATTAAAGAAAGGTAGTCCGATTAACTGTGATTAAACACTTCATTAAATGCCCTTATTGATTTGAAGAACCGTGTTTGTGGTTTCGTCAGTTAAATCATATGGTAATAACCAGACGTTAACGGTGTCACATGCTGTCAAATGTTCTGTACATTGAAAGTTCATTGTTTAAACTTCTTGTAAAAGCTGTATTGTTTATCCAACATCGCAAAAGTGACGGCTCAGCATGCTTCTTGTGTTAGAGCTCAGACCGTTATTATTTCGTGCTACCAAGCCCTACCTCCTGATGTGGACCCATTAGTCTATGTTCTATCCTGCTCATTCAACGCAGTGTTCTTTTCACTCTGTTCCACAAGGATTTGTCTATCTCTTCTACTATTATTCTCCGTCCGTCTTTTCAAGTTTTTTGGGAATAATGAAGAGACGCAGGAGACACTGCAGACTTGCAGGACAATGTTGTAGTAATAACGCATCCAATGAGATAATGGCTCTCATTGTCTGGGGTCACCATTCATTGATTTTCGGCAAACGGCAATGGCAACATAGAAATCCTATAATTGGAGTGAAACTGCTTTTTTTTCTGTTCTATTACGAATACTGTCGTACATCCCCACTTTTGGTACATGGTCCTTACCGTGTGTTACTTTGGCATAGAAAGGGAATAAAGATCATGGTAGACAGTGTTTCCCACTAGGGCCACACCACACGCATTCCCTCATTCTGCACCCTGCCCTTGTCCATGCACGCTTCTCCTTCTATGTGGCCTGAGACTGTAACTCTCATAAGTCTGCTTTGGATTACAAATATTTGACATACACATGCCAAACTCATCACTTGGCGCCTGATTGACTGCCGTCCTTGCCGCTCAGTCTACATTTCCATTGCCTTGAGAAATTGAATCATAATTTTTCCTGTGGGCTTCACATGTACATACAGTGATTGATTTAGGCAATCGGACTGCTTTCAGGAGGTCAGAGATCAGGCCATATTATGTGATTGGCTTTCCAGTGGAGGTCAAGAAGCCCTTGTTTTTCCACAGGGATCCAAAATTATGTACAACCCCGAATGCATATCTGCTGTCGATGTAAATATTCACTGTTCTTCCTTCGGCCAATTTACATGCCTCAATCAAGGCAATCAGCTCTGCTGCTTGCGCTGACAGATGAGAAGGAAGTGATCCCGCTTTGACTACCTCGGGGGTAGTTGCTACAACATACCAGACACTGGCCTATCTCTTTGCTTCTGAATGCTGACCTATCCACAATAAAACCCCGTATCCAGATTCTAAATTGGTGAATCCTACACGACTGGTCTCGGGCTTCAAATGTCATTAATTACAGCGACACAATCATGTGGGTCTCCCTCTCCTTCTGTGGGGAGAAGACAAGCAGCATGAAGGACGTTACAACGCTTTATTGTCATGTTAGGCTTCTCTAATACCATAACATTGTATGTGAGCCAACGTGCAGCTGACATGTGTGCTGTGGTTTGCTCAAAAAGCAGTCAGGATACTGGATGTGGGACCAGTCGGTTTAATTCTACAAAGCCGACCATGACCCTGGAAGATATAACAGCCTTTTCAAATGCAGGCACGACACGGAGGCATTTATGCAATCCTGCCGTTACAGGATCTACGTTGTGGTGAAAAATAAGCTACTGGCCTCAATTTTCCAGACATAATTCAGCATCAGCACAAATGTCATGCAGGCACGCTTCTCATCCACTGTTTGTCCAAAAGGCTTGTTTGGATTTGGAATCCCAGTGTCGGTGTAGTTTGGAGCGCCATTTCAATTCAACAAAGGCACTCTAGGCCTCAGGGGTCACTGCAACGGACTCTAGCTCTGCAAACCTGAACCATGAACTATGTCACTTTTAGGCACGTTAAGGTTTGCGTAATGCAGATTAAACATTCTAAGTAGGATCACATGACCAAAAAGGATAACCATTGTTTCTTCATGTGAGGCTTTGAATTTGGCTGGTTTGCTTGAACTCTGTCTTGACCAATGGCCTTTCCTTGTTCAGATATTAAGTGACCTAAGAACTTCAACTGTTGTTCCATAAGTTGTAGTTTTACGAGACTAGATGGCAGAGCATCGCAAGCCTATCTTTCTCACATTGTTTCTCTGTTGATGCTGCAATTAAGCATTCGTTTACACACTGCAGAAGCGCTGACACCCCCGGTTAAAACAAGAGTCTCCAGACTCCTGTGTAGAGCCTCGTTAATTATGGTGGGGACTCACAGTAATCTTGTATACCATTTGCCTTTGAATGGAAAAGTGAACCAGAATTGACTGTCGGCGTGTAACGGTACACAAAACAAGGCATTTGCTAACTCCACAATAGAGAGTCATTTTCGTCCGGTGGAATTTTAGCCAATATAATATAGGGATTGGGAAAATTTGGGGTGTGCAGAACAACAGTGTTCTTGATAACCTGCAGGTCATGAACAAACCTCCATTCCCCCAATTCACCTGGAATATTTGCCTTTTTGAACGAAAAAAATGGGTGTTCTCACCAGTGATTATTCACGGGGGATTATCACTCCAGCCTATAAGAGAGAGTCAAAGACTTGGAGTAATTCCTTGCATAGTCACGGGTTTTAACGGCTCTTTTGCTTTGCAAGGACGATACTCAGACTTCGGGGCTATTCTTCAGGATTCGTTTGAGCCCCACATCGTGTTTGCCTTTTGTCCTGACGACACTCCTGCCGGGGATTACCTGGACTGCCCTGTCTGCTTCAGTTAGCCAATTTAGTTTCTTCCTATACGTCCTTATAACTGCGCAGATACCCACACCGACCCTGAAGATACAATCTTTCGTTTTTTGCGCCTGTCGTACCCATGGTCCCAAATTCTGACACCTGTCGTTGGATGCCTTCGCCAATGATCTGTGAGGAAAAGAGCATTCCACATAAAAAAAAAACAGGGTCTATTTACCATCACAGATACTTTAAAAAGTTTAAAGTGACAGCACATCTGTGATCATTCCAATAAAATTCACACAATAACAATTGATCTGGTTTAACCAATCTCCTGAACCAATCCTTCTCTTCTGATTTGTCAGGACCATCGCGGTGTATGTGTGCTGTGCAGTGCAGCATATCTCCAGCAAGAAAATCGGTGTTAATGGGATTAATATGGCTACTTGCTTCCTGGGTGAGTGAATCGCTCACGGAATCTATCGCTCTCTGACATGCATCAGGGGTCGTGATTCATATTTTCCAGCCTGCACTGTTAAATCTTCTTCTTGTATTACCTGCAAGCCCGTCGGGGTACTGCGCAAATCGGACCCCAGTCTCACTATGAGATCCCGAGACATCAGATTTAAAGTACAGAATTCCGATAACTGAAATGAGAATTGGAATATTTCCCCATTACTGGTTTTGCACAATAGGGGTGTGGTAAATCTCTCTCGTGTCACGGCTCCTGATGCGCCCATTAAGTTCAGGAAGCTTCCGTTCATCTTTATTTGCGTCGACTCTCTGAACTGCCTTGATTTTTGAACTGAATATGTTGCCCTTGTATCTTCCAAAAAAGTAAGAGGTGCACCTTACACATAAAACATAGATGTAAGCGTTGACTCATATGCATCATCGTTGTACTGAAAATATACTTCACGCTTCGCAAACTCAGTGCACAGTATAGAGGTGGGACATGTTTCAGTGCCCATAAGGTTAGCAGGAGAGATGAGCATAAGCGAGTATTCGTTGCCAAGCATAAAGCAAAGAGGCTTACCTGTAACTTTGGGGCTGCCCACCTCCACCTCAGCCTTCCTCCTTTAGTCACCCTGCAGCCCAGCCTCCAGAGCCGATTGAGGCTGTCTGGGCGTGCACTGCCTCACTCAGTGGTCCATTGCTCTGCAAACAAATCACCCGCCAGATTTACCTCTGCCAGCCCTTCTTTTCACGCAGCACCTCCTTCCAGCGGCTGGGCGACCATTTGCATCATAGTAAGCTGAGCTTTAAGTGTAATGCTTTTCCATCTTTAACTTCCGTTTTTCCTTCTCTTGTGCCAGAAAGTTTTCAGCATGTAACCCGTGGAGTTCCATCAAATTCTGGTTTCCCTTGTCCCTAGTAATACATTGGCAAGACGCCTCATGTAATGGGCGCCTGATAGCTTTTACATATTCCCTTTAAAATATAATTCGCTTCTTCTTATCAACACTTCAAGATCAGTGGCCTGAAACATTCGAGTTCCTTTCCAGATATGGAGTTGTTTTTTGCTAATTCCTTGGCTGTTGATATGGTAGTTTGCTGGCCTTGTGTGTCTGCTAATAGTTCGGTTTAAATATTCATAGATTTTCTTTCTGTCAGCAACACTTGCCCTCTGCAAAGTCATGCCCTTACTTTTTTTGTTTCCCTGTGTTTTTATTGGTTTCAAAAGAAATGTTAATTTTCCATTGCAATGGACATCACATTATTTTCACAGGTCGGTGCAACATCGAGGGCCGAAGTGCCTGTACTCCACTGTAACGTTCTATGTTGTAAGATACATTTCCTGCTATTTTCTGATGTCTCTCCTCACTGTGGAAACTTCCAGACACATCTTCCAGTGATTTGTCTGCACTTCATTCAATCCAGAAAACTGTAGTTCCTGCTGAGAATGTGATCTCTCTACAATGGAGAGAGGAAAACAGAGTCGGTGAAAAAGCTGAGATCACTTAAGTTCTGTCCAGAATCAACAAAAATTACCCCAGTCTTCCAGTGTCCTGCCACTTTAAGATTGCATTGTGTACCCAAGCCATCATCCCAGTCTCTGGTCGGCAGGAGTTCTTCTTCAAGGCACAGTGCAAGCTGGAAGATCGGGCAACTCATTTTCTACTGAGAGACCATGCAGATTTCAGGACCCAACATAGAGTTCAATCATTTTGGATCCTGTCCGCCCCCTTCCACATTTTTCACCCACCCATACATCCCATCAGGTGCGAACACGAATCATTGGACTCGAAGCGTTCACTGTCCTTTCTCATCATAGATGGACAAGAGCTGCTGATTTTGTTCAGACATTTTGGCATTTCTTTTTCCGTTGTAATCGCAAGACTGCAGGAACCGTCTGATTGCAGGAGGAGAAGTTCACAGGAGATGAAAATAATGCCAAGGGCTGGACCATTCACATTGTGAAGGAAGATGAGCTAAGCTGGGGCTGTGTAACTTAGCACAGAGAAGGCTGAGTGAGAAATTGATTAACATGCACATATTATGAAGAGGATAGATATGTATGACAGGAATAAGGCTGTTCGGGAAGGAATAATAACCAGTGACACAGATGAAAAGCAGGAGAAAAGCGGTTTAGAGGAGATTTAGGAAGAACGCCTTCACCCATAGAGTATTGTTCATCTTGAATTTCTTATTTGAACGTGTGGTAATGCTAAGTGTTATGAGGACATTTCAGCAGTATATATCCGAACACTTAAAGATCCAGAGCACACGTGGATAAGGAGCAGATACTGGAAATTGTGACGAGGTCAGACAGACGTGAGATGGGTGTCCCGAACGAAATCTTTCCAAGGCAAACTTTTGTGGTGAAAACTGTGTGAGGCCGCGACTCTGTGGTGCAATGGAAAGCACGTTGTATTTCTACGCCTTTCTTAAGACTGCCATTCAAAAGTTGTGGATGCAAATCTCATCAGAGTCGAGTTTTAGCTTATGGTTTGAAAGGTGTTCAGACCAGACTCGGCTGCTCATCTGCAAAACCTATAACATTCATGCAGAAACACAACTGTCTCGAAATGCAACATTTTCCTCACAGCGATGAATAACTTCACTGTCTATTTATTGTAGAGATCGATAAATATGTGTTAGCCACTTGGCAACACGATGATATGGATACGCTGGAAAAAGACATAAAAGTGCTGTGTGAGCTATGATGGCACAGAATGGCGTGACTGGGCAGGAGCGGTGTTAAGAATGGCCTTCTTCTGCTCCTTTCTGCTTGAGTCTTTTCTGGCCCAGGTTTTTAAACAATCACAATGAGAACAATGTGAATCTACACCAATTATTATTTTCTGTCTCACCTCCACTTCGCTACCCTCCAAGCTGGAATAGATAGCTCCTGTTTCAGCTTTAGGTCAGAAAGTGTAGGATTCTCACAAGTTCTCTGTCAGGCTGAACATTCCTTCATATAGGTTTCCAAGTGGACACATGGAGCAAGCGATTACATGGACGCTGGGAATTGAGGGACAGATTTCCCTCTTGCTGGGCTAGGATTCTGGCCAAGGTAATGAACGTGACTTTCTGACATTTTGAAACTTAATCTGGATTCTTGCGACTTTACTAATTAAACTAAAATTCAATTTGCCCTTGCATAACATGATTAATTTTTCACTATTTATAAAAAAACTATGCCACATGCCCTTGGATGTAGTAATGCAGAAGATTGTTGACGTTGTGTACAGTGTGGGTCATTGTGCCGTATGAACATTCCAAAGGATGCTGGTGAAGTACCAGTGAATCGAATTCTCTGACGAATTGATACCGATAGAAGGAAAATCCCAGCACAGCAGCGACATAACATTACCTGTGATCAACGCAGGAAGCCACGGTAAACGAACACAAAATTCAATTATGCCTATTTTCACCACATTTTACTATTCATTTTCCTGAACCTGATGCTCCATAATCGATGATCCATCATCAATATAACCTCCTCTGCGCTGTGTTTCATTTCAGATCTTCAGCAAAAAAGGAGTAATTGGTTTGAGGGGCCCAGTGGTAAGATCAGGAGCCATTGGTCATCAGTACACGGCAGCTCCAGTGGTGCAATTCGTCAGTTTGATGTAATTGCACGACAGACTGGAAGTGCGTAAGGTGCCAAAGTTGCACATTCGGTTCTCGCCAGGTATTGGTTTTACTGATAGTGACCAGAGATGATTGCAACTTCAAGCTGTAGAACAGTTCAAACACCAAATATTACACCGCAATAAAGTTCATTTTCGCCCTAACGTTGCATCGACCTGTGATACCAATCTAACTAGTATTTTACCATCATAATCCGCAAGTTTATACAATGACCATTTCATTGCCCTGAAAGTTGTTGAGTCGACGAGTGTTGAAGGCAAGGCGTTCAGCACCCTTACTACTCACTGATAAAGGAACCTACCTCGGTATCTATCACCCTCAATTTACATCGATATGCCCTTGTGCCAAAATTACCATTTGAAGAAAAATACCTTCACTGTCCACCTTATGGCAACCTCTGATCATCTTCTATGTCTCTCTAAATTCACCCCTCAAACTTCTTGTTTCTATCAAAAACCGCCTGAAGTCCCTCAACCTTTCCTCGGAAGACCATCTCTCCAGAGAAGGCAACATCCTAGAAAATGTCCTCTGCACCCTTTCCAATGCTTTCACATCCATCGTATAATGTGGCGACCAGAAATGCACGCAACTCTACGAGTGTGGCCACACCAGTTAATTTCTGGAGCTGCAAAGTGACAATTTCACTCTGAAACTGAATCACTCTCCCAAGAAAAACTAACACACCGCACTCCTTGCAAACAAACCTGTCAGCGTAGGTGGTAACTTTCCGAATTTGAGGTACATGGGCACCGAGATCGCTCTGCACTTCTCCACTTCCAAGAATATAACAATTAGCTAAGAACTCATTATTCTAACCGCCATGATGTCGATTCGAGCCGAGATCGCTGCAATCACAACGCAGAATATGAACTACTAAACGGTTACAGCATAACACAGGCCACACTTGTAAACTACAACCAGTATGGTAGCAGAGGAAATGTCAGGCAGAATGTACGATATCAAGACTTGGCGACAGGCATGTGGGAAAGCAGAATGAATCGAATCTTTAACTTCAGCGTCCCCAGATACTGTGGAGGTTCCATGAATGAGAGTACTGGAGAATGGGATTAATGAAACTCTCCAAACTCTTGGGAGAGTGCAGAACATTGTTGAAACGTATGCTTCAAAAGTATTATAGTTGAACATCGGCTACTCCATCGTTGTGCCCACACAAGGCAGTACCAACTGCTGCAGGCAATCACACATCATCCCAGTTCCAGACCCGGAATCAGAGAAACTGTCGTTCATATTCTGCGTTGTGATTGCAGCGACCTCGGCTCGAATCGACATCATGGCGGTCAGTTCATTCAAAGTTTTACTTTTCGTGAAACACGGTCAGAAATTAATAATTTTTACATGATAATATTTTCTGAGGTGATGATCTGTTTTCCATCTAATTTTGTTCTCTGATGTTACTGCGTTTCATGTATCAGTATCTCAACCCAAAAGTTCTCGAAGATGTCTCTCCCTCGCACTCTCCCTAACTCTCGTTTCCATCCCTCGACCCATTTGACTGAGCATTGCACAATCAAACATACACTTTCACTTTGAATCATTCACGGAAATCCAATTGTAAACTGGGATGGAATGACGGGAGAGAGGCGCGTGTATTTCTGAGGTTGGGACATCTCCTGGTCAAAAGCGGGGCGGAAGGGAATAATTGCCCCCATTTACAATATTATGACCATAAACAGTCCATGTTGCTGAGACAGCTGATTGGCGCATCTAAAGCGTGTGGAGACTTTAACTTTGGGGTGGCAAGGTTCGAAATTTAATTTTCCTGTTTGGGTCAGTGTTTTTGATATTGGCATCTGCTTTTGTTCGGATCAACTCAGAATCAGCTTCTTGTTCCCAATAAATACTGCAACCTGGAGAAGGTGGTGTTGTGGTTATATAATAAACTAGTCATCCTTGGGCACTCACACACGGAACTGGTAATGTTAAAGTTCGATGAATAAAACCTGAAATGAAAGCCTGAACTCAGGAACAGAGAACATGCCTTTAATTTCCTGCAATCCCAATCATGCATGTCCCTTCTGCAGGGGAAGCTACCATCATTACCCAATCCTGCCTACTTGTGACTCCAGGACCTGAACAACATAGCTGACCCTTAATCCGAGAATGACGACCGTGTGGGAAAGCAGGCCATTCGGCCCTTCCAGTCGACACCATCTCTCCGACGCACATCCTTGCAGACCCACACGCCATATCTATTCCGTTCCCTTTTATTTCCCATGGCTGATGCCAGTAACCCGCACACCTTCAGACTGTGGGAGGAAACTTACACAATCAAAGAGAGAATGTGCAAACTGCACACAGTCACACGAGACTGGGATCAAATCCATGTCTCTCGTGCAGCGAGTCAGCAGCGAATCAGAAAGAACAATATATGTTGTCCTGACCAGCGACATCCAAAACCTATGGGTATATCAGGAAGCATAAAAACACGTTCACAACATGGACAACGGGACTTGCGTCTGCGTGGATTTTATTTGAACCAATCGTTCATCCTGGGAAGATACAAGGACACCGATATCACAGAGAAACCAGCGTAATGCGGGATACAATTACCTGCTGAAGTGGAAACTCATCTACTCAGTCAAACTGGGGACAGACTATTCAACATCCCCGTGTGTGGGACGGGCTCAATGAGCAGAAGAACCTCGAGATTTACCAGCAAGGTTACATATCCCAGAAGGAGATCAACTAAACTGTCAACGCTGCTGTTTATCCAAACCAGCTGCCAGTTTCATAGCGTCAAAGTCATAGACTCGCACAGCATTAAAAATAGGCCTTTCACTCCTACCAGCTCATACTGAACATAATGACAAACTAAACGAGTCGCATCTGATGGCTCTTGAAACTGCTGATGGTTAATAATGCCCTTGTGATATTATTACTGCATTGTTAATATAAATGTCCAGATATAATTCTGTGGACAGGGGTTCAAACCCTGGCAAGGCTGGAATTTTATTTAAACAAATACCTAGAATCTAATGATGATGTTGAATCAGTTGTCGTAGGTCTGATTCACTAATGCCTGATATGGAAGGAAACTGCCATACCTATCTGGTCTGGCTGGTATGTGACTCCAGATCCATAATATCGTGGTTGATTCTGATCTTCCCTCTGGGCAATGAATTATGTACTAGACATGAATGAATAGATTTTGTTAATCCCACTGACACATTCCAACTCATTTTTCGATCCAAATATCCTGTAAATATTGTAAATGTACACTCATTCATCACTGCCTCAGGAAGTGAATTGCACACATAAACCATACTCTGTTTTAAAAAGCCTCTCATGTCTTATTTTAAATCCCTTTTTTCACTTCGAACATTTGCACTCTCGTCTTGAAGTGCCCCTACTTGGAGAAAAGACAGTTACAGTTAACTCGAGCCGGACTCTCAATAATTTATACATTTCTATCAGGTCGCCTTTCAAACTCCAGTGCTCGAGTGAAAGTAGTCTCAGCCTATCCAGCCTTTCGTTATAAGACAAACCTTCCCCACTCGCCATACGCTGATATACCTGTTCTAAACCTACTCCAGCTGAATAATTTCCTTGCTATTACTAGGCGACAAGAACTGGACACAGTTTTCCAGAAGAGGCATCACCCAATGTCCCATTCAACTTCAACATAACGTACCAACTCCTACGCTCAAAGGACTGAGCAACGAAGGCAAAATGACATTTTTTTTAACGATTCTGTCCATATATGAATCAAATTAAAATGAATTATGTACTTGCATTCCTGGCCTCCGTGTTCCACAACACGATGCAATGCCCGATCAATAATTGTATAAGCCCTACTAATATTTGATGTGGCAAAATGCAAAACCTTCCATTTATCCAGATTGAACTTCATGTGACATTTTCAGCCCAAAGACGCAATGGATTAAGATCCTTCTGGAACCTTGGATCACCTTCTTTAGAGTCTCCAATTCTGCTCTCCTTTGCAAGCTTATGAACCATGGCTTCTATGAGTTCTATTGTTTTCTCATACAGGTCAACGATTTTTAATTATTTGTCGTGGCCATCATTTAGCTGTTTGCAAATCAGCTAACAATTAGTCATGTCGTTAACCATGAGGAAGAAAGCCATAGACTGCAGGGAGATTGGAAACAATTGGCAAGAAAATGTGCTGAAAGTGAAGTGGGTGATAATGAATTTGGGGAGGATCAATGTGTGAATACTGAGAGGTTTAAAGTAATAAAAGAGAAATTGGAGTATGTTTGAATGTTTGAAGGAGATTGGACAAGGGATCAAGTGGTCTCGAGGGGTTGGAGGTACTTTCTGTTCTTGACCGCATGTGGGAATATAAGAGCAGGGAAACGATGTTGGAACTTTAGCAATGGCCTATTCAAGATCAATGGACAGTGGATTCAGATGGACGGAAGTGCGTACTGCAGGTGCTGGAAATCAGAATCAAGATTAGAGTGGTGCTAAAGAAGCACAGCAGGTCAGGCAGCATCCGAGTTGCAGAAAAAAAAGAACGTTTCGGCAAACGCCCTTCATTAGGAAAAAAGCTGGGAGCCTCGTGGGTGGAGCGAAAAACGGGAGGACTGGGTCTGGGAAGAATTTAGCTGAGAGTGCAAGAGGTGGATAGAGATGGGGTGAAAGGTGATAGGTCGGAGAAGAGGGTGGAGCGGATGGGTGGAAAGGAAGATAGACAATGGGACAGGTCAGTAGGATGGTGCCAAGTTAGAAAGTTGGAACTCGGATAAGGTGGCCGTGGGGAGATGAGGAAACTGGTGAAGACCACGTTGATCCCCTGGGGTTGAGGGTCCCGAGGTGGAAGATCTGGCGTCTGGTGGTGAGGGAATAGTGGTGGAGGATACCCAGGAACTGCATGTCCTTAGGAGAGCCGGGGACGTGGTAATTGAGGTTTTTGGTCATGAGGCGTTGGAGTTGAATGTTGCGGGTTCCCTGGAAATGTTCTCTGAAGCGCTCTCCGAGAATGTGTCTGTTGGCCCCAATGTAGAGGAGACCGCATCGCGAGCAACAGATGCAAAAAATGACATGTGTGGAAGTGCACACGGACATTTGATGGATGTGGAAGGCTCATTGGAGCCTTGGAAGGATGTGAGAGGGAAGATGAGGGTGCAGGTTTTGCAATTCCAGGCGTGGCATGGTAAGGTGCCGTGAGGGGAGGGTGGGTTTTTGGAGGGCGTGGACTTGACGAGATAGTCGTGGAGGAAACAGTCTTTGTGAAAAGTGGATAGGGGTGGGGAGGGAAATATAAATTTCCCTGTCACTGCAGGAATTGCAAAACCTGCACCCACATCTACCTCCTCACCTCTGACCAAGGCTCTAATGGAGGATTCCACATCCATCAAAGTTTCTCCTGCACTTCCACACATGTAATTTCTTGTATACTTCCCGCCCGATGCGTTCTCCTCGAAGTTGGAGAGAGGAGATGTGTTCTCAAACAACATTTCTGAGAATATTTCCAGGATACCCGCAAGAATCAACCCCAGTGTCCCCATGGCCAAACATTTCAACTCCTCCTCCCACTCTCCCGAGGACATGCAGGTCCTGGGCCTCCTGTATCGCCACTGCCTCACGACCCGACGCCTGGAGGAAGAAAACCTCATCATCTGCCTCGGGACCTTTCAACCCCATGGCATCAATTTGGACTTCACCCGTTGCCTCATTTCCCCTCCCCCTACCTTACCCCAGTTCCCAACTTCCAGCTCAACACCGTCTGCCTGACTTGTCCCACCTGTGCGTCTTCATTCCCACCTATCCACTCCACCTACTTCTCTGACATACCATGTTCACCCCCCCCCCCGCCTGCATCCACTTACAGCACTCTCAGCTACCTTCTCCCCAGCCCCACCCCCTTCCCATTTATCTCTCCATCCCATGTGCTCCTAGTCTCATTCCTGATGAAGGGCTTTTGTCTGAAACGTCCATTTTTCCTGCTCCTCAGATGTTGCCGGACCTGCTGTGCTTCTCCAACACCGCTCTAATCTGAAGGGGAGTCAGTTAATTGAGAGGATTTTCAGATATTTTCTATTGTTGACCACAGGCTGTTGATGATAGCAGAACTTTAGCAACCACCAGTTTAGGGAACCGCAAAAGGACTGAGCACAAGTCTGGTCACGGCATAAATCAACATTTTTATTAAAATTGTAAGATAAAAGATGGAAGGCTGAAGTATGCAACTTTGCCCATCAAGACCGTCTCACCAATGAGTTTCTCACTGATTCCTTTCCAAGTCAGGGTGCTATGGGCCTTGAAGGGTAACTTGAAAATGGTTGCGTTTTGTTGCATCTTCCAAACTTGTCCTTATAGTCATTACAGCTGTTGAGCTTTGAAGGTTGTCAAAAATGCCCGAATGACTTACTGCAGTGCATCTTATAGTTGGTGCACTCTGCTGCAATTGCGCCTTAACGGTGAAGGGAATGAATATTGCAGGTTTTGAAGAGGGTACACTCAAGTGACTGCATTGTCGTGGACGGTGTCAAGTTCCTTAAGTGTTATTGAAGTTACACCCATCTAGGCAAATGGAGAGAGTTATATTTCACGTCTCATTTGTGCCTTGCAAATGATGTAGGATTCACGGAACAATGAGTTGAGTTTATAATCAAAAAATGTCACCAGAACCTGTTATTGTTGTCAAAGTGTTTATGTAACCAGTTTCTATAAGCTTTTCCCCCAAAATAATAGCTCTATGGACGATTACACAGGGTAATTTGTTTACAGTAAAGTGATTGAATGTCAATGAGATATGATTAGATTCTCATTTGTCAGAGTGATCATTACTCTATTTCGTCCTTGTGTGGACCAATCTGATTCCAGTCCCTTTCTGATTTCAAGATCCAATTCCCGTCTGTGCTTGAAATTTCAACCGTTTCTTCGCATAAATGTCTCCACCTGCCTTAATAACATGTAAGGACGCTAAAGGGGACAGCAGATATTAATGAACATGTTAACACTGGAGAAAATGGAGCTTCGTGGAATGATTGGTTAGGCTGGGATTATTCTCCTTGAAACAAAGGAGAGGGAGGGGAGCTCTATAATCACATAATAACATTTATAAACGTTCAATATTCATGGGATCTTGACAGGGTAGTTACGGGCAGGTGGTTCACCCTCTGGTATGAGGAGAGTACCAGAGGACATGAACTCAGAATTAGATATTGCCTATTTAATTCAGAAATGAGGAGTAATTTCTTTGCACAGGGGCCAGTGGATCGGTGGAACTCCTTGCCGAACTTGTTGTTGAGGCTGAGTTGTTGTGTATTTTCAAACTGTGCCAGACAGATAATTAACCAGAAAGGCGATGAAGCTTTGTCGAGGCAATGCTGGAGAATGGAATTGAGGATTATCAGATCAGCCATGAGTTCGTTGAATGGTGGACCAGAATCGATGGGCTGAATGGCCGCCTTCCAATCCTACATCATTTGGTCGAACGCCGTATTTTATTGATACCTTTTCAATTCTGAGGGGATGGGATGAAGTGATAGAAAAGGTTTCTCAAACTGATCAGACAGATCTGGAACTAAGCTCATAAGGTCATGAACAGGAAATGTGCTGGGGCCTGGGCACCCCGCAGATGGGTATGTGCAGATGTTGTGATTGCTAAAGAAAATTGGCGGATCTAATATTTTTGCCAACTTGGTGATCACGCTGGATGATGGATCGCGGTTTGATTCACACAGCAAAAGGTTGTGAAAGAATGAAAGATTCGTTTCATTGGAAAAGTTTTCTGCGGTTCCAATTCAATTGACTGTTTAAAATACTGATCACAACTTTGTGTGGTGTGACATTAAAATTTACAATCCCACTGGATCAACCATTGCACCCGATCTCTCCTTATTTGTTTCAGTTTCATTCGATGTAAATTCATAGAAAGTCAAGATGGGATGAAAGGAGAAAAGAAACGTTTGCACTCCTTTTCATTATCCCAATGTAACTAACAACAGAAACAAATTGCTTAATTACAACTTTGATGTGGTATCGATTTATCATCAATCTCCGTTCAATGAAGGGCAAGAGCAAGATTCTCCATCCAATGTATCCTAAAGATGCGAGGCACAAAGGGAAACAACAGCTGCATTTCATAGAAGTAACAGCCAGAGTAGGATTCAAATCCACACCAGCACAATGGAAGAGCAACCCGCCGCCTGAACCCCTGGGAGACTTCAGCCCATTGCAAAGGGGCTCACATGTGACCCCATCAAGATCACATTTGGTGCACCGAGGGGATAAGCAATTCCCTGAGTGGATTCGAATCCACACCATTATGTTTCTGCTTTCAGTGGAATAATAATACCAGCAAAATCCAAGGAATTGACCACGTCCTTGGAAGGAATACCTTGTCCTTGATTTATTTCGAGTCGGAACTGTCTCAGAATGACCCAGCAAACATGACATTACCGTCACATTCACACGCACATTTAGGCTAGATGCATAATTTCTTCAGACAGTTTCTCTCTCACGTGAAGAAGTATATATGGAGTGAGAAGTGAAGGTGATGTTTTAGCTCGATGGTATTTCTCATATGGCTGATCCTGAACTGGGTAAAATTCCCGGAAATGCAGTTTTCATCGTTTCAATTTATTAATTTTGCTGCACCTTCACTCTGTTCATTCCAATGATCGGAAGTGAATTGGATTTATATGATTGGAACGCTCAATGTTGTGTTCAATTTTGCTCCGAATTTATTTCAGCTTCAAGAAAATACTGATGAGAAAAACAGAAGGTTGAACTACAAAACAAGATGCCAGTTTTGATGCTCAGTTACTTTGGCAGATTTCAGTGGGTATCAAATGAACCCAATATCATGGCTATCGTCCTCCCATCTTTAAGGCATGGGATTAAAGCAGGAAATCGGTCTCCAAGAGACGGGTCACTTCCTATTCATTATGGAATAGCTTTCCTTGACAATATACAATATCTGCTCAGTTCCATTTATAATGCTTCATTGGAATATTAATATAAATCTTTCAAAATTCTGAGGTTTTTTTGCTGAATCTTACTCAGCTGCATTCGTTTCCGATATTTCTTTGCATCTGAAGTCGTCCAAATTTGATATTGTTTCCTCGCACCTTCTCCCCGCCCCCCCCCCCATACCCCACTTTTGCACTTTTATCTGGCCGCAGGCTGTGTCTCTCCTAGTGAAACGCACTGTTTCTGTGTCTCTAAATGTGCCTTTCCAAATATTTTGGAAACGGATTGTCTGAGTGACAGAAATTCTACTCCCATTATTTCTTTGCCCTACATCGATGGTTTTGAAATCTTGACTTTCAGAAATTTATGAACTTGAAAGAGTGAATTTGCCATATATTTACTCTCTCCAAACCTCATATACTCTGGAAAACTTCCATTCGGTTTTCCTTGGTTTAGTTTCAAATTTTCCACAACACAAATAAATAAAACTCCATCCCCACTAAACGCCATCAGCATCGTCGCTAATGGCTTCGCGGCCCAGTAAACGCTGGCAGTGTCCTCTCTGATAGAATCACAGATTCCCTACAATGCAGAAAGTACAGTTCAGACAATCGAGTCTGTAGGAGACTCTGAACAGCAACTCAACCAGACCGAGCTCCCGTCTCTATCCCCGCAGGCCTCTGGCTTGTGATTTCAAATAAACCTGGTGGAATAAAACCTGGCAACGTGGGACTGCTGACCTTATCACTGCGTTACCCATGGCTAATTCACTTAACTTACTGAATTCACTCTCGGGACACATCAGCGCAGTTTAACATGACCAATCTACCAAACCTACAGTCTTAACAGCAGTGCGAACCACTGAGCAAATGTAGCATCACATTGAACACTATGTTTATCATGTGTAATGGCTTTACACACTGGCAACTCCACCTAGTGAAAGCAAGCTGCGCCCACCAACCCGAAATCAATGCATCCAAACGCGTTTCTACGCTGTACAACCTCAGTAGTTCTGCTGGAAATGTTTCTGCACTAAGATCTGAATGGGTTTACTCTGTTTTCTTCCTCAGATTCCCGATTTAAATAAACATATCAGTCAGAAAACAACTCTATATAATGGTTTTCATTGCAAGACAAACACACTGTGCGGTTTGCTGAAGTTACGTGTTTGCAGTTTCACTGACATTCTTTCTTCCCAGGAGCTGCAGTCCTTCCCCAGCTGATTCAGACATCACTGTCCTTCCTGTGACACATGTCCCTTCGAGAATGGAAGGCCAGGCATAAATAAACTTCACTGGGAACAGAGCGACAGGTTTAAAACCTTTACGATGCCCCCAGCGGAGAATTGAGCCCAGTGACAGGCGGGTACACTAACCACGATACTGTGGAGGACAACAACATCGAAGGAGACCCTTCAGCTTGTTGTGGCCGCACTTGTCCAACACAACTGCTTAACGACCTGAATCAAGTTTTCCATCGTTTCGCCCATAATCTTACATGTTTTGGCATCATAAATTCACATCTGAATTTTTTTAAAGGTTAGAATGATTTCCGCCTCTCCGACCCTTTCCGCAAATGTACTCAAACCTTTCTGCCTTTTCCCGAAATCTCTTGGCCCCAGTGTTCGGAATCTCCATCAATAAGAAACGCTTCTTTCAGTCTATCCTATCCATATCCCTCAGTATTTAGTACATCTCAGTCATGTTTTCTCCCATCTCCTCTGCTCGGCGACAAACAACCCCAGTCTGTCCAATCTCTCCTCACAACTGAAACTCTTCAGCCCAGACAATATCCCAGTGAATCTCTACTGCAACGTTCCCAGTGCGATCACATCCATGCAGTCCTCTGAATTACAGAACTGCACACAGTAATCTAGCTAGGGCCAAATGAACATTTTTTTTTTCTATTCTGTTACAGTATGAGGGCGTCGCTGACTCGGCAGTATTGATTGCTATCCCAAATTGCACAGCGGGTAGTTGAGACTCAACCATATTGTAGTGAGTCTGGAGTCACATGGAGGCCCGAGCAGGTAAGAATGGCAGTTTCATTCCTTAAATGACGTCAGATGGTTTTGTTGTTTTTCAACAATTGAACATGGATATATAGGAGTTATTAGATTCGTAATTCCAGATATTTATTGTATCCCAGTTCTACCACCGAGCATGGTCGGAGTCAAACCCAGGTCCCTGGTGTCTGAATTAACAGTTCAGTGTTCAGTGGTATTAGCGCTCGGCCATTGCAGAAAAGTAGTGAAACTGATCTTGTCCAATTAAGTCGCTTTTCCCCGATACTGTTCTGTGCCATTTTCCTGAGCTTGACCCCACCCCCCAAATAATAGCTGGTCCATATCAGTAAAAGCTGCTACATGAGTATTGATCACACAACAGTGGTAACCAAATGGATCAATGGTCTGCAGGTCCCGATGGTGGGGTTGGGGCACGTTCACCCAGCAACAGTGACCCCAGCCACACAGACTGATCGATATCAATGGGAGAGTCTGTGTTAGATTCTGCAATGTCTTAGTGAAATAGTAAATGACTCCGCAAACACATGATGAAAGAGCAGCGCTCCGAAAGCTCGTGCTTCGTTTAAACTTGTAAGACCATAACCTGGTGTTGGGTCATTTTTAACTTTGTACTCCATAGTCCAACACCGACATCTCCAAATTAATGAAAAGGCGGTATGGGATGGAAAGTTCGGTTAGTGATCGTAGGAGGGAAGAAATCTCTGAGAACAGGTGAATTTGAATTCTGACATATGAAACACAGAGATGTGAGCGAGCAGAGTTTGAAGGAAAAAAAATCACCTTGGAGAAAATTAAAACTTTAAAACAACTGATTCCTTTGTGTTTCACAAAAGACTGGAACACATAGAGCAATTACGGCCGTGATTCGGATTCGAACCGAGGTTGCTGCGGCCACAACGCACAGTACTGATCACTATACGGTCACAGAAACCCACAGACAAACGCACCAAGCCCCTGCAATAAGTACAGTATCATAAGGAATGTTAGGCGGAGCACCAAATACACAATATCAGTGTTTAGCGAACAGTGGCAGATATGTGGGAACTCAGAATGGGCTGACCGTTTAACATCAGTTCCCCCAGTGGCTGTTGTGATTCCATCATTAATGTGTTGAGGGCTGAGATAAATAGATTTCTCCAAAACATCAAAGACTCCGGGGACAGTGCAGCTTTTGTTACCTGCACATCCACAAATATCACTTAGATTAGTTTAGACTTACAGTGTGAAAACAGGCCCTTCGGCCCAACAAGTCCACACCGACCCGCCACCCACCCATTCCCCTACATTCACTCTTTACCTAACACTACGGGCAATTCAGCATGACCAATTCACCTGACCCTGCACATCTTTTGGACTGTGGGAGGAAACCAGAGCAAACCCACGCAGACACGAGGAGAACGTGCAAACTCCACACAGTCAATCGCCTGAGGCGGGAACTGAACCCGGGTCTCTGACGCTGTGAGGCAGCAGTGCGAACCACCGTGCCACCGTGCCGCCCCGTTGTATTGTATCCGTTGCTCCCGCTGCAGTCGCCTGTACATTGGGGAGACTGGGCGCCTCCTAGCAGAGTGCTTTAGGGAACATCTCTGGGAAACCCACACCAATTAACCACACCGCCCCGTGGCCCAACATTTCAACTCTCCCTCCCACTCTGCCAAAGACATGGAGTTCCTGGGCCTCCTTCACCACCGCTCACTCACCACCAGACACCGGGAGGAACACTTCTGCCTCAGAACACTTCAACCCCAGGGCATCAATGTGGACTTCAACAGTTTCCTCATTTCCCCTTCCCCCACCTCACCCCATTTCCAAACTTCCAGCTCAGCAGTGTCCCCATGACTTGTCCTGACTTGTCCTACCTGCCTATCTTCTATTCCACCAATCCATTCCACCCTCCCCCCCCCCGACCTATCACCTTCATCCCCTCCCCCACTTAACTATTGTACTCTATGCTACTTTCTCTCCACCCCCACCCTCCTCTCACTTATCTCTCCACCCTTCAGGCTCTCTGCCTGTATTCTTGATGACGAGCTTTTGCCCGAAACGTCGATTTTACTGCACCTCGGATGCTGCCTGAACTGTTGTGCTCTTCCAGCACCACTAATCCAGAATCTGGTTTCCAGCATCTACAGTCATTGTTGTTACCAAGCTTTTGTTGAAATGTATATTTCAATAGCAATGCAGTTTAACATCGGTTACTTCACGAGTTTCCCCACACAAGGCAGTAACTACTGCTGCCACATGGTCCCTGTTCCTCGCCCCAGAATCAGAGGATCTGAGTGGTGCAGTCGCGAATAACTAAATTGAAATCAAGATGGGAATGAGGTTGCAGAGATACTCGATGGCTCCAGTGACGCAACCGGAGAATGCACGGTGTTTCTATGATGGTTTAGAAGCGCAAGCATTTCCGAGGTTGGGAGTGCTTCTTGTCAAAGGCGGGGCAGAAGGGAAAATCTGTTCCCGTTTATAATAACAGTGCATCTTGCTGAGACAGCTAAGTGCCACAACTGGAGCGGGGGCAGCTGGTTTGAAGTTCAATTTTGCTTCACTATCACCCACTTCCCTGGAATGAATTGCTTTCACCATTTTTATTTCCAATTGTTTAATATCTCCCAGCAGTCTGTGGCTTTCTTCCTCATGGTTAATTGCATGACTAACTGTTGTATGATTTGCACACTGCTAAATCACGGCAACTCCAAGTAAATATGAATCATTGATCTATATGAGAAAACAGTGGAACTCACTGCAGGCATGCTTCGGAGGTTTGCAGGCGATACCAGTATTGTAGACAGTGAGGAAGATTATCGAAGTTTCAAAAGGATCTTAATCCAATGATTCATTGTACTGAAAAATGTAACATGGAGTTCAATCTGGATAAATTCAAGGTATTGCATTTTGGTCCAACAAAAAGAGTATGGCTTTGCGTATGTTGGAGAGCACGGAAGTTCGGTGTGCAGGTACATAATTCCTTGTAATTTGCATTACCAACAGACAAGATGGTTCAAAGGCATTTAACCTACTTCCCTTCATTGCTCTGTCCTTTGTGTACAGCAGTTGGGAAGTTATGTTGAAGTTTTGCAGGACATTGATGCGGCCTCTTCTGGAATATTATGTCCAGTTCTGGTCGCCCAGTTGTGGGAATGATATTTTTCAGCTTGAATAGGTTCACAAAAGGTGTGCACGCTTGTTGCCAGTGGAAGTTTTGAGTTATAATGAAAGGCTGGATAGGTTGAGACTATTTTCAGATTCGAGATTAGGGTGCTGGAAAACCACATCAGGTAAGGCAGCATCCGAGTAGCAGGAGAATTTTTTTTTCACACAAGTGTCCTTCATCAGGCTCTTCCCCGAAACGTCGATTCTCCTGCTCCTCAAATGCTGCCTGATCTGCTGTGCTTTCCCAGCACAACACTCTCGACTCTGATCTACCATCTGCAGTTCTCACTTTCTCCCAGTTGAGACTGTTTTCACTCCAGGTTAGGGGTTTGAACGGCGACCTGACAGAAGTTTATGAATTATTGAGAGACAAGTTTTGAGTTAACGATAGCGGTCTTTTCCCAGGAGGGGAATTTCAAGACGAGAGGGCATATGTTTAAGATGAAAAGAGAGATTTAAAAAAAAGACATGTGCGGCATTTTTAAAGGGAATGTGTTTTACGTGTGTAATTAACTTGCCGAGGAAGTGATGGATGAGGGTATGTTTGCAACATTTAATGGACAATTTAATTCCAAACATGAATGGGAAATTCGGATTGTTAAAATAAATTTATTCATGCCTAGTACGTCAGTTATTTCCCAGAGGGCACTTAAGAGTCAACCACGGTATTATCCACCTGGAGTCTCCTGTGGGACAGAGCAGATGAATATGACAGTTTGCATCGCGAACTGGCATGAGTGAATCAGATGGGATTTTCCACACAACTGATTCAGGGCATCACGAGACTCTTCAATTCCAGGTGCTTATTGAACTCAAACTCCACCATCTGTCATGCCAGGACCTGAACTCATTGTCCCCAAAATATTACCTGGGTTTTGGATTAACAACACAGTAATAAAACTACAAGGGCATTATAACCACTCAGCGGGTACAGGAGGAGGCAGATGGGAATGGGTTAGTTTGGCAGTATGTTCAGCATGGATCGGTTGGACTGACCGGCCTGTTTTCATGTTGTATGAGTCTGATTGACGCTCTGGAGCAGGCGGCTGGTTGGGATTAAATGCGCATTGACATCATAATCGAACACCTGATGGGATATGTAATCCTGTTGGAGTCTCCGGAGGTTGTTTTGCTCAGTGATCCCTTCCCAAACACGGGACTGGTGAACGGCCTCTCCCCAGTGTTACTGGTTAAATGAGATTCCATTTCTGTGGTTAATTGAATCGCTTCCAGCAGTTCCCACATTGCCTTGCTTTCTCTGTGGTATCAGTGTCCTTTTTACAACCCAGGGTGAACGATCCTTTCAACTTGTGTCCACACAGATACAAATCCTGTTTTCCCTGTTGTGAATGTGTTTTCATTCTTCCTCATTCACCCACAGGGTGTGATTATCACTGGTTAGGACAACATTTATTCTTCGCCCCTTGTTTGTTGCTGTCTGGCTCCACTACAAACCCGGGTGCGATCCCAGCCTCGGGTGTCTGTCTGTGGGCAGTCTGCACATTCTCTGTGTGTTTGCGTTTTTATTTCTCCCTCTGACCAAAGATGTGCCAGTTACAGGGATCAACAATGGGAAATGCAGGCTTATGGGACAGGGAATACCGTGGGCTCTGGTGGGATGCGCTTCGGATGGACCGTGTGGACTGGAAGGGCCGATTAGACTGCTTCCCCACGCGGTGGAGATTCTTGAATTAAGGGTCAGCTCATGTTTTTCTGCTCCTGGAGTCTCTCGTAGGCAGGACTGGTTGAAGATGGTTCAATCCCCTGCAAAAGGGACGTGAATGAATGGGATTGCAGGAAATTAAAGTCATGATCTCTGTTCCTGAGGTCAGGCTTGTATTTCATGTTTTAATCATCGAACGTAAACATCACCGTTTCCGTGTCCCAACCCCCAAATATGACTAGTTTAATATATCACCCCAACACCACCTTCTCCTGGTTGAAATCTTGACTGTGTGGAAGAAACTGATACTGAGCTGATGCGAGCAAATATAGCTGCCACCACCAGTGTCGGAAACACAGATCCAAACAGCAAAATCAGTTTTAAACCCATCACTACAAAGTTAAGGTCTCAACACGCTCCACCTGTGCCACTCAGCTGTCTTAAAAAGATGCGCCAGAAATCGCTATGATAGTATCAACGGAGACAACCATTCCCTTTAGTGGGAGCACACTCAACCGAGGAATGTCTTGCGCCTCTTTCCCATCACAGAAGGACAGTATACTCACCTATTGCATCACTGGAGCCAGAGAGTAACTCCGTGCACACATTCCCACCCCCATTTCTGGTTGGATATGGGGGGCTGTGCCAATGTTAAGCTAAAATGCTATTGAAGCATACTTTTCGACAATATCCTGTACTGTCCCCCGAGTCTTTAATATTTTGTCGAAATCGATCAATCTCATCCACATGCAGGCCAGACCAAGTAAGGATAGCAAATTCCATCCCGAAATGACATCATTGGAAATTTTTTTTCAACAATTGTCAATGGATATAGAATAGTCATTAGATTCTTCCTTGCCGTACCTGAGCCGGTCCAAATCAACTCACTAAACATGTCGCCCAATTTCTAAGCATCCGTATCCCTCTGCTTCTCACTTACTCATGCATCTGTCCAGGCGCACCTGAAATGAATCTACCATGTCTGCCTCTACTACCTCTGCTGGCAACGCATTCCAGCACCTACCACCCTCTGTGTAAAATACTTTCCATGTCTATCTCCGTTAAAAGTTTCACCTCTCATTGAATGCATGACCTCTCATTATTGAAGCCCTCATCTTGGGAAAAAGCTTATCTCTATCCATCCTGTCTGTACCCGTCATGATATTGTAGACCTCAATCAGATCCCCTCAATCTCGTTTTTGCCTAATGAAAGCAGAAGTAATCGAATCAACCTCTCTTCAGAGCTTGCATCTTCCATACCAGGCAACATCTGCGTAAACCTTCTCCGCATTCTCTCCTAAACGTCCACATAATTTTGGTACTTTGGCGACCAGAACTGCACAGAGTATTCGAAACGCGGCCGAAACAAACTCTTGTACAATTTTAGCAGGGCTTGCCTGCTCTTATACTCAATGCCCTATCCGGTGAAGGCAAGCATGCCATATGCCTTCTTGACCACTCTATCCACCTGTGCAGTCACCTTCAGGGTACAAAGGACCTGAACTCCCAGATCTCTCTTCTCATCAAGTTTACCCAAGCTCTTCCATTTACTGTATACTTGGCTCTGGAATTAGACTTCCCTAAATCATCACCTCACATTTGCTTGGATGGAACACCATTTGCCACTTCTCTGCTCAACTCTTCTGTCTATCTATATTCCCCTTCATTCTTTGACTGTCCTCTATGTTTTCTGGCTACTCCACCAATCTTTGTGTCATCTGCAAATGTAGTGGCGAGATACTGGGCTAGCAACCCTTGGAGTTGTTCATCCCAGGCAGAAAGGAACCATGTTTGGATGCTTTTTCCCAGTGAAGTACCACTGTTTCCTGATGTAGATCAATAATTCAAACTTTTTTATTAGAAGTCATGATTTAGAAGTTTACTGACGATACATAGTCGTGTGGTTGACTCTGATGAATAATGTCAGGGACCGCAGGGATGTATACATCATGTGGAAAGGCAAAATGGTGAATGGAATTGAATCCAGACCAATGAGTGGTGGTGAATTTGGGGAGTTGTAACAATAACAGTGAGGATTCTGATTGGTGAACAGGAACAAAGAGATATTGGAATGGGCATTCACAGATCCCTGAAGACAGGGACAGGGAGATCAGTTGTTCGAGAGGGTTTTGGATATTTTCGATTGTTGACCACAGACTGAGGATGATATTCGATCTTTAGCAACCGCCAGTTTAGGAAACAACTAAAGGAACGAGCACAAGTCTGGTCCGTGCAATAATCTATTTTTTTAAACATTGAAAGATGAAAGATAGAGGGCTGAAGTATAAATCTTTGCCCATCAAATTACTTCACCACTCAATGAATTTACCACTGATTCCTCTCCAAATCATGCTGGTATGAGCCTTGGACGCTAATTTGCAAATGGTGAAGGTTCAGTGCATCTTCTAACTTGTCCTTATGGTCGGTACAGCTTTTGAGCTTTGAAGGTTCTGTCAACAAAGCCCCGATAACTAACTCCAGTGAATCTTCTATGTGGTGCACATTGCTTCAATTGTGCCTTAACAGTTAAGGGAATAAATAGTCAGGTGTTGAACAATATACAGTTAAGTGACTGCATTGTCGTGGAGGGTGTCCAGTTCCTTCAGTGGTGTTGAAGCTGCACCCACCTCGGCAAATGGAGAGAGTTCTGCTAAACATCTAATTTGTGCGTTGCGGACGATGTAGGCTTCACGGAGACAAGAGTTGAGTTAATAATCAAACAAAGTTGACCCCCGGACAGGTTTTTGTCGTCGACTTCTTTATACGGGCGGTCAGGTTCCATTTTTCCTAAATACTAGCTCCGAGGACGACTACACGGAGGAATTCAGTAACATTGAAGCCATTGAATGTCAATCGAACATGATTAGATTCTGATTTGTCAGAGATATCTTTGCTGTATTTAGTCCTTCTGGGGGTCAATCCGATTCTAATCGCTTTCTGATTTCAAGTTTCAATTCCCGTCTGCGCCTGAAATTTCAACCCGTTTCCTCACTGAAATTTCTCCACCTGTCTTCATAATATGTAAGGATGCTATAAGGGGTAGCGCAGACTTACTAACATGTTGCTAACTCTGAATACAGTAGAACTTCGTGGAATGATTGGTTAGGATGGGATTATTCTCCTTCAAACAAAGGAGGAGGAGGGGAACTTTATAATTACATAGTAACAATTATAAATGTTCAATAGTCGTAGGGTCTTGACAGGGTAGATACGAGCATTTGGCTTGCCCTATGCTCTGAAGAGAGCACAAGAGGACATAATCTCAGAATTAGATATTGCCCATTTAATTCAGAAATGAGGAGTAAGTTCTTTGCTCAGGGGTCTAAGAAACTGTGGCATTTTCCAGTAACCGCTGTTGAGACTGTGTGGTTGGGTATTTTCAAACTGTGCCAGATAGTTAATCAGAAAGATGATGAAACTTTTCGAGCTAAATGAGCAGAAAGGAATTCAAGATTATCAGACCAACTATGTGAAGAATCACACAACACTAGGTTATAGTCCAACAGGTTTAATTGGAAGCACATTCGCTTTCGGAGCGACACTCCTTCATCAGGTGATAGTCAGGTGACTATCACCTGATGAAGGAGCATCGCTCAGAAAGCTAGAGCTTCCACGTAAACCTGCTGGACTCTAACCTCGTGTTGTGTGATATTTTACTGAGTTCAACACCGGCATCTCCAAATCAGATCAACCATGAGTTCGTTGAATGGTTGAGCAGACTCCTTGGGCTGAATAGCATACTTCCACTTGGTTTAACATTTCATCTAACGCCTTATTTTATTCATAAGTTCAAAATTGTGAGGGGATGGGATGAAGTGACAGGAAAAGTTTATTAAACAGATCAGACAGATTATGAACAAAGCTCATAAACACAGGAAAAAGAAATGTGCTGTGACCTGGGGCAACAAATGACACTGGGCCCAGCACAGGTGGCTGTGTACAGAAGCTGTGATTGCTGAAGGAAGTTGCTAAATCTTATACAGTTGGCACGCTCTCAGTCAGCGATCACGTTGGATGATGGATCGTTGTATGATTCACACACAGCAGAAATTGGTGAAGAATGAAAGGTTCGTTTCATTGGAGAAATTTTCTGCGGTTCCAATTCCGAGTGACTGTTTGAAATACTGATCAGATCTTTGTGTGAAGTGTTAGGTTAAAATACTCATGAACAACCCCACTTGATAATCTTGTGCTCCCAATCTTTTGTTTTCTTTTTCTCTTTCTTTCGATGGGAATTCATAGAAAGACAAGATGGAGTGTAGGACGGAAAGAAAAATGTGTTCCTTCTCATTACACCAATTTCGTCTACAATTGAATAGAATGACTGCTCTCACTCTTCATTTCGACTTTAATGTGGTGTCGATTATTCCTGAATCTCTCGTGCAGTGAAGGTCAAGAACAAGTTTCTCGATCCAGTGTATACCAGAGGTGTGATGTGCAAAGAAAAACTGCGAGTGCGGCGCGTAAAGTTAGCAACCAGAGTGTGACTCGAACCCGTGAATGTGGAGTACAGCGGTGTAATATCCCACCACCATAATCTCTCGGTCTCCTCTGCACATTTTGTAGAGGGGTGACATGTGACTTCATCAGGTTACATGTAGTGAAAGTCATTGATGAGAAAGTTCCAGAGCAGAATCGAATCCACGCCATTGTGTTTCTGCTTTCACTAGAATTATAATAACAGCAAATTCCAATAAATAGTCATGCTGGTCAGAATGAACTGCTGTCATTGATACATACTGAGTCAGAACTGAGTCAGAATGAAACAGGACAAGAATTTTCCGTCATATTTACACCTACATTTGGCACATAATTTTTTCAGTCACTTTCTCTCTCACGTGAAGAAGCAGCCATGGTAATTGAAATAAAGGTGATGTTGTCGCTCAATGTCCTTTCCCATATGGCTGAACCTGAATTGGATTAAATCGCAAGAAAAGCTGATTTGTTCGTTTCATTTTAATTTTGCTGCAAACTCACAATGTTTATTGTAATAATTAGAAGTGAATTGGATATATCTCATTGGAACGATTAATGTTGTATTCAAATTTGCTCAGACTTTATTTCAGCTTAAGGAAAATACTGCTTAGAAAAACAGAGGGTTAAAGGACAAAAGAAAACCCACCAGTTTTGTTGCTCGTTCCTTTGGCAGATTCACTGAGTATTAAATGGACCAAACATCATGGTGTTTGTTCTCACATCCTTAACGCATGTGATGAAAGCAGGAAGTCGATCTCCAAGCAACTGGTCACTTCCTATTCATTATGTAATATCTTCCGTTCACAATAAATAGAACTCCACTCAGTTCCATTTACAATGCTTTAGGTGAACATTATGCCAAATCTTTAAAAACGCAGAGTTTTGGAACCGAATCTTCTTCAGCTGCACACATTAAAGAAATTTCTTTACATTTAATGTCAATCAACTTAGACATTGTTTCCCCGCAACTTCCGACCGACTACACCCCACCTCTGCATCTTTACCAAGCTACACGCTGTCTCTCTCCTTGTGAAATTTATTCCTTGTATGTCATCAAATGTGCCTTTCCAAATATTTTGAAAAACAGATTCTCGGAGTGACAGCGATTCTGTTCTCATCATTTCTTTGTCCTTCAAAGGTTTTATCAAAGGTATTGAATGCCTGACATCTCGATGTTTACTTACTTAAAAGTGGGAATTTTCCTCCTATTTACTCTGTCCAAACATTTCATAACCTGAAAAAACCCCATGAAGTCTTCCTTGGTTCAGGGATAACTCTTCTCAATTTTCCCAGAAGACAAGTGAATAAAATCTCATCCCCAGTACACCCCCATCAGCATCTTCTCTAATGGCTTTACGCCCCAGTAAACACCGTCATTATCTATTCATAGAATCACGGAATCCTACAGTGCAGAAAGAGCATTTCAGTCAATCGAACCGGTGTTGATTCTCTGAAGAGCATCTCACCCAGACCTAGTTCCCCTTCCCATTTCCTTATACTTCACCTGAAGAAGGGGAATCCCTCCCCCTTTTGATTTCAAATAAACCTGTTGGAGTATAACCTAACGTCCTGTGACTTCTGACCTTATCCCCGCGTTACCCATGGCTAATTCACCTAACTTACTAAATTCACTCCCTGGACACGAGAGGGCAGTTTAACTTTGCAAATCAACCTAACCCTCCCTCTGAACAGCAGTGCGAATTACTGAAACAATGTTCCATCATACTGAGCAAGTGCTGTATCATTTTTTCATGGTTTTATAACCTGGTAAAACTGATCAAAACAAATGAATCCAAATTCAATGTATCGAAACGCTACTCTGTCTTTTACAATTTTATTCGTGCTGTGGGAAATGTTTCTGCACTCATACTTGAATGCGTTTGTGTTGTTTCTTCCTCAGCTTCCTGTTTCTAGTAAATCCTTCAATCCGGAACAAGTCTGTCAAATGCTATTCATTCCAACACAGTCACAAGGTGAAGTTTGCAGAAGTCACGTGTTTGGCCGTTCACTGATACTCTGCCTCCCTGAGAGCTGCAGCCCTTTCCCACACTGATTCAGGCAGCACTGTCCTTCGTGTGATATGCCCCATCGAGAATGGAAGGACAGGTATCAATACTCGCACTTGGGAATGGAGTGACAGTTTTAAAATGCTTATACTGTCCCCAGCGGAAAATTGAGCCCTGTGACTGGCGGGGACACTAACCATTATACTACAGAGAACAAGAATGTCAAAGGAGGCCCTTCAACCCAATGTGGCCACACTTGTCAAAAACAACTGCCTAATGAACTGAATCCCATTTCAGAATGCTTACCCCACAGCCTTATATGTCTTGGCATCACAAGCTCATATCTGAATATTTATTCAGGTTGTAAGTGTTTCTGCCACTCTGGAAAATGCAGACAGTGTATTCCAAATTCCAACCACCCGCTGGCTGATAAAGCTTTTTCTCACATCTTCAAAAACCTTTCTGTCTTTCTCCTTAAGTCTCTGGCCCCTGCTGATCGATCCCTCCATCAACGGGAAACTCGTTCAGTCAACCCTGTCCATGCCCTAACTCAATCATGTCTTGTTTCCATCTCCTTTGCACTGAGACAAACATTCCACTCTGTCCTGTCTTTCTTCACAACTGAAACTCTTCAGCCCAAACAATATCCCGGTAAATAACTCCTGCAATTCTCTCAGTGTGATCACATCCCTACTATAATGTGACTTGCAAAACTGCACACAACGCTCTTGCTTGAGCCTAATGAGCATTTGTTTTAAAATTTCTGGATTAGTATGAGGGCGATTCTGGCTGGGCAGTTTTTATTACACATTCCACATTGCCCAGAGGGCAGTTGATACTCAACCATATTGCTGTGAGTCTGAAGTCACATGCAGCCCAGACCAAGTAAGGATAGCAAATTCCATCCCGAAATGACATCAGTGAAATAGATTTTTTTTCAATAATTGTCAATGGATCTATAGTAGTCATTAGATTCTTCCTTGCAGATATGTTTTGAATCCAAATTTGACGATCATGGCATAGTGGGATACAAGCCCCGGTACCCAGACAATTACCTCGGTCTCTGGATTATCGGTCCTATGAAATTATCACAAGACCAACGCGGAAAGCCATAAAAGCTGATCTTTTCCAACAAAATGTCTTTTCACCAAAACTGCCCTGGGTATTTTCCATGAGCCTGACGCTACAATTGTCTCTGGCCTATGTCAGTAAAAGCTGCGACATGGGGATTGATTTCACAACCGCGGTATCCAAATGGATCGATTTGTTTGAAGGCCCCGATGGTGCGATTGGGGCACGTTCACCCAATAACAGTGACCGCAGCAGCACAGACAGAACAGTATGAATGTGAAAGAGAGTGATAGATTGGGCATTGCCTCAGAGAAATGGGAGGAGGGACGGAAAGGAGGTTTAATGATCGTGGGAAGGACCGGAATCTCTGACAACGGGTGTGTTTGAATCCTGATATATGAAACGCAGAGATGTGAGAGAGCGGAATTTGAAGGGAAAACAATTAATTTCTGAGCATGTGTCACAAAAAGGACAACGGAGAGAATACTAAGTGCCGTGATTTGGTTTCAAATCGAGGTTGCTGTGGTCACAATGCAAAATACCGACAACCACGATCACAGTAACCACAGAACAGGATGCTTGCAAGCAGCAATAAGTATACTAGCAGAGGAAATGTTCGGAAGAACAGCAAATGCCCAATATCAGTACTCAGCGAACAGTGATATATATGTGGGAACTGTGAATGAGATGAATCTTTCAGTTCGGTTTCCTCAGAGCTGTGGAGATCCCTTGTAAGAGAATGTTGAAAACTGGGATTAATAGATTTCGACAAGCATCAAAGACTTGGGGGACAGTACAGGATATTGTTGAAATGTATGCTTCAATAGGAGTTTAGCATAACATCGGCACAGCCGCCCAGATCCAACCGGAAATGGGGATGAGAATGAGTGCGTGGAGTCACTCTCTGTCTCCAGTGATGCAATTGGTGAGCGTGCGTCCTTCTGCGATGGTATAGAGGCGCAAGAAATTCCTCGGTTGAGTGTGCTCCTGCTCAAGGGAATGGTTGTCCCCGTTTATACTATCATAGCGATTTCCGGTGCATCTTTCTAAGACAGCTGAGTGGCACAAGTGGAGCGTGTTGAGCCCTTAAAAACGCATACACACAGAGAATGTGTGGACTGCCCACAGACAGACACCCGAGGCTGGGATCACACCCGGGTTTGTGGTGTAGCCAGACAGAAACGAACGAGGGGCGAAGAATAAATGTTGTCCTGACCAGTCATACTCACACCCCGTGGGTGAATGAGGAAGAATGAAAACAAATTCTCAACATGGAAAACAGGATTTGTATCTGTGTGGACACAATTTGAAAGGATCGTTCACCCTGTGTAGAAAAAAGGACACAGATACCACAGAGAAAGTAGGGCAATATAGGAACTTCTGGAAAAGATTCAATTAACCACAGCGATGGAATCTCATTTAATCAGTAACACTGGAGCGAGACCGTTCACCAGTCCCGTGTGTGGGAAGGGATCACTGAGCAAAATAACCTCCGGAGACTCCAGCAGGATTACATATCCCATCAGGAGATCGATTATGCTGTCAATGCGCCTTTAATCCCAACCAGCTTCCTGCTCCATAGCTTTAGTCAGAGTCAGACAACATGAAAACAGGACTGTCAGTCCAACCGATCCATGCTGAACATACTGCCAAACTCACCCATTCCCGTCTGCCTCCTCCTGTACCCGCTGAGTGGTGATAATGCCCTTGTTGTTTTATTAATGTGTTGTTAATCCAAAACCCAGGTAATATTTTGGGGACAAAGAGTTCAGGTCCTGGCATAACAGATGGTGGAGTTTGAATTCGATAAGCACCTGGAATTGAAGAGTCTCTTGATGACCTGAATCAGTTGTGTGGAAAATCCCATCTGATTCACTCATGCCAGTTCGGGAAGCAAACTGCCCTATTCATCTGCTCTGTCCCACAGGAGACTCCAGATGGATAATACCGTGGTTGACTCTTAAATTCCCTCTGGGATATAACTGACGTACTCGGCATGAATAAATTTATTTTAACAATCCGAATTTCCCATTCATGTTTGGAATCAATTGTCCATTAAATGTTGCAAACATACCCTCATCCATCACTTCCTCAGCAAGTTAATTACACACGTAAAATACGGTATCTAAACATGTCTTTTTAAAAAAAACTCTCTCTTTTCATCTTAAACATATGCCCTCTCGTCTTGCAATCCCCCTCCTGGGAAAAGGCCGCTATCGTTAATTCTAACTTGCCTCTCAATAATTCATAAACTTCTGTCAGGTCACCGTACAAACCCCTAACCACGAGTGAAAACAGGCTCAACTAGGAGAAAGTGAGAACTGCAGATGAGAGATCAGAGTCGAGAGTGTTGTGCTGGGAAAGCACATCAGGTAAGGCAGCATCCGGGGAGCAGGAGAATCAATGTTTTTTTTCACGCAAGTGTCGTTCATCAGGCTTTTCCCCGAAACGTCGATTCTCCTGCTCCTCAAGTACCCCAATATCCAGTACCCCAAACTCGAATCTGAAAATAGTCTCAGCCTATCCAGCCTTTCATTATAACTCAAACCTTCCACAGGCAACAAACGTTTTGTGAACCTATTCCAGCTGAATAATATCATTCCCACAACTGGGCGACCAGAACTGGACATAATATTCGAGAGGAGGCCTCATCAATGTCCTGCAAAACTTCAACATAACGTCCCAATAACTATACACAAAGGAATGAGCAATGAAGGGAAGTATGTGAAATGCCTTTGAATCATCTTGTCTGTTGGTAATGCAAATTACAAGGAATTATGTACCTGCACACCGAGCTTCCCTGTTCTCCAACATACGCAAAGCCACACGTATTGTTGTACCAAAATGTAATACCTTTCATTTATCCAGATTGAACTCCATGTTGCATTTTTCAGTACAACGACTCATTGGATTAAGATCCTTTCGAAACTTTGATAATCTTCCTCACTGTCTACAATACTGGTATCGCCTGCAAACCTAAGCAGCATGCCTGCAGTGAGTTCCACTGTTTTCTCATATAGATCAATGATTTATATTTACTTGTAGTTGCCGTGATTTAGCAGTGTGCAGATCACACAACAGTTCGTCATGCAATTAACCATGAGGAAGAAAGCCGCAGACTGCTGGGAGATATTAAACAATTGGAAATAAAAATGGTGAAAGGAATTCATTCCAGGGAACTGGGTGATAGTGAAGCAAAATTAAACTTCAAACCAGCTGCCCACGCTCCAGTTGTGGCACTCAGCTGTCTCAGCAAGATGCACCGTAGATTGCTGTTATTATAAACGGGAACAAATTTTCCCTTCTGCCCCGCCTTTGACCGGAAGCACTCCCAACCTCGGAATTGCTTGCGACTCTAAACCACCATAGAAACACCGTGCATTCTCCGGTTGAGTCACTTGAGCCATCGAGTCTCTCTGCAACTTCATTCCCATCTTGATTTCAAGTTGGTTATTCGCGACTGCGCCACTCAGTTCCTCTGATTCTGGGGCGAGGAACAGGGACCATGTGGCAGCAGGGGTTACTGCCTTGTGTGGGGAAACTCGTGAAGTAACCGATGGTAAACTGCATTGCTATTGAAATATACATTTCAACAAAAGCTTGGGAAAAACAATGACTGCAGATGCTGGAAACCAGATTCTGGATTAGTGGTGCTGGGAGAGCACAGCAGTTCAGGCAGCATCCGAGGAGCAGTAAAATCGACGTTTCGGGCAAAAGCTCTTCGTCAAGAATACAGGCAGAGAGTCTGAAGGGTGGAGAGATAAGTGAGAGGAGGGTGGGGGGTGGGGAGAAAGTAGCATAGCGTACAATAGTAAAATGGGGGAGGGGATGAAGGTGATTGGTCGGGGTGGGGAGGGTGGAATGGATAGGTGGAATAGAAGATAGGCAGGTAGGACAAGTCAGGACAAGTCATGGGGACTGTGCTGAGCTGGAAGTTTAGAAATGGGGTGAGGTGGGGGAAGGGGAAATGAGGAAACTGTTGAAGTCCAGATTGATGCCCTGGTGTTGAAGTGTTCCGTGGTGGAAGATGAGGCGTTCTTCCTCCAGGTGTCTGGTGGTGAGGGAACTGCAGTGAAGGAGGCCCAGGACCTCCATGTCCTCGGCAGAGTGGGAGGGAGAGTTGAAATGTTGGGCCACAGGGCTGTGTGGTTGTTTGGTTCGGGTTTTCTGGAGATGTTCCCTAAAGCGCTCTGCTTGGAGGCGCCCAGTCTCCCCAATGTACAGGAGACTGCACCGGGAGCAACGGATATAATAAATGATATTGGTGGATGTGCAGGTTATAAAAGCTGCACTGTCCGTGGAGTCTTTGATGTTTTGGAGAAATGTATTTATCTCAGCCCTCAACACATCAATGATGGAATCAACACAGACACTGCGGGAACCGATGTTAAATGGTCAGACCATTCTAAGTTCCCACATATCTGCTACTGTTCGCTAAGCACTGATATTGTGCATTTGCTGCTCTGCCTAACATTCCTTATGATACTGTACTTATTGCGAGCGCTTAGTGCGTGTTAGTGGGCTGCCGTGATCGTATAGTGGTTAGTACTCTGCGTTGTGGCCGCAGCAAACTCGGTTCGAATCCGAGTCACGGCAGTGATTGCTCTATATGACCCAGTCTTTTGTGAAACACAAAGGAATCAGTTGTTTTAAAGTTTTGATTTTCTCCAAGGTGATTTTTTTTTCCTTCAAGCTCTGCTCGCTCACATCTCTGTGTTTCATATGTCAGAATTCAAATCCACCCGTTCTCAGAGATTTCTTCCCTCCTACGATCACTAACCGAACTTTCCATCCCATCCCCCCATTTCATTAATTTGGAGATGGCGTTGTTGGACTATGGAGTACGAAGATATAAATGACCCAACACCAGGTTATGGTCTTACAGGTTTAATTGAAGCACTAGCTTTCAGAGAGCCGCTCTTTCATCATGTGTTTGCGGAGTCTTTTCCCATTTCACTAAGGCATTGTAAAGTCTTATACAGACTCTCACATTGATACCGATCAGTCTGTGTGGCTGGGGTCACTGTTGCTGGGTGAACGTGCCCAACCCCACCATCGGGACCTGCAGACCATTTGATCCATTTGTTTACCACTGATGTGAGATCAATACTCATGGAGCAGCTGTTACTGATATGGACCCGAGATAATTCGGGCGGAGGGGGGGGGGTCAAGCTCAGGAAAATGGCACGGGACAGTATCGGGGAAAAGCGACTTTCTTGGATAAGATCAGTTTCACTGCTTTTCTGCAATGGCCGAGCGCTATTACCACTGAACATTGAACTGTTAATTCAGACACCAGGCACCTGGGTTTGACTCTGACCATGCTAGGTGGTAGAATTGGGATTCAATAAATATCTGGAATTACGATCTAACAACTCCTATATATCCATGTTCAATTGTTGAAAAAAAACATCTGACGTCATTTAAGGAATGTAACAGCCATTCTTACCTGCTCGGGCCTCCATGTGACTCCAGACTCACTACAATATGGTTGAGTTTCAACTATCCGCTGTGCAATTAGGGGTACCAATCAATACTGCCGAGTCAGCGACGCCCTCATACTGTAACAGAATAGAAAAAAAGTTCATTCGGCCCTAGCTAGATTACAGTGTGCAGTTCTGCAATTCAGAGTACTGCATGGATGTGATCGCACTGGGAACGTTGCAGTAGAGATTCACTGGGATATTGTCTGGGCTGAAGAGTTTCAGTTGTGAGGAGAGATTGGACAGACTGGGGTTGTTTGTCGCCGAGCAGAGGAGATTGGAGCAGACATGACTGAGATGTACTAAATACTGAGGGATATGGATAGGATAGACTGAAAGAAGCTTTTGTTATTGATGGAGGGATCGAACACTGGGGCCAAAAGATTTCGGGAAAAGGCAGAAAGGTTTGAGTAGATTTGCGGAAATGGTCAGAGAGGCAGAAATCATTCTAACCTGAAAGAAAATCGAGATGTTAAATTGTGATGCCAAAACATGTAAAATTATGGGCTAAACGATGGAAAACTTGATTCAGGTCGTTAAGCAGTTGTGTTTGACAAGTGCTGCCACAACAGGCTGAAGGGCCTCCTTCGATGTTGTCATCCTCCACTGTATCGTGGTTAGTGTCCCCGCCTGTCACAGGGCTCAATACTCCGCTGGGGGCATCGTAAAAGTTTTAAACCTGTCGCTCTGTTCCCCAGTGAAGGTTATTAATGCCTGGCCTTCCATTCTCGATGGGACATGTCACAGCAGGGACAGTGCTGTCTGAATCAGCTGGGGAAGGACTGCAGCTCCTGGAGAGATCGAGTGTCATGAAAGTGCAAACACGTAACTTCTGCAAACTGCACATTGTGTTTGTGTTGTAATGAAAACCATTATATAGAGTTGTTCCTGACTGATATGTTTATTTAAATGGGGAATCTGAGGAAGAAAACAAAGTAAACCCATTCAGATCTGCGTGCAGAAACATTTCCAGCAGCTTTGTGTACAATGAGGTTGTCCAGCATAGAACCGCGTTTGGATGCATTGAATTCGAGTTGGTGGGCGCGGCTTGCTTTCACTAGGTGGAGTTACCAGTGTGTAAAGCCATTACACATGATTCAAATAGTGTTCAATGTGATGGTACATTTGCTTAGTGGTTCTCACTGCTCTTAAGTCTGTAGGTTAGTTGGATTGGCCATGTTAAATTGCGCTCATGTGTCCAGGGAGTGAATTCAGTCAGTTAAGTGAATTAGCCATGGGTAACGCAGTGATAAGGTCAGCAGTCACACGATGCCAGGTTTTATTCCAGCAGGTTTATTTGTAATCACAAGCCAGAGGCCTGGAGGGATTGAGATGGGAGCTATGTCTGGTTGAGATGCTGTTCAGAGTCACCCTACAGACTTGATTGTCTGAACTGTACTTCCTGCCTTGTAGGGAATATGTGACTCTATCAGAGAGGACACTGCCAGCGTTTACTGGGCTGCTCAGACATTGGAGACGATGCTGACGGCGTTTAGTGGGGATGGAATTTTATTTATTTGTGTGTTGGAAAATTTGACACTGAACCAAGGAAAACCGAATGGAAGTTTTCCGGAGTATATGAGGTTTGGAGTCAGTAAATATGTGGTAAATTCACTCTTTCAAGTTCATAAATTTCTGAAAGTCAAGATTTTAAAACCATCGAAGTCGGACTAATAAATGATGGGAGCAGAATTTCTGTCACTCAGACAATCCGTTTCCAAAATATTTGGAAAAGCACATTTAGAGACACAGAAGCAGTGAGTTTCACCAGGAGAGAGACAGCCTGTGGCCAGGTAAAAGTGTAAAGGAGGGTGTAGGGGGTAGAAGGTGTGAGGAAACAATGTCTTATTTGGACGACTTCAGATGCAAATAAATATCGGAAGCGAATGCAGCTGAGTAAGATTCAGCAAAAAAAAACTCAGTTTTGAAAGATTTATATTAATATACCACATGAAGCATTATAAATGGAACTGAGCAGATTTTGTATATTGTCAAGGAAAGCTATTCCATAATGAATAGGAAGTGACCCGTCTCTTGGAGACCCATTTCCTGCTTTAATCCCATGCCTTAAAGATGGGAGGACGATCGCCATGATATTGGGTTCATTTGATACCCACTGAAATCAGCCAAAGTAACTGAGCATCAAAACTGGCATCTTGTTTTGTAGTTCAACCTTCTGTTTTTCTCATCAGTATTTTCTTTAAGCTGAAATAAATTCGGAGCAAAATTGAACACAACATTAAACGTTCCAATCATATAAATCCAATTCACTTCCGATCATTGGAATGAACAGAGTGAAGTTACAGCAAAATTAATAAAATGAAACGAACAAAACTGCATTTCCGGGAATTTTACCCAGTTCAGTTTCAGCCATATGAGAAAGACCATCGAGCTAAAACATCACCTTCACTTCTCTCTCCGTATATACTTCTTCACGTGAGAGAGAAACTATCTGAAAAAATTATGCGTCAAGATTAAATGTGCGTGTGAATGTGACGGGAATTTAATGTTTGCTGGTTCATTCTGAGACAGTTCCGACTCGAAATAAATCAGGGACAAGGTATTCCTTCCAAGGACGTGGTCAATTGCTTGTATTTTGCTGGTATTATTATTCCACTGAAAGCAGAAACATAATGGTGTGGATTCGATTCGGCTCAGGGAATTTCTTATCCCCTAGGTGCACCAAATGTGATCTTGACGGGGTCACATGTGAGCCCCTTTGCAATGGGCTGAAGTCTCCTAGGGGTTCAGGCGACGGGTTGCTCTTCCATTGCTCATGTGTGGAGTTGAATCCTTCTCTGGCTGTTATTTCCATCATAAGCAGCTCTTGTTTTCCTTTGTGCCTCGCATCTTTAGGATACTTTGGGTGGAGAATCTTGCTCTTGCCCTTCATTGCAACGGAGATTTGTGATAAATCGATATCTCATCAAAGTCGAAGTAAAGCAATTTGATTCTGTTGTAAGTTACATTGGGATACTGAAAAGGAGTGCAAACGTTTCCTTCCTCCTTTCATTCCATCTTGACTTTCTATGAATTTACATCGAATGAAAGGGGAACAAATAAGGAGAGATCGGGTGCAATATTTTATCCAATGGCATTGTGAATTTTAATGTAATACTCCACACAAAGTTCTGATCAGTATTTTAAACAGTCAATTGAATTGGAACCGCAGAAAACTTTTCCAATGAAACGACTCTTTCATTCTTTCACAAATTTTTGCTGTGTGAATCATACTATGATCCAGCATCCAGCGTGGTCACCAAGTTGGCAACAATATTATATCCACCAATTTTCTTTAGCAATCACAACATCTGCACATACCCATCTGCGGTGTGCCCCGGCCCCAGCACATTTCCTGTTCATGACCTTATGAGCGTAGTTCCTGATCTGTCTGATCAGTTTGAGAAACCTTTTCTATCATTCATCCCATCCCCTTAGAATTCAAAAGGTATCAATAAAATAAGACGTTAGACCAAATGATGTAGGATTGGAAGTCGGCCATTCAGCCCACCATTCAACGAGTCTGCTCCACCATTCAACGAACTCATGGCTGATCTGATAAGCCTCAACTCCATTCTCCAGCATTGCCACGACAAAGCTTCATCATCTTTCTGGTTAAATATCTGTCTGGCATAGTTTGAAAATACACAACACCTCAGCCTCAATAACAATTTCGGCAAGGAGTTCCACCGATTCATTAACCCCTGAGCAAAGAAATTACTCCTCATTTTTGAATTAGGTAATATCTAATTCTGAGTTCATGTCCTCTGGTGCTCTCCTCATACCAGAGGGTGAACCACCTGCCCGTAACTACCCTGTCAAGATCCCATGAATATTGAACGTTTTTTAATGTTATTATGTGATTATAGAGCTCCCCTCCATCTCCTTTGTTTCAAGGAGAATAATCCCAGCCTAACCAATCATTCCACGAAGCTCCATTTTCTCCAGTGTTGACAACATGTTCATTAATCTCTGCTGTCCCCTGCAGCATCCTTACATATTATTACAGCAGGAGGAGACATTTATGCGAAGAAACGGTTGAAATTTCAAGCACAGATGGGAATTGGAACTTGAAATCAGACAGCGAATGGAATCAAATTGGTCAACACAAGGAGGAAATAGAATAATGATCACTCTGACAAACGAGAATTTAATCATATCTCATTGACATTCAATAACTTTACTGTAAACAAATTACCCCGTGTAATCGTCCACAGAGCTATTATTTCAGGGGAAAAGCTTATCGAAACTGGCTACATAAATACTTTGACAACAATAACATGTTCTTGAGACATTTTTTGATTATAAACTCAACTCATTGTTCTGTGAATCCTACATCGTTTGCAAGGCACAAAAGAGACATGGAACATAACTCTCTCCATTTGCCTAGATGGGTATAACTTCAATAACACTTAAGGAACTGGACACCGTCCACGACAATGCAGTCACTTGAGTGTACCCTCTTCAACACCTGCAATATTCATTCCCTTCACCGCTAAGGCACAATTGCAGCAGAGTGCACCAACTATAAGATGCACTGGAGTAAGTCATTCGGGCATTTTGACAACCTTCAAAGCTCAACAGCTATACTGACTATATAACAAGGTTAGAAGATGCAACGAAACGCCACCATTTTCAAGTTCCCCTCCAAGGTCCATAGCACCCTGACTTTGAATCGTATCAGTGAGAAACTCATTGGTGAAACGGTCTTGATGGGCAAAGTTGATACTTCAGCCTTCCATCTTTTATCTTACAAATTTAAGATAAAAGTTGATTTATGCCGTGACCAGACTTGTGCTCAGTCCTTTAGCTGTTCCCTAAACTGGTGGTTGCTAAAGTTCTGCTATCATCCACAGTCTGTGGTCAACAATAGAAAATATCTGAAAATCTTCTCAATCAACTGACTCCCCTCGTGATTAGCGTGGTGTTGGAGAAGTACAGCAGGTCCGGCAGCATCTGAGGAGCAGGAAAAATGGACGTTTCAGGCAAAAGCCCTTCATCAGGAATAAGACTAGGAGCACATGGGATGGAGAGACAAATGGGAAGGGGGTGGGGCTGGGGAGAAGGTAGCTGAGAGTGCTGTAAGTGGATACAGGCGGGGGGTGAACATGATATGTCAGAGAAGTAGGTGGAGTGGATAGGTGGGAATCAAGATGCACGGGGGGACAAGTCAGGCGGATGGTGTTGAGCTGGAAGGTGGGAACTGGGGTAAGGTAGGGGAGGGGAAATGAGGCAACGGGTGAAGTCAAAATTGATGCCATGGGGTTGAAGAGTCCCGAGGCGGATGATAAGGCTTTCTTCCTCCAGGCATCGGGTCGTGAGGCAGTGGTGATACAGGAGGCCCAGGACCTGCATGTCCTCGGGAGAGTGGGAGGGGGAGTTGAAATGTTTGGCCATGGGGCACTGGGGTTGATTCTTGCGGTTATCCTGGAGATATTCTCGGCAGTGTTGTGTGAGGACACATCTCCTCTCTCCAACTTAGAGGAGACCGCATCGGGAGGACCGAATACAAGAAATGGCATGTGTGGAAGTGCAGGAGAAACTTTGATGGATGTGGCAGCCACCATTAGAGCCTTGGTCCGAGGTGAGGAGGTAGATGTGGGTGCAGGTTTTGCAATTTCTGCAGTGACAGGGGAATTTATATTTCCCTCCCCACCCCTATCCACTTTTCATAACGACTGTTTCCTCCACGACTACCTTGTCTAATCCAGGCCGTCCAATAACCTACCCTCCCCTCACGGCACCTTCCCCTTCCACCATAGGAATAGCAAAACCTTCACGCACATCTTCCCTCTTACATCCTTCCAAGGCTCCAATGAGCCTTCCACATCCATCAAATGTGCATGTCCACTTCCACACATGTCATTTACTGCATCTGTTGCTCGCGATGTGGTCTCCTCTACATTGGCCCCAACAGACACATTCTCGGAGAGCGCTTCAGAGAACATTTCCAGGGCACCCGCAACATTCAACTCCAACTCCCCATGACCAAAAACATCAATTACCACGTCCCCCGACTCTCCCAAGGACATGCAGTTCCTGGGTCTCCTCTACCACCATTCCCTCACCACGAGACACCAGATCTTCCACCTCGGGACACTCAACTCTAGGGCATCAACGTGGTCTTCACCAGTTTCCTCATCTCCCCACGGCCACCTTATCCGAGTTCCAACTTTCTATTTTGGCACCATCCTACTGACCTGTCCCACCTGTCTATCTTCCTTTACACCTATCCGTTCCACCCTCTTCTCCGACCTATCACCTTTAACCCCATCTCTATCCACCTCTTGCACTCTCAGCTAAATTCTTCCCAGACCCAGTCCTCCCGTTTATCTCTCCATCCTCGAGGCTCCCAGCTTTATTCCTGATGAAGGGCGTTTGCCCGAAATGTTTTTTGTTTCTGCAACTCGGATGCTGCCTGACCTGCTGTGCTTCTTCAGCACCACTCTAGTCTTCATTCTGATTTCCAGCACCTGCAGTACGCACTTCCGTCCATCTGATTCCCCTCTCCATTGATCTTGAATAGGCCGTTGCTAAAGTTCCAGCATCATTTCCCTGCTCTTATATTCCCACCTGCTGTCAAGAACAGAAAGTATCTCCAACCCATTGAGACCACTTGATACCTTGTCCAATCACCTTCAAACATTCTGAATGCCTACTCCAATTTCTCTTTTGTTACTGTTAACAGTCACACTTTTATCATTGTTCCTTCCCAAATTCATTATCACCCACTTCACTGGATTGAATTCCTTTCAGCACATTTTCTTGCCAATTGTTTCCAATCTCCCTGCAGTCTATGGCTTTCTTCCTCATGGTTAACTACATGACTAATTGTTACATGATTTGAAAACTGCTAAATGATGGCCACGACAAATAATTAAAATTCGTTGACCTATATGAGAAAACAATAGAACTCATAGAAGTCATGGTTCATAAGCTTGCAGAGGACAGCAGAATTGGAGACTGTAAAGAAGGTGATCTAAGATTCCAGAAGGATCTTAATCCATTGCGTCTTTGGGCCGAAAAATGTCACATGAAGTTCAATCTGGATAAATGGAACGTACTGAATTTTGCAACATCAAATAAGAGTAGGGCTTATACGATTAATGATCGGGCGTGGCATCGTGTTGTGGAACACGGAGGCCAGGGATGCAAGTACATAATTCATTTTGTTTGCTTCATATAGAGACAGAATGGTTCAAAAAAATGTCATCTTGCCTTCGTTGATCTGTCCTTTGAGCGTAGGAGTTGCTACGTTATGTTGAATTTGAATAGAACATTGGGTGAGGCCTCTTCTGGAATACTGTGTCCAGTTCTTGTCGCCCAGTAAGAGCAAGGAAATTATTCAGCTGGAGTAGGTTTCGAACAGGTATACCAGCGTATGGCGAGTGGGGAAGGTTTGTGTTATAACGAAAGGCTGGATAGGCTGAGAATATTTTCACTCGATCACTGGAGTTTGAAAGGCGACCTGATAGAAATTTATAAATTATTGAGAGTTCGGCTGGAGTTAACTGTAACTGTCTTTTCTCCAAGGAGGGCCACTTCAAGACGAGAGGGCAAATGTTTAAAGTGAAAAGAGGGATTTAAAATAAGACATGAGAGGCTTTTTTTTAACACAGGATGGTTTATGTGTGCAATTCACTTCCTGAGGCAGTGATGAATAAAAGTACATTTAAAATATTTACAGGATATTTGGTTCGATAAATGAGTTGGAAAGTGTCAGTGGGATTAACAAAATCTATTCATTCATGCCTAGTACATAATTTATGGCCCAGAGCGAAGTTCAGAATCAACCACTATATTATGGATCTGGAGTCACATACCAGCCAGACCAGATAGGTATGACAGTTTCCTTCCCTATCAGGCATTAGTGAATCAGATCTACAACAACTGATTCAATATCATCATTAGACTCTAGGTATTTATTTAAATAAAATTCCAGCATCTGCCATGCCAGGGTTTGAACCCGTGTCCACAGAAGTATGTCTGGACATTCATATTAACAATGCAGTAATAATATCACAAGGGCATTATTAACCCTCAGCAGATACAAGAATCGTCAGATGCGACTCGTTCAGTTTGGCATTATATACAGTCTGAGCTGGTAGGAGTGAAAGGCCTGTTTTCATGCTGCGTGAGTCTATGAATTTGACGCTATGAAACCGGCAGCTGGTTGGGATTAACAGCAGCGTTGACAGTTTAATTGATCTCCTTCTGGGTTATGTAATCTTGCTGGTTACTCTGTAGGTTTATCTGCTCATTGAGCCCTTCCCACACACGGGATTATTGAATAGCCTGTCCCCAGTTTGACTGAGTAGACGAGTTTCCACTTCAGCAGGTAATTGAATCCCGCATTGCCCTGGTTTCTCTGTGATATCGGTGTCCTTGTATATACCCAGGATGAACGATTGGTTCAAATCATGTCCATGCAGACGCAAGTCCCGTTGTCCATGTTGTGAATGTGTTTTGATTCTTCGTGATATATCCACTGGGTGTGGATGTTGCTGGTCAGGACAGCATTTGTTGTTCTTCCAGATTCGCTGCTGTCTCGCTGCACACAAGATATGGATTGGATCCCAGTCTCGTGTGACTGTGTGCAGTTTGTACATTCTCTCTTTGCTTGTGTGAGTTTCCTCCCACAGTCTGAAGGTGTGCAGGTTTCTGGGATCAGCCATGGGAAATGAAGGGGAACGGAGTAGGTATGGAGTGTGGGTCTGATAGGATGTGCTTCAGAGGGATGGTGTCGACTGGAATGGGCCGAATGGCCTGCTTTCCCACACGGTCCTCATTCTTGGATTAAGGGTCAGCTATTTTGTTCAGGTCCTGGAGACACAAGTAGGCAGGATTGGGTAAAGATGGTAGAATCCCCTGTAAAAGCGACATGCATGAATGGGATTGCAGGAAATTAAAGGCATGTTCTCTGTTCCTGAGGTCAGGCTTCCATTCCAGGTTTTATTCGTCGTACTTTAACATTACCAGTTCCATGTGTGAGTCCCCAAGGATGACTCGTTTATTATATAACCACAACACCACCTTCTCCAGGTTGCAGTATTTATTGGGAACAAGAAGCTGATTCTGAGCTGATGTGAACAAAAGCAGATGCCAATGTCAAAACCACTGATCCAAACAGGAAAATGAAATTTCGAACCTTGCGACCCCAAAGTTAAAGTCTCCACACGCTTTAGATGCGCCACTCGGCTGTGTCAGCAACATGTACTGTTTATGGTCATAATATTATAAATGGGGGCAAGTATTCCTTCTGCCCCGCTTTTGACGAGGAGCTGTCCCAACCTCGGAAATACATGTGCCAGTTTCCAATTGGATCTTCGTGCATGCTTCACACAGTTTTTCTGATTCCAGGTCTGGAACTCGGATTATGTGTGATTGCCTGCAGCAATTGGTCCTGCCTTGTGTGGGCAAAGTGATGAAGTAGCCAATGTTCAAATATAATGCTATTGAAGCGTACGTTTCAACAATGTTCTGCACTCTGCCAAGAGTTTGGACAGTTTCATTAATCTCATTCTCCTGTACTCTCATTCATGGAATCTCCACAGTCTCTGGGGACACTATATTTAAAGATTCGGTTCATTCTGCGTTCCCACATGCCTGTCGCTAAGTCTTGATATTGTACATTCTTCCTGACATTTCCTCTGCTTCCATTCTGTTTGCAGTTTGCAAGCGTGCTATGTGGAATGCTGTAACCGTTTAGTAGCTCGCATTCTGCGTTGTGATTGCAGCGACCTCGGCTAGAATCCACATCATGGCGGTCAGTTCTCTCAAAGTTTTACTTTTGGTGAAACACGGTCAGAAATTAATCGTTTTTACAAGATAATATTCTCCGAGGTGATGATCTGTTTGCCATCGAATTTTGTTCTCTGATATTTCTGCGTTTCATGTATCAGGATTTAAACACAAACATTCTCGAAGATGTCTCTCCCTCGCACTCTCCCTAGCTCTCTTTTCCGTCCCTCGTCCCATTTGACTGAGACATTGCACAATCTAACATACACTTGCACGTTGGTACCATCCAGTCTGTGCCGTTGCACTCACTGTTGCTGGGCGACCATGCCCCAATCTCTTCATTGGCACCATCAAATCATTCGATCCGTTTGGATATCGTGGCTGTGAGATCAATTCTCTTTTAGCAGCTTTTACTGACATGGACCAGAGATTATTGGAGCGTGAGGCTCAATAAAAGGGCATAGGGAATAACTGGGGAAAAGAGACTGCATTGGAAAAGATCACCCATGAGGGCTTTCTGCGATAGCCTAGTGGGATTATCGCTGGGTTGTTAACACAGCAAAGCCAGGTAATGTTCTGTGGAGACGGGTTGGATTCCCACCACACCACGACGATGATAGTATGTGAATGCAATAAATGCCTAGAATTAAGAATACGTTGTCTGAAAAACCTATCTGTTTCACTGACATCCTTGAGGGAAGGAAACTGCCGTTCTTATCTGGTCTGGCGTGACTCCAGACCGGAAGGCAAAAAAAGCTGCAGAGCTACCCCCGATGCTGTTACAGAATGGAAATATGTTCATTCGGCTCAGTGCTATAATTGTACAGGGATGAGATCACACTGGGAGAGTTGCAGGAGAGATTCACTCGGATAGTGTCGAGGCTGAAGAGTTTCAGTCATGAAGGGAGACAGGACAAACTGGGGTTGTTTGTCACCGTGCAGAGGGGTTTGTGAGGGGTATAGATAAGGTAGACTGAAAGAAGCGTTTCTCATCGATGGGAAGGACGATCACAGGGGGCCAGAAATTTAAGGAGAAAGACAGAAAGGTGTAAGTAGATGTGTAGATAAGCGGTATAGGGCGGAGGGTGTTCGAATTTGGAGCACACTGTCTGTTAGGGTCAGAGAGGCAGCAACCCTTATAACTTGAAGGAATATGCAGATGTGAATATGTTCTGCCAATACCTGTCAGGCTATGGGCTAAACCATTCGGGTCGTTAAGCAGTTGCTTTTGACAAATGCAACCACAATGGGCTGAAGTGTCTCCTTTGAAACTGTTGTCCTTGTTAGTATCGTGGTTCGTGTCGCCGTATGTTATGCGGGAGTTCGAGCTCAATTCCTGGCTGGTGCACTGTCAATATTTTAAAACTGTCGCAACGCGCCGAAGTGCGGGTTATTAATGCCTGTCCTTCCATTCTCCATGGGAAATGTCACAGGAAGGACAGTGCTGTCTGAATCAGGGTGGGGAAGTTCTGCAGCTCCTGGCGAGACAGAGTGTCAATGAATGTGCAAACACGTGACTTCCGCAACCTGCACCTTGTGTCTGTACTGGAGTCTAACCCATTTAAGAGAAAGAAGGAGGAAGCTGAGGAAGAAACAGGGTAAACCAATTCAGATGTGAGCGCAGAAACATTTTCCGCAGCATCTTGAGGAAAACTGACAAATTGCTCCGAGAAAGAGTGTGTCTTTCAGAACTGTTAGTTCACAGAGATGTTTGTTGTTCCACTCAAGCCCTTAAGAAATTGAATAACAATTTAACTAAGACTTGAAATGTTAGAACACACCAGGTGATGAGTCACGTCTGGAAACTGTGTTTCCAAGCCAGATGTTTGATAACTGATAATGATACAATAGGCTGAAGGGCCATTCGCCATGCTTTTAAACCTCGATAACTGTCATTTTTCAACTGAACAAAATAGGCAAAAACAAGTCATCAAGAAAAGTTCCAAGCATTGCATATGTCGTCCTTGGTGCGAACGTGCTGAAATGCAGCTGTCTCGCTGCTATTTCCCAATGTTGATTTCCAGTCAGGGAAAAGAAAAACATTGTTGTTCCTTATGGAAATCTGAAATGGAACATGAATTCCTGACATTACAAAACAGCAAAGGTAGCAGTTCTGTCAGAGTCAGTGAGAATTTCATATCAGAGATGTAATCAAATGGGAAGAAACGCTGAAATAAGCTGCCTTTGCCTGCTGAGACTCAGTACTACAAAATGATCCTTATTGAAACATAGAGGTATTTTCAAGGATTTAATAAGTTGGATGCAGAAAGTTTAGTTCTGTGACCAGAGCACCTCGTATCGAATGACTTGGAGATGCCGGTTTTGGACTGGGGTATGCAAATTTGAAAATCACACAACCCCAGGTTATAGTTTAACAGGTTTAATTGGAAGTACTAGCTTTCGGACCACTACTCATTCTTCAGGTGATTGTGGAGTACACAGTTGTAAGACACAGAATTTATAGCATATGTTTGTAGTGTGATGTAACTGAAATTGTACATTGAAAAATGGCTTGATTGTTTGCTAAGTCTCCGATCTGTTTTCATGACCATGTTAGCTTCACTTCTTTCATATGCAAAGCGCAAAGCTTTTTTTATTTTAAAGTTTCATTCTCAGGTGAAGTTTAACAACTGGTGTCTGACCCCTGTGCTGCTGTCTGTTCCATAATGTTTAGACTGATTCTAATTTATAAAAATGAGTTACCAGAGACTTACATGGATTCATGCAGTTTTTGAGCAAAGTACAATATAACTCTGCAAGTACAAATTCACCCCACAGACGGATGTGTGTGTGTGTGTGTGTAGGAGGGTCTCTGTTTGTAGATAGGGCAATGGGATCACCTGTACTGTGACATGAACCCAATGATCATGGGTACCGAATTTAGCTATCAGTCTCTGTGGGGGGGGGTACTTTTAGCTGGTGCCTGTTCCGAAGACCGCCTTTGAGGGTTGTCACCCGAAGATCCGAGGTCAAATGTCCTGGATCACTGAAGTGCTCTCCAACTGGGAAGGGTTACACCTGTCTGTTGATTGATGCAGAGCGCCCATTCCGTTGTTGTAGCCTCTGCTCGGCTTCACCAATGTACCATGTCTTAAGGCATCCTTGTCTGCAGCATGTTGTGTTTTTTTTAGATTAGCGTCAGTCTAAACATTATGGCATGGACGCAGTACACAGGGACTAACACCTTCAACATATTATCTGTGCTGACACGAATTGGTTAAGACAACCTGAGAATGTAAGTGTTAAAAGAAAGTTTTTCGATTTACATAAGAAAGAAATGAACCTTACATAGACATTCTAACAGATGGAAGACTTAACAAGCAATCAAGGTATTTTTCCAATGTATAATTTCAGTGACATTACACTGTAACCTTTCGCCATAAATTCTGTACCTTACCACTGTGTACTCCACAGCCACCTGATGAAGGAGTTGCTCTCCAAATGCTATTGCTTCCATTAAACCTGTTGGACTATGACCTGATGTTGTGCGACTTTTAACTTTGTATTAGAATGCTGATCTCACAATTAAAATAGAGACGAAGAAGCATTTATTCTCTCAGACAGTTCCGTATCAGTGGACTTTCTTGTAGCAGAAGGCTGTTGAGGAAGTATCATTAGGTGTAATGAGGCTGAGATCGGCAGATCTTCAAACAGCAAAGACATGAAGCGTTATGGCGAAAGGCAAGAATGTGCCATTCAAGGTTATCAGATCAGATATGGAACCATTCAAATGAAGAGTAGATTTGATGGTCTGAATGGTGTCTATCTGTTCCTAAAATTGTTGGCCTAAATATGAAGCTGCATAACCGACCTGAGTGAAATGTGCCAAATTTAAAAAAGTGTGGTCCCCCGGAGCACTGAACCGAGGTGAAATGTACAAAGAACCACATACAAAGGGCAGGCAATATTGGGTCATTGATCCGTCGTGATCAGTATACCAAGATAAACAGGAAAACCGATATTCAGTGTCTACATTGAACCTGGCTCCACGAGGCATGTCGTTAACTCTCACAAACCACTATTCCCCTTTTGTTTTCCTGACGCCCCCTCCGTTCTTGTTTTAAACTGATTGAACTTCAGGCAATTGCAAATGACATTGCTGATGTGGAACTGAAGCATATAGAACATAGAACATTACAGCGCAGTACAGGCCCTTCGGCCATCGATGTTGCGCAACCCAGTCATACTAATCTGAAGCCCATTCCATCTACACTATTCCATGTACGTCCATATGCCTCTCCAATGACGACTTAAATGCACTTAATCTTGGCGAAACTACCACCGTTACAGGAAAAGCATTCCATGCCCTAACTACTCTCTGAGTAAAGAAACTACCTCTGACATCTGTCTTGTACCTATCTCCCCTCACTTTAAAGTTGTGACCCTCGTGTTTGCCGTCCCCATACTTGGAAAACGAATCTCCCTGTCAACCCTATCTAAACCTCTGGTTATCTTGTATGTCTCTATTAAGTCACCTCTCAGTCTTCTGTCCAACGAGGACAGCCTCAAGGCCCTCAGTCTTTCCTCATAATACATTCCTTCTACACCAGGCAACATGCTAGAAAATCCCCTCTGCACCCTTTCCAAAGCGTCAACATCCTTCTTATAATGCGGTGACCAGAAACGTTGACAATACTTCAAATGTGGCCGTACCAGATCTTTGTACAGCTGCAGCATAACCTTCTGATTCCAGAACTCAATTCCTGTATTAATTATGGCCAAAACACTGTTTTCCTTCTTAACAACCCTGTCAATCTGGGTGGCAACTTTCAGGGATCTGTGCACATGGACACCGAGATCTCTCTGCTCATCTGCACTCCCAAGAATCTTACCATTATCCCAGTACTTTGCATTCCGATTACTCCGTCCAAAGTGTATCACCTCACACTTGTCCACATTAAACTCCATTTGCCACCTCTGAGCCAGCTCTGCATCCTATCTATGTCCCTCTGCAACCGACTACATCCTTCGTCACTATCCACAACACCACCGACCACAGTGTTGTCCGCAAATTTACTAACCCACCTGTCTAAGCCCTCATCCAGGACATTTATAAAAATGACGAATAGCAGTGGACCCAACATCGACCCTTGTGGAATGCCGCTAGTAACTGGACACCAAGATGAACATGTTGCATCAACTACAACCCTCTGTTTTCTTTGAGCGAGCCAATTACTGATTCAAACTGCTATGTCTCCCACAATCCCACTCCTCCGCATTTTGTATAATAGCCTACTGTGGGAATCTTATCAAACACCTTGCTGAAATCCATACACAGAACATCAACCTGCTTACTCTCATCTACCTGTTTGGTCACTTTGTCAAAAAACTCATAAGATTCGTTAGGCACGACGTACTCTTTACAAAACCATGCTGCCTGTCCCTGACAAGATTATTCTTTTCGAGATGATTATAAATCCTATCCCTGATAATCTTTTCCAACGCTTTACCAACAACTGAAGTGAGACTCACTGGTCTGTAATTACCAGGGTTGTCTCTACTACCCTTCTTGAACAAGGGAACCACATTTGCAATCCTCCAGTCCTCAGGCACTATTCCTGTAGATAATGATGATTTCTAGATCAATGGCACAGGCTCGGCAATCTCTTCCTTTGCTTCCCAGAGGATCCTAGGATAGATCCCATCTGGCCCAGAGGACATGTCTATTTTCACACACTACAGTATTTCTAATACCTCTTCCTTGTGAACCTCAATCTCTTCGAGTCTAGATGCAAGTATCTTTATATCTTCCTCGCCAACATTTTCATTTCATATCCTGAACACTGTCGAAAAATATTTATTTAGTGTTTCCCATGTCTCCTCTGACTCCACACACAACTTCCCACTATTATTCTTGATTGGCCCTAATTTAACTCTCGTCATTCTTTTATTCCTGACATACCTATGGAAAGCCTTATGGTTAACCCTGATCCTATCCGCCAACAACTTCTAATGTCTCCTCCTGGCTCTCATGTCTCCTCCTGGCTCTTCTGAGCTCTCTTCTTACGTCATGCAGGGAAACGATTCTGTCTGCTGCACATCATTCTGCTTCGAAATATCAGGCAGTATTTCATATTGATTACTGTAAACGTTAACCTTTAACAAGCCATGACAGTGAAATCACTGAATCTTCATCACTATACTACCAGGGAAGATTTCTGTTAACATCACCCAGGACACCATGAGATTCGTCATTCTATTCTCCCATCCTTCAGTGCGTGATCTCCTCGGCCCGATTCTGGTCTTGTTGGTTGGTTTACAACACTGAGGATATCCAATCATCTTTGCATTTCAGTTTCGAAACGATGAGACCTTATCTCTGAGCTGGCACTTTGCTTGCTCAGTGGTGATAACACAGTCCTTGTAAACTAGAAAAGTGCTTGAAATAGGCCATTCCTGTTTTTCATTCCAAGAACTTGAGGCAAACCGTTTGGCAGGACAGGAAATAGCGGGCGTGAGCAGTGATCAAGTTTGGCAGCAAGAACGAGGTGAGGCAGTATAAACTACAGAGTAATGGGGAAACAATGGGCAAGGAACCCTGGGACGGGAGAGGCTGAATGCTTCCTTTCTTTGCTGTAACCAGACATTGGTGTTGAACTCTGAAATGGGATAATATCAGACAAGTCGGTGAAATCTAATATTCTGCTTGTTTTCTCCCGAGGCCTGTGACACACTTGGGGAACTGTGTCTGCGTGCTTCAGTCTATGGTTAAAAATGGGGTTCAGTTCCCATCTCAAACTTTAATCCCACTTATTGTGTTTTACGAGATTAAAACGTTCCAGAGAAATTAGCCCTCACGTGAAATGTAAGAGCATACAAGGTTACAGACCAAGTGTTGGGAAACGAGATGAAGGGACCCAGATCTGTGCTGTAAACACGCGATAATTCAATCATTTTTGAGGGGAAACATATCTGCAGTGACATAATTCCAAAAACTGTGTTATGAAGAAACGGTGCAACGGCTTCTGCCCTCATCCCTGGTGGTCTAGTGGTTAGTATTCTGTGCTCTCCCTGGGTTTCATTCCCGTTCAGGAAATCAGGACTTCTTGTTCCTGATGCAGAGAGCGCAGCTCTACCAGGAATCTGTTTCATGCCTTAGATCAGTCAATACTCCAGCTCATCAAAGAAGGGAATAGTGCCTTCCCTCTCTCTGCACAGTCGGACCGTTAATCCTTCATTCTCCTCTGATTCCACTTCCCAAAAAGTTTCAAAATATTGTCAAAACCGAGTCTCAGCTATTTCTTTTCTGCCTTTTCATCCACCGGAGCTGCAGCGATTGAGTGCGTTGGTTTCTTTAAACGAAACGTTCCCATGTGCAATGTATTAGGCTCTTCCAGGATTGCCTTCTCTGACAATGGTGGGACATGACTGATGTTGTCTATGATATGGAAGTGCCAGTGTTTGAGTTGAGTAGACAAAGTTAAAAATTACACAATATCAGAGCAGAGTCCAGCAGGTTTATTTGGAAGGAGAGCCGCTCCTTCATCAGGTGGGTGTTTTACTGCAGAAACCTGGTGTTTGTGTCAATCTGCGCGATCTTTTGGAAGATCATCTGGACTTTAACCGACCGTTCGTGGTGTCGACGGTACCCATGACTTGGAGGTGTTGGTGTTCGACTGGGGTGGATACATTTAATAATCAGACAAAGCCATTTTCGATTCCACCAGTTGACAAACACCTGATGAAGAAACAGTGCATGGAACACTGGTGCTTCCAAATACGTCTGTTCAATACAATCTGGTGCTGTGTGATTTTTACTCTGATAGCTCTTGGTAATGTTTAACTGATCGAAGACAGTGAAAGAATTTTCGCTCGTGAAGATGAAAATTTCAAATATTATCCACCTCAGCATTACAAAAATGATTAGGTTGGATGTGTGATGAATCTCCACAATGCGCTTGCGCAAAGTAAAAGTTGAACTTACAACCGCCTGATCGGGAGCCAGCTCTCCGAATGGTTGTGCCACTGGCCAGATGCACAGCTGAGGTTTTACACGCGGCAGAGCTGTGGTGTTAACAAGGACATGAGCAATAGCAGTAACAGTCACAAGGTGAACAAAGAACAAAGATAATCACCATCATTGATTCACTTCAAATTGTCCTCAAAAAAACGACCAATCACAATCTGATCAGCCAATCAATGAGGTCACTGCTGATCTTGGAAATTGCAACTGACTTTGCTACGTTTTCACCAAAATTTGAAGTAAACTCCATCCTAATCATAACATCGCATATTCCCATTAATTTTCACCTTTAGATTACGTTAGTGACCTGACGGTATTTGCTGGAAATGAGTGAAAACGTCCTTCCGGTGATGTAATCCAGTGCAGAGACGGCCAGAAATGAAAATACAAAGACATGAAACATCACTCCCATTTCTCTCTGTACCAATGCGTTTTCCTGAGTTGAATATTTGCAGGACTTGTCTTTACTATCTAAAGAATTAATTATTTTCCCGGGAAAGATTCTTCATAAATCAATTAACATCTGAGGTGTTGAAACATATTTTACTTCAGATTAAAATAGTTGAATATCCTTTCCCCCAGCCTAATGTCCCAATTCTCCCTCCTCTTCCATGTAAATACAAGCTGATCCAGATGATTTTGGAGCTCCCAACCTGACGTTCCAATGCTCCTTGCTGCTCCATGTCAATCGAAGCGGCTCGACTTGAAGTTGGAGCTCCCAGTCTGATGTCCCAATGCTCCCTGCTCCATGTCAGTAGAAGTGGTGCAGTTCAGGTTAGACCTACCACTCTGATGTCCCAATGCGCCCAGCTGCTAAATGTCATTAAACGCTGATACTTGTGAGGTTCGAGCTCCCAGTCTGATGTCCCAATGTTCCGTCCTCCATGTCAATAGAAGTGGTCCAGTTGAGGTTGGATCTAACACTCTGATGTCCCAATGCTCCCTGCTGCCACATGACATTAAAAGCTGCTCCAGGTGAGAGTGGAGCTCCCAGAATGATCTCCCAAAGCTCCCTGCTCCAGGCCAACTGAAGCTGCTCCAAATGAGGTGAGATCTTACATTCGGATGTGCCAATGCTCCCTGCAGCTCCATGTCAATGGAAGTTGCTCCAGGTGTGGTTGGAACTCCCAGACGGATGCCACAATGCTCCCTGGTCCATGTCAAAAGACGCTGTTCCAGATGAAGTGGGAGCTCCCATCCCTGGCGGCGCACATACGTCTATACCATCATAGAAATACTTCCCACTGAACATTCCCACCACTGGAACCATTGGTGGAATATCCGCATCATGAGAACCTAATATTATTTTTAGTCACCACCGAATCATTATTTACAAAAGTCATTCTTTCTTAAACCTTACTTAGCATGTGCATACTGCAGTCAATCCGAAGTAAGATAATGGTGCTAATTGATCTATGCTTAATAAAAATTACATCCTATTTTTCATGTTGAGTAACTGCGAGTTAGCAAGGACAATGTTTATATTGAAATCACACTTTTATTCCAGGTGAGAGAATGTGGTTTGCATTATTTAAAATGAACTTGTTCACTGTGTAAAATGATCAAATAAATCTCAATTTCAAAACAAAATTGGTAACGTTGTCATCTATCTTAAAATGTGATGTCTTCTTCTTTCAACCAGACGGGTATTATAACGAAAAGTCTATTAATGATATGCGTATAAAGACACTTTAAATCGCAAGGTTTGTGAAGGTTTGTAGCTCAGGTTGAGGTTTAGGGTTTAGGTTTGCTCGCTGAGCTGTAGGTTTGATATCCAGACGTTTCATTACCTGGCTCGGTAAGATCATTAGGGGCGATCTCCAAGTGAAGCGAAGCTGTTGTCTCTTGCTTTCTATTTATATCTTTCTCCTGGATGGGGTTCCTGGGGATTGTGGTGATGTCATTTCCGGTTTGTTTTCTGCGGGGTTGATAGATGGCTTTTTGATCTATGTGTTTGTTTATGGCATTGTTGTTGGAGTGCCAGGCCTCTGGGAATTCTCTGGCGTGTCTTTGCTTAGACTGTCCCAGGATCAATGTGTTGGTCAAGTCGAACCGGACTACCAAAAATCCATAAACCAGGAGCCCCCTCAGACCCATAGTCTCATTACCCAGAGCACCAAATTACAGACTGGACAAAGAACTACACGCAAGACTGAAATACCTCATAGAAGATTCACAGCACTCCATCCACACCACCCAGGAATTCCTAAAAATCATCAAAAACACCAAAGTAGAGGAAGGGAAGCAATGGTCTCATTCGACATAATCGCAATGTTCACCTTCATCAACATCGACATGGCAAAGGAAACACACTTTTAGAAGAGACCATCACACACACCAACCACCATCAATCACATTACCAACGAAAACATCATGAAGCTTGTGGACCTGTGCCTCACCACCCACTACACTTTCAACAACATCGTCTACAAACAAACCCCCAACGGCCCACCCATAGGACCTCCGCTATCAGGATTCAGAGCAGAAGCGGTAATGCAAAGACTAGAACAAACAGCCCTAGAAACAAACAAACCAAAATCTGCGTCCGGTACGCAGATGACACCGTTGTCATCACAAAACGAAACAAGATAGTAAAGACATTTAACATCATCAACAACACTCTCACAGGCATAAAGTTCAACAAGGAAGAAGAAACCGACAACAAACTCGCATTCCTGAATGACACAGTAGAAAGAAAAGACAACGGAGAACTACAAACCTGTGCATACAGAAAACCGACAAACACTGACCAAATACTTAACTACACCAGCAACCATCCCATCACACACAAACGAAGCTGCGTTAGAACAGTATTCCAACGAACCACCAGACACTGCAGCACAGACGAACTTCGGAAAACAGAGGAAAACCACCTTTACAATGTATTCGAGAAGAACAGATTCTCAAAAAATACAGTCCACACTTTCCTCAAGAACAAACCACGACAAGCAGACCAAACACAGCCAGGAACCATAACCACCTTACCATACATCAAAGAAGTTTCAGACATGACAGCCAGACTACTAAGACCCCTCGGAATCCTAGTAGCACACACACCCACCAACACTCTCAAACAAAAACTAACAAACTTAAAAGAACCAGAACAATCCAAAGACAAAACCAACGTCATCTACAAAATTCCATGCAAGGACTGTCACAACTACTACGTAAGACAACAGGAAGAAAGTTAGCCACCAGGATATAGGAACACCAGCTAGCCAAAAAAAGACACGACCTTCTCTCCCTCGTAGCCCGACACACGGATTAAAAATACCACAATTTCTACTGGGACAACACATCTATCCTGGGACAGGCTAATCAAAGACACGCCTAAGAATTCATAGAGGCCTGGCACTCCAACCACAACGCCATAAACAAACACATAGATCTAGATGCCATCTATCAACCCCTCAGAAAACGAACAGGAAATGACATCACCACAAACCCCAGGAACCCCATCGAGGAGAAAGATATAAAGAGAGAGCAGGAGACCACAGATTCTCTTCACTTGGAGGTCGCCACTGATGATGATGTTACCTAGCCAAGTAATGAAACGTCTGGATATCAAAGCTACAGCTGAGCAAGCAAAACTTCACCCTACATTTTAAATTATTTTTCATGTTTATGTTGCATGAATCTGCGGTCATTGATCCACAGTTTAGTTTCACTCCCTAAAGGTAACATGCTGATTTCTCCAGTTGTTCATAGTTCAATGTGATGCATCCAGTGTGTGCATAACGAGAGGGAGCTTGCTTCCCACATCTTGTGTTTATCTGTGCCTTACGTCCAGCATTCATCAATGGCGAGAGCAAGGGGCGAGGGCGAGACCAATGTGTCAGTCTTTCCCTGCCCATGCACGGCACCAACATTGGCAATTCTCCACTGTGCATTTACTGCCAGTTCTCAGTGCCCCTACACCCACGCCCTGCCCCTTTGAAGTATCGCCATCATTTTGTGCTGTCTCGCTGTGCTCTTCTCACCAGGATGAATTACTTCTACTCAAACTCCTTCAGATTTCATCTGACAAAACATTCATTAAGAATCCCTTTGCATAAACATGCACTTCGCAGCTCTCGGTATTTGATTTTCCTGGATGTCTTTCATACGAAAAAACGTTCACAGCAACTTGATTTGCAAAAGGAAACTGCGCTCCCTTTCATTATCCCAATGCAACCTACATTTCAACACAGTTTAGTCAACAGGCTCAAACCGTTCTTGGAAATTTTGGAATAGCGTAAATGCATATAAACTGACCATTAGCGTTCCAATACGACAGCTGTGATCATCTGAAAACAGCTCCACGGAAATGCCATTGATGACAGCGACGAGAGTGGGATTCAAACCCACACGCGCAGAGCACAATGGAGTAGCAGTCCATTGCCTTAACCTCTCGGCCACCTCATCACAGATGCTCGGACCTTACGAATAATTGAATTGGGTAAATTATGCAGAGCAGCAGCTATTTCTCCCTGGTGTTGGTAAAATGATAAATAACATAGTACGGTTCCAAGACTATGGTCTGACCCCTGGGTTGTGGGGCATGTGCACTCCCACTGTCACACAAATCTGAACAAAAATGAGGAAATGAATATGTAACAAGGTCTGTTGAATTCTGTGAAGATTTGAAGTCAACGGAATGAAGAACCCGAGACAGCAGGAGGTGTTCTTTCAATAAAGAGTTGAATAGAGCTCTTAAGGATCGTGGAATCAAGGGTTATGGGGATAAGGCAGGAACAGGATACAGATTGAGGATGTTCAGGCCATGATCATAATGAATGGTGGTGCTGGCTCGAAGGGCAGAATGGCCTACTCCTGCACCTGCTGTAAATTGTCTATTAACTTGCCTGTGAGGAATTGTTTTCCAGACTGGAGGAGAGTGCATAGTGCTCAATGTCATTATTCGGAACACCTAACTTCCGCTCAGATGTTTTTGACACGCACTTGTGTACAGAACAGACAATTTCAAAATCCAAAATAAGGCTAAACTGACAATTGAAGGCAACAATGCAAAAATCTTGATCTGTATCATTTTCCTGCACTGTGCGACACCAAGTCACTGTATGATCACAGCAACACAGTGAGCAAGTGTCAGAAGGAAAATGAGTGCAGTGCCAGTGCGCATGCGGGGAGCAGCAGGTGACACACGGGGAAGTGCATTTCCCACCACAGGAACACTTCCCAAACAGCGGACTGAGGTGGAAGAATTCAGAGGGGGTTTACATTTTGAAATTTGATGCCAGAGACACAATGGAGACCTGTCATTGAGTCTGTTCAAGATGAAGATTTTAAGATTTCTACAGATGCAAAACAAAATAAAAAGCTCATGGGTTAGTGAAGGCAAAAGATGAAATTGTACATTTCATCAATCTACCCATCTTTACAATGAGTACCTCACCACTTTCCTCACTCAGGGACTGAACCACTGGTGAAGATGATCATATAATCCCCGTTACTAGCCACGGAATCAGAGAAACTCGGTTTCCCAAACGTTAAGGTAAAACCAGGAATGTGGAGGTAAGCATTAATGTGTTGCTCCTGTGCTGAAGGTGACCAGTACACGGTATCTCTGTTTCAGTTTAGTGGGGTGTGCTGTGCCGAATGTTTAATTTTGAGCCTCACATGGAGCAGCTTCAATTTGTCGTCGTATTGAGGGGTACGGACAGAAGGTGATATTGAGCAAAGCTAAGTTGATGGGAAAATACCCGTGTTTGTGGATAGAGAAACAACCTTTTCTGGGTAATGACTCCTTGATCAACAAACATACTGCAAGTATCTAAAACGTGAAGAGACATATGTGGAGAGAGAGAGCCTAAGGTGATTTTTTTAGCAGGTGGATAACGTTTCCCATGTGCACTGCGTTAAATTCCGGGAAAATAGATGTTGAACTGGTTTCATGTTTCACAGTTTGTTGCAAAAACACAAAGGTTGTTGCAATAATAAAAAAAGAAATCACATAGGACCGTTTGAATATTGTATTGAACTGAATTTAGGTCTGAGCATATTTTATCTGAAATGGCGTGCTGCAGAGAAGTGAAGAGGGTTAACAATACAAAAGGACAGAGTCTTCTTGGTGGATTTCTTGGGTGGAGTTAAGAATGAACGAAATATACATAACATCATGTGAATGTGGTCAAATCTTTAAAGTAGGTGCCGCGTCTCCAAGTGACGATTCAATTCCTACTCATTAGGATATAACTTCCGTCTGCAGTTATTTTACGACATCAGATCCATTTACAGAGTTTCACCTTGAACAATACGCCACACCTTACCACTCCATGAACTTGTTATACTCAGTCTTATTCAGTTGTACGTGTTCATGAAATATCTTTGTGTCTGAAGTCAACAAATTCTAAATTGTCACGCAACCACACTGACTTTCACTCAATGGTATATTCTCTCCTTGTACGTTTGATCGTGCATCTTTTAAAACGCTCTGAAGTCAGCTTCTACGTTTTATTTCTGGAAAGTCGTTCATGATTTAAATAACTCTATTGAGTGGAAGAAACTCTCATCCAAACTTTTCTTCATCATTCACTAATGGTTTTCAAGCTCTAACTAAAGATGTCTGTTCACTAGAAAGAGGGACTTTCCCCGATTTACTCATTCAAACCTCGCGTTATGTGAAAATCTCATTTGTTTACATCAAAGTTGCGTGTTTGTGCATCCAGCATTTCCAAATCTCGTGAATAAACTCCTCCATTCTTTCTATCATCCCGTTTGTATCCTTTCTGATATTGTTATGTCTCAGTAAACAACGTCACTTGGCTTTCTAATATCTTGCTATCCAGGAAACAGCGTCGGTGCCCTTTCTAACTTCTTCACATGTTTTTGGTGAAGAATGAGGACAAGGATTACACACAATGTTCCCACTGAGAGTGACAAAAAGATTTTACAGTTACGCTATGAACTCTTTGCTTTTTAAATATGACGCCTCAATTTATAAACTCCAATAAGGTAAATTACTATCTATCCAGTTCATGAACAGCGTCTCGATGGAGATGAGAATTTTCTATGTCTTCCTTTCTTCTTCCACGGAATGTCTGATAGGTTTGTAAGGCCAACATCTCGAAATGCCCATGTCCTGAGTCAGTCTCAGCTATTTCTAAAGGCGACTGAAGTTCAAGTACTTCATAGGGTGTCTCCCATCATTCCAATGCAGACTGGTTCTGGACAGTAAATGCTATCACTAAAGGCCACCGTGAATCTGAAATCAACAGTTTTCGCACAGTAATTCTCGTAGCTATTGTGTATCGGATGTTCGTGTTCTTGTTCAATTTGTTCATCATTTCATGAGTCGCTGTGTTGAATTTTACTGAATGATTAATTAGTGAATGGAGACATTACCTTCACCACTCAGTCGAAACTCCATGGAACATTGAAAAAATTTACTCATACGCTTCCAGAGGACGGTCCTGCCATTACTGGGATGAATCAGTCAACATTCCCCACGTATCCTCGAAGCCAAGGATTTCCTTTTCCATTTTAGCAGATCATTGAAGCACTGAGTCCCATGTGTGCGTTCATTAAAACCAAAACAGTTGCAGCAAGACTTTAAAACTAAGATTTTGCAATCTGCTTGCATTGGTTGTCCCAAAAATTACATTCCATATTATGGTATGTTTGTGGATGAAAGAACTTTCTGAATCTTGAGCAATTATATTTCAGTTTTGTCAAAAAATTATCATTCGCTGTTCTCTCTTTCCCTTTCAGTTTCCCGTTTTATATCCCGTATTTTATCAGTTTATCTTAAGTTTTCAATATTTCAATCAATCTCGCTCCTGATTACCAATCCGAGAGAATGCCACAATTTTGTCAATTTATATGCAGTGCAGCTGTAGGGCGCGGTGACCAAATGGAAAGGCATTGGCCACGTGAACCAAATAAAAGCAGCCAGCTGGTGGAATCTGGCCGTTCCAGCACAGTCATATTTAAAACATTTAACGTAATCTTTAGCAAAATCATATTGGCAGAAAATAAAAAAACAAGATGAAAAAAATTGCTGATGCTGAAAATCAAACAAAAACAGCACACCTGTGATTTAACAGCAATTTCTGTTTCTGTGACAGATTGGCAGATTTTGTCGCAGTCCATGAGAACAGTGCTCAGTAGAATCAAACAGACAGCATGGACCTGGGACTGTGATATCAGACAGTAATAATGAATGAGTGGAGAGTGTTGTACTGGAAAAGCACAGCGGGTCAGGCAACATCCGAGGAGCAGAAGAATGGACGATTTAGGCATAAGCCATTCATCAGGAATTAGGCTTGTGAGTCGGGCAGAGGAACAAAGCTGAAGCCAGGTGCCAACTCGCAGGCACCTCCTCCTACAGACCACGATTGCAAACTCTCCTCCCCTCACCAAACTATCATCACCCAGACCATCCACAATCTCATCAGCTCTGGGCATCTCCCATCCACAACCTTCAACCTCATTGTCCGTGAACCGCGGAATTCCCGATTCTACCTCCTTCCTAAGATTCACAAACCTGACTGTCCCAGTCGACCTATTCTCTCATCCTGAGCCTGTCCCATTCGAATCATTTACTCCTAAATTGACACAATCCTCTTTCCCCATTTCAGGAAATGCCCACTTACATTCGTGACACCCCAATGGATTTCACCTCCTCCAAGAATTTCTTTTCACTGACCCACAACGCGTCATCTTCACCATGAACATCCAGTCCCTGTACAAATCCATCTGCGTGACAGAAGTCAGCAAGCCTTACATTTCTTAATCTCACAGCATCCCAACCAGTGCCTTTCCACCGACATCCTCATCCACCTGGCTGAACATGTCCTCACAATCAACAACTTCGCTTTCCAATTCTCCCACTTCCTCCATCGAAACTGGTAGCCATGCGCACCCGCATAGGACCTAGCTCTGCCTGCCTGTTTGTCAGATACGCGGAACTGTCCATCTTTCGCAGTTACACAGGCACCATCCTCCACCTGATCCTCCTCTATATTGATGAATGTTTGGGGCCACTTTGGTGCGCCAACGAGGAGGTTGAATTGCTCACTAGCTTTACCAACACCTTCCACTCCGACCTCAAATGTATCTGGATCATCTTGGCAACTTCCCTCACCTTCCTGGACCTCTCCATCACCGACTCTGACGACTGACTAATTACAGACATATACTACAAGCCCTCCGACTCCCACATGTATCTCGACGACATCTCCTCCAACCCTATCTCGTGTAAGAACGCCATTCTTTATTCCCAATTCCTCCTCCTCCAGAACATCTGTTCCCAGGATGACCAATTACACCTCAGAAAGAACCAGTTGGTCTCCTTCTTCCACGATCACAAATTGCCTTCCCACGTGGTTGACAGCGCTCTCGAGTTCATCACCTCTATTTCACACACCACCACCCTTGAAGCCACGCCTCTCAACGCAACAAGGACAGAACCACCTGGTTCTCACCTTACATCCCATCAAACACCGCATAAACGCATCATATTCTGCCACTGATGCCATCTCCACACAGACACGATGACCAGACATATATTACGCTGCCCAGCCCTGCCAACATTCCGTCAAGACCATTCCCTCCATGACCCCCTCTTCAGGTCCACACATGCCCCCACCAGCCCACAACCCTCTCCTGGCACCTTTCACTGCCACCAAAGGAAGGGCGAAACAAGCACCCACATCACTCCCCTCACCTCAGCCAAGGCCCGAAGGGATCATTCCACATCCATTAGAAATTCACCTGTACAGCTACCAATGTCATCTACTGAATCCGTTGCACCCAGTGTGGACTCCTCTACGTCAGGGAGACAGGAAAACTTCTTGCAGATCATTTCAGAGAACATCTCTGGGACACCCGCACCCACCAACTTCACCGTCCCATGGCTGACCACTTCAACTCCCCCTCCTACCCCAACAAAGACATACAGGTATTGGAACGCCTCCACTGCCAAACCGTTACCACACAACGCCTGGAGGATGGACGCCACACATTCCGACTTGGGACCATAACACCACACGGGATAAATGTGAATTTGAACAGTTACCTCCTTTCCCCTCCCCCAAACCCAAGCCTTCAACTCGGCACAGCCCTCTCGACCCATTCCATCACTGCTATTTCTGACTTATTTTCTTCTCCCTCGTATTCATCCATCTATTGCTTTCCAACTATTTCCCCTTAGCCCCACACCATTTCCATTTATCTCTTAGCCCCGACTCACAAGCCTTATTCCAGATGAATTGCTTAAGCCTGAAACCTGATATCTCCAGCTCCTCGGATGCTACCTGATCTGCTGTGCTTTTCCAGCATCACACTACCAACTCTGATCTCCAGCATCTGCAGTCCTAACTTTATCCTTGGAATTGTCAATGACCTTAGAGTGAAAATATCCCTCGCTTGCAGTGATCACAGTGCGACTGAGTTTTCCATTTATTTTGGGTGAGGGCAGGCTGGATCTGAGACGAGCGCTTACCATCTAAACAACGGGAATGGTATCAGATAGCGAAGTTCGGGCGGGCTGAAGTGAAGTGGAACATTCTATCAGAAGATGGAACAGTACAATTGCATCACATCATCCAGACTGTAAAAGACAGGCAAAAGGAAAAAAATCAACATCAGTGCAGGCACAAGGACAGGTCAAGTGGAAAGGAGACAATACAACAGACTGAAGTGCAGTGGAATTATTTCTGTGAGCTACACCTTTACATATGGACTGCCCTCACATTGGGAAAAGGAATTCCCTGCAGTACAATGGCGATATTAGCCTGCGACATCACAATGTTGAGAGACACTGACATGGTTTCTTCTGTAGCAGCATGGCCGAGTAAAAGCATGATCGTCCCATCAACCAGAATTCAATACTTCAAAGCTCTCCCCTGTGCTGTACAACTTATTTGCTGCTCCTGTCGTCAGATCTCAATCACTTCACTGTGTATCTTCTGCTTCCTGCTTCATGGAAACACTTGAAACGTGAACAAATCCACTTTCCACTTTCACCAATCTTTCTCAACTCCCGAGTTGGCACAGGTACGAGCGACCGCTTGGACTTCTCGAGCGCTCTCACTCTGGTATGATCTGAATGATAAAGTGGAATGTGTCTGATCTGCAGAATGTTCCCACTGGGACGGTGCTGTTTATCCCATCCCCGGGGACTAAGCTGTCTCTATTGGCAGAGTATTCAGCCATTTCCCTCCACTTGTAGGCATTATGAGGGGATGTAAGTGCGGATATGCTCTGAAGCTTCCTCTCACGGGCACAGCCAGGTGCAAGAGCGCCGCTGGAACTTAGCGACATCGATTGCGAACTTCCTCCAAAAATCATTTATTTGAGAGAGAGAGAAAGGTGCTGAGCTGGTTGGAAAGAGAGAAATGGGCTGTGGACTCTCTTCCCTCAGTAGAATTCAAATAAGTGCATTTTTGTGTTGCCCATTTGATGTTCAGAATCAATCTTCGCAGAACAATCCAGCAGAAAGGCTTTTGTTTCAGAGGCGTCAGTTTCTTTGCTGCAATCGGGCATCAGTTAACATCTGAGTCCCAACTGTCCCTGATGAAGCGACTCCGAATGAAACCCTCACTCACTGAGGACCATCCCCACAGCCAGGAGCTGCGAGGCTTCAGAAAGTCCAAAGCGCAAGGGAAGATTAAAAAGAGCCATTATTTCTCCCTCAACGCTTCTGTCACAGCGACAGGGAGAGGGACGGCAGAGACGTGACGTCATTCACGTGCCGACAGAAGCCGTTCAGCTCATCGAGTCCACGGTAAATCCCTGTCACTTGCTTCTCTCTGAGATTATTCATCATGCTTGTTCTAATAATAGGGAACTGTATCTATCTCGAAATGCTGTCTCCAACAGACTGAACTACATGTCATTCATGGCTGTTCATTTCACCGGAGGACCCTGCTGTGTGACACAGCGTGGGGAATAACTGCAAGGCGGTAAAAACAATGACCGCAGATGCGGGAAACCAGATTCTGGATTAGTGGTGCAGGAAGAGCACAGCAGTTCAGGCAGCATCCGAGTAGCTTCGAAATCGAGGTTTCAGGCAGAATCCCTTCATCAGCAATTAATGCTGTGAGCCTGAAGTGTGGAGAGATACACTAGAGGAGGGTGGGGGTGGGGAGAAAGTTGCATGGAGTACAATGCATGATTGGGGGAGGGGATTAAGGTGAAAGGTCAGGGAGAAGAGGGTGGAGTGGATAGGTGGAAAAGGCGCTAGGCAGGTAGGACAATTCCGGACAAGTCATGCGGACAGTGCTGAGCTGGAAGTTTAGAACTAGGGTGAGGTGGGAGATGGGGAAATGAGGAAACTGTTGAAGTCCACATTGATGCCCTGGGGTTGAAGTGCTTCGAGGCGGAAGATGAGGCGTTTTTCCTCCAGGCGTCTGGTGATGAGGGAGTGGCAGTGAAGGAGACCCAGGACCTCCATGTACTCGGCAGGCTGGGAGGGGGAGTTGAAATGTTGGGCCACAGGGCGGTGTAGTTGATTGGTGCGGGTGTCCCGGAGATGTTCCTTAAAGCGCTCTGCTCGGAGGCGCCCAGTCTCCACAATGTAGAGGAGACCGCATCAGGAGCAACGGATATAATAAATGATATTAGTGAATGTGCAAGTAAAACGTTAATGGATGTGGAAGGCTCCATTAGGGCCTTGGAGAGAGGTGAGGGAGGAGGTGTGGGCGCAGGTTTTCCAGTTCCTGCGGTGGCAGGGAAAGTGTCAGGATTGGAGGGTGGGCTGTAGGGGGGCGTGGACCTGACCAGGTAGTCACGGAGGGAACGGTCTTTGTGGAAGGCGGAAAGGGGAGGGTTAGGGTTAGGAATATATATCCCTGGTGGTGGGGTCTGTTTGCAGGTGGCAGAAATGACAGTGGATGATTTGGTTTATGCGAAGGTTTGGAGGGTGGAAGGTGAGCACCAGGGGCGTTCTGTCCTTGTTACGGTTGGAGGGGTGGAGTCTGAGGGCGGAGGTGCGGGATGTAGACGAGATACGTTGGAGGGCATCTTTAGCTACGTGGGAAGGGAAATTGCGTTCTCTAAAGAAGGAGGCCTTCTAGTGTGTTTTGTGGCGGAACTGGTCCCCCTGGGAACAGGTCCGGCGGAGGCGGAGGAATTGGGAATACGGGATGGCATTTTTGCAAGAGGTAGGGTGGGAAGAGGTGAAATGCAAGAGGTAGGGTGGGAAGAGGTGTGCAAGAGGTAGGGTGGGAAGAGGTGTGCATCGGGTCAAATCCCCATCACATATGTGACTGTTGTTCTCATGTGTATTTTTTCTTCTACGTGTGCTGAAGTAAGACAGTGAGGGAGCAATTACTGTTGTCAGACATACATGTAGGGGCGTATTAAATACTGAAGTTGTGAGATTCGAGCAGTGTTTATTAACATAGACCATTCACTGTTCGAATCTCTTGCTCAGGAATTTGACAGAGAACGAATTTGAGCAAAGGTTGAGCCGGGGCGTTTACCCCATGACGTAACACGAGTTTCTGCAGTCGCTTTGTTGTTCACCTAATTTGTGTGTTTTGCATCATTGAGGATTTTGAAGTTGTCCCCTCTATAGAAAAGGCCCGTACTTTTGCAACATTGTACAAAAGATCCAGTACAATAACAGTCGATGCTGATTCAGTCGACTTATCCAGATATTGACCTCTGGAAACAGCACTGTGCACTCTCCTCGAATCTGGAAAACAACGTCCTCACATATAATGTTTTATTCTCGCTCTCATGGCGCTTTTCATTCCATTGGCTTCTGTTTTTTCATAGAATCCGATTCAATCGATCTTGTCACTGTGTCATTTCTTTCCATGTGGTCAGCTCTTGTGAACAGAATATCCCAGTGGGAGTGCCCTGGGCCCATAACCCAGAAGCCAGACCATACTCAGGGAACCGTATTCTGCTCTTGATCATTTCATGAACACCAGGGAGAAATATCTATGCTCTTCAAAATTTAATCACCTGTTTTAAGAAGCAAGATAAACAGTTCCTGCTTCCTGCTTTTGTTGCCAAACGGACCAAGATTGTAAATGCTGGAACAAGTCGAGACTGTCCGCTCTCCCACATCCAATTTATCCCCAGGTTGTGTTAAGATGATGGTCTGAATCGCTTCCTTCTCTTCCCCGTCACTCTAGGATGATGTGAGCTGTGTAGTCTTTGATGTGAACTGGAGGCAACGTGGAAAAATGTATACACAGCAGCTGCGTGAGCGATGGGACTCGCTGCAGTAACATCCCATGCTGATTCAGACAGCAGAAGCCTCCCTGTGACTTCGAGAATCACAGACACTGTTCCTGAATAATGGGGAGACATTCACTCTTTCCTCGCAGTTCTGCATGTTCTAGCTCTCTCAGGTGGCACTATTTGGACAATGGTTCCCTAAAGATGATTTCATGTGCATGCACGATCTCCCTTTTCTACACCTTTCCAGAATTCCCATACTTCCCACTTCCGCCAGATGCTTACCCCGCTCCACAAACTCTTGTTTGATAGGGAGCTGAAGACCACGTTCAAGCTGCTGTCCACCAACACTGCGTGACAATGGAAAATGAGTTAGTCCAGTTCTCAATGAAGACCGCCCTGTTCCGGGAAAGCAGTTAGCACAGCCTCCTGGGAGAAGCGAGTCAGAACGGAAAGGAGCTGTTAATAAGACTCTGTGGTTCTTTCACTCTGAAACAGCAGAAATAGCCTTAGTTAACCAACAAACTCACCTGATTTCTGGTTACCACGTCTGGCGCCGTTCTGGATCGTTTATCTCGGGTGTGATATTGCCTCAGACAGGTGACATACGTGCGAGAGCTCTCGGGTTCACATTGCGGATGAGCCTTGCAATTTTGCACACTACTCCATTTTTGACTGTGAAGATATGATTTCGATGAGATCGGTTTCAGATAAAGATTCCGAAGCTTGAAAACGTACACAAGCAAGTTCAAGAACTGCTTCTTCTCGGCCATTGCTGCTCTGAGAAATGGATTGTCTAACTTGAAAGAATGTTATCTTGCCAATGTGGATTTTGCTGAGCGCACGTCCGATACGGAGTAACCTGAATTCCTAAGTCTGGTCAAATTTTGCTTTCCTCACGCAGTGATCTGCATGTCCTTGATTAATATGATCCGCCTTTACCAATCGCAAACAACGCTTTCCACTGTACTTAGGTACATGTGACAATCAATCAATCAAAACACAGTCATTTCCTCATTGCGTGGAGCTAGCAGAGCGAAGGTGGGCTGCATGGCATCAGTCTGCAGTGTGACACATTTTGTGATTCTGATTGCATTTGTAATTAAAACAGCAGAATTGGGGAAGTTACAGAGTGGTTATATTGACACAGCTGGGACACATCTGTGCCACAGTGTATCACACAATAACAGTGAAGATCTTTTGACGTCATCCTCGAAGGTACATGCTCCAAAAACCTGAAGACTGCGTGAAACTGCTGTGGTCAGCGATAACAGAGCGGCCCAGAGGGATCGTGGTGAGCGCATAATCCAGAAATTAATGAATGAAAAGCATCCTCTGCTCAATGACAATTCCAGCTCTCAGTGTATGCACTGCAACTGCAAGAGTTTCACTATAACAGTGCTCCGTTCTTCACATTGCATATTGATGAGCCTTCTGCGTCAGTACACTCAATGGTATCTGAAATAGATACACCTGCCACATTTATACATTTGAGGAAACCCACGTTTGAAGGTATGGAAGATTTGTTTTGCTGTTCTCTGTCGGTCTGTTATGACCTGATTCGCAAAGTCATTTGCCTGAGCTGGGAATACACTAGCGAAGATGAGAAAAGTCAGTTGTAGCATGTACCATGCACATGACGCCTTGCAGTTATTCCCCAGGCTGTGTCACACAGCAGGGTCCTCCGGTGAAATGAACAGCCGTGAATGACATGTGGTTCAGTCTGTTGGAGACAGCATTTCGACACAGATACAGTTTCCTATTATTAGAACAAGCAGCACTGATGATGAATAACCTCAGAGAGAAGAAAGCGATAGAGATTTACCGTGGGCTCGATGGGGTGAACGGCTTCTGTCAGCACGTGAATGATGTCACACGTTTCTGCCGTCCCTCTCCCTGTCTCTGTGACAGAGTGGCTGAGGGAGAAATAATGGCTCGTTTTTAATCCTCCCGTCCTCTTTGGACTGCCTGCAGCCCCGCAGCTCCTGGCTGTGAGGGTGGTTCTCAGTGAGTGAGGGTTTCATTCGGAGTCACTTCATCTAGGACAGTTGGGACTCAGATGTTAACTGATGCCCGATTGCAGCAAAGAAACCGACGCCTCTGAAACAAAAGCCTTTCTGCTGGAATGTTCTGCGAAGATTGATTCTGAACATCAAATGGGCAGCACAAAAATGCACTTATTTGAATTTTACTGAGGGAAGAGAGTTCACAGCGCATTTCTCTCTTTCCCACCAGCTCAGCACGATTCTCTCTCTCTCAAATAAATGATATTTGGAGGAAGTTCGCAATCAAAGTTGTTAAGTTCCAGCGGCGCTGTTGCACCTGGCTGTGCCCGTGAGAGGAAGCTTCAGAGCATATCCGCACTTACATCCCGTCATAATGCCTGCAAGTGGAGGGAAATGGCTGAAGACTCTGCCAATAGAGACAGCTCAGTCCCCGGGGATGGGATAAACAGCACCATCCCGCGTGGGGACATTCTGCAGATTAGACACAGTGTACTTTATCATTCAGATCATACCAGAGTGAGAACGCTCGAGAAGGCCAATCGGTCACTCGTACCTGTGCCAACTCGGAAGTTGCAAAAGATTAGTGAAAGTGGAAAGTGGATTTATTCACGTTTCAAGTGTTTCCATGAAGCAGGAAGCAGAAGAAGATACACAGTGAAGCGATTGAGATCTGACTACAGAAGCAGCAAACAAGTTGTACAGTGCAGAGGAGAGCTTTGAAGTACTGAATTCTGGTTGATGGGACGATCATGCTTTTACTCGGCCACGCTGCTACAGAAGAAACTATGTCAGTGTCTCTCAACATTGTGATGTCAACAGGCAAATGTCGCCGTTATACTGCAGGGAATTCCTTTTTCCAATGTGATGGCAGTCCATATGTAAAGGTGTCGCTTATATATCGAATCCTTTCACATAAATAATTCCACTGCACCTCAGTGCGTTGTATTGTCTCCTTTCCACTTTACCTGTCATTGTGCTTATACTGAAGTTGATTTTCTCCTTCTGCATGTCTTTTACAGTCTGGGTGATGTGATGCAGTTGTACTGACCCATCTTCTGACAGAATTTTCCACTTCACTTCAGCCCACCCACCCTAACTTCGCTATCTGATACCAGTCCCGTTGTTTAGATGTTAATCGCTCGTCTCAGATGCAGCCTGCCCTCACCCAAAATAAATGGAAAACTCAGTCACACTGTGATCACTGCAATCGAGGGATATCTGCACTCTCCGGTCATTGATAATTCCAAGGATAAAGTTAGGGCAGCAGATGCTGGAGATCAGAGTTGGTAGTGTGATGTTGGAAAGGCACAGCAGATCAGGTAACATCCGACCAGCAGGAGAATTCAGGTTTCAGGCTTAAGCCCTTCAGCAGGAATAAGGCTTGTGAGTCGGGACTGAGAAATAAATGGAAGTGGTGTGGGGTTAAGGGGAAATAGCTGGAAAGCAATAGATGGATGAATCGGAGGGAGAAGATAATAGGTTAGAAATGGCAGTGTTGGAATGGGTTGAGAGGGCGGTGCCGAGTTGAAGGCTTGTGCTTTTGGGAGGGGAAATGAAGTAACTGTCCAAATTCACATTTATCCCGCGTGGTGTTAGAGTCCCAAGGTGGAATGTGTAGTGTTCCTCCTACAGGCGGTGTGTGGTAACGGTTGGCAGTGGAGGACATCCAGGACCTGTATGTCTTTGATGGGGTAGGAGGGGGAGTTGAAGTGTTCAGCCACGGGACGGTGAAGTTGGTGGGTGCGGGTGTCCCAGAGATGTTCTCTGAAATGATCTGCAAGAAGTTTTCCTGTCTCCCTGATGTCGAGGAGACCACACTGGGTGCAACGGATTCAGTAGATGACATTGGTCGCTGTAAAGGTGAATTTCTAATGGATGTGGAATGATCCCTTCGGGCCTTGGCTGAGGTGAGGGGAGTGGTGTGGGTGCTAGTTTCACCCTTCCTTTGGTGGCAGTGAAAGGTGCCAGGAGAGGGTTGTGGGCTGGTGGGGGGATGTGTGGACCTGAAGAGGGGGTCATTGAGGGAATGGTCTTTACGGAATGTTGGAAGGGCTGGGTAGCGAAACATATCTCTGTTGGTGGTGTCTGTTTGGAGGTGGCATCAGCGACAGAATATGATGCGTTTATGCGGAGTTTGATGGGGTGTAAAGTGAGCACCAGGTCGTTCTGTCCTTGTTGCGTTGAGAGGGGTGGCTTCAAGGGTGGTGGTGTGTGAAATGGAGGTGATGAACTTGAGTGCGCTGTCAACCACGTGGGAAGGCAATTTGTGATCGTGGAAGAAGGAGACCAACTGGCTCTTTCTGAGGTGTAATTGGTCATCCTGGGAAGAGATGTGCTGGAGGAGGAGGAATTGGGAATAAAGAATGGTCTTCTTACACGAGATAGGGTTGGAGGAGATGTAGTCTAGATACATGTGGGAGTCGGTGGGCTTGTAGTATATGTCTGTAATTAGTCAGTCGCCAGAGTCGGTGATGGAGAGGTCCAGGAAGTTGAGGGAATTTGCCAAGCTGATCCAATAAATTTGAGGTCGGAGTGGAAGGTGTTGGTAAAGTTGGTTAGCAATTCAACCTGCTCGTTGAAGCACCAAGTGGCACCAAACATTCATCAATGTAGAGGAGGTACAGATGGAGGATGGTGTCTGTGTAACTGCGAAAGATGGACGGTTCCGCGTATCTGACAAACAGACAGGCATAGCTCGGTCCGATGCGGGTGCCCGTGGCTACCAGTTTCGATGGAAGAAGTGGGAGAATTGGAAAGAGAAGTTGTTGATTGTGAGGACCAGTTCAGGTAGGTGGATGAGGATGTCAGTGGAAAGGGAATGGTTGGGATGCTGTGAGATTATGAAATGGAAGGCTTGCTGACTTCTGTCATGGCAGATGGATTTGTACAGGGACTGCATGTCCATGGTGAAGATGACGCGTTGAGGGCCAGGGAAACGAAATTCTTGGAGGAGGTGAAATCCATTGGGGTGTCACGAATGTAAGTAGGCATTTCCTGAAATGGGGAAAGAGGATTGTGTCAACGTAGGAGTAAATGATTCGGATGCGAGAGGCTCAGGATGAGACAATAGGTCGACTGGGGCAGTCAGGTTTGTCAATCTTAGGAACGAGGTAGAATTGGGGAGTGCGCAGTTCACAGACAATGAGGTTGAAGTTTGTGGATGGGAGATGCCCAGAGGTGATGAGATTGTGAATGGTCTGCGAGATGATGGTTTGTTGAGGGGAGGAGAGGTTGTGATCGGGTTCAGTAGGAGGAGGTGCCTGTGAGTTGGCACCTGGCTTCAGCTTTGTTCCTCTGCCCGACTCACAAGCCTAATTCCTGATGAATGGCTTATGCCGAAATCGTCCATTCTCCTGCTCCTCAGATGTTGCCTGACCTGCTGTGCTTTTCCAGTACAATATTCTCCACTCATTCATTATTACTGTCTCATTTCACACTACCAGGTCCACGCTCTCTGTTTGATTCTAATGAGCACTGTTCTCATGGACTGCGACAAAATCTGCCAATCTGAAACAAAAACAGAAATTGCTGTAAAATCACAGGTATGCTGGCAGCATCTGTGCACATGAATCACAGTTAACGTTTCACATCCATTGGGTCCGTCTCTCCACAGATGCTGTCAGACGTCCTGAAATATTCCAGCAACATCTGTTTTTGTTTGATTTTCAACATCAGCAATTTTTTCATTTTTGTTTTCTTATTTTCTGCAAATATGATTTGGCTAAAGATTACGTTCGATGTTTTAAATATGACTGTGATGGAACGGCCAGATTCCACCAGCCGGCTACTTTTATTTGGTTCACGTGACCAATGCCCTTCCACTGGGTCACCGCGCCCTACAGCTGCACTGCATATAAATTGACAAAATTGTGGCATTCTCTCGGATTGCCAATCAGGAGGGAGATTGATTGAAATTATTGAAAACTTTAGATAAACCGATAAAACACGGGATATAAAACGGGAAACTGAAAGGGAAAGGGAGAACAGCGAATGATAGTTTTTTGACAAAACTGAAATATAATTGCTCAAGATTCAGAAAGTGCTTTCATCCAGAAACATACCATAATATGGAATGGAATGTTTGGGGCAACCAATGCAAGCAGATAGCAAAATCTTAGTTTTAAAGTCTTGCTGCAACTGTTTTGGTTTTGATGAACGCACACATGGGATTCAGTGCTGTTATGATCTCCTAAAATGGGAAAGGAAATCCTTGCCTTCGAGGATACGTGGGGAATGTTGACTGATTCATCCCAGTAATGGCAGGACTGTCCTCTGGAAGCGTATGGGTTAAATCTTTCAATGTTCCATGGAGTTTCAAATGAGTGGTGAAGGGAATGTCTCCATTCACAAATTAATCATTCAGTAGAATTCAATACAGAGACCCATGAAATGATGAACAAATTGAACAAGAACACGGACATACGACACACAATAGCTACGACCATTACTATGTGAAAACTGTTGATTTCAGATCCACAGTGACCTTTGGTGATGGCATTTACTGTCCAGAACCAGTCTGCACTGGAATGACTGGAGACACACTATGAAGTATTCGAACTTCAGTCGCCTTTAGAAATAGATGGGACTGACTCAGGTCACGGGGATTTGGAGATGTTGGCCTTTCAAACCTTTCAGGCATTCCGTGGAAGAATAAAGGAAGTGATAGAAACTTTTTGTCTCCATGGAGACGATGTTCATGAACTGGATAGATAGTAATTTACCTTATTGGAGTTTATAAATCGAGGCGTCATATTTAAAAAGCAATGAGTTCATCGTGTAACTGTAAAATCTTTTTGTCACACTCCGTGGGAACATTGTGTTTAATCCTTGTCCTCATTCTCCACCAAAAACATGTAAAGAAGTTAGAAAGGGCACAGACGCTGTTTCCTGGATAACAAGATATTCGAAAGCCAAGTGACGTTGTTTACTGAGACATAAAAATATCAGAAAGGATACAAAAGGGATGATAGAAAGAATGAAGTAGTTTATTCACGAGATTTGGAAATACTGGATGCACAAACACGCAAGTTTAATGGAAACAAATGAGATTTTCACGTAACGTGAGGTTTGAATGAGTAAATCGGGGAAAGTCCCTCTTTTGAGTGAATCAAGAACTTTCGTTAGAGCTTCAAAACCATTAGTGAATGATTAAGAAAAGTTTGGATGAGAGTTTCTTCCACTCAATAGAGTTATTTAAATCGTGAACGACTTTACAGAAATAAAACGTAGAAGCTGATTTCAGAGTGTTTTAAAAGATACACGAACAAACGTACAAGGAGAGAATTTACCATTGAGTGAAAGTCAGTATAGTTGCGTAACAATTTCGAATTTGTTGACTTCAGACACAAAGATATTTCATGAACATGTACAACTGAATAAGACTGAGTATAACAAGTTCATGGATTGGTAAACTGTGGCGTATTATTCAAGGTGAAACTCTGTAAATGGAGCTGATGTCCTAAAATAACTGCAGACAGAAATTATATCCTAATGAGCAGGAATTGAATCATCACTTGGAGAGGCAACACCCACTTTAAAGATTTGACCACATTCACATGATGTTATGTATATTTCGTACATTCTTAACTCCACCCAAGAAATCCACCAAGAAGACTCTGTCCTTTTGTATTGTTAACCCCAGGTACTGCTCTGCAGCACGCCATTGAAGATAAAATATGCTCAGACCAAAATTCAATTCAATACAATATTCAAACGGTCCTATGTGATTTCATTTTTTTATTACTGCAACAACCTTTGTGACTTTGCAACAAACTGTGAGAACATGAAACCAGTTCAACATCTATTTTCCCGGAATTTAATGCAGTACACATGGGCAACGTTATCCATCTGCTGAAAAATCACCTTCGGCTCTCTCTCCACATATGTCTCTTCACGTTTTAGATACTTGCAGTAAGTTTGTTGATCAAGGAGTCATTATCCAGAAAAGGTTGTTTCTCAATCCACAAACACGGTTATTTTCCCATAAACTTGGCTTTGCTCAATATCACCTTCTGTCCGTATCCCTCAACCCGACGATAAATTGAAGTTGCTCCATGTGAGGATCAAAATTAAAACTTCGGCACAGCACACCCCACTATACTGAAACAGAGATACCGTGCACCTTCAGCACAGGAGCAACAGAGGTAATGCTTACCTCCACATTCCTGGTTTTACCTTAACATTTGGGAAACCGAGTTTCTCTGATTCCATGGCTAGTAACGGGGATTATATGATCTTCTTCACCAGTGGTTCTGTCCCCGAGTGAAGAAAGTGGTGAGGTACTCATTGTAAAGATCGATAGATTGATGAAATGTACAATTTCATCTTTCGCCTTCACTAACCCATGAGCTTTTTATTTGTTTTGCATCTGTAGAAATCTTAAAATCTTCATCTTGAACAGACTCAATGACAGATCTCCTTTGTGTCTCTGGCATCAAATTTCAAAATATAAACCCGCTCTGAATTCTTCCACCGCAGTCCGTTGTTTGGGAAGTGTTCCTGTTGTGGGATATGCACATCCCCGTGTGTCACCTGCTGCTCCCAGCATGCGCTCTGGCACTGCACTCATTTTCCTTCTGACACTTGCGCACTGTGTTGCTGTGATCATACGGTGACTTGGTGTCGCACAGTGCAGGAAAATGATACAGATCAAGGTTTTTGCATTGTTGCCTTCAATTGTCAGTTTAGCCTTATTTTGGATTTTGAAATTGTCTGTTCTGTACACAAGTGCGTGTCAAAAACATCTGAGTGGAAGTTAGGTGTTCCGAATAATGACATTGAGCACTATGCACTCTCCTCCAGTCTGGAAAACAATTCCTCACAGGCAATTTAATAGACAATAGACAGCAGGTGCAGGAGTAGGCCATTCTGCCCTTCGAGCCAGCACCACCATTCATTATGATCATGGCTGAACATCCTCAATCTGTATCCTGTTCCTGCCTTATCCCCATAACCCTTGATTCCACTATCCTTAAGAGCTCTCTCCAACTCTTTATTGAAAGAAAACCTCTTGCTGTCTCGGGTTCTTCATTCCGTTGACTTCAAATCTTCACAGAATTCAACAGACCTTGTTATATATTCATTTCCACATATTTGTTCAGATCACTGTGTGCATAGCGTGACAGTGGGAGTGCACTTGCCCCACAACCCAGGGGCCAGACCATCGTCTTTGAACCGTACTGTGTTATTTATCATTTCACCAACACCAGCGAGAAATATCTGCTGCTCTGCCTAATTTACGCAATTCAATTGTTCATAAGGTCATAGCTTTCGTCACTGCAATGACGAGGTGTCTGAGAGGTTAAGGCGATGGACTGCTAATCCATTGTGCTCTGCACACGTGGGTTCGAATCCCACTCTCGTCGCTGCCATCAACGGCTGTCAGTTGTGTTGCTTTCAGTTGATCGCAGCTGTCCAACTGAAACTCCGATGTCCAGTTTGTATGCATTGACGCTATGACAACATCTCAAAGAATAGTTTGAGCCTGTTGAATAAAAACTCGATTTACTTTTTCAAGTCAAGTTGCTGTGAACGTTTTTTTCGGATGAAAGACATCCAGGAAAATCAAATACCGCGAGCTGCGAAGTGCATGTTTATGCAAAGGAATTCTTAATGAACGTTTTGTCAGATGAAATCTGGAGGAGGTTGAGAAGAAGTAATTCATCCTGGTGAGAAGAGCACAGTGAGACAGCACAAAATAATGGAGATATTTCAAAGGGGCAGGGCGTGGGTGTAGGGGCACTGAGAACTGGCTGTAAATGCGCAGTGGAGAATTGCCGATGTGGTTCCGTGCATGGGCACAGAGAGACTTGCACATTGGTCTCGCCCTCGCCCCTTGCTCTCGCCGTTGATGAATGCTGGACATAAGGCACAGATAAACACAAGATGTGGGAAGCAAACTCCCTCTCGTTGTGCACACACTGGATGCATCACATTGAACTATGAACAACTGGAGAAATCAGCATGTTACCTTTCGGGAGTGAAACTAAACTGTGGATCAATAACCGCAGATTCATGCAACATAAACATGAAAAATGATTTAAAATGTAGTGTGTAGGTTTGATCGCTGAGGTGTACGTTTGATATCCAGACGTTCCATTACTTGGCAAGGTAACATCATCAGCAGTAGTGACCTCCAAGTGAAGTGAAGCTGTTGTCCCCTGCTTTCTATTTTTATCTTTCTCCTCTGTGGGGTTCCTGGGGTTTGTGGTGATGTCAGTTCCTGTTCATTTTCTGAGGGCTTGATAGATGGCATCTAGATCTATGTGTTTGTTTATGGCATTGTGGTTGGAGTGTTGGGCCTCTAGGAATTCTCTGGCGTGTCTTTGCTTAGCCTGTCCCAGGATAGATGTGTTGTCCCAGTCGAAATGGTGGTATTTTTAGTCCATGTGTAGGGCTACGAGAGAGAGAAGGTCGTGTCATTTTATGGCTAGCTGGTGTTCGTATATCCTGGTGGCTAACTTTCTTCCTGTTGTCTTACGTCGTGTTTGTGGCAGTCCGTGCATGGAATTTTGTGTATGACATTGGTTTTACCCATGGGTTGTCCTGGGTCTTTTAGGTTTGCTAGTTTTTGTTTGAGAGTGTTGGTGGGTTTGTGTGCTACTGGGATTCCGAGGGGTCTTAGTCGTCTGGCTGTCATTTCTGAAACTTCTTTGATGTATGGTAAGGTGGTTAGGGTTTCTGGCTGTGTTTGGTCTGCTTGTCGTGGTTTGTTCTTGAGGAATCTGCGCACTGTATTTTTTGAGGAACTGTTCTTCTCGAATACGTTGTATAGGTGGTTCTCCTCTGTTTTCCGAAGTTTGTCTGTGCTGCAGTGTGTGGTGGCTCGTTGGAATAGTGTTCTGATATAGCTTTGTTTGTGTGTGTTGGGATGGTTGCTGGTGTAGTTAAGTATTTGGTCAGTGTTTGTCGGTTTTCTGTATACGCAGGTTTGTCGTTCTCCGTTGTCCTTTCTTTCTACGGTGACGTTCAGGAATGCGAGTTTGTTGTCGGTTTCTTCCTCCTTGGTGAACCTTATGCCTGTGAGGGTGTTGTTGATTATGTTAAATGTCTTTACTATCTTGTTTCGTTTTGTGATGACAAAGGTGTCATCCACGTAGCGGACCCACATTTTTGGTTTGATTGTTGGTCGGGCTGTTTGTTCGAGTCTTTGCGTTACCGCTTCTGCCATGAGGCCTGATAGTGGAGATACCATGGGTGTACCGTTGGTTTGTTTGTAGACGATGTTGTTGAACGTGAAGTGGGTGGTGAGGCACAAGTCCACTAGCTTCACGATGTTTTCCTTGGTAATGTGATTGATGGTGGTTGATGTGTGTTTGATGGTCTCTTCTAAAAGTGTGGTTAGTGTTTCCTTTGCAAGGTCGATGTTGGTGAAGGTGAACAGTGCTGTTATGTCGAATGAGATCATTGCTTCCTCTTCCTCCACCTTGGTGTTTTTAGGAATTCTTGGGTGGAGTGGATGGAGTGCTGTGACTCTTCTATGAGGTATTTCAGACTTGCGTGTAGTTCTTTGGCCAGTCTGTAAGTTGGTGCTCCGGGTAATGAGACTATGTGTCTGAGCGGGGCTCCTGGTTTATGGATTTTTGGTAGTCCGATTGGACTTATGCAACACATTGATCCTGGGACAGTCTAAGCAAAGACATGCCAGAGAATTCCGAAAGGCATGGCACTCCAACCACAATGCCATAAACAAACACATAGATCTAAATGCCATCTATCAACCCCGCAGAAACGAACAGGAAATGACATCACCACAAACCCAAGGAACCCCATCCAGGAGAAAGATATAAATAGAAAGCAAGACACAACAGCTTCACTTGGAGCTCGCCACTGATGATGTTACCTCGCCAGGTAATGAAACGTCTGGATATCAAACCGACAGCTCAGCGAGCATACCGACACCATAATCCTCAAACTGAGCTACAAACCTTCACAAACCTTGCGATTTAAAGTGTCTTTATGCGCATATCATTCATAGACTTTTCGTTATAAGACCCGTCTGGTTGAAAGAAGAAGACACCACATTTCAAGATGGATGACAACGTTACCAATTTTGTTAAGAAACTGGGATCTATTTGATCATTTTACACAGTGAACAAGTTCATTTTAAATAATGCAAACCACATTCTCTCATCTGGAATAAAAGTGTGATTTCAATATAAACATTGTCCTTGTTAACTCGCAGTTACTCTACATGAAAAATAGGATGTAATGTTTATTAAGCATACATCAATTAGCACCATTATCTTACTTCGGATTGACTGCAGTATGCACATGCTAAATAAGGTTTAAGAAAGAATGACTTTTGTAAATAATGATTCGGTGGTGACTAAAAATAATATTAGGTTCTCATGATGCGGGTATTCCACCAATGGCTCCAGTTGTATAAATGTTCAGTGGGCAGTATTTCTCTGATGGTATAGATATATTTGAGGTGCCAGGGATGGGAGCTCCCACTTTATCTGGAGCAGCGTCTTTTGACGAGGACCAGGGAGCATTGTGACATCAGGCTGGGAGTTCCAACCACACATGGAGCATCTTCTATTGACATGGAGCAGTAGGGAGCATTGGGACATCCGAATGCAAGATCTAACCTCATTTGGAGCAGCTTCAGTTGGCATGGAGAAGGAAGCTTTGCAAGATCCATCTGGGAGCTCCACTCTCACCTGGATCAGCTTTTAATGACATGTAACAGCAGGGAGCATTGGGACATCAGAGTGATAGATCCAACCTCAACTGGACTGCTTCTACTGACAGGGAGGAGGGAACATTGGGACATCAGACTGGGAGCTCCAACCTCACAAAGACCAGCGTGTAATGACATGTAGCCGCTGGGCGCATTGGGACATCAGAGTGGTAGGTCTAACCTGAACTACACTACTTCTACTGACATGGAGCAGGGAGCATTGGGACATCAGACTGGGAGCTCCAACTTCAAGTAGAGCCGCTTCTATTGACATGGAGCAGCAAGGAGCATTGGAACGTCAGGTTGGGAGCTCCAACATCACCTGGAACAGCTTGTATTTACATGGAAGAGGAGGGAGGATTGGGACATTAGGCTTCGGGAAAAGATATTCAACTGTTTTAATCTAAAGTAAAATATGTTTCAACACCTCAGATGTTAATTGATTTATGAGGAATCTTTCCCGGAAAAATAATTAATTATTTAGATTGTAAAGACAACTCCTGCAAATATTCAACTCAGGAAAACGCATTGGTACAGAGAGAAAAAGGAGTGATGTTTCATGTCTTTGTCTTTTCTTTTCTGGAAGACTCTGGACTGGATTACATCACCGGAAGGACGTTTTCACTCATTTCCTGCAAGTACGGACAGGTCATTAACGTAATCTTAAACTGAAAATTAATGGGAATATGCGATGTTATGATTAGGCTGGAGTTTACCTCAAATTATGGTGAAAACGTAGCAAACTCAGTTGCAATTCCCTTGATCAGCAGTGACCTCATTGATTGGCTGATCAGATTGTGAATGGTCGTTTTTTTGAGGACAATTTGAAGTAAATCAATGATGGTGATTATCTTGGTTCTTTGTTCACCTTGTGACTGTTACTGCTGTTGCTCATGTCCTTGTTAACACCACAGCTCTGCAGGGTGTAAAATCTGAGCTGTGCATTCGGCCAGTGGTACAACCATTCGTATAGCTGGCTACGGATCAGGCGGTTGTAAGTTCAGCTTTTACTTTGCGCAAGCGCATTGTGGAGATTCATCACACATCCGACCTAATCATTTCTGTTCTGCTGAGGTGGGTAATATTTGAAATATTCATCTCCACGAATGAAAATTCTTTCACTGTCTTCGACCAGTTAAACATTACCAAAAGCTATCAGAGTAAAAATCACACAGCACCAGATTGTATTGAACAGACGTATTTGGAAGCACCAGTGTTCCATGCACTGCTTCTTCAACAGGTGTTTGACAACTGTTGGAATCTAAAATGGCTTTGTGTGATTATTAAATGTATCCACCCCAGTCCAACACCAACAACTCCATGTCATGGATACCGTCGACACCACGAACGGTCGGTTAAAGTCCAGATGATCTTCCAAAAGATTGCGCATATTGACACAAACACCAAGTTTCTGCAGTAAAACACCCACCTGATGAAGGAGCGGCTCTCCGAAAGCTAGTGCTTCCAAATAAACCTGCTGGACTCTGCCCTGATATTGTGAATTTTTTAACTTTGTCTACTCAACTCAAACACTGGCACTTCCATATCATAGACACCATCAGTCATGTCCCACCGTTGTCAGAGAAGGCAATCCTGGAATAGCCCAATACATTGCACATGGGTACGTTTCGTTTTCAGAAACCAACGCACACAATCGCTGCAGCTCCTGTGTATGAAAAGACAGAAAAGAAATAGCTGAGACTCAGTTTTGACAATATTTTGAAACTCTTTGGGAAGTGGAATCAGAGGAGAATGAAGGATTAACTGTCCGACTGTGCAGAGAGAGGGAAGGCACTTTTCCCTTATTTGAAGAGCTCGGGTATTGACTGATCTAACAAGAAGTCCTGATTTTCTGAACGGTAATGAAACCCAGGCCACTCAGTTAAAGCGCTGAATACGAACCACTAGACCACCAGGGATGAGGGCAGAAGCAGTTGCACCGTTTCATCATAACACAGTTTTTGGCAATACGTCACTGCAGATATGTTTACCCTCAAAAATTATTGAATTATGGAGTGTTTCCAGCACAGAACTGGGTCCCTTCATCTCGTTTCCCAGCACTTGGTCTGTAACCTTGTAAACCCTGACGTTTCACCCGAATGCTAATTTCTCTGGAAAGTTTTAATCTCGTAAAACACAATAAATGGGATTAAAGTTTGAGATGGGAACTGAACCCCATTATTACCCATAGACTGAAGCACGCAGACACATTTCCCCAAGTGTGACACAGGCCTCGGGAGAAAACAAGCAGAAAGTAAGATTTCACCGACTTGTCTGATGTTGTCCCATTTCAGAGTTAAACACCAATGTCTGGTTACAGCAAAGATAGGAAGCATTCAGCCTCTCCCGTCCCAGTGTTCCTTGCCCATTGTTTCCCCATAACTCTGTAGTTTATACTGCCTCACCTCGTTCTTTCTGCCAAACTTGATCACTGCTCACGCCCGCTATTTCCTGTCCTGACGAAGGTTTGCCTCAAGTTCTTGGAATGAAAAACAGGAATGGCCTATTTCAAGCACTTTTCTAGTTCACAAGGCCAATGTTATCACCACTGAGCAAGCACAGTGCCAGCTCAGAGAGAAGGTTTCATCCTTTAGAAACTGAAATGCAAAGATGATTGGATATCCTCAGTATTGTAAACCAACCAACAAGACCGGAATAGGGCCGAGGGAACCCCGCACAGGAGGATGGGAGAATAGAATGGCGAATCTCATGGTGTCCAGGGTGATGTTAACAGAAATATTCCCTGTTAGTATAGTGATGAGGATTCAGTGATTTCACTGTCATGGCTTGTTAAAGGTTAACGTTTACAGTTATCAACATGAAATACTGCCTGATATTTCGAAGCAGAATGATGTGCAGCAGACAGAAACGTTTCCCTGCATGACCTAATAAGAGAGCTCAGAAGAGCCAGGAGCAGACATGAGAGCCAGGAGGAAACATTAGATGTTGTTGGCGGATAGGGTCAGGGTTAATCCTAAGGCTTTCCACAGGTATGTCATGAATAAAAGAATGACGAGAGTTAAAGTAGGGCCAATCAATAATAATAGTGGGAAGTTGTGTGTGGAGTCAGAGGAGACATGGGAAACACTAAATAAATATTTTTCGACAGTGTTCATTATATAAAATGAAAATGTTGGCGAGGAAGATACCGAGATACTTACATCTCGACTCGAAGAGATTGAGGTTCACAAGGAAGTGGTATTAAAAATACTGTAGAGTGTGAAAATAGACAAGTCCTCTGGGCCAGATGGGATCTATCCTAGAATCCTCTGGGAAGCAAATGAAAAGATTGCCGAGCCTGTGCCATTGATCTAGAAATCATCATATTCTACAGGAATAGTGCCTGAGGACTGGAGGATTGCAAATGTGGTTCCCTTGTTAAAGAAGGGTAGGAGAGACAACCCTGGTAATTACAGACCAGTGAGTCTCACTTCAGTCGTTGGTAAAGCATTGGAAAAGATTATAAGAGATAGGATTTATAATCATCTAGAAAAGAATAATCTGGTCAGGGACAGTCAGCACGGTTTTGTAAAGAGTAGGTCGTGCCTAACGAATCTTATGAGTTTTTTGACAAAGTGACCAAACAGGTGGATGAGAGTAAGCAGGTTGATGTTCTGTATATGGATTTCAGCAAGGTGTTCGATAAGGCTCCCACAGTACGCTATTATACAAAATGCGGAGGAATGGGATTGTGGGAGACATAGCAGTTTGAATCAGTAATTGGCTCTCTCAAAGAAAACAGAGTGTTGTAGTTGATGCAACATATTCATCTTGGTGTCCAGTTAATAGCAGCGTTCCACAAGGTTCGATGTTGGGTCCACTGCTATTCGTCATTTTTATAAATAACCTGGCTTACAAGAGTGTGTTAGTAAATTTGCGGACAACATATGGTCGGTGGAGTTGTGGATAGTGACGAAGGATGTAGTAGGTTGCAGAGAGACATAGATAGGATGCAGAGCTGGGCTGAGAGGTGGCAAATTGAGTTTAATGTGGACAAGTGTGCCGTGATACACTTTGGACGGAGTAATCGGAATGTAAAGTACTGGGCTAATGGTAAGATTCTTGGGAGTGCAGATGAGCAGAGAGATCTCGGTGTCCATGTACACAGATCCCTGAAAGTTGCCACCCAGATTGACAGGGTTGTCAAGAAGGAAAACAGTGTTTTGGCCTTTATTAATAGAGGAATTGAGTTCTGGAATCAGAAGGTTATGCTGCAACTGTACAAAGATCTGGTACGGCCACATTTGAAGTATTATCAACAGCTCTGGTCACCGCATTATAAGAAGAATGTTGACGCTTTGGAAAGGGTGCAGAGGGGAATTTCTAGCATGTTGCCTGGTATGGAACGAATGCATTACGAGGAAAGACTGAGGGCCTTGAGGCTGTCCTCGTTGGAGAGAAGACTGAGAGTTGACTTAATAGAGACATACAAGATAATCAGAGTTTTAGATAGGGTGGATAGGGAGAGTATTTTTCCAAGTATGGGGATGGCAAACACGAGGGTCACAACTTTAAAGTGAGGGGAGAAAGGTATAAGACAGGTGTCAGGGGTAGTTTCTTTACTCAGAGAGTAATTAGGGCATGGAATGCTTTGCCTGTAACAGTGGTAGATTCGCCAAGATTAAATGCATTTAAGTCGTCATTGGAGAGGCATATGGACGTATATGGAATAGTTTAGATGGGATGGGCTTCAGATTAGTATGACAGGGCGGCGCAACATCGAGGGCCGAAGGATCTGTACTGCGCTGTAGTGTTCTATGTTCTATATGCTACAATTCCACATCAGCAATTTCATCGGCAATTGCCTGACGTTCAATCAGGTAAAAACAATGACTGCAGATGCTGAAAAACAAATACTGGATTAGTGGTGCTGGAAGAGCACAGCAGTTCAGGCAGCATCCAACGAGCAGCGAAATCGACGTTTCGGGCAAAAGCCCTTCATCAGCAATAAAGGCAATGAGCCTGAAGCATGGAGAGATAAGCTAGAGGAGAGTGGGGGTGAGGAGAGAGTAGCATACAGTACAATGGGTGAGTGGGGGAGGAGATGAAGGTGATAGGTCAAGGAGGAGAGGGTGGAGTGGATAGATGGAAAAGAGGATAGGCAGGTCGGACAAGTCAAAGAGACAGTAACTGAGCTGGAAGTTTGAAACTAGGATGAGGTGGGGGAAGGGGAAATGAGGAAACTGGTGAAGTCCACATTGATGCCCTGGGGTTGAAGTGTTTCGAGGTGGAAGATGAGGCGTTCTTCCTCCAGGCGTCTGGTGGTGTGGGAGCGGCGGTGAAGGAGGCCCAGGACCTCCATGTCCTCGGCAGAGTGGGAGGGGGAGTTGAAATGTTGGGCCACGGGGCGGTTTGTTTGATTGGTGCGGGTGTCTCGGAGATGTTCCCTAAAGCGCTCTGCTAGGAGGCGCCCGTTCAATCAGTTTAAAACAAGAACGGAGGGGGCGTCAGGAAAACGGAAGGGGAATAGTGGTTTGTGAGAGTTAACTACATGCCTCGTGGAGCCAGGTTCAATTTAGACACTGAATATCGGTTTTCCTGTTTACCTTGGTATACTGATCACTGCAGATCAATGACCCAATATTGTCTGCCCTTTATGTGTTGTTCTTTGTACATTTCACCTCGGTTCAGTGCTCCGGGGGACCACACTTTTTAACATTTGGCACATTTTACTCAGGTCGGTTTTGCAGCTTCATATTAAGGCCAACAATTTTAGGAACAAATAATCACCATTCAGACCACCAAGTCTGTTCCGCTATTGAATGGTTTCATATCTGATCTGATAACCTTGAACTGCACTTTCTTGTCTTTCGCCATAATGTTTGATGTCTTCGCTGTTTGAATATCTACCGCTCTCAGCCTCATTACACCTAATGACACTTCCTAAACAGCCTTCTGCTACAAGAAAGTCCACTGATCCAGAACTGTCTGAGAGAATAAATGCTTCTGCATCTCTATTTTAATTGTGGGATCCGCATTCTTATACGAAGTTTAAAATCGCACGACACCAGGTCATAGTCCAACAGGTTTAATGGAAGCAATAGCGTTTGGAGAGCTGCTCCTTCATCAGGTGGCTGTGGAGTAAACAGTGGTAAGGTACAGAATTTATAGCGAAAGGTTACAGTGTAATGTCACTGAAATTATACATTGGAAAAATACCTTGATTGCTTGTTAAGTCTTCCATCTGTTGAAATGACTATGTTAGGTTCATTTCTTTCTTATGTAAATCGAAAGACTTTCTTTTAACAGTTACATTCTCAGGTGGACTTTACTAATTAGTGTCAGCACAGATAACATGTTGACAGTGTTAGTCCCTGTGTGCCGCGCCCATGCCATAATGTTTCGACTGACACTCATCTGAAAAAAAACAACACGCTGCAGGCAACGATGCCTTAAAACATGGTACATCGGTAAAGCTGAGCAAAGACTACAACAACGGAATGGGCGCTGCACATCAATCAACAGACAGGTATGCCCCTTCCCTGTTGGAGAGCACTTCAGTGATCCAGGACATTCGACCTCGGATCTTCGGGTGACAATCCTCCAAGGCGGTCTTCGGAACAGGCAGCAGCTAAAAGTGCCCCCACAGAGACTGATAGCGCGCACACACACACACACACACACACACACACACACACACACACACACACACACACACACATATACACACACACACACACACACACATACGTCTGTGGGGTGAATTTGTACTTGCAGATTTACATTGTACTTTGCACAATAACTGCATGAAACCATGTAAGTCTCTGGTAACTCATTTTTATAAATTAGAATCAGTCTAAACATTATGGAACAGACAGCAGCAGAGGGGGGCAGACACCAGTTGTTAAACTTCACCTGAGAATGAAACTTTCAAATAAAAAAAATTGCACTTTACATATGAAAGAAGTGAAGCTCACATTGTCATTCTCACAGATCAGAGACTTAGCAAACAATCAAGTTATTTTTCAATGTACAATTTCAGTTACGACACTATCCGAGTGAATCTCTCCTGCAACTTTCCCAGTGCGATCTCATCCCTGGACAATTCTAGCACTGAGCTGAATGAACATATTTATATTATGTAACAGCATCGGGGGTGGCTCTGCAGCATTTATTGCCTTCCGGTTTGGAGTCACGTGGGCGCCAGACCAGATAAGGACGGTAGTTTCCTTCCCTCAACGACGTCAGTGAAACACATGGGTTTTTCAGACAACGTATTCTTAATTCTAGGCATTTATTGCATTCACATACTATCATCGTCGTGGTGTGGTGAGAATCCATCCCTTCTCCCCAGAATATTACCTGGCTTTGATGTGTTAACAATCCAGCAATAATACCACTAGGCTATCGCAGAAAGCCCTCATGGGGGATCTTTTCCAATAGAGTCTCTTTTCCCCAATGATTCCTTATGCCCTTTTATTGAGCCTCACACTCCAATAATCTCTGGTCCATGTCAGTAAAAGCTACTAAAAGAGAATTGATCTCACAGCCAAGGTATCCAAACGGATCGAATGATTTGAAGGTGCCAATGAAGAGATTGGGGCAACAGTGAGTGCAACGGCACAGACTGGATGGTATCAACGTGCAAGTGTATGTTAGATTGTGTCATGCCTCAGTCAAATGGGACGCGAGATGGAAAAGAGAGTGAGGGAGAGTTCGAGGGAGAGACATCTTCGAGAACTTTTGGGTTTAAATCCTGATACATGAGACGCAGAAATATCAGAGAATAAAATTCGATGGAAAACAGATCATCACCTCGGAGGATATTATCTTGTAAAAACGATTAATTTCTGACCGTGTTACACCAAAAGTAAAACTTTGAGAGAGCTGACCGCCATGATGTGGATTCGAACTGAGGTCGCTGCAATCACAACGCAGAATACGATCTATTAAACGGTTAGAGCATTCGGCAGACCACACTCGTAAACTGCAACCAGTATGGCAGCAGAGGAAATGTCAGGAAGAATGTACAATATCAGGATTTAGCGACAGGCATGTGGGAACGCAGAATGAACCGAATCTTTAACTTTAGGGTCCCCAGAGACTGTGGAAATTCCATGAATGAGAGTACAGGAGAATGGGATTAATGAAACTCTCCAAACTCTTGGCAGAGTGCAGAATATTGTCGAAACGTATGCTTCAATAGCATTATATTTGAACATCGGCTACTTCATGACTTTGCCCACACAAGGCTGGACCAATTGCTGCATGCAATCACACATAATCCGAGTTCCAGACCCGGAATCAGAGAAACTCTGTGAAGCATGGACCAAGATCCAATTGGAAACTGGGATGGATTGACGGGAGAGAGGCGCATGTATTTCCCAGGTTGGGACAGCTCCTGCTCAAAAGCGGGGCGGAAGGGAATACTTGCCCCCATTTATAATATTATGACCATAAACAGTACATGTTGCTGAGACAGCCGAGTGGCGCATCGAAGGCGTGTGGAGACTTTAACTTTGGGGTGGCAAGGTTTGAAATTTCATTTTCCTGTTTGGATCATTGGTTTTGACATTGGCATCTGCTTTTGTTGGCATCAGCTCAGAATCAGCTTCTTGTTCCCAAGAAATTCTGCAACCTGGAGAAGGTGGTGTTGTGTTTATATAATAAACTAGGCATCCTTGGGCACTCACACACGGAACTGGTAATGTTAAAGTTCGAGGAATAAAAACTGGAATGGAAGCCTGACCTCAGGAACAGAGAACATGCCTTTAATTTCCTGCAATCTCATTCATGCAGGTCGCTTATATAGGGGATGCTACCATCTTTACCCAATCCTGCCTACTTGTGCCTCCAGGACCTGAACAAAGTAGGTGACCCTTAATCCCAAAATGAAAACCGCGCGGGAATGCAGGCCATTCAGCTCTTGCAGTTGACACTATCCCTCTGAAGCACATCCTATCAGACCCACACTCCATACCTATTCCATTCCCCTTCATTTCCCTTTGGCTGATCCCAGTAACCTTCACATCTACAGACTGTGGGAGGAAACTCACACAAACAAAGAGAGAATGTGCAAACTGCACACAGTCACACGAGACTGGGATCGAATCCATGTCTCTCGAGCAGCGAGGCAGCAGCGAATCAGGATGAACAACAAATCCTGTCCTGACCAGCGACATCCACACCCTGTGGGTGTATCAGAATGAATAAAAACACATTCACAACATGGACAACGGGACTTACGTCTGCGTGGACATGATTTCAACCAATCGTTTATCCTGGGTAGATACAAGGACACCGATATCACAGAGAAACCAGCGCAATGCGGGATTCAATTACCTGGTGAAGTGGAAACTCATCTACTCAGTCAAACTGGGGACAGAATATTCAACAGTCCCGTGGATGGGAAGGGCTCAATGAGCAGAGGAACCTTCAGATTTACCAGCAAGATCACATATCCCAGAAGGAGATCAATTAAACTGTCAACGCTGCTGTTCATCCCAACCAGCTGCCGGTTTCATAGCGTCAAAGTCATAGACTCACACAGCATGAAAACAGGCCTTTCACTCCTACCAGCTCATTCTGAACATAATGCCAAACTAAACGAGTCGCATCTGATGGCTCTTGTAAATGCTGAGGGTTAATAATGCCCTTATGATATTATTACTGTATTGTTAATATGAATGTCCAGATATCATTCTGTGGACACGGGTTCAAACACTGGCATGGCAGATGCTGGAATTTTATTTAAACAAATACCTAGAGTCTAATGATGATGCTGAATCAGGAGATCTGATTCACTAATTCCTGATAGGGAAGGAAACTGCCATACCTATCTGGTCTGGCTGGTATGTGATTCCAGATCCATAATATCGTGGTTGATTCTGAACTTCCCTCTGTGCAATAAATTATGTACTAGACATGAATGAATAGCTTTTGTTCATCCCACTGATACTTTCCAATTCATTTATCGATCCAAATATCCTGTAAATATTGTAAATGTACATTCATTCATCACTGCCTCAGGAAGTGAATTGCACACATAAACCATCCTCTGTTAAAAAAGCCTCTCATGTCTTATTTTAAATCCCTCTTTTCACTTTAAACATTTGCCCTCTCGTCTTGAAGTCCCCACTCCTTGGAGAAAAGACAGTTACAGTTAACTCCAGCCGAACTCTCAAACATTTATAAATTTCTATCAGGTAGCCTTTCAAACTCCAGTGCTCGAGTGAAAATATTTTCAGCCTATCCAGCCTTTCGTTATAACTCAAACATTCCCCACTCGCCATACGCTGGTATACCTGTTCTAAACCTACTCCAGCTGAATAATTTCCTTGCTATTACTGGGCGACAAGAACTGGACACAGTTTTCCAGAAGAGGCCTCACCCAATGTCCTATTCAACATCAACATAACGTACCAACTCCTACGCTCAAAGGACTGAGCAACGAAGGCAAAATGGCATATTTTTTAACCATTCTGTCTATATATGAAGCAAATTAAAATGAATTACGTACTTGCATTCCTGGCCTCCATGTTCCACAACACGATGCAATGCCCGATCATTAATTGTATAAGCCCTACTAATAGTTGATGTAGCAAAATGCAATACCTTCCATTTATCCAGATTGAACTTCATGTGATATTTTTCAGCCCAAAGACGCAATGGATTAAGATCCTTCTGGAACCTTAGATCACCTTCTTTACAGTCTCCAATCCTGCTCCCCTTTGCAAGCTTATGAACCATGGTTTCTATGAGTTCAATTGTTTTCTCATACAGGTCAACGATTTTTACTTATTTGCCATCATTTAGCTGTTTGCAAATCAGGTTACAATTTGTCATGTAGTTAACCATGAGGAAGAAAGTCAAAGACTGCAGGGAGATTGGAAACAATTGGCAAGAAAATGTGCTGAAAGGAATTCAATCCAGTGAAGTGGGTGATAATGAATTTGAGGACGCACAATGAGAAAAGTGTGAATACTGAGTGATTTAAAGTAATAAAAGAGAAATTGGAGTCGACATTCACGAATGTTTGAATGTGATTGGACAAGGGATTAAGTGGTCTCGAGGGGTTGGAGATATTTTCTGTTCTTGACCGCAGGTGGGAATATAAGAGCAGGGAAATGATGCTCGAACTTTAGCAACGGCCTATTCAAGATCAATAGACAGGGGAATCAAATGGACGGAAGTGCGTACTGCAGATGCTGGAAATCAGAATCAATATTAGAGTGGTGCTGAAGAAGCACAGCAGGTCAGGCAGCATCCGAGTTGCAGAAAAAAATAACGTTTCGGGCAAACGCTCTTCATCAGGAATAAAGCTAGGAGCCTCGAGGGTGGAGTGATAAACGGGAGGACTGGGTCTGGGAAGAATTTAGCTGAGAGTGCAAGAGGTGGATAGAGATGGGGTTAAAGGTGATAGGTCGGAGAAGAGGGTGAAGCGGATAGGTGGAAAGAAAGATAGACAAGTGGGACAGTTCAGTAGGATGGTGCCAAGTTAGAAATTTGTAACTCAGAAAAGGTGACCGTGGGGAGATGAGGAAACTGGTGAAGACCACGTTGATGCCCTGGGGTTGAGGGTCCCGAGGTGAAAGATTTGGCGTCTGGTGGTGAGGGAATGGCGGTGGAGGAGACCCAGGAACTGCATGTCCTTGGGAGAGTCGGGGGACGTGGTAATTGTTGTTTTTGGTCATGGGGCTTTGGAGTTGAATGTTGCGGGTTCCCTGGAAATGTTCTCTGAAGCGCTCTCCGTGAATGTGTCTGTTGGCCCCAATGTAGAGGAGACCGCATGGCGAGCAACAGATGCAATAAATGACATGTGTGGAAGTGCACACGGACAGTTAATGGATGTGGAAGGATCATTGGAGCCTTGGAAGGATGTGAGAGGGAAGATGTGGATGCAGGTTTTGCAATTCCTGTGGTGGCAGGGGAAGGTGCCGTGAGGGGAGGGTGGGTTTTGGAGGGCGTGGTCTTGACTAGGTAGTCGTGGAGGAAAGAGTCTTTGTGAAAACTGAATAGGGGTGGGAAGGGAAATATAAATTTCCCTGTCAGTGCAGGAATTGCAAAACCTGCACCCACAGCTACCTCCTCACCTCTGTCCAAGGCTCTAATGGAGGCTTCCACATCCATCAAAGTTTCTCCTGCACTTCCACACATGCCATATCTTGTATACATTCCGCCCGATGAGGTCTCCTCGAAGTTGTAGAGAGGAGATGTATTCTCACACAACACTTCAGAGAATATCTCCAGGATACCCGCAAGAATCAACCCCAGTGCCCCAAAGCCAAACATTTCAACTCCTCCTCCCACTCTCCCGAGGACATGATGGTCCTCGGCCTCCTGTATCGCCACTGCCTCATGACCCGATGCCTGGAGGAAGAAAGCCTCATCATCTGCCTCGGAACCCTTCAACCCCATGGAATCAATTTGGACTTCACCCGTTGCCTCATTTCCCCTCCCCCTACCTTACCCCAGTTCCCACCCTCCAGCTCAACACCGTCCGCCTGACTTGTCCCACCTGTGCATCTTGATTCCCACCTATCCACTCCACCTCTTTCTCTAACATATCATGTTCACCCCCCGCCTGCATCCACTTACAGCACTCTCAGCTACCTTCTCCCCAGCCCCACCCCCTTCCCATTTATCTCTACATCACGTGTGCTCCCAGTCTCATTCCTGATGAAGGGCTTTTGCCTGAAACGTCCATTTCTCCTGCTCCTCAAATGCTGCCTGACCTGCTGTGCTTCTCCAACACCACCCTAATCTTGAGGGGAGTCAGTTGATTGAGATGGTTTTCGGATATTTTCTATTGTTGACCACAGGCTGTGGATGATAGCAGAACTTTAGCAACCACCAGTTTAGGGAACAGCTGAAGGACTGAGCACAAGTCTGGTCACCGCATAAATCAATGTTTTTCTTCAAATTGTAAGATAAAAGATGGAAGGCTGAAGTATGCAACTTTGCCCATCAAGACCGTTTCACCAATGAGTTTCTCACTGATTCCTTTCCAAGTCAGGGTGCTATGGGCCTTGGAGGGGAACTTGAAAATGGTGGCGCTTCATTGCATCTTCCAGCCTTGTCCTTATAGTCAGTACAGCTGTTGAGCTTTGAAGGTTGTCAAAAATGCCCGAATGACTTACTCCAGTGCATCTTATAGTTGGTGCACTCTGCTGCAATTGTGCCTTAGCCCATAATCTTACATGTTTTGGCATCACAAATTAACATCTCAATTTTTTTTAAGTTTATTATGATTTCCGCCTCTCTGACCCTTTCCACAAATCTACTCAAACTTTTCTGCCTTTTCCCGAAATCTCTTGGCCCCAGTGTTCGATCTCTCCATCAATAAGAAACGCTTCTTTCAGTCTATCCTATCAATATCCCTGAGTATTTAGTACATCTCAGTCATGTCTTCTCCAATCTCCTCTGTTCGGTTACAAACAACCCCAGTCTGTCCAATCTCTCCTCACAACTGAAACTCTTCAGCCCAGACAATATCCCAGTGAATCTCTACTGCAACGTTCCCAGTGCGATCACATCCATGCAGTACTCTGAATTGCAGAACTGCACACAGTAATCCAGCGAGGGCCAAATGAACTTTTTTTCTATTCTGTTACAGTATGAGGGCGTCGCTGGCTCGGCAGTATTGATTGGTATCCTTAATTGCACAGCGGGCATTTGAAACTTAACCATATTGGAGTGAGTCTGGAGTCACATGGAGGCCCGAGCAGGTAAGAATGGCAGTTTCATACCTTAAATGACTTCAGATTTTTTTTTCAACAATTGAACATGGATATGTAGGAGTTATTAGATTCGTAATTCCAGATATTTATTGAATCCCAGTTTTACCACCTAGCATGGTCGGAGTCAAACCCAGGTCCCTGGTGTCTGAATTAACAGTGCAATGTTCAGTGGTAATAGCGCTCGGCCATTGCAGAAAAGCAGTGAAACTGATCTTATCCAAATAAGTCGCTTTTCCCGATACTGTTCTGTGCCATTTTCCTGAGCTTGACCCCCCCCTCCCCGCCCAATAATATCTGGTCCATATCAGTAAAAGCTGCTACATGTGTATTGATCTCACAATAGTGGTAACCAAGTGGATCAAATGGTCTGCAGATCCCGATGGTGGGGTTGGAGCACGTTCACCCAGCAACAGTGACTGCAGCCACACAGACTGATCGGTATCAATGGGAGAGTCTGTATTAGATTCTGCAATGCCTGAGTGAAGTAGGGAATGACTCCGTAAACACATGATGAAAGAGCAGCGCTCTGAAAGCTAGTGCTTCAATTAAACCCATAAGACCATAACCTGGTGTTGGGTGATATTTAACTTTGTACTCCATTGTACAACACTGGCATCTCCAAAGTAATGAAATGCGGTTATGGGATGGAAAGTTCGGTTAGTGATCGTTGGAGGGAAGAAATCTCTGAGAACGGGTGGATTTGAATTCTGACATATGAAACACAGAGATGTGAGCGACCAGAGCTTGAAGGAAAAAAAAAATCACCTTGGAGAAAATCAAAACTTTAAAACAACTGATTCCTTTGCGTTTTACAAAAGACTGGGACACAAAGAGCAATTACAGCCGTGACTCGGATTCGAGCCGAGGTTGCTGCGGCCACAACGCAAAATACAATTCACTATACGATCACGGCAACCTACGGACAAACGCACTAAACTCGCGCAGTAAGTACAGTATCATAAGGAATGTTAGGCAGAGCACCAAATGCACGATGTCAGTGCTCCGCGAACAGGAGCAGATATGTGGGAACTCAGAATGGTCTGACCGTTTAATATCGGTTCCTCCAGTGGCTGTGTTGATTCCATCATTAATGTGTTGAGAGCTGAGATATATAGATTTCTCTAAAACATCAAAGACTACGTGGACAGTGCAGCTTTTGTTACCTCCATATCCACCAATATCATTTATTGTATCCGTTGCTCCCGGTGCAGTCTCCTGTACATTGGGGAGACTGGGCGCCTCCTAGCAGAGTGCTTTAGGGAACATCTCTGGGACACCCGCACCAATCAACCACACAGCCCTGTGGCCCAACATTTCAACTCTCCCTCCCACTCTCCCGAAGACATGGAGGTCCTGGGCCTCCTTCACCGCCGCTCCCTCACCACCAGACACCTGGAGGAAGAACGCCTCATCTTCCGCCTCGGAACACTTCAACCCCAGGGCATCAATGTGGCCTTCAACAGCTTCCTCATTTCCCCTTCCCCACCTCACCCCAGTTCTAAACTTCCAGCTCAGCACTGTCCCCATGACTTGTCCTGACTTGTCCTACCTGCTATCATCTATTCCACCTATCCACTCCACCCTCCCCCCAGACCAATCACCTTCATCCCCTCCCCCATTTAACTATTGTACACTATGCTACTTTCTCCCCACCCCTACCCTCCTCTCACTTATCTCTCCACCCTTCAGGCTCTCTGCCTGAATTCTTGATGATGAGCTTTTGCCCGAAACGTCGATTTTACTGCTCCTCGGATGCTGCCTGAACTGCTGTGCTCATCCAGCACCACTATTCCAGAATCTGGTTTCCAGCATCTGCAGTCATTGTTTTTACCAAATTTTTGTTGAAATATATACTTCAATAGCAATGCATTTTAACATCGGTTACTTCACGTGTTTCCCCACACAAGGCAGTAACCACTGCTGCCACATAGTCCCAGTTCCCAGCCCCAGAATCAGAGGAACTGAGTGGTGCAGTCGCAAATAACCAACTTGATATCAAGATGGGAATGAGGTTGCAGAGATACTCCGTTGCTCAAGTGACTCAACGGTGTTTCTATGATGGTTTAGAGGCGCAAGCAATTCCGAGGTTGGGAGTGCTTCTGGCCAAAGGCGGGGCAGAAGGGAAAATCTGTTCCCGTTTATAATAACATAGCAATCTACAGTGCATCTTGCTGAGACAGCTGAGTGCCACAACTGGAGCATGGGCAGCTGGTTTGAAGTTTAATTTTGCTTCACTATCACCCACTTCCCTGGAATGAATTGCTTTCACCATTTTTATTTCCAATTGTTTAATATCTCCCTGCAGTCTGCGGCTTTCTTCCACATGGTTAATTTCATGACTAACTGTTGTATGATCTGCACACTGCTAAATCACGGCCACTACAAGTAAATAGCAATCATTGATCTATATTAGAAAACAGTGGAACTCACAGCAGGCATGCTTCGTAGGTTTGCAGGCGACGCCAGTATTGTAGACAGTGATGAAGATTATCTAAGTTTCAAAAGGATCTTAATCCAATGAGTCGTTGTACTGAAAAATGTAACATGGAGTTCAATCTGGATAAATGGAAGGTACTGCATTTTGGTACAGCAAAAAGAGTATGGCTTTACATATGTTGGAGAACACGGAAGCTAGGGGTGCAGGTACATAATTCCTTGTAATTTGCATCACATACAGACGGGATGGTTCAAAGGCATTTAACCTACTTCCCTTCATTGCTCAGTCCTTTGTGTATCGTAGTTGGGATGTTATGTTGAAGTTTTGCAGGACATTGATGAGGCCTCTTCTGGAATATTATGTCCAGTTCTGGTCGCCCAGTTGTGGGAATGATATTATTCAGCTGGAATAGGTTCACAAAAGGTATACACGCTTGTTGCCAGTGGAAGGTTTGAGTTATAATGAAAGGCTGGACAGGCTGAGACTATTTTCAGATTCCAGATTTGGGTGCTGGAAAACCATATCAGGTAAGGCAGAATCCGAGGAGCAGGAGAATAATTCTTTTTTCGCGCAAGTGTCGTTCACCAGGCTCTTCCCCGAAACGTTGATTCTCCTGCTCCTCAAATGCTGCCTGATCTGCTGTGCTTTCCAAGCACAACACTCTCGACTCTGATCTTTCATCTGCAGTTCTCACTTTCTCCTAGTTGAGACTGTTTTCACTCTAGGTTAGGGGTTTGAGCGGCGACCTGACAGAAGTTTATGAATTATTGAGAGACAAGTTTAGAGTTAACGATAGCGGCCTTTTCCCAGGAGGGGGATTTCAAGACGAGAGGGCATATGTTTAAGATGAAAAGAGAGTTCTTTTAAAAAAAAGTCATGTGCGGCATTTTTTTAGGGACGGTGTTTTACGTGTATAATTAACTTGCTGAGGAAGTGATGGATGAGGGTATGTTTGCAACATTTAATGGACAATTGATTCCAAAGAATGAATGGGAAAGTGGGATTTTTCAAATAAATTTATTCATACCGAGTACATCAGTTATATCCCAGAGGCAATTTAAGATTCAACCACGGTATTATCCATCTGGAGTCTCATGTGGGACGGAGCAGATGACGATGGCAGTTTGCTTCCCGAACTGTTATGAGTGAATCAGATGGGTTTTTCCACACAACTGATTCAAGTCATCACGAGACTCTTCAATTCAAGGTGCTTATTGAATTCAAACTCCACCATCTGTCATGCCAGACCTGAACTCTTTGTCCCCAAAATATTACCTGGGTTTTGGATTAACAACACAGGAATAAAACTACAAGGGCATTATCACCACTCAGGATACAGGAGGAGGCAGACGGGAATGGGTTAGTTTGGCAGTATGTTCAGCATGGATCGGTTGGACTGACGGGCCTGTTTTCATGTTGTATGAATCTGACTGACGCTATGGAGCAGGCAGCTGGTTGGGATTAAAGGCGCATTGACAGCATGACCAAACTCCTGATGGGATATGTAATCCTGCTGGACTCTCCGGAGGTTGTTTTGCTCAGTGACCCCTTCCCACACACCGGACTGGTGAACGGTCTCTCCACAGTGTTACTGATTAAATGATATTCCATTTCTGTGGTTAATTGAATCCCTCCAGCAGTTCCCACATTGCTCTGCTTTCTCTGTGGTATCGATGTCCTTTTTTCTACACAGGGTAAAAGATCCTTTCAAATTGTGTCCACACAGATACGAATCCTGTTTTCCATGTTGTTAATGTGCTTCCATTCTTCCTCATTCACCCACAGGGTATGAGTATCACTGTTCAGGACAACATTTATTATTCACCCCTCGTTCGTTGCTGTCTGGCTACACCACAAACCCGGGTGTGATCCCAGACTCGGGTGTCTGTCTGTGGGCAGTCTACACATTCTCTCTGTGTTTGCGTTTTTATTTCTCCCTCAGACCAAAGATGTGCCAGTTACATGGATCAACAATGGGAAATGCAGGCTCATAGGACAGGGTATACCCTGGTGTCTGGTGGGATGCGCTTCGGAAGTACCGTGTGGACTGGAAGGGCTGACAAGCCTGCTTCCCCACGCGGTGGAGATTCTTGAATTAAGGGTCAGCGCATGTTTTTCTGGTCCTGGAGTCTCTCGTAGGCAGGACTGGGTGAAGATGATTGAATCCCCTGCATAAGGGGCATGAATGAATGGGATTGCAGGAAATTAAAGTCATGATCTCTGTTTCTGAGATCAGGCTTGTATTTCAGGTTTTATTCGTCGATCGTAAACATCACCGTTTTCGTGTCCCAACCCCCAAGGATGACTAGTTTAAAATATCACCCCAACACCACCTTCTCCTGGTTGAAGTCTTGACTGTGTGGAAGAAACTGATACTGAGCTGATGCAAGCAAATGTCGCTGCCACCGCCAGTGTCGGAAGCACAGATCCAAATAGCAAAATCATCTTTTAAACCCACCACTGCAAAGTTAAGGGCTCAACACGCTCCACTTGTGCCACTCAGCTGCCTTAGAAAGATGCGGCAGAAATGGCTATGATCGTATAAAAGGGGACAACCATTCCCTTGAGCAGGAGCACAATCAACTGCGAAATTTCGTGCGCCTCTGTACCATCACAGAAGGAGAGGACGCTCACCTATTACATCACTGGAGCCAGTGAGTAAATTTGCACACACATTCCCATCCCCATTTCCAGTTGGATCTGGGCAGCTGTGCCGTTGTTAAGCTAAAATGCTACTGAAGCATACATTTCAACAATATCCTGTACTGTCCCCCGAGTCTTTGATGTTTTGTCGAATTCGATCAATCTCATCTTTCAACATTCTCATTCAAGGGATCTCCACAGCCTCTGAAGACATCCAACTGAAAGATTCAGCTCATTCTCAGTTCCCACATGTCTGTCACTGTTCGCTGAGTACTGATATTGTACATTTGTTGTTCTTCCGAACATTTCCTTTGCTAGTATACTTATTACTGTTTGCAAGCATCCTGTTCTGTGGTTACTGTGATCGTGGTTGTCGGTATTTTGCATTGTGACCACAGAAACCTCGATTTGAAACCAAATCACGGCACTAAGTGTTCTCTCCGTTGTCCTTTTTGTGATACATGCTCAGAAATTAATTGTTTTACCTTCAAATTCCGCTCTCTTACACCTCTGCGTTTCATATATCAGGATTCAAACACACCCGTTGTCGGAGATTTCCCTTCTCCCCACGATCATTAAACCTCCTTTCCGTCCCTCCTCCCATTTTTCTGAGGCAATGCACAACCTATCACTCTCTTTCACATTCATGCTGTTTTGTCTATGATGCTGCTGCGGTCACTGTTGTTGGGTGGACCTGCCCCAATTCCACCATCGGGACCTTCAAACAAGTCGATCCATTTGGATCCCATGGTTGTGAAATCAATCCCCATGTAGCAGCTTTTACTGACATAGGCCAGAGACAATTGGAGCGTCAGGCTCATGGAAAATACCCAGGGCAGTTTGGGTGAAAAGACATTTTATTGGAAAAGATCAGCTTTTGTGACTTTCTGTGTTGGTCTTGTGATAATTTCATAGGATTGACAGTCCAGAAACTGAGGTAATAGTCTGGGTACTCGGGCTTGAATAGCACCATGCCATGATTGTCAAATTTGGATTCAAAAAATATCTGCAAGGAAGAATCTAAAGACTAACATATATCCATTGACAATTGTTGAAAAAAAAATCAGCTTCATTGATGTCATTTCGGGATGGAATTTGCTATCCTTACTTGGTCTGGGCTGCATGTGACTTCAGACTCATAGCAATATGGTTGAGTTTCAACTGCCTTCTGTGCAATTAGGAATGGGTAATAAATTCTGCTTAGCCAGAATCGCCCTCATACTAATACTGAAATTTTAAAACAAATACTCATTAGGCTCAAGCAAGAGTGTTGTGTGCAGTTTTGCAAGTCACGTTATAGCAGGGATGTGATCACACTGAGAAAATTGCAGGAGATATTTACCGGGAGATTGATGGGCTGTGGAGTTTCAGTTAGGAAGAAAGACAGGACAAAGCGGAGTGTTTGTCGCAGTGTAAAGGAGATGTGGACAAGACATGATCGAGTTAGGGTATGGACAGGGTTGACTGAATGAGTTTCCTCTTGATGGAGGGATTGATAAGCAGGGGCCAGATATTTAAGGAGAAGGGCAGAATGGTTTGAGAAGATGTGCGGAAAGCCTATATCAGCCAGCGGGGGTTTGGAATTTGAAATCGGCTGTCTGCATTGTTCAGAGCGGCAGAAAGCCTTATAACCTGAACAAATATTCAGATGTGAACTTGTGATGCCAAAACACATTAGGCTGTTGGATAAGCATTGTGAAATTGGATTCAGTTCATTTGACAGTTGTTTTTGACAAATGTGGCCACAATTGGTTGAAGGGCCTCCTTTGACACTCCTGTCCTCGGTAGTATGATGGTTAGTGTCCCCGCCTATCACAGGGCTCAATTCTCCACTGGGGAGAGTGTAAATATTTTAAAACTGTCGCCCCATTCCCAAGTGCGGGTATTGATACTTCTCCTTCCATTCTCGATGGGACATGTCACAGGAAGGACAGTGCTGCCTGAATCAAGGTGGGGAAGGACTGCAACTCTCAGGGAGGCAGAGTGTCAGTGTAAGTGCAAACACGTGACCTCTGCAAACTGCACCTTGTTACTGTGTTGGAATGAAAAGCATTTGACAGACTTGTTCCGGATTGAAGTGTTTATTGGAAGCAGGAAGGTGAGGAAGAAATTGTGTAAAAGCATTCAAATATGAATGCAGAAACATTTCCCGCACCACGAATCAGAACGTAAAGCAGAGTGGTGTTTCAATACATTGAATTTGGGTTCATTTGCTTTGATGAAGCTGAGTTACTAGGGTATAAAGCCATTAAAAATGATTCAGGTTTTGCTCACCATGATGGAACATTGGCTCAGTAATTCGCACAGCTGTTCGGTCTGAGGGTTATGTTGATTGGCCCAGTTAAATTGCCCTCTCGTGTCCAGGGAGTGAATTTAGTAAGTTTAATGAATTAGCCACGGGTAACGCAGGGACAAGGTCAGAAGTCACAGGACGCCAGGTTATAATCCAACAGGTTTATTTGACATCATGAGGGGGAGGGTTTCCCCATGTTAGGTTTCGGTGAGATGCTCTTCAGAGAGTCGACATCGGCTCGATTGACTGAAATGCTCTTTCTGCCCTGGTGGATTCTGTGATTCGATCAGAATTGATAATGACGGTGTTTACTGGGGTGTAAAGCCATTAGAGACGACGCTGACGGGGTTTACTGAGGATGAGATATTATTTGCTTGTTATCTTCGAAACTTTAGAACAGTTATCCCTGAACCAAGAAAGACTTAACTGGGGTTTTTCATGTTATGAAATGTTTGGACAGAGTAAATAGGTGGAAAATTCTCTCTTTTAATTAAGTAAACATCTAGACGTCAGGCATTCAAAACGTTTGATAAAACCTTTGAACAACTTAGAAGTGAATCGCTGTCACTCCGAGAATCTGTTTTACAAAATATTTGGAAGGCACATTTGGTGGCATACAAGGAATAAATTTCTCAAGGAGAGCGAGAGACAGCGTGTGGCTAGGTAAAGGTGTAGGGCTGGGGTGTAGTCGGTCGGATATTGCGGGGAAACAATGTCTAAGTTGGTTGACTTTAAATGTAAAGAAATTTCGTGAACGTGTGCAGATGAATATGATTCGATTCCAAAAACTCTGGATTTTGAAAGATTTGGCATAATAATGTACCTGAAGCATTGTAAATGGAACAGTGTGGATTTTTCTTATTGTGAAAGGATGATATTACATAATGAATAGGAAGTGACCAGTTGCTTGGAGAGCGACTTCCTGCTTTAATCACACACGTTAAAGATGTGGGGACAAGCACCATGATGTTTGGTCCATTTAATATTCAGTGAAATCTGCCAATGCAACGAGCAACAAGACTGTTGGGTTTTCCTTTGCACTTTAACCGTCTATTTTTCTAAGCAATATTCACCTTAAGCTGAAATAAAGTCGGAGTAAATTTGAATAGAACATCAATCGTTCCAATGAGATAAATCTAATTCACTTCTGATTATTACAATGAACATTGTGAGGTTGCAGCGAAATGAATATGAAATGAACAAACAGCGTTTCTTGCGATTTAATCCAATTCACGTTCAGCCATATGAGAAAGGCCATTGAGCCACAACATCGTCTTTATTGCCCCCTCCATGGCTGCTTCTTCACGTGAGAGAGAAAGTGACTGAAGAAATTATGAGTCAAATGTAGGTGTGAATATGACGGAAAATTCTTGTTCTATATTTCATTCTGACTCAGAATGTACCAATGACAGCTATTCATTCTGACGAGCATGGTTATTTATTGGAATTTGCTGTCATTATAATTCCAGTGAAAGCGGAAACACAATGGTGTGGATTCGATTCCGCTCTGGAAATTTCTCATCCATGACTTTCACCGCATGGAACCGTGATGAGGTCACATATCATCCATCTACAAAATGTGCAGAGGAGACCGACAGATTATGGTGGTGGGTTATTATACCGATGTGCTCCACATTCACGGGTTCGAGTCACACTCTGGTTGGTAACTTCACAAACCGCTACTGCAGTTTTTCTTTGCACCTCACACCTCTGGTGCACTGGATCGAGAGTATTTTTCTTGTCCTTCACTGCACGGGAGATTCACGAATAATCAACACGACACTAAAGTCGAAATGAAGATCGAGAGCAGTCATTCTATTCAATTGTAGATTAAATTGGTGTAATGAGAAGGAACGCATTTTTCTTCCGCGCCACACCCCACCTCCACCCACACATTTCATTTTGTCCTTCTATGAATTTACATCAAAAAAGAGAAACAAATAACAACAGATTGGGAGCACAAGTTTATCCAGTGGGGTTGCAAATGAGTATTTTAACCTAGCACTTCACACAATGATCTGATCAGTATTTCAAACAGTCACTTGTAATTGGAACCGCAAAAAAACTTCTCCAATGAAACGAACCTTTCATTCTTTTACAAATGCCTGCTGTGTGTGAATAATACAACGATCCATCATCCAGTGTGATTACTGACTTGCCAACTGTATAAGGTCTACCAACGTTCTTCAGCAATCATAGCTTCTGTACACGCTTTGGCCAATGTCATTTGTTGCCTACAGGTCAGAGCACATTTCTTCTTCCTGCATTTACGAGCCTTGTTCCTGATCTGTCTGAACTGTTTAATAAAACTTTTTCTATCACTAAATCCCATCCCCTCACAATGCTGAACTTATGAATAAAATAAGGCGTTCGACCAAACATGGAAGTCTGCCATTCAGCCCATGGAGTCTGCCCCATCATTCAACGAACTCATGGTTGATCTGATCATCTTCAACTCCTTTCTGCTCACTTACCTCGACAAAGTTTCATCATCTTTCTGATTAACAATCTGGAACAGTTTGAAAATACCCAACAACACAGTCTCAACAGCGGTTGCTGAAAAATGCCACAGATTCCTTGGCCCCTGAGCAAAGAAATTACTCCTCATTTCTGAATTAAATGGGCAATATCTAAATCTGAGTTCATGTCGTCTGGTGCTCTCCTCAGAGCATAGGGAAACCACCTGCCTATATCTATCCTGTCAAGATCCTACGAATATTGAACGTTTATAATGGTTATTCTGTGATTATATCTCCCCTCCATCTCCTTTGTTTCAATCCTAGCCTAAACAATCATTCCATGAAGCTTCATGTTATACAGAGTTAGCAACACGTTTGTAAATCTCTGCTGTCCCTTACAGCGTCCTTACATATTATTAAGACAGATGGAGAAATTTCAGCGAGGAAATGGGTTGAAATCTCAGGCGCAGATGGGAATTGGAACTTGAAATCAGAAAGCATTTGGAATCGGATTGATCCACAGAATGACCAAATACAGCAATGGTAACTCTGACAAATGAGAATCTAATCATATTCGATTGACATTCAATGACTTCACTGTAACTGAATTCCTCCGTGTAATCGTCCTGGGAGATCGTATTTAGGAGAAATAGAACCTGAACCGCCCATATAAAGAAGTTGACTACAAAAACATGTCCGTCGTCGTTTTTGTTTGATTATTAACTCAACTCTTGTCTCCGTGAAGCCTACATCGCCCGCAATGCACAAATTAGATGTTTAACAGAACTCTCTCCATTTTCCTAGGTGGGTTCACCTTCAATACCATTGAAGGAACAGGACACCCTCCACGACAATGCATTCTCTTATCTGTATATTTTTCAACACCTGAATATTTATTCCCTTAACTGCTAAGGAACAATTGCAGCAGAGTACGCCACCTAGAAGATTCACTGGAGTAAGTCATCCAGGCTTTGTTGACAGAACCTTCAAAGCTCAAAAACTGTACTGACTATAAGGACCAGGTTGAAGATGTACTGAAACTTCACCATTTGCAAATTACCCTCCAAGGCACATACCAGCATGACTAGGATAGGAATCAGTGGTAAATTCATTGAGTGGTGAAGCGGTCTTGATGGGCTACGATTTATACTTCAGCTCTCCCGCTTTTGTCTTACAATTTTTAAAAATGTTGATTATTGCATTGACCTGACTTGTGCCCATTCCTTTAGTTGTTTCTTAAACTGGCGGTTGTTAAAGATCTAATATCATCTACAGTCTGTGGCAACAACAGAAAATATCCAAAAGCCCTCACGAACAACTGATCTCCCTGTACAACAATCTTCAGAGATCTGTGAATGTCCACTCCAAGATCTCTTTGTTACTGTGAACCAATCAGAATCCTCACTGTTATTGTTACAACTCCCCAAATTCATTACCACTCATTCGTCTGGATTCAATTCTATTTGCCATTTTTCCTTTCCACCCGATTCATACATCCCTGTGGTCCCAGACATTATTTATCATAGGCAACTACACGACCAATTGTTGTATCATCTGTAAACTTCTAATTCATGACTCCTACAACGAAGTTTGAATTATTGATCTATATCAGGAAACAGTGGTACTTCACTGGAAACAGGCATCCAAACATGGTTCATGGCTGGATGGAATGAACACCTGCCATGTTCCAGTCTCCAAGGGTTGCTAGCCCAAATATCGCCGTTACATTTGCAGATAACACGAAGATTGGTGGAGTAGCCAGAAATTATAGAGGACTGTCAAAGAATGAAGGTGAATATAGATAGACAGAAGAGTTGAGTGGATAAATGTCAGATGGAGTTCAGTCCAAGCAAATGTGAGGTGATGCATTTTGGGAAGTCTAATTCTCGAGCCAACTACACTTTACACGGAAGAGCTGTGGGTAAATTTGATGAGCAGTGAGATTTTGGAGCTCAGGTCCTTTGTACCCTGAAGGTGGCTGCACAGGTGGATCTTATGGTCAAGAAGACATATAGCATGCTTGCCTTCACTGGACGGTGCATTGAGTATAAGATCTGGCAGGTCATGTTACAATTGTACAAGATTTTGGTTCGCCGCGTTTAGAATATTCTGTACAGTTCTGGTCGCCACATTACCAACAGGATGTGGACGTTTAGAAGAGAATGCAGAGAAGGTTTGCGAGGATGTTGCCTGGTATGGAAGATGCTAGCTCTGTAGAGACGTTTAGTAAGTTACTATTGTTTTCATTAGAAAAAACGAGATGGAGGGGTCCTGATTGAGGTCTACGAAATCATGAAGGGTACAGACAGGATGGATTGAGATAAGCTTTTTCCCAAGGTGAGGGATTGAATAATGAGAGGTCACGCGTTCAAGGAGAGTGGTGAAACGTTTAGGCAAGATATACAATGAAATTATTTTACACAACGGGTGGTAGGTGCTGGAATGCGTTGCCAGAAGAGGTAGTAGAGGCTGACATGGTAGATTCATTTAAAGTGCGCCTGGACAGATCTATGAGTAAGTGAGGAGCAGAGTGATACGGATGCTTAGAAATTGGGCGACAGGTTTAGATAGTTGATTTGGATCGGCTCAGGCTTGGAGGTCCAAAGGGCCAGTTACTGGGCTGCAGATTTTCTGTGTTCTTTGTTCTTCATTGTCCACTATACTACCAACTTCATGCTCCATCGCTCCATCTCAGAGAATGACATTGTCAATTCCGATTATCACAGAGGGAATGAGAATATGACATGTGTCTGTGTCTGAATTTAAGTGATGTACGCTGGATTCGAGTGTTCGGTGTGAGCAAGAGGCCAATGTGGAGACGATGTGATCAAAAGCAGCTCTTCGAGTAAAAGTGACAAAACGGCGCATTGTTAAGAAACATTTCAGAGAATGCTTCTAATTCATCGACCTCCCGTGACCCACAGCATGCTTCCGCTGAGTCAATCTGCAGTGCGGGTTAATGCTGCTGTTGTATCTTAATAATCTAATAAACGGAGACAAATATGTCCTTCCTCCCGCCTTTGACCAGGACCACTCCCAGCTTTGGCATTTCATGCGCCTCTGTGCCGTCATAGAATAACCACGTGCTCACCTTCAAACCAGTCAATCAATTTCAATACCACAGTCGTGAGATTAATTCTCATGTAGCAGCTTTTACTGATATGAACTAGAGATTATTGGAATATCAGGCTCAGGAAAAGGAAACAGGGCAGCACCGAGGAAAAGAAACTTTATTCTAAAAGACATTTTTTCATTGGATTTCTACATCATTTATTTCACTTGCTCATTTGGCTCTATCTAAACTATTGTGTGCAGTACTGCAATTCACATTATAGCAGGGATGTGATATCACTGGAAATGATGTTGGAGAGATTTCCCAGAATATTGTCTGAGAAGAATAGTTTCAGTTATGAAGAGAGGTTGGATAGATTGGAGTTGTTTATCTTAGAGCAGAAGATATTGAGAGGAGACATGATTGAGATGTGCAAAATAATCAGGGATATGGATGGCGTAGACTGAAAAAAATGTTTCTCTTAGATGGTGAGATCAATCTTGGGGGAGTGGGGGTGGCGGGCGTAGGAGTGTGGCATGGATTTATGGACAGAGGAGAAAATATTTGAGTGAATGCACAGACAAATGTTTTGAAACAGTGGGTAGTTAAATTTTGGAACTCAGCGCAAGCAAATGTTTTAGGGGCAGAAATCCTCCTAAGTTTCAGAAGTATTCAGATGTGAATTTGTGATGGCAAGGCATAGACCAATTCAGATAGATGGCAAACAAAACCTGAATGGTCTGTAAGATCTATGTTAAAAAGACAAAAGTAGGAATTGCAGCTCGGGGAAAACAGAATGACGATTTTGGTTCAACAGACACTTCCTCAGAACTGTTTTTGATTCACTATGTTACTCTGATTTCTCTCTAGTGATGCATTTGGAGTATTTTTTTGTTGGTGCATCAATAATGCGGGTTGAGAAAGATAGGGTGGGGGAGTGTGAATCGCGTCGATGGCACAATGCAGATTCAACTGGCCAAATGATATCTGTCTATAGCGTGTCTAATTCTAACTCTGAATCTAGAAGTTTTTGTCCATTTTTCAAGTCTGTCGTTTTTCACATCTCACCTGTAATGTGAATTGTAGAACAGGACAACCGACGGTTCAGGCATAAGCCACAGCCAAACCTGACGCCTGGAAGAGGAATGCCTCATTGTCTGTCTTGGGAAACTGCATCCACACGGGATAAATATGGATTTCAATGGCTTCCTCATTTCCCCTCCCCCCCCCCCCCACATTATCACAGTCCAAAGCATCCAACTCGTCACTACCCTCCGGACCCATTCATCTCTTCCCCTTCTAACTTGCACTTTCTTCCCCGCCTCCATCCACCTATCACTTTACCAGCAACCTTTCACACAACCCCAACCCCCTCCCTTTTATCTCTCAGCCCCCACCCACAAGACTCATTCCTGATGAAAGGCTTATGTCAGAAACGTCGATTCTCCCGCTCCTCGAATGCTGCCTGACCTGCTGTACTTTTCCAGCACGACACTGTGGCCATAGCAAAGATAGACGAGCTCAGCTCAGGCTCTTTATCTGAGAGCGGAGAAGGCTGAGTGAGGAAGTGATTAAGGTGCACATTAAGGGGTCGGTATGTGTGATAGGACTAAACTTCTCATGAGAAGGGTTAACAACCAGGGATGTACGGTAAACGCAAGGGAGAGGATTTTCAGAGCAGATATAGGAAGAACTTTTTCCCTCTGAGATTGTTGCTTATTTGGAACTCACTGTTTGAACGTCTGGTAAAGCTACGAGTCATCAAAATATTTCAAGAGTATTCAGCCGAATACTTGAGAAGCGAGAGGACACATGGATAAGGACCAGGTACTGGAAAGTGGGGTGAAGATAAGCAGATGTCTGATGAAAGATCCAAACACCGTACCGAAAATAGAGACCATAAAATCATGGGAAGTGTCTCCACATGGATATTACTGGCAATCTGTTACAAGGGGTCTGTGGAATGCTACACTCGTCAGAAGATCACTCTGGCAGGATGGGGCCGCTGTATCAGGAGGGGATAAGAATAGTGCAATGCTCCTACACCAATTAGAGTCAGAGTGTGTTGGAAGTTTCCTATGGCAGGCTGAGATAATAACAATTAGACAAGTCAGCCTTGCTTGCTAAATATCATTATGGCAAATTGGGACAAGTCGTGACAATAAATATTTTGGACATGGTTTTTAATATTCAATTGACAGTTCGTAGAGTCAGCCCGCTTGAGACCCTCGTAGCAGGAAAAGACATTAAGTATCAAATCGGTAGTTAGTAGAGTCAGTTTGGGACAGGAAAACTTTGTGGTAGATTGGGTAGCTAAATATATAATCATGACAGGTTAGTCTGAGATGGAAGATCATTGTAGCAGAGGTGGCAGTAAAATACCAAATCATGACAATAGAATAATATTAAGTTGAATGTTGGAAAACCCATAGTGGCAGAAGTAGAGTGATAATAGGAACTAACATCATTGGGTTATTGTGTAGCTGGAGTGAAGTAATTCGGACTAACACAGTTGGCCGTGCTGATAAGCTGAGAAACCTGAGTAAAGAAAAGGTATAAAGTAGTGCCATGGACCCTGAGGTTCGGGGGCATTCAAGAATTTGCTTTCTGAATGTCACCGTTTTTTGTTTACAAATAAAAGATCTACTCTTTTAAGGTGTCTCTGCATTTCCTGGTGATTGTCTACATTTTCTCCACGACAACCGCAACTTTGGGTGCAATAAAATTGTGGCTAGCACGGCTCTGTGGCGCAATGAAAGTCACATTAGATTTCTACAGCATTGATAACTTGCTATTCAAAGTTTATGGGTTTGATTTCCACCAGAATCGGAGTTTAGATGCCAGCTCAATCAATGATTGTTCTGCTGAATCATCATCAATTCCCATCGTCAGGAGTTCGCGACCCTGCTGTTGACCAGAGAAAATTCCTTACCTTCATGGTTGTGAGTTTTGACGCAATCATATTGTTTGAAACATGATCAGCCAGAATCAGCTGCTCAGCCGCAATACCTGCAAAGTTCGTGCAGAAACCCACTGGCTCGAAAAACTTTTCCTTCCCATAGTGGCATAAACATTTGCGATTGCTGAAATGTAATTTTCCCTTTGTGTGACAGGTTGTTGTGGATGATCTGGGGTAAAACATTGAAGTGTTTGATCAGCCATGACGATATCAGATGGTCGGATCGGACCGGTGTGTGGAGTAGCCTCCTCCTGTTCCTTTCTTGCTGTGCTGTTTCTGACAGAAGGTTTTCAACAATAATATGATGAGGACAATCTGAATCCACACCACGGAATACCAAGGTGCTCCCCTTTACACCTCCGGTCTGACAGCTGGAATAGACAGTTCCTACTGTAGCTTTAGATCAGACAGTGAAGGTTTCTCTCAGGCGCTCTGTCAGACTGCATGCTCCTTCACACAGATTTCCAACTGGGCACATGGAGCAAGCAAACGTGTGAATATTAGGGATTCAGGGACAGATTTCCCCTCTGCTGGGCTGCAGTTCTGGACGTGGTGACGTACATGAATTTCTGGCATTTGGTGTCTTACTGTGCATTCTTCCTACTTTACAATTTAAACTGGAATTGAATTTATTCTTGCATAACATTTTTACATCTTCAGTATTCATGAAGCTCGTGCAACGTGTTCTTGGATTTAGGAATGGTGAAGATTTTTGATTAAAGCAACATGATTCATGTTACCTGTATGAATTTTCTGAAGGAGATTGGTGAACTTTCATTGATTCGAATTCTGTGCCGAACTAAAACCGATCGAAGGAAAAGCCCTGCGACACCGGCAATGTACCATTGTCTGTAAACAACGCAGAAACCAACAGAAACCCATTTTTCAATGAATTCAATTTTGCACATTTTTTGTGTCCTTTCCTGAACCTGATGCTTAAATAATCACAGGTTGATGTCTGTTTCACCTCGTCTGTGTGTCATGGTTATCACAGCTGCCTCACAGCAGCCTCGGGTAGCAGTGTGGAATTTGCACATTCCCCCACCCACCACCCCCCCCCCCACCCCCCGATCTGAGTGGGTCCAAATTAGTCAGGGGGACATGGTTTTGGGTGGGTTACTGTTCGGACTTGTTGGTCCGAAGGGCATGTTTCCACACGGAAGGGAATCTAATCATCACAGCAAAAGTAAAGTAGTTGAGTTAAAGTTCACAAGGGAAGAGTAGGCCACGTGACAGCTTTGCTATCGGCCGCTCTAGGAGCGTAATTTGTCTTTGCCTGGTACTTAAAGGTGTGTAAACTGCCAAGGTTGTAAGTCCAATGCTTATCTGAAGATACCGTTACTGTCATGGACCAGGAAATATTGGAGCGTCAGACTGAAACGCAGTTGAAAACAATGTTGAGTAAAGTAGCAGTTATTGGAAAACTACAGTTTCTGATTTGGGGAAATGTTCTGTCTTTGGAAAACGTGTCAATTATTGACTGAAAAGCTACAAATATTCCCCAGGTGAATATCCGTCTGTGGATAGAGATACAGAGGTGAAGTTTTAGTTTGACCTTTCTCAAATCGCTGACCCTGCAGTGGATTACATTCTGGGAAAGTCTGTTTATCTCGTTTCATATCATTCCATTTCTTTCAAACTCGCACAGCTCATTAAACCAATCGAAAGTATTAGATCTATTCCTTTGGGAAGTTTGATAGTTGTCAGAATAAAAGAATGATTGCTCCAAACATCTTTATCGTTCCCCACTGGCTTTGAAGTGCGAACCTTTAGTTTCCACTCACCTAAACAAGGGAAATTCCCTCATATTTACTCTTACCAACTTCACATCAGGTGGATAACCTCCTTTCGGACACAATTAAGACTTTCCTGATTTCTCCCGCATGATTCTTTATCTATCCCACCATCCCATTAAACTACCTCTTTTCTTTTCTAGTGTTTTATCTCCTAGTAAACCTCATTTCCATCGCTTGTATCGATTTTGTATCAAGTGAAATCTGGCCGTGTCATTCCTCATCTCTTTATATTCCGGTAAGTGCTGCCCGTGTCTTTTATCATGTCTTTATATCCCAGTAAGTTTCAACCGAAGAAAGGATGCTGGGTACAATTCAACACGTGAAAACTCGCGACTAAGCTGTGAAATCTTATTACCGAGACAGGAAAGGTGGAAGCAATTTCAACTACAGCTGAATCGATTGGCTGCAGCAGCATCGGGTCAAATCCCAGTCACTTCAGTGGCTGTTGTTATTATATTTATTTCTTCTCTCCGTGTGCTGATTTTGAGTGCGAGCAGCGGCTGAGTTTAAACAAACCCGGAAGGGTACAGCTAAGGAAAGACAGTTTGTTTTAAAATTACTTACCGGTAGCGGGCAGCGGTGTTGTTTTCTCTTCACAGAAAGAGCGGGAGCAGCAGGGGGAAGTGACGACGACCAGAGGGGCAGCCGAGACCCGGAAGCAGGTATAGCGGAAGCTTACTTGGGTAGGTTTTGTTTTCCCTATAAAAGCGCACAGGAGTGGAACCCGAGGCACTACAGAGGTAGTGCCTCCTACCCGCCCTCCTCCTCTAACCTAATAATAAGACCCGTTGTGGTAAGTAGGTAAGCGCTGCATTTTGCTTGTTCTATTTTTTAGACCTAGTTTGTTTTTTTAAAAGGTCACTTTTACAGGGATGGTAGTGAAGGCAGTGCAATGTTCCTCTTGCAACATGTTTGAGGTGAGGGATGCCATGGACGTCCCTGCTGATTACACTTGCAGGAAGTGAACCCATCTCCAGCTCCTTCAAGAACGTGTTAGCGAACTGGAGCTGGAGTTGGATGAACTTCGGATCATTCGCGAGGCAGAGGGGGTCATAGATCGGAGCTTTAGGGAAGTAGTAACTCCAACGATTGCAGACAGATGGGTGACAGTGAGGGGGACTGGGAGGAAGCAGCCAGTGCAGGGACCCCTGCAGCCGTTCCCCCCAAAAACAAGTATACCGTTTTCGATACTTGTGGGGGGGCGAGGGGGGTCTTACCAGGGGTAAGTAATGGGGCTCAGGCCTCTGGCATGGAGCTTGTCCCCATTGCTCAGAAGGGAAGGGTGGAGAAGAGCAGAGCAATAGTAATTGGGGACTCGATAGTTCGGGGCACAGATAGGCGATTTTGTGGGAACGAGAGAGACTCACGTTTGGTATGTTGCCTCCCAGGTGCAAGGGTACGTGATGTCTCTGATCGTGTTTTCCGGGTCCTTAAGGGGGAGGGGGAGGGGCAGCAGCCAGAAGTTATGGTCCACATTGGCACCAATGGCATATGTCGGAGGCGGGCTGAGGATGTTAGGCAGGCTTTCAGGGAGCTAGGTTGGAAGCACAGAGTTAGAATGAACAGAGTTGTTGTCTCTGGTTTGTTACCCGTGCGACGTGATAGAGAGTCGAGGAATAGGGAGAGAGAACAGTTAAATGTGTGGCTACAGGGATGGTGCAGGAGGGAGGGATTCCGGTATTTGGATAACTGGGTTTCTTTCTGGGGAAGGTGGGACCTCTATAAACAGGATGGTCTACACCTGAACCTGAGGGGAACCAATATCCTTGGCCGGAGGTTTGCTAGTGCTCTTGGGGAGGGTTTAAACTAACTCTGCAGGGGCATGGGAACCTAGACTGTAGCTTTAGGGTGCAGGACCTGGAGTGTAGGGAGGTTAGGAACATGGCATCAATCTCAAAGGAGGGTGCCTGTATACAGGAAAGTGGCTTGAAGTGTGCATACTTCAATGCAAGAAGTATACGAAATAATGTAGGTGAACTTGCAGCGTGGGTTGGTACCTGGGACTTCAATGTTGTGGCTATTACGGAGACATGGGTAGAACAGGGACAGGATTGGCTGTTGCAGGTTCCAGGGTTTAATTGTTTTAGTAGGGTCAGAAGTGGGGGTAAAAGAGGGGAGGTGTGGCATTGCTTGTCAAAGATAGTATTACAGCGGTGGAAAGGACGATGGATGAAGACTCGCCATCTGAGGTAGTTTGGGCTGAGGTTAGGAATAGGAAAGGTGAGGTCACCCTGTTAGGAGTATTTTACAGGCCTCCTAATAGTCCTAGAAACGTAGAAGAAAGGATTGCGAGGATGATTCAGGAGAAGAGTTAAAGTAATAGGGTGGTTGTTATGGGGGCTTTAACTTTCCTGATATTGACTGGGAAAGCTACAGCTCAAGTTTGTTAGATGGGTCGGTATTTGTGCAATGTGTGCGGGAGGATTTCCTGACACAATACGTAGGTAGGCCAACAAGAGGTGAAGCCATACTGGATTTGGTTCTGGGTAACGAACCAGGCCAGGTGTTAGAATTAGCGGTAGGTGAGCACTTTGAGGACAGTGAACACAATTCGGTGACTTTTACTTTAGTGATGGATAGGGCTAAGTGTGTACTGCAGGGTAAGAGTTATAGCTGGAGGCAGGGAAATTATGATGTGGTGAGGCATGACTTAGGATGCGTGGCTTGGAAAAGTAGGCATCAAGGCATGGGCAGAATTGATATGTGGAGCTTATTCAAGGAGCATCTATTGAGTGTCCTTGAAAAGTATGTACCTCTCACACAGGGAGGAAAGGGTCGTGTGAGGGAGACGTGGTTTAATAAGGAATTGGAATCCTTTGTTAAATGGAAGAGGGCGGCCTATGTAAAGATGAGGCGTGAAGGTTCAATTGGGGCGATTGAGAGTTATAAGGTAGCCCGGAAGGACCTGAACACAGAGATAAGAACAGCAAGGAGGGGACATGAAAGGTCCTTAGTTGGTAGGATGAGGGAAAATCCTAAGGCTTTCTATAGGTATGTCAGGAATAAAAGAATGACGGGTCGGAATAGGTCCAGTCAAGGATAGTAGTGGGAAGTTGCTTGTGGAGGCTGAAGAGCTTGGGGAGACACTGAATGAATACTTTTCGTCACTATTCACTCAGGAACAGGACATTGTTGCCGATGTGAATACTGAGTCACAATTAAGTAGAATGGATGGCTTTGAGGTATGTTGAGAAGAGGTGTTGCAAATTCTGGAAAGGGTGAAAATAGATAAGTCCCCTGGGCCTGATCGCATTTATCCTAGGATTCTCTGGGAAGCAAGGGAAGATTTTGCAGAGCCATTGGCCTTGATTTTTATATCCTCGTTGTCTACAGGAATAGTGCCAGAAGACTGGAGGCTAGCAATTGTGGTTCCCTTGTTCAAGAAGGGGAGTAGGGCTAACCCTAGTAACTATAGGCCGGTGAGTCTCACTTCTGTTGTGGGCAAAGTCTTAGAGAGAATTGTAAGGGATAGGATTTATGAACATCTGGATAGGAATAATGTGATCAAGGATAGTCAGCATGGTTTTGTGAAGGGCAGGTCTTGCCTCACAAACCTTTTTGAATTCTTTGAGAAGATGACTAAGGAGGTGGATGAGGGGAAAGCGGTAGATGTGTTGTATATGGATTTTAGTAAGGCGTTTGATCAGGTTCCCCATGGTAGTCTACTGCAGAAAATACGGAGGTATGGCATTGAGGGTGAGTTGGAGGTTTGGATTAGGAATTGGCTGGCTCGAAGAAGACAGAGTTTAGTAGTTGATGGTAATCGTTCATCTTGGAGTGCCGTTACTAGCGGTGTTCTGCAAGGATCTGTTTTGGGACCATTGCGGTTTGTCACTTTTATTAATGACCTTGGAGGATGGGTTAGAAGGTTGGGTGAGCAAGTTTGCGAATGATACAAAAGTCGGAGGAGTTGTTGACAGTGAGGAAGGATGTGTCAGGTTACAGCGGGATATAGATAAGATGCAGAGCTGGGCAGAAAGGTTGCAAATGGAGTTCAATGTAGCTAAGTGTGAGGTGATTCACTTTGGTAAGAGTAACAAAAAGATGGGGTACTGGGCTGTGGTCGGATTCTTGGTAGTGTGGATGAGCAGAGGGATCTTGGTGTCCATGTACACAGATCTTTGAAAGTTGCCACCCAGGTAAATAGTGTGGTGAAGAAGGCATATGGCGTACTGGCTTTCATTTGTAGAAGAATTGAGTTCCAGAGTCCTGAGGTCATGTTGCAGTTGTATAAGACTCTAGTGCGGCCGCATCTGGAGTATTGTGTGCAGTTTTGGTCGCCATACTATAGGAAGGATGTGGAGGCTCTGGAATGGGTGCAGAGGAGGTTTACCAGGATGTTGCCTGGTATGGTAGGAAGATCGTATGAGGAAAGGCTGAGGCACTTGGGGTTGTTTTCATTGGAGAAAAGAGGTTTAAGGGTGACTTGATAGAGGTGTACAAGATGATTAGGGGTTTAGATAGGGTTGACCATGAGAACCTTTTTCCACGTATGGAGTCAGCTATTACGAGGGGGCATAGCTTTATATTAAGGGGTGGTAGGTATAGGACAGATGTTCGGGGTAGGTTCTTTACTCAGCGAATCGTGAGTTCATGGAATGCCCTGCCAGTAGCAGTGGTGGAATCTCCCTCTTTATGGGCATTTAAGCGGGCATTGGATAGGCATATGGAGGATCGTGGGCTAGTGTAGGTTAGTTGGGTTTGGATCGGCGCAACATCGAGGCCCAAAGGGCCTGTACTGCGCTGTATTCTTCTATGTTCTATGTACTATATTAATCCTCGTACAGGGAAAGCAACAAAACATCCTAAATCTATGGTCACTGCCACAGAATCTCCTGTTGATGCCCCTGACAGAAAAGCCCACTGTAGCAATAATTCTACTATATCTTCTCAAACGCTGCCGAACATGAGAACCATCCCAAGTGTCCAAAAATTGATTGCTCTGCCATTTTCCTCAGAGAGACAATCCCCTTTGGCAGTTCTAAAAACTGAAAATCATTTTGATAGAGGAATAGCCACCGGAGAGGTTGCAGAGAAGGTTTTCGTGGATGTTGCCCAATATGGAAGGTGTTAGCTGTGAAGAGCGGTTGAGTAGGTTAGGTTTGTTTTCAGTAGAAAAAAGGAGATTGAGGGGGGACCTGATTGAGGTTTACAAAATCGTGAAGGATATCGACAGGATAGATGAAGATAAACTTATTTCCCAGGGTGAAGGATCCACTAAGGAGAGGTCACGCTTTCAAGGTGAGAGGTGAAAAGTTTACGGAGGATACACACGGTAATAGCTTCACACAGAGGGTGGGGGGTGTTTGGAACGTGTTGCCTGCAGAGGTGATAGAGGCAAGCACGGTATGTTCGTTTCAGATGCGTCTGGACAGATGCATGATTAGGTGGGCAGCAGAGGGATACAGATGGTTAGGAATTGGGCGACAGGTTTAGACAGTACAGTTGGATTTATTTAAGCTTGGAGCGCTCACGGGCCTGTTCCTTGGGCTGTAAATTTTCTTTGTTCTTTGTTCTTTCTAAGTACTGGTCTTTGGATCATAGTTGGGAAAATGTATCTGTGTTTCAGCACCTTGGCGAGTTGAATGGGATAACAGTGTATTATTTCAATGAACAAACTGCGAAACTGAAGCATGAGAAACTGGGAACCTGGATCACAAAACAAGCCTCTGCATCATACAGTTTACAGGTTAATGATCAGACCACTTTCAGTGTTTTTAAATTATTATGGTTCTTCCCCTGAGAATGGTCATTAAACTGGCTCTGCCTGTTTGTTCGACTAATCTTTACTTTCTGCTTTTTTCTGACCGGCTGCTTTGGTTCCCAGCCTCCTGTATCATCAGCTTAAATCTGCACGAACACGCCTCCCTTCCAGGATGTTGGGGCCCCTCCAGTTAAAGTGCACACTTTCCTTTTTGTACAGTTCCCAAGTGCACTGGACGTGATTCGAATCATTCAAAAATCAGAAACAATCCTCCCAAACTAGCTCTTTGCCACATATTCAACTGTACTATCTTCCTCTCCTTTGTCTCACTTTCAGGTGGTACAGGGAGTAATCCCAAGATTACATCCCTGGAGATCCTGCTTTTAAACTTCCTTCTAATTCCCTGAATTTTCTTTGCAGGACCTTTCAACCTTTCACTCTTCTTACCGATACCATTGGTATCAATGTGAACCACTACCCTCCCACTTCAATATGCCCTGAGCATGCTCAGAGACATTCTTGATCCTGGCATCGACTGCCCATTTTTTGAAGAAATCATACAACCGTAGAATCCCTTTGGTGGGGAAACAGGCCATTTCACACAGCACGTCCACGCTGACCTTCCAAAGAGTAACCCACCCTGACCCATTCCCCAACTCTATTGCTCTGCATTTACCCCTGATTAACGCATCTAACCGACAACTATTGGCAAAAAAAAAACCAGACCCATTCCTCTACATTATGTTAAATCTGCTTTCTCACAGCAGATACTGCCAGAACTACTGAACATTCCAAGCAACTTCTGGTTTTGTCACCAATGATGAGTGCATATTGATAAAAATGAATTGAAAAAGAAAACAGCTGAATTTAAACTCTAGGGAGAAAACTAATTATTTGGCCGTTCAATAATGTCAGTAAAGTTTCATTCAATTACTGCTGTTTAGTCCATGAACATCACTTGTTCACTTTCCCAATTCATGACTAAAGGAGACTTTTACATCACTTTTGGTATCAGAGAGCTTCGAAATGTTGCACGTTTACTCCTTCATATGGGAATGTGATTACATCACATTCTTTTATCTCAACCACAATGCATTACTTTGTCGAAGAATACCAGTAACATTGTAAGTAAGTGGAATGATAACTGGAAAGATATATTTAGGTAAAGGAAGAATGAGAGAAAATGGGCCTTTTTTTGGAACAGATAGGACTATTATGTGAACTTACTAAGTTGATCAAATTTATGGAAATCTATGCAGGGCAGATAAAGGATATTTTTATGAACGTGTAGAGGTATATGTTACTTTTAAGGGACTCTGGAAGCTGGCACAAAGTGCTCTGAAAGAAGTTAAAATGTAACATTTGACCGTGAAATCAATAGTGAGGATGAGTTGCCACGGAACAAAAACCAATTGAAATTCGGCAAGCCCGCTTAACTTATGCCCCAACATACTGAAATCAAATTGAGTTTGAAATATAATGTATTTGATGACATCAAAATCAGTGAAATGATCTGATGTTTTGAGGTTTAAAACCGGACATTTGAATATTTAGGAGGACAACTGCCAAGTACATCCACAAAAATAGACTGTGATCTGAAGAGTTTCCTGAAGGTACCTGTCTGTAAGACTTTTGCACAGCAGAACTTCGAAGCTGACCGAGAGCAACACCTACAGATCAAAATCTACAAAGGAGAATCGACAAAGCTGACTGGTTTTGAAACATGATTATATTTTTTTATAAACCTTAATCGGGGTTTTTGTTTCACCAGACCAGTATTGTAGAGTGGGAGGTAAAAGATACGTCTAACCGAAGGGATTTCTAAATAGTTGTTTGGTTTATTATTCTATGTCGTCCTTAAATAACACAGTTGTTAATTTTACTTTTAAATAGTTACTTTGTAAATGGAATTTTGCCTCAAAACTTATGAGATTACGGCATGAGGCGAACTTATTCTGTGTGGCTGGTTTAAATTTGGAGAAGTATTAACCCTGTGTTGTAACATGTTTGGGGGCTTTCGTCAGCGATTTGACAGGTTTAGACAAATCCAAACTGAGATCTGGGTAGATTTGAATTGATTTGAGTTTTGAAAAAAGAACACAGTATATTTAAATATTTGCATGTTTGTGTCTGAGATCTTTAAATAAAATGTCATGGAGACAGATTGTTTAATTTCGATAACTTGTGGTTGGTTAAATTAAAAGTGAGAGAAATGGCTCTTAAAATTTTAAGAGGTTTGAAGATAATCCTCAAATTTGCAAAGAAAGTTTAGAAAGTAAGATAAGCGCCAAACTTTTAGAATTAGCGAAGAGCATAGTTTTGTGTTTAACCAAGGACAAAAGTAAAGCTGAAGTTACCAGGGAATTACTCAAACAGGAATGTGTGTCAGAGTAACCGACAAGTGCAGGACAGTGAAAAAAACTTAAATTATAATTGAGGAAAATTGAGTTTAAAGATAAACATAGGGAGAAAGAAGAAACAGAAAGCAAGACAAAAGAGAGATAGAGACAGAAAAGGGAAAGAGAAGGTGCGCAGCTGAGCAAAAAGAGAGAGAATAGATCTTGAGATGTTGCGATTTAGTCAGCAAAGTCAAGTTAACAGGATGGAGATAAAAAGGGAAAATAGTGGTACATATAACTATGTTAAAACTCTGGCACATTTTGATGAGAAAAATTTTGAAGCAGTAGAGATGAAGGGTAGCACGGTGGTCAGAGACCTGGATTCAATTCCCGCCTCAGGCGACTGTCTGTGTGGAATTTGCACATTCTTCCCCGTGTCTGCATGGGTTTTCTCCGGGTGCCCTGGTTTCCTCCCACAGTCCAAGAATGTGCCATTCAGATGAATTGGCCATGCTAACTTGCCCATGGTGTTAGGTAATGGGGTAAATGTAGGGGAATGCGTCTAGGTGGGTTTCGCTTTGGTGGTTGGTGTGGACTTGTTGGGCCGAAGGGCCCGTGTCCGTACTGTAAGTAATCTAACCTAATCTAATCTTATTTCATTGAAAGCTTGGCTAGGCAGATAGAATGGTCCAAGGATTAATGGGGAATGCTAGCTCGGAATAAACTGGTAGGTAGGGTGAGTGAAGTATATTCACAGCTGTCAGATGAGGAGTTAAGAGATTCTGAAGACGTCAAACAAGCTATTTGAAGTGCTCACAAATTGGTACCAGAAACATATAGATAGCAGTACAGAAACATAAAGGAGGAACCAGGTCAGACTTGCGTTGTGTTTGAAAGAACTAAACATAGGCATTTAGATAGATGGATGCTTGCTTTAAAGATAGATACCACATATGTGGCTCTAATGGAGATTATTCTGCTGAAGGAGTTGAAGAACTCACTTCCAGAGATGATAAGAATTCATGTGGAGGAACAGCAAGTTCAGGAATTGAGAAGGCCAGGAGAATTAGCAGAGGAATACATGTTGCTGAATAAGACAAGCTTCTAGCCAGAATTTCGTCCTGTGAGGGATAGAAAATGGGAGAAGGGGAGATGCTACAGTATAAAAGAAAGAGTAAAGAATAAGAGTTTACCACAGGTTAGAGAAGATGCCCAAGAGAATGGAAAGGAGCTGAAAGGCCTCAGGTATTTTTACTGTCATAGTTTGGGACACAGAAAATTTCATTGCCGGTGGTTTCAAAAGGGCACTGGTAAAAGGTATTTTCACTGCCATGAGATGGGATACGTAAGGTCACAGTGCTGGTCATTAAGAAAGGGACTGTGGGAGAAGATGTGGTAAAATAATTTAAGCCAGTGACATTAGTGAAAGTATTAAAGGAAACTCCAACAAGAACCGAAGAGCTGCAGGAAAGTGCACAGCCTAAGCAGGGGCTGGGTATGGAGTCAGTATCTGATCTCTATAAAGAATTCGCCTCTGTGAGTAAAGTTTACTCAGAAACAACAGGGGGAGAAGGAGAAGAAGTTATCACTTGAAGAGATACAGGAACTAACCAGTTACCAATAGTAAGAGATGAGCAAATTTGAGTCTTTCTGATTTGTTACCCGAGAGTGTCATAAGTTGTGGGATAGTTGGACAGAAATTTAGCTTTCCTCTCCAGAAGATGAGGTTGGAGTGCCTACTCAAGTCTGGGGAAGTAAACGTGGGAGTGACTGACAGAGTGTCAGTTCCAGGAATCCAGTTTGTTGTTGAGAATGGTTTAACAGGGTTCAAGTTGGGAGCGATACCCCTAGTTGTGGAGAAGCCCAAGGAAGACCAAGAAACTGAGGAGTTAAAACAGAAATACACTGGCATTTTTCCAGACTGAACAGTAACCAGATCCCACAATCATAAGTCACAGTCGGAAGCACAAACTAAAGACAACAATGAAGGAGTTAAGATTAAGGTGTTAAACTGACATCCTGTTTGACGTAATAGTGCTGGGAAATCATGCACAAAGAGAGGGTCAAACAGAGGTGTTTAGTCCTGAAAGGATAAGGGATCTGAAACAGACAGGCAAGATGATAAAGATATATATGTGGACGCGTAATCTGAGAGTGAGGCAGAGACTTGCTGAAGAAGAACACAAGGTTTTGGTTGACAGAACAATGCCAGGAGGCATTCGATCATTAAAAAGAAGTATTGACCACCAAACCAGTTTTAGCTACACCAAACACTTCAACACCTTTCAAAGTTGCCGTCGACGTGAGTGACATAGGTGTTGGAGCTGTACTGCTACAGGACGATGAGGTGGGATGGTACTTTTCAAAGAAACTCAACATCCACCAGAGAAAATCGTCCACGATTGAGAAAGAACTATTGAGTTTGGTATTACAGTTATAACATTTTAATGTGTACTCATAAACAGCGTGTTGGAGACGGTTGTGTACGCGGATCCCAATCTGCTGACATTCTTTGAACGCTTTAAAGATTATTTCATTGGAGTCTTATGCGAAAGACTTTTAATTTAAAAATCGTACATGTATCGTGTCGTAAGAATGTAATCGCAGATGCGTTCTCACCGATTTAACTGATAAAGTTTAGACGAGATTTGTATTTATCCAATGTTAAATATAGGTAAATAGGAAGAAGTTAAGGTGAACTTAGATTTCAGTTATCTGTATGTTAAGGTAATGTTTGAAGAATAGAAAAACAAATGAGACGTGTTTTCATTATGATGGTTCTTTTTTGAGAGAGAAGGTGTTATGAATGTGTAAAAGGTATTGTACCTTTAAGAGAGTTGAAGGATTCACAAGCACAGTGAGTTCTGGAAAATTTACAATGTAGCATGTGGTCCAGCAGCTTGCTTACCTGCGTTGCAATGAGACAAAAAATCAAATCAAATTTGATCAATCCGTTTAAATTATGTCCCAAGAAGCTAAAACACAATCGAGTTTAAATTTGGCATTTGGCAATATTATAAAAAATGAAATTACCCGATGCTTTGGGGTAGAAAGCTGAAAAAAAAGCATTACGAAATAGGCTGGGATTTTGTTCCTTTTGCGTTGGAGGCTGAGAGGTGACCTTTATTACATCATGACAGGCATGGATAGGATGAATAGACAAGATCATTTCCTCCGGGTGTGTGTGTGTGCAGAACCAGAGAGGATAGGTTTAAGGTGAGAGGGAAGATATCTAAAAGAGATCTAAGGGACCGTTGTTTCTCACAGAGGGTGCTGTGTATATGTAGCGAGCTGTCAGAGGAAGTGGCATTGGGGAGTATAATTGCAACATATGAAAGACAACTGGAAGTGTACATGAATAGGAAAGGTTTGGAGGTGTCTGTGCCAAAAGAAGAAAAATAGAAATCATTCAGTTTAGGAAACCAGGTGAGCGTGGATGAGTTGGGCCAAAAGATCTGTTTGTATATTGTCTAATTCTAAGTGTCTATGACTCTTTCACTCCTCCTTCATCACTGGTCCTTCATTGTACTCAATTCATTTCCAAATCAAAACTCATCTGCAAATACTTTAAATGATCTAACTCTCCAAACTTTATTAAATAATGAATTCCTGACATTGATGTGGTTCTGCAGACCACAGCAGCAGCAGAAGCAGAATTAAATTCAATCACAATCTGTAACTTTTTTTCCTGCGCTATTCCCTCAATCTACCTTTCCAACCAAATTGCTGTCGTGGGCATGTGACTGGATTACGAATCCAGACCAGGCTAATGCTCTGGCAGTGATGTATAGGTGAACGTGCCAGTGTCCCAATCGTGTGTACCTAAACCTGATGACAACCTTTTAAAGCTACCATAATTGACTGCTTGTATTCCACACATCAGAACTAACATCTGATCGAGAGGGTGGAATGATCCCAACACCAACAAACGAATAGTACTGTCACATCCAGCCATAAATGGTGATGGACGGTTAAACAATTTCATGGAGGAGAGGGCTCCACTATTATCCCCATCCTAAATAATGGAACAGTCCTGTACATCAGTGTAAAAGATAAGGATGGAGTTTTGGCAAGATACTCCACCAGACGTGTTGAGTGGATGATTCACCTCACCTTTGCCATGACGCCCACAGAATCACAGATGCCCGTCTTCAATCAATTTGATTTGCTGCATGTGACATGAAGAAACAGTTGCACACAGTAGATACGACAAAGGCAATGGGCCCTGACACCATTCCTGTAATAGGACTGAAGACTTGTGCTGCACAACACGATGTGTCCCTGGGGAAGCTGTTTCATTTCAGTTCCAACTCTGACAGCTCCCTGGCAATGTGTAAAATTACTCAGCTATGTCCAGTCCCCGAAGAGGAGAATAATTACAATCCGACCATTTACCACCACCTCAGTCCGATCACGATTGTTAAACTGATAGAAGTTCTTTTTTGACAGATCTGTCAAACAGCCCAGAAATAACCAGCTCAGTGTGGTTTCCAATAGGTCCCTATGTGGAGATGGTGCTATTGTGGAAATGTCACTGGGTTACTAATCCAGACCAGGCTAATGCTCTTGCAGATGATGGAAATTAAGAACAATTGATAAAATATCGAGATCTAAAATCTGGTATCAGTAACGGTGATACTGAAATCAATTACCTATTGCCGCTGCGGACCAACTTCTGTGATTCATGCACAAGAACACCCAGGTCCCGCTGCACAAGATCATGCAGCATTGTTTTGACTATTCAAATAAGAGTCCTTTTTACTATTTTTCCAAACAAAATAGATGATTTCACATTTATTATAATTGTAGTCCATCTGTCAGACCTTGGCCCACACACTTCAACTCTTTATGTCCCCTTGTGAAGTATAACAGTCCTCTGCATACTGATCTCTGCCACTCATTTTAGTCTCAACTGCAATCTTTGAGACACTACACGTGGTCCCCAACTCCAAATCATTTATGTAAGCTGTGAATAACTGCGGTCCCAGCACCGATCCCTGAGGCACTCCATTAGTCACTGATCAGCAACCAGAAAAACAATCATGTATTCCCACTCGTTGCTTCATGTTAGTTAACCAATCCACTATCCACGATAATACATTATCCGTAATGCCACACATTACGCAGCAGCCTTTTTGGCGTCACTGCATCTTTTTTTTAGATTACTTACAGTGTGGAAATAGGCCCTTCAGCCCAACAAGTCCATACAAACCCGCGGAAGTGAACCCACCCAAACCCATTCCCCTACATTTTACCCCTTCACCTAACACTAAGGGAAATTTAGCATGGCCAATTCACCTAACCTGCACATTTTTGGACTGTGGGAGGAAACCAGAGTACCCAGAGGAAACCCAAGCATACACTGGGAGAATGTGCGCAGTCAGTCGCCTGAGGTGGGAATTGAACCCGGGACTCTGGTGCTGTGAGGCAGCAGTGATAACCATTGTGACACCACGCCAGCCACAAAATATCTTTTGGAAATCTCAGTACACCACAGCTACCGGGTCCCTGCAGTTGTAATGTCGTCTTAGAATTCCAGGAGATTACTTACACGTGGCCTGTCTTTCATGAACCAACACTGTGTCTGCTCAGTGGGACAATTTCTATCAAGATGCATTGCCATTTATTCCTTGATTACAGGTTGAAATATTTTCCCCACTACAGATGATAGGCTAACCGGTCTATAATTCCCCAACTTTTGTCTATCTCCGTTTTTAAACAGTGGTGTTTTCCAATTTGCTGGAATTGCATCAGAGTCCAGTGAATTTAGAAAAATTTCTACAAGTGCATTTGCTATTTCTCTCATCACCTCTGTTAGTACCATGGGATCCATTCCATCAGACTTACCTACCTTTGGCTTCATTAGCTTTCCCAATATTACCTCTCTCCCTTGGGAACGGTTGTATCCAGGTCCTCACTTATCTTCCTCGCTTTGAGAATTACTGGCATGTTATTAGTGTTCTTCACTGGGTAGACCGACTAAATATCTCTTCAATTCCTCGTCTATTTCCTCATATCCCATCACTGGATCCCCCTTCTCACCCTCTAAAGGACCATTGCTAACCTTAGCCATTCTTTTCGATATGTATATTTATAGCATATTTTGCTGTCTGTCTTTATATTTTGAGGTAGTTTACTCTCATAATCTATCTTATGTATCTTGATATGTTTTTTCTTGCTTTATTTTGCCATTTTAAGTTTTCCCAATCACCTCCTTTCCCACTGGTCTTTGCCATTATGTATGCTATTTATTTTAATTCGATAGTCTCCCTTATTTCCTTAGACATTCCCGGCAGATTACCCTTTTCCTATAGTTCTTCCATTTCACTGTTATATGCTGTTGCTGAGCATGTTGAAAAATTGCTTCGAAAGCTACTCACTGTTCATCGATGATTCCACCATAAGGTCTTTGCTGCCAGCCTGCTTTAGCCAACTCCTCTCTCATTCTATTGTCATCTGCTTTGTTTAAGCACAGGGCCCTGATCTAGGATTTTACCTTCTCACCTTCCACCTGTATTCTGAATTCAGCCATACTTTCAGTCCCAATTATTTCTCCCAAAGCATTTTATTTTACTAATTTCATTCTTTAGAGATCGGCTTCCCGGTCTGCTGGGAAGAATTGATTTGTTTAGTTTGTTTCCTTCTGTGAAGACAGAACTGGCAGTGTGGAGGAACAGCGGGATCTTGGTGTGCAGGTACATAGCTCCCTTAAAACTGCCTCCCAGGTGGACAGGGTTGTTCAGAAAGCATATGGTGTTTTGGCTTTCATTAACGGGGGATTGAGTTTAAGAGCCATGAGATCTTGTTGCAGCTCTAAAAACTTTGATGAGACCGCACTTGGAATACTGTGTCCAGTTCTGGTCGCCCTATTATAGGAAAGATGTGGATGCTTTGGAGAGGGTTCAGAGGAGGTTTACCAGGATGCTGCCTGGACTGGAGGGCTTATCTTATGAAGAAAGGTTGACTGAGCTCAGACTTTTTTCAATGGAAAAAAGAAGGAAGAGTGGGGATCTAATTGAGGTATACAAGATAATGAGAGGCATTGATCGAGTTGATAGCCAGAGACTTTTTCCCAGGGCAGAAATTGTTAACGTGAGGGGTCATAGTTTTAAGCTGTTTGGCGGAAAGTATAGAGGGGATGTCAGAGGCGGGTTCTTTCCGCAGAGAGTTGTGGGAGCATGGAATGCGTTGCCAGCAGCAGTTGTGTAAGTGAGGTCATTGGGGATATTTAAGAGACTGCTGGACATACATATGGTCACAGACATTTGAGGGTGCATACACGAGGATCAATGGTCGGCACAACATCGTGGGCTGAAGGGCCTGTTCTGTGCTGTACTGTTTTATGTTCTATGAAGTAGTTGCTTAATAGTTCTGCCATTTTCCTGTTCTCATTCTCTATTCTCTGGATTGAGAGTGCAACGAAGCTGCACTTCTTTTATCTTTTCCATTGACAGTTCACCTTATAACTCTTATTAATGTTGTCTTCAGAAACCCAGCAATTCATGTCCACCCCATATAATCACAGGAGCATAGACTCAATCAGAAAATACAGTACAATCTACATTAGTCCCACTTTCCTACACCAGTCCCATAGCCAAGAATGTTATGACACTTTAAGAGGTCGCCTAAGTAGGTTTTTACCAGTTATGAGGTTACCACGATAACTCCCCTCTCAGGAAGTACATTCCATAGCCCAACACCTTCTCAGTGAAAAACAATCCGCAAATCCTCTCTACATCTCAAACCCTTCGCTTTAAAGGTGCGTTCCCATCTTCTTGACCCTCTGACTAAAAGGGACAGCTGTTGTCTATCCACCTGGTCCATGCTCCTCATAACCCTATCCTTCTGCATCACATTCCGCTCAGAATCCTCTGCCCCAAAGTAAACAACCCGAGTTTATCCAGCCTTTCTCCATAGCAGATAAGCTCCATCCCAGGGAACATCCTGGTTAATCACCTCTGCACCCCCTCCATTGCAATCACATCCTTCCTGTAATGTGGCTTCCAGAGGTACACACAGCATTCCATCTTGGCGTAACCAAAGTCCTGTATAACTCTCGTAATCTATGTCTCGATGTGTAAATGTTATATTTACTTTTTCAAACGCATTGTTAAATCCACTACTACCCTGTCCAATCCCCCTCAGTGATGTGTGGAGAAGCAGGCTCTGAACTTCCGAGTGTGCTGACATTCATTGAGTAATCCCCTGTCTAGTTCATTCTTCCAAATTGCACCACCTCATATTTATCAGGGTTACATTCCATCTGCCAGTGATCTGCTTATCTGACCATTTCATTTTTATCTTCCAGTAACATAAGACCTACCCCGTCACTGCCAACCACCTGGCCAATCTCTGCGATAAACATAAACTCAAATTCCACACTCCCCCACACCCTCCAGTTTCATATCTACATTATTTATAAGTATTATAAATAGTAAGGCTCACATCATTGACCCGTATACTACATCACTGGACACTGATATCGATTCAAACAGTTTCCAGAACCACCCTCTTTCTCCTGCCATAAAGAAAGTGTGAATGTCATTTACCAAGTTACCCTTGACAGAATGAGATTTTACTTTCATTATCAGCCTCCCATCTGGCGCTTCGTCAAAGGCCTTGCTGAAAACATAAATGAACAACCTCCTCGAAAAAATATCAATAAAATTCATTCGGCATGACTCCCCTCTGATGACTATCCCTCTCTAAATGAACATCCATTTTCTCCCGCTCTATTTTCCCCAATAGTTTTACTGACACTGATCTGATAATCACTGATCAATAGTTCCCTTGTCTACTTGCACTAACCGTTCCTTTCAAAGGTTTTCTGCATTCCTCTGGCCCCTCCCCTGTGACCAGAATGTATTTAAACATTTGGGTCAGGGCCTTGCTCCGACAGCAGCTTGTTATACAACACAGCCAGACCTGTGGACTTGTCCAATTTTAAATCAACCAAAACTATCAATCCTTGCTCGCATTTCATATTAATCTGCTCACGAGTTTCCCAGTCCATCTTCTTGAATCATGCTTCATCCTTTTCCTGAGTAAACCAGATGTGAATCTCTCATCTCATAATCTATCAATGTTCTCCAGCTTCACACATTGATTATCTTCTTGGTTTCTAATGAGCCCTAATTATTCCCTGGTTATTCTGTTCTGCTTGATGTCCTTGTGGAACATCTTAGGGTACTCAGTAATCCTACTCGCACCTTTTAATGCGCCTATGTTCTTCATTCCCCTCTGTGTGAATTTTGTAAAGCTTCATTTCGATCACCTCTCAGTCTCTGAAAATCTACAGAATACAGGCGGAGTTCCCTCATCAGACAATCTTGCCATCCGAGGGGTTAATCTAGAGAATGTACATTCAATTTGCAATTTGCTTTATTGTTTAGGGCTAACTTACTATATGCATTTTTTAAAAATATCCTCCTGCTATCCAACTATACCAAATCCACTTGTTCTCCATTGTTTATAACGACAAGGGACATCTTCAAGCAAAATTTTTGTAAATGTTGCCTTCCCTTTCAGATTTCTAGCATCATTCTCAAGACATTTGCTATAATATTCCAAGTGTCCAATATCACATTCTTTATGATAAATTCCGACAGATTCCCAACTCTGAAAAATAAGTTAACTAGTCTGTAGTTCACAATTCTCCCACTTCTTCACTTTGTAAATCCTTGGAATGCATTTATAACCTTCCAATACGGAAAAATACAATGATTCGCAATGCAACTATTATGTCCATTTCTGCTTTCTCTGAAATTCTGATGTGAAGTACATTTGGTCTGTCCGAATTATCAATATATTTATGTTTTCAAATGCTACCTCGTCACTGATATGAATTATTTTACTCTTCAGTTACACAAGTCCCATGGTCACTTGTTATTTCTGGGAGATTTTCTGGCCCTTCCTCCGTGAAGACAAAAATAAAGTAACTGGTGAGTTTCCCGCTGTCATTGTTTCTGTTCTCCACAATAAATTGTCCTGTCCACACATTCACTCTTCCACATTTGACCTTGCTCTTATTTTCCTTTCAAATATTCATGGCAGTTTTTCATCAGTCTTTTTGTTTCTTTTTCGTTTGCATTCTTGTTCTCTTTCTAATTTACTTATCAGTTTATCAGTCTTCCTTCGCTGCGTCAAAAATTTAAATGAATCCACAATATATGACTCTTTTAGAGTCATAGAGTCATAGAGATGTACAGTATAGAAACAGATCCTTCGGTCCAACCCAAGGCACTTCCATCGATCTATTGCAATTTCTAACTTATTTTGTTCACCATCGTTGAATCACCTTTCGCTTTTGCGATTTATTCCTTGGAGGGATATATGTATAAAGTAGACCTTACAGTGTTTCAGTAAAAAGCAGACATTGCCTCTCTTTCATTAATTCATTTATTGTACTTTTCAAATCCACTAAAGCCAACTTTATTCTCATATCTTAATGGCTTGTATGACTCAGGTATATACCCGAAATATAAGAATTTTTTATTTGTATTCAGACATCATATAAAATTCAATATATTGAGATCACTATTTCCAAAAGCTCCTTTACAGCAAATTCTTCGATTTGATCTTCTGATCACACAAAACCAACTCCAAAGTTTTTTTTTTATTCCTGATGAAGGGCTTTTGCCCGAAACGTCGATTTCGAAGTTACTTGGATGCTGCCTGAACTGCTGTGCTCTTCTAGCACCACTAATCCAACTCCAAAATTGCCTGATCAACAGCTCGGTGCTCAACATACTACTAAAGCAACCCGTCTCATACACACTCAGCTTTAACATTCACTTGGGTAAACACTGGTTAGATGTGCCTTCAAGCTATCCATTATTGCTGCAGTACCCACAAACCTGCATGTCTAATTCTCTTTTAATGACATATTTACATTTGTATTGCATCTTTCACTTTGATGCATAACTCCCATGAACGTTGCATCTCCTTGCTGTTCCTAAGATCCACCTCACCAGATTCTGTGGAATCTGAGTGACGTGGGCTCTGGGGAGGTTAATTCAGGCGAGATACTTGGAGAGGCATAGCTCATCTATTAAATTATCTCACAACAACTTAGCTGTTCCTCTTAAGTGTCATTGTGAGATTTTCTCCAGATCTCCCATTTTGCTGGTGAAGTAGAGAAGGACAATGATCTTTCAACAATGCTGTGTATTTCCCCAGACAGCTGAACTTGGTGGGAACCTTACGGCAGGCTGGTAGAGTGTTGTTGCTGTTGTACCGGATCTTGGTGAGATCACATCTGGAGTACTGTGCACAGGTTTAATCTCCTCCCTGTGGAAAAGATATTGGAATTACATCAGAGATTATTCCCTTAACTGGTTTCTGCAATGAAGGTGTTAATCATAAAATCTCTACAGTGTGAAGCCAAGCCATTTGACCCATCGACTCCACAGTGATCCTCCAAAGATCATCCCATCCAAATTCCACCACACACCTCACCCAATCTTGTAACCTGGCATTTTCCATAACTGATACACATGACCTCCACATCCCCGAACATTATGGGTAATTTAGTGTGGCCAATTTTCCTAACATACACATCTTGGGACTGTGGGTGGAACCTGGATACTGAAATTGATTCTGAATCTCTGGTGCTGTGAGGCAGCAATGCTAAGCACTATGCTACCTAATGTGGGCAATACAACTTGCCTGCACAGTTCAGTCCTTGAAAAGTGACATTTGTGTGGGGAGATTTCATAACTCCCCAAACCTGTCATTGAGCAACAGGAGGAGGACATTGAGGTCTTGAGCGGCTTGGTCAGAAACACGTGCAGGACATTCAGGCCATCAGGACTAATGTCAGAACACCAGGAGGGTTTTCAGCCCGGCGTATGTGTAAAGCCGGAATATAATGAGTCCATTCAGTCACTCATGGCTCTTATACAGCAACTTGGGCAGATCTTTTACAGCCTTGTGCCTGTTACACCGAAATTGTGAAAGGGAACGTAGAGGTTATAGAAAGGGAAGAACTTCGAATAACCAGCTTCACTGGGGAATGAAAAGTAGTGAAAAAACTATTGGGATTGAAGACAAAATGTTAGAATAGTTATGAAGGAATTAATAACACGAGATTTCCAAAGCCAAGCCACAATCCAGCAGAGTCAACATAGTTTTATGAAGAATAAATCATGTTTGAATGCTTTGACTAAGTTTGGTTAAAGAAACGTAACAAGCAAGGTGAATAATGGGGATCCTATAGATGTATTATATCTGGGCTTCCAGAAATCAGTGCATAATGTGCATCGCAAAAAATTAATATGCAACACAAGAACACATGGGGTTAGGAACAATTTACTTGCTCGGCCAGAGGATTAGCTAAGTAGTAAAAGCTGCATGCATTCATGTGGAACTCTGAGCTCAAAAACTGCATGAATTTATGTAAAACTCTGTTATCTCACTTTTAAGATTAGAATCAATCTAAACATCAGGTCATAGACAGAGAACACAGGGGGCTAACACCTTCAACATATTGTCTAGCTATCACCATTGTAACAGCTAACTCAAGAATGCAACTGTAATAAAAAGTATTTGTGATTTACACATGAAAGAAGTGAAACTATCATGGTATTCGAACAGATGAAAGACTCAACAGACAATCAATTTTTCAATGTATAATTTCATTCACATCACACTGTAAATTTTTGCTATAAATTCTGTGTTACGATCGAGCCCTCCACTATCACCTGATGAAGGAGCATCACTCAGAAAGCAAGTGTGCTTCCAATTAAACCTGTTGGACTATAATCTGGTGTTGTGTGATTTTTAACTTTGTACACCCCAGTCCAACGCCGGCATCTCCAAATTAGTAAACGCCATGATATGGAGACGCTGGTTTTGGATGGGTTAGACAAGGTCATTAATCAAATGATACCAAGTTAGATTCCAGTGGGTTTATTTGTAAACACAAGGTTTCATTGCACTGATCCTTCATCAGGTGTAAGAGAGAGGAAGACCTTAAACACCGAAGTTATGAGGGAAAGATCAAAGGGTTGGACAACTCATGCACACACCTAAGACGGCTCTTAAATACTTAATCATTTAGAATGGAGGTGCAAATTTGATTGATTAATATGCAAATCGCAGAATTTATTTCAAGCCACTACCTGGAGATACCGTCAGGTATTATCGATGTAAATGAAGTAACACTTGCGGTCAGACATGTGAGGCTCTTGTTTGGACTCTGTCTGTGTCTTAACCTGGAGTCAGACTGTTTTATTTACAAAGTAGGAGTAGCACATGTCCATATGTGTGTGAGAGGGGGCGTGTCTGTGTGAAGGGGAGAGAGAGACACACATTCTATATATGAGATAGAGAGTGAGGTGGAGTGTGTGTGTGAGTACAGGAGGGAAAGAGAGAGAGGCTGTGTGCGCTTGTGTGTGGGACAGAGTGGAGTGCGTGTGTGGAATGTGAGAGAGGGGTGTGCGAATGTGTGTGATGGGCGGATAGGGAGAGTGTGCATCATTGTATATAACGGGGAGAGTGAGAGAGTGTACTTGTCCATGCTAAGATACAGACAGATACGGCTGATCAATTTCCCCACACACACTCACTCCGTGGTTTCAGAGCTTCCCACTTCTGCAGCCTCTGCTCCATTTGTTGTTCATGTTACAGGCCCAGATGCTGTAACTACAGTCCCCATGCTCCATCCAGAGTTGGGTCAACAAATCCGCAGGTCTCCCTGAATGTCTCAGGCAGCTCACAGCACAATCTCCAGCAAACAATCCCCAGCCACCCCACTAACTTTTCAATAACAGGAGTCAATCACAAGCCCCTCAGTTACAAGTTAGATGCCTGAGCCTTTACAATTATTCTGAAGGGTCTTCCTCGTGTTCCTGATCACACAATCAATTGAGAGACAAACAGAGGCGTTCCAAGTTTCAAAGAAATGTGTCAAAGCTCCTGGAACACCCCTGTCCATGAAGCACCACATGGGACATATCGAGAAGTGAACAACAACCTGACACACACCATTTCAATGTTTATGAGCTTCTCCATATCAGCACTCGATATACGAGGGAGTGAAAAGCCAAAGCCAGGGAACGATACAGAAAAAAACAAATAAAGAACTAATTAACTGACAACTTGGTGAAAGTGTGGATAAAGAGATGGAGGGATTGGAATAACGGGATAAATATGACAATGGTGAGTCCAATCACAAGAATGCACACATTGAAAGACATTGCCAGATCCGCTGGAATGGTCCATTGCCTCAAATTTTGAATCTGCTTCACAGAATCAGCCCAGACACCATAAACTGGGGTAAGGTAGCGGCTTAGATGGAGAGTTATGCAGAACGTGCTAGTGGACTACTCCATAAACTGGACTATCTGCATAACACCGGGGACATTGCAAACCTTTGCCAGGATATTGCACCCCTCTACCACCACCCTTGGTCTCTGAACTTTGAGTCAATTTTTGTATCCAAATGGCGAGTTCTCCATATATTTCATATGAACCAACCTTGTTAAACAGATGACCATGTACAATGTTGTTCAACGCCTTACTGGTGTCCATAATCGACAATGTACACCTCCCTATCTCAATTAATCTTTTTAGGCGCTTCTTCAGAAATATCTGTCAGGCCAGTGAGACACAATATTATTTGTTCAAAGCCATGTTGACTATCCCTAATCAGTTGTTACCTTTCCAAACGCGTGAAAATCCAATACATTGTAATCCTCTCCAACAATTTACCCATCACTCACATCAGTGTCACTGGGTTTTCCTTATTACCCTTCTTCAATCCTTTACGTAATGGCACCAAGTTAGCCAACCTCCAGTCTTCTGGCACTTTACCTGTCGCTATTGATGATCCACGGAGCCCAGCATTCACTTCCCTAGCTTCCCACAAAGTATAGCGTACATCTTATAAAAGCCAACACATTTTCCTTCCGTTGCATGTTTTAAGATCTCCAGTAGCTCCTCTGAAATACAGACACTTTCCAAGATGTCACTACTTCTTTCCCAAGTTCTCTAGCTTCTATATCCTCCTGCACAGTAAATACTGATCCAAAATATTCGTTCAGTACCTCCCCCATTCCCTGTGGTTCTGCACATGGGCAGCTTGCTGATCTTTAAGGATGTCCTATTCTCTCCACAGTTCCTCTTCGTCCTTGATATATTTGTAGAATTCCTTTGGATTCTCCTGAACTCTATTTGCCAAAGCTATCACATGTAAACTTTTTATGCTCCCAATTTCCCTCTTAAATATTTTCTTGTTGCCTTCAGACTCTTCTCGTGATTCACTTTAAATCAGGAATTAAGTGGCCAATGATGACCATTCCGATTGTCAGAAAAATCCATCTGGTTCACTGAGAACCTTTAAGGAAACAAACTGCCATCCTTAACTGGTCTGGCCTACATGTGACTCCCCAACCATAACAAAGTGGTTGTCTGTTAACTGCCCTCTGGGCAATTAGGGGTGAGTAATAGTTGCTTGCCTAGCCAGGGATGCCCTCATCCCGTGAATGAATTAAGAAAAAAAATCTCAATTCCTACTGTCTATATCTGACATATCCTTCCTTCTTATCCGTTACCAGAACCACAAGTTCTCCAATCCTCCAGCATTCCTTACACGTACCAGCCTTACTCTTCACCCTAACAGGGATGGAATGTCTCTGTCCTCCTGATGTGTCATTTTCGAAGGCTACTCTCTTCTCAATTGTCCCCCTTCTCTGCGATTATCGGTCCCAATCGACTTTGGAAAATTCTTGAATATCATCAAAATTGGCTTTTCAACAATTTAGAACTTTAAGTTTTAGACCTGGTTCATCCTTTTCCATCTCGATTTTGAAACCAATAGAACTATGATGGCTTACCATAAAGTGCTCCCCCACTGATACCTCAACCACCCCCTCTCCACTGCCTTATTTCCAAGGGGAATGTGACGTTTAGATCCTTCCCTGTGATGGAGAGCATTGGACAAGCAGCTGCAGCGTTATAACCGGTTATGGGGTCAGCAGAGTCTTTGATTCATTTGGTTGATTCTAACAATAATTTGTCTCAGTGACATTTTTATAGCGTGTGACAGAGGGATTGTCTGCACGAGGCTGAGCTAGTTTCCTGGTGCTATCTTATCGAATGCATCTCATTAACTACCCACCCCACCACATGGTGTCCCTTTTATTCAATGCCAATCCGATTCTCCCACCCATCATGGCTGGAGGTACTCACCATCGTCCAGATGCCCCTGGATATACCGTGAACCCTGACACTGGTGCCATCTTTAAAAGGCCAATGGGCACACAGTTGAGCTTTCTCCGTTAGGAGCTGCCCTGCACAGTTTACCCCGAGCATGGCAGGTAAGGAACAATTACACAACGGTTTGTCGACAGGGACACGGAGGTCCTGGTGGATGGGCTAGTTCAGACAGAGCATTCTCTTCCCAGAAGGGGCCACACCACCAGATCCACCGAGCATGTTCTGAGCTCCTCACCCAGCTCAGTGCAGTATCTGCGGTCTGAGGAAATATCCAGCAATACAGGACAAGCATCAATTACCTTCCCTGCTCTGTCAGGATAAGGGTCACCGTATTCTCTCTGCTCCCTCACACTCACTGTATATCTGTTATAGCACCGACCCCAGAACAAGGCTCATGCTCCACCACTCTCACTGCTGCAAACAGCACATTCCTCTCTCACTCTTTCCCCTCCACCATACCTCTGTCATTAATAACACTTTTTGGACACAATACTATGGACTGTCTCCCTCTTGACACATCACCCTCTCCATCCCCCACCACCCACACCAGCGCGCACAGCAGGGACCCCCACTCCTACCTTCACTCCCTCCCTCCATTTCTCGTATTCCAAGAGAAGCAGCAGACAAGCCGCGTTGTGGAGTGCCCAATATCCATCTCTCCACTACCACCCGGAACTGTGTGTCTGTATTTGACTCTGAGTATCTGTATGTAAGTGCAGGTCTGACTGTCTCTGTAGTGCTGAAACTGAAACAATCTCTCCCTCAGCTGGCCTCCCCACCCGACTGCAGTGACAGCGGCAGAGAGTGACAACCCTCGAGGATTCAGTCTGGGAAGGAGAGACAGTGAGAGAGCTCATAGCACGATCCAAACTGACAGCACCATGAATACATACACACACGCAAACACGAGCAGGCTCGCACACACAATGCTGGTAGATGGAAGGTTGCAAATATACTTGGGCCTGTCAGAATAGAAATGCTCATCTCTGAGTGAACCACTTTGTCAGGAGATCTGATGAATTAATTTCTCACTCCGTGACTTGCAATGCTAAAAACTTACGTGGGAAAATATTGAAAATTCCTGAAAAAGGTCCAGTAGTGTTGCTAATGACGCAGAAACAACATTGCTCAGTGTCGGACAAAACTGCTGTATGCTTCCAAAGATATTATTGAAAAATCAAACGGCCATGCTATTTGGGAGATACACAGTAAAGGATTTGTTATCTTCTGAGAGAGGAGAAAACTCTGCCATTGATGCAGTGGTGTGGGGAGGCCAGCAGAGGGTAGTATTGTATGAATCTAATCACTAAGCTCAGAGGCGAGCACTGCTGCCTCAATACGCCAGGCACCCGGGCTCGATTACACCCTCGGGCGATTGTCTGTGTGGGGTTTCACATTCTCTCTGTGTCTGCGATGGTTTCCACCGGATTCTCCTCTTTCCACCCACAGACCGAAGTTGTGGATATTAGGTGAATCGGCCATGCTAAATTGTCCATAGTGCCCAGGGATGTATAGGTTAGGGCCATTCGTGGTGAGGAAACAGAGGATAGTAATTAAACGTGTCTGGGTGGGTTACTCTTCGAAGGGTCAGTGTGGATGTTTTGGGTCGAAGGGTCTGTTTCCACACTTTAGGAATTCTATAAACTCTGCGAACCAGACAGAGACAGTGGAGGAGGGAGACGTTGATTCCAATTTCATTATATTTACTTCAAAAACAACTTTGCACAGAGATGCAGACATAGGTACACACAAACTGAGATACTGACACTAACATACATAACGTATGCACACAGAGGTACGCCCACAGATATGGACGTTTACACACAAACACAAGAACATACCCCCAAATACAGGCACACACTGTCTTTAATACAGAGATATATACGTTTTATTAATAAGTTATCAATGGTCAGTTGGAAAAGGCAGGAGAATGGGGTTGAGAAATATTTTTGCCGCGATCAAATGTCATGGCAGACAAAAAAGGGCTGAATAGCCTAATTCTGCTTCAGGGTTCATTGCTCATATGATCATGTGGTGCCTGGAATCGTCTTTCCACAACGTCAGTGGAGGCTGCATTTGGTAAGTATGTGATTTAGGAGAGTTAATGAGAAAGTGGACAGGCTTGAGGAGCTGAGTGATCAATATCTGTTTCTAATTGTTGTCTCCTTTTATATCAAAAGCGTTAGTTCGAAGGGGACATATTTTGAGAATAAGGAGATTCCCATTTCAGACTGAGACTGGGATGTTCCTTTCTGTTTAGGGTTGTGTAATCTGTGGTGTTCACATGCCGAAGTAGCAAGGTTCAGTTCCATAGATCTTTGATGCACAAGAGAATCCATGTTTATTGGGTACAGTCAGGAAAGGGATGTTTAGTAACAATCACATCAACAATGCACATTCTGAATGGTGCAGCAGGTGCAAGGGGCTGAACGGCCAGCTGCTGCCCCTAACCGATATGTTGTTTTCTCAACCACTCAATAGTGTTTCAGAGGTAAAGAAAGATCCCATTTAGCCAGTCAGCATCGTTATAATGAGACGGGCGGACACCATTCTGCCCACTAAGGATTTACACAGGAATAGATTGAGGTTATTCAGCCCGCTAAGTACATTACACAGTGTAGGATGAGGCAAACCTACCTTTCTAGCCTGCTGACCAGCAACTGGGGAAACCTGTTAAACTATCAGGGAATAAATATTCAGGATAAATGTTTATATTCAGGTTGCAAAGTTGTAACTTGGTGGAATGCCTCAGGAATCAGTGTGACATTACCAACAATTTACAATCTATACCAATGACTCGGATGAGGTGACTGATTGGATTGGAGTTCAATTAGCTCATTTACCAAGACAGTCATTTAACAGGATATGGAGCCTCTGCAATGGGATACCGACAGGGGAAGTTAGTGAGCAAATTTGGCAGAAAACAGTATAACAAGGGCTAAGGGAAGTCAGTGTTCTGTAAAAAAGATAAAATAACAGTAACCTACTTAAATGGAGAGAACATCGCAGAACGCATTGGTCCGGAGGGATGTGTGTGTCTCAGTACATGAGCCACATAAACCTAGTCAGCAGATTCAGCAAGTGATTAGGGAAGTGTATTGAATGATGCTGTTTCATGCAAAAGCTAACGGGTATAATCATCGGGATGTTTTACTGCATCTGTACATGACAAAGCTGAGACTACATCGAATATATTGTATGTAGTAATGAACCCTGAAATTGAAAGAAAAAAATATGCAATTGTTTTGGAAGCTTTTTACGATGCTTCACTTTACTCCTTGTTAGAATGATGGCCTGATAGAACCATAGTGTCATACAGCACGGAAACAAGAACCTTCATTCCAGCTCATTTGCACCGACCAGATATTCCAATCTGATGTAAAACCATTTACCAACATTAGACCCATCACTCTCTAAACCCTTCTTATTCATATACCCATCCACTGCCTCTTAAATGTTGTTATTGTACCAGCCTCCATCACTTTCGCTGCCAGCTCGCTCCATTCACGCACTACACTCTGTGTGATAAAGATACCATTCAGGTATGTTTTTAATTTTCCCCTCTCACTTTAAGTCTTTGCCCTCTGGTAGGACTCCTCCAGCCTCGGAAAATAACCTTGGCTGATCCCGCATCGATGGCCCTCATGGCCTCTACAAGGTCAGAGTACTTCAGACCTGAGAATGAGAGCTGATCATATTGAACCATATAAGACCCTGAGGAGAGTGTATTGGGGCGTAGCTGAGGGATGGGAGAATAAAACTATGGATTTAATTTTAGAAACCAACATACTCATTTTAACACAGGTACTATGAAGACATGAATTTATTGGACAAAAATTATGCAGACACATATAAATACACCTTCAAATTATAAATTACAAATTATTCCTAAATGAAGTAGGTAACAGGGATGGAGTCATTCAATCAGGAGAATATTCAACCAGATCTTACCGAGTCCAGGTTGGTGTTTGGGTCACATTATTGCATGTTTCAGATCAGAGAGGGAGCAAATCCAAACTGTCGTAGAAACAACAGCCATTTCTCCGTCTCTACTTGTACTTCTCTACAGCAACATATGAGAGCTGAAAACCAATCAGCCATCTTTAGCACTCTTTCACTGTTCCTGTTGAGGATTCCTTGGAATCTCTCCACTGCCTGCAGCAAGGGAATTCAGGGAAATTCAACTGTTCCATGAGGAAACCCCAGTGATAGCAGCTTCTGTGAGGCAGAATCACTTCATAGGCAGAATAACAATTGGAACTCTCTCAATTTTGCTTTTATTCTGAAATTAACTGTTAATTGGACAAAGCTCTTTCGATTTAATATTCTACAGAGTTCCATTTTTTTTCTGTTTGCCTTCAGACGTGTGTGTGTTTGCATGCGTGTGCATGTGTCTTCGTATACATGTTTCTGTGTCTCAGATTTATTGAAAAATAAATGTTGATGTACATATTGTCGATGTTCAAACTGTACTGCATTTATGTATCCATCGTAATTCGAGTAACTTGCTTTGGTTTTAGATTAGTTATTTTTAAAAATTTAAGAAACTTGTCTGACTTGTTCCTAACACAGAACCTGACCCAGTCTGAGACGGATATCATTTACCATATCACACACTTTATTACACTGATAATTTGTCGTGATGTCTGGAGGAGTGTGACTAGAAAAAGAAGCAATGACTCTCTAACCTCGGTAGGAACAGGGATAAGGAGAAATTCTCAAAAGGCCATTTGAGTGGGAATTTCTCGTCCCCACAGGTTTGTGGTACCTGTGTGTTTGCATTTATTTAAAGATGTGATAGTTAAATATTTGACGGGCAAGTGAATCGAGGATAATGAAGTGCAGATAGGAACGTGGGGCTGAGACCACAATCTGATCAGCCACAACCTTAGTGCCTGGTAGGGCAGGGGCCCACTCCTGTTCCTAGGTCCTACTTCACCCCATTCCATTCAGCCCCTCAATCGGCCATTAAGAGCAGTTGGAGATCATTTACTCCTACTACCTGGGGCACAGAATCCGAGGTGATCATTTAGCCCCTGAATACAGTCAAAATGATTTAGTGTGGATTGAAAAACGTTCTTGGGAAAAAGAGTTGGTGTTACTGTGAAACAGTTCCCTCCTGTCTCTTTACAGAAGTTCCCCTGTCTCCATTTAATTGTCATGTCGTTGACCCAGATTCATAGTGAATACTGTACCCAGAAATTGCTCACAAAATCCTCTGGTCTCTTTGACTACAACATTCCTTCACAGGACTTCCAGGAAAATAACAACGATGAACCTTCCAATAACAGAATGCAAGAACATGAGAAGCAGGAGTAGGTCATTCAGCTCCTACGGTCTGCCTTTCCCTTCAATAGGATCATGGCTGATCTGCTCTAAGACCCAACTCCTGGAGTGTCAGCCGTTCCAACCATCCATCCATCCCTTCTTCCAACTACCTCAATGGTCTATCTCCCCTCCCTCTGTGGAATAGTGAAGTCCCGACGGTAACTCCCCTCTGTGAGAAGGAAACACACCGCAACTATACACCATGACCTATTAACATCAACAAAATATATAAAAACCAGGTGACTGGCCCTGACAACAAGGCAGTGTTTAACTGAGGATGGTATCAAGGAACCTGAAGAAAATTGAACATAATGGAAATGAAGGGTAACCTCCCCACAGGTTGGAGTGAATGAGCACAAAGAAGATGGTTGTGGTTCTTCGACATGTCCCACCTCAGTCTCGGGACATCTCTGCGGGAGATGAACAGCAGAACCATCCTCATTTGCGCCTTTGGTGTCTTCTCCCCAATCAGAATCTCAGAAGTGGAGATGGTGACTGAAGATCATGTAAGGTTTAGAATAATGTGCCCCCCTCAGCTCCTGAAGCAGTCTGTGTCCATGTACAGGAAGACCCGGACAACATTGAAATGTCGGTAACATTCTTGTAACAGTCCTGCTGGATACTGTGCGTTACCAGAGTAAAGAGAGGTGCTCATTCAGCATCTCAAGCTCACTTCACAGGAATGTGAGGAGGTCATTCTGCCCATCAATGTTATTGAATAAGAATAGGAAGAGCCCATGCATTCTCTCCTGACTATTCCACAGGAAGATAAGGAGCCCAGTCAAATACATGAGCTGTTAAACAGGAAACATAGTTTGCCCTGTCAGGTTCTTGAGCGTCTCCCATGCTATCAGGGGGTGGCCATTCAGCCGCTCAAGCCCATTGTACAGAAATAAGACGATGTTATTTATGACCAAACAAGACAAACCAATGAAACAGAGACTGCACGGATAGACTGCTCTATGTCGTTCCTCCTGGCTCCATTGCTAATGGTACACAGTAGATACATTAATATGGTTCGTTGACGGGGAGGAGGGTGGACATCTCCGAGAAGGCAGACCGGTATTCCCAGTGGAGGTCGGAAGCTGTTGGGAACAATAAATATTTTATGCATTGCAGCTGCTGACAGATTTGTGAACAATGTGACTTTCAGTGCAGGGTCACACACCAACTGCACATTGAGGCAATGAGAGTTCATTCAGAGCCTGAAGCTCGATCCCAACCAACATAGGAGCTTCACAGAGATACATAAACTAAAAAGAAGCATGTATCATGGGCAAAATGTAAGTTCCCATGCCATCAATGTTTTTCTCTGGACGTTTTGTGTGTTTGTCCATAATCTTCAAGGTTCAATGCAGTCAACTCTTATTCTCTCAAGGTGCTGCAAATTAAACATCAATTTCCTTCACACTCTCTTCATGTTACCATCATCCCAGAGATTATTCTGATAAAACAGCTTTGCACTGCCTCTGTGACAAGGAGATCACCGATTTATAAAGGTCAGAAAATCTGTCCACAATAGCCTCAACAACTCTCCACAACTCCTACATATGATTTATTTTGTAATGAAGGCTGGCATTTCATTTCCTGGATGCCCTGCATGAATTCTGTCCATGACGCGTGATCAAGGACATTCTGGTCCTTTTTGGCAAAAGCACTTCCCAACCTCGCACCTTCTAATAAATATAACATGAAAAGGAAAGCATATGTTAACAAAAAAGAACAAAGAAAATGTACAGCCCAGGAACAGGCCCTTCGGCCCTCCAATCCTGAGCCGATCCAAATGTACTGTCTAAACCTGTCGGTCAATTCCTAAGCATCTGTATCCCTCTGCTCTTCATCTACTGCATCTGTCCATGTGCATCTTAAATGAATCTACCATGCCTGGCTCTACCACCTCAGCTGGCAACGCATTCCAAACGGCCACCACCCTCTGTGTGAAGTACTTGCCACATGTATTCCCCCTTAATCTTTCCACCTCTCACCTTGAAAGCGTAACCTCTCCTTATTGAATCCTTCACACTGGGAAAAAGCTTGTCTCTATCCACCCTGTCTAAACCCTTCACGATTTTGTAAACCTCAATCAGGTCCCCCCTCAATCTCCTTTTTATTAATGAAAATAACCCTAACCTACTCAACCTTTCTTCATAGCTAGCACCTTCCATCCTCGTAAACCTTCTTTGCACCCTCCAAAAGGCGTCTATATCCTTTTGACAATGTGGGGACCAGAACTGTATACAGTATTCTAAATGTGGCTGAACCAATGTCTTGTACAATTTTAACATGACTTGCCAGCTCGTATACTCAATGCGCCGTCCAATGGAGGCAAGCAAACCATATGCCTTCGTGACGACGCTATCCATCTGTGCAGCAACCTTCAGAGTACCATGGACATGCACTCCCAGATCTCTGCCTAACAACTTTTCTCAAGGCTCTTCCGTTCATTGTATAATTCGCTCTAGAATTAGTCTTGCCTACATGCATTACCTCACAGTTGTCTGGATTGAAAACCATCTGCCACTTTCCACCCAAATCTCCAGTCCCTCTATATCCTCCTGCATTCTCTGACAGCCCCTTATGCTTTCTGCTCCTCCAACAATCTTCGTGTCACCTGCAAACTTGCTGATCAAAAGTGTCCTCTTCCAGATCATTTATTTAGATTACAAACAACAGTTTCCCCAACACTGACCCCTGTGGATCACCACTGGTCACCTTTCACCATTTCGAGAAACTCCCTTCGAATACTCCTCTCTGTCTCCTGTTTCTCAACCAGTTCTTTATCCACCTAGCTAGAATACCCTGCACACCATATGACTTCAATTTCTCCATTAGTCTACCATGGGGAATCTTATCAAACGCCTTACTAAAGTCCATGTATATGACATGTACAGCCCTTCTTTCATCGAGCAAATTGCTCACTTCCTCAAAGAACTCAATTAAGTTGGTAAGGCACGAGCTCCCCTGCACAAAACCATTTTGTCTATCACTGTAAACCTATTCTTTTCTAAATATAAGTAGATCCTATCCCTCAGTACCTTCTCCAGCAACTTTCCCACAACTGACATCATGCACACTCGTCTTTGGTTACCCAGAATATCCTTACTACCCTTCTTGTATAGGAGGACAACATAAGCTAAACTCCAATCCTCCGGCACCTCACCTGTATTAAGGATTCCACAAAGATATCTGTCAGGGCCCCTAGCTATTTCCCCTCTCGCCTCCCTCAGCAACGTGGGATAGATCCCATCTGGTCCTGGGGATTTGTCCACCTTAATAACCACTAGCCTACCCAACACATCTTCACGACTTATGTCAGCGTTATCAAGACTAATCAAACTTCTATCTCTAATCTCAACATTCATCATGTCCCTCTCCTCAGTGAACACTGATGCAAAGTAATCATTCAGAATCTCACCCATTCTTTCAGGTTTCACAAACAGCCTTCCTTCATCATCCTTTCGTGGACTAATCCTTTCTCTAGTTACTCTCTTGCTTCTTGTATAAGAATAAAATGCTTAGTGATTCTCCTTAAATCTGCTCGCCAAAGATATTTCATAACCCATTTAAGCCCGCTTGATTTCTCGTTTACGACTTGTCCTACTTTTCCGATATTCTTCCAGGGCCCGTTCTGTTCTGAGCTGCCTAGGCCTTATGTATGCTTCCCTTTTCCTCTTTGCTCATCATAGAATTTCTCCTGTCATCCACGGTTCACGAATGTTACACTTCCTATCCTTTGCCTTCAATGGGACATGCCTATCCTGCACTATCTTTAACCTATCTTTCAACGCCTCCCACGTCTCAAATGTGGACTTCCCTTCAAATAGCTGTGTCCATTCCACATTTCCGAGCTTCTGCCGAATTTTGATTTAATTGGTCTTGGCTCAGTTTAGTACTCTTCCCTTAGGACCACTCTCTTCTTTATCCATATGTATTCTAAAACTTACAGAATTGTGGTCACTGTTCCCAAAGAAATCCCCCACCTCAACTTCTACCACCTGTCCTTGTTCCCCAGTACCAGGCACAATATGGCCTCTTCCCTCGTCGGACTATTGACATACTGCAGTAGAAAACTCTCCTGGACAGTTCTTACAAATTCTACCCCATTCAGACCTCTGACGCTAAGTATATCCCAGTCAATGTTGGGAAAATTAAGATCTCCCATCACCACTACCCTGTGGCCTCGACATATTTCCATAATCTGTTTACCTATTTGTTCTTCTACCACATACTCACTGTTGGGAGGCCTGTAACATAGCCCCAACAGTGTAACTGCACCCTTCTAATTTCTCTGCTTCACCCATAATGCCTCACTACCCAAGACCTCCATCGTGTGCTCCTTTCGCACAGCCATGATATCGTCCTTGACCAGCAAAGCAACTCCACCCCCCTCCCCCTTTTACTTCCCTCCCTGTCCTGTTTGAAGCGTCTATGTCCAGGGATGTTTAATTACCAATCTTCATGCCCTTCCTTCAACCAAGCCTCTGTGATTGCAATGACATGATACTCCCAGGCACCAATCCAAGCCCTAAGTTCATCTGCCTTTCACACTATACTCCTTGCATTAAAGTAGATGCATTTTAGGCTACCAGTTTTTTTTGTGCTCTGTCTACTCTTCCCTTTATGAAAGCAATCTTCATAATTCTTACAGTCTCCACATCACTGCCTATTTGTTTTCTTTTCTGGTTCCCAGTCTCCTGCCACATTAGTTTAAATATTCCAAAATTCAGTAGCAAAAAACCCACAAAGGACATTGGTTCCAGTCTGGTTCAGATGTACACCGTCCATCTTGTAATAGTCCCACCTGCCCCAGAACCGGCCCCAATGTCTAACAAATTGAGCCCCTCCTTTCTACACCATCTCTCAAGCCATGTGTTCAACCTGTCTTTTTTTTTAAATTTCTACGCTGGCTAGCACGTGGCAATGGTAGTAATCCCAAGATCACTATTTTGAGGTCCTCCAATTTAATTTCCCTCCTAGCTCCCTTGATTCTTCTTTGAGGACCTCATCTCATTTCCTACTTATATCGTTGGTGTCCATAAGCACCAAGACAACTGGCTGTTCACCCTCGCCTTTTAGAAGGCTCTGCAGCTGATTGGTGGCATACCTGACCTGAGCACCTGTGAGGCAACATACCATCCAGAAGCCCCATTCTGGCCACAGAACCGCCTATCTACTCCCTTCACAAGAGAATTCCCTGTGACAATGGTCCTACGAGTCGTTTTACCGCCCTTCTGAACAGCAGTGCCTGCCACGATGCCATGAACCATGCAACTGCTGCCCTCCCCTGGTAAGTAATCTCCCCCAACAGCATGCAAAACTGTATACCTGTATTGGAGGGAGATGACCGCAGGGGACACCTGCACTGTCTTCTTACTCTTTTTCTGTCTTCCACTGTCTCCCTCAGCAATTCTAAACTGTGTTGTGACCAGCTCACTAAATGTGCTATCCATGGCATCCTCAGCATTACAGATGCTCCACAGTGAGTCCATCCGCAGCTCCAGAGTCGTCATGTGGTCAAACAAGGTCTGCAGCTGGACACACTTCTTGCAAGTGTAAGAGTCAGGAGCGTCAGCCACGTTCCTAAGCTCACACATCAAGCAAGAGGCACAGGTCACGGGTCTGAGTCAACCATTGTTGTTTTGCTAAAAGGTTGACATAGTACAGTGGAAGTTTATAGTATCTATTTGCCTTACAGACATCTTACATTTCATAATTTTCACATATCCATGATGTGTGTGTGTGTGTGTGTGAGAGAGAGAGACAGAGAGAGAGAGAGAGAGAGAGACAGAGAGAGAGAGTGACAGAGAGAGAGGGGGGCTGACAAGAATCCTATTGTTATTTTGGTATACTCTAATTATATTCAGGGGTTCAGCCTTTTTTACATGAATGTTCATTACTTCGGTGTTTGGAACTGAGAATTAACCGGAGTTCAGAATGGTTAGGATCATATAACTTGAGCAGCTATTTCAAACAAATCTGAATCTGCTCAAATCTTCCAAGTATTGACTCACAGTCCATGACTCACGAAGGAATTAATATAAAGCTGACATGACAAAAGAAAGTTTAAAAATTAACTTCAGAGGACATTGGAGTGCTAACGAGAAATATGGGTTAAGTGAGTAGTCAAAGGCCTGACAAATAGAGCTTTATGGTGATAAAATTGAAGTTGTCCATTTTGACTGGAAGAAAAGCTTTTCTTAAAAAAAAATAGAGGGAGATTCCATAGCTGTGAGATGCAGTGGGATCAGAGTGTATCATTTCCTGAATCACAAAGTGCTAGCAGTACGTAACTAGGAAAGCAAATAAATGTTTTCCTTTTATCGTGGGGCAATTTAAACACAAAAGTAGAGAGCACTGTTGAGCTTGTATCTTGAATGCTCTAATTCTTATCGGTCACCCTGTTTATGGAAGGAAGTAAATACATTGGAGGCAATTCGGAGAATGCTTACCAGAATAATACTTACAGAATGACTTGTCATACAAAGGGAATTCAGATAGTATAGGCTTTTGTCACTTTGTGGTTAGGAGAGGAAGAGGCAAATTAATTGAAACAAGATGTTTCCCCTTACAGAAGAGACGAGAATGAAGGATTGCTGTCTAAATGTCAGTGGTTGCCCATTTGAAACACATCGAGATTATTTGTTTTCTCTCAAAATGTGGAAACTCTGACACGTTATTAAAGCAGAGCCATGGAATATTTTAAAGGCATAAATAAATAGCTTATTGTTGAGAGAGGGATGGTGAAAAGTTTTCAGGGTAGGCAGGAATGTGAATTTAACGTTACAATTAATGAAACATACTCATGTTGAAAATCTAACTCATCCTTGTTTGTATGGGATGTGGCAGGTCGATTAAACTGACAAATTGGAATTTCAATGTAAAGATCCAACAAAGTTTATAATGCTGAAATCCTCCATCTTCAGAGCTTTTTCAATGGTTGAATTTTTCAAGTGTTTGTTTAAAATCGCTTAATTTGTGCTGTAACACTAATTGCCGATATGGAAACTGTGAAGAGATTCCAGTAATGAATGCAGTGATCACAAAGAAAGTTTTAGTCCAATGTGTGACTTAATTAAGATTCATCTAGAACACAACAATGTGAAAGAAAATTAGTGTCACTTCCTGTAAGTTCTATGGAGAGGCTTCTGTCTGAGAACATGCCACAACAATGCAACAATAACAGTAAATTGCTGGTGGACTGACAGTTACAGTAAGATAACGTAGAGACTCCTCATGAAAACAGCACACAGCAATGCAGAGAATACCATTCCCGACCATAGCAATCACATACTGCCTCTCCACTATCGACATTATTCTTCGGGTCAGAGAGTTTATTACAAAACAGACAGTTTTAGGAGAGGACATCAAGGAAGCTTGAATTCAAAATTGCTTGCAAATTTGAGTTACTTATCCCTCCTCATTTTAGTCTCTTAAAATGAATATATTCAAGAAATACGCATCCCATCCCACTCTCACCCTTAGCACCCTTATCACTGTTCATCAAACCTATGAAAGGGGTTGAAGTATAAAATCAGTATTGATTGCAGTATCCGTCTGGATTGTAAGACGTTGAACAAAAGCAGCTGAACGCAAGCTGCAGGACTGTATCCAGAGTCTTCAGCCATTCAAGCAGCTGGCACTCAATAGTAGCTGGAGGCAAATGCTAACTTCAGGATTTAATTTATCTTGTCTGACCAGTTACAAGCATGGTAAGGTTGACAATCCAAACTGCAAGGGATATGTAAAATATAATTCTCCAAGATTGTTTGCAATAACTGGAAAATATGTTTGATCTTTTGTGTAATTCGTACTTCATTTGATATTATATTTCCCAAGGCAAATGCTGGAGAAGGAGCAGTTCCTGTGAAGTTATGTAGATATTTCCTTCTGCATCCAGGAACCATCTATCAGGCCCTAGTTACCACAGTCAGCTTTAACCCCCAAAAGATGTATTACATCCAGAAGTGGAAGGTAGTGTTCTTTCTTACAGGAGACTTTTGCAGTCATCATTTTATGAATTCTGGTGAAGCCCTGCTGGTTGAACTGAGAGCTGGAGTCAATCGTGATAGTTGGCAGTGCCAAGGGTGGCATGGTACTGACAGTAGGTAGTACAGAAGTTGCTGCCTGGTCACAAACCATTTTGAAATGGCATGATCCCAGGAGCTAACAGCAATAACAGAGTGAAGACAGAGCAGTGACCTGTCCTTCGCTGCCAGTAGTGGTGGATATTGCTGAGCCTGTACTCAAGAGATTTGCAGGCCACGGCCCACTGCGGGAGTTGAGGAGCTCTCCTATTCACTACTCAGACAGACACGAGTGGCTCTCAATTGGTGACTTAAATTGGTGAGGTTGGGATTGGAGCAGAGTGATTGGAGGGCTGCGCGTTGTGAGGGTGAGAGGTTGGAGTGGGGGAGGGGGGACGACAGGTTGAGGCGGTTAATGTCCCGGCGGCAGTTGGAAATGAAGAGGTTGAGGGCAGGTTATAGGCCAGCGCGGGGTGTCCAGGTGGATGCGGTGTGTTGGAGGTGGGCGAAGGGGTCCTCGGTAGATGGACGGGAGTCCTGATTGTGAAAGTAAGCTCGGAGGTGGAGGCGACGGAAGAATTGTTCGATGTCACGTCTTGTATTAAATTCATTGATGCGTGGACGGAGGGGGATGAAGGTGAGTCCTTTGTCGTCTTGTATTCCAATCCCAACCTCACCATCAATCCAGAGGATAAAGGTGGCGCAGTGGTAGTCAGGCGCACTGACCTCGACACCGCTGAAGCCAAACGCCAACTCGAGGACGCCTCTTCCTACTGCCCCCTCGACCATGACCCCACCCCCCATCACCAAACCATCATCTCCCAGACCATACAGAACCTCATCGCCTCAGGAGATCTCCCACCCATAGCTTCCAACCTCATAGTCCGGGAACCCGCACTGCCCGGTTCTACCTCCTTCCCAAGATCCACAAGCCTGACCACCCTGGCCGACCTATTGTCTCAGCATGCTCCTGCCCCACTGAACTCATCTCTACCTACCTTGACACTGTCCTATCCCCCCTAGTTCAGGAACTCCCCACATACGTTCGAGACACCACCCACGCCCTCCACCTCCTCCAAGACTTCCGTTTCCCCGGTCCCCAACGCCTCATCTTCACCATGGATATCCAATCCCTCTACACCTCCATTCGCCATGACCAGGGCCTCCAAGCCCTCCGTTTTTTCCTCTCCAGACGTCCCCAACAGTACCCTTCCACTGACACTCTCATTCGTTTGGCCGAACTGGTCCTCACCCTTAACAATTTCTCCTTTGAATCCTCCCACTTCCTCCAGACCAAAGGTGTAGCCATGGGCACACGTATGGGCCCCAGCTATGCCTGTCTCTTTGTTGGCTACGTAGAACAGTTGATCTTCCGTAATTACACCGGCACCACTCCCCACCTCTTCCTCCGCTACATTGATGACTGCATTGGCGCCACCTCGTGCTCCCGCGAGGAGGTTGAGCAATTCATCAACTTCACCAACACATTCCACCCTGACCTTAAATTTACCTGGACTATCTCTGACACCTCGCTCCCCTTCCTGGACCTCTCCATCTCCATTAGTGACGACCGACTTGACACTGACATTTTTTACAAACCCACTGACTCCCATAGCTACCTGGATTACACCTCTTCCCACCCTATCTCTTGCAAAAATGCCATCCCGTATTCCCAATTTCTCCGCCTCCGCCGTATCTGCTCCCAGGAGGACCAGTTCCACCACAGGACACACCAGATGGTCTCCTTCTTTAGAGACCGCAATTTCCCTTCCCACGTGGTTAAAGATGCCCTCCAACGCATCTCGTCCACATCTCGCACCTCCGCCCTCAGATCCCACCCCTCCAACCGTAACAAGGACTGAACGCCCCTGGTGCTCACCTTCCACCCTACAAACCTTTGCATCAACCAAATCATCCACCGGCTTTTCCGCCACCTCCAAAAAGACCCCACCACCAGGGATATATTTCCCTCCCCACCCCTTTCCACCTTCCGCAAAGACCGTTCCCTCCGTGACTACCTGGTCAGGTCCACAACCCCCTACGACCCACCCTCCCATTCTGGCAATTTCCCCTGCCACCGCAGGAACTGTAAAACCTGTGCCCACACTTCCTCCCTCACCTCTATCCAAGGTCCTAAAGGAGCCTTCCACATCCATCAAAGTTTCACCTGCACATCCACCAATATCATTTATTGTATCCGTTGCTCCCGATGTGGTCTCCTCTACATTGGGGAGACTGGGCGCCTCCTAGCAGAGCGCTTTAGGGAACATCTCCGAGACACCCGCACCAATCAACCAAACCACCCCGTGGCCCAACATTTCAACTCCCCCTCCCACTCTGCCGAGGACATGGAGGTCCTGGGTCTCCTTCGCCGCTCCCTCACCACCAGACGCCTGGAGGAAGAACGCCTCATCTTCCGCCTCGGAACACTTCAACCCCAGGGCATCAATGTGGACTTCAACAGCTTCCTGATTTCCCCTTCCCCCACCTCATCCTAGTTTCAAACTTCCAGCTCAGTTACTGTCTCCTTGACTTGTCCGACCTGCCTATCTTCTTTTCCACCTATCCACTCCACCCTCGCCTCCTTGACCTATCACCTTCATCTCCTCCCCCACTCACCCATTGTACTCTATGCTACTCTCTCCCCACCCCCACCCTCCTCTAGCTTATCTCTCCATGCTTCAGGCTCACTGCCTTTATTCCTGATGAAGGGCTTTTGCCCGAAACATTGATTTCGCTGCTCGTTGGATGCTGCCTGAACTGCTGTGCTCTTCCAGCACCACTAATCCAGTCATGAGAATCTTGGCAAATGCCAGTTGACCTCGGAAATGCAGCCCTGCATGTGGAGACAGTACCAAAGGTCTTCATTGGACATATTGGAAAATTGGTTGCCTAGTCTACATTTGGGCCTGGAACTCTTCAGTTGAGATTTTTGAGACGCTGCAACAAGTATAAAGTTTTGAAGAAATGAATTGGTTGCATCGTATCTCCCTTTCATTGATTCCACACTCCAACCTCATTAGCTTGTCTTCCCAACAGTTAATAAGGGTTTTGAGCTAATAAATCTTGAACCAGTTTTATAAAACTCGCTGTCAATCGCTTGAAATATGTACTCAATTCTTCAAGTTTATTATGATGATTTTATTGAGGATGTAGATGTACGCTTAAAATGCCTGCATAGCACTTTTCTGACTATTTGCAGATCACCTGACAGTCCAAAGTACAATGTCGATGAAAAACTGTACACTCCAAAATCTATCATGAAAAAAGTAAGTTTGAAAACAATATGTGATTAATGTTTTGCTTCATTCAGAGGACACAAAATAGGAAGTAAATCACTTTCTGTGGACTTTTCAGGTAACATCACACAGCAGCGCAGAAACCACCACTGCAGGCAAGAGCATTTGCATTACTGTCTCTCTGTTATCTGCATTAGAATTAGGGATTCAGAATTTTGTTTCAAAAATATTGTATCAGGAGAGAATATCGAAGACACTTCATTGTAAGTTTGCTTACATTTTATTATTGAAGTTTCTAAACTCTTAATATGAATACATTCAAGAACTTGCTATCCCAATTTTTGTCTCTAATCATTATCACCAGCAACAAAGGTTTTGAAGAACAAATTCATCATTTATTGCTAAACATCACACAACACCAGGTTATAGTCCAACAGGTTTCATTGGAAGCACGCTAGCTTTCACAGTGTCACTCCATCAGGTGATAGTGGAGGGCTCAATCCTAACACACAGAATTTATAGCAAACATTTACAGTGTGATGTAACTGAATCACGAACATTTACTGCAGTCACCCATCTGGACAGTGGACAGTTTCACTCAAACGGCTGAATGCAATCTGCGGTCCTGAATCCCGAATCTTCAGTCTTCCAAACAGCTGGCACAAATTGTGGGATGGAGGCAAATCCTCATTTGAATAACTTCATGTATCTTTTATCATCAATTACAGGCATAGTAAGTGTAACAATCCAAACTGCAATGGAAATGAAACCGATAGTTGTCAGGAACAACTGAAGAAATTGAAGTGTCAGTTTGACCCAAAGTGCAATTTAACTCCTGAATAATATTGTATTTGGAATAAAGGCTATTGCTGCAGAACCAGTAATTCTGGTGAAGTTATGTAGGTATTTCCTTCTGCATACATGCAAGAACAATTCCAAGTACGCTGTTCCAGGCCACAGTTAGCAAATTGTGGAAACTGCTGAGCTCTGCCTCCCAAGTGTGTTTTTTACCGAGAAGTTAGATTGTGGTTTTTTTTTTATTTAAACAAGCCTTTTGCAGTAATAATGTTGTGAATTGTGGTGGAGTCCTGCTGCTTGGACTGAGAGCTGGAGCCAGCGCTGCTGTGGTGGATGGCACCACCAAGGGCAGCATGCTGCTGATGTGGCCTGACCAAGAAGATATTGCTGGGTCACTATCCCAAGAATGCAATGGCCCAATCCAAAGAGCTGATGGTGAAATCGGAACAATAACAGAGTGGCAAACCTTTCTGTGCCACCATTAATGTTTGCAATTGCTGAGCCAATACCCATTGATGAGAAAAAGTCAATTCTGTATTAGAACCAGTATCCCAAAGCTCTTCACTGGAGAAATTGGACAGTTAGTTGCCCTTCTCTAATTGCCCCTAAGCTCTTTATTTGAGACTTTTCTGGACTGTGCAACTGTGGAGAAATAGGTTTGTAACATTTCCATGTTCCAGCCTGCCTGTCAGTGGCTTGAAATCCTGACACTCCTATTCAAGTTTCTAAAAATGTTTTTATTCTGAATGTAAATGTTTGCTAAAATTGACTTAATGGCACTTGATGAACATTTGCAGCACTGAAAACATCAACTGCTGAAAGTGCAAGGGAGCTGGTGATTCTGGTTCTCCAGAAACTAAGAAGGTCATTGAAAAATAAGCTGAATACAATGTGTGACTGTGGAGTGAAAGCAGAGTTAATGTTTTTAGTTGAATGACTCGCGTTCAGAACTTCAGATCTCTCTGAAGAAAGGTCACTTGACTCAAGGTGAACTCTGCTTTCTCTCCACAGATGCTGCAAAACATGTTGAGTTTCTCCAGCAACTTTTGTATTTTTTTCAGATTGTCAACTTCCACATTTTTTTTACATTAAAGAAATTATTGACTGGCATATAAACTTTGCTCTATTGTTAATTTTGTAAAAATACATTTTAGGTGGAAGCTTGCAGTGAATGCTGCAGACCTAATGCTGGGACTGAACCCTGGAGTTTTGGCGTATGCTAAGGATGGTATATTGCCAGCAGTGACCAATGAAGAGATTCTTCATTGATGAAGGGCTTTTGCCCAAAACGGCGATTTTCCTGTCCTCAGATGCTGCCTGACCTGCTGTGCTTTTCCAGCTCCATTCTAATCTAAAATGAAGAGATTCTTGCCAGGGTTACTCATCAGTTGACAGTGCAGCTTAATTTCAAAAGTTGCTCCTCCAGTAAGAGGGACACATTTCTGAGCCCTACTGTTCATACTGACCATTGTTGAGACTGCAAAGGTGGGTACAATCAGGGATATGAGGGAGGCAGGACTGAGAGATCATGCAGAGTCAAGATGTCAAAGAGAACTGGTCTATGTCAGCATGGCTTAGCAATGAGAAGGTGCCAGACTCCCTACTGCTATTTTCCAAATTCGACAACCTCCCAGTTAAAAGCTAGTGAATAATTGAGTGAATAATGCATTAATACAAAGTCTTTCAATAATCATTTCCAGCCCTTCAATGTTCAGGCCTTCAGTTGTTCACTTCAAAGCACTGGACTGCACAGTGAGGCTAAACATATTGAAAACACATTGACTACCTAACTCTCTGCTTCCAGATACTATTACATTGGCCACCTCCCCTCACCCCATCTCTTCAAAAAGAACAGACTAAGGTGTCCTGCAAACCTCTGTGGAAGTTGAAAAAAAGTCAGCATATATTGCAGTCATATCTTTTGAAAGTGGCCTTTTTTAACAGAATATAATAGAACATAGAACAACACAGCACAGAACAGGCCCTTTGGTCCACGATGCTGTGCCGAACATTTGCCCTAGCTTAAGTACCTATCCATGTACCTATCCAATTACCGCTTAAAGGTCACCAATCATTCTGACTCTGCCACTCCCACAGGCAGCGCACTCCATGCTCCCACCACTGTCTGGGTAAAGAACCTACCCCTGACATCCCCCCTATACCTTCCACCATTCACCTTAAATTTATGTCCCCACGTAACACTCTTTTGCATCCGGGGAAAACGTCTCTGACTGTCTACACTATCTATTCTAATGTAAACGGGAATTTCTGAAGAGCATTACCTTCTGTAAGATTTATCTTGACAACATCTCCCAATGTTATAGCAAAACCCACCATTCCAGAATACAGCCCCTCCCAATATTTGCATTACACCTGGTGATTAGAGTGATTCCTCTCTTTTTAAAAAAATATGCTGTATCAGCTCAATAGAGCCTTTTGATCTTCAGGGTTTATTTTCAAATGTTTGCAAGTCATTGATAAGTGTAAATCCTTTGTTTAATTTGTGCTTCACGATGACTTGTGGCTGGGGACATTTTGACAGACCAGATGGTCAGGAAGATGGGAATCAAAGTTTGCCAGACATGAGGAAGCAAGTTTGATTTGATCTGATTTTGATGTGGTTTAATTATGCTTCATTTGGAATACAAGAATGTGAAAAGGGAACATTGAAGAACCATTGATTCCTTCAAAATGTTTTGTGCAATGGAACGAATGCCAGTTCAGACAACAGCAGCTCCATTAAAGAGGCTGCTAGACTGCCTCCCAAGGAATTTAAGGTTATTGACAGAGTTGCCTTAAACAGTAGTACCACCACCCTAAATGCTGAAATGGGAAATTACTTGCTGATCAATATTGAGGTTCTGTTTCTGGACATCGGAGCTTTAGTGAAAACACTGAAGAATTATGTTCCTTTCCTTCACCCCACCTCATCGCTTCTTTTTGTTTCTCTTTCCTCCTCATCCTCACTCCCCCACCCTCGATTCCACATTACCTCCAAAATCATGACCATGGTCTCCAGAGTTCGGTGACATTTGATGAAATATGGCTGCATATTTGAAGAAATATGGCTATGGATTGGGACCAGCTCCTGGTCTCCTCACCTTGCTCTATCTCCCATACAATGTTGCGATTGAATGCTTCACACTTTTTATAATTTATGTTGGCCAGAGGCCATGTGTATCCACAGAGTCAGGCACATTCCCGAGTAATAGTCATTTGTTTGAATCAAGCTTCTAAAGTGCTTTCATGGTGAATTTAATACATGCAGCATCACATCCACACCGTTTCACTGGCATTATCAATGAATAGAAGCCTAAATACTGAGGGCATTACAGTGCTCAGGGTCAGAGATCTGTAATTACTCCCGGGTTTATTATGGTCAGGTCTTTCAGTAAACTCCAAACGGATGAAGGAGCAGGAAAGGAAAAGGAATAAAATTCTCTTTTCAACAAAACAGCCAAAACTGACTAATATGACATGAACATTCAGTTAATTTGAATAATGAGAAATTACTATATTCGGATTCTGAATCAAACATTGAGCAACAAATTGTGCTTGTAAGGGTTAAATTAGCAATAGTGTATAAAGGGCTTGAGTTACTTTTTCAGAGATAAGGAAGTTAAACTTGAAACCTTGCATTTGGGATGTTGTCCCTCTGTCCAAGTGCAGACAAGTCTTGATTTGACCTCTTTACTCCCCACCCACCAACTCCTACCCTCACAGCCAAAACTTTCGATGTTAATAAGAAGTGCCAAACATTAATTTTGTGATCATTCACATATTTAAAATGATTTAACTGGCAATTTATAACCAGTTGCAGCTGTGAAAATGTTGACACCTCACACTGTGAATTAGGTGGAAACCTAAGTTTGTCAGAAACTAAAGGGAACAAATTGGCAAGTAAGTTTGGTCTAATGTAAGATTTAAATCTGCTATATTAGGGATCCAATAATGTGAAAAGGAAGTGCTGGCAGTTGTTGCAAGATTATGTCAGGATTGCCTCACGAAGGCATCCCATGGCAGCGTGGTGAACACAAACAAAGATGAGAACAATCACAGAAAACAGCTGCTTGACTGGTTCAGAAATGCTTGGTTATTTCGAAAGACCAATCTTGAATCAGCCTAAAATATCCAAAGTTTTTCAATGGTCGGTTGAATTTTGCTTGTCTTTCAGTATGAAGGTCTTGCATACACCAGAAATAGCTATAAACAATGGTGACATACTAAATAAATGGTTTTCTCTTCTTTTCACTCTGTACTGTCTCTTCCACACCCCAACCCCAGCATTCCCTCATTGTATTGTACTGTCGAGATCCTGTGGAAGTCAAAAGACCCCCATAATAACAGGACCAGGATGGTTTATGATGCATCTTGAAAACAAATAAAGTTGCAGCACCATTTTTTAGACCATAGGACAGCATTGTCAATACACTCCAGGGGGATGGGTGGTGAAGGCATCAATAACTAGTTACATGAGCAAGATTACAAGACTGGGATTCAAGGTATACTGCTTTGTCATTACCCCCTCATTAACTTCACCATTACAAGGCTAAAATCGGGAGCATTGGAATCTTCACTGCTCACCTGGTGATTGGTTTATTTGCAATAATAGTCAAGAAGCTCAATATGATCAAAGAGAGAGCAGTTTGATTGACTGGCAAAAGAACTAATGAACCTAATTTCCACTCCCATCACCATCACTGAGCTACGATGTTGGGCTACCTAGCACTTACACTCGACGGAATGAACTGCAGCAACTTATTAGCCTTACACCGAAAGGATCTTTCCTGTCTATAATCTCTATTTCTGAACAGAACAACGATCAGCTAAAGGTCTGTTACACCAGATTCTGACTTTGTATGGATATCTCTGTTCTGTTATTATCGCTATGACAAAATCATGTGATTTATTAAAATTGCAGTCATTAACTAACTTAAGAAAACTAATCGATCAGGCTTGGAATATTGAATCGCAAGTCTGCGATGTTTTTTTGTTAAATTTCTTTAGACCTAATTCTGAATAAGTTTACTGATAGCAAATTACTTAATTTGTGCTTTTCGATGAATTGCAGTTCTGGAAACATTGTCAGTGCAAAAAGTGAGGAAAATGGGAATGCAGGTTCTCCTGGATCAAGTGAAGTAATTGCAAAGTAAGTTTAGTTTCATGCATGACCGACTAAGTCATTATTTCAGAATATGACAAACCATTAGGAAATAACTGGTGATCTGGGAGTTTGTGCAATGTTATACAACGATCAATGGTAACAACCCGGAGGCAATGATTTGATGAGCTCTCAAAGAGGAACTTGCCTGTGTTCACTCCCAAGTCCTTTTACTATGTGATACTGCAAAACCTCTCCGTATGAAAATCGTAGATTCCCTTTGAAGACCTCAGTTGAAGCTGCCTCCACCACTACACTATTAGGCAGAACATTCCAGTTTCCGAACTATGCTGTTTTTTTAAAAAAAAAATTCCTTCTAACCGTTGTTTTATTTTGCTGATCATCTTAAATCGGTGTCCTTTTCTTCTTAAAATAGCCTTTTTAAAATAGAATCCGTACAATATGGAAACAGGTCACTTGGCCCAACAAGTCCTCACCAACCCTCCACAGAGTATCCAATCCAAATGTATTCTCCTACCCTTTTACTCTACTCTATCCAAATCCCTCATGATTTTGAACATGTAGAAAATGTCTTCTTCATCTTCTGTTCTCCATAAAGAGCAGCCCGAGCTTCTTCAAACTATCCACATAAGTGTTCAGTTGCTCATCTCTGGTACCGTTTTTGTGTACCTTTTGTACACATTCTCAAATCCCTTCCTGAAGCGTGCTGCATAAATACTAAACATGTGGGAAAAGCAGGACTGTTTATAACTATTTGTCATAATTTCCTTATTTTGCTTGCGACGGTCCTATTTCTAATGTTCAGAATCCTAATGATATCTTCAATCTGCACTGCCAACTTCATAATTTGTGTGCATACACATAATATGCATAAAATGCATTAAATATTAGACTGGGATCATTTCAGAAAGCATTAATCATTGTATCAAAAGATTTTAGCTTGTGTATAAAATGAACAAGGAACAATCCAGAATAATTCTGAGTTGGAGGAGGGCTGAGTTCAATGTGGCAAAAGGGCATTTGTGCAAGGACATTTGAGCACAAATCTGGGCAATGTTCAGCTTCAGCTGTACAGTACAGCTTAACATTTCCACAAGCAGAAAATGGTGGCAAAAACAGTACTCTAATTCCCTGCATGATGTTGCAAAGGATATGGATTATTGTTAACCCCAGTGAGGACTATGCTAAATATAGACTGTTCAGAGGGGAAAGAAAGAGTAAGGGAGACTGGGCAGCTAACTTTAAAAGGGAATCCAAAAGTCATCATGAGTCACAAACAGTGAAGGGTAGCAAAGGAATGAGTGGGGCCAATTATCATTCATCTCCTGTTTAAACATCATCGGGGCAGGGGCCTGGCTGAGGTATTATGAAGAGGAAGTTGAAGTCCAGTTCATGGTGAAACAAAATGTAGTTGAGACTTGGATGAGATGAAGTTTGACAGAATTTTAGAAAGGCTAAAATAAAACAAAATTGTAGATGCTGGAAATTTGAAACAAAAATGAAACTGCTGGAGCAGGTCTGGCAGCATCTGTGGCGGGAAAGCAGAGTTTTAGTTTTCGAGTCCTGTGACCCATTGAGTATATCCAGCTCTTTCTTTTTCAATGAGAAAGGCTGATCATCATTGAGTGTTGTATCTGATAACAGCGAAATTGGAGACACCTGAGGATACAGAGGAAAGTAACATTGAAGCTCCAGTGGGAATATCCACAACAACCGAATCCTGTTCAAATAGAGGCATGGAATCAGAGACAGGAGAAACACAACATTTCAAATACTTTTGTTCAAAATTGTCTGGATAAATCCAGCAACCAGATTCATCTTAGTGGTGGGAAAGTTTCTCAGGAACTGTAATCACAGCTCAAGCAAAATACTGGGAGATCATATGGACTAAATTTATATGCTGACTAAAAATCTAATATGTAACCTGTTTACCTAAATCAACTGATTATTATTCTGAATCTTCAGTTTTCTTGGGTATTTAATCCAGTTTAGAAACGTAGAAAATAGGGCAGGAGCAGGCCATGCAATCCTTCGAGCCTGCCCTGTCATTCATCACGATCATGGCTGATTGGAGTATGACCTTGTTTCATTAAATTAGTTGATCAAGGCTTGAAATGCAGCATTGTGAGACTTCAGCTTTTTTAATGTCTGGCAATAAATTATAGACCCAGACACCATTTTAGTTTGCTTTTAATTTTGTGGTTATTGATCAATTGCAATTTAACAGACAGAGCATTCAAAAAAATTATAGACTCAATTCTACAGAAAAAAAAGTGACGAAAAAGTAAGTTTGATTTGTCACGTGGCTAAATTGTATTTTTAATGTGGAATCTAACACCATGAGAGAAATAGCTGGAGAGTCAGAATATCCTGCAAAATAATGTAGAGACTTTCTCATGAAGACATGCCCCAAAAACCAGTCTACATTATTTGTCCTTGAATTTTTCCAAAACACTTTCAAGGATTATGATCAATATGTATGGTTGTCTCAGATACATTACTGGCAAATGTTGTAACGCCAATACCAAACTCAAGGTCTCTTTCTCAACTTTAAATATTCCTAGGAGAAATTGAGGACTGCAGAGTCTGGAGATCAGAGATGAAAAATGTGTTGCTGCAAACGCACAGCAGGTCAGGCAGCATCCAAGGAGCAGGGGAATCGACGTTTCGGTTATAAGCAATAGTCAGTAATTTCTATCAGTGTCCACCGTTACAGCTACAAAAAATCCTCTAATATCTCTCCTCAATGGGCCATTCTTGCCCTTTGAATGTGGGCAGTGAGCATTCAGCTCTATCTTTTTTTTTGGCAGCAAACGGCTACCTTACCTACAGCCTACTCTCAACAAGAGGTTAACTTGCACTGTCAATCTGAGAACAATCTTCCCCATACATGACCCATGCTATGATCACAAGAGAGGGGCTTACGCCTGAAACGTCGACTCTCCTGCTCCTTGGATGTTGCCTGACCTGTCAAATATTCCTGTTGATGAATGCTTAGCTTCCTAAGAAACAACTGATAAGTCTTTTTATCTTCTTGATGCTTTCTGTAGGAGTATAACACCAACACTTCTATCACTTGCATCGATAACTATATTGAATAGATTGGGTTATTAGTTGTCGCTAATATTGGGGCAGTAGTTAACACAACTTTCAGGCTGACAAATGCCTTCTGACAGTTTTCCATCCATTGAAACTTCCAGCATTTCTACGCAATTCAGTGAGTGAAGCAGCCACACTGCTAAGACTCCCTACAACTTTCTGATAAAACCCACTTGTAGTACTACCAAATGCAGAACAACCTCTGTTATATGAACGTGAATTATCCAAATTTCAGATTATCCGAATAAGACCTCAAGGTCCTTTGTTTGCAATCTGATCAGTTATCCGAGCAATGCGTTATCTGAACAATTAGTTATCCGAACAATTAGTTATCCCCACCCGTCTAATGTGGATAATCAAGATTGTTTGTCGTCGTACTGCTCTTTTGGTCGATGAGGACACCTGTTCCATGTTCAATAACATGGTCCAGGAGAGTGATTTGTGTTTTCTTGAGTTCGCTGTCAGCCAGGTTTATCACCAAGCCTGCCTCTCAAAGTCGAGTGAATAATTTTCAGAAATTCTGCAAATTTTCCATCCATGTGTGACTGAAAACCAGGTCATCAATGTGTACCACGCAATTGGGGGACGAAGAAATTGCGTCATTGGTTAGTCTTTAAAATGTAGCTGGCACATTCTTCATACCACATGACAGGGCTGTAAACTGTACAGTGCATTTTGGTGTCACGAAAGCCGAAATTGTCTTCACCTTTTTGAATAGAAGTATCTGAAGGAATCCTTTGAGTAAGTCGTACAGAGAAATATAAATTGCTAGTCCCATCTTCTCAATATGGTCTTCCAAACTTGATTTAGGACATGTATCAGATTTAGTAACTGCATGGATTATGCATAGGCCCACACATAATCATTGGCTATTATCTGGCTTTGGTACCACTGATGTAGGTGAGCTCTATTCACTACGACAGATTTTGATTATATTCTCTTTCAGCAAGTGTTCAGTCTCTTTCTGAACCTGTGCCAACCTTCAAAGGTTAAATCTGTAGGATGTTATTTGATTGGAACTGCATTTCCTCAATCAATATTATGTGTAGTGAGATTAGTAATTCCCAGGTTATTCCCACATATCTCCCCATGTGATTATACTATTTATTTTGGGTCATTTCGATTTTCATCTGGAAGGGAACTCAGCAGTTTATCCCAGTTTCCCAGAACTTCCTCATTGTTCAATTTAATTTGAGGAGACCAATTCACAATCATCTGAAATTATTTCGTCACTGTGTTGTAGCCAGTACCACATTCTCTTTTGTTTTCCTATCAAAATAGCTTTTGAACAAAACACATCTCTTCAAGCCACAGAATGGTCACAGAAAGAAGTGGAGCAGTAAGCCATTCAGCCCATTAAGCATGCACTGCTTTTCAAAATGACGATGGCTGATTATTCAACTCAGTACCCTGTTCCATCATTCTTTCTGTAAGCTTTCATCCCTTTAGCCCGAAAAAAACTATTAAGTTTTGGACTCAATCAATTTCTATGACAGTGAATTCCAAAGAGTCACCACTGTCAGGGTGAAGAAAGGATTCCTCATCTCAGTCCAAAATGCCCGAGCCAGTATCCGTAGACCGTGAGCCCTGGTTCTGGACTTCCCAGCCGTGGAGAACATCCTTCCTGATTATCTAATTCTGGACATAAACACTGACTTGTGCTACATCTTGTGATCTTAGCCTGGGTCAATATGGGGAGGGTTGTTCTCTGTATTGCCACACTTTGACAGTGCAAGTTAACCTCTTGCTGATAGCAGGTTGGAAGCAAGGTAGCCATTTGTTGCTAAGGAAGAGATAGGACTGAGTGCTCACTGTCCATATTCAAAAGGGAAGAATTACCTATTGAGGAGAGATATTAGAGGACTTTTTTGTAGCTGTAACGGTGGACAGTGATAGAAATTACTGACTCCCGTAGAACACACAGGGAATCAGCAAAGGTGACCCATAGTGCTGATTCCTAATTACACATGTTGCACTTTCCAAATAACAACAGCCCATTGGTTGAAGAAGTTTTCCTTTATTTAAAATTAAAATGCCCATCGATGTATGATACACTTCTGGAGTAGGTGGGACAGGAAGATAAGCCTACGCAATCTAACCTAGGAACTTAAGCTACTGATCTAGGGTAGGGAGACTACCATTTGACGATAAGATGCCTTTTGGCACCACAGAATCAATACAATTGCCCTTAATTGCTTCATTAATCCCTGGGGATGAAAGTAATAAGCCACTTGACAGAGTGTTGTGTTTTGCTCAGGTGTCACTGAGTAGTGTGCTGATCTTTAAGTCGGAACGTTCAGGGTTCAAGATCTACCCTCGGGGTTAAAATAGACGAATTGATACTGCCACAGCAGTGCTGTCCTGAGATAATCCTACACATCAGACGTATATGAGGCATTAAACCAAAGCCACTCTGCCCGCTAAAGGGACCCTTATTATTTTGAACTAACGTGAGGAGATGATACTTGGTGTCCCGGCCAATATTTATTGCTCAATCCCGATGAGCAGATGATCCAGTCATCATCTCCTTCCTGGTTTTCTCATGGCACACAAATTAAATATCACTTTTCTGACATGTGACTACATGATCAAAAGTACTTCGGTTGTTGTATAGAATATCTCTGATTGAAAATTGATTTGTCAGAACCTGGATGTATTGTTACTCAACTTTGCTGTTCATTTTTTATTCTCTTCACTCTATGCTGTAAGAAAAACCTCCTTTCCAACTTCCACTAAAGGAGAATGAGACAACGCTCAGTGCTATAATATTGCACTTTGTACTAACATCTGGATGAAACTAAAATACCATTCAATGCAAATATAAAACGAATTGAACCAGTTTTAAACGTTTAAAACAAATTGTATATTTCACCAAAGGAGTGTATTAAAATATTTCAATAGTTCTCGTTGTGTCAAGTACCAGCAAACAGTGGAGTCTGTTCCAATCTATTTTATCTTGTCTAAAGAATAGGCTGAGGAAAAGAGCAGTGCATTATGGGCTCCTTCAATTTGAGAATGAGGAAAGGAATACAGTGTGGATCAGTGATTAACAGCAGGAACAGTATTCTCCAGGTTAGAATAGATGTGTAGTGGAATATACTAAAATGATAGAATGAGAGAAGCTGAAGTGGGATATTGTCAGCTGAATGTTTTATAAACATGTTCAAATCGGGTCAGTCAGGATCTTATTGAATGGTGGAGCAGGCTCGAAGGGCCAAGTGACCTACCCTCGTTCATTGTTCATACCTCGAAGCAATAATGTTAGTTACTCTAGCGGAGGTATTAATCACACATTTTAAACGGTTACAAAGACACATGCTGATATTTCCATCTATGACTCCATGGGTTTGATAATATGTAGTTGACAGTGGCCCCAGGGGTTCTGCACTTGTTTCAGAGATCTGGAAATAGATGTATAGGATACTCTGAGATTGCATTAAGATGTTATATAAATGCACAACTTTTCTACTTGTCTTCCTGCGAGGGTTCAGGGGGTTTTGCTCTTCATCAAACCTGTGCATCATTTGACTTCAATCTGCTTTTATTTTGCATTATTGTGTGGAGTTTATTCTCTTAAGTCAATAGCCTGGGTTTTGCCCAAAGGTTAAGAGGTTTTTACTCACATTGGTGAGTTTCTGTATCCCATGAGGTAGATTCATTGCAATCAGTAATGGGAAATATAGCAGATCAAATATAATGTTGTTAACTGTTATTAGGTCATTTAACAGGGATAACTATGTGCTGTTCTATGCCCCTCAGGATTTAAAAGCCTTTTCAGTGGGGCCACTGCTGATTTACCCAAGGCGCTATACTGGTGAACTCTCTGAGACTGAAACCTTTATAATCTGGGACAATGATGAAATACACACTGACTGGAACTGCAACTTATCAGAAAAACTAGGGAACAGGGAGAGATTGGGGCTGAAGCTCAGAACACAGAGGCACTGTAAACCCAAGCACCCATTGATACAGCTTCTCGAGATGAGTTATGATGTGGTTCTGCACTATTCGGGTCTGATCTCTGATCAGAACCAATGCTTCTCTGTCAAACCTATGTGGTTTGTGGAAACAAATAATGTCTGCTAGGAGGCAACTACAAAGCTCTCCTGCAATAATGTGACACAGAATCAAGTGAAATTTGGAGTATCCCCTTTTGGGGCTTCTTGCATCCTTTCAAGTGGCAGCTGAATTTGTTGGTCAGGTATCAGTTACCATCGAATTGGATGAAATCTTGTTCGTGGTTCATTTATTTCCATTTCCCTATCTCTGAGGTTTGCCCCATTTCTTTATTAAAGAGCCAATGGGTGTGAGATCTCTGTAGTGCTGTCCATAGGAGAACCGTGTTCCTGCCACTGTGCAACTTCATATTGATATCTGCCTTTAAAAACAATCTGAATCTATGGTCACATACTGGTGTCGGAACTGAGTAAGGCTCATAATAGAATGACCAACTCGACAACTGCTACAAACCAATGTGGGCTAGATTTTCCAACTGTCATTATCACAAGTGTGCTTTTGGTGCCAAATTCACTATTCCGAATAGCAATTGGTTTTTCTGCTCGTGCAGAATTTCTCTCTATTACTTTAAATAATAGTGTACTGTGTGTGGTTTGTTTCTATTTATTTCTGTTCCTCAATGACTTTGAATTTTTTACTGTAAAAGGATCAAAGGCAAAGTAATGCCATTATTCTCTCTCCAGAAGTACATTGTTGCTAGTTTTCCTCTGAGGCTAGTGCAGAACTCTACCAGTTCATTGTAGGCCTGATGCATTATAGTTAAGTTTCATCTCTGCCAGCTGGTACAACGTGGAAATTTGAGTATTGATGAAAATAAAGATTTTTTTAAAATTTAAGTCTTTAGTATTGTACTTATCGGGACACGCTCAAGAATACCAATGGGAAGGGAGAAGACATTTAATCTGTCTGGGTAATGAGTGCTGATTGGTAAACGCATGGAGAATGGACCAGCTGATGAGTGGCAGTTAACTGCCAATGCTGGTTGTGATTCGACTAGATTGGTGAGGGTCATTCTCTGATTCATTTGTCAGGGCAATACCTTGACCACTCAGGCAACCTGCCAATTGAAAACTTAACAAAGTTTAGCTGTTCACTGTCCGTCACCATCTGACCCGCCCATGTCCATTGGGGACATCTCGATCAATCATTGTGCACTTTCCAAAGCATCAGAACTCTTTTCCTGTTCAGTGTAAACTGTTGTTTCCCTTTACATCAAAATCCTTGCAGCTATGCTGATGTATGCAAGACAAAAAAAGTATGTCCTATTTTACCGCAATACCCAATTTCTGTATTTGCAAACAACCGTTTGAAAATGGGAACCTTTTTGCTAATGGAGGATCCAACATCCGGCTGATATGATTAAAATGGAGGAGAAAGTGAGGACTGCAGATTCTGGAAATCAGAGCTGAAAATGTGTTGCTGGAAAAGCGCAGCAGGTCAGGCAAGAAGGGCTTATGCCCGAAACGTCGATTCCCAAGATTAAAATGGAATCAAGTTTTCGAATTTGAAATAATTTAACCCCCTGACAAGCCCACTTTGTACATGCAGATCCTCTTTGAATATTGTATCAGCTTGGCTGTTGAAAGACAGCTTTGGAAAGTTATTTATTTATGTTAACTTCAATTTAATGAATTGCTGAACTGGTGGAAAATACATTGTATTGCATTTACAAAACTAAGATATCTTGTGAAATCAGGAGATGTGCACAATGCAAATGAACATCCCATTTACTGCTGGCCTTGACAAGACTGGTAAATTTAAACTGGCGCTGATAGAGAAAAGACTGAGAACTTAACTGGCTCATTATCATCTAATGTATTGAGTTTAAACTTATGTCTGTCTGTAAATTCTTCAAGGCTTTGATCCACACTGCCTCTTGTACCCCTAATATACACACTCTGTTCTTTTGGTTCTCTGATTGCTTTATATCTTTTTGTCCACGAGTATGGTCAAGTCCCCTTAATTAGCTGAACTTTACTGATAAACTTCCTCAGATGCCCTCTTTACTCATTCTCTCTTTGAAAGCTTACTTAAAAGGCAGTTTCATGTTTCTGGTCATTGGTCCAAACTCCAATGATACATGCCAACAACCTTCTCCTGTTTGGCTTTCGGTGCATCCTTTTCCAGTTTGGAAGGTCAAACTCAAATGCTGAATATAGGGTTAAAGGCAGGATTCTTGGCAGTGTGGATGAACAGAGGGATCTGGGTGTGCAAGTACATAGATCCCTCAAAGTTGCCACCCAAATGGATAGGGTTGTTAAGAAAGCATATGATGTTTAGGCTTTCATTTACAGGGAAATCGAGTTTGAGAGCCGCAAGGTTTTGCTACAGCTCTACATGTCCCTGGTGAGACCACGATTGGAATATTGTGTCCAGTTCTGGTCACCCTCCTATAAGAAGTATATACAGGCTTTGGAGAGGGTGCAAAGAAGGCTTACCAGGATGCTGCCTGGACTGGAGGGTTTGCCTTATGAAGAAAGGTTGAATAAGCTTAGACTTTTCTCTCCGGAGAGAAGGAGGAAGCGAGGAGACCTGATTGAGTTGTCCATAATAATGAGAGGAATAGATAAAATCAAAGCGAGAGAATTTTCCGCATGGCAGGATTGACAGGTACGAGGGGGTCATAGTTTTAAGATATTAGGAGAAAGGTGTAGAGGAGACGTTAGAGTAGGTTCTTTACACAGAGAGGTGTGAATGCATGGAATACATTGCCAGCGGTGGTGGCGGAAGCAGAGTCATTAGGGACATTTAAGTGACTGCTGGACATGCACATGGTTAGCAGGGAGTTGAGGGATGTGTAGGTTGTTATTATATTTTACATTAGGATTAAAACTCGGCACACTGTCGTGGGTCGGAGGGCCTGTTCTGCGCTGTACTTTTCTATGTTCTACGTTAAAGCATCTCATAAATGTGAGTAATAATGTCCACTTTTGACAGATTTAATTGGAATGTATCTGCCAAACCTTTAGCAAAACTGAATCAGCAAACAGCTTCAAACTGTGCGCACATCCATCATATAACATTGCTGTTCCTCATTAACTCTTCAAATACACTGCTCCATTCCAAATAGCGGACCATCCCGTTCCCATTCAGAGACCTTTGTCTCTGATGGATGGAAGCGGTTGTTTCTGTACTTCTGCCATTTTTATTGAACTCATCTCAAGTTACACTTTAGAATTTGACAGTCAGGCCAAGACTGTTTGTGTTAAGCTTTATCAATTTTGACCAGTTTTCCAGCTCTTCATGTTCTTGAATATTGGAATGGGACTGGGGACTATCAGGCCTCAAGGGACAGGCAGCAAGGTCATTAGGTGGATAATAGGGTGGAAGATGACAAGGGAAGGAAGGAGTTTCAGTGGCTCTCATATTTCCACCTCCGTAGTGTTTTATTGATCCCAAATTCGGGAAAGAATGGCTACTCAGGCAGTCAATGTAGAGTCTGTTCCTGCTAATGCTGGCAGTTTATTAGCAGTCGGTGGGTCCTCCATTGTGTGGGAGACCTCCTCCTGCATCCTAGAGACACGCCTGCAGGATGTCTCTCCAAATGAAGTACCTTATGGCTCACAACAGCGTATCCCATCTGCATAGTGGAACAGTCTCCTGTCCATGGTGGAGATTATTACAGGAACTGAAAATCAGAGTATGTGAGTGAAAGAAGCCGTGAGGGCTAGAGTGTTCACAACATTCCCAGGACCAGGTTGGCCATTAATAAGTCATTAAGATCCCCCACTTGGTGCATGAACAATGGGTTACTCCTACTCCTAGTAAGAGTATTGTGATTAATGCTTTTTAGTGCTATTAAGCAAATAGTGAAGTGTGGCCATGTGATAAAATCATTTACATTCACTGCTGAATACTCGAGACTTTTTTGTGAGAAACTTTATAATTTTTCTAGCTGTTCTGAATACACTTTTTATTTCATACAATGGTGATTTTCTACATAGGATTACAGAGGAAAAACAGACCATTTGGCACAATCAGTCCATGCCAGTGCTTATGTTCCACTCAAGGTGTTTCACATCTTTCCTCATCTAAATCGCCCATTGTAATTCACTATTCCCAACCCTTCCAAGTGCTCGCCTAGTTTCCTTGAAATACATCTAAACTATTGATTTCAACTATTCCGTCTGGTCACATATTCCCCGTTCTCATCATTCTTTCAGTGAAGACGTTTCTTCTGAATTCCCTTTTGGATTTCTTGAGGTTCCGCCTTATATTGACAGCCTCCAGTTATGTTCTGTCCCAAAGTGAAATGTTTTCTCGGTACCTTCTCCTTCAAAACCTTTCATAATTTTAAAACTGTCAGCCTTCTTTTCAAGAGAGAAGTGAACAGCACAACAATTCTTCCTTGATATACACAGCCAGAAACTTGTGTAGCATTTTTATAAATCTTCTCTTCACTCTTTCTCATACATTCTATAATATGTCAACTCGACCTGCAAGCAATACTCTTAATTATAGTCAACCAAATTTTTATAGGGACCCTACTTTCAAATCTATCCCTTTAGAGATAAAGCTTAGAGCTTTGTCTGCATTTTTATGGCCTTTGGAACCTGTAGTGAAATTGTTAGTGACTGATGTAATTGTCTGAAATCCCTTTGTTTGTCTCCCTCACTTAGACGTGCATCTTTAAATAAGTGACCTGCACATTATTCCTACCAAGATGTAACACCTTACGTTTATCTGTGTGTATCTTCATTTGCTAATTATTTGAACATACCATAAATTAATTAATAATCGCTTGCAACTTCTTGTAGTCTTCAGAATTGGCTACATTTCAACATTCCTTTCCAATTTGGTGTCATTGAATTGCTCTTTTTTTTGTCGTAATTAGATACAATATTTAATTTGCAGTTTAACTTTATTTTGTTTTGAATTTTTAGAGAGGTACAGTAATCCATACGTTAACTATAACAACTAAATGTAGAATGACAGATAGATGAATATTATTACAAACACAGGGCTAATTAATAGACTCTATTAACTGCAAGGTCAAAACAGGGAATTATTTTTACACGAATGATATGGTGAGATTATCCGTAGTGCAATAACATTTTGTCAATTTTTTTGTTGCAGTTTATTTCCTCAGGTCTTTCTGTGCCACTGGTATGAAATTAAAAAGGCACCCATCCTCCATTTTAAGCTAAATGATAATTTTTTAAAAACAGCATTTATATAAAATGTAACATGAATTATGAAGCCATCCCTCTAGGCTTATACATATTCACATAGAGTTATATAGGGAGAGGCTGAATAGGCTGGGGCTGATTTCTCTGGAGCGTTGGAGACTGAGGCGTGACTTTATAAATGTTTATAAAATCATCAGAGGCATGGATACGGTGAATAGACAAGGTCTTTTCCCTGAGTTGGGTGGAGTCTCACCTTAACCTATACTCGTGAGTATAGGTTTAGAGTGAGAGGGGAAAAAGTTGAAAGTACCTAAGGAGCAACATGTTCATTCAGAGGATGGTGTGTATAGAATGAACTGCCAGAGGAAGCGGTGGAGGCTGGTGCAATTTCTACATATAAAAGGCATCTGAGTGTGTATACAAATAGGAAGGGTTTAGAGGGAAATGGGCCAAGTACTAGCAAATGGGACTAGATTAGTTTAGAATATCTGGTCAGCATGGGCAAGTGAGACTGAAAGACCTGTTTCCAAGTTGTAAATCTCTATGACTCTATGATCTACCCCTTTGCTCTTAATGCACTAGTCGAATCTCTTTGGATTATCTTGAACATTATCTCCCAAGGCTATCTCATTTTCCTTTCTTGCCCTCCTCATTTCCCTCTTTAGAATGTCCCTGCACCTCTTGGACTCTTCGAGATTCACTTGATCTCATTTATCTATATCTAATATATGATTCATTCTTAATCTGAACCAGAGCCTCAATATCTTTATTCCTCCAGTGTTCCCTCCTCTTACCAGCCTTATCTTCACACTAACAGGAACATCACGCCTCTGAACTCACGTTATCTCACTTCTGAAAGCTTCACTCTTGCCAGCCGTCCCTTGAGCTGCAAACAGTCTACTTCAATCAGCCCTTGAAAGGTTTTGTCTCATACTATCAAAATGTGCTCGAGTCCAATTAAGAACTTTAACTTATATATAATGCCAATCCTTTCCATAGATATTTTACAACTAATCGAATTATGACCCCGGCCCCAAAAAGCTCCCCTACTAACCATTCAGTCCCTTGCCCTGCCTTGTATCACAAGAGTAGGTCTGGTTTGATCCTTCTGTGATAGTTACGTCTGCATATTAATGAAGAAAATTGACTTTAGCACTTACCAAATTCCACACCATCCAAGCTCTTAAGACCATGGCTGTCCCACTGTATGTTTGGAAGTTTAAAATTTGTGATTATTACAATCCTATTATTCTTACATATAAATAAGATCTTTCAACATATTTGTTACTCAATTTCACTCTGACTACTGGGGGGACTATTACAATTGCATCAAAGTAATCATGCCCTTCTTATTTATGAGTTCCATCCACATAGCTTCACTGGACCATCCCTCAGAATTACCTTGTGTTAGAACAGCACTTATATTTCACCACAAGAAAAATTGACTCCAATCTCCTTCTAGCTCTTCCTATTTCTGCCAAACCTTTGATGGTGAGCGGGGCTTTGAACATAAATTATTCAATTTACTGGTGATGGTTAGTAGCTGAAAATAAAGATACCATGGATGATTTGGGTGATGGGAAATAAAAGGTTACATTGTGTGGAAGGAAAATTCTGGATATAAACAAGAATTTTACAAATCGATCTCCATTCTATCTGCCCAGGTCTTGCCTACACCGCTGTACCTCCAGAGGACTTTCCTTTTATTTTGATGAGTTCAAGTTAATCTCAGCCGCTGTTTTGTACTTGTCAACTACTTGTTAACGGGGGTTTGCCGTTTCAGAATGTAGGTTACCTTATTGTGTACCTTCTCAGAGTTCAGTGTTTGGGGTCCTTGTTGGTTCACCCTGTGCTTTGGTATATAATGCAAAATTACAGAAAAATATTAATAGCAATTTAAGGTAAAATGTTAGGATATTGGAAGAACAGCTCAGGGCATCAAGTTTGGCAGAGGGTTGTGGGACAGGACATGGAAAGCAGCAGGGTTTCCAGAACTTCTCATCTCTGCCTTCCCTGATCGAAATCAACCTGTGATTTATCATTTTTGAGGATTGTTATTCATTAATATCGGTGTGTCAGATAGATCTCAGTCTCAGGGAGGTGTGACGTGCTTCTTTGTTTTGTGATGAACTCAGGGGAACATACAATAGTAAGGGTGTAAACCCAAAGGGGTGAAGGAGCAGAGGATCCTCCATGTGTATGTGCACAAATCAGGGAATGTACCATGACACATGGACAGAAGAGCAAATAATCCCTACTTCATCAATAGAGAACAAACACAAAGCAATTATATTAAACTCAAATAAAACAGTCTCTTGTCTCACCTGGAATGTTGCATCTTGTTTCCGGAGCCATGTTTTTGAAAAGATGCGAAGTTATGAGATTGGGTGCGTGACTGATTCACAACATTATTCCTGGAATGATACACCTCACCAACTCTGAGAAATTGGGACTGTTCTCCTCTGCTGATAGTTTCCAGACTCTGTGAACAGTTGCTCTGATTGGTTCTCAATTCCGTCTTGCGTCACATAGATCCCAATGGCTGAATATTTCAAGTACTTATGAGCTCTGCCTTGCCTGATCAACATCGACCTCTGATTTATTATTTGTGAGGGTTGCTGTTATCCCTGTCTCAGATAGATCTCAGTCTCATTCCCTGGGATTTGACAGGTGTGGTGTGTCAAATAGATGCCAGGAATTGTGATCCATGAGATTTAGGTGTGAGAAAAACTCCAGTCCTGAGAATCTGCCCTTGGATTGTGCACGTGTTGTGTCTGAATACCTGACTGAACGGTGACATTTCTGGCTGATGAATGTTTCGTTGGGCGCCTTAGGTGGCGATTTATGCATAACTAACCCAAGCTGTCCCCACATTGGGAGTACTTTTAGTTCAGACAGTGTAGAGTAAACTTTCAAACTCCTTTGCCTGCCTTTTATCGGCTTCTGGTGGAGCCAATAAAATTATCATTACGTGACCCGAGGTCGTGACCCTTTGTGCATAAGAGGAAATGTTCTCTAATCATTCTGCCTCTGGGGTGTTCCATCAGGCATATCGTGTGATAGATGTATTTACATTAGTGGGCTGCATGGTAGCGCAGCATTAAACTAAATGACTGGATAAAACACAACCAAACAGAACAAGTGAAAGCATTTGGCTGGGAAAGGAGTAGGATGTGGGAAAATGTATTATTACTGACTGGCCTTGAAGAAAGAATTAAGTAAACTCAAGGTTGGTGCATATTCATTCGAGATTTATTAACAATTTCAGAAAGCATTTTTATCCAAAAAGTTGATGTAAAAGCTAACAGAAGTGAATATAATGGCTGGATGCCACATTGAGATAAGAACACATGCGCTGTGAGCTGGGAATTTTCTGTACATCAGTAACAGTCACAAGAAAGGGAATACAAAGGCTCATCAGAAAGGGTTACATCAGTAACAGTCACAAGAAAGGGAATACAAAGGCTCATCAGAAAGGGTTACATCAGTAACAGTCACAAGAAAGGGAATACAAAGGCTCATCAGAAAGGGTTACATCAGTAACAGTCACAAGAATGGGAGTACGAAGGCTCATCAGAAAGGGTTACATCAGTAACAGTCACAAGAATGGGAGTACAAAGGCTCATCAGAAAGGGTTACATCAGTAACAGTCACAAGAATAAGAGGACTAAGGCTCATCAGAAAGGGTTACATCAGTAACAGTCACAAGAATGGGAGTACTAAGGCCCATCAGAAAGGGTTACATCAGTAACAGTCACAAGAAAGGGAGTACAAAGGCTCATCAGAAAGGGTTACATCAGTAACAGTCACAAGAAAGGGAGTACTCAGGCTCATCAGAAAGGGTTACATCAGTAACAGTCACAAGAAAGGGAGTACTAAGGCTCATCAGAAAGGGTAGGTAACCATTCTGAGTAAGGAACTAATAAAAGCAAAACAAATGGGCTTCAAACAACTGGGAAGGTACAAATTCTTCCAACCACAACCATCTCAAAGATATCAAAGTAAAAAGGAAAATCCATCAATAATTGTCTCAGTTACACGCTGATAAACTGAAGTAATCTCACTGTTAGAGTCAGCAACAGGACAGATTGTAGATTGGGAATTCAGAGACCTTGATAAGCAGATCAGGAAAATCAAGGGGGTCCACAATTCATTCACTTAACCTGGAAAAGAGAGATAAAGCAATGACGCAGATATTTATGATCAGGGACGTTCAGATTTAATGTTTATTCAATGGCACACTTAGACATTTCACAAAACATATTGGGCTGCTTGGCATGAGAAAGATGTGATTATTCTCACCTTCACCAGAGTGACGGCAGCGCTGTAGAAAATACTCAGGAAAAACAAGGTGATGAACGTGGAAGCAGTTGTCCAGATGTTGCTGTTATCATCCTCATAGTCTTCAATCCAAGTGCGATCTATTGAATCTATGAATATAAAGCCGAGAGAAACTATTTAGATTGTTTATTGATCCAGATCGATCTATCTGCATCCAAGTCATGTAATTAGAGAGCATTACATCTTCATAAAGCAGTCAGGTATTTCTCAAGTGTGACTCTTATCTGTATCTATTAGTGCATTATTGACTCTCAGCAAGAAATTACAAATACTAACTGCACATGTTCTTTCTTCATTGTCCATGTCAGAACGTTTTAAATTATTTTTCTTTCAATCTATTATTTAAGGATATTATTATTTGAGGAATGCTGATAACTAATGATTATTTTAATTGAATCATTACATTTTAAATATAGGCTGTGACAGCACTTTAGTTGAAAATTGTGGCCATCACTGAATAAAAGTTCAAATGTGGTTCTCATCTTTATGTATTGGTGACCAATTGTTTGGCAAATCATGAATATAAGTGACATCACAGTCAGGACATTGCTTCATATTTTTGTTTGTAGGATCTGTACATTTCGGAATAAGTGTTTGTACATGTGTCCCTTAATTTATTTGATCAACTGCTTGGTGTGTTTGATTTTCCTTTAATGTTTGTGTATGTGGTTATGAGAGTCTCTTACTTCACTCTTGCCCATGTTGGAGTCTGTGCGTGAATAAACATATTCCTGTTCCTTTACTGCTGGTGTGCTCATGTGTTTGTGCACCTAAATTTTGGTCTTTTTACATTCTGTAAGCATCTTTATGCTAATATTCCACTTCGTTGCTGCCCCTATGCTTATCTTGTAATGTCTTTGTGAGTGTTCACTTTTCATTAGTGCTATCTAAAATGTGTGCTTATGTGTCCGTTTCAGATCCTACCTACAACTAGGTTATTTTCATGTTTATGCTTAATAAATGTTAGCATGCAATGTTATGCTTTGATGGATGTTTATATTTATATGATGATGTTTGCTTGTGTGGCAATCTTTCCTAAACCATCTCCTGATAAATTGTTTGTGTTATTGTTTGTGGATGCTTGCTGATGCTTGTACCCATTATCCTTATTTAATAAACGCCCCTCTATTTGTTGATCTATGCACTTGTGTATCTGCATGTGAGACTCTGAATTTGTGTGTACATGTGATATTGTATCCATGCTGATCAATGTGGTTTAAAAATAACTAATTAAGCTGCCTCTGTCATTATATGTTTGTGATTCTGAAAATGGGAAAATTATGATATTAATATTTATCTCTGTGCACTTACGTGCCTGTGTGAGTTGACAAGTGGGAGGATATTTTTTGGAATTTGTATCTGTGTTCATGTGTGTATGTCTATACGCATTGTGCTGTATGAATGTAAATGTATTTGTGTGTTACCGTGTGTCTATGTTTCTCATGGTTATGTGTGAGTACCCCTGTTCATTTGTGCAAATGATTTTCATTCGGTATATGTGAGTTTTTGTATGAGCTTAGAGAGTGTTCAAGTGCCACTTGCATGTGTGCCTCTGTGTGAGTATGCATGTGTGACATCTTATCTATATGCACATTTAAGTGTGCACATAAATATGTGTCTTTAGGTGAAAGCTCGTATATGTGTCATTACGAGTGTATTTGTGATCATCTCTCTGTATCTGCTCTTATACCAGACTGCAATTTTTATTATTCTAATTTATTGTTCTAATTTTTATGGATTGTCCATAATTAGATCTGACCTTGGTGTTGTAGGAAACATTTCCCATTGTCATGGACAGATAAGTGTTTTATGAGCAACACTTCTGTTGCAGTGATAGAATTTCTGTCTCTGAGAGAAAAGTCTTGAGTTCAAATCCCCACTGCCCAAGAGATAACATTTCTGAATATATGTATTAGAAAATGTCGACTTGTGTTCTGTATGTGAAACAAAATGATATCAGGTATTCGAATACCAGAATTGATCCCATGTGCTCCAGAAAATTGAGACAAACCTATGGAATACAAACTGGGACGATGCAAACACCAGTTTTGGATTATGGGAATCAATGTTAAACATTTGTTAACAGAGCCAAGCATGTCCAACATGCTTCAAAGGTATTATTTTGCATGGAAATGTTAAATCTTTGGACAGTAAGCAAGAAACTGACTGTTCCTGTTAGTAACTGGGTTACATTACAGAGGACATCTTCCATGAAAACTCTTCACAGGGAGCACGAGGACAGACCATTCATCGTTCCCCTCCCCTCTGCTTCACGACAACTTATCTGTTGATTCTCTTTGGTGTGAAAGTGAAGATACATTCTGTCAACTCATGCGCTGGTGCAAGATCCCTGGCAGTTCCCCAGAAACAAAGGTTACATTCAAACTGTTCTGCACTATTTACGATTGGTATGTTCCAATCAAATTTAATTTTTACGTGTCTTAAATTTACATTTCCAATTGGTGCAATGTGGCAGTTTAAAACTGACATGAATTTTGTCAGAGTGTCCAATCGGGGGATTCAAGAACACCAATGTCATAACTCGTGGTCTACCCTTGACATAAAATGGACATTGTCAGATTTTGTCACAGAGGGATTTAGGATGGATAAGGTATTTGGCGGAATCCTGCAATGAGTGAGCTTTACTCTGTCTCTGACCCAGGGTGTATCTGAGCAGAGAACATTAACTGCACAAGACACTTGTCCTAGACCTGTTAATAATCCACTTTAACTACACAGATGGAATGGAAGTCAGGGTAGGAAACAATTAATTCAGTATTTAACTCACAACTGGAGGAAAAAAAAACACTTCTATTACTTCTGTTGAATTATTAAATGCAACTTTGAGATTTTTATTGACATGAATTAACAGTGTCCATCAGTGCAAGCGAAATGTTTACAAAACTTGGTTTACCGCTGGATTTATCGACTGTTCTGTTGATGATCTTCAGTGGAATCGCTTCATGTCCCACCACACAGGAGTAAGAAGCACCGCTGGCCCACTCCTCCGCTGTAATGGATAACAGGCTGTACATGAAGAAGGAGATGTTGTCACTCTCCGCCATCACCTCAGTGTTCTTGTAGTTACTGGGATTCACCGGCTTGTCATTGTTTGTCCACTTGACGAAGATCTCTCGGGGGGAGAAACCTCTCACTAAACAGGTGAGGGAGAGAAACCTCTGAGCGGAGATTTCTTCTGTTGGTGGCAGGAGGACCGACACTGATGGCTCCAGCGGATTAATCACTGCAAAATATTTGAGACAAATATAAATCAACCAAAAAATGCTGAACCAATAATCACAATTTCACTAAATATTAAAATATGCCATGTTTAATTTGGGATTTATTCACTTCCGTTTACTAAAGGAGCAGAATGGTACACATTCTGTCCAGTAAAAAAAAGTCGAGTTTAATGTGAAAGTTGCCTCCATGTTTCCAGCCCACAACAAGGACATTCTGTCCAACTGTCATTGCTGATGGTGACGTCACAACCCAGGCTTCTTCCCACTTTATCTGACTGAATCAGAATACAATATCCTTTGGTCCATCTTTTTCTTAATCAGCTACCTAGCTATCCTGTCTTCAGATGCATCATTAATACTCCCAATGGTATTTGTTCATTACCAATCACAGCCTGACATTGATGTAACTGGATCTGGATTACACATGGGATCCTTTGTGCTTTAATCTCACCGCTCACCTTTCTCCTTATGGATGGAGTCTCTCCGCGGAGTCGGTAGATTCTGATGGTACACCACACATTCAAAAATAACGCCACTCAGCCAGGCTTCAGTAGAAATGTCTAATTTGCTGATCACGCTGTTGGGATTCTGTCCAGGCTGGTCAGCAATCTCTGTTTTCAGAGGCTTCTTTTCTTGTTTCCAGGTCATATTGACTCCAGAAGGAAAATTGGACACAATGCAGGTTAACGTCACCGTCGCCTCCAGTAAGACTTGTTCTACTGGCGGTGGGAGGATTTTAACTGTGTTAGAGTGGCACTCGGTATCTTCTATGAAACAAAAATCAAAGTCAATGAAAAATGCCCCTTTATGATACAAACAGTCAATCTTCAGATTACTTCTTCACAGGGTGAAGACACCACCTTCAAAATGGCAACTCCAACTATTGCTGAAACGATGCTTACTGTTGTTGATGTATTTTGATTTGTGATTACCTATAACATACCCTGTGTAATTACTCCTAAAGAACACTGGCTTTGTAACAAGTGAAACCTGAAAAAAAATAAAATAATCGAAGATACCATCATGTAACCCATGGAATTACCTTTCTTTCAGAGTCTGTCTCTCACTTAACACCATCTATTGATACTTGTGACAAGAGTAATCTCAACATAATGAGTTCATTTCTATGTTCATAACCCTTAGGTGCAAATGCTGCTGGTCATGCTGACTGCCAAATCACATCCTACATTTTAGTCAAATTATAATAAATAATAATTATTCTCTTTGCAGAGTTCTAACGTGTTACAGGAGCGGTGACAGCCATGGAAATTCTGTTCATTATATTTAATGTGATCAAAAACACTTTGCCTTACTGGTGTGATGTCATTCTCTAATTTATGTCATTGTTCCTCGTGAGCTGTGTTTGGAGTAGATCGGAAAACAAGACATTGAGTACAGCATTGGATATCGAGAAGGACACCCATCTCCTTAAGTCTTTCCCTCCATTCAGTTTGTTCATAACTGGTCTGTACTTTCACTTTATTTACCAAGGTGCATTTTTAAATTTCTTCATAGAGCAGGGGAGAAAAAAACAAACAAAAGCGTCTTAAATTAATCTACAAACGCAATGGAAATGTGCACTAATTTTATAGACATCCACTACTCACTGTGTAAACATTGCTACCCCAAACCAGGCTAAATCAGCCTGTCTCGAGTTCCTCGTTCATTCATCCCTATTGGACCGTTCTTACCAGAATTTATTCTCCTGCCTCATCCACTAATTACAGAGAGCATCTTAAAGAAGCTCAGAGAGATCACGTTTATCCCAGTTGATGTGATACCCACTTGGACTGTGGTCTGATCCCATAAATGAAGTTAAAGAGCTCAGTACCAGATAAAAATCGATGTTGTACAATGTCCAAGGCCAACAGGTCATTCCTGAGCAGGGAATGAAGCATTGAACGCATTTTGATTTATTTTCAATTAAGGGTCACTGCATATTTTAACCACGTCTTTTTGAGACCACAACATCATAAGATAGAGGATCAGAATAAGGCTGTACGGCCAATCCAGAGTTTAGATCAGAATGATGCTGGAAAAGCACAGCAGGTCAGGCAGCATCCGACGAGCAGGAAAATCGACGTTTCGGGCTACAGCTATTCTACTGTCTTCTCTAAACAAGAGCCGATCTATCTCTGTCTTGAATACACAATGGCCTGGCCTCCACAGCCCTCTGCAGCAACAAGTTCCACAGCCTCATCACCCTCTGGCTGAAGACATTTCTCCTCACATCTCAGTTCCAAACGGTGCCCCTTTGACCCTGAGACTGTGCCCTTGGGTCCTAGTCTGGCCTACCAGTCAAAACATCTATTCCACGTTCACTCGACCTCAGTCTCTCAGTATTTTCTATGTTTCAATCAGATATCTCTCCAATATCCCCCCCTCCACCCCCAAACTTATCCTTGAAGCGGCCCTCTGAACGCCTCTCCCAGCATGGTCAGGCAATAAACTATTTAACAAAGCTCACTGTCTATATATCTATCTTCAACAGAGAGGAAACATGCTTTTCTGACTTGCCAAAATGTTGAGTCATGAGCGATGCTAATGTAACACTCAAACTGAAATGCGATATGTGGCATGTTGGGAAACGAGAAGCTGTACCGTACTGTTTACTACGCCTGATAAATGAGCGTGTTTGATTCACATCAGAGTTTAGAATGATTTGTAGCTCTCTCAGTGTGTGTCTCTTACCTTGGAGTGCGGTGATGTTTTTACTTTGAATGTTCTCTCCATGAGTGACCTGGCAGGTATAGACTGCGCTGTTGAACCATTCACCAGAAGGGACCATCAGCCGACTCGTCACCGAGAAGTTCCCATTTGCCTCACACACGGGAGACGTGAAGAAGCCAGAATCCAAGGGTCGGCCATTTTTCAACCAACTCACGGAGATTGACTTCGGATGGAAATCGATGATTGAACAGACGACGGTTGCAAACTTGCTGCTTGCGATTTCTTCACTGGAGCTCACAGTTAGGAGAAGGGTTGGTGGGAGAGGATCTTTAGGAAACACATTGCATAAATTATCTGACGAATTTCAGAACAAATACAATCAGTTCTCATATATCAAGGTTTCTTGTGGTTAATGGATACAAGAATCATAATTGTGCAGAGTGCTGGAGAAGCTGGGATCCACACAGAAAGATCAGCAGGACAATGTGAAAGGCTAAAATTATAGGACACAGCAAGGGAGTCAAGGAGGCATAGAAACTATAGGCCGGTAACATCAAAAGGGAGATAGCAACGTTGGATGGTATTCGTTTTAATGACAGAGTCTGATGAACAAGGCAGATGAATTACCGGCATAAATGAGGAAATGATGCGGTTGCTATCACGGAGACATATTGAGAGCGGCGCAAGAGTGGGCTATTCAATATTCCAGGATTTAGTGCCTTCAGGCGAGACAGGGAAAGATGGAAAAGGATGAGGGCTGGGGGTGTGCGGTACAGAATGTTGCTTCTGTCGCAATTCTGACAAGAGTATTTTAGGCTGTAAAGAGAAATGAAACCATTGATACCTCCTCGAACAAAGGCAAATGGACAGTACTTCAAAACCAAAATACAGCAAACGTAACTACTGGGAGAGCGCGATAGACCTTACTACAGGTCCAAAAGAGCAAGTGAACATACATGGGCAAATTTCAGAGAAATGTAAATTAAATAGGGGAATGAGAAAAGAGGTTTTTAACTTCCTCAGCATAGGCTTGGATATTCATTTTGTCAAAAATTTAGAGGGAGCAGAATTATGAAAATGCCCCCAGGAGAATATTTTAACAAAGTATGTGTTTAATACTGAGAATTTTAATCCAGACCTTGCAAGAGAGGGGTGAATCTGGACTTAACTTTAGGGAATGAAGTCGACCCAGTGGGTAAAACCTCAATGGTGGAGCACTTTGCAGACAGTCATCGTAAATCAGTTGGATTTCAGATTGTACTGCAAAGGAATAGAAATTGGCCCAAAGTTCTGAAAAAGGGAAGGACAATTTTAGTAAGATCAGGTAATGACTTGACCAGAGTGGACTGGAAGCTGACACTTATTGGTAAATCTGAGTCAGAGCAGTGTGACACATTTAAGAGAGAGATAAGAAAATCACAGGGAGGACATTTCCCTGGGACCAAGAATGCAGTGGGCTCTGGACACCAAAGGGCATGGAGGGGGAGATAAAGAGAAACAAGGGAGGCTTCAGGTCTATACTGAAATCTCAAAACAATCGGAATTAGTATGGAGTACAGAACGTGCAAGGGGGAGTTTGAAAGACAGGAATTAGAAGAGCAAAAGGGACCATGAGAAAATAATAGCAGTCAAAATAAAGGAAAATATTTTTAAAAGTTACACGCTAATTCATAATAAAAGAATTATTCTGGAAATAGTAATGCTCATTAAGTGTATTATTGGAGTGGAGCCGGAGGATTAGCTTGTGGTCAAAACGAACGTGTTGTGCCAGTGTTCACGAGTAAGAGGGACAATGTGGGGACAAAATCATGGAGGGGTGTTGTGATGTAGTTTTCCGAAATTAGGACACATGACGTGATGTTCTGTGTTGTCTTGCTGAATGAAAAGTGGTTATATTTCCAGGGCAGATGAAAAGTATACCGAGCTGTTGAGCGATGCAAAGGATGAAATAGTTGGGTCGCTGACAATAATTTAGAATTCCTGTCTGGCCACAGCAGTTGTGCCAAGTGAGTGCAGATCAGCCAACGTTGCACTGTGATGCAGGACGAAGGAAGGTATAAATAATGAAAACACAGATCTGTCAAGCTCATCTCAGTGGGAGGGAAACTATTGAGAAGTGAAATTAATCTTCATTTGGAAGATAAATCAACAATTTTCAGCACGGTTTTATTGAGAGGAAGTCATGTGTAAGAATTTGATAGTAGTTTTCAGAAAGATAACTCGATGTCCAGATGATAGAAATAATCAGAGCCAATGGGATCTGAGTTAATTTGACAGATTGGATCGAGAACTGGCTGAGTGGTGGGAGCAGGGGATAATAGTCATCGGGTGTCTGCGTGACTGGAAATCTATGTCTCCTGGTGCTCTGGAGGGATTGGTTTGATTTCCTTGTTATTTCTCTTACATACTAATGATTAAGACTCAAATTTAGGAGGATTAACCAGTGAATTCACAGATGAAATGAAAACTGTCATGTTGGTAAGTCATGAGCATAATGGCTTTAGATTGCAGGAGGATATAAAAGGGTTGGTTGTATTTGAAGAGAAGTTGCAAATGGAAATTATTCTGCATAAATGTAAGGTGATGTAATTCGGCAGAAGAATCTGTGAGGTATGACGTTTTGAATGATGGAACCCTGGAAAGGCCTGAGGATCTTTGGTGCATGTACCCACCGATCCCCTATAGTACTGTGTCGTCTGGATAAAGAGGCTAAGAAGGTGAGAGGATATTTGCTTTTATGAGCCGAGACATTGACAATGAAGAGTAGGGAGATGATACTGGAACTTAATAGAACACTGGTTAGGCCATACTGAAGCGTTGTATGCATGTTATCGAAGGAATGTGATTACACTGAAGGCAGTATTGATGAGATTTGCCAGGATCTTGCCTGGGTTGGAGGGTTTCAGTTATGAAACTAGTTTAGATAGACAGGGGTTTTCCTTGGAGCAGAGGAGAATTAGGGAGAAGATTATCATGATGTCTAGAATTATGTTAGGCACAGACAGGGTAAACTGGATGAAACCTTTCCCCTTGATGGAGAGAGAAGGGAAGGCCAGGAGCTTCCAAGTGGATCTCAGGGGAAAACAAAATCAAACAGAGGGTGGTGTTAGCCTGGAGCTCAGCACCTATAAGTCATGTAGAGACTGAGCCCCTCATAATAGGTATGAAGTATTGCGATGCATCCTTGCAAGGGCAAGTCACACAAGGCAATGGATCATGTGCTGGCACATGAGACTGGAATAGTTAGGTGGCTGTTATTGATAGGGGTGAACTGGATGGATCAAAGGGCCTTGTTCCTGTGCTGTATAAGGTGATTCTGTGAAAACGGTTATAAATAATGCCTTCTTCATATTAATCCCAAATGCTCTGTTTATCTCAGTTCCCACAACACATACCTGGACATGGCATTTCTTTGATGTTGTGTGACCCGCTGTGTTGAACCTCACAGTAGATTTTGCTGGAACAATCTGCCGCTGACCCGGGCAGGGTTAACTGGCTGCTCAGGGTGTAGGTTCCCTTCTTGTTTCTCACTGATGGGTAAGTCTTCAATCCAGTCGTGATTAACTCCCCACCTTTCTTCCAGGTTACCTTGGTGACGTCAGGGGAATAGTCCATCGCCAAACAACCAAAGGTCGCAGAACCGGTGTCGTGCTCCTGACAGGAGGAGACCAGGCCATAAAGCGTGGGGGAAGATGGTGTCTCTACAATAGAATGACCAATTGAGCATGTTAGTTTCTGTCCATTTGACCTTATCAGTTACTCAAACGTATCCTCAGCTGTAAACGTTTGCCAGTCTGCTCCCACTGAGTCTACAGCGTAACTGGAGTTTAGTTTTGTTTCCTACCAGTTGCTGATCATGATCATTGGTTCCTTCTTTAGAAACATGCCCTTGACCTTGACCATTACCGTATAATTTAGGAAGAAGAACATCCTGATCCCACCCCAGTAACTTTGAAGATCTCACCAACTGACACTTTCACTGGATTGCTGTGAAGAGCAAAGAACTTTCACAAAATACAAACCAAGGAAATGCAGATTCATCGAAATTCTACACTGTGTGCAAACAGGCCATTTGGCCCAACAAGTCCACACCCACCCTCTGAAAAGTAACCCATCCAGACCTATTCCCCTACCCTATTATGCTACAGTTAACCCTGACTAATGCACCGAACCTCCCAATCACTGAACACGACATTTGCAATTCCCCCAGCTTGCACATCTTTGGACTGTGGGAGGAAACGCACACAGACATGGGGAGAAAGTGCCAACTCCACACAGACAGTCACCCGAGGCTGGAATGGAACCCGAGTCCCTAGCACTGTGAGGCAGCAGCGCTAACCACGGAACCAGCGTGCTGTCCCACTAGGTACCGTGCTGCTGGAAATACCCAACCGCTGGCAGTACCCCCGGAGAGAAATCAGAGTGAATCATAGAACATAGAACATTACAGTGCAATACAGGCCCTTCGGCCCTCGATGTCATACGAATCTGAAGTCCATCCCACCTACACTATTCCATGTACATCTGTATGCCTAGGTAAAATCAATGACTTCAGATGCTGGAAATCCGATTCTGGATTAGTGGTGCTGGAAGAGCACAGCAGTTCAGGCAGCATCCAAACCTGTCCAATGATGACTTAATCTTGGCGAATCTATTACCGTTGCAGGCAAAGCATTCCATTCCCTTACTACTCATTGAGTAAAGAAACTACCTCTGACATCTGTCTTATACATATCTCCCCTCACTTTAAAGTTGTGTCCCCTCGTGTTTGCCGTCCCCATACATGGAAATCAGGTCCAGTGAGCCTTCCTCACTTATCAATGCAAGGCAGAATGTTCTCTCTGGGAGGAAGGTCACTGCAGCAGCAGCACAGGCAGGAGCTGAGCACTGGGACTGAGAGGAGGGCTGTCACGGCTGAACTCATGCCAATTGTCTGGAAGTTGAAACATCTAATTTACAATTATCTGAATTCTGGAGGCCTCTGAAAAATGGAGGAGCATTAAGGTTCAGAGACTTTGGAGTGTTACAGCTGAGTATTTACGTAAATATGATTTGAGAAATGAACTGGTAATCTTTAACTTTAATAACTATCAAATTGACACACAGTTCACCACCAAACCTCATCTTTCAGACTAACCACTGCACTTACTCTGTCTGGACCTAAATTTCCACTCACATTGACAAACCCTACCCATTCATGCCCGGAACACACAACCCCTATCACACAAAACACATCCAAGGCAATCCATATTGGTAGTATAGCTGAGAAGAGAGATCTCGGTGTCCATGTACATAGATCCCTAAAAGTTGCCAGACAGTTTGATAAGAGTTATTTAGAAGGCATACTTTCTGTTGGCTTTCATCAATAGAGGGACTGAGTTTCAGAACCACGAGGTTAGGCTGCAGCTGTACAAAATTCTGGTGTGGCCACACTTGGGAGTATTGTGCACTGTTCTGGTCACCACATTATAGAGAGAATGTGGAAGCTTTGGAAGAGATCAGAGGAGGTTTACCAGGATGTTGTCTGGTATGGAGGGAACGTTTAATGAGGAAAGGATGAGGGTCTTGAGGCTGTTTTTGTTTGAGAGAAGAAGATTGAGAGGTGACTTAATTGAGACATAAAAGATAAACAGAGGGTGGAAAGTGAAAGTCTTTTTCCTTGAATAGTGATGGCTAGCAGGAGAGGACATAGATGATAGATGTCAGAGGTTGTTTCTTTACTCAGAGAGGAGTAGGGGCATGGAGCGCACTGCCTGCAACAATAGTACACTCGCCAACTTTAAGGGCATTTAAAGGTCATTGGATAAATATATGGATGAAAATGGAATAGTGTAGGACAGATAGGCTTCAGATTGGTTCCACAGGTCAGCACAACATTGAGGGCTGAAGGGCCTGTATTGCACTGTAATGCTCTATATTCTATATTCCAGATGGACATATGATCTCAATTCCTTTCACTCATTTACACTCCTGCTGCCCTGCACCTGGCCCATGGTGAATCTGGCCCTGACTGGACCTGGCACCATCATTTTCACAACCTCTGACAAAAGCCCACTACCCAAGACATGACCTCAGCCCTTGATCACTGACCTCTCATCTTACCCAAGTCAACCTGTGCACATTGCATCCTAGCTCCTTTCGCATCTGTGCTTTACAAACTACCATTTTGCCAGACTCCGAGCTTTGCATTTTGACAACACGTCCACCTGTCACTTCATTACAGTGACCTTCCACCCTGAAACATCCTGGCACTCTGCCCACCGCTACACGAACCAGCCTGGCATCCTGCCCACCTCTCCATAAACCTGCCTGGCAAAGACAGACCTCCTGCATTTCAGCTCAAACTACCCCTCACCTACCAAGCACAATTCGAACAAATTATCCTGTGACCATTACCATTTACCTTGATGCCACCTTGCCAGACAGAGCGCATGCAAGGTTACCCAGCAGCCAGCCAACACCTCACAGCCTACCAGCCCAAACTCTCCCACATGCCTAATCTAGCCCCTCACTTGCTCACCACCTTCCAACTTTGAGCCTACTCCAACATAAAGTCAGAGAGTCATAAAGTCGTACAGCACAGAAACAGTTCCTTTGGTCCAGCTCATCCATGCTGACCAGGGTTCCCAAATTAAACTAATTCCACTTGCCTGCCTTTGGCCCATATCCATCCAGACCTATCCTGTTCCTGTAGCTGTTCAAATGTCTTCTAAATGTTGGATCTATCTCTGCATTTACCACTTCCTCTGGCAGTTCATTCCAATGTTTTTGACAGTTACAACATGAAGCCCTAACTCCTGCCCTCAGTGCGCTGACCAATGAAGGTACACGTGCCAAACACCTTCGACACACTAGGTACTTGAGACAACGCTTTCAAGAATCTATGAGTCTGAACCCTCAGGTTCCTCAGGGTTCAACATCACTATCCAGTGCCCTACCATTAACTCTGTAAGTTGTGACCTGATTTATCTTCTCAAAAAGCAACACGTCATGTTCATTTAAATTAAGCTCCTTCTGCCACTCCTCAGCCCATTGGCCCAGCTGATCAAGATCTCATTGTACGTTTAGATAACTTTCACTGCCAATTATACCACCAATGTTGGCATTACATGCAAACTTACAAACCTACAAACGATGTCCCATTCAATGTTTTCATGGCTTTCGACCAATATTGTAGCCTGTTTCCCTTTCTCCCACATATCTGTAGCATTTTTTAAAGCTTTGAAGGAATCTATCTCCTTATTGAAATCATTTAATGTTTTGTCCTCAATCAATTTCTGTGGTGGAGAATTCCAAAGGTTCACCATTCTTTTGCTGAATAGTAAACAATCAGGTTCAATGTTATCGAGTGTTGTTACGATTGGTAAGCAGCAAGATTAATGATGATCCCATGAATGGAATAGCCTTCTAGAGGGGTCAAGGTGCCTTCTTCAGCTTCCATTTTGCATGGTGTCATGTCCCTTCGGCAGCATGTTCCAAAATTGTGACCCTTGAGGATAAGGGCGCACATGTATGTAAATGCTTCTCCTGAAAGCTTTCCTCCAAATCAGACTTCAACTTGACTCTCAACTATTTCCCTGCCAGTTTCCTCTTCCTCAATCACAGCCATGGGACTCAATTCCTACCAGCGCTGTGAATGTGCTAATACCACACAAACTTCAGCAATTCAAATAGACTGATGACAACTGGTTTCTCAAGGCAATATAAAAAGTCTGACACTTCCACACCGGTCTAGAGATTCAAACAACCACTGGAAGAATTGTAAATTATTTGAGGCATTTGTGTGTCTACACAAGATGACATGGTTTCCTTTTGTGTGATTTGACTGTGTTTTCACTGAAGGAACAGAGCTATTTCTTAATCATATAATTGGAATCAAGCATCCCTCATTTTTAGCAAGGCAATCACACATTATATTTCTTTATTCCAGGGAAGTATAGTGTTAAATTAATGAAATATGATGATTGGGATGTTTCAGTTGGAAATAGTCAGAGATTTAAAGTTTACTTTCATGAGCAATTAATTCCAGCCTCATTGTTTCACAGTACTCACAGGAATGTCTTTCAGAAATGGTGTCTCCCTTTGTTTACTGAATCAGTAAATCTGGGATAGTTTTTGCTTGTTAATCAAAGGTGTTAAAGAGTTTTAGCCAAAGGGAGACCTGCGGATTTAGCTCACAGACGCTCCATGATCTAAGTAAGTGGTGGAACAGCTCGAGGGGCTGAGTGCCCTCCTCTTGCTCCTACCTTCCTATCATTGTGTCATTCGTTAAGCTAGCACTGGCGGTGAACACTTTTTATTAAAATATTTCAACAAATTAATTGTTTCACACATGCTTTAAAAAAACTTCTGTTGATTATTTGGAACGAGATCATTGACATTCTCTATTTGAGTGATCAAAATAACTTCCACCCAATTACAGCAGCCACTGCACTCTGGAGTGGGTTGTTACTTCATAATAGTTTCTTGTGAAACTCCAGCTCGAGATCAGGGCGCTCAAATTCAATGATTCTCTGATATTTAATATCTCTGAACATTTGCAATTTGTTCAAATGCATCTTTTCTCTGAAGAACGTGTTTAATCGAACAGAACTTTTTTCAATGAAACAACAAACTTTAAATGCTAGAAAACCAAAATAAAAGACAGAAATTTCTGAAGAAACTCAGCAGGTCTAGCAGCTCCTGTGGAGAGAAGGCAAGGTTAACCTTTCGCATCCAGAGACCCCCTCTTCACCAAATTGTTTTCATGTTTTTGGCACAAGAGCTCACACCTGTTGAGATAAACAGCGATTACGTTGACTTGCTCCTGTTGGAAAAAGGATTCTTAGCAGAGGTACTGGATGGTCGGAGATAGCAATTGAAGACCAACTGAAAAGCTATCTCCATCTGCTGCAAGTGTTGGATTCAGCGGAACCCCACCGTACTAAACAATCAAATTCAGCTACAGCACTGGTTTAATATAAAGTGAGCACTTACTCCATTAACACCATCTAGCGATGCCCAAACGCTTGTGAACAAATATTGATCTGGAAAAAGCTGCTAACTGCCAAAATTCTGTTTAATATCTAAGAGACACAAGTCAGGACAGCGATTGAATAGATTTCACTGGCCTCTGTGAGTGGAATTCCAACAAACACCCAAACATCTCAATCTGCTTTCTTGCACTGAAGTAACCTTATAAGAGATGGTGTTACATACCTCTCTAACAGGTTGTAAGTGAACACAGGCCACCTGGCACAGAATCAGGGACACTACTACAACATCACAACAGACCTGAACACAATGAGCTCGACACTATCACAGAGAACACAGCCCACCTGTTTTGACAGTACATAAACCATGTTAGTTATTAACACCTTCCAACAACCAGGAATTGTTCCAGAATGTTTGTACAATGAAAGTAACATTTCAACATTTATCCAAGAATACTTTGACAGCAGCTCCAAATTGTGCAAACTCTATGGGAATTACAGAGGAATAAAACTAGGAATTGCATTGCCATCAATTCACTGTCACTGGATTCCAACCTCGAACTCCCTTCCTCTTTCCCCTGTGAATGTTGCTGCACCAGATGGTCTACTTAGTCTGAAAAAGATTAAAATGTTTTGAAGTGTAATATGACCGTTGCCAGTGACATTAAAAGCTGATAATAGGTTTTCAAATAATAAGATGCAAAAAATTCTGATTCTACATTGTGCCATGAAACATGTCCTGCATAACTGAGGCACAATGAAAATATACAGCATATTTCCATCTGCATCGCTCAGTCAAATATCTCTTGTTGCCAACAACCAATTTCAAAACTCTTGCTGTCTGCCTTTTGTTCCTGAAACGTTCGTTCTGATTGGAACAACATGGTCAGGGCTCTCAATTCTGAGGCACCTAATCGAATATTGTATTTCTGGCCGATAAAAATGGTTTTGAAGCGCGAGATGAAATTGAACTGTCTGAGATTCAGGGATCCGAACTGGACAATTTACAAATGGTCAGGACCGTTGACAAGTTAATCAGAGATAGCACTGAAATAAACTGTACAACAGACTTAATCCTAGAGGATACATTGCTCAACTCCTCACGTCAAATATATTCACTGTACTTGAACATTCATCAGAGGAACTAACCAGTGGATTAATGTGAACGAGAATGTGTTCATAATGAACATAAATAACCACTGAGTTAATAAACTTAATAAGTCATTGTATTTAATAAAATGAGTGAGGTGGGAAATATCGCCAATTAAAGCACAGATCCGGAGGCAATGGATTATTCTCTAAATTATTTTTACATATTCTTAAAACGTTCCTTGAACTGGGGAGATTTTGCATGCACTGCATAAAGTCAATACTGCATTCCAGTGTGGAAAGCATTTCTGTTGAAGGAATCAGGGCAAGGTCATTTTCTTGTTTACTGCTTTTAATGAACGAAATGTTTAAAAAGGTATGAATTGAAAACATGCTTCTGTCTGGAGTTGCCCGCTTTAACGGATGTCTAAGTAAATGTGGGCACTGCTGCCTCACAGATCCAGGTACCCAGGCTCGGTTCCAGCCTTGGGTGACTGCCGATGTGGAGTTTACACAATCTCCCCTGTGTCTGTGTGGGTTTCATCCCACAATCCAAAGATGTGCATGTCAGGTGAACTGGTCATGCTATATTGTCCATAGTGTTAGGTGCATTAGTCAGGGGTAAATATAGGGTAGGGGAATGGGTCTGGGTGGGTTACTCTTCAGACAGTCGGTGTGGACTTGTTGGGCCAAATGGCCCGATACATACTGCAGGAAATCTAATCTAAACGATTGTCACACTTAACAAATGTGAGCAGATACCTTTGGATCGCTACATGGCAATAAATCGGTCAAGTATATTAATTAAAATAAATATTACTCTATTTTCAGTGTCTGAATAAACAATGTGCTCCGTTATCCTCTAGTTCATGTCTTCTGCAAATTTGTGAACTCTGCATACGTCTGAACACATCGATGTAAAATGAATTCTCTATATTTGCAGCAGGTACTCCCATGGTTTTAAGAGTAGAGTTCCTACAGTATGGAAACAGGCCATTTGGCCCAATAATTCCACAATGACCCTCTGAACAGTAAGTAGCCCAACCAGACCCATTCCCCATAATTTATATTTACCCCTGACTAATGCACTCTAACCTAGACATCCCTGAACACTACGGCTGTGCTAAATTGCACAAATCACCTGACCTGCCCATCTTTTGGACTGTGGTAGGAAACCAGAGCGCCCGAAGGAAACCCACGCAGACACAGGGAGAATGTGCAAACTCTACACAGGCAGTCACCAGAGGGTGGAATCGAATTTGGGATCCTGACGCTGTGAGGCAGCAGTGCCAACCACTGAGCCACCATGCTGCCCTGCAAGTTCATGAATGGATTATTTTAATTAATTCAAAATTTGTCCTTGGTCACATAATTCACTATAGCAGTTGTTTCCGAAAGAAGGAGTCTTCAGTTGATATTTTTTTGTAAAATGTAACTATTTATTTAAAATGCACAGATTGGGAACACAAAGCACTGTGCAGATTAAATAATTCAGTTAATGTTTTATTTTTATCCTGCAAATCCAGTTTAATCAGGGACATAACAATGAATTAACTCAAGTTACGTATGAAACTGATCAAAGCAGTGAGACTGATCTGTTCTTCATAGAATTGAGCAGAATTTTCAAATGGTCTTTGCCAATGATCTTTTCCAGTCAGAAAAATATATATGTAGTGTACAGCGGAATTGAAAGGTATTTCTTGATCAATTATAACACAGTCAAGGCATTTTTGCTCAAGAGCAAGAACTATTAGAACATTAGATTTTTGAAATGCTATTTATATTTCTCTATGACTTGTAAACTGTTTAAAGACAGACCTTGTGATTGAACAAGATAGTGGAGTTCTGAATTTGGATTGGAAAGCATGGATTAGATTAATCCTTAATTATTACTTTTAAGTAAAAATGGTGCCCGAAGGTATCTGTTTTCCCTTCATTTCTAAAACCTTTGCGATTTGCCTTTCACTTAATAATAGGCTTTATGAAATTTCAACTCGCATGCTGATTGCATTGAATGAGGAACCTGGAGCGGTTCACTGTCACCAACCGTGTCAACATTGCAAAACAATGTAGAAACCAGAAACGGTTTCCCAAATATAACACATTTAATGTTACCCAAGCACAGTCCTTCCTCAACAGATGAACGATCACCAGATCACAACATGGTGTGTTTGCAGCAGAACTGGCCCTGCAAACATTTTCAACAGAACCAAGAACATGCTGCAACCTCACACAAAAAAAACAAATTGAAGTCTAACAAAGCTGCTCAGAATCAAGCAAACTAATGATTAAATTGAATAGAAATAACAAGTCATAACAGCAACCTTGTTTGTGAGGGGACTTAACACTTAAAGCTGTAATGTTTCTGGCAACAGTTCAATTTATTTCCAACCTGCACACCCTTCTTGATCATGACAATCCTGTGCAGCACACAGTAGAGCGGTTGAAGGCATATATTGATTAATCACTTCATGGTCAAAACAAAATTACTGAATGGACAAATATTGCCACATTATAATTTGAAGTTAGTTTCAATTACGTAATCTGTTCAATTCTGCAGTTTCAGATTTTAGTCCCAAATTTTATTTTGAATGAGGCTACTCAAAACAAAATTCAGTTAGTTTACAATTAGAACTGAGTTTTTTTTAAAAAATTCAATGCATTAAAAACTTATTTTTTTCATTTCTCACACTTCCGGGTTTCTGCCTTAAGTTGGTTTTCAAACCGTTACAAATGGATGTAATGTTTTCAATCAAGCAGAGAAAAATGTGTCATATAAGTTGAACAAATGCAGAAATGGTTCATGAAAAACAACAGAACTTCACAAATATTGGTAATGAACAGTAATCCAGAGAGACAATCTCCTCACCAGAAAGAAAACACCAATTACAGAAAGCATGAAAATGCTGATCAATTCCACAAACTGAATCAGAATTCAATCAACTCAATTCAACAGAATCAAGGAAAATAAAATCAGAATCCAATCAACTCAAAACAACATATTTGAATGAAACATAATCAGAATCCAACCAATTCAATTCAACAGAATCAAATAAAACAATTTCAAAAACCAATCAACACACTTCAACAAAACCAAGTAAAAACAAAGCCAAAATCCAATCAACTCAATTCAACAGAATCAAGTAAAACAAACTCAGAATCTAATCAACAAATTGCAATATCGCACCGCAAGAACATTTTATGACAGTTTCTAACCTGCTTGTCATCAACAAAATAAATGAGAAAATATAATCATGGTAAGAACATATATTCAAGAAATGAATAATGATGTTTTAGCATATTTTAATCATGTTTGGTAATATCTCAAACATCTTTGAATTCTTAGCGTTTGTTGTTGACAATAAAACTCACAGTCAGGGTGTCACTGACATTAAACATTATTTATAGCTGACTATGTAAGAGACATTAGTGTTTCAAGTAACCCAGCCACACAGAATGCCCATCTGATCAAAAAAAGAGATACACAGAGCAACTGACTCCATCATCACCATTTTAGCTATTTGCTGAGCCTTAACTGAAGTCTATAATCAGTCTGAACAAAAATCAATCCGAACCAAACCAAACTCAGCACAGAATCTGAGTTTCATTTAATTCAGAAATTAGTCACATGAATAGAAAGTTTTTAAAAAGTCACTAAGAAAGTTCATAGTTCTTACCTGAAGTCACTGTCACCATGGTCCCTTGGCCCCAGTAACCAAGATAGTCACAGTGTTACATTCTCTGGACTGGGTCACACAATAACTAGCTCTGCATAAAACAAATCAAAATTCTACTATCATTTTAAATTTTCAGAACCACAGGCAAAATAAAGTCACAATAAATCTTCATCACATAATTGCGCTAGTGAGTTCTGATCATTCTTGATAAATTTTAATACTGTTTTATACTTCACAGAGTAACACATGAGCTGATTCTCAAAATCCACAAATGGTGTATCGATAATTACCCAACACTTTTACAAATTAAATAGTGATACTGGCATTAAACCCCACAGAATTAATACTGCACTGCAGGTTAAGGCGGTTTGTAGAAGTAATCACTGACTAGTTTCAAACAATCGAGGCTGAATAGGTTTTTGTAATGATCATAATTGCAGTGTCACCCCAGTTATATCACTGTGAGACACGTTGTGTCAAATACTATGACAGACTGTAAACTGTAAAATGCAGATAATTTCTTCACTTCCTGGAAAGCAGTGATTCAGACTCCTCTAAGAATGATTTGGTGCATTATTTCAGCTTTTTCTCTTCATTGTACTTTGAAAGCTTGGAATACTTTTCCAGGTTTGGTCTGCATTAAACTTGACAATCAACACGAAAAAGGTAGAAAAAAATTATACATTTGTACAAACTAACACGACTGGATTGTGTTTAAATTGCATCTCACATTATTTCTCGCTCCTGCCATGGTAGAAATCACCAATTTGAGATAATCACTTGTCAGTGGTTATTGTATGAGGATGTCGCTGTGTACAACACTGTGACCCACTGTAGTATCACAATGATGTAGACCAGCACACTCATTCTCTGTTCTTTACTCTAGGTCTCAATTTTCATTTGAAAGAGCCATTTAGTACTGATCATGTTTTGAATTAATGCCATAGTTGACATAACAATTAGCAGTGATTTCCTGAGCTGTTAGATATATTAAAACTAACATTTTGTCCGAGCATTTAATTGATGGAAGTGTTAGCAGTGCATACGACATGCCCAAAACATTGTCCAATTGTGTCACCAGTTTGCTAGTTTAAATGATACATTCCCTCTTTGATAGTTTTGTAAGAGGCAGCCTGAGGTCTGCTTCAGATCGCAGTTGGTATAATTGCATTTAAAACTCGTACTGACCGTCAGTTTATGATGGAATTGACAAACTGTTCCGTCGAGCTGTTTTTGAATGGGTGCAGCCCTGGTTCCTCTCGCTGTGGTCTCCTGCACAGTAATAGATGGCGGTGTCTTCGATCTTCAGGTTCCCCATGTCCAACGCGAAAATGTTGTTTGAATTGTCTTTGGACGCAGTAAATCGATTCTTAATCGCTGGTGCATAGTAACTGCTGGATGAACTATAGTAGGTAACCAGCCACTCCAGACCCTGTCCGGGAACCTGTCGGACCCAGCTCATGTAGTAGCTGCTAAGATCGAAGCCGCTGGTTTTACAGGTCAGTTTCAGGCTGCCTGCGGGACGGCCAGTCTCTGCCTCTGGCTGAGTCAAAACAATCTCCGACTGGACACCTTTAAAAAAGAAAACAAATAAACCAGGAGCATTAATACAGATTAAATGATGGCTGAGTCTTTTACATTCCTGCGGTAGACGAACATTGAGACAGTGACAAAGACAGACTTGAACAAAAAACACTCACATGATAAGAAAGTAAGGAATAAACTGAGAAAAATTGTCGACACAATCATTCTGATAACTTGTGGGAAGCGGTTCTGTCAAGATCTTTCTAAACAGAGTCGACCCAGGAGTGTTGAATTACGGTCTAGTGCCCAGGATTTATATGGCCATCGGAAAGGGCAGGCTTACAGCTTCCGCCTGTTGGTTTCCTGCTGGAGGCTCAGACTGGATCCTGGTCTCAGCTTGTACAGCCCGAACACATGGGATCATGTATTTACGAGGTTACGCTTAAACATGGACATATACCCATCTTGGGATATTTATTTTGCTGAATAGCTTCTTTGGGAGTGTTTTTATTTAAATGGTGGAAGTAAAATTGAGTAGCTTCAGGTCTGTTTCACATGATAGTTGCAAGTATTTTGTTTTTAAAAAAACAAATTCATTCGGATGTTAGCTCCCTTTATTTCTACATTCATTCACAAGCAGATAAAACTAAAATCAAAGTTCAAACATATTACCAGCTAGTGAAACAATTGAGCTTGTTTTCCCAGGACACTGCCAGTCCCTGTCCCACTACAAAATAACATGTAATTCATACTAAACATTTCAAAATTCAATTTAGACAACTGAACACAGAGCGTGTCCAAAGTGATTAAATTTAGAATATTCAATTCGAAGTTAACTCCCTTTAATTCTTCATTCCACCACAAGCAGATAAAGCTAAAAAGAACTTCAATAATAGTATTAATCAACAAAATTTGTGACTTTATTTTTGCTGTCACTCAAAGTCTCTCTCTCTCACACTTTACAAAATAAGATACCATTTCTAATCTGCGTTTCTAAATTCAGTTTAGGCAACCTAATATGGTGCATGTCTAAAGTGATTATGTTCAGAATGTGAGTGTATGTCACTAAACAGTTTGGACTCGGAGATTAGAAGCACCTCCTTACATTGCAGAATGTCTCTCCCTGCATCTTTTTTTTCAAATTGCTCCGACCCTGAAATGCATACTGTGGGATATAGGTAAATTAATGTTACTTCTGCAATTCTGCAATTCCATTTTACAAAGTAAAATGAACTCACACCAGTGTGTAATTGTTTTAGCCACGAGCTGAGTCAACAAGAATGGAAACGATGTGGAGGAAATATATAATTGTTTTTGTATTAGCTAAAACCGTATGTCAGGAGGTAGACATTATGGGCAAGTAGATAAGATGTTGTGAGGGGATGAAGTTAAGCTAGATACGCCTGTACAAACAGTAGGTATAAACATGTGCTTCCCACTTTTACAAAAACACAGGAACAAACCCCAATTAAAAGGGTCATAGGGATCAGAACGGCCTCGGGAAAGGCACAGCTGAAGGGGATGGATAATGATGAAGAAAGAATATGCCAAACAATGACCTACAGCAGGATGAGGTCAAACAGCCTTGTGAGGCCAGGAATAAGCATTTTGTCACAGACAAGGCCGGATAAGGCAAGAGATAAACAGGAGTAATGGGGACCGGTCTTAGGGAAGTGGAGGACGTAAACAGGGGAGGGAGCAGTGTAAAACAATAGACATCAAATCATATAAATGTTGTGTATGAATTGAATTTGGTGTGTGTATGTCCTCTACTTTATAGGCACTGGACATCACACCCACTTGCAAGTGTAAAATAAATGACACTACTGATTCAGATCTTGTCTCGGACTGAAATTATTGAAGTGAGTGGGCTTTGTTTCTCACACATACTAAAGGAAAGCTGTGTGCCTGAGAAACAAAAAATGAGTTGGCAGTGATACATAACATCTAGGTAAACTTTTGAAAGAGCATCTAATGAACTAGAACAAGACAGTCCATACATCCATATCTAACAGTCTGGGTACATCAGGAATGTTTGGTTAAATTAGAGAGTATTAAAATAATCATTACCACAGATGTAGGTTATAAACAGTACATGTCTCTGCTCACTGATAGCTCTGACAGGGGCAGATAACTCATAAAAATCAGTAAACATTCGCTGTTACACTCAGTTTTAATGAGATGCATGAATCAGAGAATGGTGTAACAAGTGATGTGAGTTTGAACCAATTCAAGTTTGTTAATTTACTTTGGGATGATAACAAATGTGACTGCAATGTGGGATTTTGGATCCATTAACTTCATATTCAGGAGCTTTAAAGATACTCAGTAAACAGGCTGAACTAACCAGAACGTCATTGCATTTAATGTCCTGTTTTCTGACAGTCACACAGTGAATGCTGTATTTAGTGACTTTCCTTTTTAAAGAAGAAATGCCAAGTGAAATGTAACATTGTGAGTAAATGGGAAAATATCGTTTGTCTGTTAGGATTTTACTTTAGTTTATTAATTTTCCCTTTAATAGGCCAGATACAATAGTTGGCAGCAATTAAACTGACTGCAGAAAAGGTCCTTGAGTTCCCAGTTTCATTTACTGGAAGCAGGTGGAGTTTCTGCAGTGGATCAAAGATATTTTGTCTCACTGTTGACCAGTTGGTGGAAAGCAAACTGCAAACCATAACCACCGCCTCCTCAGAAACAAATCGACTCAGCAACAATGCTGGAGGAAAGTTTATTTTTCAGTTATGTAACTTGGAGAACTAGTTCCTCCTCTCATTGAAGGAAATATTCGCAGAGTCTCAGACACAACCTTAACATCAACAGTTCATTCGAGGATCACTAAAGCACTGTTTAATATTGAGAAAAATTGATAAATAGTCAGAGAGTCATGTCGTGATACAGCATGGTTACAGACCCTTCGGTCCAACCAGTCCATGCCAGTCATAATCCCAAACTAAACTAATCCCACCTGTGTGTACTTGGCCCATATCCTTCCAAACATTTGATATTCATTTACTTATCCAAATGTCTTCTAAAGGTTGTAAGATCATCCCACACAAAAACCATTCTCTGTGTAAAACGTTGTCTCTGATATGGTTTTTTTTATTTTTCTCCTCTCATTGTAAAAACATGTTCCCTATTGTTGAAATCCCCCACCATAGGGAAAATTCACCAATGTCTTCGTCAAAAATTGAAAACAATCCCAGCTCCAAACATTTACAAAATATCACTATGGGTCTTCCTCGAGTCCAAAAAAGATTGTCCCCTTTGATCAATGATTTGTAAAATGTACTCGTGTATCTACTGTGATAGACGTTTTCAAATAACTTCTTAAATGCAAATGGTTCACATCAATCGGATTAAAGTAACATTTCGTGCACTACCCCACACACAAAAAAAGAACTAGTTTGTTAACAGGATTTGCTCTGAGGAAGTCTACGATGGATTCTTTTATCAAACAAAATCATTTCCACTGTTGTGAGCGCTCGTCTGTCTTCTGTGCAATGGTCTGAATTTTAAGTTGTGTCTGACTGCAGATGAAACTGACTGATCTGGGTAAAAGTAGAGTTTGTGCCTTTCACATTGTTGATGTATATTACTGACTTTAGTTGAATAAAGAGGTGTTGTCCCAGGCATCGTCTGGCACCATTAATTAGACCATTAATTTCCACATCACTAGCCAGATTATCAGGTGGAGTTTATTGATATGTGATATTTTTGAAACGAAAGCTTCGTACATTTCCAGTAAGAATCATGTCAATTAGAGCCATTCACCTTTCCACTCATGGCTTGATAAACTTATATGAGGTTGCCCCCCTCCCGCACTCTCACCCTCCATTGATAAAGGTTCCAGTCTATCTGGATTTCCAACGGTGGTTCTGTTCCCTCACATTCTGCTGTTTAAGATCCTCCTGCCACCCCAGGTCCACAGACAGTGTCCCTTGATACCAGTTTAAAGAAATAAAAGGAACTTGTCCCACCATATTTTTCAATTTTCTTTGGCTTCAAACATCATCAAAAATAAATGTTTGTGTCATTGCTGATTTATGGGAGAATGCTGTGTACACAATATCTGCTGAAATACCTGCCATACCATCCTGAATCTGGATCGCAGGTTCATCTGTTGCTCACAAATGCAACCAGACATCAGGGAACAATGAACATCGCCCACACCCAACCCTCCACCATTCCCCTCTGTACTTTGCACTTTGTGAAATCCGTGTTGTCGATAATCAGTTAAAAGAAAGGTTTTTTTTAAACTTTCTTAATTCATGTTGCTGATCTTGACTGAGTAAAGGTATGTTGCTGTCAGCATTTCTGGGGAACATGTCTGCATTTTTTCCATGTCAGTTTACAATGATATTAAGTCAAGAATTGTCAAAATGTCCTGAGAAACAACCTTTAGAAATGGGCCTATTAGCTCCTCAGGGCTGGACCAACTGTTTGAATATTGATACAGTTCTGCCCCTACTTTTTCCCCATAAGCCAGGATTTACAGCATTGGAGATCATATCTATGTTGATAATGGATTAGACCCTACACAATGTTCTCGAATGTTTACAGTGCTATCACCTGCAGGGTTATGGACAACATGCTATAAATTGGGTGTTGGCTGGAAGGCTCTGTCTTCACGTGATACAGGTGCGATGGGCGAAGTGATCTCTCTGTCGTGAAAACTTTCTACTACTCTAAATTCATCTTTCCTACTTTGTCTCGTCCAGAGGCTCTTCATACCAGAAATATTCCAAGCATTCGTTTCAATGAGATCAATACACTCCACCTGATAGTCTGGCTCGTGATGTGGAAATTAATGGTCAAATTAATGGTGTCAGACGATGCCTGGGACAATATCACTTTATTCAACTAAAGTCAGCAATATACATTAACAATGTGAAAGGCACAAACTGTACTTATACCCAGATCAGCCAGTGTCATCTGCAGTCAGACACAAAATTCAGACCATTGCACAGAAGATAGACAAGCCCTCACAACATTGGGAATGATTTTGTTTGATAAAGCAGTCCATCATAGACTTGCTTAGAGCAACTCGTGAATATTGCTTGATTTCTTTTTGTTTGGGGTAACACATGAAATGTTACTGTATTCCAACTGATGTGAACTATTTGCACTTCAAGTTATTTGAAAACGTCCTTCATAACAGATATGTGAGTAAATTTTAGAAATCATTGATCAAAGGGACATTTTTTTTTGGATTCAAGGAAGATCCATAGTGATATTTTGTAAATGTTTGGAGCTGTGATTGCTTATATTTTTAACTAAGACATTGGCATACTGTGCACAACTTCACAGTTTGCTGTAACATGAAATTCCCAAACACTGAACCTGGAAGGTGATGGTTCAGAATTTAACAAGGACCTAACAAGGTTCGTGAATGGACCAACGAATGATTCATGAAATTTAACAAAGGCATTTCTGAAATGATTAATTTAGCTAGGATGAATGTAGAGACACAAATTCACATCTCTGTTTGTATTTCAATATACTATAAATCACTTTTCTATTATATCCTAAAGTACTTGCGTCTTCGTTCATATTTAATAAACTCTATCTTGTTCCGGTGTTAAGATAGTTTCTTTATTTACTTCACTCAAGACTGTATGCTGTATTCTTGCCTCAGTATTGACCAAACTCGGTTTGGTGCCAGCTTATATCACTTGAGCTGCTTTTTCAGGAAGTGAATCTCTCCACCTGTTATGTCAAAATAATCTGTTCATGCTTAGTTCGAAATAAATCCTGTTAATATCATCCCAAATTCAGACTCGGTTATTTTGTATTTATTCATTGGAAATGAACAGAATATGACTGATCTGTTCTTGGTGGAGTGGGAGAGGGACTTAAAGTGTTCAGCCACTGGGCCGTGGGGTTGGTTGGCATGGGTGTCCCAGAGATGTTCTCTGAAATGATCAGCAAGTTAGTGTCCTGTCTCCCTGATGTAGAGGAGACCACATCAGGTGGAACAGACACAGCAGATGACATTTGTGGAAGTATAGATAAATTTCTCTGGATCATTTGGGGCCTTTTTGGAGGTGAGGGGGAGGTGTGGGCGCAGAGTTTGCACTTCCTGTGGTGACAAGGGAAGGTGATAGGGGTGGGGAGTGGGCTGGTGGAGGGGCATGGACCTGACGAGGGAGTCGCGGAGGGAATGGTGCCACCGGAATGCAGATAGGGGTAGGGAGCGAAATATACCCGAGTGATGGGGTCTGTTTACAGGCGGTGGAAGCAGCCGAGGATGATATGATGTATGCAAGGTCGGTGCATTGGAAGTTGAGGACCAGGAGGGCTCCCTGTTGAGATTGGAGGAATGGGGTTCAAGGGCATCGTCGACCACGTGGGAGGGGAAATTGCAATTTTTGAAAAAGGAGGTTATCTGGAATGTTTTATGGTGGAACTGGTCCTCCTTGGAGCAGGTGCGGTGGAGGCAGAGGAATTGACAATAAAGGGATGGCATTTTTACAGAAGGTCGGGTGGGAGGAGTGTAGTCCAGGTAGCTGTGGGAGTCAGAAAGCTTGGAGTAAATGTTTAGTTGGTCACTGGAGATAGAGGAGGGGAGGTCTAGGAAAGGGAGGGAGGTGTCCGAGATGGTCCCTCTGAAGTTTAGGTCAGGGTGGAAGGTCTTATTAAAGTTGATGAACTGTTCAACCTCCTAGTGGTAGCATGAGGTGGCATTGATACAGTCATCAATGTAGCGGTGGTAAAGGTGGGCAATGGGACCAGTGTCGCTGTGGAAGATTGACTGTTCCACATATCTGACGAAGAGGCAGGCATAGCTGGGATCCATGGCTACCCCTTTGGTTTGGAGGAAGTGGGAGGATTGAAAGGAAATGTAGTTGAGGTTGAGCATGTACTGCTGGGTTGGGGTGACAGGAAGAAACGGAGATCTTCAAGGCCTACATCATGGTGTTTGGATGTGTACAGGGCCTGGACATTCTGTTCATTCTGGGGCTTATCAATTGTTTGCAGTTATTATGGAACTGCAAGTGCAATGGCTGGGAACTCGGAGAAACCAATGATTAGGTCTTCTGCTTGAAGCAAATTTTGACCAGAACATTTAAACACCACAAAGCTCACTGTAGGAAATGCCAGTGCTGCAACTTTTAATAATATTTGAAACTTTGTTAAAAATAGGGATTTTTAGTCATAGTTTCTGAAATAATCAAGAAAATAATTAACAGTTAGAACAAGCTCTTTCAAAGAGAGAGGATTTGCAAAGTTTGAAACCATACAGTGCTGTGGTTTATTTGAATTCCATGTCGGTCAGAGTTAGATACAGCCAAGGTGATCTCTCCATATATTGATTCTGTTAATCTGACACACCGACATACCTGTCTGTACAAAACTGTATTATTTGTTTAGTTGATCAAAATTTAGGAAACAGATCAAACAGAATGTATTCGGCTGGGAAGGTGATGGATACAGAAGACAGAATCAAAAACTGGGAACATTAAATCTGAAGAGAGAGGAACAAGGAGTACAAGATCAAAGACATGACAAGGTGCATGTCGATATGTTCCAGACGTTAGTGAATCGAATGAGCTTGTTCGATGGTCGAGAGACTCGTCCAATGACGTCCTGGAATCAGACCGTGAAACAGAGATCGAAATGTCGATTTGCAAATGTCACTTCGATGTGATCACTTCACACTCTGTGTCCTGATATAGGCCACATTGGCAGATGTTTCCGCCAGATTGCATCCCCTGGGTTTATTTTCTGATCAGAAGTGAGATGTGTGGCTTGCTGCTGGCACATAGAAACAGGAAGTTGTGCGCCAGCTGAGAATGATCCATCAGGTACTATTTTCCGTATTATCAGCACAGTCTTCCTACCTCTGAGGGTGAACACACACTGACAGGGTCAAGGACAAATGGACAGATTGCTGTAGGTCTCAACATTGTATTCAATTCCATTCCCATTTCCCAGAATGAAACAGAAGAGACACAAGATTATTTCAGCTAGAGTAAATTATCTGACAGAGAGATAAGAAGAGTTACCATCGGGTGAAAGGAGCTAAATGACAAGATGTAGTTTCGCTCATAAACCTGTGTTTAAAAGTAGAAAGCTTGAGGGAAGTTAATAAGTAAATCTAAGAGACAGCATTCATTAAAAGTTGGAAAAGCAAAGTTTAAGCAATAAAATTCAGCATGGTAACTCTTCTTATCTCTCTGACAGATAATTTACTCTAGCTGAAATAATCTTGTGTCTCTTCTGTTTCATTCTGGAAAATGGGAATGGAATTAAATACAATGTTGAGACCTACAGCAATCTGTCCGTTTGTTCTTGACACTGTGGAAGTGATATCATATCAGAAGTGGTTGATTCTGTTTTCCGGAGAGGCAATGAGATGTGACATCGGGTGTAAAAAGTGGATGTAATGCTTCTTGACTTCAATCAGGTTTTTGACCAGATCTTGCATCTTCAATAAGGTAAGGGTTCATGGGATCTGGTACAGTTTGGCAAATGCATCGAAGGTTTATTTGTTGGCAGAAGGTAATGGTCGAAGGTAGTCATTGTGAAGACATCTTGTGTCCAGTAGCTTACTATATGACTTGGTGCTGGATCCTTTGCTGTTTGCAGCGTATATGAACGGTTTAGTCAAGAATGGAGCAAATGTGATTAGTAAGTTAAAAGATGAGGTGAAAAACGTTTGGTTTTGCAATTAGTGAGGAGGAAAGCGAGTGTGACATCAATGACATTGCCTGTCGGAGAAAAGAATTGAAAACAGAACATTATATCCTAAAGTCTGTGAAGTAAAGCATTTTCGAGACTAACAATTTAAGCGAATATATGATGTATTGTTGGAATCTACAAAATACAAAGGATAAGCGATCTTCAGGAATCCTGAAGAAGGGCTCATGCCTGAAACGTCGATTCTCCTGCTCCTTGGATGCTGCCTGACCTGCTGCACTTTTCCAGCAACACATTTTCAGCTCTGATCTCCAGCATCTGCAGTCCTCACTTTCTCCTCGATATTGTGGCTAGACCATTAATTCAGGAAGCTGGGGTCTGAGCCCACAGTGCTGCCACATCACATCGTGAATTAAGGTTGATAATTAAACAACTCATTGAAGGAATAAGCTCCACAGATATTCCCTTGCTCTGCTTTGGAAAGAACAACACATCAGCACAAAAGTTAAGGCTGAAGCATTCACAGCAACATTCAGCCAGATGTGCCAACTGTCTGATCCATCTCAGCATCTTCCATAGATCACCAATATTACAGATACCTGTCAGCAGAGAATTCGCTTCGCTCCACGTGAAATCAAGACACTGTTGGGCGAGTGGCACTGGTTACTGCAAATGCTATGGAGCCTGACAAAATTCTGACAATAATACTGATGACTTGTGCTAGCCAAGCACTCCCGGTACAGCTACAACACTGGCATGGACAATGTGGAAAATAGGCCAGGTATGTCCTGGGCACAGAAAACAGGTCAAACCACCCTGGTGAATTACTGCCCCATCAGTCCATGCTCAATCATGAGTTAGATGTAGGAAAGTGCTTTCCACAGTGCTATCAAGCAGCACTAGCTCAGCAATAACCTGCGTAAATGTGGGTCATGCAAGGCCTACTCAGCTCATGACTGAATTACAGACTTGATTTAAACATGGACAAAGAACTGAATTCCAGAAATGAGGGGAGAGTGACAGCCCTTCACATTAAAGTCACATTCGACAGAGTGTGATATTATGGAGTCCCAGCAAAACTAGATTCAACGGGTATCAGTTGACAACCTCCCTGCTGCCTGCAGTCAGACCTCCCACATTGGAAGATGGCTCTGCTTGTTAGAGGTCAGTCGTCTCAGCCAAAGCAAATCTCTCTTGGAGTTCCTAAAGAAAGTGTTCTTGGCCCAATCATGTTCCGCTGCTTCAGCAATGACCTTCCCTCCATCAGAAGGTCAGAAGTGAAATCTGCATTGATCTAGCACTTTTTCTGTGACTCCTCAGTCCACATTCAAACGCAACAAAATCTGGACAATATCCAGACTTGAGCTGACAAGTGACAAATAGCATTCACACCACAAAACTGCGAGACGAAGACCATTGACAATAGGAGTGAATCTAACCAAAACCCCTTGACATTCAATAGTGTTACCATCACTGAATCCCTCACCATCGACATCCTGGGTTTTATTGTTCATTAGAAATTGAGCTGGACACTCCATATAAATACAATGGTTGTAACAACAGGACAGAGGTGAGGAATACTGCAGCGAGTAACTCACCCTTCTGACTTGCAAAGTCAATTGACTATTTAAGAGGCAGAAGTCAGGAGAGTAATAGCACAGCTCGCCCCTTGGCTGGATAGGAGCACCTTCAACATCACTCAAGAAGTTAGGCATTGTCCAGGACAAAGCATCCCACTTGATCAGCAGCACATCCACAAGCGTCCATTGCCTCCATATCTGATGCTTAGTACCAGCCGTATGCTGAAAAAATGAGTTGCTGGAAAAGTGCAGCAGGTTAGGCAGCATCCAAGGAGCAGGAGAATCAACGTTTCGGGCATAAGCCCTTCTTCAGGCATACCTGCCATATGCACTATCTAAAATACTGCACTGCAGAAACTTAGCCACTTCCTTAGACAGTACCTTCCCACTACCACTTGCATCTCGATGGACAAGAACAGCAGATACATGGGAACAGCATCACTGTAAGCTCCTCTCTAAACCACTCCTGACATGGAAATATATCATCGATCCTTTACTGTAACTGGGTCAAAATCTGGAACTCCCTTCCTCAGGCCATTTTGGAACATGTTATTTCAGAAAGGCAGCTTACTGCCATCTTCTGAAGGACACCTACAGACAACTGAAAGCAACCACCGTGTTCCATGAGTCAATAAAAAAAATCATTCAAGCTAACATGACAGTTTGAGAAAGTGGTTGAGGAGACACTATAGGTATGTAATAAGCAATCAAAAGGTTTGGAGCAAAGTTCCAATCTCTACCATGGTAGCTTCAATTAATGAAAGAGTATGAAATGAAAATGCTGGGGTAATGAATGATAATCACAGACCTACCAAAGTTTTGAAACATGTTACATGGCTCAGTATTGTCCTTCAGAGGAGGATGTGTGACTTTCCTACCTGGCCTGCCTACCTGTTCAACAAAAAGGCGATGGTTCCTTTCCTGTGCCGAACCTGACTAAGAAAGTGAGGACTGCAGGTGCTGGAGATCAGAGTTGAGAGTGTAGTGCTGGAAAAGCACGGCAGGTCAGGCAGCATCCAAGGAGCAGGAGAATCAACGTTCCAGGCATAACAACTTCATCAGGTATCTTAATGAAGGCCTCATGCCCGAAACGCCGATTCTCCTGTTCCGGATGCTGCCTGACCTGCTGTACTTTTCCAGCACTACAGTCTCGACTGAGAAGCCATTTGGTTGTAATAAAGCTTAAGAAAGATCAACCATAATTAGCCGAGTAAGATGGCAGGCCTTCAAAAAGGTAGCTGACGACCACCTTCTTGGGATATGTGACTAACTTTTTCATAAGTCAGTGCAGAATTCAAAAATGCAAATTATGGTGAGTCAGGCTGTTCAGACAGAGTCCGGTACACATTTAAGATTGATGATTGGATGCAAAGTCTCCTGTGGTGTTGCTGTGAACAGCAAGAGAGTTCTTGCCAGTATTGCACTGCAACTTTTGTTCATGAAGTAAAGTGTCAGATTTATTGCATTTCTGTACTTTCTGTGCATTTCCCACATTAGGATCACAGTGGTGATATCATGAGACCAGGATTCTCGAACTCCAGTTTGATGTTGAATGGCCAGGGTTTGGAATACCATCGTTTGCCCAGGGTGAAATTTGAATTTAAAGAAATCCTGGAATCGGAAAGAAAGCGAAATGGTGACCATGTAACGCGAGTCAATGGAAAAAATACAAAAACAGCTGCTGCACGAATGCCAAGGCATCTGTCACCTTTCCATGGTCTGGCCGACATGAGATTTCAGACCGACTGGGAAGGAATTGACTGTGTTCTGAAGTGGCTTTAGCAAGTTATTCAATGGGCAATTGGGGATAGGGACTCATCGCTGACCCTAACCAGAAAGTAATACGTGTAACAAAACCTCACAACAACTATATCAATTAAATGTAATTGTTGCGGCAGTTCCTGATGTCATTTCAAGTATTTCATGTGAATGTTCTAACACACACTTTGAGTGATGTTGCACCGTCTAAACGGACTACAATATAAATCATTGGTCATTCAGAGTAGATCAGTTCAACATTTAAGTTTAATTGCAGAATTTTCAGCACTGAATTTTTAACCTAAATAAAAGTTTTCAATCAATAAAATCTGTTGCAATTTGTCTTCATAAATTTGTATTCACTTCTACAAATGGTCAATATTCTTCAAACATACTTGTTTCGATTTGAATCTTACCAACAAATCACTTTGTTCATCTGGCTTTGCTGTCATCATCACTTCCTTGAAGCCAATTAAGCATTTATGTAAATAAACACAGAAATAGAATTCTCAGAATAGATTACAGAACCACAAAACCCTAATTTATATTTCCCCACAAGCACAGCACACGAATTGTGGAAAAAATGCAAATAACTCAATGTATCCCAATACTAATTGATGTTAGGACTTTTAATACATAGGTTGTATGATTGTGGAATGACAGAGGTATCAGTTGTCATGTTTAGTCAAAAGTCTATAATTCAGAGATACATTGGCACAGCTAATATTTCTGTCTCTATTTTTCTCTCTTCCCCTCCTGCCTTCTCACCTTTTTTCTTTATATCTGATGCCGTGTTTTGCCTCTCCACAATCGGACGATGTTTTCCTTAATAACCTGAAGCCAACACCTCACCAACATATCCTCTCAGCCAAATTCATCCATTTCATTCGAGAGATTTGAGTCAAGGTTTTCTCAAAAATCTGTCTGAGTATTGAGTGATCTGGAAATACTTGATAGGAATGAGGCTGCAAGACTGTGATAGTGTTTTCATTGTATCTCAGCAGTATTATTCTTGGCTGAGGAATGTTTAATGGTTCAGGGCAATGCTTATTTAGACTATAATTAACATTTACTGCACATCTCATGGAATGTTTAATATTGTAGAGGTCGATTTAATCTGTATCGACTCTGTGTTGTACCTACTCTGGGAGGGTTTTTTTTAGGGAACCCTGGATGCAGCTCTACTCTATGTCTAAACCAAAATATAATTGACATGATTGCATTGGACAGCACAATATAAAGGGAGATTTACCCAGCACATTACATGAGCTGTACAATCACAGAAAACATTTGATGTAGCCGTGTAAAGGGGCTTGGACTCCTACCCACTGTCTTTCTGGTTTTGAAATGCTTGATACCAGAATAAAAAGGGAACAACACTATGCACCGAAACTTTGTTGTACAAGCAGATTATCATCTACAGGCACATACGCAAATCATCTATGAACAACCCTTGCATTGTTTAATGGATGAGTGCTGAGAGAGCTTTAATATGCAATACGTGTCTATTCCATGCAACATATGCCGACAGTGTGCTTGATATGGTAGTTTAAATGTAGTTTTGATTTGTCTTTAACCTTTTCTGTGACAGTCGTCGTTGTGTTTGACAAATATCCAACAGAACTGGAGGACTCTATGACTATAAATGCGGTCACTGCATTCGAGGCAGAATGCAATGTCATCAAACAGGGAGAAAGATGATCCCTGTCTTTTTTCATGATGAGAAGAGATTGAAGCAGCTGGGCTTCAAACATGAAATTTAAATGAGGCCTATATAATTCTGAAAAGAGTAACTTAGAGCAAAGGTCAATGATAGGGAACCAGAAGCAGCTTGTTCAGCCAATGGAGTTTGGTCTTCCAAACAATGACATCAGGGCTGAACTGATAATCCTCAGCTCCACTTTTCAGCGTTCTAAATGTAAGCATTGATTCAATTACCAAATCAAATTCTGTCCATTTCAGCCTTCGGAATACTGAATGACCCAACCTCGACAGTCTTCTGTGGAAATGAATTCCACAGATTCACTACATTCTGGGAGACAAATTCTCTTCTGCCTGAAATTTGTGACCTCTAATCCAGAGATTCTACTCCCTGGTCCGAAACTCTCCCACAAGGGGAAACAACATTTCTGCATTTACACCATCAAGTTTCCTGAAAATAATCGATGTTTCAGAATGTCACCACTGAATCTTCTATGTTCCATTGAGTATAGGCCCAAACGACTCAATCTCTACTCTCAAGACAGTCCCTGCATCCTCAGAATCAGTCGACTAAACCTGGTGTGGATTGTCTCACATTCCAGTGTACCTTTTCTTTGTGATATGAGTCCAAAGAACAATTCACAGTATTCCAGCTGTGGTAAGAATAGAGGTTTTTTTTCAGTTTTAACAAAGATTATAATCATACAGACATCCAGCAAAGAAACACACCCTTCGGTCCAACTGCACTGACCAGACATCCCAATCTGACTGAGTACCATTTGCCAAACATTTGGCCAATCTTCCTCTAAATGTTACCTGTTCATACACCGATCCAGCTGCCCTTTAATTGCAGTAATTGAACCCGCCTCCACCACTACCACTGGCAGCTTTAACCATACATACACGTGAAAAGGTTATCCCTCATGTTCTTTTCAAACGTTTCTCCTCTCACCTTAATCCGCTGTCCTCTAGTTTTGGACTCTCTCACTCGAGGAAAAAGGCCTGGGCTATTCACCATATCAATGCCCCCCATGATTTTATAGGTCTTGTTCAGGCCACTCTTCAGCCTCCTTTCCTCTCACTGCAGGGAAAAGAAAAGCCCCAGCCTATTCAGCCTCACCTTATACCTTAAACACTCCAGTACCAGCATCATTCTTGGAAATGTTTTCTACACCCTCTCAAGTTTCACAAAATCCTTCATAGGAATGGTCAGCCAGATTTGACTGGAATAATTCTAAATGTGGCCTCACAAATGTTCTGTATAGCTGAGACATGACATCTCGACTCCTCCACTTAATGTTATGACCGATAAAGGAAAGCATGCCAAACACCATTTTCCCCACCCTGTCTCCCTGCAACTCCACTTTCAAGGAATGATGCATCTGCACCCTTTGGTTTCTTTGCTCAGCAACACTCCCCAAGGCCCAGCCATTAATTGTGTAAGTCCTGCCCTGGTTTGCCTTACAAAAACGCAACACCTACATTTATTTAATGAAGCATTGGTTCATGAAAGGCAAGTCATCTTGAACTGATTTATTGGAATTCTTTAAGGTTATAACGAGCGTGGTAGACAATGGGGAACTGGTGAACGTGGTGTGTCTGGATTTCCAAAAGGCATTCAGCAAGGTGCTGCACAAAAGGCTGCTGCATAAGATAAAGATGCATAGTGTTACGGGCAATGCATTAGCATGGACAGAAGAATGGTTAACTAACAGAATGCAAATATTGGGGATCAATGGGTGCTTTTCTGGTTGACAATCAGTCGCTTGTGATGTTTCTCAGGGATCAGTGTTGAGACAGCAATTATTTACAATTGTTGGGACTGCAATTGTTTACAATTCAGATAGATTGCTTCAAGTTAGAGACCCAAGTGTAGAGTGTTGTAATTCACAGAAGCCACTTAAATGAGTGATAGGGCAAAGTGTGCAGGAGGATATAGACAGGCTAAGTGAGTGGGCAAGGGTCTGGCAGATGGAGTACAATGTTATTAAACGTGAGGTCATCCATTTTGGTAGGAACAATAACAAAGTGGACTACTTTAAAATGGTGAAAAATTACAGAATGCGGCTGTGCAGGGGGACCTGGGTGTTCTTGTGCATGAAACACAGAAGTATGGTTTGCGAGTACAGCAGCTAATTAGGAAGACAAATGGAATAATGTCCTTCATTGCCAGTGGATAGAGTTTAAAATTAGGAGCTGCAGCTGTATAGGGTGCTGGTGTGGCCACATCTGGAGTACTCAGAACACTCTTCATCGCCTTACATGAGATGGCACTGGGGTGGGGTTTGCTGAGGAGGTTGACTGTGTTGATTCTGGATATGAGGGGTGGGCTTACGAGGAGAGATTGAGCAGACTGGGATTATACTCATTGGAATTCAGAAGAATGGGGGACCGGGTTTGTAAAATTATAAATGGGATAGATAAGACAGAAGCAGGAAGGCTCAAAGTTTGGGAGAAGATTTGTAGCTCGGGTGCTCGTTGTGGTTGTGTTTGCCGAGCTGGGAATTTGTGTTGCAAACGTTTCATCCCTTGTCTTGGTGACATCCTCAGTGCTTGGGAGCCTCCTGTGAAGCGCTTCTGTGACGTTTCCTCCAATATTTATATTGATTGGTATCTGCCGCTTCCGGTGGTCAGTTCCAGCTGTTCGTTGCAGTGGTCGGTATATTGGGTCCAGGTCGATGTGTTTGTTGATAGAATCTGTGGATGAGTGCCATGCCTCTAGGAATTCCCTGGCTGTACTCTGTTTGGCTTGTCCTATAATAGTAGTGTTGTCCCAGTCGAATTCATGTTGCTTGTCATCTGCATGTGTGGCTACTAAGGATAGCTGGTCAAGCCAAAGTCTTCACCCAAAGGGTTGTGAATCTCTGGAATCCCCTGCCTAGTGAAGCAGCTGAGGTTAACCTGTTGAATGTTTTAAAGGTGAAGATAGATTTGTGAACAGTAAAGGAATGAAGGGTTATAGTGAGCGGGTGGGTAAGTGGAGTCTCAGTCCATTGAAAGATGATCCACGATATTATTGAAAAGCAGAGCTGACTCATGGAGTCAGATGGCCTACTCCTGATTGTATTTCTTATGTTCGGATGTTGTTATGTTCTAACAGGCCTCCAATTCAAAAAGTAATGCTCTCTGACTACTAAATAAAAACTGAAAGAACTGTGGATGCTGTGTATCAGAAACAAAAGCAGAAACTGCTGGAAATGCTCAGAAGGTCTGGCAGCATCTCTGGCGTGAAAGGCTCACCAGTTTATGGTTCCCTGGCTTTTCCATCCAACTTTCTTCAATAATGCTGCCCCATTCGTCACTCTCCAGTCTTCTGGCATCTCATCGATGATTATCAACAATACAAATATCTCAGCAAAGTGTCCAGGAATCTCTTCCCTAGCTTCCCACAAAGTTCTGGGAAACACCTAATCAGGTCTCCAGGATTTATTTCCATTTTTCTACTTTAGTCCTCCAACATCTCCTTTTCTGTAAAATGAACTCATTTTCAGATCTCATTATTTATTTCCCAAGTTTCTTCGCTTCCATGCTCCTGTCTACTGTAAATATTGACGCAAAATATTTGCTTAGTGTCTCTGCCATCTCCTGTGGTTCCATGCATGGAAAGCCATGTTGATCTTTAAGGGCTGTATTCTCTCCTTAGTTATTCTTTTAACCTTAAACTAATTTTGGAATCTTTTCGGATTCTCCTTAATTCTATTTGCCATAGCAATTTTATGTCCTCTTTTTTCCCTCATGATTTCCTGTTTAAGTATACTCCGTCTGCCCTTATACCCTTCTCAGGATTCACTCAATCCCAGCTGTCTATATCGGATGAATGCCCCCTTCTTTTTCTGGACAGGAGTTACAATTTCCCTCATCATTGAGCTTTTCCCATGCCTTGCCCTTCACACAAACAGAAACATACCATCACTGAACTCTCATTGTCTCATTCTTAAAGACCTCCCACTTGTCAGCCGCCCCTTTACCTGTGAATAATCTCCCCCAACCGACTTCTCAAAGTCTAATACCATCAAAACTGGCCACACTCTAATTTGAAACTTTCATTTTTAAATCAATTCTATCCTTTCTCATCATTATTATTAAACCAATAGAATTATGATCAGTTTCCCTGAAGCCTGCCCCTATTGACACCTCAGTCACTTGCCCTGCCTTGGTTCCCAACAGAAGGTCAAGTATTGCGAACTGTCTTGGAGGTGCATCCACATATTGAATAACAACATTTTCTTGTGCACACTTAACCAATTTCTCCACATTCCAAGATCTTAACACTACCCTAAACTCTGTTTCGAAAGTTAAAATTCACTACCATTATCCGTTTTTTCTTACAGATAGCATAATCGCTTGTAAATTTCCCACTAACTATTAGAAGGCCCATTTTACAATCCCAGCAAGGTCAGCACCTCTTTCTTATTTTTATGTTTCATCCATATAACTTCACTGGGCAGTCTCCAAGAAATATCCTCTCCACATCCAGCTGTAATGTTCTGTACAACCAAAAACACCACTCCATCTCCTCTCTTGCTCCTCTGTCCATACATTCTATAGCATCTGCATCCTAGAACATTAAGCTGCCAGTCCTGTTCATCCCTGAGCCACATTTCTGTAATGGTAATGATATCCTTGTCTCACATTCCCATCTATGCCCTATGTTCATTTGTCTCACATATCAGGTCTCTTGCATCAAAGTAAATGCAGTTTAGCAGTCTTACCTCGCTCTGGCTAAACTGTTGTCTGCCTTCACCCCGAGAATTGCTCGCCACATCTCACCTCAAACATTTCTCTTTTCTCACTATCTTGTTGGCTCCCACCATCCCCCTTACTAGTTTAAAACCGTCAGCATACTGCTAGCAAATTTCTCCACACGAATATCGTCCCCTTCCAATTCAGGTCCCTCTTATAGGTCATTTCTATCCCTGAAGAGATCCCAATGATTGAAAAATGGGAATCCTAACCCCTGCAGCAGCTCCTCAGCTACATATTAGCTGCTCTATCTGACTTTTCGTAATCTCAATATTCCATTATTTTTAAACAAACCCCAACATGACATTTGCCATCCTTATTACAGTTGAAATTAAAAGCTAACTTTTTGTGGTTCGGAGATGCAGACTCCCTGTAGATTTCTGAATTCAATCTCTATCTTGCCGGTTAAAATGCATAACTTCACTGTTTACGTCTGTTCTCATTTGTTTCATCCACATTACATTATTTTGCAAAGCTCCTTGTTCACTCTCTTGTCCTATCTGTATCCCTCCGCAAACTTCTTTTTGTGTCATATTCACCACTTGTCTCCGCTCCAATTTTTGAGTCAATCGCAAACTTGCCCACAACATATTCACTTTCCTCATCTAAGTCATCAAAACACTTCGTAATTTTTTTTTTGTCCCCAGAACAGACTTATATGGTACTCCACAGATTGACATCCTGTAAAATAAAACACTTAATCAAACTGTTCTGATTGGGATTTCAAAAACCTTCTCTCCATGTTAATATAGTCCCTCCAAAGCCAAGGCTCCTTTCTTATTCAGCAATCTTATGAATGGATGCTATCAAACACCTTCAGAAAATCAAAACATATTACAATCACGATTTTCTCCAAGAATTCCGAGACTTTTATTAGACAAGATTTCCATTTTATAAAGCCATTCTCAGTTTTCTGCTGTTACATCCTTTTTGAAAGACTCCACCATTTTTTTCAATAAATGATGTTAAAATAAGTAGCCTCAGTCAATCTTTTGTGTGCCTTAACTTTTTATGAGTGAAGGTGTTGGGTGAAGGATCTACTTTCAGCCCTCACTTCCACCTGCTGGAGAAGCACTGTCATTGCATCTACTGTGAAAATCTCAACAAAATGTATCTATGTTCATTTAGTGAGAAGGCAATTCCACAAATGTTCTAGCTCATCACCTTCTGCTGGCGGTCCCAGATTTTACGAAGCAATTCATTAAAAGTCGACAAGGCTAATTAGCATCAAACCAAGATCAATATTTGAGCAAAAATATCTCAATTTCTGGTCACGTATTTTTGTTCATCTCTTTTTAGGACATTAGCTTCGACAATGTGGAGTCTGTGTGGGTGGAGCTGTGAAATACTAAGGGACAAAAAACATTAGTGGGTGTTATACACAGACCCCCAGACAGCAGTCGTCATATTGGAATAGTATTAAACAGGAAATTAGCCAAGCATGTGATATGGAGACATCGGTGATCATGGGTGACTTTAATCTGCATCTGGAGTGGACAAATCAAATTAGCCACAATGACTTAGAGGAGGAATTCCTAGAGTACATATGGGATGGTTTTCTTAACCAATATGTGGATAAACCCACTAGATTAGGCCATCTTAGATTGGGTACTGTGTAATGAGAAAGGAGTCAATGCCAATCTAGCAGCGTGAGACTCCTTGGGAATGAGTAACCATGACATGATACAACTTTTTTATCAAGATGGAAAGTGAGCCAGCTGATGTGGAGACTAGGGTGCTGAATTTTAATAAAGGAAATTATGAAGCATGAGTTGGCGTTGATAGATTAATGGAAGTTGCTTAAAGGTGTGACAGTAGATATGCATTGGCAAATATTCAAGGAAATCATGGGGGAACTGAAACAACTATTTATTCCTGTCTGGTACAAAAGCAAAATGAGTAAGTGGGCCAATCCGTGGCTTATAAAGGAAATTAGATAGTATCCAATTGAAGAAAGTAGCATAGAGATTGGCCAAGAAAAATAATACGTCTGATGTTTGAGAGCAGTTTCAAATTTAGCAAAGAAAGACCAAGGGATTGATGAAGATGGGGAAAACAGTACAAAAGAAAGCAAGCTTTCAGGGAACATGAAGACTTACACTGCAAAGTTCTACAGTACGTGAAGAGAAAGAGATTGATGAAGACAAAATTAGGTTCCTACAAATGGAAATTGGGGAAATGTATAAGAAAGGACAACGAAACAGCTGAGCAATTGTGTACATACTTTAGTTCTGTCTTCACAAAAAACGACAGTTCTACAGGAGGTTGGTGAGGCTGCAGTTGGAGCATATTTTATGTTTCGGTCACCTTGCTTGCGGAAGGATGTTATTAAACTGGAAAGAGTGCAGAAGAAATTTATACGGATATTGCTCACACTCAGTGGTCTGAGTTATAAGGAGAGGCTGAACAAGCTTGAACTTCTTTTCTTGGCAGTCTAGGAGACTGAGAGGGGATCATATAGAACTGTACAAAATTATGAGAGGCAAACACTCAGTCTTTTTTGCCAGAGTGGGGAACCGAGAATTAGATGGCATTAGTTTATGATTAGAAGGGGAAAGTACAAAAGGGAACCTGAAGGGCAATTTGATAACACAGAGGCTGGCACGCATATGCAATGAGCTGCAAACGGAAGTGGTTCAGGTGGGTACGTTTACAACATTTAACGGCATTCTGACAAATACATGGATAGGAAAGGGTTAGAAGGATGTGGACCAAATGCAGGGAAATGGGGTTAGCATGGGTGGACATTTTGGTCAGTATGGACCAGTTTGGGCTAAACGACCTCTCTCTGTGCTGTGGGACTCTCTGACTCGAAGATACAAATAAAGTTCCAGAAATCCTGGAGAATTCAAATTTAGTGAGAGGGAAGAACTGAGGAAGATCAATACTAATAAAGAAATGCTGCTGGGAAATTGAGGGGATTGAACCCGATAAATCCTCAGGGCCTGATAAATCTACATCCCAGAGTACTTAAGGAAATGATTCTAGAAATAGTGGATGCTTTGGTTGTCAGGATTCATTAGATTTTGGTACAGTTCCTGCAGATTGGAAGGCAGCTACTGCCATTCCAACACTCAGAAAGAGAGGTACAGAGAAACCAGGGAATTATAGACCAGTGAGCTTCAGATCAGTAGTGGGGAACATTATCAAATCCTTTATCAAGTACTTTATGGCAGAACATTGAGAAAGCCGTAGCAATATCAAAGAGAGTCAGCATGGATTTATGGAGGGGAAATCATGCTTGTCAAATCTATTGGAATTCTGTGAAGATGTAAATTTCAGAGTCGACAAAGGGGCACTGGTCAATATGGTATATTTGGGCTTTAAGAAAGTGATTGACCATGTCCCACTTAAGACATCACTGTACAGTATTAAAGCGTATGGGATTGGGGTAGGTGTACTGAGATAGATAGAAAACAGATCAGTCGAGAGGAAACCGAGTAAGGCTTAAGGGGTCCGTTTCAAATTGGCAGCCAGTAGCTAGTGGGGTGCCACTGGGAGCCCAGCCATTAACAATTATTTTAATGATTTGGATGAAGGAATAAAATGTAATATCTCAAGGTTTGCAGATGATACCACGTTGGGTAGGAGGGGAAATAGTGACGAGGATGCAGAGACCCTATGGCATGGTCTGCACAGATTGGGTGAGCGGGCAAATCAATGGCAGATGCAGTTATTTTGGATAAATATCAGGTTATTCACTTTGGAGACAAATGTAAGTTTGTGGATTACTACCTGACTGGCTGAAAATTGGGAGAGGAGAGTGTGCTGCAGGGCCTACCTGTCCTTGTGCACCAGTCGCTGAAGGTAAGCATGCGAGTGCAGCAGGCAGTAAAGAAGGCAAATGCTATATTGGCCTTCATTGTGAGATTCTTCAAGTACAGGAGCAGGGATGTGTTGTTATAATTATACAGAGCCTTGGTGAGGCCACACCTCAAACACTGTGTGCAGTTTTGGTCTCATTTTCTGAGGAAGGGTGTTTTTGCTTAGAAATAACATACGAGGATAGATTGTCCAGCTTAGGATTGTAGTCGCTGGAATTTAAACGAATGGGAGGGGATCTCATTCTAACAGGACGATACAGGGTAGATACATGGAGGATGCTCCCGATGGTGGGTGTGTCTCGAAGCAGGGGACACAGACTGAAGATTTGGGCTGGATCATTTAGGACAGAGATGAGGGAGACATTTCTTCACCCAAAGAGTGATGAGCCTGTGGAATTCATTATCACAGGAATGAGTTGATGCCAAGACATTTAATGTATTGAAGATGCGGCTCAATATAGCACTTAAGGCAAATGGGTTCAAAGGGGAGTAAACAGGATGAGGTTGTTGAGTTGGACGATGAGCCATGATCATGATAATGGCAGAGCAGGCTCAAAGGGCTGAATGGCTTCCTCCTGCTCCTATCTTCTATGTTTAAGAGGATATTGCCCTGAGAAAACCATGGACAGTATTATTGCTTCCCCATTTAACTCAAAATATCACTCATCATCCCACCCGAAAAACAATATGGAGACATAACCACTCAAATTTCAATGACACCTCGCCTCCCATGTGTCAAGATGTGATGATTGAAGTGCAGCTTTGCTCATTCTTAACACAAGATGTCATTTTGTTCTGTGATCGTTTGTGTGTGTGTCTGCAATTCTGTGTGTGTGTGTGTTTTATCTGTGTGGTGTTGTGTGCCTGTGTGCGCATGTGTCTGTGTGCGTGTGTCTGTGTATGTATGTGTCTGTCTCTGTGTGGTTGTATGTGTGTGTGAGTGTCTGTGTGTGTCTCTGTGTGGGGGTGTGTGCGTATCTGTGTCTTTTGTGTCTCTGTGTAGGTGTATGTCTGTTTGTGTCTGTATCCGTGTGTGCGCATGTGTATGTGTGCATGTACATTTCTGTGTCTGTGACCATGTGAAGCACATCATATTTACTTGAAACTACTTTCTTTGTCAGAGGCCACCAGCATGCTCCAGTTGCTGGAAGGTGCTCTGATGTATTTCAGATTGTGTGCCTCCATGCAATGTAACTTTGCTGCTTGATGAAAAGACTGATTCATAAGAGACAGTTTCTATCACCAATTTCTCACTAACAATTACAGAGTGTCATTATGAGTTATTATCTTTAGTTTTAGCATCTAAGGTCACCTTGACAGCTCATGTCAAACCAATGGAAATGTTCCCATCCATTTCTCTCAGCCAATAGGGTCTCTCTCCATGTACAGTCAATGTTCAGGGTTGTCATACCATTCTTCAGCATTCCTGAAGCGGACCGTTTGGTCCATCACTAGCTGCCTGGCTGTAGGAATCTCACCATGCAGGAAGTAAGTTCACATGTCACATGCTTCTATTCTGTCAACATGCCCAAGATACACTTGTTGGATGATTTAGGGACTCTCCATTTGAGAGGACACAGAATTGAAGAATTTGTCATGTCACCTCCAAATCTCAGCATTCTAACTGGGATACCTTCACCCACATCTCCATTCAACCCAACAAACGCTGCATGTCTCCATACAACAGCCTTTTTACTCCTCCCTCTGCATGTTCCAGGACCACAAAACTCCTTGCAAGGGCATCCATATCTCTCAGATTATTCCACACCAGACAACCAAGGGAAAAGGAGTAAGAAAGGACTGCAGCTCAGAGTCAAAAAGCGTGGCGCTGAAAAAGCACAGCGGGTCAGGAAGTATATCAAAGGAAAAGAGTCAACGTTTGGGGAATAAGCTTTTCATGGACTGTCTTGCCCGAAACATTGACTTTTCTGTCAAAAGTGAATACTGTTGTTGGGACAAGGTCTACTGTTAGAATTGGGCAGTGAAAAGTTAGTTGTCACTCTAATAGAAAGCCATAATACGACATTCTTGTGGATGGATTATCTCATGCTCGAAATAAAATACAATGAACATCATTGTTATGTTAATCATGAAAAAATTGGAGAACATTAACAGACTGATAACAAAGTCACAAAGCCATCAGTTGACACAGAAGAAAACAAAGAGTACAGATAAGCAAGTTCAAGCCGAATTATCAGACCATATTTGATTGAATGACTAAGACAAAACAAGAACAGATGGAGAATAAATGGATATATTCAGTTCAGAGAAATTAACTGAGCTACAATGGAAAGATGAAACACTGAAGCAATATATTGAAAGGCATACACAGAAGTAGAATCTGAAAGCATTCCCAAATGTTACTAACCTAAAAATGATGTCTTGATGAGGAAATGGAGGCGATCACATATTCAGGCAGATGGGAAAGTGGCAGTAATTCATTACCAGGGGCTTATAGAAAGGAGGTGTGGCATGGAGCACGTGAGCTACTTGTAGGTCATTGTGGGAGTGACAAAACTCACCAAATTACAAGAACATTTTTACTGGCCAAGACTGCATTAAATGGAGTTTAAAGTTGATAGAAATGTCAGACATGTCATGCACTTGGAAAACCTCAGGCAGCAATAAAACCAGCACCTTAATACCCATCCCTGCATTTGAGGAACCTTTTTCAATTATTTGAAGAGGTGACAAGTAGGTTAGACCAGGGAAACCTGTGTGATCTACCTAGACTTCCAAATGGCCTTTGATAAGGTGCCACACGGGAGGCTGCTGAGCAAGGTGAGGGCCCATGGTGTTCGAGGTGAGCTACTGGTATGGATTGAGGATTGGCTGTCTGACAGAAGGCAGAGACTTTGGATAAAAGGTTCTTTTTCGGAATGGCAGCCGGTGACAAGCAGTGTCCCACAGGGTTCAGTGTTGGGGCTGCAGCTGTTCACATTATATATTAATGATCTGGATGAAGGGACTGGAGGCATTCTCGCGAAGTTTGCCGATGATACAAAGTTAGGTGGACAGGCAGCTCGTACTGAGGAAGTGAAGAGGCTGCAGAAAGATCTAGAGAGTTTGGAAGAGTGGTCCAGGAAATGGCTGATGGAATTTAATGTGAACAAATGCGAGGTCTTGCACTTTGGAAAAAAGAATACAAGCATGGACTACTGTCTAAACGGTCAGAATATTCGTAAAGCCAAAGTACAGAGGGATCTGGGAGTGCCAGTTGAGGATTCTCTAAAGGTAAACATGCAGGTTGAGTCCGTGATTAAGAAAGCGAATGCAATGTTGTCAATTATCACAAGAGGGTTGGAATATAAAAGCACTGTTGTGCTGCTGAGACTTTATAAGGCTCTGGTTAGGCCCCAGTTGGAGTACTGTGTCCAGTTTTGGTCCCCACACCTCAGGAAGGACATACTGGGACTGGAGCATGTCCAGCGGAGATTCACTCGGATGATCCCTGGAATGGTGGCCCTAACATATGAGGAACGGCTGAGGATCCTGGGATTGTATTCATTGGAGTTTAGAAGATTAAGGGGAGATCTAATAGAAACTCACAAGGTAATACATGGCTTGAAGAGGGTGGACGCTAGGAAATTGTTTCCGTTAGGCGAGGAGACTAGGACCCGTAGACACAGCCTTAGAATTAGAGGGGTAAATTCAGAACAGAAATGCGGAGACATTTCTTCAGCCAGAGAGTGGTGGGCCTGTGGAATTCATTGCCACAGAGTGCAGTGGAGGCTGGGACGCTAAATGTCTTCAAGGCAGAAATTGATAAATTCTTGATGTCACAAGGAATTAAGGGCTACGGAGAGAATGCGGTTAAGTGGAGTTGAAATGCCCATCAGCCATGATTGAATGGCGGAGTGGACTCGATGGGCCGAATGGCCTTAGTTCCGTTCCTATATCTTATAGTCTTATGGCCTTACAAGGGGCTTAACTGATCCAGTAGGTCCACTACATAAAACGAAAAGTGGGAATCAGTATTTGTTTCCACTAATAGATGAGTCCATTAGATTTGCAGAAGCTATTCCATTTGTGCAATATCACTGCTAGAAGGATTGTAGAAGAGTTACCCCAGTGTTTAACTCAATAAAGACGACCCACAGTGATACAACCAGATCAACGATCACATTTTACATTAAATTAATTGCAGGGAGTGTTAGAAAGGTGGCATCAAACTTCAAAGACCATTAGAAAATTTAGAGAAGACCATATTGAGGGCTTATATTCAAGATAATCCAACCAACTGGATAAAGGAATTCCATTTGCACATCTTGCCAATAGGGATGTACTAAATGAATCTGCCTCATTCAGTCCATTTGAATGAGTGTTGGGGCATGAGCTGAGAGGACCACTGAAATTAAATAAGGAGAAATTAGTGAGTCAGAGTTCAGCTACATATTTGAACTGTGTATCAAATTTTAGGGAATGATTAAATTGAGCGGGGAGTTGGCTAGATGGCATTTAAAATGAGCACAGCACGTGATGAAGCAGGAAGCAGACAAGAGATGGAAAATGTGCAATTTTTTGAACATGGATAAAGTGTGAGTGTTACTTTCAGTTGAACCTATAAAAGCAAGATTCAGTGGAACTTATCGAAGTGAAAGAAAATTGAGTGAGGTGAATTATTTGATAAGGACTGCAGATAGAAAGCAATCTCAGAGTGTCATGTGAATATGCTCAAATGATAATTTGATCCTGTGACAAAGCTGTTACTTTAACAAGGTTAGGTTGTCATTCGGTCTTTTTTCTTCTGGAGGTCATAAAAACACAGGTTCAGAAAGGTATGAGTTTGAAAAGGTTCTAGGGCCAATTTGACAATAGCTAACAGATACTGCTGCAGGGAGAATGCTTTCAAGTTTAAAAAACAAACGCTTGTATATTGAAAGGGAGTGGCCAGTTCTCCCAGCTCAGCTCTCACTCTGGTTTGGCTTTATGAGCAGTCGTGTGAAGAAAGACTGCTGGACCCAAAGAAGCAGGTCCAGTCTGGTAATCTCTCTCAGGTGTCTATCCTGTGATAACTTGTGTTTGATATGACTTTTTGTGCCAAGGGGTGCCTGTGGGGTTGTTGTAATTACCTTGGAACAGATACACTGTTAGGATTTAGGATACGATAAGTTATTCGGTATTCTGTTTCTGTTCTTTCTGTTTCATTCAGTAATCTTTTAAATAAATCCTGTTTGGTTTACAATGAGATGGTTTAACCAGCTGATTCTCCCCTTGAATATCCACTGTACACCTCCTCAAAACACCTAGAATTTAGGGTCTGGGCTACCTCCTTGAAATATTTTAAGGGGTTTGGTCTGGTCCATAACAATCGAGAAGGAAAATAAAAGGATAATGTGTTACTGGATAAAACACACGTGACGAAGTGAGTTCACAGGATTCTGAATTGGACTTTCCTCAAATTAAAATAGACAATGAGGACGTTCTCAAAATTTGGTATAAATTATTGAGGTACCTTCCACCGGAAATCAAAGTGACCTGAAAGAGTTATTTCTATTGCATGGGTGAAATATGTGGGAATAAGCTGGGAAGTCCTAATTTAATTATGCATGATATAGATATAGGAAATGCTGTTCCAATTAAGCAATATCCTTATTTAAGCCAAAAAAAAGTTGGTATAGGTTCAAAGACAACTCGAATGGATGTTCCAAAATAACAGCATCAAAGTGAGTTGCAGGAATTGGAGCTCAGTCATAGTAATGGTACCACAACCAGATGATTGCGTGCAGCCTCTTGCAAAGTTAATGCACTTGCAGCGTCTGATTCATATCCGATACGACATTGAGAAAACTATTGAAAAGGTAGAACAAGCAACTTATATTTGTAATTTGGACTTGCTCAAAGGATACTGACAGGTACCTTTATCCGAAGGAGTGAAGACAATTTCGGCTTTTATAACAATGAATGGACATTACCAACTTAAAGTCAGAGAGTCATGGAGATGTACAGCATGGAAACTGACCCTTCGTTCCAATCCGTCCATGCAGACCAGATATCCCAACCCAAACTGGTCCCAGCTGCCAGCGCCCGCCCATAACCCTCATTAATCTTTTAAATAAATCTGTTTAGTTTACAATGATGTGGCTTAACCAGCTGATTCTCTCCTTGAAAGTCATATATCAATCCAGATGCCTTTTAAATGTTGCAACTGTACCAGCCTCTACCACTTCCTCTGGGAGTTCATTCCATACACGTACCACACTCTGTGTGAAAACGTTGCCCCTTAGGTCTCTTTAATATCTTTCCTCTCTCACCCTATCCCTCTGCCCTCTAGTTCTGGACTCCCTAACACCAGGGAAGATACCTTGTCTATTTATCCTATCAATGCCCCTCATAATTTTGTAAAATTCTATAAGGTCACCCCTCAGCGTCCGACAGTCCAGGGAAAACAGCCCCAGCCTATTCAGCCTCTCTCCATAGCTCAAATCCTCCAACCCTGGCAACACCCTTGTAAATCTTTTCTGAACATTTTCAAGGTTCACAACATCTTTCCGATAGGAAGGAGACCAGAATTGCAAACAATATTCCAACTGTGGCCGAACCGTTGTCCTGTACAACTGCAGCATGACCTCCCAACTCTGTACTCAATACTCTGACCAATAAAGGAAAGCAAACCAAACACCACCTTCACTATCCTACCTATCTGCGACTCCATTTTCAAGTCTCTATGATCCTTCACTCCAAGGTCTCTTTGCTCCCTCGGACCTTGCCATTTAGTGTACAAGTCCTGCTAAGATTTGCTTTCCCAAAATGCAGGACCTCACATTTATCTAAATTAAACTGCATCTGCCACTTCTCAGCGCATTGGCCCATATCCTGTGGTAATCTGAGGTAACCCTCTTCGCTGTCCACGACACCTCAAATTTTGGTGTCATCTGTAAATTTACTAACTGTACCTCTTATGCTCGCATCCAATTCATTTAAGTCATGCAATTTGGTTTAGAAAATGCACCAGCTACATTTGAAAGACTAGCTAATAAAGTAATTTCTGGTTTATCCAATTGTACAGTGTACATTGACAACCTTGTAATATTTTAGTCTCTCACGGAAGGAACATTTGCAGTATTTATTGGAAGTATTCAATTGACTTTGGGAGGCAGGCTGGTGATAAACCTGTCTAAGTGTGAATTCGCCAAAGTCCGAGTCATGTCCCTCGGCCATGTTGTCAGGCATGGGCAGATGGCCCCGACAATGCCATTGACAACGATAGCAGGACGATGATTCCTGGGAGTGAAAAGGTTTACCAGAAGTTTGTACCAAATTATAGTAGTGTGGTTGCTCCACTGATTGACTAATTGAAGAAGTGCAGGAAATTTCACCGGACAGTAGAATGTCAGAAGGCATTTGCCCACCTGAAAGCTGTGTTCGCCACTGCCCCAATGTTAGCGATGCCGAATTGCACAAAGCTACTCAAGATGGATTCTGATGTGAGTGATATGAGTGTTGGTGCTGTATTCTTACAAGATGACAATGAGAAGATAGAAAGCCCCATTGGGTATTTCTTCAGGAAATTGAATACTCATCAGAAATATTCCACAATTGAGAAGAGACCTTGAGCTTGGTGTTCCAACATTTCAACATTTGTATTGTCAGTAATGGGCCTTGGTCAATTGTCTGTACTGATCATAACCCATTAAAGCTTTTGGAGAAATGTAAGGGCTGCAGTTCCAGATGGTTTACATGGACCTTATTTCTGCAGCCATTCAATTTGAAAATGATACACGTGGCAGGACGAGAAAATGTATATGCTGATGACTTGTCACAACTTGGATAATGTAAGATGGAGGGATTTGGTGGCAGGAGTAAATGGACAGAAACAGAATGCTGTAGTGAATACTTGCATGGTTACAGTTGATGCAAGGTGTATGTATTGTCACGTCATAATAGATGAAGACTAAGGTTTTTAAAATGAAATCATCTTCGTCTCTTATTAATGTTGCAGTACAATTACAATACTGGTACCAAACCAACAATGTGGAAAATTGCCCAGGATGTCCTGTACATAAAAAAGGACAAATTACAGCCAATTAACGCCCCTTCAGTCTATTCTTAATCATGGTAAAGTGATGGAAAGTGTCATGAACAGTGCTATAAATCAGCACTTGCTCAGCAATAAGCTACTCAACATCCTGCGTGGTTATCATTGACCAGCAACTCAACTGCACTTGCCACAAACACAGTAGCTGCAACAGCAGGTTCGAAGCTAGGAACACTGCAGCAAGGAATATTGCAGCCTGTCCACCATCTACAATGTACAAGTTGGAAGTGTGATGGAATTCCCCCAACTTGCCTGGATGGGTGCAGCCCCATCAACACTCAAGATGTTTGGCACCATCCAGGAAAAGCAGCCCACTTAATTGGCACCACATCCACAAGTGTCCACTCCCTCCACCACACATGCTCAGTACACACTGCTGCTGCTACTATCTACAAGATTCACCTCAGAAATTCACCGACGATGCTCAGACAGCACCTTCCAAATCCACAGCTACTTCCATCTAGAAGAACAAGGGCAGCAGATGTGTGGCAACTCCACTATCTTCAGTTCCCCTCCAAGTCATGCATCATCATGACTTGAAAATATAACGCCGTTCCATCACTGTTACTGGGTCAAAGTCCTGGAATTCCCTCCCTAATTAAATTGGGAGTTAACCCACAATAGTTCAAGAAGTCAGCTCACCCCCACCTTCTCAAGGGCAACTAAGGGCAAGCATAAAAGGCTGGCAAGTCAGCGACATGCACACCCCATAAAATAAATAAAATAATAGTTCATTGTGTGTGCGTGTGTGTGTGTGTGAGACAGAGAAAGACCATACCTCTGTGTGTGTGTGTGTGTGTGTGTGTGTGTGTGTGAGAGAGGTGAGAGAGAGAGAGAGAGAGAGAGAGAGAGAGAGAGAGAGAGAGAGAGAGAGAGAGAGAGAGAAAGATCATACCTCTGTGTGTGTGTCTCTGTGTGTGTAAGAGAGAGAGAAACACTGTGCCTGAGCATGTGAGTGTAAAAGAGTGAGTCAGAGAGAGAGAGAGAGAGACCATGCCTCTGTGTGTCTGTCTGTGTGTGTGTGTGAGCGAGATAGCGAAAGACTGTGTGTGTGTGTGTGTGTGTGTGTGTGTGTGTGTGTCGGGGGCAGGGGAGTGAGGGGTGTGGTGATGTGTGGATGCTGTTATCTTAAAAAGGTTATTTTGTCCTGTGTTTGTTGAAGAGAGATTGTAAGGGCAGAGGTGCTGAAGAGTCCAGAGTGTTTGTAGCTTTTTCTTTGAAAGAGTTTAACAATGAAAAAGGAGTGGCCAGTTCAGGTTCTTCTAGTTTTGGTCTCGCTGCAGCATTTTCAAGATGTTTTGAGTATCAGAAGGTTGCAAGCTTCAGTAAATGATTCCTAACTGAGCACTCGGGCATTTCTCCAGATGCTGTTCCCTCCTGTCTGTAAGAATATGAGTTTGAATTTACCTTTTTGCCAAGGGGTGTGTTTATGATTGTTACAACATTGGATCAGGAAATTAGTAAGTTACTGTATCAAGTAGCCAGTTATGTTTTCCAATTGTTTAATGCCACTTTCTTTTGTTTGTGTTTCAACCGTAGTGTTTAAGTGAATTCTGTTTGGCTTAATTCAGAGTGGTTTAACCAGTTGCATCACACCTGGAACATCAATGTCACATTTGCCTTTAAACAAAGAAAACGTTATTTAACTTATCCATGCCTCAATGATTTAACAAACCTCTATAAGGTCACCCCTCAGCCCCCGACACTCCAGGGAAAACAGCTGCAGCTTCTTCAGCCTTTCCTTGTCGCTCAAACCCTCCAACCCTGGCAACTTCCTTGGAGATCTTTTCTGAACCCTTTCAAGTTTCACAGTACCCTTCCTTTACGAGGGAAATTGCATGCAATATTCTAACAGTGGCCAAAACAGTGTCTTGTATACCTGCAACATGACCTCCCAACTCCTATACTCAATGCTCTGACCAACAAAGGGAAGCATACTCAATGCCTTCTTCATTATGCTGTCTTCCTGGGACTACACTTCAACTGAACTATGAGCTCCAAGGTTTCTTTGATCAACAACACTCCCCAGGACATTTCCATGAAGTGTGTAAGTCCAGCCCTGATTTGCCTTCCCAAAATGTAGCACCTTGCATTTATCTAAATTAAACTCCATCTACCAACCTTTGGCCCATTGGCCAAGGATCCCGTTATACTCTGAGGCAACCTTCTTCGCTGTCCATTACACCTACAATGTTGGTGTCATCTGCAAACGTACTCCATATACCTTCTATGTTCACATCCAAATCTTAAATGTAAATGATGAAAAGCAGTGGATCCAGCATTAATCCTTGTGGCACACCAAAGGTCACAGGCCTCCAGTCTGAAAATCAAACATCCACCACCATCCTCTGTCTTCTACCTTCAAGCCAGTTCTGTATCCAAGTTCCTAGTTCTCCCTGTATTCTATGAGATCTAACCTTGCTAGCCAGTCTCCCATGGGGAACCCTGTCGAACGCCTTACTTAGGTTCATATAAATCACGCCTACTGCTCTGCCCTCATCAAATCTCTTTGCTCCTTATTCAAAAAACTCCATCAAGTTTGAGAGACATGATTTCCCATGCACCAAGCAATGTTTACTATCCCTAATCAGTCCTTGCCTTTCCAAATACATGTAAATCCTGTCCCTCAGGATTCCCTTCAACTGCACCGCAACCGCCCCCCCCCCCCCCCCACCCCCTGCCCCCAATGATATCAGGATCACTGGGCTACAGCTCCCTGGCTTTCTATACGACCTTTCCTCAATCGTGGCACCATGTTAGCCAACCTGTTGCCTTCCAGCACCTCATCGTGACTATCGATGGTAGAAATACCTCAGCAATGGGTCCTGAGGTATTTCTACCATCGATAGTCACGATGAAGTGCTGGAAGGCAACAGGTTGGCTAACATGGTGCCACGATTGAGGAAAGGTCGTATAGAAAGCCAGGGAGCTGTAGCCCAGTGATCCTGATATCATTGGGGGCAGGGGGGGGGGGGGGGGGGGGGGCGGTTGCGGTGCAGTTGAAGGGAATCCTGAGGGACAGGATTTACATGTATTTGGAAAGGCAAGGACTGATTAGGGATAGTAAACATTGCTTGGTGCATGGGAAATCATGTCTCTCAAACTTGATGGAGTTTTTTGAATAAGGAGCAAAGAGATTTGATGAGGGCAGAGCAGTAGGCGTGATTTATATGAACCTAAGTAAGGCGTTCGACAGGGTTCCCCATGGGAGACTGGCTAGCAAGGTTAGATCTCATAGAATACAGGGAGAACTAGGAACTTGGATACAGAACTGGCTTGAAGGTAGAAGACAGAGGATGGTGGTGGATGTTTGATTTTCAGACTGGAGGCCTGTGACCTTTGGTGTGCCACAAGGATTAATGCTGGATCCACTGCTTTTCATCATTTACATTTAAGATTTGGATGTGAACATAGAAGGTATATGGAGTACGTTTGCAGATGACACCAACATTGTAGGTGTAATGGACAGCGAAGAAGGTTGCCTCAGAGTATAACGGGATCCTTGGCCAATGGGCCAAAGGTTGGTAGATGGAGTTTAATTTAGATAAATGCAAGGTGCTACATTTTGGGAAGGCAAATCAGGGCTGGACTTACACACTTCATGGTAATGTCCTGGGGAGTGTTGTTGATCAAAGAAACCTTGGAGCTCATAGTTCAGTTGAAGTGTAGTCCCAGGAAGACAGCATAATGAAGAAGGCATTGAGTATGCTTCCCTTTGTTGGTCAGAGCATTGAGTATAGGAGTTGGGAGGTCATGTTGCAGGTATACAAGACACTGTTTTGGCCACTGTTAGAATATTGCATGCAATTTCCCTCGTAAAGGAAGGGTACTGTGAAACTTGAAAGGGTTCAGAAAAGATCTCCAAGGAAGTTGCCAGGGTTGGAGGGTTTGAGCGACAAGGAAAGGCTGAAGAAGCTGCAGCTGTTTTCCCTGGAGTGTCGGGGGCTGAGGGGTGACCTTATAGAGGTTTGTTAAATCATTGAGGCATGGATAAGTTAAATAACGTTTTCTTTGTTTAAAGGCAAATGTGACATTGATGTTCCAGGTGTGATGCAACTGGTTAAACCACTCTGAATTAAGCCAAACAGAATTCACTTAAACACTACGGTTGAAACACAAACAAAAGAAAGTGGCATTAAACAATTGGAAAACATAACTGGCTACTTGATACAGTAACTTACTAATTTCCTGATCCAATGTTGTAACAATCATAAACACACCCCTTGGCAAAAAGGTAAATTCAAACTCATATTCTTACAGACAGGAGGGAACAGCATCTGGAGAAATGCCCGAGTGCTCAGTTAGGAATCATTTACTGAAGCTTGCAACCTTCTGATACTCAAAACATCTTGAAAATGCTGCAGCGAGACCAAAACTAGAAGAACCTGAACTGGCCACTCCTTTTTCATTGTTAAACTCTTTCAAAGAAAAAGCTACAAACACTCTGGACTCTTCAGCACCTCTGCCCTTACAATCTCTCTTCAACAAACACAGGACAAAATAACCTTTTTAAGATAACAGCATCCACACATCACCACACCCCTCACTCCCCTGCCCCCGACACACACACACACACACACACACACACACACACACAGTCTTTCGCTATCTCGCTCACACACACACACAGACAGACACACAGAGGCATGGTCTCTCTCTCTCTCTCTCTGACTCACTCTTTTACACTCACATGCTCAGGCACAGTGTTTCTCTCTCTCTTACACACACAGAGACACACACACAGAGGTATGATCTTTCTCTCTCTCTCTCTCTCTCTCTCTCTCTCTCTCTCTCTCTCTCTCTCTCACCTCTCTCACACACACACACACACACACACACACACACAGAGGTATGGTCTTTCTCTGTCTCACACACACACACACGCACACACAATGAACTATTATTTTATTTATTTTATGGGGTGTGCATGTCGCTGACTTGCCAGCCTTTTATGCTTGCCCTTAGTTGCCCTTGAGAAGGTGGGGGTGAGCTGACTTCTTGAACTATTGTGGGTTAACTCCCAATTTAATTAGGGAGGGAATTCCAGGACTTTGACCCAGTAACAGTGATGGAACGGCGTTATATTTTCAAGTCATGATGATGCATGACTTGGAGGGGAACTGAAGATAGTGGAGTTGCCACACATCTGCTGCCCTTGTTCTTCTAGATGGAAGTAGCTGTGGATTTGGAAGGTGCTGTCTGAGCATCGTCGGTGAATTTCTGAGGTGAATCTTGTAGATAGTAGCAGCAGCAGTGTGTACTGAGCATGTGTGGTGGAGGGAGTGGACACTTGTGGATGTGGTGCCAATTAAGTGGGCTGCTTTTCCTGGATGGTGCCAAACATCTTGAGTGTTGATGGGGCTGCACCCATCCAGGCAAGTTGGGGGAATTCCATCACACTTCCAACTTGTACATTGTAGATGGTGGACAGGCTGCAATATTCCTTGCTGCAGTGTTCCTAGCTTCGAACCTGCTGTTGCAGCTACTGTGTTTGTGGCAAGTGCAGTTGAGTTGCTGGTCAATGATAACCACGCAGGATGTTGAGTAGCTTATTGCTGAGCAAGTGCTGCTTTATAGCACTGTTCATGACACTTTCCATCACTTTACCATGATTAAGAATAGACTGAAGGGGCGTTAATTGGCTGTAATTTGTCCTTTTTTATGTACAGGACATCCTGGGCAATTTTCCACATTGTTGGTTTGGTACCAGTATTGTAATTGTACTGCAACATTAATAAGAGACGAAGATGATTTCATTTTAAAAACCTTAGTCTTCATCTATTATGACGTGACAATACATACACCTTGCATCAACTGTAACCATGCAAGTATTCACTACAGCATTCTGTTTCTGTCCATTTACTCCTGCCACCAAATCCCTCCATCTTACATTATCCAAGTTGTGACAAGTCATCAGCATATACATTTTCTCGTCCTGCCACGTGTATCATTTTCAAATTGAATGGCTGCAGAAATAAGGTCCATGTAAACCATCTGGAACTGCAGCCCTTACATTTCTCCAAAAGCTTTAATGGGTTATGATCAGTACAGACAATTGACCAAGGCCCATTACTGACAATACAAATGTTGAAATGTTGGAACACCAAGCTCAAGGTCTCTTCTCAATTGTGGAATATTTCTGATGAGTATTCAATTTCCTGAAGAAATACCCAATGGGGCTTTCTATCTTCTCATTGTCATCTTGTAAGAATACAGCACCAACACTCATATCACTCACATCAGAATCCATCTTGAGTAGCTTTGTGCAATTCGGCATCGCTAACATTGGGGCAGTGGCGAACACAGCTTTCAGGTGGGCAAATGCCTTCTGACATTCTACTGTCCGGTGAAATTTCCTGCACTTCTTCAATTAGTCAATCAGTGGAGCAACCACACTACTATAATTTGGTACAAACTTCTGGTAAACCTTTTCACTCCCAGGAATCATCGTCCTGCTATCGTTGTCAATGGCATTGTCGGGGCCATCTGCCCATGCCTGACAACATGGCCGAGGGACATGACTCGGACTTTGGCGAATTCACACTTAGACAGGTTTATCACCAGCCTGCCTCCCAAAGTCAATTGAATACTTCCAATAAATACTGCAAATGTTCCTTCCGTGAGAGACTAAAAGATTACAAGGTTGTCGATGTACACTGTACAATTGGATAAACCAGAAATTACTTTATTAGCTAGTCTTTCAAATGTAGCTGGTGCATTTTCTAAACCAAATTGCATGACTTAAATGAATTGGATGCGAGCATAAGAGGTACAGTTAGTAAATTTACAGATGACACCAAAATTTGAGGTGTCGTGGACAGCGAAGAGGGTTACCTCAGATTACCACAGGATATGGGCCAATGCGCTGAGAAGTGGCAGATGCAGTTTAATTTAGATAAATGTGAGGTCCTGCATTTTGGGAAAGCAAATCTTAGCAGGACTTGTACACTAAATGGCAAGGTCCGAGGGAGCAAAGAGACCTTGGAGTGAAGGATCATAGAGACTTGAAAATGGAGTCGCAGATAGGTAGGATAGTGAAGGTGGTGTTTGGTTTGCTTTCCTTTATTGGTCAGAGTATTGAGTACAGAGTTGGGAGGTCATGCTGCAGTTGTACAGGACAACGGTTCGGCCACAGTTGGAATATTGTTTGCAATTCTGGTCTCCTTCCTATTGGAAAGATGTTGTGAACCTTGAAAATGTTCAGAAAAGATTTACAAGGGTGTTGCCAGGGTTGGAGGATTTGAGCTATGGAGAGAGGCTGAATAGGCTGGGGCTGTTTTCCCTGGACTGTCGGACGCTGAGGGGTGACCTTATAGAATTTTACAAAATTATGAGGGGCATTGATAGGATAAATAGACAAGGTATCTTCCCTGGTGTTAGGGAGTCCAGAACTAGAGGGCAGAGGGATAGGGTGAGAGAGGAAAGATATTAAAGAGACCTAAGGGGCAACGTTTTCACACAGAGTGTGGTACGTGTATGGAATGAACTCCCAGAGGAAGTGGTAGAGGCTGGTACAGTTGCAACATTTAAAAGGCATCTGGATTGATATATGACTTTCAAGGAGAGAATCAGCTGGTTAAGCCACATCATTGTAAACTAAACAGATTTATTTAAAAGATTAATGAGGGTTATGGGAGGGCGCTGGCAGCTGGGACCAGTTTGGGTTGGGATATCTGGTCTGCATGGACGGATTGGAACGAAGGGTCAGTTTCCATGCTGTACATCTCCATGACTCTCTGACTTTAAGTTGGTAATGTCCATTCATTGTTATAAAAGCCGAAATTGTCTTCACTCCTTCGGATAAAGGTACCTGTCAGTATCCTTTGAGCAAGTCCAAATTACAAATATAAGTTGCTTGTTCTACCTTTTCAATAGTTTTCTCAATGTCGTATCGGATATGAATCAGACGCTGCAAGTGCATTAACTTTGCAAGAGGCTGCACGCAATCATCTGGTTGTGGTACCATTACTATGACTGAGCTCCAATTCCTGCAACTCACTTTGATGCTGTTATTTTGGAACATCCATTCGAGTTGTCTTTGAACCTATACCAACTTTTTTTGGCTTAAATAAGGATATTGCTTAATTGGAACAGCATTTCCTATATCTATATCATGCATAATTAAATTAGGACTTCCCAGCTTATTCCCACATATTTCACCCATGCAATAGAAATAACTCTTTCAGGTCACTTTGATTTCCGGTGGAAGGTACCTCAATAATTTATACCAAATTTTGAGAACGTCCTCATTGTCTATTTTAATTTGAGGAAAGTCCAATTCAGAATCCTGTGAACTCACTTCGTCACGTGTGTTTTATCCATTAACACATTATCCTTTTATTTTCCTTCTCGATTGTTATGGACCAGACCAAACCCCTTAAACTATTTCAAGGAGGTAGCCCAGACCCTAAATTCTAGGTGTTTTGAGGAGGTGTACAGTGGATATTCAAGGGGAGAATCAGCTGGTTAAACCATCTCATTGTAAACCAAACAGGATTTATTTAAAAGATTACTGAATGAAACAGAAAGAACAGAAACAGAATACCGAATAACTTATCGTAAACTAAATCCTAACAGTGTATCTGTTCCAAGGTAATTACAACATCCCCACAGGCACCCCTTGGCACAAAAAGTCATATCAAACACAAGTTATCACAGGATAGACACCTGAGAGAGATTACCAGACTGGACCTGCTTCTTTGGGTCCAGCAGTCTTTCTTCACACGACTGCTCATAAAGCCAAACCAGAGTGAGAGCTGAGCTGGGAGAACTGGCCACTCCCTTTCAATATACAAGCGTTTGTTTTTTAAACTTGAAAGCATTCTCCCTGCAGCAGTATCTGTTAGCTATTGTCAAATTGGCCCTAGAACCTTTTCAAACTCATACCTTTCTGAACCTGTGTTTTTATGACCTCCAGAAGAAAAAAGACCGAATGACAACCTAACCTTGTTAAAGTAACAGCTTTGTCACAGGATCAAATTATCATTTGAGCATATTCACATGACACTCTGAGATTGCTTTCTATCTGCAGTCCTGATCAAATAATTCACCTCACTCAATTTTCTTTCACTTCGATAAGTTCCACTGAATCTTGCTTTTATAGGTTCAACTGAAAGTAACACTCCCACTTTATCCATGTTCAAAAAATTGCACATTTTCCATCTCTTGTCTGCTTCCTGCTTCATCACGTGCTGTGCTACTTTTAAATGCCATCGAGCCAACTCCCCGCTCAATTTAATCATTCCCTAAAATTTGATACACAGTTCAAATATGTAGGTGAACTCTGACTCACTAATTTCTCCTTATTTAATTTCAGTGGTCCTCTCAGCTCATGCCCCAACACTCATTCAAATGGACTGAATGAGGCAGATTCATTTAGTACATCCCTATTGGCAAGATGTGCAAATGGAATTCCTTTATCCAGTTGGTTGGATTATCTTGAATATAAGCCCTCAATATGGTCTTCTCTAAATTTTCTAATGGTCTTTGAAGTTTGATGCCACCTTTCTAACACTCCCTGCCATTAATTTAATGTAAAATGTTATCGTTGATCTGGTTGTATCTCTGTGGGTAGTCTTTATTGAGTTAAACACTGGGGTAACTCTTCTACAATCCTTCTAGCAGTGATATTGCACAAATGGAATAGCTTCTGCAAATCTAATGGACTCATCTATTAGTGGAAACAAATACTGATTCCCACTTTTTGTTTTATGTAGTGGACCTACTGAATCAGTTAAGACCCTAGTAAGGCCATAAGACCATAAGACATAGGAGCGGAACTAAGGCCATTCGGCCCATCGAGTCCACTCCGCCATTCAATCATGGCTGATGGGCATTTCAACTCCACTTAACCGCATTCTCTCCGTAGCCCTTAATTCCTTGTGACATCAAGAATTTATCAATTTCTGCCTTGAAGACATTGAGCGTCCCAGCCTCCACTGCACTCTGTGGCAATGAATTCCACAGGCCCACCACTCTCTGGCTGAAGAAATGTCTCCGCATTTCTGTTCTGAATTTACCCCCTCTAATTCTAAGGCTGTGTCTACGGGTGCTAGTCTCCTCGCCTAACGGAAACAATTTCCCAGCATCCACCCTCTTCAAACCATGTATTATCTTGTGAGTTTCTATTAGATCTCCCCTTAATCTTCTAAACTCCAATGAATACAATCCCAGGATCCTCAGCCGTTCCTCATATGTTAGGGCCACCATTCCAGGGATCATCCGAGTGAATCTCCGCTGGACATGCTCCAGTCCCAGTATGTCCTTCCTGAGGTGTGGGGACCAAAACTGGACACAGTATTCCAACTGGGGCCTAACCAGAGCCTTATAAAGGTTCAGCAGCACAACAGTGCTTTTAGATTCCAACCCTCTTGTGATAATTGACAACATTGCATTCGCTTTCTTAATCACGGACTCAACCTGCATGTTTACATTTAGAGAATCCTCAACTGGCACTCCCAGATCCCTCTGTACTTTGGCTTTACGAATATTCTGACCGTTTAGACAGTAGTCCATGCTTGTATTCTTTTTTCCAAAGTGCAAGACCTCGCATTTGTTCACATTGAATTCCATCAGCCATTTCCTGGACCACTCTTCCAAACTCTCTAGATCTTTCTGCAGCCTCCTCACTTCCTCAGTACGAGCTGCCTGTCCACCTAACTTTGTATCATCGGCAAACTTCGCGAGAATGCCTCCAGTCCCTTCATCCAGATCATTAATATATAATGTGAACAGCTGCAGCCCCAACACTGAACCCTGTGGGACACTGCTTGTCACCGGCTGCCATTCCTAAAAAGAACCTTTTAGCCCAACTCTCTGCCTTCTGTCAGACAGCCAATCCTCAATCCATACCAGTAGCTCACCTCGAACACCATGGGCCCTCACCTTGCTCAGCAGCCTCCCGTGTGGCACCTTATCAAAGGCCATTTGGAAGTCTAGGTAGATCACACAGGTTTCCCTGGTCTAACCTACTTGTCACCTCTTCAAAGAATTGTAAAAGGTTCCTCAAATGCAGGGATGGGTATTAAGGTGCTGGTTTTATTCCTGCCTGAGGTTTTCCAGGTGAATGACATGTATGACATTTCTATCAACTTTAAACTCCATTTAATGCAGTCTTGGCCAGTAAAAATGTTCTTGTAATTTGGTGAGTTTTATCACTCCCACAATGACCTACAGGTAGCTCACGTGCTCCATGCCACACCTCCTTTCGAAAAGCCCCTGGTAATGAATTTGTGCCACTTTCCCATCTGCCTGAATATGTGATCGCCTCCATTTCCTCATCAAGACATCATTTTTAGGTTAGTAACATTTGGGAATGCTTTCAGATTCTACTTCTGTGTATGCCTTTCAATACATTGCTTCAGTGTTTCATCTTTCCGTTGTAGCTCAGTTAATTTCTCTGAACTGAAAATATCCATTTGTTCTCCATCTGTTCTTGTTTTGTCTTAGTCATTCAATCAAATATGGTCTGATAATTCGTCTTGAACTTGCTTATCTGTACTCTTTGTTTTCTTCTGTGTCAACTGGTGGCTTTGTGACTTTGTTATCAGTCTGATAATGTTCTCCAGTTTTTTCATGATTCACATAACAATGATGTTCATTATATTTTATTTCGAGCAGGAGATAATCCATCCACAAGAATGTTGTATTATGGCTTTCTATTAGAGTGACAACTAACTTTTCACTGCCCAATTCTAACAGTAGACCTTGTCCCAACAATAGTGTTCACTTTTGACCGAAAAGTCAATGTTTCGGGCAAGACAGTCCATGAAAAGCTTATTCCCCAAACGTTGACTCTTTTCCTTTGATATACTGTCTGACCCGCTGTGCTTTTTCAGCGCCACGCTTTTTGACTCTGAGCTGCAGTCCTTTCTTACTCCCTTTCCCTTGGTTGTCTGGTCTGGAATAATGTGAGAGATACGGATGCCTTTGCAAGGAGTTTTGTGGTCCTGGAACATGCAGAGGGAGGAGTGAAAAGGCTGTTGTATGGAGACATGCAGAGTTTGTTGGGTTGAATTGAGATGTGGGTGTGGGTATCCAAGTTAGATGCTGAGATTTGGAGGTGACATGACAAATTCTTGAATTCTGTGTCCTCCCAAATGGAGAGTCCGTAAATCATCCAACAAGTGTGTCTTGGGCATGTTCCCAGAATAGAAGCATGTGACTTGTGAATTTACTTCCTGCATGGTGAGATTCCTACAGCCAGGCAGCTAGTGATGGACCAAAGGGTCCGCTTCAGGAATGCTGAAGAATGGTATGACAGCCGTGAACCACGACTATACATGGAGAGAGACCCTATTGGCTGAGAGAAATGGATGGGAAGAATTCCATTGGTTTGACATGAGCTGTCAGGGTGACCTTAGACGCTAAAACTAAAGGCAATAAGTCATAATGACACTCTGTAATTGTTAGTGAGAAATTGGCGATAGAAGCTGTCTCTTATGAATTAGTCTTTTCATCAAGAAGCAAAGTTACATTGCATGGAGGCACACAATCTGAAATACATCAGAGCACCTTCCAGCAACTGGAGCATGCTGGTGGCCTCTAACAAAGAAACTAGTTTCAAGGAAATATGATGTGCTTCACATGGTCACAGACACAGAAATGTTCATGCACACAGACACACACACACAGATACAGACACACACAGACATACACCTACACAGAGACACAAACAGACACAGATACACACACAGACACTCACACACACATACAACCACACAGAGACAGACACATACATACACAGACACACGCACACAAACACATGCGCACACAGGCACACAACACCACACAGACACACACACAGAGAATTGCAGACACACACACAAACGATCACAGAACAAAATGACATCTTGTGCTAAGAATGAGCAAAGCTGCATTTCAATCATCACATCTTGACACATGGGAGGCGATGTGTCACTGAAATTTGAGTGGCTATGTCTCCATATTATTTTTCAGGTGGGATGATGAGTGATATTTTGAGTTAAATGGGGAAGCACTAATACTGTCCATGGTTTTCTCAGGGCAATATCCTCTTAAAAATAGAAGATAGGAGCATGAGGAGGCCATTCCGCCCTTTGAGCCTGCTCTGCCATTATCATGATCATGGCTCATCGTCCAACTCAACAATCTCATCCTGTTTACTCCCCTTTGAACCCATTTGCCTTAAATGCTATATTGAGCCGCATCTTCAATACTTTCAATGTGTTGGCATCAACTCATTTCTGTGATAATGAATTCCACAGGCTCATCACTCTTTGGGTGACGAAATGTCTCCCTCATCTCTGTCCTGAATGATCCAGCCCAAATCTTCAGTCTGTGTCCCCTGCTTCGAGACACACCCACCATCGGGAGCATCCTGCCTGTATCTACCCTGTATCATCCTGTTAGAAGGAGATCCCCTCCCATTCGTTTAAAATCTAGCGAATACAATCCTAAGCTGGACAATCTATCCTCGTATGTTATTTCCAAGCAAAAACACACTTCCTCAGAAAAGGAGACCAAAACTGCACACAGTGTTTGAGGTGTGGCCTCACCAAGGCTCTGTACAATTGTAACGACACATCCCTGCTCCTGTACTTGAAGCATCTCACAATGTAGGCCAATATAGCATTTGCCTTCTTTACTGCCTGCTGCACTCGCATGCTTACCTTCAGCGACTGGTGCACAAGGACATGTAGGCCCTGCAGCACACTCTCCTCTCCCAATTTACAGCGAGTCAGGTAATAATCCACCACCTTACTTTTTTCTCCAAAGTGAATAACCTGACATTTATCCAAAATAACTGCATCTGCCATTGATTTGCCCACTCACCCAATCTGTGCAGACCATGCCATAGGGTCTCTGCATCCTCGTCACTATTCGCCCTCCTACCCAACGTGGTATCATCTGCAAACCTTGTGATATTACATTTTATTCCTTCATCCAAATCATCAAAATAATTGTGAATGGCTGGAGTCCCTGTGGCACCCCACTAGCTACTGGCTGCCAATTTGAAACGGACCGCTTAAGCCCTACTCGGTTTCCTCTCTACTGATCTGTTTTCTATCTATCTCAGTACACCCTAACCCAATCCCATACGCTTTAATACTGTACAGTGATGTCTTAAGTGGGACATGGTCAATCACTTTCTTAAAGCCCAAATATACCATATTGACCAGTGCCCCTTTGTCGACTCTGAAAGTTACATCTTCACAGAATTCCAATAGATTTGACAAGCATGATTTCCCCTCCATAAATCCATGCTGACTCTCTTTGATCTTGCTACGGCTTTCTCAATGTTCTGCCATAATGTACTTGATAAAGGATTTGATAATGTTCCCCACTACTGATCTGAAGCTCACTGGTCTATAATTCCCTGGTTTCTCTGTACCTCTCTTTCTGAGTGTTGGAGTGGCAGTAGCTGCCCTCCAATCTTCAGGGACTGTACCAAAATCTAATGAATCCTGACAACCAAAGCATCCACTATTTCTTGAACCATTTCCTTAAGTACTCTGGGATGTAGATTTATCAGGCCCTGAGGATTTATTGGGTTCAATCCCCTCAATTTCCCAGCAGCATTTCTTTATTAGTATTGAGCTTCCTCAGTTCTTCCCTCTCACTAAGTCTTGCATTCTCCAGGATTTCTGGAACTTTATTTGTATCTTCGAGTCAGAGAGTCCCACAGCACAGAGAGAGGTCGTTTAGCCCAAACTGGTCCATACTGACCAAAATGTCCACCCATGCTAACCCCATTTCCCTGCATTTGGTCCATATCCTTCTAACCCTTTCCTATCCATGTATTTGTCAGAATGCCGTTAAATGTTGTAAACGTACCCACCTGAACCACTTCCGCTGGCAGCTCATTGCATATGCGTGCCAGCCTCTGTGTAATCAAATTGCCCTTCAGGTTCCCGTTTGTACTTTTCCCCTCTAACCATAAACTAATGCCATCTAATTCTCGATTCCTCACTCTGGCAAAAAAGACTGAGTGTATGCCTCTCATAATTTTGTACATTTCTATAAGATCCCCTTTCAGTCTCCTAGACTGCCAAGAAAAGAAGTTCAAGCTTGTTCAGCCTCTCCTTCCAACTCAGACCACTGAGTGTGAGCAATATCCGTATAAATTTCTTCTGCACTCTTTCCAGTTTAATAACATCCTTCCTCAAGCACGGTGACCAAAACATAAAATATGCTCCAACTACAGCCTCACCAACCTCCTGTACAAGTGTCGTTTTTTGTGAAGACAGAACTAAAGTATGTATACAATTGCTCAGCTGTTTCGTTGTCCTTTCTTATACATTTCCCCAATTTCCATTTGTATGGACCTAATTTTGCCTTCATCAATCTCTTTCTCTTCAAGTACTGTAGAACTTTGCAGTGTCAGTTTTCATGTTCCCTGAAAGCTTACTTCCTTTTGTACTGTTTTCCCCATCTTCATCAATCCCTTGGTCTTTCTTTGCTAAATTTGAAACTGCTCTCAAACACCAGACCTATTATTTTTCTTGGCCAATCTGTATGCTACTTCCTTCAATTGGATACTATTTAATTTCCTTTATAAGCCACGGATTGGCCCACTTACCCATTATGCTTTTGTACCAGACAGGAATAAATAGTTGTTTCAGTTCCCCCATGATTTCCTTGAATATTTGCCAATGCATATCTACTGTCACACCTTTAAGCAACTTCCATTAATCTATCAACGCCAACTCATGCCTTATATATCTTCATAGTTTCCTTTATTAAAATTCAGCACCCTAGTCTCCACATCAGCTGGCTCACATTCCATCTTGATAAAAAAAGTTGCATCATGTCATGGTCACTCATTCCCAAGGAGTCTTACGCAGCTAGATTGGCATTGACTCCCTTCTCATTACACAGTACCCAATCTAAGATGCCCTGATCTCTAGTGGGTTCATCCACATATTGGTTAAGAAAACCATCCCATATGTACTCCAGGAATTCCTCCTCTCAGCCATTGTGGCTAATTTGATTTGTCCAATCTAGATGCAGATTAAAATCACCCATGATCACCGATGTCTCCGTATCACATGCTTGGCTAATTTCCTGTTTAATACTATTCCGATATGACGACTGCTGTCTGGGGGTCTGTGTATAACACCCACTAATGTTTTTTGTCCCTTGGTATTTCACAGCTCCACCCACACAGACTCCACATTGTCGAAGCTAATGTCCTAAAAAGAGATGAACAAAAATACGTGACCAGGAATTGAGATATTTTTGCTCAAATATTGATCTTGGTTTGATGCTAATTAGCCTTGTCCACTTTTAATGAATTGCTTCGTAAAATCTGGGACTGCCAGCAGAAGGTGATGAGCTAGAACATTTGTGGAATTGCTTTCTCACTAAATGAACATAGATACATTTTGTTGAGATTTTCACAGTAGATGCAATGACAGTGCTTCTCCAGCAGGTGGAAGTGAGGGCTGAAAGTAGATCCTTCACCCAACACCTTCACTCATAAAAATTTAAGGCACACAAAAGATTGACTGAGGCTAGTTAGTTTAACATCATTTATTGAAAAAAATGGTGGAGTCTTTCAAAAAGGATGTAACAGCAGAAAACTGAGAATGGCTTTATAAAATGGAAATCTTGTCTAATAAAAGTCTCGGAATTCTTGGAGAAAATCGTGATTGTAATATGTTTTGATTTTCTGAAGGTGTTTGATAGCATCCATGCATAAGATTGCTGAATAAGAAAGGAGCCTTGGCTTTGGAGGGACTATATTAACATGGAGAGAAGGTTTTTGAAATCCCAATCAGAACAGTTTGACTAAGAGATTTATTTTACAGGATGTCAATCTGTGGAGTACCACATAAATCTGTTCTGGGGACAAGAAAAATTTACAAAGTGTTTTGATGACTTAGATGAGGAAAGTGAATATATTGTAGGCAAGTTTGCGAATGACTCAAAAATTGGAGCGGAGACAAGTGGTGAATATGACACAAAAAGAAGTTTGCAGAGGGATACAGATAGGACAAGAGAGTGAACAAGGAGCTTTGCATGTAACGTGGATTAAATAAATGAGAACAGACATAAACAGTGAAGTTATACATTTTAACAGGCAAGATAGAGATTGAATTCAGAAATCTACAGGGAGTCCACATCTCCGAACCACAAAAAGTTAGCTTTTAATTTCAACTGTCAATGAAGATGGCAAATGTCATGTTGGGTTTTTTTTAAAAATAATGGAATATTGAGATTAGGAACAGTCCGATAGAGCAGCTAATATGTAGCTGAGGAGCTGCTGCAGGGGTTAGGATTCCCATTTTACAATCATTGGGATCTCTTCAGGGATAGAAATGACCTATAAGAGGGACCTGAATTGGAAGGGGACGATATTCTTGTGGGGAAATTTGCTAGCAGTATGCTGACGGTTTTAAACTAGTAAGGGGGATGGTGGGAGCCAACAAGATAGTGAGAAAAGAGAAATGTTTGAGGTGAGATGTGGTGAGCAATTCTAGGGGTCAAGGCAGACAACAGTTTGGCAAGAGCGAGGTAAGACTGCTAAACTGCATTTACTTTGATGCAAGAGGCCTGACATGTGAGACAGATGAACGTAGGGCATAGATGGGAATGTGGGACAAGGATATCATTACCATTACAGAAATGTGGCTCAGGGATGAACAGGACTGGCAGCTTAATGTTCCAGGATAGAGATGCTATATAATGTATAGACAGAGGAGCAAGAGAGGAGATGAAGTGATGTTTTTGGTTAGAAAGAACATTACAGCTGGATGTAGAGAGGATATTTCTTGGAGACTGCCCAGTGAAGTTATGTGGATGAAACTTAAAAATAAGAAAGAGGGTTGAGATTGTAAAATGGGCGTCCTAATAGTCAGTGGGAAACTTACAAGCGATTATGCTATCTGTAAGAAAAAAGGATAATGGTAGTGAATTCTAACTTTCCAAACAGAGTTTGGAGTAGTGTTAAGATCTTGGAATGTGGAGAAATTGGTGAAGTGTGAACAAGAAAACATTGTTATTCAATGTCTGGATGCACCTACTAGACAGTTCGCAATACTTGACCTTCTGTTGGGAACCAAGGCAGGGCAAGTGACTGAGGTGTCCACAGGGGCAGGCTTCAGGGAAAGTGATCATAATTCTATTGGTTTAATAATAATGATGAAAAAGATAGAATTGATTTAAAAATAAAAGTTTCAAATTAGAGTGTGGCCAGTTTCGATGGTATTAGACTTTGAGAAGTTGGTTGGGGGAGATTATTCACAGGTGAAGGGACGGCTGACAAGTTGGAGGTCTTTAAGAATGCGACAATGAGAGTTCAGTAATGGTACGTTTCTGTTTGTGTGAAGGGCAAGGCATGAGGAAAGCTCAATGATGAGGGAAATTGTAACTCCTGTCCAGAAAAAGAAGGGAGCATTCATCAGATATAGACAGTTGGGATTGAGTGAATCCTGAGAAGGATATAAGGGCAGTTGGAGTATACTTAAACAGGAAATCATGAGGGAAAAAAGGTGACATATAATTGCTATGGTAAATAGAATTAAGGAGAATCCGAAAAGATTCTAAAATTATTTTAAGGTTAATAGAATAACTAAGGAGAGAATACAGCCCTTAAAGATCAACATGGCTTTCCATGCATGGAACCACAGGGGATGGCAGACACTAAGCAAATATTTTGCATCAATATTTACAATAGACAAGAGCATGGAAGTTAAGAAACTTGGAGGAAAAAAATGTGATCTTAAAATGAGTTCATTTTGCAAAACAGGAGGTGTTGGAGGTCTTAAGGTAGAAAAGTGGAAATAAATCCTGGAGACCTGATTAGGTATTTCCCAGAACTTTGTGGGAAGCTAGGGAAGAGATTCCTGGACCCCTGCTGAGATATTTGTATCGTTGATAATCATAGATGAGATGCCAGAAGACTGGAGAGTGACTAATGGGGCAGCATTATTGAAGAAAGTTGTCAGGAAAAGCGAGGGAACCGTAAAACGGTGAGCCTTTCACGCCAGAGATGCTGCCAGACCTTCTGAGCATTTCCAGCAGTTTCTGCTTTTGTTTCTGATATACAGCATTCCCAGTTCTTTCAGTTTTTATTTAGTAGTCAGAGAGCATTACTTTTTGAATTGGAGGTCTGTTGGAACATAACAACATCCAAACATAAGAAATACAATCAGGAGTAGGCCATCTGACTCCATGAGTCAGCTCTGCCTTTTAATAATATCGTGGATCATCTTTCCATGGACTGAGACTCCACTCACCCACCCCTCACTATAACCCTTCATTCCTTTACGATTCACAAATCTATCTTCACCTTTAAAACATTCAGCAGGTTAGCCTCAGCTGCTTCACTAGGCAGGGGATTCCAGAGATTCACAACCCTTTGGATGAAGACTTTAGCTTTACCAGGTATCCTTAGTAGCCACATACGCAGATGACAAGCAACATGAGTTCTACTGGGACAACACTACTATTATAGGACAAGCCAAACAGAGTACAGCCAGGGAATTCCTAGAGGCATGGCACTCATCCACAGATTCAATCAATAAGCACATCGACCTGGACCCAATATACCGGCCACTGCAGCGGACAACTGGAACTGACAACCGGAAGTGGCAGATACAAATCACACTAAATGCCGGAGAAAACATCACAGAAGCGCTTCACAGGAGGTCCCCAAGCCCTGAGGATGTCACCTAGACAGGGGACGAAATGTTTGCAAAACAAATTCCCAGCTTGGCGAACAGAACCACAACAACAAGCACCCATGCTACAAATCGTCTCACAAACTTTGTGCCTCCCTGCTTCTGTCTTAACTATCCCATTTATAACTTTACAATAGCCTCCCCCATTTTTCTGAATTACAATTAGTATAATCCCAGTCTGCTCAATCTCTCCTCGTAAGCCAACCCCCTCATTTCCAGAATCAACGTAGTCAAACTCCTCAGCAAACCTCAACCCAGTGCCATCTCATGTAAGGTGGTGAAAAGTGTTCAGAGTACTCCAGGCGTGGCCACACCAGTGCCCTATACAGCTGCAGCAGAAAGTCCTAATATTAAACTCTATCCACTGACAATTGAGGACATTATTACATTTGTCTTCCTAATTAGCTACTGAACTTGCAAACCATACTTTTGTGTTTCATGCACAAGAGCTCCCAGGTCCCCTGCACAGCAGCATTCTGCAATTTTTCATCATTTTAAAGTAGACCACTTTGTTATTAATCCTATCAAAATGTATGACCTCACATTTGCTAACATTATACTCCATCTGCCAGACCCTTGCCCACTCACGTAGCCTGTCTATATCCTTCTGCACACTTTGCTCTATCACTCATTTAAGTGGCTTCTGTGAACTATAACACACTACACTTGGTCTCTAACTCGAAACAATCTATCTGAATTGTAAACAATTGCAGTACCAACAATTGTAACCAATTGCAGTCTTAACACTGATCCCTGAGACACATCACTAGCCACTGATTGTCAACCAGAAAAACACCCGCTTATCCCCAATTTTTGCGTTCTGTTAGTTAACGATTCTTCTGTCCAATGTAATGCATTGCCCGTAACACTGTGCATCTTTATCTTATGCAGCAGCCTTTTGTGCAGCACCTTGGTGAATGCCTTTTGGAAATCCAGATACACCAGGTTCACCAGTTCCCCATTGTCTACTACGCTCGTTATAACCTCAAAGAATTCCAATAAATCAATTAAAGATGACTTGCCTTTCATGAACCAATTCTTCATGAAATAAATGTAGGTGTTGCATTTTTGTACGGCAAACCAGGACAGGACTTATACAATTAATGGCTGGGCCTTGGGGAGTGTTGCTGAGCAAAGAAAGGGTGCAGATGCATCATTCCTTGAAAGTGGAGTTGCAGGGAGACAGGGTGGGGAAGAAGGTATTTAGCACGCTTTCGTTCATTGGTCATAATATTAAGTGTAGGAGTCGAGATCATGTCTCAGCTGTACAGAACGTTTGTAAGGCCACATTTAGAATTATTCCAGTCAAATCTGTCTGACCATTTCTATGAAGGATTTTGTGAAACTTGAGAGGGTATAGAAAAGATTTTCAGGAATGATGCTGGAACTGGAGTGTTTAAGGTATAAGGTGAGGCTGAATAGGCTGGGGCTTTTCTTTTCCCTGCAGTGGGAGAAAAGGAGGCTGAGGAGTGGCCTGAACAAGACCTATAAAATCATGCGGGGCATTGATATGGTGAATAACCAAGGCCTTTTTCCTCGAGTGGGAGAGTCCAAAAACTAGAGGACAGCGGTTTAACGTGAGAGGGGAAACATTTGAAAAGAACCTGAGGGGTAACCTTTTCACGTGTATGTATGGAAAAAGCTGCCAGCAGTAGTGGTGGAGGCGGGTCAATTACTGCATTTAAAAGGCACGTGGTTGGGTGTATGAACAGGTAACATTGAGAAGAAGATTGGCCGAATGTTTGGCAAATGGTACTCAGTCAGATTGGGATGTCTGGTCAGTGCAGTTGGACCGAAGGGTCTGTTTCTGTGCTGGATATCTGAATGACTATAATGTTTGTTGAAACTGAAAAGAAGCTGTACTCTTACCACAGCTGGAATACTGTGACCTGTTCTTGGGACTCATATCACAAAGAAAGGGTTCACTGGATTGTGAGACAATCCACGTGAGGTTTAATCGACCGATCCTGAAGATGGAGGGACTGTCTTGAGAGTAGAGGTTGAGTCGTTTGGGCATATACTCATTGCAACATAGAAGATTCAGTGGTGACATTCTGAAACATCTGTTATTTTCAGGAAACTTGATGGTGTAAATGTAGAAATGTTGTTTCCCCTTGTGGGAGAGTTTCGGGCCAGGGAGTAGAATCTCTGAATTAGAGGTCACAAATTTCGGGCAGAAGAGAATTTTGTCTCCCAGAATGTAGAGAATGTGTGGAATTCTTTATCACAGAAGACTGTAGAGGTTGGGTCATTCAGTATTTTGAAGGCTGAAATAGACAGATTTTGATTTGTTAATTGAATCAATACTTACAGTTAAAACCCTGGAAAGTGGAGCTGAGGATTATCAGTTCAGCCATGATGTCATTGTTTGGAAGACCAAACTCCATTGGCTGAACAGGCTGCTTCTGGTTCCCTATCATTGACCTTAGCTCTAAGTTAGTCTTTTCAGAATTATATAGGCCTCATTTAAGTTAACTTCCATTTCATGTTTGAAGCCCAGCTACTTCAATCCCTCCTCAACGTGAAAAAAGACAGGGATTGCCTTTCTCCCTGTTTGAAGGCATTGCACTCTGCCTCTAATGCAGTGACTGCGTTTATAGTCCTCCAGTTCTGTTGAATATTTGTCAAACACAACCACGGCTGTGAAAGAAAATATTAAAGACAGATGAAAACTACATTTAAACTATCATACCAAATTCACTGTCGGCATTCGTTGCATGGAATACACACATTGCATATTAAAGCTCTCTCAGCACTCATCCATTAAACACTGCAAAGGTTGTTCATAGATGATTTGCTTATGTGTGTGTGTATGTCTGTGGCTGCAGATGATAATCTAATTGTATAACAAAGTTTCGATGCATAGTGTTGTTCCCTTTTTATTCTGGTATCAAGCATTTCAAAATCAGAAAGACAGTGGGTAGGAATTCAAGCCCCTTTACACGGCTACACCAAATGTTTTCCGTGAATGTACAGCTCATGTAATGTGCTGGGTAAATCTCCCTCTATGTTGTGCTGTCCAATGCAAACATGTCAAGTACATTTTGGTTTAGACACAGAGTAGAGCTGTATCCAGGGTTCCCTAAAAAACAAACCCTCCCAGAGCAGGAACAACACAGAGTCAACACAGAATAAATCACCCACTACAATATTAAACATTCTATGAGATGTGCAGTAAAAGTTAATTATAGACTAAATATGCGTTGCACTGAATCATTAAACATTCCTCAGCCAAGAATAATTTCTTTGAATGGTTTCAAAGAAAGTGATGGTGACAGCAAAGCCAGATGAAAGAAGTGATTTGTTCGTAAGATTCAAATCGAAGCAAGTTTATTTTAAGAACATTGACCATTTTCAGAAGGGAATACAAATTTATGAAAACGAATTGCAACAGATTTTATTTATTTATGGACGATATACACAATTTAAAACTTATATTTAGGTTAAAAATTCAGTGCTGAAAATTCTGCAATTAAACTTCAATGTTGAACTGGATCTCCTCTGAATGTCCCATTGATTGATATTGTAGTCCGTTTAGACGGTGCAACATCACTCAAAGTGCATTTTAGAATATTCAAATGAAATACTTGAAATGACATCAGGAACTATCGCAAAAAATACATTTAATTGATATAGTTGTTGCGAGGTTTTGTTACACGTATTACTTTCTGGTTAGGGTCAGCAATGAGTCCCTATCCCCAATTGCCCATTGAATAGCTTGCTAAAGCCACTTCAGAACAGAGTTAATTCCTTCCCAGTGGGTCTGGAATCTCATGTCGGCCAGACCATGGAAAGGTGACAGATGCCTTGTCATTCGTGAAGCAGATGTTTTTGTATTTTTTCCATTGTCTTGGATTACATGGTCACCATTTCGCTTTCTTTCCAATTCCAGGCTTTCTTTGAATTCAAATTTCACCCTGGACAAACGATGGTATCCAAATCCCCGTCCATTCAGCATCAAACTGGAGTTTGGGAATACTGGTGTCATGATATCACCACTAATATTGGAAATGCACAGAAAGCGGTCACAAACAGAACTGCAATAAATCTGACACTTTACATCATGAACAAGTATTGGAGTGCAATACTGGCAAGAATTCTCTTGGTGTTCACAGCAACATCACAGGAAACTTTGCATCCAATCATCAATATTAAATGTGTACCGGTCTCTGTCTGAAGAGCCTGGCTCCCCGTCATTGGCATTTTTTGAATTCTTCACTGACTTATGAAAAAGTTAGTCACATATCCCAAGAAGGTGGTCAACAGCTACCTTTTTGAAGGCCTGCCATCTTGCTCGGCTAATTATGGTTGATCTTTCTTAAGAAGCTTTATTACAACCAAATGGCTTCTCAGTCGAGGCTGTAGTGCTGGAAAAGTACAGCAGGTCAGGCAGCGTCCGAGGAGCAGGAGAATCGACGTTTCGGGCATGAGGCCTTCATTAGGATACCTGATGAAGGGATTATGCCTGGAACGTTGATTTTCCAGCTCTTTGGATGCTGCCTGACCTGCTGTGCTTTTCCAGCACTACACTCTCAACTCTGATCTCCATCACCTGTAGTCCTCACTTTCGCCTGATGGGTTTCTTAGTCAGGTTCGTCACAGGAAAGGACCATCACCTTATTGTTTAATGGGTAGGGCAGGCCAGGTAGGAAGGTCAGACGTCCTCCTCTGAAGGACAATACTAAACTATGTAACATGCTTCAAATCTTTGGTAGGTCTGCCAATATCGTTCATTATTCCAGCATTTTCATTTCATACTCTTTTATTAATTGAAGCTACCATGGTAGGGACTGATTCTGGAACTTTACTCCAAACCTTTTGATTGCTTATTACATACTCATAATGCCTCCTCAACCACTTTATCAAACTGACATGTTAGCTTCAATGTTTTTTTTTATTGACTCATGGAACATGGTGGTTGCTTTTCGTTGTCCGTACATGTCCTCCAGCAGATGGCAGTAAGCTGCCTTTCTGAAATAACATGTTCCAAAATGGCCTGAAGAAGGGAATTCCAGATTGGCCATTTTTTGTACCATTTGGCCAGTTGTAGCACCCGAGCTACAAATCTTCTTCCAAACTTTGAACACCTACGGGCGAGAGATGCTAAGACAAGCCAGGAAATGGGAATCATGTGCCAACCGCCTAAGCGCCACATACGAACAACTCCGGTTCCTGCATGAATGCCGAAAGAATCGAATCCTTCCACCATGTGTCAGATACAGGCCACCAGTCAACAACCCACAAACCAGGGACACAACCAGACAGAATGGATTCAGGATGATCCAGGTAATGATTACAGACGCTCACAACAGACGTCACAAATACAGACAAGAAATTACTCGCCAAAAATCGTTAATTTCAAAAACCACCGATCATGAATGGACCCAGATCATAGAACAGGCCATCACCATAGGACAGAACAGGACAACCCACCGCAAAAAAAAGGCTCGAAAAGGAGAAATGGCCAAACTAACACACAACAGAGAGGACACCACAACACACACCTGGGTTAGAAACCTCTCCCACAGACAGCTCACAGAATTGGAAAGAACAATACTGGCCAAGGGACTCAAATACAATCACAGGGATGCCAAGACAGCAGACTTCCTAGCAGCACTAGAATGCACACTCAGGAATAATCGACTGACAGAAAAGACACAACAAACAGTGAGACAAAGAATCGTACCTCTGATAACAAGGAAAATACAAACACAAAACCTCAACACCAAGGAGAGGGAAGCACTAAAATCACTAAGAAACGATAAGAACATAATCATTTCATCAGCAGACAAAGGCAGAATGACGGTCATCCTGGACAAAACAGACTACATCCAAGAAGTGCAAAGTCTACTTGCAGATACCAACACCTACCAAAAGAGTAAGTTTGACCCCATCTCACAGCTCACCAATAGGATAAACAACACACTGAGGAACCTACAAAAAAAGGACAGATAACCAGGTCTGACCGACAAAGAATGAAACCTGAAAGCAGCAACACCCCCAGATTCCATGGACTACCTAAAGTGCACAAACCAGACATCCCACTCAGCCATAGTATCACTACCAGGGATACCATCACACAAACTGGCTAAAGAGCTACATCAGAAACTGAAACACCTGATCAGCGGATCCAGATACTCTATACATTCAACACAGGAGTTCTTGGACATCATCAGAAATATACACATAGACAAGGAAGAAACCATGGTCTCATTTGATGTAACGGCACTGTTCACCTCTATCGACAAACCCCTAGCCAGAGAAACATTAGTAAACCTGCTGGACAGACAGAACAGACAACAGGACGTTGAACCTATCAACAAAGACGGCATGCTCAAACTACTGGACCTGGGCCTCACAACACACATCACATTCAACAACCAAATATATGAACAAATCAACGGCACACCCATGGCCTCACCCATTTCTGGACTCATAGATGAAGCGGTAATGCAAAGATTAGAACAAACAGTTTTACCGCAAATCCACCCAAACTCTGGGTTAGATATGTGGATGAAACCTTTGTAATCATTACAAACACAGAAATAGAGAACACACACCGGATCATCAACGCCACACTCACAAGAATCCGATTCACTAGAGAGGAAGAAAAGGACAACCAACTCCCATTCCTAGACGTGACGGTACAGAGAACACCAAACGGAGAATTCACCACAAAGGTTTACAGGAAAGTCACACACACAGACCAAGTCCTGAACTACGAAAGCAACCACCCCAACACACACAAAAGAAGTTGCATCAAGACACTGTTCAAAAGAGCCACAACACACTGCAGTACACCAGAACTGCAAAAAGAGGAAGAAGAACACCGATACAATGTATTCGCCAAAAATGGAAACCCGCACAATTTCATCAACAGATGCCTAAGGGAATGACAACGGAATGAGGACATGCCGCAACCCAAAGGACTAGCCACACTACCATACATCAGGAGCATTTCTGAACTGACAGCCAGACTACTGCAACCATTAGGACTCATAACAGCACACAAACCAACAGCCACTCTCTTTCAATAACTCACAGAACGAAGGACCCGATAGCCAGCATGAGCAAAACCAATGTAATGTACAATATCCCATGCAAGGACTGCGCAAAACATTACATAGGACAAACAGGAAGACAGCTCACGATCCGCATCCATGAACACCAACTCGCCACGAAACAACACGACCAGCCACACACGCAGATGACAAGCAACATGAATTCGACTGGGACAACACTACTATTATAGGACAAGCCAAACAAAGAACCGCCAGGGAATTCCTAGAGGCATGGCACTCATCCACAGATTCAATCAATAAGCACATCGACCTGGACCCAATATACCGACCACTGCAGCGGAGAGCTGGAACTGACAACCGAAAGCGGCACATTCAAACCCCTACAAATGCTGGAGGAAAGATCACAGAAGCGCTTCACAGGAGGCTCCCAAGCACTGAGGATGTCACCTAGACAGGGAATGAAACGTCGGCAACATAAATTCCCAGCTCCGAACAGAACCACAACAACGAGCACCCGAGCTACAAATCTTCTCACAAACTTTGAGTGTATGTATGTCCTATATCTCTCAGCCATGTTTCTGTTATAGTTGGAAAATCCCATTCTCCCGAGCCAATCCATGCTCTGAACTCGTCTGCCTCACTAGTCAGGCTTCATGCGCACCAGTTAGCCAACCACCCTCACCACCTCCACCTCCACCTCCCAGCTCCACAACCACCACCACCAAGGGATACTGGTGCCCCTCTGGTTCAAATCCAACCCGTTCCCCCGACGTGTTCAGGTCACCTCTACCCCAGAAGAGGTCCCAATGATCCAAGAACTGAAAACACTTGCCCCTACACCAGCTCCTCAGCCACACATTTATCCTGCCTATCTTTCTATTTCTATACTCACTGGCACGTTGCACTGGGAGTAATATGGAGATCACTACCCTCAATATCCTGCTTTTTAACTTCTTACCTAATTCCCGATACTCATTTCACAGGAGCCCATACCTTTTTCTACCTCTGTCATGTGGATTGATGTGCAAAATGACCTCTGGCTGTTCTCCATTCACCTTCAGAATGTTCAGCAACCGCTCAGAGACACCCTTGACCTGGAACCCCGGGAGGCAGCACACCATCCTGGGGTCTCCTCTGCAGCCACACAGTCTCCTGTCTGTCCCCCTCACAACTGAGTCTCCTATGATGAAACAGGAAATGGAAAACAGAGACTGTCTTGAGCTACCTCCAGACAGGACTGTATTTTGAAAGTGGAGTATTTTAAAATGATACAGTGAGGATCCATGACCAGTGTGTAGATAAAGTGGGAATGACATAGGCAGCAAGACTAGTGAATACTGATCCAGTGATATCGTCAGTTTGATCGACAAAATGCAGTTCAATAAAAGCAGGTGAAGCTCTTCACAAGTATAGGGAGGGCAAGGGGACCTTAGAATTGAGGGGCAAGCAATGGCCATTAAATATCATTGGCAGACACTATTAAGGAAAACCTACCCGATATCTTATGACTATAGTCAGAGTCAGAGGATTCCTAGCTAAAGAGTGAGGCCTGTTGGAAACCAAAGGGACATGGAGCCAGAGGAACTAGGTGAATTATTCAATGACTATTTCCCATCTGTATTAAAACAGGAGAAAGGACTTGTAGCCGGGGATTTCAGTCGGGATGATGAGGGTCAAGAACATCTTAAGATCAATAAAGAGGTATTAAATGTTTTATCAGGCATAAAGGTGTGGAAATCCCCCGTGCCCAATGAAATGTATCCCAGTCTGCCACGGGAGGTAAGGGAGGAGATTGATGGGTCCCTGGCGTATATATTTAATACTTTGCTGACCACAGTTGAACTGCCGAATGACTGGAGGATCGCTAATGTGGTTCTTTTGTTCAAGAATGGCAGCAGGGGTAGGCCGGGCCATTAAAGATCAGATATCTGACAGCAGGGATGAGATAAATCATTGGGAACAGTTCTGAGGGACAATTAGGGATAGTCAGCACGGATTTTGTAAAGGAAGATCCTGTCTGATAAATTCAGCTGACTTTTCTTTGAAATCACTATTAAAAATATTGAGGGCAGTGCAGATGATGTGGGTTCTTTGGAGTTCACTATGGCCTTTGACAAAGTCCCACATGGAAGGCTGGTCCAACAAACCAATGGGATCCAAGGCAAGTTAGCATATTGAATCCAAAATTGGTGGAGGGTTGGTTTTGGGTTTGAAATTCTTTCACCAGTGGGTGTACCACAGGGAACTGTGCAGGAACCATTGATGTTCCTTATGGGCATTAATGAGTCGGATGTGAAAACAGAAGGTATCATTACTCGTTTTGCAGATGACATGAAAGATAAGGGTGTTGTTCACAGTGAGGGGGATGGTCTCACGCTGCAGTCTGAATGTTGAGGCTGGGACAGAATTTCAAGAGAGCCATTTAACTAGACAAGGCCAGCAAGAATAGAGCAGATATAAGGGAAAACTGATCAATTAAACTACTTTATTTCAACATAACAGGCCTAACAGGTAAGGCAGATGAACTTGGTGCATGGACATGGGACTGGGACACCGTAGGTATGTCAGAAACGCAGCTGAGGGAGGGACAGGGCTGACGGCTCAATGTTCCAGGATACAGATTCTACAGGATAGAGAGAACAGGAGGTGAGAGAGGAGGGGATTGGAGTTTTTGATCAGTGAAACATCACTGCAGCACTTAGAGAGAATATTCCTGGGGATCACCCAGTGATGCCTTAATGGTGGAATTGAGAAATGAGAATCGGTCATCACTTTGATATAACTGCACTACAGGCCCTCAATAATCAGTGGGAAATTGAGCATCAAATATGTCGGGAGGTCTCAGATATCTGTAAGAATGATAGCGTTACAATGGTCAGGCATTTGAACTTTCAAAACTTAGACTGGGCCTGCCAGAATATTCACAGCTTGGATGGGAGGGATTTGTTAGGGATGTTCCATAAAACTGTCCCAGTCAAAATGTCAATGATTGGACTGAAGGAAAGCGTAAATCCTGACCTCCACTTGAGAAACGAGGTAGGGAATGCGACTGAGGTGTTCATGGGGAAACACTTTGGCAAAGTCACCACAATCATATTAGTTTGAGAGTGGTGATGGAAAAGAACATGGCTGGTTCAAAAGTTATTGTTCAAAACTGGTCTTGCCTGAATCCAGAATGTATGAGTCAAGAGCAATAAATAATTGATTGTGGAGGCTATTTGGAGGTAAACTGACGTCAGGCAGGTGGGAACCTTTCATAAGAGAGATGAAGTGAGAGTTCAGGGCCAGCATATTCCTGTTAGTGTGAAGGATAATGCTGATGCAAGTAAGAAAAACTGGATGACTGGAGATATTGAGGTTCTGATCAAGAGAAATAGAGCACGTGTCACATATAGCCAGCTGGAATGAAGGAATCCATTGAAGAACATTGCAGGTGGAGTAATACATTTGAGTGGGAAATCAGGAGGGCCCAAAGGGGACGAGAGAAAGCTCTATTCGTTCAAACTGAGGAAAATACAAGTATATTAACAACGGAAGATTAAATACGGATGGAATATGGTTCCTTAATGATCAATGGGGCCAACCAAGTGTGGAACTTTATGAGATGGCTGAGATCCTAAACGAAAAGTTTACGTTTCAACGTACTGTGGAGAAAGAATGGGAAAGTCAGGGAAATAAACAGTGATGTCTTCAAAAGCGTCCACATTACAGAGCAGGAGGTACTGGAGGTTTCCAAATGCATAAAAGATAGACAAATCCCTGGGAACTAGCCAGGCATATCCCTGGATATTGTGGGAAGATCAGAAAGAAATTGTGGGATCACATAAAGAGATTTTTCTATCAGTGACAGTCACGGGTGATGAGCTGGAAGCCTCACACTCACTCAGTCACCGTCACACTGTCCCCCTCACACTCACTCCGCAATCGTTTCCCTGACAGGGTCACACTCACGTAGTCACCGTCACCCTGAAACATTCACACTCAATTAATGAATACCAACCTGATGGAAACACACTCACTCGTTCCCTGTCACGCTGAGACACTCACAGTCTCACTCTTCCTGTAACGCAGAGGCACTCACACAGCCTTTGTCCCCGTCATCTTGTCCCGTGCACACTTATTCCACCACCATCACCCTGACCCCCTCACACTTAGTCTATCACGGTCACACTGACTCTGTCGCAAACACTCAATCTCCGATAGCCTGTCCACCTCATACTCACTCTATCACTGTCATACTGATACCTTCACACTCATTCTGTACCGTCAGTCTGAAATGCACACACTCACAACCTCACTCTCACCCTGAACCCCTCACACTCACACACTCACTATCACCCTGATCCGCTCTGATTCACACTGTAACTGCCACACTGGCCCCCTCTCACTCACACCGTCAGGGTCACGCTGAACCCGTCACACTCACACTCTCACCGCCACCCTTACCCCTCACACTCACTCCGTCACCGTCATCCAGACCCCTTCACACTCACTCAGTAGCACCGTAAACATAACCCCATCAAACTCAGTCTCCGTTGTCTTGACCCCCTTACAATCACTACATCACCGTCACCCTGACCCCCCTCACACTCTCTCTCTTTCACAGTCACCCTGACCAGCTCACACTCATTCTGCCACTACCACCATAACTCCATGATACTCATTCTGCCATTATCAACCGGACCCCATCAGACTCCCTCCTTTACAGTCACAGTGACCCCTTAATCTCACTCCATTCCCATGAACCTGACTTCCTTATACTCAATCATTGATTGTCACACTGAAACCATCATGCTCACTCTCCTGCGGTCACCCTGATCCAGTCACATTTGCTACCTTCCTGTGTCCTTGAACGCACAATTCAAACCCACACTGCCACGCTGAACACCTCACACCCACTCTGTCACAGTAACCGTGTCTACATGGCAGTCACTCCCTCATCGTCATTGTTAAACCCTCCCACTTACTGCACCCCTGTCACCCTTACAACGTTACACACACACTCAGTCATCGTCACCCTGATTTCCTCACACTCACTCCATCACCATCACCCTAAACCCCTCACTCTCTCTCTTTATGACCGTTACCTGGTCACCCTAACCCCTCACTCCATCACCATAACCTTGACCCCGTCTCACACACTCTGGCACTCTCACCTGAAACCCCTCAAAATCACTAGGTCACCGTCAACCTAATGCAGTCACACTCATTCCCAAACTGACCCCCTCACACTCGGTCCATCTCCGTCATCCTGATCCCATTATGCTATTCCTGTAACTGTCACCCTGAATCACTCACACTCACTCCGCCACTATCAATCCTATACCATCACACTTGTCCATCACTGTCAACATGACCCACACACAGATTCACTCAATCACCGTTGCCCTGACCCGCTCACACTCACTCCGTCACCGTCACCCTGATCCCAGACCCCATCACAGTTACTCCATCATTACCCTATCCCTGTCACACTTTTTTCCATGACGAGCACCCGGTCAACTTCACACTCTCTCTATCATCATCACGCTCACCCCGCACAATCATTCTGTCAGCATAACCCTGATGCCTCACACTCACTCCATGACTTCACCCTGACCCTATCAGGCACACTCTGTCACTGTCACCCAGAACCCCTCAAAATCACTTGGACACCATCAAACTGACCCCATCACATTCAATCCCACCTTGACCCTCTTACACTCACTATATCATTGTCAACTAGACACCCCACACTATTCTGTCACTTTCACCCTGATATCCTCACATTCACTCAGTCACTGACACCCAGAAACCTCCTCACTCACTCAGTTACTGTCACCCTGGCCCGCTCGCACTCACTATGTCTCTATTTCCCTGACAGGATCACAATCACTTCGTCACAGTCACCCTGAATCACTCATAACCACTGCATCAATGTGAACCTGACGCACACAGGTGCATTCGTCCCCGTCACACTCAGGCACGCACACTCACCCTGGCATGGTCACCCCAGCCCCTCGCACTTTCTCTAACCCGATCACCCTGTCCCCTCACGTTCACTCCATCTCTGTTACCCGGACACTCACATTCTTACTCCATCACCATCACCCTGAGCCCTTCAGACTCTTTCAATCACTGTCACCCTGATACCATCACACTCACTCCAGCACCATGATCCTGACTCTTGCACACACACTCTGTCAACCTGACCCCACACAGTCACTCCACCAGCGTCACCCTGATCCCCTCACACTCACTCTGTCACTGTCACACACACACACACGCTCACACACAGACATTTACTCTATCATCGTCACCCTGACCGCATCACACTCACTCCATAACCATCAGCCAGATCACTCAATGCACTTAGTCACCATTACCCGGACCCCCTCACACTCACTAAATCACCGTCACACCATCACCGAAACATTGATCCAGTCACACTCACTCCATCACTGTCAACCTGTGCCCCTCACAATCTCTCTGCCCCGTTACTCTGAGGCCCTCACACTGTCTTTGTCTCCGCCATCCTGACCCAATCACACTAACTCCACCACTGTCACCCGGTACCCCTCTCACTCACTCTGTCACTGTCACCCTGGAACCTTCACATTCACTCAGTCACTGTCACCCTTTACCCCTCACTCTGACCTTCCGGTATTCATCCGTCATTATCATCTTATGTCGTCATATTCACTCCATCAGCGTAATCTATCACACCCGTCCCTCTCGCTCCACTACCATAACCCTGGCACCCTCACACTCAATCCGTCATTGTCACAATAGACAGTAGACAATAGGTGCGGGAGTAAGCCATTCTGCCCTTCACGCCAGCACCACCATTCATTATGATCATGGCTGGTCATCCTCAATCAGTATCCTGTTCTTGCCTTATCCCCATAACCTTTGAAGGTCTTTGACTATCCTTAAGAGCTCTATGCAACTCTTTCTTGAAAGTTTCCAGAGATTTGTCCTCCACAGCCCTATCGGGCATAGCATTCCACACACCCACCACTCTCTGGGCGAAGAAGTTTCTCCTCAATTCTGTTCTAAATGGCCTCTCCTGTATTTTCAAACTGTGTCCTCTGGTTCGGGACTCACCCATCAGCGGAAACATTCTTCCCACCTCCAGAGTGTTTAATCCTTTAATAATCTTAAACGTCTCAATCAGATCTCCTCTCAGCCTTTTAAACTCAAAGGTATATAAGACCAGTCGCTCCAATCATTCAATGGAAGACAGTCCCGCCATTCCGGGAATTGACCTCGTGAAACTCCGCTGCATTCCCTCAATAGCCAGAATGCCTTTCCTCAAATTTGGAGACCAAAACTGCACACAATATTCCAGGTGCCGTCTCACCAGGGGCCTGTACAGCTGCAGAAGGACCTCTTTGCTTCTATACACAATTCCTCTTCTTATGAAGGCCAGCATGCTGTTAGCTTTCTTCACTGCCTGCTGTACCTACATGCTTGCTTTCATTGACTGATGTACAAAAACACCAAGATCTCGTTGTACTGTCCCTTTACCCAACTTGACTCCTTTAGATAGTAATCTGCCTTCCTGTTCTTGTCACCAAAGTGCATAACCACACATTTATCCACATTAAACTGCATATTCCATGCATCTTACCACTCACCTAGCCTGTCCAGGTCACCCTGTAATCTCCTAACATCCTCTTCACATTTCACCCTGCCTCCTAGCTTTGTATCATCAGCAAATTTGCGAATATTACTTTTACGACCATTATCTATATTATTAATGTCTATTGTAAAAAGCTGCTCTTTTTGATCCCTGCAGTACCCCACTGGTCACCGCCTGCTATTCTGAAAGGGAGCTGTTTATCACGAATCCTTGTTTCCTGTCAGCCGACCAATTTTCAATACAAATCAGTATTTTGCCCCCAATACCATGCACCCTAATTTTGCTCACTAACCTCCTATGTTGGCCTTTATCAAAGTCTTTCAGAAAGTCCAGGTACACTACATCCACTGGATCTCCCTTGTCCATCTTCAGAGTTACATCCTCAAAAAATTCCAGAAGATTAGTCAAGCATGATTACCCCTTCATAAATCCATGCTGACTCTGACCTATCCTGTTACTGCTATCCAGATGTGTCAGAATTTAATCCTTTATAATTGACTCCAGCATCTTGCCCACCACTGAGGTCAGGCTAACTGGTCTATAATTTCCTGCTTTCTCTCTCTCTCCTTTCTTGAAAAGTGGGACAACATTAGCTCCTCTCCAATCTGCAGGAGCTGATCCTAAATCTATAGAACATTTGAAAATGATCACCAATGAATCCGCAATTTCTCGAGCCACCTCCTTCAGTACCCTGGGACGTAGACCATCAGGTCCCAGGGAGTTACCAGCCTTCAGACCTAACACCATTTCCTGGCAAATATAAATTCCCTTCAGTTCAGGTCCTTCAGCCACTATTTCCTCTGAGAGATTGCTTGTGTCTTCCACAATGAACACAGATCTAAAATCCCAATTCAACTCTTCTGACATTTCTTTGTGCTCCGTAATATGTTCACCCGTTTCTGTCTTCAAGTGCCCAATTTTAGTCCTAACCATTTTTTTCTTCCATTCACATTCCTAAAAAAAGCTTTACCATCCTCCTTTATATTTTTGGCCAGTTTAACTTAGTACCTCATTTTTTCTTTGCGTATTTCCTTCTTAGTTATCCTCTGTTGTTCTTTAAAAGATTCCCAGTCGTCCATTGTCCCACTCATCTTTGCTATGTTATATTGTTTCTCTTCTGACTTTATATGTTTCTTAACTTCCCTCTTCAGCCACGCCACACCTGCCTCCTCTTAGGGTCCTTCTTCCTTTTTCGAATGAACTGATCCTGTATCTTCTGCATTATACTCGGAAATTCCTGGCTCCACTGCCATCCATCCTTGTTGGAGTATTGCACCATTGAACTTTGGCCAGCTCCTCCCTCATAGGTCCATAGTTACCTGTATTCAATGAAAATATTCTTCAGTTCACTTCCGATTGTACTCTCTCCCTTTCCAATTGCAGATTAAAGCTTCTTATGTTATGGTCACTACCTCCTAATGCCTCCTTCTCTTCAACATCCCTGATCCAATCTAGTTCGTTGCACAACACCAGATCAAGAATTGCCTTCTCCCTGTTATGCTGCAGCACCAGTTGTTCAAAGAATCCATCTCGGAGGCACTCCACAAGCTCCCTTTCTTGGGTTCCAGTACCATCCTGACTCTCCCAGTCTTCCTGCATGTTGAAATCCACCATAACTTTGCGACATATCTTTATAGTAATATCTTTGCGACAGGCCAATTTCAGCTCCTTATTCAACTTACACGCTACATCCAGACTACCGTTTGGGGGCCACGAGGCTCTTTCTACCCTTAGAATTTCTCAGCCCTGTCCACACTGACTCCACATCCTCTGCTTCTAGGTCCTCCTTTGCAAGGCACTGAATACCATTCCTGACCAACAGGACCACACCACCCCCCTCTGCCCGTCGGTCTGTCGTTACGATAGAATATAGCATTGAATATTCATTTCCCAGGCCCTGTCCACTTGAAGCCACGTCTCTGTTATCCCCAAAACATCGTAACTGCCAATTTCCAAATGAGCCGTAAGCTCATCTATCTTATTTCTAATGTTTTGTGCATTCATATATAATATTTTTAATTTGTTACTACCCTCACCCTTCCTATCAATCCCTATTTCACTTGACCTTACGGCATGATCCCTTTGTGAGTTTTCAGCTCCATTGATTCTGTTGTCTTTCTTGACTTCTCTTGTTCTAACTTTCCGTTCAGTATCCTTCTTAAGCTTCCAGATTGTCCCCTCACCCCCGCTATTTAGTTTAAACGCAACTCTATTGATGTGACAAACCTGCCTGCCAGAATGCTGGTCTCCCATCTATTAAGCTGCAAGCCGTCCCTCTTGTATATATTACCCTTTCTGCAAAACATGCCCCAGTGATCCAAGAATTTATGTCCTTGCTTCCTGCACCAGTTCCCCAGCCACGCGTGCAAGTCACTTATCTCATTGTTCCTGTCCTCTCCAGCCCGAGGAACTGGAAGCAAACCAGAGATAACCACACGAGACGTGCTGATTTCAGCTTTCTTCCGAGTTCTCCGAATTCCCGCTGTAGAATATCCCTCCTCCTCTTCCCGACATCATTTGTGCCGACATGTACCACCATCTCTGGATCTTCACCTTCGCCCTTGAGCACTCTGTCTGCGATATCCTTTATCCTGGCACCAGGAAGGTAACATACTATCCTGAAATCCCGCCTGTTGCCACCGAAACCCTGTTCATATCCTCTCACTATGGAGTCCCCTACTACCATGGCTCTATATGATGTCTGACTCCTCGGGCCTGCCTCCACGCCAACTTTTGATTGGCAGACCTGATCGCCTCGCGGACTGGCAGTGTCATCTGTCTCTCCTGTTTCCAAAAGGTTCAACCTGTTCCTAACAGATACTTCCACTGGGGCCTCTAGCACTTGTCTCCTCTCTGCCTTCCTCACCGCATTTTCCCTTCTGGTATGCTCAGTGTATTCAACTCGCTGAAGGTACTGTTCAGAAAGATCTCATTTGCTTGGATGAGCATGAGGTCATCGAGTTCTTTATCAGTGCTACAATATGCTCGGTCAGAGCTGAAGGTGCACACATTTTCCACAGTTATACGAGCCAGATACACCAGAGTACTTGACCTCCAACATCATGCACACAGAACCAGCTTTGCAGTCAAGGAATCATACGCAGACACGAGGAGAATGTGCAAACTCCACATGGACAGTCACCCAAGGTGGGACCCGAACATAGGTCCCTGGCGCTGGGAGGCAACAGTGCTAACCACCGTGCCACCATAGGACCTGGGACTTATAATACACCTACTTAAATAACAGTCGTTCAACTTCCCATGTAGCCTCTGCGCTCCGACGTCACTTCCGCCCACCTCCCGCCACTCTCTGCTGCACCCAGACCCTGACACACTACCTGCAATCACAATCACCCTGTCACCGTCACCCTCCAACATCACCATACCGATCACCCCTCACAATTATTCTGTCACCATCTCCTTGATGCCTCGCACTCATCCATCACTGTCGCGCTGTCTCCCACACACTCAGTCTCACACCATCACACTGAACCGCTCACACTGACTCCATCACAATTACCCTGACACGGTCAACCTGACCCAGGCAAACTCACTCTCTCCCTGACCTCCTCACAGTCACTCTGTCACCATCACCCTGAGCCATTCACATTCACAGCATCATTGTCACACTCACACCCTGACATTGACTCCATCATCATTACCATGACCTTCTCACACTCACTCCGTAACAATCAGCCTTACTGCCTCACACTCACTCCATCACTGTCACGCTGACACCCCAACACTCACTCTGTCCGTCACCCTGACACGCTCACATTCACTCAGTCACTGACACCTGCAAACCCCACAGTCAGTCACTGACACCTGGATCCCCTCACGCTCATTCCATCACCGTTTCCCTGAACCCGCATAATCACTCCGTAATTGTCTCCCTGAAACCCTTATGCTCACTCAGTCACCCTTTCCCTGACCCACTCAAACTCACTCCGTCATTGTTTCCATGACCCCCTGACGCTCACTCTGTCACTGTTCCTTGGAAAGGGTCACAAGCACTAAGTCACTATCACCCTGAAACCCTCGCAGTCACTGCATCAGTTACAGTCTGACAAACATACATGCACTCTGATCCTGATATGCTGAGGTACTCACCATCACTCTGAGCCCCTCGCATTCTCCATGTCCCTGTCACCCTGACCCCATCGCACTCATTCCGTCACTGTTTAGCTGGTACACAAACGCACATTCTGTCCCTGCCATGCCGAGGCGCTCACAGTAACTCTGTCACGTTCACCCTGAGGCCCTCACACTGCCTTTGTCCTTGTCACCCTCACCCCCTCACACTCACTCCATCTTTGTCACCCTGACGCCGACAAACTCACTCCGGCTCCGTTACGCTGCCCACCTCAAACTCACTCCATCACCATCGCCACCACCTCTGACACTGTCGCATTGGTCCCATTGCACTCACTCCATCAGGGTCACCCTGAACCCATCAGACCCACACAATCACCGTCACCCTGACCCCCTCGCATACACTCCATCAACATATCCCTGACCCATTCACACACACTCGATCACCATCACCCGGAACTCCTCTAATTGTGGGCGGCACAGTGGCACAGTGGTTAGCACTGCTGCCTCACAGCGCTAGAGACCCGGGTTCAATTCCCGCCTCAGGCACTGACTGTGTGGAGTTTGCACGTTCTCCCCGTGTATGCGTGGGTTTCCTCCAGGTGCACCGGTTTCCTCCCACATTCACTGTGTCACCATCACTCATAAACCCTCAAACTCACTTCGTCCCTGTTATCATGACCACATCAGACTCTCTCAATCTGCATCACTCTGACACTCCAACACCTTCCTCCTGACCCCTTCACGTCACTTATTTCTGTCACCCTGACCACCTCAAAATCGCTCCATCATGGTCACTCAGTTCCGGGATGACGCCCTCACACTGACATGGCCACTGTCACACTGACACCCTCACCCTGACCCCATCGCACTCACACCATCACCATCACTCTGACCTCACACTCATCCGTCACTGTCTCTCTTGAGTCCTCATATTCACTCCATCACCCTAACCTATGACACCCTCACACTCACTCCGTCAGCATTACACTGAAATCCTCACACTCACTGTCACCATCACCCTGAATCACCCAGACTCTGTCAATCACCGTCACGCTGACGTCCTCACCTTCACCCTTACTCCAGCATCATCACTCTGACCCCATCACGCACTCCGTCACTGTTAACCTGACAACCTGAAACTCACTCTGTCAGCGTCACCCAGAACCCCTCACACGCACCCAGTTTCTGTCACCATCTCCCCCCCACGCTGACATAGTCTCCGTCACCCTAAACCTCCCACACTCACTGTGTCATCGTCACCCTAAACCCATCACGCTCATTCCGTAACTATCAGCTTGAGCACTCAATGCAGTTTGTCACCACCACCAAGACCCCCACACACTCACTAAATCACCATTACCCTGTCACCGTAATACTGATGCCATCACACTAATTCCACCACTGTCTCCCTGACATTCTCACACTCGCTTGATCACAGTCTGCCAGAGCCCCTCACACTCACTCTGTCACCATCACTTTGATTCCCTCACAGCCACACACTCACGGTCACCCTAGTCCGCTCATATTCATTCAGTCACAGTTTCCCTGACAGAGTCACAATTCCTCAGTCACCATCACCATGACTCCGTCACACTCACTGCATCATTGACACACTGACACACGGATACACAGTCACCGTCACTCTGTCCCACTCACACACACACTCTACCACCGTTGTACTGACCCCCTAACACTTACTCTCTCACTGTCATGCTAACGCCCTCACACTCACTCTGCCATCGTCACACCAACTCTCTCACACTCACTCGTTCACTGTCAACATGATCCGGTCACAGTCACTATGTCACTTTCAATCTGATTCCCCCACACTCTCTCTGTCACCGTCAGTCTGACCCCCTTACACTCATCCTGTCACTGTCACTCTAGCGCCCTGACATGAACTCTGTCATCGTCACCCTGACCCCATCAGAATCACTCCCTCACCATCACCCTGACGCTCAATCTCACTCCATTCCCGTGACCATTACGTCCTTACATTCAAACCCTTATTGTCACCTTGACAACCTCACACTCACACCGTCACCATCACAAAGAACCCTCACTCTCACAGCATCACCCTGACTGGGTCACGCACACTCCCACCCTGTTCCCCTGACCATTCCACCTCAAGCCCTCACTGTCACGCTGAACCCCTAACGCTGAACACTGTCGCAGTAAACCTGACTACATCACACTCACTTCTTCATCATCATTATTAAACTCTCCCACTTACTCCATCACTGTCACTCTTGACAACTAACACTGAGTCGCGCAATATCACAATGACTGCTTACACACACCACATCATTGTCAGCCCGATCCACTCACACTCTTTCCATCACTGTCAACCTGACATCCCCACATTCACTTGGTCATGGTCATCCTGCACCCCCACACTCACTCCATCACCATCACTCTGCCTCCCTCAACACTCATTCCATCACCATCACCCTAACCCACTCACACTCACACTGTCACCCTGATCCCGATACACTCACTCCATCACTGTCGCCCTGACACCCACCCACTAACTCTATCAATATCATAGTGATCCCTTCACACTAACTTATTCACTGTCACACTGACCCCCTCGGATTAACTCCATCACCATCACACTATCCCCACATACTCAGTCAATCACTGTCCCTCTCAATCCCTGCCTCTCACGTTGTCACCGTCACATTGGCTCCATCAAACCCACTCTCTCACCGTCACCCTGATACCTTCACACTCACTCTGCCTCGATCACACTGTACCCATCACACTCAGTCCATCAGAGTAACCCTGACTAGTCACAGTCAAAAGCAACCTGACCCACTCACACTTACTCAGTCACTATCACTATGTACACCCCACACTCACTCCGTCAACGTTTCCCAGATCCCCTTACACTCACTCAGTTACAATCAACCTGGCAACCTCACACTCATTCACTCATTGTCAACCTGACCCCCAAGCACTAACGCCATCACAACCACACTACCTGCCCTACACTCAATCCATCACTCACATCCACAACTCTCTGACACTCACTTTGTCACCGTCACACTGACCCCCATCAGAATCACCGCCTGACCCACATTCTGATATCCACTCACTCACTCCTCCATCTCTGTCACGCTGACCCCATCACACTCAGACCGTCACAATAACCCTGACTAGTCACAGTCATAGACATCCTGACACCCTCACACTCACCGTCACCGTGTCTGCTCACATTCACTCCGTCACTGTCACGCTGACCCCCTCACAATCACTCTGTCATCCTGATCCTTCACACTCTCTCCATCACCAACAACCAACCCAATCACACACAGTCACCCCGCTACCCTGACCCCCTCACACTCAAAACCTCAATGCCATCCTGCCCACCTCAACCTCACTCTGTCCCCTGACCATCTCACACTCATTCCATGTCTGTCTCCCTGGCCACTTCACTCACACTGTCAACGTCACCCTGACCCTATCACATCCCTCTGTCATCCAAACCCAATTACATTCAGTCCGCTCAGACACCTTTAGCCCCTTCGCACTCCAACCCTCAAAATCATCCTGACCACCTCAGACTAACTCTGTCACAATGTACCTGACCCCCTCGCACTCACTCTGTCAGCGACAACTTTACCCCCTGCACGTAGTCAGTCACCATCACCCTGAACATCTCACACTCATTCTGTTACTATCACCCTGACCCTCACACACCTATCCCATCACTATCAATCTGAAGCCCACACATTCACTCATTCACTATCTTTCTGAAACCCTCACACTCCCTCCGTAACTGTCATGCTGTCCACCTCAGACTCACTCCATTACCGTCACCTGCCCTCCTCACACTCATTCTGTCACCCCGATCCCCTCACACTCACTCTGGCATTGTCACCCTGACCTTCTAACACACACAATCGCCCTGACACCGACGTTAACTTTCTTCACTGACTCTCTCGCACTCAATTAGTAACCATCACCCTAACTCCCACACACTCACTCTGTCACCCTGACAACCTCACACTCACAAACTGACGGTCACCTGACTCCTCGCACACATTTCATCACTGATAAACCTACCCCCTTACACTCACTCCTTTACTGTCACCCTCACACCATGACACTCCATCTGTCATCGTCACTCTGACACCTTCGCACAATCTCATTCACCAGCAGCCTGACACCCGCACACTCACTCCATCAGTGTCATCTGGATCCCCTCACACTCACTGCAAACCCCTCACCATGATCTCCCCACACTCACCCGTCACTGTCACCCTTACCTCCGTCCATTCACTCCATCACTGTAATCTATGATACCCTCACACTTACTCCATCAACGTAACCTTGGCACAATCCCATTCACTCTGCCACCATCACAATGACTCACTCACACTCTCTCCATCACCGTCACCCTGAATGCATCACACTCACACCCTCAATGTCACCTGTCACCCTCACACTCCCTCCATCGCAGACACTCAGACCACCTTATTCTCACTCCATCGCTGTCACACTCTGACACCCAATCCGTCACCGTTACCATCAGCCTGACACCTTCACACTCAAACCATCGCCCTCACCCTGATCTAATCACATTCACTCCATCATTGCTACCTATACTCACTCTGTTGCCCTGACCCACTAATAATCACTCAACTGCCATCACAATTACCGCCTTATACTCAGAATGTCACTGGCCCATGCATACCCTAACATGCACTCTCTCACTATCACCCTGACCCAATCACACTGAGTAGGTCCCATCGCGCTTTTTCTCCTTAACTCACAACATCACTGTTACCTGAGCCTCTCACAATCACTCCATCACCATCACCCTGATTCCCTCACACTCACTCCATCACTGTCACCGTGACCATCTCTCTCACACTCCGCTAGGGTAACCATAATACTTTCATAATCACTCCATCCCCCTCACCCTGACCTCCTCACACTCATCCGTAACTGTCATCCTTACCTCTTCACATTTACTTCATCACCATAACCTATGACACCATCATACTTACTCCGTTATTATTACCCTGAAACCCTCAGAATCACTCCTTCACTGTCACCCTGACACTCTCAAACTCAGTCACAGGCACCTTGACCCCTTCACACGCACTCAGTCACTGTCATCCTGTCCTCCTCACACACACTCAGTACTGCCACCCTGACCCACTCCCACTAACACCATCACCATCACAGTACTTCCCCACCCTCACTCTGTCACTGTCACGCGCACCCCGAAACTCACATTGGTACCGTCAAACTGATTCCATCAGACCCAATGCCTCACCATCACCCTAACACCCTCACACTCCATCCGTCTCTGTCACGCTGAGCCCAATAACACTCAATCCGTCTAAGTACACCTGTCATCACAATCATAGGCACCCAGACCCCTCACACTCACTGAGTCACAATCACCGTGTAGACCTCACATTCACCCTGTCACCATTTCCTTGATCCCCTCACACTCATTCCATCACCATCAGCCTGATACCTCACACTCACTCGAACACAATCAACCTGACCCCCTCATATTCACTCACTCACTGTCACCCTGACCCCCTCACACACACACTCCTTCACTGTCACCCTGACCTCCTTGCAATCACTCCTTCATCCTGAGCCCCACACACTCACTCCGTCGCTGTCACCCTAATCATCTCACACACGCTCCATCAGAGTCACCGTGACACTCTCACACTCACTCCATCTCCCTCACCCCGACCTCCTCACACTCATCAGTTCCTGTCATCCTTACCTTCTCACATTCATTCCATCACCTTAGCCTATATCACACTCACACTCACTTTGTCACGGTCACCCTGACGCCCTCAAACTCAGTCACAGGCACCTTGACCCTTTCACACTCACTCAATCACTGTCATCCTGTCCTCCTCACACACACTCAGGTACTATCACCCTGACCCATTCGCACTAACTCCATTACCTTCTAGCTAATCCCCCTACCCTCACTCTTTCACTGTCACACTCACTCAGGAACTCACATTGGTACCGTCACACTGATCCCATCAGACTCACTCCCTCACCGTCACCCTAACACTCTCACACTCACTCTGTCTCTGTCACGCTGAGCCCATTACATTCAGTCCATCAAAGTAACCCTGTAGTCACAGTCATAGGCACTCTGACCCCTCACAGTCACTGACTCACAATCAGCGTATACACCTCACATTCACCCTGTCACCGACCCCCTGATCCCCTCACACTCATTCCATCACCATCAGCCTGATACATCACACTCACTCGGACACAATCAACCTCACGCCCTCATATTTGTTCACTCACAGTCACCCTGACCCTCTCACACACACTCTTTCTCTGTCACCCTGACCTCCTCGCACTCACTCCTTCATCCTGACCCCTTCACACTCACTCCATCACTATCACCCAGACCCAATTACACTCCGTGCACCCCGCCACCCTGACACTGTCACACTCAAATCCTCAATGTCATCCTGACCATCTCAAACTTACTCTCCCAGCGGACCACCTCACACTTCTCCATCTCTGTCATCATGACCCCTGCACACTCACTCCGTCATTGTCAGCCTGACCTCATTACATTCACTTTGTCACCCAGACGCAATCATATTCAGTCCTCCCTGCCACCCTGGCCCCCCCTCACTCAGTCAATCACCGTCACCCTGACTTCATCACAGTCACTCCTTCAGCAATCGTTTTACCCCCTCGCACATAGTCAGTCACTGTCACCCTGAACATCTCACACTCACTCTGTCACTGTCACCCTGAAACCCTCACACTCTCTCTGTAACTGTTCCGCTTCCCAGTCTCACAGCCACTTCATTCTGTCACCATGATCCCCTCACACTCACTATGCCACTGTCATTCTGACCCTCTCACACACACTCTAACACCATCACCCTGACCCCCTCACACTCACTATGCCACTGTCATCCTGACCCCCTCACACTCACTCTGACACCATCACCCTGACCCCCTCACACTCTTTCTGTCACCCTGACCCCCTCACAGCCACTCTGTCACTGTCACCCGGACCCCCTCACATTCTTTCCGTCACCCTCATGAATTCACACTCACTCTGTCCCCCTGAAACCCCATACATTCACTCCGCTGTTATCACCCTGACCCTCTAATGCACATTTGTCACCATCACACTGAAGCCCTCACTCTCATTCCATCAGTTTCATACTGACACCCTGAATCTCATTTCATCACAGTAATGCTGGCACCCTCAAACTGTCTCCATCACTGTCACACTAACACCTTACACACATACTCCATCACCGACACACTGATCCCCTAACACGCACTCTGTCACTGTCACACACTAACACCCTCACACTCAATCTGTAATCGTAATTCTGACACCCTCACACTCACTTCTTCACCACCAGCCGGACACCCGTTCACCCTCACTCCATCACCGACATCCTGACCCCCTTGCATTCCCTCAGTTACCGTCACTGTGAATGCCCATTTCTTATTGGTCACTGTCAGACTCACTCTGTTTCTGTCACGCTCACTTGCTGACTCTCACTCTGTCCTCGTCACCGTGACCCCATCAGACTCCCGCAATCACAGTCATCTTGATCCAATCACACTCACTCCATCATTGACAATCTGAATCGTTGACTCTCACACCGTCATTCTGACTCGGTCACACAGATGCACCCATCCTATCACCCTGAACCCTCAAAATCAATCCGTCAGTGTCACACTGACTCCCTCATACTCAATCGCCAAGTATTACCCTAAACCCCTCACACTTCCTCTGTCACTGTCACCCGCAGCCCTCTCACCCACTCCATCACACTGACCATCCTCATAAACACCCCGTCACTGTCATCCAAGCCCCCTCACACTCACAGTCACTGTCATTACGATCCACTCAAACTCACGCAGTCACAGGCAACCTGACCCCCTCATAAACACTCAGTCACTGTCACGGTGTCCCCATCACACTCATTCCCTCACTGTCACCCTGGCCCATCGCACTAACACAATGTCCTTCACACTATACCTCCAGACCCACTCAGTCACTGTCACCCTCAACTTCCTGACGCTCACCTTGTCAAGTCACACTAACTCCATTAGACTCAGTCCGCTGTTGTCACTGTTACCATCTCACACTCACTCTGTCATCATCACCCTGATCCCTATGCACTCACTTTGTCACTGTCACACTGACCTCCTCACACTCAATCCATCACTGCAACCCTGACATCCTCATTCTCACTCCGTCACTGTCACCCTGAACCCCTCAACCTCACTCTATTACAGTAAGACGAGCATCTTCAAACTCTCTCCATCACTGTTATCCTGAAACGCTCACACTCACTCCATGAACGTCACTGTCTAATTTCTTTCCTCACACCCACTCCATCACTGTCACCCTGACACCCCCACACTCAACTGGGTCACCGTTACCCTGACCCCGTCACACTCAATTTGTCAACGGTAACCTTTACCCACTTACTCCCAATTAGTTACCGTTACTCTGAACTTCTCACACTCTGTCCGTCACTATCACGCTGACCCCCTCCACACTACTCCGTTATTGTAACCCTGACCATTTACACTGATTCTGTCGCTGTCACTGTGACTACCTCACAGTCACAAGCTCACCATCACACTAACCCGCCTCACACGCACTGCATCGCCCTCACCCTGACGTGATCACATATACTCCATCACTTCTACCCTGGCTCCCTCACACTTCGTCAGTCACCCTCACTGGCACCCTGTCCCCCCCGCTGATCACTTCATCATCCCTACCCCCCACCGTCATATGCGCACAGTCACGCTAACCCGCTCACACTCTTTTCCTCACCATCACCCTGACTCCCTCAGAATCATATCATCGCCATAACCCAGAATCCCTCACACTCACTCCATCTCTATCAACCTGACCTTATCAGACACCCTCCCTCACCATCCCTGTGTACCCATCACACTCACACTGTAACTACCACCCTGGCAATCACACTCACTGTGTCAATGTCACCCTGGCTACTCATACACTCTCACTCCATCTCTGAAACTCTGACCACCTCACACTTACTCCACCATAGTCACCCTGAAACTGACACATTCATTCCATCACTGTCAACAGGTCCAGCTCACCCTCACTCCATCATCGTCAACGTAACACCCTCACACTCACATAAAAACTATCACCTCACACTCACTCTGTCAATGTCACCCTGGCCACCTCACACTCACTCTGTCACAGTCACTCAGACACACTCACATTCACATGGTCATTGTCACCCTGACCTCCCCCCGGCCCACACTCACTCTGGAACTATTACCCTGACCCGTCAGACTCACTCCGTTGACGTCACCCTGGCCATATCACACTTACTCCATCTTTGTCATCCTCGCCACATCACATTCACTGCATCAACCCGATTTCCTCACAACCACTCCGCCTTCGTCCCTGGGATCTCCTCACACTCACTCCGTCACTGTCAGCCTAACCTTCTTCCCCTCACACACACTCGGTCACTGTCACCAAGACCCTCTCACACTCACTGCATCACTGTCACCATGACAACTTCAATCTACTCCATCACCTTCACCATGACCCCCTTACACTCACTCCGTCACCCTGACACCCTCACACTCAAACCATCATTGTTACCTCGACCTTGTAACAATAACTCCTTCTCTGTCACCCACTCCATCACCATTCGACTGACCACAAACACTTACTGCGTCAGTGACCCACTGACTCCCTCACACTCACTCCACCTTTGTCTCCCTGACTCACCAACATTCACTCTTACACCATCACACTGAAACCCTGATATTCACTTTGTCACCCTGATATTCTCACACTCACTCCATAACCGTCACCATCACCCATCACATTCTCTGTGTCACCCTGACCCCCTCACACTCTGTCAACCTGACCGCCTCCCACTTTCTATGCTGTTGTCAGTCTGACCCTCTCACGCTTAATCTGTCAACATCACCCTGACCCACTCATACATACTCTGTCACTATCACTCTTACCTGCCTCACTCTCACTCCACGGCCCTCATCCTGATCTGATCACATTAAGATCATCACTGCAACCCTGACCCCCTCACACTCACTCCGTTGCCTTGACCCACTGACTATCACTCCACCCCCGTCATACTTACCACCTTACACTCTGTCTTTCACTGGTGCACGCACACACTGACACCCTCTCTGTCACTGTCACCCTGACCCAATCACACTGAGTCCATTTCAGCACAAATTTCTCCTTACACTCACTCCATCACTGAAAACTGAGCCACTCACACTCACTCCATTACTGTCATATTGACCCTCTCGTTTTCACTCCATCACTGTCACCCTGACCCCCTTACACTCACTTTCTAACCATCATCCCGAGTCCCTCACACTCAGTCCATCACGGTCACTTTGAACCCTTCAGTCTCATTCCATCACAGTAACATTGGCACCCTCAATCTCTCCACCACCATCACCCTGATCACCTCACACTCACTCCATCGCCATTGCCCTCACGCCATCACACTCACTCCATCACTATGACGCTGACGCCCTAAGTCACACTCCGTCACTGTCACCCTGAATCCCTCGGTCTCACTCTGTTACCATTACCCCGAACGCCTCTCTCTCACTCTGTCATCGTCATCTAAACACATCACACTTACTCAATCACTTTCACCCTCACTCGCTGACTCTCACTCTGTCTCCATCACCCTGGCCCCATCAGACGCACGCACATTCTGTAACTGCCAACCTGACCCACTCACATGCACTCCATCACTTTCATCCTGACCTCCTTACACTCAGTCTGTCACACTCACCCTGTCCCAATCAGATTCCCTCCGTCACCCTGACACCTAACACTCACTCCATTCCCCTCATCCTGATCACTTCACACTCCATCCCTCACTGTCACCCGACTATTTCACACTCACTCCATCACTGTAACCTTGACCACCTCACACTCACTTCGTCACCATCACCCTGACCGCACACATTCACTCTGTCACACAAACCCAATCACACACATTCCGCCCGGCATCTTGGCTCCCTCCCACTCAAACCCTCAAAGTCATCCTGCCAACTCAGACTCACGTTGTCACCCTGGCCACCTCACGCTCGCTCCATCACTGTTACCATGAACCCCTCAAACTCACTCAGTTATAAGAACCCTGACCCACTCACACTCACTCCATCACCATTACCCACCACATCACACTCACTCCGTCACTGTCACCCTGAACCTCCAAACCCACTCCCTCATTGTCACGCAGACCACGTCCCACACACTCCGTCACCATCACCGTGAATACCACACACTCACTCCATCACAGTAACCGTTACCCCCTCACACTGTCAATTTCTTCCTGACCACTTCACACTCACTCCATCACAGTAACCCTGACCTCCTCACGCACAATCCGTCACCATCACTATGAACCCGACACAAGCCCTCCATCCCAGTCACCCTGACCACCTCACACTCACTCTGACACTGTCAACATGACCCCCTCACACTCACACCCTCACTGTCACCCTGATCCCTTGACACTGACTCCATCACCGTCAACCTTGCCCCCTCACAGTCACTCTGTCACCGTCTTCCTGACCACCTCACACTCATTCCATCACTGTCACCCTGACATCATCTCACTCACTCAGTGAACGTAACTGTGAACCTCTCAGACTCACTTCATCACTGTCACCTTAACCCCCTCACACTCATTCCGTCACAGTCACGCTTACATTCGTGCTCACTTCATTACACTGTCACACTCACAACAACCCTCATGCCCCTGCACCATCACACTCATTTCCTCACTCAATCCCCCATTATTACACTCACTACTGTGCTCCCTCACCAGGACTCCACATGATCTGCAAACGTCACGCTCAATCTCACGCTTCATCTACCAATGTGCTGCTCACTCCCGTGCATATACCCCCACTGTAAAGCTCACTCACCCACACACTTCCCCACCATCAACACTCACTCTCCTGTACATGCACCCAGAGTCGTAGTCATTCACCTGCACAATTCCTCACCATCAAGATCACTTCTCTGTTTGCACCTCAGTCTTTTCTCTCACTCATGCAAGTCGTGTCCCGCCATCATAGTCTCTTTCCAGCTCACGCCCCAACCATCACGATCACTCCCCTGTACACTCCCCCATCGTCATGCTCACTTCCTTGCACAAACCTCCACCGTTATCCTCATATTTTTGCACATTCGTCCACCATCACTCTCACTTCACCGCACACTCCCCAACACAATGCTCACTCCCCTACAGTCTGCCACCATCTCCATCACTCTGCTGCACACTCCCCGAGCATCTGCCTCATTCGCGCCAACATCAAGCTAACTTCCCCACAATCTCATCCACGTCACACTCATTGCACTGCACACTCACCCACAATCAAACTCACTACCTGCATTCTCCACACTGTCATGCTTACTACCCTGCACACTGACTCACAGTCATGCTCATCCCCCCACACTCTCCCCCACCCTCACACTCTCACAACCCCACCGTAGTGCTCACTTGCCTACACGCCCCTACCATCGCACCCCCACGCAAACGCCTCCACCATCATTTTCACACCCCACACACACCCACAACAACATATTCATTCTCGCACAAAATCCCCCACCTTCACACTCACTCGCCTGCAGTCTCACTCAATGTCATTTTCATTTGCCCCTACACTCCTGCACCATCACACTCAGTCGACCTCACACTGTTCCACCCTCACACCCACTCTCCCACACGCTCTCACACAATGAAGTTCACTCTCCCACACACTGCCCCAGTGTGACACCCTGTTAACACCACACGCACCCACCATCACAGTCACTCCGCTATCCACCTTTACACCATTACACAAACTCCCCCACGCACTCTGCTACCATCACACTCCCTCCCCCCATCCACCACTTCCTTTGCATCCACTCCTCGGCATATTCCTCCACCATTTAACTCACACCACTACACACTCACACAACATCCTACTGACTCCTGCACACACTCATCCACCCTCATGCAAACTTGCCGGCACACTCCCCCACAATCAAGCACACATCCCCACACGCTCACCCACCATCACACTCAGTCACCCGCACAGTCCACTTCCGTCCAGCTCACTCCTGCACTTGATGTCCAACCGTCTCGCTCACTTCACCACACACTCCCCTACAGTCCCTCTCACTCCCCCCACTTACACCACAATGTCATGCTCACACCCTTGCACGCTTTCTCACTGTTATTTTCATACTACCCGCACACTGCCCCAGTGTTGTTTTCATTCCACTGTGCACATGCCACCATCACGCTCACGTCTCCTTGCACACTGCCGCTATCATGCTCTCACACCGCCAGACACTACCCAGTCACTCTCACCTCCCTGCACACACCCCTACCATCACACCTACACCTCTGCATGCCCCCCCCCCACTGTCACACACAATCCACTACACACACCCACTGTCACAATCAGTGTCCCAGATCCTTCCCCAAGGTCATGCTCACTCTCCAATCAGACACACTCCCCTGCACACTGCCCCACTGATACCATCACTCACCCCCCCACAAACACGACTACAGAACGTTCATTACATTGTACTCTCCCCCACCATCACACTCACTGCCCTGCACACTACTCTGCATTATGGTCATTCCCCTAACACTCCACCACCATTACACTCACTTTCCAGCACTCTCCCCCACCGTCACACTCACTCACCTGCACACATTAGCATCATCACACTTACGCCCCCACACACTTCTCCAACGTCACTCTCCCTCCCCATGCATACTCCCACCATGCGACTCCTGCCGTTGCACACTCTCCCACTGTCACTACCCTAAACATTCACGAACCTTCATGCTCACTCCTCACACACTTCCCACCCTGAAGCTGATTCCCTGACACACTCCTCTACTGTCATGCCTACTTGCCGCACACTCCCTCACCATCACGATCACTAATCCGCCCACACCAACACTGTCAGAATCTGGCCCTCACACAATCCCGCACTATCATACTCACTCTCTCTTGCTTCCCGACTGTTAGGCCCACTCCCCCGTGCACTCCCCCACCATCACTCTCACCCATATGTTCCCCTCCATCAAACGAACTTTCTCATCATAGTGTCGACTCCCCACAAAGTCTGCCAACATTACACTCATTCCCCAATGCATTCTGCCACCGTCACACTTACTTCCCAAACACTATTCCATCATCACGCTCACTCTCCTTGCACTTCCCCACTGTCACACTTACTCACTAGCATATGCTCCGACCGTCACACTACTCCCCCGCACACTCCTCCACTGTCATGCTTACTCCACGACACACTCCCCCATGGTCATGCTCACTGCCTCATACTCCCGCGATGTTGCACTCACTCAGTAGGACTCTCCATAAGCATCACACTCACTCCCCTGCATACTCCAATATCATCATGTTCACTTCCTGCAATCCGTCCCATGGTCACATACACTCCCGCAATCACTCCAACATCACACTCACTCCCAAATATTACTGAACACTCTCATTCACCACCCGGCACAATTGCCCACTGTCATGCTCACAATCACCTACAATCTCCTTCAATGCCTTGCACACGTCCCCACTTTCACACTCACTCCGACACACTCCCGCACTGTACACTCACTCTCACGTACTCTACCCCACCATCACTGTCTCTTCACTGCACATTCCCAAAACCATTACGCTCATTCCTCTTTCCTCTCCCTCATTGTAATGTTCTCCTCCCACACACTTCTCCACCTTCACTTTCACTCCTCTGCACACGCACCCACCATCATACTCACTCACCTGCACACTCCCCGACCATCACACTCACTCTCTCACATATTGACCCAAAATTCCACTCATTCCCTCGCACGCTCTGCCAATGTCGTGGATGCACCCATACACTCCCCCACTGTCACTTACTCTGCTACACTCTCCCCCATGGGCAGGCTCAGTCATATGCATAAATATGCCAACGTCACTTTCACTCCACCTGCACACCCACATCGTCATGCTTACTCTCCTGAAAGCTCCCATATTGTCAAACTCACACCCTCACACACTCCAATACCATTGCAATTATTCCCCATATGTTTGTCCACCATTTAACTCACAGCCCCAACTCCCTCCACCATCATTTTCACACCCACATACATTCCCCTATTGTCATGCTCGCTCCACAAAACACTGTCCCACCGACAAGCCTACTCCCTACACATATGCCCTCCATCACCCTCACTCACACGCACTCTCCACCATCTTGAGCACTACCCTGAATGCTCTCCACAGTCACATTCAGTCCCCTACACAATTCGTCATGGTCACATTTACTCCCTTGCACACGCTCCCAAAATCACACTCAAGACCAAGCACACGCCCCCATCGAATGCTCACTTCCCTACACACCGCCACAACGTAATGCTCAATACCCCACACACTGTCCTACCATCACACACATTCCCCTGCACACCTTCCCACTGTCCCGCTCACTCTTCCAAGCACAACCCCGCTGACACATTCCCTCAGCTCTCTCTCCCACTGTCATACCATCTCCCCAGCAAACTTGCTTCCATCACACTCATGCCCCAGACACTCCATCATTGTCACACTCACTCCCCTACATACTACTGCACCATCATCGTCACTTCACTGCACACTCCCTCACCATCACACTCACTCCCTCTACACTCTTCTTCACTGTCACCCTCTCTTTCCCGCACACGCCAAAACCATCAAGTGCACAATCATCTCAACTGAACACAACATTGTCTGATGGGGGGACAAGCCCAGCTTATGGGAGTGGGAGCGCTGTTACCTTCAAACACAGGAAGCACGTATAATAGAGAATTAACAAAATTAACATTTGCTGTGTAATCCGAAAGAGATTACTTTGCTAAATCTAACACTTTGCTAAAATTTTAAGTAGACAGCCAAATTTTGCTGGATTCTGCAGGTAGACAGCTTGCCCTTACAAGTCTTGCAAAACTGTCAGAATCCGCAATAGTCAGGGAAAACATAAACTTCATATCAACAGCCGAATGTTCCCAGTTCCTGTCCACGAGAAGGATGAACGAAATGTAGTACAAAAAGAATAGTACAAAAAGAATATGTGAAGGTTGTGCAGCCCCTCACATACGGCAATTGCCAAGCGTATTGAGCCCCCTGCAGAAGTTACAACAAAGCGTTCTCTTTGCTCTTGCTTGAATTTGATTCGAGTCGATTTAATTTCCACGACTGTAAACCTGGGGGCTCGTTCGGTACCCCACGACTGGGTAAGAATCCGAGTATTCCCAGGAGGTGTAGGCTCCAGCGCGTTGTGGGACTTTCACTTCATCTCGGGCTGAATTGGCCCTTTCGCGTGAGAGGACTGGGAATCTGTGGATCGTCCCATAGCCGGGGTTTCAATCGAATAGGGCTGGGGTAAGAGTCGTATCTTAAGTAATCCAACATAGAGTATCATTCTAAGGGAATAAATAAAGCTGGAATAGGTTCCAGTGAACTTTCGCACAGTATTCGAGTAAACATCAAGGTAAGGGATTGCTGTCTCCACAGTGCTTTAGAGACAGCAAGTTTAAGGGTAGTTTGAGACTTGGAACCATCACTGCCTGAGTTAGACTCGCCAAAGACGTACTGGACATGTGGTTTCTTGGTTTTCCAAATCCAAGGCATTGAGGCGGATGCGCACAATGTGAGGAGGCACCTCCAGAGGTAAAAGCAAGTCAAAAAGGAAAAGATAACAGCTCAAAGAAAGAGACAGACAGCTGAACACTTTTCCAGTAACTTTGAAATGGGCTCCAGCAAGAGCAAACGAAAAGAGGGGACTTGGAATGGTCGACCAAACGTACAGTACATGTGAAATAATTATGACCCAGAGTCTGTAAAATAGTTAGAATTGTGGATTAAGGAATGTGGTTTTTCGGAGGGTGGCAGTTTTAGTTGAAGGCAGTTGGAAATATTGAAGTCACAGTTAGAGGTGAGAGAGAAGGAGAAACGGAAGAGAAGAAGAAAACCTATGAATTGGAGTGCTTATAAAATGTGGAAGGTTGAGGCTGATATCAGGGAAAGTAAGTACCAAGTAAAAGATAGATCACATACGCGTATAAACACGAGCACACATGCAGACTTGCGCGGAAAACAACCTGATGAAGCTGTAGAGTGTCTTAAGTCTGTTCCAGATCCTGACCATGATGACTGCCCTTCAGTCCTACAGTCCCCCTATGAGATCCACCTGCTGAAGGTTCCAAGCCAGCAGCCGCCGTCTTAGGGTGTGCTGGAGCACCGATAACCTATTGTACCTTCAACGAATTGAAGTAAGAAGCCTAAAATGAGTGTGGCCACTCCAAGACTGAAAGACATCCAGAGCCTGCTCACGATCAGTCCACGATGGATGATAAGTCAGATGGCGAGAGTACCGACGTACGATCATCTAAGCAGGTCGTTCTGCAAGCACCAATGGTTGAGGTTGCAGGTCCAGAAGGGCGCCCAGTGCTGGTCCACTGATCATGGACCATAAAGGATTTGGAAAGTGCCTATGGGCAGTTGCCTGACCCACGCGAGGTTGGAGGTAATAGGTTCGCTGAAAAAGTAACAAAATTCTGTGTCCAGTTCCATCCCAGGTCACATGAGATGAGACATCTCCTGGGAAAAACATTGGTGCCGATGCCACCAAAATCAAGTATAAATGGTCAGCCGTAAACGTCCATGCCAAATCAACCAACCTGCAAGCGTAAGAGAACAGAGACTTAAATGCTTTTGCTCTACGCTGGCAGCCGCTTATTGGGAGGCATTCCCAGTGCGAATGGGCCCGACCAAAGTTGCAATGTGTAAACAACAAGAAGGTGAGATAGTCTCCCAGTGCCCTACGTGCCTCAATGAAGTCCATAACGCCCATGGTGGACGGAGACCACCCGAGGACATGACGACAGCAGAAATTACACCGTATGCAGCACACCTGAGGAACATCGTCATCATTGGAATCAAAGACGAAACAGTCAAAAATGTAAAAGACACATGTATTACCTGGGACATGAGAAAGCTGAATTTGATAGAACAACATGTGATATATGCTGAAAAAAACGCTGGCCCAAGCAAAGGATAAGCAGAAATTAAAGATGGAACAACAAGCACATAAACCTCAGCTTACTATAATGCGAATTATCAGCCGTTGGAGGGAGGAGCTGCAGGGAGAGAGACAGATGTGTAGGTCGCGGAAGAGGAAGATGAAGGGGTCATGGAAGAGGCGCTGGCAGAGGTAGATCTGGCGGGTACTTTGTTTGCGGAGCAATGGACCACTGGCGAGACAGTGTCCGTCAAGACAATCCCAATCGGCTCTGGAGGCTGGACAGCAGGGTAATTGACAGGGGAATGCTGACGTGAAATTGGGCAGCCCACAAGGTACAGGTAAGCTTCTTTCCCTTATGCTTGGCAATGAAGGATCCCTTATGCTAATGTCTACTGCTAAACGTACAGGGGACTGAAACAAATCTGAAGGCCATATTGAGCACTGAGATTGCGAAGTGTGGACTATATGTTCATTATAACTATGATGTGTATAAGTCGATGCCTACCTCCGTGTTATATTTGGAAGGCACACCAGTTACCTTTTTGGTAGATACAGGGGCATCATATTCAGTCCTTAAATGAAGATAGTTCAGAGAAACAACGGAAATAAAGATGAGTGGAAGGCCGCTGAACACAATGGGTGCAACAGAAATCGTGATATGAGAGAAATTTTCGTCACCCCAAATTTGTGAACCGAGTAATGGGGGAGCATTCCAACGCTTATTTTTGTAATCTGGATTCTGTCCTTTAAATTTGATGGCTCGGGATGTCTTAGTGAGTCTGGTTTGGATTTCCTCAGTACCCCAAATGTTTGCATGTAATTCAAAGGGAATATCTACCCGTGCAGGCTGTAAATACGACCCACGACCCCAGATGTGTATCTATGAGTAGCGATTAAGCCAAAAAGAGAGAAGTTCAGTGAGTGATTCACTTGCCCTGGAAATAAGTGACTATTAACACCGATTTTCTTGCTGGGGATTTTCTTGCACTGCACATATACACCACGATGGCCCTGATGAATCATATGGAAAGGATTGGTTCAGGAGATTCGTTAAACCAGATCATTTGTTATTGTGCGAAACTTATTGGAATGATCACCAGATCTGCCGTCAATGTGAACTTATCTAAAGTATCTGTAACGGCAAGCAGACACTTCATTTTTGATGTGCACGGCTCTTTTTCCTCACGTGTCTTTGACGAAGGCGTCCAGCGACAGGTGGCAGGAATTAGGACCATGGCTGCTAAAGGCACAAAGGTTGGGTCTTCAGGGACGATGTGGGTATCTGGTTCAATGCAGATATGCAGACATATCGGAAGAAAATAAATTGGCTCACTCAGGCAGATCGCACAGTCCAAATAACCCCCATTAGTCCTGAAGAGCGTTGGAGGGTAGACTAGCGTTTCCCAAAGATAGAAGTCTCGGACCCAAGATTAAAAACGGCTTATACTGAGTTGTGGGCAAAAGACAAACATGGTGTGGGGCTCATACGAGGCTGTGAACCCCTAATAATAACCCTGAAGTCCGAGTATTGTGCTTGCAGGGCAGAATAACCATTAAAACCCGAGGCCATAGAAAGAATTACGCCAGTCTTTTAATCTCTACCAATGGCTGGAGTCATAATCCCCTGTGAAAACTCACCGTTGAGGACCCCCATTTTTCCGGTCAAAAAGGCAAACATTCCAGTTGAACCGGAGGAATGGAGGTTTGTTCAAGACTGTCAGGCTGTCAATAACGCTGTTGTCCCGCACGCCCCAACTGTTCCCAACGCCTATACAATAGTAACTCAAGTTACACCGGACAGTAAGTGGTTCTCTGTTGTGAATTTAGCAATGCCTTCTTTCGTGTACCGGTACACGCAGATAATCAATTCTGGTTCGCTTTTTCATTCAAAGGGAAATCATATAGCTTCACGCGACTTTGTCAAGGTTACTGTGAGTCCCCTATCATATGTAATGAAGTTTTATGCAGGAGTCTGGCGACTCTAGTTTTAAGCCTGGGGTCAGCGCTTCTGCAGTATAATAGCAGCACTGACAGAGGAACAATGTGAAAAGGATGCACTCGTATTGTTCTGCCAGCTAGCGAGGTAAGGGCAGAAAGCTAGTCTCACAAAGCTACAATTTGTGCAAAACAGATGAACTTCTTAGGTCACTTAATATCTGAACAAGGGAAGGCCATTGATCAAGACAGAGTTCAAGCAATCCAGCAAATTCCGAAGTCTCAGACGAAGAAACAAGTGTTATCCTTTTTGGGCATGTGCTCCTACTGTAGAATGTTTATTCCACAGTCCGCACCCCCTGAGATGCCCCTAAGTGACATAGCCGATGAGAGAAGATTTCAGAGCCTGAGTCCGTTGCAATGGACCCCAGAAACCGAGAGTACATTTGTTGAATTAAAAAGGCGCTCCAAACTACACCAACACTGGGGATTCCGAATCCAAACAAGCCTTTTGTAAAAACTGCAGATGAGAAGCGTGGCTGTATGACATCTGTGCTGTTGCACGATCATGGGGGAGATTTGAGGCTGGTAGCTTATTTTTCAGCTAAGCTGGACCCCGTAGCGGCAGGATTGCCTAAATGCCTGTGAGCTATGACTGCAGCTGAAAAGGCTGTTGTAGCATCCAGGGACATAGTCGGTTCTGGTAAATTAACCCTTCTGGTCCCACATGCAGTACCCTGACTGCTTTCCGAGCGAAAGACAGCACACATGTCGGAAGCAGATTGGCTCGGATACAATACTGCGTTATTGGAGATGCCTAACATTACACTAAAGCGATGTAACGTCCTTAGCCCTGCTAGCCTTCTCCCCACATAAGGAGGCAGAGACCCACATGCTTGTGTCGCTGTGACTAATGAAGTTTCCACCCTAGAACACATTTGCAGGATTCACCACTTCAGAATCCGCATATGGAGGTTTTTGTGGATTAGTCAGCATTCAGGAGCAAGGAGACAAGCCAGAATTGTTGTCGGAATGCTGTAGTGACTACCGGCGAGGAAGTCAAAGCGGGATTACTACCTTCTCATCTGTGAGCTCGAGCAGTGCTGATTATCTTGATTGAGGCATGTAAGTTGTCTAAAGGAAGACAGTGAATGTTTACACCGATTGCAGATACGCATTTGGGGTGGTACATAATTTTGGAATCCCGTGGAAACATAGGGGCTTCTTGAGTTCCACCAGAAAGACCGTCACACAACGTGACCTGATTTAAGATCTCGTGGAAGCGGTTGTATTGCCTATATCAATCGGTGAGTGTAAATATGAAGCCCACACGAAGAAATAACGATTTTATTTCTCAACGCAATACAAGTGCAAGGTCAGCTGTAAGGACGGCAGGGCAGCAGTGATCAGTTTGACATGTTTATGAAAAAAATTGTACCCCAACAGCAAGACGTACGGGAGTTACAGTCACGGACCTCGCTGGAAGAAAAGCGGGAGTGGACAAAAGCAGGGCCCAACGTGAGGGAAGAGGGATGGTGTGGCCCCAATGGTAAAACCTTGCCTACCACGATCATTATTTCCATTCTATGCCAAACTGACACACGGTAAGGACCATGTGTCAAAATGGGGATGCATGACAGTATTTTGGCACAATGGTACACGAATGGATTTAATCATTATTTCCACAAATATTGTTGTAATCTGTGCTACTAATAATGTGTAGAGGGGAGTGCAGATGAGTCAGGCAGCAGAACCCCAACCCCAAAGACCCTTCGAACATTTACAGATGGATTTTATTGAACGAACACTCAGCGAAGGGAAAGGTAAATGTTAATATGTATTCCACATGGGTGGAAGCGTTCCCCACTTCTAAACATGATGCCAGTGCAGTAGCCAATGTTTTGCTGACTTTAATAATTCCGAGATGGGGCAACCCTGAAAGGCTTAGTAATGAGAATGGGACACCATTTGTCAATAATGCCCCACAGCAAATCAGTGATTATTTGGAAATAAAGATGAAACAACACTGTGCCTATCACCCAGCGAGCGGTGGGGCAGTGGAAAGAGAAAATGCTACCCTAAAAAACAATTTGACAAAATGCTGTGAGGAACTGGGGGTGACATGAACAAAGTCACTTCCAATTATGTTAATGTATTTGAGATCTAGGAGCAAAGGGAGAGCTAATTTTATTCCGTTTGAGATTTTGTTTGGTCGGCTACCAATACAGGAATTAGAACAAGACCCACGGTAAGACAGATAACAGATCACTATGAGGGCGAAATGTTGTGTTAGTGTATGAAACTCTCTACACTTCTGTTTCAAATTCGGAATCAAGTGAAAGCAGCACGACCCAAACAAGCAGAAGGGAAGCTGCACGATGTAGAACTTGGAACCCGGATATTGGTGAAAGACTTCAGGATGAAAAACTGAAGTAGACGGGTTGGCTGGGACCGTTTCAAATGTTTCTCACGACACAGACAGCCGTTAAGATCGCCGAAAGAACGATGTGGAGACATGCCAGACATTGCAAACGTGCAACTGAGCCTGAGGAGACATCGGAAAGCACCGGAACCAATTAAGTGCAAGTAGTAATTAGAAACCTCGTACGCTCATGGGGATGCCCCAACTCGCACTCTTAGTAAGCGCCCTGGTACGACTGGCATCTGGGATACAGCCACAGATGGTAATCTTAACTGATGGTGCAAGAAAAACTTTCACATGCGACCCTTGTCCGTTTACAAACTAGGATGTCAATAATGTGGATTATAAACATTTATGCAGGGATTCTGGTAGCGCCAGTGACTGGCAATTAGAAGTAGCTACCACGGCTACAGGGACACCTGACCGAGAACTGGGTAGGACGTGCCTGGGCACGGGTGATAATATCCAAGACTCAGAAGAGCGATAAGGGAGTCTGGTGAAATGGATAGAACCTTCTCTGAAATCGATAGGCAGGTGAATATAGTGGCTTAGTCACACCCTACACCCCCGCCCCGAGATGCAGTGCAGAAGGTCCTCCAGAAGATAGTAGCACCGAGGCATAGCAACTACACAAACCAAATCATGGACCTAACCCCAAGCAGGGCTGAGGGCATTAATGTCACGCCCGAACCGGCAGGGAGTCGTCCGCTAACTCGGTAGTGGAATTGGCCCTGCAGGATGTTGATGGTGTAACTGCGACGCCAATAGGTTCGGAGATGCGAAGGAACATTGCTTGATATGAAGGGAACAGAGCATGTGCTTTGGCCCTAATACAACACCGGAAATTAGACGTTGACGACTTTGATACACGCCAGCCATTGTTGGCTACACTGCCCAACGGTGACTGCTGAACGAATTACAGAGAGCCTGGCAAGAAATGCGAGCTTTGTGCTTCCGTGGCGGTGACTACCCTGTCCCTGATAAGGGGAGAAATTATGGCAAACGTCGCGCCACCCGCCGAACTCAAGTCCAACTGCAGTCCCAATGCTGACACGCTTCTGACCACAGCCTTCCATATGGTGAAAGGCAGTGGAGAAACGTGTATTTGCACAAATGGCTACCCTTCCTTTGGGGAGGATTGGGGATATTGGATCCTACACATTCTACTACTTGTAGGACTGGCGATACTCATAATGCTTTGTATAGGACCCTGCTTGTGTACCTGGCTATGCCGTTTGCTTATGAGTGCAGTGGGCTTCCAAATGGTAAAACATTCAGTGGCCCCACAACAGGAGGATCCGATTGCGAGGACCACACCATACCGTGACGGTGACGAGTATGACGTGTGAAAATGGGCTGTGCACAGAGCACACAAGGGCAAGTGATGATACTAACACATAGCTGTGTAAAAGTTAGATGGTGTCTGAGGAAAGGCCTGGTGTTACCTAAGCAATTTTGACGTATAATTATCTAACTATGTATGTTTTTGTTGTTGTTGTTTTTGTCATTGCTGTAAAATACCAAAAGGGGGGAGATGTAATGGAATATTTGCCAAATTAACATTTGCTGTGAAATCTGAAAGAGAATACTTTGCTAAATCTAATTTTTCGATAAAACAAGCACTTTACTAAAATTTTAAATAGACAGCCTGACATTGCTCGATTCTGCAAACAGACAGCTTCGCCTTGCAAGTCTTGGAAAGCAGTCAGATTCAACAGGAGTCAGGGAAAACTACGCAATCATACCAACAGCAGAATGTTCCCAGTTTTTGTCCTTGAGCGTGTAATAAGGATCAGTGAAATGTAGTATAAAAATAATATGTGCAAGTTGTTCAGCCCATTACATGCAGCATCTTGCAAAGCGTATTGGGCCCTCTGCATGATTAACAGTAAAGCTTTTTTATTCCTCTTGCTAGCATTTGAGTAATGTTGATTTAATTTCCATGACACACGTTCAACAAGTAACCGTCTCCTTCTGCACCATGAAGTTGGATCAACAACCTGATGGAACAGCAACATGGCATTTGAGAGAGGTTTAACAAGGAATAGCACATGTGAGGTGCAGACGCTGCTAGGTTCCTAACCCCAGATCTACCGGTTTATTAAGGAGGAACTTCAATAAACTAAGCCATAGCGTCACGTTAACCTCGGAGGGAGGGGTGAGCAGGTTGATCCAATACCTCATAATGTTTGCAAGAATGACAATGGTCTTGTTTTAGGACTCAGCAATGGAAAGCAATTATACATCAAATTCAGGAATCCGTTTCACTTCTTGAACCTGGAACACAGGAACAGCAGAAGGAGATTATTTGAAACGATGACAGCAGATGTAGAAGGAGGATGTTTCGTGTCTGGATCCTGACATAGAGTTTCAGGAAGAGACCAATCAGTACCTTCGCACTCCAACACAGGACCCACAATGGACCATGCAGGACCTAAATTGTGTTACACAAAACAGGATGAGGCTATTCAACCTTCTAAATGCTGCAACACAAGAACTGGAAGAGGTCATAAAGTTATTTGAAATTTGCACACTAGTTTAAGGCTATTCAGCCGATTGAATCAATTGCACATGAATAGCAGACTGGCATGAAACCGTTTGAGTTTTTTTATGTGAACAGGAGGGGGCAATTCATCCACATTTATGTTCTATGGGAACCGGAGATGTCCAATCACACCGTTGTTGCGATTTCAGGGATATAGGAGTAGATGTTCAGTTTCTCCAGCCTGTTATGAAGAAACACGAGGAGACACTTCAGCCACTTGAAACGGTGCACTGCTGCAGCAAGTTTCCATGTGTACCCAGTCCTCTCATGAAGAAAAAGCTGAAAGCATTCATGTCTTGAGTGGCTTGGTCAGGAACAGGAGCAGGAAATTCAGCCCTTTGAGACCATAATATAGGAACAGCAGGACGACATTCAGCGTGTCAAGACTATAATGTAGGAACACCAACAAACCCATTCAACACTCAAGTGTGTAAAGTAGGAAGAGACTGAGTCCAATCAACTACTCATGCCTCTTTCATGGCAATTGGAGCTGTACTTTTTGCCGGCTTGTGCCTGTTACTCAGGAATTGAAAGGGAATGTGGAGATTGTGGAAAGGGAAGAACTTCGAATAACCAATTGCAGAAGGGAATGAAAAATAGTGAGCAAATTATTGGAATTGAAGTCATAATGTTAGATTCTGTTAGTAAGGTGATTATCAAAGTCAGCCCTTAATCCATCCATAACAAAATAATTTTATGTTGGATAAATTATTTTTGAATTATTTAGCTGAGTTTCTTTTAATGTGACAAGCATGGTGGATAAAAGGGATCCGAGAGATGTATTATATCTGCCCTTCCAGAAGGCATTGCATAACGTGCATCATAAAAGATTCAAATGCAAGGTAAGAACACAGAGGGTAAAGAAAATATAATTTCTTGGAGAGAGGATTGGCTGACCAATAAAAAAAAAACCATGATGTGGAGGTGCTGTTATTGGACTGGATTGGACAATGTCAAAAATCACACGACACCAGTATAAAACTGAACGGATTTATTTGAAAATGCTAGCTTTCAGAGCCCTGCTCCTTCATCAGGTGTTAGTAAGATAGGAAGGCCTTAAAACAGAATTCATAAGGAAAACACCAAGAGCTCATACAATTCATGCACATCACATGAACACATCTAATATAGCTCTTAAACATTTCAACATTTAGAATGGAGGGACAGATTTTTCTTTGATGATGAGAATCCAACAATTTTCTTCAAGTCAATGCCTGGAGATAACTTCAAGTATTATCGATGCAAAGTGCGTGAAACCTCCGGTCTGATAATGTATTTTAAGCGTGAGGTCTTGTTTACAGTCTGTCTGTGAGTTAAACCGGCGTCAGACTGGCTTTACTTCCTACATAGGAGTTTAAAAATACGACATTGACTGTTGACAAATTGCGTGCTTTTTGAACAAAATAGAAAGCAGCTGAAAAAGCAAACCTGCAAATCCAAATCCACACTGCAGGTTGACATGTATATGCGTGTGAGTATAGCGGGGGTGGAGTGTGTCTGTGGGAGGGGTTGGAGGGATATATGTGTGTGTTTGTGTGTGTGTGTGAGAGAGAGAGAGAGAGAGAGAGAGACTGTGAATTTGAGTGTGTGTAAGGGGAAAGTCAGATTATGTATGTCTACATATAAACACAGACAGATATAGCAGATACCTTTCCCCGTACTCACTCTGTAATTTCAGAGGTTCCATTCTCTGCAGCCTCTGCTCCATTTGTTGTTCAAGTTACACACCCAGATGCTGTAGTTACAGTCTTCATGCTTAATCCAGAATTGGTTCGCCAAGTCCTCAGGTCTGCCTGAATGTCTGAGACAGCTTACAGCACAACCTCCAGCAAACCATCCCCAACGCATCGACTAACTTTTCAATAACAGGAATCAGGTTGAAGCCCATCAGTCACAAGGTAAATGCCTGTTTCTTTAAAATACTTCATCATGTTACTGACCACATTGTCAGCTGAGAAGACAAACACAGGCTTGCGGTTGGCAGCTACTGACCAACTTTCAAAGACGTGAGTGAAGCTGCTGCGCACCCTCTCCAACATGGAGCACCACACGACCGACACCGGGAAGTGAACAACAGCCTGACAAATCTCATGTAATTGTTTCTGAGCCTCACGATGTCAGCACTCGATACATTCGGAAGCCAAACACCCAAGGTCAGGGAACGATACAGAGGAACAGAAAGCTTCGCGTTAAAGATAGAAAGAGACCATTAAGATAGAAATAGAACATGCTGAAATATGGAGGAAGACCCAGGGCAGTACGTCTAATTGGAAGAATGAGACCTTGATAGATCCAATCACAAGAATGAGAACGTTGAATAAAGGCCATGCCTCACAGAACAAACACAGACAGTCTTAACTGATAAAGGTTGACAGCTTAGCATGGAGAGCAGTGCACACTATGCTCGTGTAATTCTTAGTAAGCTAGACTATCTGCCCAGCATGGGGAATATTGAAAACCTTGGACAATATATTCCTGCTATATGTGCAATAGATATCTGTTGCGCATTGGAAGATTTGTAGTCCAGACTGTAAATGACGGTAAATGGGGCTCCCAAAAATTTATATTTCTGTATCTCCATGCATCAGCTCGATGCAAGGTTTTTTTTTAAATAATGCATGTGTGTGTCTACGACTGAGGCGATGATCAAATTGAAAATCATAGTCTAAGGTAGAACACATATGGAGAATATCATTTTAAATATGAATTACTGCAGGGATTGGGATGATGGACAGAGATCGAGTGAGAAATGGTTCATGGACAGATGTGTGGATATGCTTGAGAGTATTAAAGTAAAGGCATTGCCAGACCAATAACCACATACATCAGTGTGCAAAGGAATGACAGAACGATGGGGAATCTTTTTGAGAGTTCAGATAAGATCCGCATGGAATCGACACAGATTTACATCTGCAGGTTTGGAACTGGGAGCATTAGCAGCTGATTATTGGCTTTATTAAGACTGTCTATCATAGCGCAAAGTTCAAATAGCAGATGGGATGAGCCAGTGAACATATCCTACATGTGTCAGTAATTACAATTAGGAGTGGGCAGTTTATGGTAATAGGAATCAAATCAATGCCAAAGGGATCATAGTTGTCATTTATCTGTTTCAGCCTCCGATATTGGTCAGGGATGGGATGCAGTCAAAGGAAGGAAATTCAGTTTGTAATCAGAATAGAAAACAGTGCTCTATGCTCCCAATATTTAAATATCAAGGGCAGTGATACAATGAAACATGGTTCACAGGTAAAATTGAGTAGGTCAACATAGAGACCCATAGTAACACTGCCCGAAGCAACGAAGGAGATAGTGAATTATCAAGGATGCAGTTAGTGGTGGTTTGCAAAGTGAATATCTGAATCAGAGTCTCAGTAGGAACAATAAGAGCGGCAAGGATGGTAGTGTCAATGAAAAGAATAGTGTTAGAGTCAAACATGATTTCTAGAATCAATGACTAAACTGTAAGACTTACCAGAGACACCAAAGAAAGCTCGAACTGCATAATCAAAATATTGAATAATGTAAAGTGCATATTCGATCCAACATGATAATGACCTTCGATCATCATATGTGAAGGGAAGCTAAATATCCCAGTATAAACTTCTGTCCATTGTTGGAAGATTCCGTCTTATATTCTCAGATTCTGTTCAATTGTTGGAACATCCTAGTCTAACGTTCTCAGATTGTGATCTCTCCAGCCCCTCTCTGTGGAGGTGCTAATTCCTGTTAGTACTGTTGGTGATGCTCCGCTCATCCGATGGGTTAACACATTGAATGGAGCCGACGTATGGTTAAAAGATGGAAACCCTCCATTGGAATGCTTAGATTATTTAGAGATTGACATTAATCACCGTCACCAAAGGACTAGGTGAAATTAACCCCTTCCTAACATCACTTTACGTATCACAACAAAAGGAACATTTCCTCGATCTGGATGGAATGGACAAGGTTGGCTGACCATAAATTTTCAATATTTTAAATCATTCCTCCCTGTATGTAGGAGCATTGTCAGAACACTGCAGGATTGTATATGACAGAGATAAAATAACAGACCACCTGCACAAAATGCCTAGTGGGCATTTTCTCGAGACCATAAAATAAGGTAACAAGATTTATTGCCCATTGCCTTTTGTAATTTCATTCCTATTGTTAAGTACCCTTTTACCAATCGTTCCAAAACCTCGAGGAATCATCCAAAACATTAAAATTGCTGCTTAGGAACAGGAGGAAGCAATTCCGTCCCCATGTGCCATTTGCAGAAGGATAGGAGAAGGCCATCAGCCTCTCTTGCCTGTTATACCAGGGTAATTCAGCTTCTCGAGTCTGTTACAGAGGAACAGAAGGAGGCCATTCAGCCCCTTGACCCTGTCACAGAGGAACAGGAGGAAGCCATTATACCTGTTTGGTCTATTATGCAGTAAATATAAGTTTTAAAATACTTATGGAGAAATTAAACCTGACATAAACGTTAAAGCTTGAGTAAGGACAACTTTGTACGTTTTAGGCTGGCACTTTGAAAAGATGCTTGAGAGAAGCTATTGGCATGATAGTGCGAGGCTTTCACAAATGAGATTAAAGAGTCTAGCCACAGTATACTTCTTTTCAAGAGGAGGGTAAGGCTGGTAGGTGTAGAGAATGCTGGATGGCTGAAAGGATGGGCGTTCTGGTCAACAAAAAGTAAGAAATTACAAAAAAGAAAGAAGTGGGTAGTAAAGCTCCACTGAATCCATCGAGCTGTACAAGGGCAGTAGAATAATACTCAAGAGGGAAATCAGGAAGGAAACATGGCGACATAATATGATTTTGGAAAATATGGGCAGCAATGATCCAAAGAATTTCTGCGAACATGTTAAGGTCAAGGCGACCAACATGTGGCACCACAGGATTTGGGGAGACACTAAATAAATATTTCTCGTTCGTATGTACTGTGGAGAAGGATACGTGATGCAGATAACCTGAGGAAATGAACAATGATATCTTGACAAGTGTTCCTTTGACAGAAGATGAGGAGCTGTCATTCTTAAAATGCATTAAGGTGAATGACTCCCTGTCTTTTTTCCCTTTTTTGCAGGGGTATTCCCCCGTGTCGTAACAGAATCAAGTTTCGGGAATGTGCTTTATTCTTGATGCTACTGAAATAACTCCACAGCGGCCGGTATCACCAGAGCGAGTACTTGACACTGATCCAACTCTCTCAGAGGCAGCTCTCAGGGTGACAGAACCATTGACACCCTGTTTATTTTTTTGACACTCCTGTTCTTTGTTCGTGCGTGTGCAGATGTGAGACAGTGAAAGACACAAGGTGTACAATTCTTTATTCCATTTCCACGACCAGGAAGAAAAGAAACACCCAAGCGGCCAATGACCAGCAGTGCCCTTAACATCAAAGGGCAATGCTGCGTGATCAAATTGTAAAGGGGAGTGCAGGGATTAAATCAAAATAGAGTTGGAACTCCCTGTCTTTAAAGCCACTCCTGGATACGTGGAACGTAGTAGAATGAAAGGCATGCAGGTTAGTTTGGTTTTGGAGAAGCATGAAAGATCTGCACAATATCGAGGGCTAAATGGCCTGTACTGTTCGATGTTCTCTGACCTAATCAGATATTTCACGTAACCCATTGGGAAGCTTGGAAAGTAATTGTTCAGCCTCTCGCTGAGATACTAGTATCATGGACAGTCACAGGTAAGCTGCCAGCAGACGACAGGGTGGCTTTTATTGTGCGAGTTTTAAAAAGCAACTGGGAAGGAAAAGCCAGAAACTGTAGGCCGGTCTGCCAAATGTCATTGGCAGGTAATTTGCTACACGGGACTCTGAGAAACTTGTTTTTTGAAAGCCAAGGCCTGAGCAAGATAATCAATGTGGCTTTTTGTGTGGGAAATCATATTTCACTAATTTGATTTAGATTTCTGAAGATGTGACGAAGTACATTGATGAACGGGCGGAAGCATGGGTTGTCCATATAGTCTTTGGTAAGGTGTTTAAAAAGATTCCTCATGGTAAACTGGTAGCACTTGTTAGGTCACATGAAATACAGGGAGAGTCTTGTACCGAAGGTAAGAGATGAAGGAAATATTTGCAGAGAGGTTTTCTGCTGAGTACCATAACGATCTAATGAATTTTGTAATGAACATAAATGATTTGGATGTGAATAAGGTAGGAATACGTCGTGGGATTGCAAGTAATACCAACATTGGTGATTTAGTGAACAGTGAAGATGGTTAACTCAGAGTACAACGGGACCCTGATCAGATGAACCAAAATGTCGAGGACTTGCTAATGTTATTTATACTCGACAAACTTAAGGTGTAACGGTTTGATAAGGCAACTGGGGGCAGAAGTTGTATGTAGGATCTTGGGATATATTGCCAGCTACATACACCAAAATATAAATCATGGCAGCTCTGTTGAGTAGAAACAGGCCATTTGGCACATTGTGTGCAGACTGACCCGCCAAACAGCATCTCGACTAATACAGCCATGTATTACTCCAATAACCTGACATTTCCCACAGCCAATCCACCACAACCCAGGGTACTGCGCAGCAGTTTAGCAAGGTCACTGCACATGTTGGACTGTGGGACGAAAGCCAAAAATAGTGTTGAAACCCACACAGACCCAGGGAGGATGTTCCAACACCACACATGCAGTCACCCAAGGTCGGAATCAAAGTTAGGCCCTTGGTGCCGTGAGCCAGCAGTGCTAACCAGTGAGCCACATTCTACCCCCGTGACCAGCGTAGCATTCTCCTACTTTCTCTGGAACCCTCACATCTGTTCAGATGATCGCGAGTTCCAGTGGAGTACTTTCAGCATGCTCACCTTTTCTCTCGCACGAGGATTTACATTACCCCTCCCAAACTTTGATGGACAGGGCCTTCAGCTGAAACTGACCCATGTCTTGAACTTCTGCCCTCACTCCCTCACTCCTTCCTAGATTAAGTCAATCATTACTACTGTGGTATGCACAATAATTGACGATTGAAAAATAAAACAGAGTGCATATGCTGGAGATATGATACAAAAGTTCTTCTTATGAAGCGTCCTCAGGTTTGAAATGTTCACTCTGCTTTCTTCCTTCAGATGTTACGAGTCCTGTTGAGTTTTGCCAGCAATTTCTTGCATATCTAACGCCCTGCTTAAATTATGCACAAAATTTGCACGTTTGACATTGAGCATTCTCAGATTATAAAGAAACTCCCACCAGTATTTGTTTCTTCTTGCTTTTTCCAAACTCCAGACAAAATGTTTCTTTATATTCTGACCGCCGTGGGCTGTGATGAGATTGATTATAGATTCACTGAGATGTTCCCTGAGGCCTTCCTTGATGTTAAGGTAAATTCGCTGCATCGTGTTTGTCGTTCTCAAGGGGAATGGTGAGATTCTTCCCGGGGCTCCCCTTGTTCTGGCTGAGTGGAGAATCACAATGATCTCCCTACAATTATGTACGTTGCTCCCTATGCCTGCTCTAATCTTGGGAGCAAATTCAGAGCAGGCAGACATGGTCTGCTGTCATAGCCCTCACTCCTGGATCGAGGGGAAGGAGAGGTTCTGCCTGTGACCCTTCTCACCCGAGAACTTTGCATAAAAACATTAAATATTAAGATGAATCCATAAGAACAGAAGGAATTGGAGCAGGAGTCGGCCATCTAGCCCCTCAAGCTTGCACTACAATAACGTCAGGGCGGATCTTTCCATAGACTCAGCTTCCCTTACCCGCCCTCTCACCATTTCCCGTGATTCCTTCACTCTTCCAAAATCTAGCTTTGCTTTAAAAGCATTCAGAAAACTAGCCTCAAGTACTTCACTCAACAGGGTATTCTACAGATTCAAGTGAAGATGTTCCTCCACAACTCTGTCCAAAATCTGTTCCGATTCATTTTCAGGATCCCCCTAGGTGCTAGTATCACCCAACAGTGAGAACATCCTCCCTACTATTACCGTATCTACTCCATTCACAATGTTATGTTAGCATAAATCCACAATCATTCTTCTAAGAGCCCATGAGTATAGTCCCAATCTACTTAATCTCTAATTATTATTCAACGCTCTCAATTCTAGATCAGCATAGTGTAACTGTTCTGCACCCATCGAGTGCTAGTATATTCTTTCTCAAGTAAGGATTCCAAACCTGTATGCGGTACACGAGGTGTGGCGTCATCAGCACCATTTACAGCTCCAGCATAACCTTTCTCTTTTTGAAGTGTATCCATTCAGCAATGAAGGATAATATTCTATTTGCCTTCTTCGTTATCTGCAAATCAATGTTTTCTGAGTCCTGCACAAGGAAAACCAGGACCCTCTGCATAGCAGCATGCTGCAATGTTTTACCATATAAAAAGTTGTCCAGTGTACTGCTATTCCTGCCAAAATGATGAACTCACATTTAACAACATCGTACTCAACCTGTGAGACCCTTCCCCACTCACTATACTATACCACTCTGCAGATGTTCAGTGTCTTCTATACACTTCACCCGCCCACTTATTTTATGTCACGTGCAAACTTTGTCACACACGAAATCATCCACGCAATACCTCTGATCAATGCACTTAAGATCCTCCTTTTCAATCAAACAGATGTCATTCTTTGTTAGGAGATCTACCCTATTTCATCTTTCGTTTTATATAACATCCCTTAATCTACAATCAGGTGGATGTTCAGTTCTCAGTGTTGGTCGCCCAATCACCATGTTTCTCCAATGGCATTAAGTCATATCCATTTCTTAATCCTTTTTGAGAATATAAAGTAGTTTACAATAGAGTACCTTTCATCAACTTTTTAAAATCATTGTTCCCTTCTTTACTTCCGCCTTTATTTCTCATACTGACGCCATCAGGAAACAGTGTGACAACGCCATACTCACAGAATCAGGCTTGATGGGTAATGTTTCAAGAAGCCTCATCACCAACAACAGGGACTTCTTTCCATCCGGCATGATAAACACACCAGTGGTGGCGACACGGTGGGATACAGACGGAAAAGGAGATACCTTGGAATTCTGCAACATTGATTCCAGAACCCGGGAAATCGGATGGTAACAGGTCGGAAATGGTCAAGGAAAGCTACTGATGATGTACACCTACTGCCCTCCACAGTATTCCTCGGTGATAACACAGTTTCCCTCGATGTCGAAAACAAATCAGAGGGTGCCAAGGACACAATGATTAGTCTGAGTGTGGGACTTCAACGTCTATCACCAAGTGTGTCGCCATTGGCCACCACTGACTGAGCAGGGAGAGGCCTCAAATACACAGCAGCCAGACTGGGGGAAAGTGATGGGGGAAACAACAAGAGGAAAACATTTTAACCAAAACAATTCTCACAGATGGATCTGTCCCAACATTATCTGTAGGAGCAGTCAGCACACGGTCCTGGTGAAGGGAAAGTCTCAGCTCATATTGAAGATACCGCCCACTGTATCATGTGGCACTCCCTCCTGTGCAGTAGGACATACTTCTAATGGACCGAGCAAATGGAAACGGCACCTCCATGAGGCACTGTGGGCTAGCTGTAGCTAGAGCATTAATGGCATTCGCTCCATCATAAAATCAGAAGTGAGCTGCTCAGTAATGGCTTCAAAATTATCAGCACCATTCACAACTACACCGATACTAAAACAGGCAATTCAGACCATGAGAACATTTAAACAGGAACAGAATGAGGCCATTCAGCCATTCGAGTCTTTTACTCAGCAATTGAACCAGAACTTTTATCTCTAATGTCTGTTACATGGGAAATGGAAGGGAATATTCAGCCTTGCAAAGCTGCTACATAGGAATACTGGAAGAACTGGTTTCTGAGATGGGAGCTGGGCTAAATTAGGGATAAATCAGTCTCTATCAGTTTGACAGAAATTAACGCTGCGGTGACGCAGTGACCTGTGCTTGGGCCTCAGTCATTTGCCACTAATATCAACGTTTTCGAAAGATTTAACAGAAGTATTCTAACTAAGAAAGGCAGGAAATTAAGATGGAAGGAGGCGGTACAGTATCTCTAATTGGATAAACAATGGAGGACAATTTGGCACCTGGAATATAACGTGGGTAACTGTGAACCTGTTACTTTTACAGGAAGAATAACAAGCTATATATTTATAAGTGTGGAGAGCTTACAGGACTTCGTGATACGTGTGTACTGGAGGATTCATGCTGTCGTTCACAAATGGGAAGTGTTGCTCCAACTCCTTAAAGGTCTGCTCCCTGATGTTCTCAGTGGCCCAGTTGCTCTCAGTACACACCGGACATTTTTATTGGCTTGGATGGCGGTGGGAAGTGCTGTTAGAGTATGCTTTGTGCTGTGTATCAAGGGGACGGCCTTTATCCAATTGGCCATCCTTTCTTTTGACGTGGAGACTCGAGGACAATGCAAATGGCTGACTGCTTCTGAATGAAGAGGCCAGCACAGTGGGCTTCCACGATCATGATGTAATGTGCATGGTCACAGTGCAACATTAATTGAGGGTTGGACGGAGGATCCAATCACAAGAATGAGAACTAAATGCATTGCCAGATCAGCTGAAATAGTTAGTGAGAACTTGTTCTCAATCCAACACAGAGAACCATTAACTCAGAGGAGATATCTGTTCAGCACAGTGTGAAGTTCGTGCTCTGCTGAGACTAACCCAGCAGTCTGCCGAGTGCGGACAAATGTGCAGACCACGCCAGTGCATTAATCTATAAACTCGGAGTAGATATGAGTCTCACGCTGGGAGCTATCCCCACCACAGCAGTGCATTCATCCAGACACACCAGATATCTATCCAGCACTGGCAGCTATGCAGACCACAGCAGTGCATTGCTCTATAAACCCTGTCGTGCGTCACGAGCTATGCAGATCACAGCTGTACAATTGTATTCAGGCTACTCTCAGTGAAGCACAGTGGAAGAGGTTGAGATGGATTTTCAACCACTCTCTCTAACTTTCAACATTTTTATACAGTTTTCCAATTTTTAGTGAGAATGTATTGTAAAGTCCTAAAACAAACCCAATGTCAGCATGTGGGCCAGCAATAGACATGCCCATAACCTTTTAGTAAGAGACAGTATTGCAAGTAATTGGAAAAAAAAACTGCGTTAAATCTCTAAAGTCATTCTTCGAAGAAGGAAGCAAACATTCTAAAGAGAGTGGCAGAGTCAGAATGTACCTTCCGGAACTTCTCTGCTCTGCCCGCTCATTATACCAACCTTTATTTATTCTGTTTTCTGGAGAGACTTCTTCTTCACAAACTTTTAAAATTTTAAAATTCCTCCGATGGGAATGGAGGAGGTGAGTCCCAGACAGGGGGCTGTCACGGCGATGGGAGGCCTCGAGAAAGCACAGTGTGCTCTTGAGACTAGACCAAAAACAATCTGGATATTGAACTTAGTGCAGCCCGGAGAATGGGCCCGATGCGGTCTGGAGACTGAGTCTGGTATGGTGTGCAAACTGGACCTTGTATGGTCTGGAGACTGGGCCTGGTATAGTGTGGAGACTGTGCCGGGGGCCGCCTGGAGACTGGGTCTGGTGCTGTATGTCTACAGGACCTGGGGAACTATGGAGACGAGGACGGTGTAGTCTATTCACTAGGTCTGGTACAGTCTGGACACTCTGACTGGTGCGGCCTGGGAACTGGTCCTATTGCGGCCTGGAGACTGAGCACAGTTTGGCCAGGAGACTGTGGTCGGTGCAGTCTGGAGACTTGCCACGGTGCGGTCTGGAGACTGGGCCCGGCACTGTCTGGCTACTGAGCCTGGTGAAACCTGGAGACAGGACTCGGTAGTGTCTGGATACTGAGCCCAGTGAGGACTGGATACTAGGCCAGGTTCGTTCTGTAAACTGGGCCTGGTATGGTGTGGAGACTGGACTGGTGCCTGCGGGAGACTGGTCCCGTTGCTGTCTAGCGACTAGGCCTGTGGAATTCTGGAGACTGGGTCCCATATTTACAAAAGACTAGGTCTGGAACAGTCTGGTGACTGGGCCCTATTGCACTCCGGATACTGGCCCCAGTGCAGTCTGGAAACAGGGCCCGGCCCATTGTGGAGAATGGGCCCGGTGCGGTCTGGAGACTCTTTGCTGGCACAGATTGTTGTGTCAGGGACTGTAATTCATGTTTGTTCATGTTTTTCCCTTTTACTCTTCTTCTGGACTTTCAGTTCTCATTCTTTCATTTTTGGACCAAATACTTAAGAATCTATACCTAGATTTCTTGAACCTAAGATGGCGCCATAAGTGAAGCCATTGCAATGTTGCCACTGCATTCATTAAAGTGTACGTGACATTGAAGCCAATTCAATTCAAATGTGAGCGATTCACTTTCTTTGATGACTTTTCCAAACAGAGCTGCGACTTGTGCAGGGTCACGGGGCAAACATCAGAGGTTGGTATTACATCACTTAGAACACAAGATGGAGAGACAAAGAGAGAGAGTGAGAGAATGAGGAAACACATTTTGATCCTCATTTCAATGAATTCATTTGCAAAACAACTGAAATCCAATTGCTCAAAGATGCAGATGCAGATACGCAGATGCAGACTAAAGCACGCACACGTAGACACGGGAAAAAAACAAACACACACACACAAACACATGCAGACATTCGGTCCCTAGTCGCTGCCTTGCCATTCAGTAAGTTCATGGCTGATCTGATCCCTGCCATTCAGTTAATTCATGGATGATCTGATCTTTACATCACCTTTATCACCTCTTGGGAATTAAGGCAGAACATGTGGTTTAGTTGTTAAAATGGGTGACTGTAATTCCATTAGTTTGACAATAGTTCTGGAAAAGGATGAACAAGATCCACAAGTTAACATCTTAAATGAGGGCAAAGCCAATTGTGATAATATTTGGCAGAAAGGTTCAAAAGCTGATTGGAGAAGCTGTTCGCAGTTAAAAAGACATCTGGCAAGTTGGAGTCTTTCAAAGCGAGATAGTGAGAGTTCAGGGACAGCATGGTCCTATTCTTGTGAATAGCAATGTTAGCAGGAGTAGAGATCAGAGCATGGCGGTTATTGAGTGTCTGGTCAAGGGGAATCAAGCAAGTATATGTTACGTATTGGCATCAGCGATCAATGGAATCCCTTGTGCGTAATGTGTATAGGAGTATACTTATCAGGGAAATCAGGAGGGCAAAAACAGGGCATGAGACAGCTGTTAAGGTTAAGGAGAATTTAAAGAGATTATATTATTGTATTAAGGGCAAAAGAAAGTCTACAGAGAGAATAGGGCTCCTAAAAACTTAGACAGCCATCTTTGTGTGGTCCCATATGAGATGGATTACGTTTATGAGGTTTATTGTCACATGTACTCACATGAGGACAGGGATTACTGTACAAGTCGCCATATATGACGCAAGCTTATGCACAAAGTCCCCCCCCCCAAAAAAAAACACAGCATCTTGATATAAAGCAGAAAAGTAAAGAAAAAACAATTAAAATGTAAGGCATTATAAACAATCTGGAAAAAGTGGAAGCACAGAAACACAGTTAACGTTTCAACAACACAGGATATCTGTTTCTGACTATTCTGGGTTCTCACTACTCACAAAGAATCAACCTCAGCCCATTCCAACGCGTTAGAGCCAGTTTCTGCTCAATGGGCGAGATACCCTATAAAAATATAGTGTCAGTATTTACTCTGGAGGAAGACATGGAAGCTGGGGAAATTAGGGAAATAAATCGATTCAGTGATGTTTTGAAATGCGGCTACATTACAGATGAGGAAGTGCCGGAATTTAGAAAATGCACAACGTTAGATAAACACCCAGGGCCTGTTCCAGTATAGGTTTTTCTACGTGAACCTTCATGAGATCCAACAAGATGCCACATGGTAGCCTGGCTAATAAGGTTTGATCACATGGGATCAGGAAAAGTTTCTAAATTAAAGTAGGAGACAGATGGTGCAGGGAGAGATTTGTTGTGACTAGCGGTGTGCCACAGGACCAGTGCTGGGGCCACTGTTGTTTGTTATTTTGAGAAATGATTTGGATGAGAAAATACAAAGGATGGATGGTAACATTGTAGATGACACCAAATTGCTGGTAAAATGGCAGTGAAGAAGGTCATTTAAAAGGAAAATGAGATAATGATTAAGTGCGCCAGTAGGACGAGGATGGGCAGGTGGAGCTTCTTGCCGTTAAATATGAGGTGCTGCCTTTTTTTTTAGAATAATCAGAGCGGTACTTACACATGTGGACAGGGTGGTGTGGAAGGCAGTAGGTACGATTACCTTCATCAGACAACAGTGAATATAGTAATTGGGACATGATGCTGTGCCTGTACAAGAGGACAGTAAGGACAAATTTGTAGTACTGTGTACAATTCGTGTTGCCCTGATATACGAAGAATGTTATAAACCAGAAAGGGGGCAAAATATTTGCAATGATGAGAACGAGACTGGAGGTCATGAGGTGTAAGGGTAGCCTGGATAGAACAAAGAGAACAAAGAAAATTTACAGCCCAGGACGCCCTTTGGCGCTTCAAGCCTGAGCCGATCCAAATCCACCCTGGAAACCTGTCGCCCAATTCCTAAGCATCTGTATCCCTCTGCTCCCCAGGGTCTCATCTATCTGTTGAGATGCATCTGAAATGAATCTAACGTGCCTGCCTCTACTAATTCTGCTGGCAACGCGTCCAGACACCTACCAGCCTCTGTGTAAGGTATTTGCCGTGAGTATGTCCCATAAACCTTTCACCTCTCATCTTGAAAGCGTGACCTCTCATTACTGAATCCTTCATTCTGGGAAAACGCTTTTCTCGATATACCCTGTCAATAACTTTTATGATTTTATAGAACTCAATAAGGTCTCGCCTCAATCTCCTTTTTTCAAATGTAAACAATCCTAACCTACTCAACCGCTCTTCATAGCTAGCACCTTCCATACCAGACGAAATCCTCATAAACCTTGCCTTCACCCTTTCCAAAGCCTCCACATCTTTTTGGTAAGGTGGCGTCCAGAAATATACACAGTATAACAAATGCGCCCGAACCAATGTCTTGTACAATTTTAACAGACCTGGCAATTCTTATACTCAATACCCCGTCCGATGAAGGCAAGCATACTATATGCCTTCCTGACCAATCCATCCACCTATGAGCGACGTTCAGGGTACAATGGACTTGCACTCCCCGATCTCTCTGCTCATCAAATTTTCACAATGCTATTGCGTTTACTGTATAATTCGCTCTAAAATTAGACTTCCCAAAATGCATCATCTCACATTTGCCTGGATTAAACTCCATCCACCACTTCTCTTCCAACCCACCAGTCTACCTATATTCTTCTGTATTTTTTGACAGTGTCCGATGTTTTCTGCTCCTCCACTAATCTTCCTGTCATCTGCATACTTGCTGATTATACCAATAGTGCCCTTTTCCAGATCATTTATATAAATCACAACCAGCACTGGTGCAAGCACTGATCCCTGTGGAACACCACTCATCACGTTTCTCCATTTCGAGAAACTCCCTTCAACTACTACTCTCAGTCTCTTGTTTTTCAACCAGTTCTTTATCCACATAGCTACAACACTCTGCCCACCATGTAACGTCACTTTCTCTGTTGGTTTACCAAGGGAACCTTACCAAACGCCTGTCAAAGTCTATGTATATGACATCTACAACCCTTCCTTCATCTATCAAGGCGGTTACTGAATTCGAGTACGTTGGTAAGGCACGATCTCCCCAGTACAAAGCCATTTTGCATATCACTGCTAAGTCCATTCTGTTCCAAATATAAATAGATTTTACCCCTGAGTACCTTCTGCAGCAACTTTCCTACAACTGACGTCAGGCTCACTAGTCTATCGTTAACCGAAATGTTCCTACAACTCCTTTTGTTCAGGAGGGCAAACAAGCAATTTGCCAATCCTCCAGCACCTCACCTGTGTTTAAGGATGCTACAAAGATAGCTTATCAGCGCCTAGGCATTTTCTCTCTTGCCTCCCACAGCAACCTGGGATAGATCCCACCCAGTCCTGTGGATTTTTCCACCTTAATAAACTCTAGCCTCTACTTATGTGAACGTGATCCAGAGTAATCAAACTTTTATCTCTAATTTATGCATTCATCACGTCCCTCTCCTTAGTGAACACTAATGCCAAGTAATTATTCAGAGTTTCACACATCTTCTCAGGTTCAAAATGCAGCCTTCCTTCCTTATCCTTCAGTGGACCAATCCTTTCTCCAGTTACCCGCTTGCTTCTTATATCCTAACAAAAGGCTTTAGGATTCTCATTAATTGCGCTCACTAAAGTTATTTCATGACCACTTTTAATGGAACATTGAAAATAGAAAAGTAGGCCTTTTGGTCCACGACGTGGTACCGAGCATTAATCCTAATGTAAAATCAAATAACTTAAGCTCCACACCCCTCAGTTGTCTGCTATCCATGTGCATGTCCAGCAGTTGCTTAAATGTCCCTAATTACTCTGCTTCCACCATCACCATTGACAACGCATTCCATGCATTCACAACTCTCTGCGTAAGGAACCTTCCTCTGACATCCCCTCTATACCTTTCTCCGAATATCTTAAAAACTGCGAGCTTTCATACCAGTCAATCCTGCACTGGGGAAAGGTCTCAGGCTTTTGACTCTATCTATTTCTTCTATTACCTTGCGTACCTCGATCAGGTCACGTCTCTTCCTCCTCTCCAGAGGTAAAAGTCCGAGCTTGGTCAATCTCTCTTCACAAGGCAAGCCCTCCAGTCCAGGCAGCATCCTCGTAAACCTTTTTTTTTGCACCGTCTCCAAAGCCTCTGTACCTTTCCTACAATAAGGCGACCAGGACTGGACACAATATTGCATGTGTGGTCTCACCAGTGACTTGTAGAGCTGTACCAAAACCTTGTGGTATTAACGTCGATCTCCCTGTTAATGAAAGCCAAAACACCATATGCTCTTTAACACTCCTATCCACTTGGGTAGCAGTTATGAGGGATCTATCTACTTGAACACCAAGATCTCTCTGCTCCTCCACACTGCCAAGAATCCTGTCTGTAATCCTATATTCAGCTTTCGAGTTCGATCTTCCTAAATGTATCACTTCATATTGTTCAGGTTGAACTCCATTTGTCATTTTCACCCCAGCACTACATTTAGCCTATGTCACGGTGAAGCTGCAGTATCCTTTGATACGATAAACGGAACTCCAATCTTTGTGTCTTCTGCAAAATTTACTCACCAATTTTAATGTTTGCCAAAGCTTCCAGCACATCAGCATCATGGATTTTGATCGAATCAAACTTGTATACGAGTTCCTCAAAGCTCCCATTCGAAACAAAGTCCCTTTCCTTCGTGATGACGGAAGCAAAAGTCTCATTTCGGGCTTCCCCTGTCTGTTCAGACTCCACGCACAAGTTCCCTACGCTGTCCCTGATCGGCCATACTTTATCCCTGATCATTCTCTTATTCCTCACGTACGAGTTAAATGCCTTTTTTATACCCGTTCCTGACTCTCGTCAGTCCATTTCTGAGCTCGTTTATAGTAAGCCTGTGATCCTCTGCGTAATCTTCCCTTCTTCCTATGGATAGGAAGTTCATCTGTTCTCGTCATCCAAGGTTCCTTAATCTTACCCCTTCTTACACATTTCAGAGGAACAAACTTGCATCACTCGCAACAACTTCTCCTTACACGGTATTCACATGTCTGCTGTGCCCTTTCTGTGGAACAATAGCTGCCATGTTGCACTTCCCAACTACTGTCTGATAGCGTCATTATTTCCTTTTCCCCAATTAAATGTCTTCCCTACATGTAACTGCTGCTTTCCCTCTCCAAGGCTTTGATAAATGTGAGGCAATTATGATAACAGTCACCAACGTGTTTTCTCACCGCGAGATCTGACACCGGTGCTAGCTCATTTCCGAGCACCGAATCCAAAATAGCCTCTCCCTTCGTCGGCCTGTCTACATACTGAGTAAGGAAATCCTCCTGAACAAACCTGACATAAACGGCTCCATCCAAACCATCTTATCGAAGGAGATTCCAGTTGATTTTTTTGGGAATGTTGAAATCACCATGACAACAACTTTGCTACATCTGAATTTTTCCAAAGCCTGCCCGCCAATGAATTCTTCAATCTTATTAGTCCGCTTAATTCCTCGTTAAAGAATGGTCCTACTCTCCCGATATTCCATCAGGGCCCATTCTGTTCTTAGCTACCTGGGCGTTATTTACGCTTCCCTATTCCTCTTGGCTAATCGTTCCATTACTCCTGTCATCCACGGTTCACGAATCTTGCCTTTCCTATCCTTTGCTTTCAACAGGGCATGAAAATGTGTTGCTGGAAAAGCGCAGCAGGTCAGGCAGCATCCAAGGAACAGGAGCATGCCTATCCAGTACTATCTTTGCACTATCTTTGAAAGCCTCCCACATATGAAATGTGGACTTCCCTTCAAATAGCTGGTCCCAATCCGCATTTCCCAGCTCCTGCCTAATTTTGATACAATTGGCCTTGGCCCAGTTTAGTACTCTTCCCTTAGGACCACTCTAATCTTTGTCGTTGAGTAGTGTAAAACCTCCATAATTGTGGTCACTGTTCCCAAAAAATCCTCCAACGCAACTTCTACCGCTTCGCCTGCATCATTCCCCAACACCAGGTCCAATATGGCCTCTTCACCCATTTGACTATTGACATACTGCTTCAGAAAACTCTCCTAGCCGCTTCTTATAAATTCTATCCTATCCAGACCTCAGGCACTAATTGTCTGCCAGTCAATGTTGGGAAAATTAAAATGCCTTACTACCACGACATCTTTGCATAATCTGTTCACCTATTTGTCTTTTTACCTTACACTCACTGTTGGAAGGCCTGTAATACAGCCCCAACAATGTAACTGCACCCTTCTTATTTCTCAGTTCCACCCATAATGATTCACTCCTAAAGCCCACCATAATTACCACCTTTTGCAGAACTGTGATATCATCCCTGACCAGCAATGCAACTCCTCCCCACTCTTTTTACGTCTCTCCCTGCAATGGCTGAAGCGTTTATATTCTGGAACATTTAGTTGCTAATCAGGCCCTCCTTTCAACCAAGTCTCTGTGACTGTAATAACAAGATAATTCCAGGCGCCAACCCAAGCCCTACATTCATCTGCCTTCCCCACTATACTCCTCGCATGAAAGTATATGCACTTGAGGCTACCATTTCTTTGCGTTCATCTGCTCTCTACCTACTCTTCCCCTTATTAGTGTTAACTTCGTGATCCTTATGGTCTCCAGTTTCCACCTTGTTGTCTTCTTCTCTGCAATTCTGGTTTCCAGCCCCCTGTCACATTAGTTAAAATCCTGCCCAACAGCAGTTGCAAAACTCCCCTAAGGACGTTAGTTCCAGTCTGGTTCAGGTGAAGACCATCCAATTTTTAATAGTCCCACTTTCCCCAGAACCGGTCCAAATGTCCAACAAACCTGAACCTCCTACACCATCCCCCAAGCCACGTGTTTCATCCTGCCTATTCTTTCATTTGTATGCTGGCTAGCATGTGGTACCGGTAGTACTCTCGAGATCAGTGCCTTTCAAAGACTGGGAATTTTTTCCCTTTTGCATGGCAGGCTGAGTGGTGAACTTGCAAAGTGTTATTATAATGATGGACATGGATAGGGTGAATAGCCAAGGTCTTTTCCCCAGAGAAGAGGTGTCCAAAATCAAAGGTACACTTTTAAGGTAAGAGGGGAGAGTCGTAAAACAGATCAAAGATTTAGTTGTTTCGCACAGACTGCTATGAATATGTAATAAGCTGCCAGAGAAGGCAATACAGGGAAATACAATTACAACATTTAAAATACAATTCAATGGATACATGAGAAGGAAAGGTTTGGAAGGCTATATGCCAGATGCAGACAAATAGGATTAGTTCACGTTAAGAAACCTGGTGAGCATGGCCACGTTGGGCAGAAGGTTCTCTTCGCATATTGTGTGAATCTAAGACCCTATGACATTATAAATCTCTTTCATCACAAATGTTTTGCTGCTCTCAGCTCATTTCAAGGACAAATATCCACTTTAAAGATCGTGCTCCTCTTACTTTGAAAATAGCATTCTTAATATTGATGTATTACCACAAGCCACAGCAGCAGCAACAAAATGGTATTGAACCACGACCTGAAGCCTTTTGCCCGGTATACTCCCTCAGTCTACCATTACCAACGAGCCGATCTATGATTTAGCGATGAGTGTGTTGCACATGCAACTTAGAAACGTGTGGACTGAAACCTGATCACAATCTGTTAATGTTACTGGACTGGACTGGTTGCATTCCAAACAGCAGAACTAACATCTGAAAGAGAAGGTGAAATGCTTTCAAGACCAACAGATCAGATCGAAACTCTTCAGTCCTGCCCATCCATTCGTAAATGTTGATGGAAAAATAAACAGCTTACTGGAGGAGATGACTCCACAAATATCCTATTATTAGGAATGGAATAGCCCTGCGCATCAGGATAAAAGTGAAGCATGCAGTATTTGAACTATCATCAGTCAGAAGTGTTCAGTCGATGATCCAGCTCACCCTCGCCATGATACCTACAGAATCACAGATTTCCGTCTTCAACTAATTTGATTCACTGCACCTGACGTGAAGAAACAGCTGAACAAAATAGGTATAACAAAGACAACGGTCCGTGACACCATTCCTGGAATAGGACTCAAAACGTCTGTTGCATGTTGTCTCTGGGGAAACTGTTTCATTCCAGCTCCAACTCTCACAGCTCCCTAACAACGTGGAAAGTTATTTAGCTGTTCCCCGTCCCCTAAGAGGAGAATAATTACAATTTGACCAATACCACCGCTTCAGTCCCATCAAGACAATAACATTGGTGGGAGTTCTTTTTGGCAGAGCTGTCAAGCAGCTCAGAAATAACTTGCTCAGTGTGGTTTCTGATCGGTTCCCATGTTGAGATGGTGCTGTTGTGGAAATGTCATTGGATTACTAATCCAGGCCAGGCTAATGCTCTGACAGCTGATGGAAGTTAAAAACAATTAGTATAATACTGAGAGCTAAAGTCTAGTGTCAGTAACAGTGACCCTGAATTCAGCGTCGACTGGAAGCACCACTTTATTCCCCAATGTACATTCAGGAAGCAAATCTCGCACGCTTTCCTGGTCTGGCCTAAACATGACGTCAGACACACAGACATATGCTGAACTCTTCAACAGTCTCTGAAAGGGCCAAGCAAGAACATAAATTGTACCACATTGCTCTGAGGTCTTTAAGGATACACCGGATAGAGCACCCATCACCAGCCTCAGAATTGGAAAAAAAACATCCGAATACACAGTCCTTTAGACCTTCAGAACCCTCCTTGCGAACACGTGGCTACTTGTGACAACATTTACCGAGATTTCCCACAGACTGCACAGAAGCATCGGGAAAGGAGTAGGTCATTCAACACATTGAGCCTCCTCCCTTTCTAGTTCATTTGAGAATATCCCATCAATACACTTTACCCACACAATGTGCATATTCCTTAATATGATTAACTATTATAAAAATATAAACATAAACATTTGATTAATCCCTTTGGTTCATTGAGGTTTCTACCATAATCCAAAAATAATAGCTGATGCTCTATCTCCACAACATACACCTGTTCTCTCCCTCTCGTGTATAGAAATCCTCATTTATATTCAGTGCCTTGACTTCCACAGCCACATATGCGAGAGAGTCCCCCAGGTTCACCAGTCTCTGAGCGCAGACATTTGTTGTCATCTCAATGCAGAGTGACCTGTCTATACCTAATCTTTTGGGCACTTGTTTTAGACGTCCAAGCCAGGGGAATTATCATCCCAGCTTCCAATCGTTCTCACCCTGTCAAAAATTATATATGTCACTGAGAACTCCACTCATTTTCCTAAATCCCAAGGAATACAGGCTCATTCGCCCCATACTCTTCTCCCACACAATCCTGTCATCCCAGAGATTAGTCTGGCTGTACATCGCTGCTTTCCCTCAATGTCTGGTGTCATTTGTTACTTAAGTAATCCAAAACTTCACACAATCCTCCAGAATGTTCAAGAGGAGGTATCATCAAGCCCCTGTACAGTTGCAGTGAGATACCATCACTGCTGGACACAAATCCCCTGGAAATATAGTGCAACACATCATTTCTCTTCTTAACTGCTTTCTGTTCCTGCAATATTGCTTTCGCTAACTGTAGTGAAAAGAGATCCAGATCCTTTTCTGTGCTACAGCTACCCATGTGGGTCTATATACACTGGTCAGCGTGCCAATGCCATTCCTAGTATTGACTTCTGGCTTCAGAACTCACTGTCCTGCATGGTCCTCGGAGGGGTTTGCAGCAGGAAACAGGAAAATGATCATAATTCATCTTATTCTAACAACATTCTTTCACCAATGCCTTTTCAACTGGTATTTTGCCATTTTATGTTTCCCACCAAAGACCATAACATCAGGTCCACACACAATACTCTTCATCTGCCACGTATTTGCCCAGTCACTCACTTGTCTCAATCACCTTGGAGCATTATTACATCCTCCTCACCCACGACCATCCAACATCGGTTAGTGCCATCAGAAGACTCGGAAATATTGCATTTGCTCCTCTCAATCAAATGTTTGAGATGTACTGGCTGTGGCCGAAGTACCACTGTCTGTGGTATCCCATGATGCTTCTGATACAAAAAAATGGATATCTTTATCCCGATACACTGCTTCCTGTCAGCTCGCCCATTCTAAAACCATGTTCATGTATTAGCCCCATTACCATTCGGTTTGATTTTGCACCCTAGGCTTCGGACTTTATGAAAAATATTCCTAAAATCTCAAATGCGCTGCATCCATTGTTTCTCTAGACTGCATCGGACAGTCATGTTAACTTTGTCGATAACTATTACTTGCAACACAAAAAGTTTCTCCCAAACCTTCTATTTACAAACATCATTGTGTTGTCGGGAGTGTGTTGCTGGAAATGCACAGCAGGTCAGGGAGCAACCGAGGAGCAGGAGAATCAATGTTTCAGACATCAGCCCTTCAGCAGGAATGAGGCTTGTGGAACAAAGCTGAGAGTTAAATGTGACGGGGTTGGGGTTGGGGGGAAGGTAGTTGAGAAGGCGATATGTGTTTTAAAGTGAAGGAGAAGGTGATAGGTCTGAGGGAGGAGGGATGGACAGTTCTGCTGGGCGGTGTCGAGTTGGAGACTTGGGATTGGAATAAAGTAGGGCGAGAGGAAATGAGGAAGCTGTTAAAATCCACATTGATCCCGTGTGTTTGTAGGGTCCCAAGGCGAAATATGAGGCATTCTTCATCCAGGCGTCGTGTAGCAAGGGTTGGCTGGACCTGTATGTCATTGATGTAGAGGGAGCGGGCATTGAAGTTTTCAGCAACAGGGCGGTGGGATTGGTGGGTGCTGGTGACCTAGAGATGTTCCGTGAAATGATCCACAAGAAGGGAAGACAGAGCGTCTTGTCTCCCCTTATAGATTCTGCTTGTTTCCCTGAATGTCGAGGCTGCTCACAGTACAACCTCCAACATAACATCCCCAGCACTGCACGAACTTTTTAATAACAGGAAAAAGCCAGAAGTCCCTAAGCTGCAAGATAGATGCTTGACGCTTTCGAATAATACTCGAGGGTCTTCCTCGTGTTACTGACAGCACAATCATCTGAGAGGGATAAACAAGCGGTCCGTGGACAGGAACAGACCAAGATTCAAAAACATAAATCAAAGCTGCTGAATGCCCTATGTCCAACATGGAGCACCATATGGGACACACTGGGAAGTGAACAACGACCCGACACACGCCATTTCATTTTTTCTGATGTTCAACACTTGACACAATGGGGAGTCAAAAGCCAATGTCAGGGAAAGAGACAGAAAGACAAGTGATTAATTAATGGCTGACATGTTGTGAACTTATGGATAAGGAGACAGAAGAATAGAACTAACTGGAGAAGTGAGACAATGGTTGGCCCAATCACAAGGATTAGAAAATTCAATAAAGACATTGTCAGATCAGTAGAAATGGTTTGGCACATCAAATTCTGAATTTTCCTCATAGAACCGCCCCAGACACCATTAACGGGACAAGGTACCAGCCAGAATGGAGAGCTGTGCAGACCGTTCTACTGCAGTACCACATAAATTGGGCTATCTGCCCAGCATGGGGAACATTGCAAACCATTGCCATATATCACTCTTATGCTTGCATTTGAGAAATGCGTTGCGTTGCATGGGGGGGATATGCATCGAGTGACAGTAAACGAACTCCCATAAATGTATGGTTCTGTATCTCATTTGCTCCAGTAAAAGGTAATATGTTATGTGCATTTGTGTGGGTGTGTTTTTGGTCATCGATATGAAAACCGTTTTATGAGATAGAATACACATGGAGGAAATCATTTTAAATGTGAACAATTGGCGAAGGTTTGGGTAATCAACATTGAGTTACTAAGCACCGATAAACAGACTTTTCAACTTTATTTTTAAATTTTTTTGCGATTTACATATGAAAGAAATAATCTGGATTTTTTTCAATATATAATTTCAATTATATCACACTGTAAACTTTTGCCATAAATTCTTATGGACGATAACTTGGTGATTTTTATCTTTGTACACCCCAGTCCAACACCAGCGTCTTCAAATCATGACTGAACAAATGGGTTCAGTTAACCCCTTCCTTACAGAATTATTATATCATAATAAAAGGAAACATTTACTCGGTCTGGATGGAATGGCCTTATCCTATCCATCTGTAACAGGCTCAATCGGCTGAATGGTCTTCTCCTAAGCGTGTATAGCAGGCCGGCGGCATTAAATGGCGCGGCAACCCATGGATGATGAACAGCCAGTAAACAGTATTTGCTGGTGCTCTCACCCTTCTCAGTTACGGAAAACATACAGCACTATTTACCTCAGGTGTCCTTTCATTAACACCTCGTACAGCTGCAGCACCACTTCTCTACATTTTGACCCATTCCTTTTGCAAAATGTGCCAAATTTCAGCTTTCCACCTCTTTCAGTAGTATAAGGCCCGTATGGGCTGAATAACCTCCTCATATCCCTCTGTTACAGGCATATGGTGTCAGATTAGCTTCTACCCGTTCCTGAGAAGCAGTCTCGGTGCTCTGAAAGATGTTTCAATGTTCTGAAAGGCCTTAATAACTGGTCATTAAAATTGGAGCAGCATTGCAAAAAGTCAGCGAACAAGAAACATTTTTACGTTGCTTTGTGGCCTCTAGACATGGCCCCATCAGACATTTATACAGCTGGTCTGTTGTTTTATCTCTGTCTTGTTTTTATAAACAGATTGGGACATATACAACCCTGTACTGATCTGGCACTATTTACAAATGCAAGGATTAAAATGATTGAAAGATTTATGGTCCCTCCCTCAGCAACTATCATCCATTCTGCTAATGCAACACAGCAGTAAAAGCTTCTGCTAATTAAAGCACGCAGACAGCAAAGCCCATCTTGCCTCGTAATCTGTTAATTCATGGGTGACAGAGAACGACCCCAAATATCACTGTTTAACGAAAAAAACTTAAAATGCTTTTCTTTAACTCCAAAAGTGATCATTAAATAACAAAATATTCCAACTCCGAGCCTCCTTTGTATTAAATATTTAGCTAACGTCTACTCTGTAACAATATATTGATCCAATATAGCCCCTATTAAATTTACAGCCTATAATTTTCAAAACCAGCTCGCAGTGGTCATCCTCCTCTGCAGGCCCCGGGTCGCCTTCGGCCTTCTGCTTGAGATTTGTTTTATATATATGGGTAAAATGGTTCCTTTTAGAGAGAGTTGCAGTCGTTCAATGGCAGAAGGTGCTCTTTTTATTGCTAACTGTCGGTAATGTTGGCGTTTATACCCCCAAAACACTGGATCGTCTCATTGGTTTAATACTGTCAAAACAGTAAAATTCAAATTCCATTGCCTTTTAGAGTATTGGGGCATTATTGGGGCATAATGTAAACAGGTTGGTTGAATTCAAAATGCTGTGAAAACAACAAGGCAACAAGGTTTCTTACACAACAGCCAAAATGTTTCATTTTCAAATTGTTCAGGACACTTTGTGTCTGCAGTCAGCCACATGACAGCTTTTAAACTTTCTCTTAAAAGTATTCTTTCAATTTCTTGCTTTCAACTTCATCACTTTATAACTTCTCCAGAGTGGGTCACCAAATGCTCTAAGCTTCTTTAATGTACATAGCAGCTTAAAACACAACTTCCATGGAAACAATCCCCAGCATTTCTCGTAAATTTTCAATAACCAAATTAAATTAGATGTCACTGAATGACAAGTTAGAATCCTAGTCTGAATCAAACACAGTTGAAGGGATTCCTCATGCAACTGAGCAAATGATCAGCAATAGTGGTTATCACGGGCTTTCAGTAAATAGGCTCAGCACAAGTTCCAAAGACGTTTCTGGAAGCTGCTGAAATCCCACTGTCCAACATGAAGCACCGTGTAGAGCAAATAAACCGCAAGCTATGCTTTTAAAAAACAAACTTTTCCTCAGCTTCTTAATAGTGGAATCACGAGGGGAAGCATCACTAAATGCCATGGAATGCTACAGGACAGTTACTCACTTTAAAACTGAATGTCAGTTTCATTAACAACAAATGTGAGGGTTTGGAAAGTAGACAGCGGGAGAGACACTGGGAGAGAACATTGTCGGAGGATGTGTTCACAGGTTTCAGTATGCTGAAAATAAGACATTTCAACAGAATTTTGCAGTATTTCCAGTAATAGTGCATAAATAGAATTTTGGTGTGAACTCAGACAGAGTCAGAGAGTCATGGAGATGTGTAACATTTAAATAAACCCTTCTATCCAACTGATCCCTGCTGAACAAATATCCTAAAACAATCTAGTGACACTTACCAGCATTTTACCAATATCGCACTAAACCGTTTGTAGTCATATACCTATCCGAATGCGTTTTAATTGTTGTAGTTTTACCCGCCTCCACCACGTCCTGTGGCAATTCATTCCAAACATACACCACCCACTGCATGAAAAAGTTGCTCCTTAGGTCCCTTTTAATTGTTTTCCCCTCTCACCTTAGATTGTAACCCTCTAGTTTTGGGGAAAAGACCTTTGATATTCACTCTGTGCATGCCCCTTACTGTCCAAGCAACGTAGCCCCAAACTAATTAACCTCTCTCTAAAGCTCAAGTCCCAGCAACATTCTTGTAAATATTTTTTAACCTCTTCAAGTTTCAAAGTTCTTTCCCACAGGAGGAGAGCTAGAATTGAATGCAGTATTTGAAAAGTGATGGAATTACTGTCCTTTACATGACGTCCCGATTCCTATAGTCAAAGCCCTGACCAATAACGACAAACATACCAAAGCCTTTTCACAATCCTGTCTAACTGTGACTGCATTTTCAAGGAGCTATGAACCTGCACTCCCATGTCTCTTTGTTTATCGACTCAGGACCTGCTCATTGAGTGGATAAGTCGTGCAATGATTTGCTTCTCCAAATACAGCACTTCACATTTGTCTATAGTAATCACCATCTTCCACTCCTAAGCCTATTGGCCTATGTAATCAAAATTCCGTTGTATTCTGAGGTAACCTTCTTCCCTATCCACTACACTATAAATTTTGGTGATATCTTCAAACTTACCAACTGGTCCTCCTATGCTCACATCCAATATATTCATATAAGCAATGAAAACTAGTGGAACCAGCACCAATCCTTGTGGCACACCTCTGGTCACGGCCAAGCAGTTCAAAAACAACTCTACACCACAACCTTCAACACCTACTTTCAAGTCAATTTTCTAATTAAATAGCTAGTTCTCCCTGTATTCCATACTAATCTTGTTAACCGGTCTACCATGTGGAAAGTTGTCAAATCTCTTACTGGGGTCTATTTCAACAATGTACATTTCTCTGCCTCAATGAAGCATCTTAGTCACTTGTTCAGAAATCTCAGTCAAGTTAGCGAGACAGGATTTCCCACGTTAAAATCTACGTTGACTATTCCTAATCAATCCATGCCTTTCAAAATCGATGCAAATCCTCTGCCTCATAATCCTGTCCCAACAGCTTGTCCACCACTGGCGTCAGGCTCACCGCTTTTCCTTATCACCCTTCTTAGATTCTTTTAGTAATGACACCACGTTAGCCAAACTCGATTCTTCAAACACCTGACCTGTGGCTATCCATGATTCATATATGTCAGCATGGGGCCCAGCATTGTTTTCCCTATCTTTTCACGACTTCTAGGGTACATCTGATCAGGTCCTGGAGATTTTTCCAAATTTATGCGTTTTAAGAACTCCTCTGTCACCCAAACACTTTCCAAGATGTCATTGATTATTTCGGAATTCTCTAGCTTCAATATCCTCCTTCACAGTCAATATGATACAAAATGTTTTTTAATACCTCCGTCATTTCTTGCAGTTCTGCACATCGGTAATGTTGTTGATCTCCCTGGTTGCTCTTTTCTCTTTAATTCATTTCTGGAGTGCCTTTGGATTACCCTTAGCTTTACTTGCCATGGCTATCACATGGACCCTGTTTGCCCTCCTGATTTCATTCTGAGGTGCATTCCTACTGCCTTTAGACTCCTGTGGCGATTCACTTTAAATCTGGAATTAAGAGTCTAATGACGATGATTAATCTATTTTCAATTGTTTGGAAAATCCATCAGACACACGAATGTCCTTTAAGGAAGCAAACTGCGATACTTACCTGGTCTGGTCTACATGTGACTCCAGACACACAGCAATTTGTTTAACTCGAACTGCCCTATGGGAAATTAGAGATGGCCAATAAATTCTGCCTACCCAATGACACCTTCATTCCGTTACTGAACATTGAAAAAAACTGGATTCCTGCTGTCTATATCTGACATTTGATTCCCACTTATCCAGGAACAGAGCCTCAACTTCTCGAGTCATCCGGCATTTCTCACACCTCCCACCTTTACCCTTCACACTAACAGGAGCATACTGACTCGGAACTCTTGACAGCTCGTTTTTGTAGTCGTCCCTCTTCCCAGCTGGCCACTTACCTGCCACTATAAGGTCCAATCGTATTTTCAAAGTTCGTGCCGAATATCATCAAGTTTGACCTTGCTCCAATTTCGAACTTTACCTTTTAGATCTAGTTCGTCCGTTTTCACCTCTATTTTAAATCTCATAAATTTATGATGACTTGCCACAAATAGTGCCCCCCCAAAGGTAAGTCACGTTTAGCTACTTCTCTGTGATAGCGAGTAATGGACAAGCAGCTGCAGCTTTGAAACGGAGGATGGGCTTAGCAAAGTCTAAGTTTCTTTGCGCTGAATCTAACAATACTTTGTCTCAGTCACATTTTCATTGAGTGTTACAGGGAATCGTCTGCAGGAGGCCTCGCTAGTTTCCTTTCGAACTCATTTCAGTAACTACATACCTCACTCCATGGTGTCCTTCTCATTCAATGACAGTTCAATTCTCCCACCCATAATGGCTGGTGATTCTCACCATCTCCTGGATGCTCCTGGATATCCCGCAATCCCTGGCACGAGCGTTATTCTTAAAAGAACAATGGATGTTTCTCAGTTGGGAGCTATACGGCACAGTTTACCGTGAGCATTCCAGATAAGCAGAAATTACACAAAGTTTTGTCGACGGGGGCACAGAAATCCTGGAGGATCGGCTAGTATAGAAGAGGACCATTCTCTTCCCAGAGGGGGCCACACCACAAGACCCACCAAGCATGGTCTGAGCTTTCCACCCAGCCTAGTGCAGTATCTGCAGTCTGAAGAAATGCCCAGCAATACAAGGCAAGCATCAACGACCTTCACCTTATTCGCTCTGCTCCCTCATGCTCACTGTATATCTGTTATAGCACCTTCCCCGTGAACAACTCATTCTCCACCACTCTCCATTGCATACAGCATCTTTCCTATCTCTCTCTCTTTTTCTCTCTTTCTCTTCAATCCCCCAACAACCTTCTGCTATCCTCCCACATTAATAATACTGCATGGATTCAACACTGCGGATTGACTACGTACCGTCACTATGCCAATTCATATGCCAACACAAACAGCACGGCCACCCACTCCCACCCTCACTCCCTCCTTTCCTATCTCCCATTCCAGGATAAGAAGCATGGAATAAGACGGAAAGTGCCAAGCCAAGTGTAGGAGTGCCAGATATCTGTGTCCTCACCTCCTTCCTGCCACCATGTGGAGGGGACCCTGGTACAATTTGGAGAGGACTAGGATGCCTCGTGTGGAGATTCGGCGATATCCACGCCCTACAAGTGAGTCAGAAGCAATGTTCATTGAGGAAGAATTCTCACTTTAAACCCACTGGCAGTTCCTTTTACCCACTGCATACCTCAGAAGGTGTGGCCCTGATGCCATCTACCTTGTGTGTCTAGTTCTTACAATTGGAATCCCCACTGTCTCAGTGGGAACGAGGGTGTGCTCACAACAGATTGTCCCCAACACCTCCCTGGAAGGAAGCACAGTGTAACTCTCTTGCGCACCCTACTGTAAGCAGCTCAGAAACTGAAACGAATCTGTGGTATTTACTGCTCTCCCTAACTGTCCTGGCATCTCCAATACTCTGTGCTCATATAAACCCAGAACCCTTTGCTCTTGGACCCCGTCGAAAAAGATACAGTTTGTTTTAAGTTGTCTTTCAAAGTCATTCCTACCAAAGTGCACCACCTTCCACTGCTCTACTTTGATCCTCATCTGCCACATATCTGCAGGCATGGAAATTGTACTACATCGTGCTACACGCAAAACAACAGACAGGCTGACAAACTCAAACATCTGAGTAATAGTAATGCCGAGAAACCACGGCACAGCCGTGAAATAGTGAGAAAATAACCAAAGATCAAAAGATATACTTACAGATTCCCTACGTCGGTATAAATGTCAAGGCATTATTGTGTATGCCTGTGTTTCTGTATTACTGTTTGTGCATCTGTATCAATGTGTTTAAGTGTAGGTACATTTATATGTGTATTTGTCTCTGCGTGAGTCTGTGTGTGGATGCAGGTCTGGCAGTCTCAGGGATGCTAAAAGAGATTCAACGTCGCTCACAGCGGCAGGGGCAGAGGGTGATATGCCTCAATGATTCAGTCTGGGATGCAGACAGGGAGGATTGCAGGTCACAGCACCATCCAACCTGACAGCACGTGCGCGTGCACAAACACACACACATACGGAAGAATTGCAAATAGACTTGGGTCTGTCAGAATAGAACTGTGCACCTCCGACTGAACCATTTTTTCAGGGGATGGGATAATTTATTGCACAATCAGTAACTTGCAATGTTTTCTAATGCTTAAACATTGTACGAGAAAGAATTGAAAAGTCTGAAAAAAGGCTCAATAGTGGTCAGAATATTGCAGGAACAACATCGCTTACTATCGGCAAAACTGCTCTGTGCTTCCAAATATATTGTTTGGAAAACCAAACAACTGTTCAACGTTCGAGATTCACATCATTTGGTGTCTTCTCGAAGAAAAAACTGCCACTCATGCAATCGTGTGGGGTCGCCAGCAGAGTGTACTGTCGTATGATTATATTAAAAAATGGACAGACAGAGAGACAGGTGGGAGACTTTGATTCCAATTTTAATGGAATTACTCAGAAAACAAGACTGCAGAGATGTAGACAGAAGTACGCACAAGCAGAGTCACTGACACGAATACAGAACACATACACAAAGAGATACACACAAATATGGGCGCAGACACACAAACACATTAACCCCCCCATCCCCATTACGCACCCCCAAACACACATTTTATTTGTATGTATATATAAATATAGATAGAAATATGTTTCTCTCTCTCTCTCTCTCTCTCTCTCTCTATATATATATATATATATATATATAATTCCAATAGGCAGAGAATTAATTTAGTTCAGTTGGCTGAATTGTTGTTTTAAGAGCAGAATGACGCCAACAGTATGGGATCAATTCCCATTTCCGTTTTGAGTTCCACATGAAGGACCCTCCTTCGCCTCCGTTTCCCTCACCTGCGGTCTGGTAGCCCTCAGGTTTAATCAACATCAGTCGTTTCTTGCTAATAAAAGAGCAGACCCTATGATCTGGTAAGACTAAGAGTACACAACAATTAATAGGCAATCAATGATCAGTCGGAGAAGGCAGGTGAATAACTTGGAGAAACATTTCAGCAATGATGAATCGAATAGTCTAATTCTGCTCCAGTTCCTCATTCGCATACGAACTTATGGTGTACAGAATTGTCTTTCTGCGAATTAAGTGGAGGCTAAATTTGGAAATTTTTGAGTGAAGAGCATTAATGGGAGTGTGGTCAGGTTTAAGGGGCTGAATGGTCTATATCTGTTCCTAATTGTTGTGTTTCAAAAGGGCAGTGTATGGTTTGAAGGAAACAATCTTTGAGAATAAGGCATTCCCATTTCAGACTGGGATAGAGATACTGCTTTCTCTTTAGGATTGTGCAATCTGTGGTGTTCTCATTTTCAATATGCTGTGAGGACTGGGTGACTGAAAATATTCAAGGTTGGATTCCAGAGGGCTTTGATGAACAAGAAGACAAGCACAAATAGGATGTTCAGCCACATTCACATCAACAAAGAACATTCTGAATGATGCAACAGGCTCGACGGACTGAAGGGATAACTGCTTCTCCTAACCCATGTGCACTTATCATGGCTGTTGAAGTGGGAGGTGAAGATCCCTTCATCCATTCTACCCTCGACGGATTTACACAGGAATAGATTGAAATAATTCAGCCCTCTAATTGTATTACACAGTATAGTGGGGCGGGGGGGGGGGAACCAAAGTTTCTACTCAGCTGCCCTGCAACAGGTGAGCCCTGGTGAACTCTAAGGGAAGAAATATTCACGATAAATGTTTATTTTCGTGATGTGAAGTGGTGACGTAGTGGAGTGCCTCAGGAATCAGTGTGAGGCTATCAACTATTTATAATTTATACCAATGAGGTAGATGAGGGGATTTATTGGATTAGAGCTCAATTAATTCATTCACTAAGATAGTCATTTAATTGGACATGGAGACTCTGCAATGGGCAAAAAAGACAGGGGAGGTTACTGAGAAAATCTTCGGAAGTAAAGGTATAACGACGATTCGTGCTGTGACGGACGTACAAAATTATATTAAAATGCTTAAACGGAGAAAAAGAAAACGTAATATTCTGTGATACTCAGCAATTTGTATGTTGCAGTACAAGAATCACTTAAACTTAGTCAGGAGATTGAGGAAGTGATTAAGAAAGTATATGCAATGATGCAGTTTCATACAAAGGCAATCAAGAATAATCTTGGGGATGTTTTATTGCATTTTTATATGGTAATGCTTAGATTATATACTGATGCATTGTGTGTAGTTCTGAACCCCTATACTGTTCGAAAAATATGCAATTTATTTAGAAGTTTTTCAAAGATGTTGCACTTTACTCGTTACTAAAATGAAGGCCTGATGGATGCATAGAGTCATACAGCTAGTAAATAATCCATTCGGTCCAGCTCATCTGCACAGACCAGATATTTCAATCTGATGTAATTCCATTTACCGCATTAGGCACATAACCGTCTAAACCCTTCGGATTCATATATCCATCCAGATGCCTCATAAAGTTTGCAAAAGTATCCAACGCTACCACTTCCTCTGGCAGCTCTTTCCATATGCACATTATCCTCTGCATGAAAATCTTGCTCCTATCACCTTAATTTATGCCCTCTAGTTTATAGCCTCTGAAAATAACTTTAGCTGTTAACCGTATCTACATCCCTCGTGGCCTACACAAGTCTAGGGCAGTTCAGGTATGAAAGTGGAAGATATTCGTATTGAACCATCTAACCTGAGGAGAGTGCATCAGTGCATAGCCGATGGATGAGAAAATGAAACTAAGGACTCAATTTTAAGAAAACAATACATTAATTTTATGACAGGTACTTTGAATACATGCATATATTGTGAATAAATTCATGCAGGCACATGCAAACATGTATTTTCATTTTAAACTATGAATCACTCCTAAATTGAGAAGAGACCAATGATGGAGTCATGCAGTCAGGGGAACGTTCAACGAGACTGTACATGGTTCAGGTTGATTTTCAATTAACAACAACATATGAGAGCCGAAATCCCATCAGACAACTTTTTCACTTATGTAGGATCTCTGTTGAGGATTCAATGGAATATCTCTACTGCCTGCAGCAAAGGAAATTCAGCTAAATCAGACTATTCCAGGAAGACACCCCAATGCTAGCAGCTTGTGTGAACAGAATAACTTCTTAGGTAGAATAACAACTGAGACAATCGCAATTTTCTTTTTGTCATGGAATTTATTATTATTTGGAGGAAGCTCTTCTGATCTAATATTTTGCAGGATTGTGCACATTTCTGTGTCTCAGAAAAATAAATATTGATGTACATATTATTGATGTCCAAACTGTTTCTCATTTATCTATCCATCGTAGCTCGAGTAACTTTGTTTTAGAACTTACTTTTTAAAAAAATTAACAATCTGCATGACTTGCTAGTGACATTGAACCTGACCCAGTCTGAGACCGATATCAACTGCCACAAGACACATTTGTTCACATATCGAATTTGTTGGGATCTATGGATAATTGGGATTAGAAAAAGAAACAGTGACTCTCCAACTACAGTAGGAAGAGGAATCAGGAGAAACTCTCAAAAGGCCGTTTGATGGGAATTCTCTTCTCCACAAGTCTATGGTACCTGTGTGTGTACATTTATTCAAAGCTGTGCGTTAGTTAAATGTTTTTCGGTAAAGTGACTCGATGATATAATGAACCACAGATGGGAAAGTGAAGCCACAATATGATCAGCCACAATCTTTGTGACAGATGGAACATAGAACAACTCCTGCTCCTCAGTTCGACGTCACCTCATTTCAGTCAGCTCCTCAAAATTGCAAGACAGGAGCAGTTGAAGACCACTTTCTCCTTGTAACTGATGCACAGAAAAAAAGCGGAGAAAATTCAACCCCTGCTCACAGTAAAGCATGGTTTGATATGGATTGGAAAACGTTCTTGAGGGAAGAGCAGGTGATACAGTGAAACATTCCCCTCATTTCGTTTCTTCTTGCAGAAGTTCCCCTGTCTCCATTTATTAGCCATGTTGTGCACCCAGATTCACTTTGAATACATGCCTGATGCCGCACCCAGACATTGTTCGTAAAATCGTTCGGTCTTTCTGAGTGCAAAATTCCTTAACAGGACTTCTGGGAAAATAAAAACAGTGAAACCACTAATAACAGAATGAAAGAACATGAGAAGCAGGTGCAGGTTACTCAGCACCTAAAGCCTAACTTTACCTTCAGTCAGACCATGGCTGATCTGCTTTCGGCCCCAACTCCTGAACTGCCTGACATGTCAAACATCTATCAATACCTATCTTCTGAAATTCTTAGTGATCGATCTCCCCTAACGCTCTGGAGGGGAGATGACCCACCCGTCACTACTCTCTGTAAAAACGAAGCACTCACTGCACGAACACCGTGACCTATTTACATGAATAAAATATATGCACACAAGGGAAGAGTGTCAGGTTCTTATATCAAGCAAGAGTTAACTGAGATTGGTATCAAGAAACGTGAAGAAAATTGAAGTTAATGGCAACCAGGAATAATCTCCCCACTGGTTGGAGTGATTTAGAGCACGAAGGAAATGTTTGAGGTTCGTGGACATCTACCATCTCAGTCATGGGACATTTCTGCAGGCGATCCTCAGGATAGACTACTCAACATAAACATCTTCAGCTGCTTCATCAATATTTTACGCCCATCATAAGATCAGAAGTGCGGATGGCCACTGAAGATTATACAATGTTCACAACAATGTGGCCCCCTCATCTCCTGAAGTGGTGGATGTTCACGTGCGGCAAGATTAGACAACATTCAGGCTTGTGCTGTTAAAGTGTGAATAAAATACATGTAATAGTACTGCTAGACAGTGCATATTTCCCCAGAAAAATTAAGGAGATCATTGAGCACCTCAAGATTGAAGCTAATCAGCCTCCCAAAATATTAGATAAGAGGGATAGCCCATTCTCTCCCTCCTGCTATTTAAACAGAAAGAGAAAGAAACTAGTCAAAATGTTGAACTGTTAAACAGGAACCAGCGGTAGCCAAATCATGTCCTTAAGCTTCTTCAATTAGATCAGGAGGCTTCAGTCTTTCAGGACCCTCAAATGGGAGGATGATATTGTTGTGGTTTTGTTCGCCGAGCTGGGAATTTGTGTTGCAAACGTTTCGTCCCCTGTCTAGGTGGCATCCTCAGTGCTTGGGATCCTCCTGTGAAGCGCTTCTGTGATGCTTTCTCCGGCATTTATAGTGGCTTGTCTCTGCAGCTTCCGGTTGTCAGTTCCAGCTGTCCAATGTCGTGGCCGGTATATTGGGTCCAGGTCGATGTGTTTGTTGATAGAGTCTGTGGATGAGTGCCATGCCTCTAGGAATTCCCTGGCCGTTCTCTGTTTGGCTTGCCTTATATCAGTAGTGTTGTCCCAGTCGAATTCATGTTGCTTGTCATCTGCATCTGTGGCTACTAAGGATAGCCACACACGCAGATGACAAGCAACATGAATTTGACTGGGACAACACGACCATTATTGGGCAAGCCAAACAGAGAACAGCCAGGGAATTCCTAAAGGCATGGCACTCATGCATGACACAGACTCTGTCAACAACAGGGATCAGTTCTGGGACCTCTGCTGTTTGTAATTTTTATTAATGACTTAGATGAGGGAGTCGAAGGGTGGGTCAGTAAATTTGCAGATGATACAAAGATAGGTGGAGTTGTGGACAGTGAGGAGGGCTGTTGTCGGCTGCAGAGGGACTTAGATATGATGCAGAGCTGGGCTGAGGAGTGGCAGATGGAGTTCAACCCTGCCAAGTGTGAAGTTGTCCATTTTGGAAGAACAAATAAGAATGCGGAATACAGGGTTAATGGTAGGGTTCTTGGTCAGGTGGAGGAACAGAGGGATCTTGGGGTCTATGTACATAGATCTTTGAAGGTTGCCACTCAGGTGGATAGAGTTTGTAAGAAGGCCTATGGAGTATTATCGTTCATTAGCAGAGGGATTGAATTCAAGAGTCGTGAGGTGATGTTGCAGCTGTACAGGACTTTGGTTAGGCCACATTTGGAGTACTGTGTGCAGTTCTGGTCGCCTCACTTTAGGAAAGATGTGGAAGCTTTGGAGAGGGTGCAGAGAAGATTTACCAGGATGTTGCCTGGAATGGAGAGTAGGTCATACGAGGATAGGTTGAGAGTTCTCGGCCTTTTCTCGTTGGAACGGCGAAGGATGAGGGGTGACTTGATAGAGGTTTATAAGATGATCAGAGAAATAGATAGAGTAGACAGTCAGAAACTTTTTCCCCGGGTACAACAGAGTGTTACAAGGGGACATAAATTTAAGGTGAAGGGTGGAAGGTATAGGGGAGATGTCAGGGGTGGGTTCTTCACCCAGAGAGTGGTGGGGGCATGGAATGCGCTGCCCGTGGGAGTGGTAGAGTCAGATTCATTGGCGACCTTTAAGCGGCATTTGGATAGGTACATGGATGGGTGCTTAATCTAGGATAGAAGTTCGGCACAACATCGTGGGCCGAAGGGCCTGTTCTGTGCTGTATTGTTCTATGTTCTATGTTCTATGTTCTAAACACATCGACCTGAACCCAATATACTGGCCACGACAACGGACAGCTCGAACTGACAACAGGAGCGGCAGAGACAGGCCACTATAAATGTCAGAGGAAACATCACAGAAGCGCTTCACAGGAGGCTCCCAAGCACTGAGGATGTCACCTAGACAGGGGACGAAACGTTTGCAAGACAAACTCCCAGCTTGGCGAACAGAACCACAACAACGAGCACCCGAGCTACAAATCTTCTCCCAAACTTTGAGGAGGATGATATCAACGCCCCAACATGACAAACCACGAAGCAAAGACTAGAGGGACAGTGCACGTTGTTCCTCCTGGCTCCAGTGTTAATGGTACACACGTGGTACTTTATAGTGGTTTGCTGATGGTGAGTTAGTGTTATGTGCAGAGTCTTCAAGTAGGCAATTTCCATCTCCAATAAGACAGGCTAGTACTCTGTTTGGAGGTCAGAAGCTGGTGGGACCTGCTACCTCTTTCAGCAATAAGGCATTTTGCCAGCTGACAGATTTATGAACAACATGATGTTCAGTGAAGGGTCACAAGCCAACTGCACATTGAGATAGTGAGAATGTACTCAGAGCCTGGAGTTCTGTCTCGCCTAATATGGCGGCCCCACAGAGATACTTAAACTATCAGGCAAGGCATTATCGCGAAAATACAATTTCTTCTGCTATCAATGTCTTTCACTCGACATAATGAGTGTTAGTTCATAATCTTCAACATTTAATACCGTCACCTCTTATTCTGTCAGAGTGCTACAAATTGAACTCTTATTTCCTTCACATTCTCCTGATAGTACCATCAACCCATGGATTAGTCTGGTGAAAATCCTTTGCACTGTCTCTGTGATGTGGAGACTTTTGCTTATAAAGGAGATAACCTCTGTCCAGAATACCCCAAATACTGCTTCAGGAACTCTCTACAGCTGTACGAGGGTGTCATTTTGTAATGAAAGATAGCATGCAATTCATTGTACTGATTCATGGATGGTCTGCATGAATTCTGTTAGTGACTTATAACCAAGGGCATCAAGGTCCGTTTCGAGAAAAACGCTTCCCTACTTCTCACCTTCGAAGTAATACAAAATGAAAAGGACTGTATACGATGGTCCCATTATTTGTTGTTCAAATCATTTATTTGAGTTTTGAATAGTGGCGTTTCAACGACTCATGCATGCAATACCAATGAGTAGTAGCCTTCAGAACAGAACAGGGCCCTGCTGTCAGTATTCTCACCATCATTCAATTCTAAATGCATTTAGTATATTCCCCCTTACCCTACAGTGTTACTTTCTTCACTCACCTGTGCGCAACCATGTGAAACTATCTTCTCAGATTAAAGTGCACCACTCCCACTGCTTCTCATTCGTCGATGACACAACCAACATCCTCTATAAACTCCAGTATTTTTAGCAAAAATAATTTCCTGGTCATGAATGTCGACTGACTCTGCTAAATCATATCATTATTCCCCAAGGGTCTGGATATCGTTAATTACAAAAAAAATGCGAATATTTTCCTCATACCCGACGTCAAGTTATCGATCTGTTGTTTTTCTGTTTTTCCACTTTGCGTTCAGACAGGTTACCTTGCAGTCTGCAGGACGCTTTTCCATCATCTAAAGTGTTTTGATGAACTTTTTCCTCCCACATAGAATTAAGGAATTGACGGTGCAGAAGGAGATCATTGAGCACCCTCAAGATTGAAGCTAATCAGCCTACCAAAATATTAGATAAGAGGGTCTCAACCAGGTCCAAAAAGTGTTATCCATCGAGCTCAACTCTCCAACACTATCTCTGTAGCCCTTTAATTTCATCACTCATCTTGTCCAGCATCTTACCTACCTTCATTACCATGAACTTTTCCAATACATAAACTTTCACATCTCTAGTTTTTTGAAGTTCCTCACTTTCGCCAGTCACCCTGTTCTCTAAAATTTCAAAAAGACTAGAACAAACAGCCCTACCAACCATCAAACCAAAAATCTGGATCCGCTACGTAGATGACACTTTGTCATCACAAAAGGAAACACGATAGAAGAGACATGTAGCATCATCAACACCCTCACAGGCATAAAGATCACTCAGGAGGAATAAACCGACAGCAAACTCGCATTCTTGGACGTCACAGTCAAACGAAAGGACAATGGAGAACTACAAACCTGCGTGTACAGAAAACCGATAAACACTGACCAACTACTTAACTACACCAGCAACCATCCCAACACACACAAACAAAGCTGTATCAGAACACTATTCCAATGAGCCACCACACACGGCAGCACAGACAAACCTCGGAAAACAGAGGAGAACCACCTATACAACGTATTCAAAAAGAACGGATACTCAAAAAATACAGTCCGCAGATTCCTTAGGAACAAACCACGACAAGCAGACTTAACACAGCCAGAAACCCTAACCACCTTACCATACATCAAAGAAGTCTCAGAAATGACAGCCAGACTACTAAGACCTCTCGGAATCCTTTTAGAACAAAAATGCACCAACGCTCTCAATCAAAAGCTAACAAACTTAAAAGACTTAGTACAACCCATGGACAAAACCAACATCATCTACAAAATTCCATGCAAAAACTGCCACAAACACTACGTAGGACAAACAGGAAGAAAGTTAGCCACCAGGATACACGAACACCAGCTAGCCACAAAAAGACACGACGCTCTCTCCCTCTTAGCCCTACACACGGATCAAACAAAACGCTATTTCGACTGAGACAACACATCTATCCTGGGACAGGCTAAGCAAAGACATGCCAGAGAATTCCTAGAGGCCTGGCACTCCAACCACAACGCCATAAACAAACGCATAGATCTAAATACCATCTATCAACTCCTCAGAAAACGAACAGGAAATGACATCACCACAAACTGCAGGAATCCCATCCAGGACAAACATGTAAAGAGAAAGCAGGAAACAATAGCTTTGCTTCACTTGGCGGTCGCCAATGATGATGTTACCTAGCCAGGTAATGAAACGTCTGGATACCAAACCTACAGCTCAGCGAGCAAACCGACAACCCATTTCCAAAAGATTTTCTGTTGCTTCCTCTGTGGAGAAACAACCAACATTTTACCTCGAACAGAGATGGCCTCTGTCACGTAGCAAACACGTGAGAGGATGACACTGTGGCATATTTGATACATCAGCCCCACATGTTCGGATTGTTCTAGAAAACAAAACATTTGTTGGGTATTGTCACGACAGTCTTCTGTGTCGTATGGAACTACAGGTTGTGCTGAATGACGTTATAAAGCTCTGTGACCTCCACTTTGGACCTGGATAGGACACAACATTGGAAAATAGCTAAAATGAGAGTGGAGTGCCTTGGCCCTCCCTGTGAGGTCTCTGCAGACCCAGACAATTTGTAATTTCAGTACCTACACCTTGTTCATTGTGGGGATACAAGACCCTCAGATCACCCTGAACAATCAGAGCAACTGACAACTCAAATCCAAGATTACCATCCAGTGAATTTCCGCTGAATGTCCAAGAAAAGGAACAAGTAAAATCTTCATGTACATGGTACACCCGCTAATGTTAGAAATGCCTCCTCTCATTAGTTTGCATTTCTGGCTAAGCACTGGCATCCTGCAGTGGTTCAAGAAAGCAGCTCACCAACTCCTTATCAAGGGCAACTGCGAAAAGGAAACATATACTGACTCAGAAATAACACTGATGCACAATTAGTGAATAAAAGAAGATGACCACACTCAAGGAATCAAAACAGAAGGAACATAACTCACTTTATACAGGGCCATATCCTGACCTGGGCATGATTCTCAGGAATATGGGAAAAAGTGAGGAATCAGTGATATTAATCTCATATTTTTATTCCATCCCAGATAAATATCAACAATTCCTTTGCCGATTCCTTTTTCTTTCTCTCTATTTCTTCATATATTAGATCACTCCACCAACACACATTACACTATTTCCCAAATAATTTCAGACCTGACCCGTGATCAGTGTACTCAAAAATCTGTTTATCTGTCAACAGAGTCTGCCAAACCTGTCCGTTTCCCCAGCACTCTGCTTCTTTCTGTTTCAGATCTCCTGTATCTTTCTTTGTTTGGTTTACCCTTTATTTTGTTACTTTACGGGATTTCAGCAAGGGCAGCATTTGATGACCATTACTAATTTCCGTTGACTGTGATCGTTCCACAAGGCAGTATAGAACCAAGCACATTGTCATGGGTATGAAGTCACTCTTAATCCAAACTCGGTAACAGTGTCATATTTCATAACCAAAGGATATCAGTAAAACGGATATGTTATTGGACAAAATACTGCTGATTTTATGGTCACAGTTCGTGCAATTTGTTTTTTTTTAACTTCGATTCTTATTATTTGAATTTAAGTTCTGCTACCAGCTGTGGTAGGACATAAAACAGTGTCTTTCGTGAAATGACCTGTGGTTCTGATTTATCCATCCAGCGACTTTCCTACTATGATACATTGTCCCCATTATGAAGCAAATTTGAAGACACGCACAAGTTTGTGATTGAAATATGTGGAACTGGATCAGTGACCAGAAGAGAACCGGAACTGTAAAGTCTGATGTTCACCTTGGCTTAGATAATGGTTTATTCAGCAACCGCACTGACGCAGAGTTGGAGATTCGGGGTATTATGAAACAGGTAGTGGACAGGTTTGGTGATGGAAGATAATTCAATATATAACTTAGTTCAAGACAAAAACGGTGCTTGCTGTCTTGTTCTCAGATATTTGTGAGGAAATGTTCTGAATTATGCAGATAATGAATGGAGGTTATAATGAAACTAAATACAATAGTTTGTATATTTATGAGATATACAAAACAGAAAAAAACAACATGGTTTCTGAAATTAATAAATGAGCAGAATTAAAAGGACTTACCAGGAACACCAACAATAGCGAGGACTGGATAATAACCTGCCTGAATCATCAAGAGTACACATAGTATCAGTCTTGGTAAATCTGACTTAGATCTGTGGAACCAGTAAACACCTTCGGAGAAACGCCTGTCCGTAATTGTAACATTCCAGTCCATTGTTCTCAGATTCGGATCCATTGATTCAACATTCCAGTCCATTGTTCTCAGATTCTGATCGATTGTTGGAGCATTCCAGTCGAATTTTCTCAGATTTTTATCGCTCCTTGCCCTGTCTCTGGAGCTGCTGAACTCTGTTCATGACGGACTTGATGCATCTCTTGCTACAATGGCATAACACATTGAATGAAGCACCGTACTAATAGGAGAGAGAAAGCCTCCAGTGACACAGTTTGGATCCATGGAGTCTAACATCAATCACAGTCTCTGAACAAACAGTCCCAGTTAACTCATTAACTACAGAACTTAGAGCTCACATTAACAACTGGACTAGATTGGATGTCAATATCAATAACTATTGAGTTAATCTCCTATCATTCAGAATGTTCTCCATATACAATGCTGTAACCGCTTGCCTCCCTAAAAATCACACATTCAAGTTGTTGTAACTGTGCTGGTCTGTCCTCCGCTGTAAGAAATGCCAACCAAAAGATTGTCAAATGGCAGAGTTGCCCTGGCATTTAAGAAGGAGCTTGTATTTGTCTGGACGTTCCTCTCACTGCCCTCAGAAGTCCACGTTGTCATGTCAACACAGAGTGCTGGTCACGATACATTTTTTTAAAAAAAAATTGTAAGCATCTTATTGCTGTATTACACGTTGTAAAACTATAACTGACTTTTCTTGACTTCAGACCAAAGTGAAACTTGGCATTAAAAACCATGGATTCATGTGTCAGGGACCGAGTGGATATACCATTATCTAGGAGACAGAAAGAAACGCGAACAGTGGCTGTGGAGATATCACCCCAGTCATCTTCTCTCTTTCTGCCAGATAGGACGTAACACAATCTGAACCAAACAGGATAAGTTTAAAAGGAGAGAAGAGTATGTTACGTATAAACTTTAATCACTGGATATACAGATCGATAAGGTTAAGAATATATGCATAGGATATTCGGAATTAAAAACACAGACAGAGAACACAATGCACAGGGCCATGTGAGAATACAGAACATCAAAGTCAAGAAATAACTTATTCCGAGCTGGTGCAGAGATGATGGTCTCAGTAACTGCCGCCTTTGTTGTAATTTTCACGTGGAATCCTAAATTGTAATATTGAGGTATTCGGCCCATCGAGCCTACACTGACCTCTGAAGAGCACTGCACCCAGAACCACCTGCTACCCTATCTATGTATCTCCTATGGCTATCCTGCCACCTCCCCTATCCCTGTTCCTCCCAGAGCCAACTCAAGTAGCTGCAGATGAGCAATTTAGCATGGTCAATTCCCTTAAACTTTACATGTTTGGACGGTGGGAGGAATCAGGAGCAGCTAAAGGAAGCACTTACAATCAAGGGAAGAATGTGAAAGCTCAATACATGTACTGGACTCAGGATACAATTTTACCAAGGCCCATAATGCTATAAGACAGCAGCGGTAACCCTTGATCCACCGTGCCACCGTACCATGCTCCCAACTTCGTTACTGTGACAAGGAATACTCGGGAACATGGAAATCTGAAATGCAAACAGAAAATGGTGGCGAAATGCATCAGATGAGTCAGGATCGAAGAGTGAAGCAGAATTGGCATATTGTGTCTGATGTGACTCTGTTCTGAAAAACTCATATTGGTCTCAAAACGTAAATCCTGTTTCTCGCTGCTCAGATGCTTACAGATGTGCTAAAGTTTTCCTGCGCTTTCAACTGTCTTTTTTCTTTTGGACAGGATATATATATATGACCTGAAAGGAGATGGTGAAGCTCTCAAGCATTTGGTTAAGTATTTGAATGTAAATTTTTTTTAAAAATTGTGTTTGACAAATTTCTCAAAATCGATAACGTCATGGACTCTCATAATTCGCCATGAAAACGTTGAAATCAATGGCCCTGATGTCGCATTATCAACCGTCTGAGTGTAATCGATTCAAGTAAAAACCCCAATCCGCATTACCTCAATGTCATGTCTTTTCCTGATGTCACAGGGGTCGCACTCATCTAGCAAGTTCTCAAACTTTATGAAACATAAAATATCTTGGCATATTTATACAGGACATATTCATCCATGAGTTTTGAACGCACTAGCATTGGAAGATTGTATTTGACAAACCAGATCATTCTGCAGAAGGTGACAGAGAGCTGTCTGAATGAATCTCTTTTCTCCAAGTGATGCACATATACACATTTCAACATGTTTTTAGGGACATTTCAACATGTTTGTAACAACTGATAGTGAATTAACAACAAATTAGTCCCGAGACAGAATGACATGTAACTTGGAAAATAACTTGCTAAACTTGTTTTTTTTCTCACTATTCCCAATACTAGTGCAGAATATTCTCTAATTCGGATTTGTCACAATGTGGTCAGGGTCCTTGATGCTACCATCCGTCAAGTTCTGCTTCGATGAAAAGGGAGTTTACTCTTATCTCACCTCAAATTACACTGGAAGATCCATTGAAAGAATAAAGAGCAAAAGATGAGAGAACTGTTTTATTCAACAATGTCCTCAAAATTTTCAAAAGTAAATTGGTCGCGGACTTTTAATTCTGTCTGAAGATTTCTGTCCTATTAGGAATAAGACTCTTTGGTAAAGTTTTGTGAAAGAGGGATGGAAAGAAGCTCCTCTTTGTATCAGTATTGACCAAAATCTTCAGTTCACAGTGCAGCAGTAGTTGGAAACATATTATTGTCTTAGCTGTTGGAATTTGATAATTCCAAACTCATCATTCACTGAAGACCTGCAGTAGCACAGAAATCTGAAACTTTCAGCAGCTAGTTGAGAGCAAAAAGCGAAAGTGATAGTCAGGGAAAGTGGGAGTAATAGGGGAAGTGGAATGACATACAGTGCAGGAAGTGTGAAGGGAAATGGTCAGTGGAAGAGTCTGTAGCAGCTAAAGGCGCGATGCAACGGAAGTAAATGTTAAAGGAAAGTGTAGGAAGGCGAAGAGGAAGTATGGCTGTAAAAACATCAGTGGCAAAGAAAAGCCTGGATTTGGAAAAGTGAGATTGATGGACAATCAAATCGCACTGTTCATGAAATCTGGGTTCTTGTTTCCTTTGAAACCTAAGAAAAGATTTCTCCTACTTTTAAAATTAACACTAGATTCTTGTTCATATTGTGCATTCACTCTGCATTTCTGTATGTCTGTCAAGTGCACACAACATTTTCTTTTCTCCTAAATGCATTATTTCAACATGACGTCACTTTTTAAAACAATATTCAGAACCGTGGTTGTTTCTTCTATGAATTTGCTTCCAACTCAACCTAGGGATGAGAACGAGAAAATTGATCTTCTACAGAATGTTTAACCGTAAAATTTCATGCAACCTTTATTCTCATCGCTCGAGCTCTTTCAAGCAAACTTAACGAAAGAGTCTGTGTCCATCCTGTAGATGAAAAAAGATCTTCAGATCTGACTATTGCAGTGAAAGACATAAAGAATAAGCTGCAGGTGCGCATAAAACGGAAATGTTACAATGCACAGGGCCAAAAGCTTGTCTGAAAGTAATGATGCACTAGTCTTATGCACAATACATTAGATTATAGATTACTTCCAGTGTGGAAACAGGCCGTTCATCCCAAAAAGTGCATAACGACCATCCAAAGAGCAACCCACCAAGACCCATTCCCCAACATTTTATCCCGTCACCTAACAAAACGGGCAATTTAGCATGGCCAATTTACCTAACCTGTATATTTTTGGACTATGGGGGGAAACCGGAGCACCCAGAGGAAACCCAAGCAGATGCGGGGAGAATGTGCAAATTCCACACAGACAGTAGCCTGTGATGATGAATTGAACCCTGGTCTCTGGTGCTGTGAGGCAGCAGTGCTTACCACTGTGCCAACGCAGAGCAGAGTATAAAGGCAGAATTCTGCTCCATGTGCAAAATACTATTTGTGGCTCCCTCAGAAAAGACCTCAACGGCAACACGCTACAAATTCAGGAAGGGAGAAAAATAAGGGAGAATGGAATTATGACTTCTTCCTCTCTAACAGCTTGTGTAGAAGAGGAAGAAAATCAAGTATTGTTTCTGATATTCATAAATGTTGATGGTTAGAATGTGCGCGATGGAGGGGGTGTTGTAGGATTATAAACAATGCCGTGGATGACACAATGCTTAGCCGGGTCATTCACAGTGAGGAGGACCGTGTTCGGTTTCAGGATGGTAGAAACAGATTGTTCAGATGGCCCACAATGACCCACAAAGAACTTAACGCTGGAATATGTGAATGCTGCACTTTGGAAGAAAAAACAAGGTAGAGAGTACTCAACCATGAAGATAGGCTAGATTTGCTTTTTGAACAGAGAAGGTTGAAGAATGAACCTGACAGAGATCGTGAGAGGTACGGATAGAGTGAACAGACAGTCGCTGTTCCACTTAGTAAATGAGTTGAAAACTAGGGGACACAGGATTAAAGTGAAAAACAAGACATTGTGAAAGTATTTGTGGAATCTGCTTTCAACAAAGAGGATGGTATGTAGCCAGAATGCATTGCCTGGGAGGGTTGTTGAAGAAGGCAACATTACAAATCCTGTAAAGTACTGATATCATGAGGGACAAAAGGAGAAAGGATGTGTTGGGTACGCTAAATGATAATAAGGTGGACAAATATGTCAGGAATAAAAGGATGACTAGGGTAGGTATCGGTCAGTCAAGGATAGTAGTGGGATGTTGTGCGTGAAGGCAGAGGAGATTGGAGAGTCACTAAAACAATACTTTATGTCAGTATTCACTCAGGAACAGGACATTGTTGCTGATGTGAATATTGAGTCACAAGTGATTAGAATGGATGGCTTTGAGGTATGTAGGGAAGAGGTCCGGGGAATACTGGAAAGGGTGAAAATAGATAAGTCCCCTGGGCCTGATTGCATTTATCCTATTATCCTCTGGGAAGTTAGGGAGGAGATGGCGGAGCCATTGGCCTTGATTTTTATGTCGTCGTTGTCTACAGGAATAGTGCCAGAAGACTGGAGGATAGCGAATGTGGTCCACTTGTTCAAGAAGGGGAGTAGGGACAGCCCTAGTAACTATAGGCCAGTGAGTCTCACTTCTGTTGTGGGCAAAGTCTTAGAGAGAATTGTAAGGGATAAGATTTATGAACATCTGGATAGGAATAATGTGATCAAAAATAGTCAGCATGGTTTTGTGAAGGGCAGGTCGTGCCTCACAAACCTTATTGAGTTCTTCGAGAAGGTGACCAAGGAAGTGGACGAGGGTAAAGCAGTAGATGTGGTGTATATGGATTTTAGCAAGGCGTTCAATAAGGTACCCCATGGTAGGCTACTGCAAAAATTACGGAGGTATGGCATTGAAGGTGCATTAGAGGTTTGGATTAGGAATTGGCTGGCTGGAAGGAGACAGAGGGCAGTAGTTGATGGAAAAAGTTCATCTTGGAGTGCAGTTACTAGCGGTGTTCCACAAGGATCTGTTTTGGGACCATTGCTGTTTGTCATTTTAATAAATGACATGGAGGAGGGGCTTGACAGCTGGGTGAGCAAGTTTGCGGATGATACGAAAGTCGGTGGAGTGGTGGACAGCGAAGAAGGATGTGACAGGTTACAGCGGGATATAGATACGTTGCAGAGCTGGGCAGAAAGGTGGCAAATGGAGTTCAGTGTAGCTAAGTGTGAAGTCATTCACTTTGGTAGGAGTCATAAAAAGATGGATTACTGGGCTAATGGTAGGCTACTTGGTAGTGTGGATGAGCAGATGGATCTTGGTGTCCATGTACACAGATCTCTGAAAGTTACCACCCAGGTAAATAGTGCTGTGAAGAAGGCATATGGCGTACTGGGCTTTATTGGTCGAGGAATTTAGTTCCGGAGTCCTGAGGACATGTTGCAGTTTGATAAGACTTTGGTGCGGCCTTATCTGGAGTATTGTGTACAGTTCTGGTCGCCATACTAGAGGAAGGATGTGGAGGCACTGGTACAGGTGCAGAGGAGGTTTACCAGGATGTTGCCTGGCATGGTAGGAAGATCGTACGAGGAAAGGCTGAGGCACTTGGGGCTGTTCTCATTGGACCAAAGAAGGTTTAGGGGAGATTCGAAAGAGGTGTACAAGATGATTAGAGGTTTAGATAGGGTTGACAGTGAGAATCTTTTTCTGCGTATGGAGTCAGCTGTTACTAGTGGACACAGCTTTAAATTAAGGGTAGGTTAGTATAGGAGAGATGTTAGGGGTAGATTCTTTTCTCAACGGGTTCTGAGTTCATGGAATGCCCTGTCAGTATCAGTAGTGGACTCTCCCTCTTTATGGTCATTGGAGCGGGCATTGGATAAGCATATGGAGGTTATTGGGCTAGTGTAGGTTAGGTAGGCTTCAGTCGGCGCAACATCGAGGGCTGAAGGGCCTGTACTGCGCTGTATTTTCTATGTTCTATGTTCTATGTAAATCCCCAGGACTGGATGGGATCAATCCCAGGTTGCTGATGGAGGTGAGATCGGAAGTAGCAGGGGCTGTGACAGAGATCTTTGTCGCCTCTTTAAACCCAGGTGAAGTTCCAGAGGACTGGAGCATTATTAATGTTGTTCCCCTGTTCAAGAAGTGTTCTCAGGGTATTCCAGGTTAGTACAGACCTGTGTGCCTGTTAGTGGTGGGAAAGTTGGTGGAGAAGGTACGGAGGGATAGGATCCATTTCTATTTGGTAGATAATGATCTCAACAGTGATAGGCAATATGGTTATGTGCGGGGGCGTTCGTGCCTTACCAACTTATTAGAATTCTTTGAGGAAGTGACCAAGTTCATAGATGAAGGATGTGATGTCTATGTCATATACTTGGACTTTGGTAAGGAGTTTGATAAGTTTCCCCAGGGTAAACTAATGAAGAAAGTGAAGTCACATGGTGCGCACTGTCTTCAAACGAGGTGAATAAAGACCTGGTTGAGCAACAGGAGATAGAGACTAGTAGTTGAAAAGAGTTTCTCGAAATGGAGGAACGTGACCAGTGGTGTTCCGCATGGATCAGTGCTGAGGCCACTGTTGTTTGTAATATAAATAAATGATCTGGTAGAGGATATTGATGGTCTGATTGGTAAGTTTGCAGACGACACGAAGATTGCTGGAGTAGCAGAAACCACAGGGGACTTTAAACAATTCAGGAAAATATAGATAAACTGGAGATTTGAGCAGAGAAGTGGCTGATGGAGTTCAAATCCGGGCAAATGTGAGGTGCTGCATTTTGGGAATTCTAGTTCGAGAGCGAACTACACTGTAAATGGAAGAGCTTTGGGAAAAGTCGATGCACAGAGAGATCTGGGAGATCTGATCCATTTTTACCCTGAAGGTGGCTGCACAAGCAGATAGAGTGATCAAGAAGTCATATGGTATGCTTGCCTTCTTCCGACGTGATATTGAGTATAAGAGCTGGCACGTTATGTTAAAAATGTACAATACATTGGTTCGGCCGCATTTCAATACTGTATACAGTTCTGGTCACCATATTATCAAAATAATGTGGATGACTTGGAGAGGGTGCAGAGAAGGTTTACGAGGATGTTGCCTGGTATATCTATGAAGAAAGGTTGAGTAGGTTAGTTTATTTTCATTAGAAAAAAGGGATTGAGGGGGGACCTGATTAAGGTTTACAAAATCATGAAGAACAAAGACAGCATGGATAGAGACAAGCTTTTTCCTCGGGTGAAGGTTTCAATTACTAGAAGTCACGCTTTCAAGCTGAGAGGTAGAAAATTTAAAGGGGCTTCAAGCAGTAAGTTATTTACACAGAGTGTGGTGGGCGTTTGGAACGCGTTGCCAGGAGTGATGGCAGAGTCGGGCACGGTAGATTCATTTAAGACTCGTCTGGACAAATGCATGAGTTAGTGGGGAGCAGAGGTATACAGATGCTTAGGAATTGACGACAGGTTTGGACAGTACATTTGGATCAGCTCAGGCTTGGAGAACCGAAGGGCCTGTCCCTAGGCTGTAAGTTTTATTTCTTCTTTGTTCTTCTTTGTTCTTTGTTCTTTGAGATGTGGAGGTGTGACATTTTTGCCATCACAGAAATGTGGCTGAGGGAGAGCAGGACGGGTTACTCAGTATTCTACTGTGCAGGAACCATAGCCAGGAGAGAAGAGGGGGTAAAACTGGAGGTGGATTTGTTTATTAATCATGGAGTGAGTTACTGATTTAAGGAGGGATGATATCTTGGAAGAATCTTCAAGCGAGACTTTGTGGTTGGAGTTTAGGATTAAAACGATGACAGATGAATGAAAATACAGGAGCAGATATAAACACAGTAATATGATGGTTATACTGAGATTGTTAAAATCCCAACATTTATTGGGGCCGTGATATCTTTTTTTTCAGAGTAGCCAGATGGTTTGAAATTTATTGCAGAGAGTTTCTTATATTAAAATGTAGAAGCCTCAACAAGGGATGGTGGAATACTGGGACCTCATTGTGGGGAGTGAAGCCAGTCAGTTATTCTAGGCAGGATTTGGAAACCATTATAGGACCAGTAACCATGTCTCATACATTTTCAATTTGTCCAGGAAAAGTCAAAACAAAATGGCTAAGAAATAAGATGTTTTTCGATTGCGGAGGCAGATTTTTTTAAATGACAGGAGCTGGCGAAAGTGCAGTTATATCTGTTTAACATTGCAGCAGAACAGCGTGAGATGGGATCACATGATTTAAATGGAAATGATGTCAGTGCCGGCCCAACGTGTTACATCGAAGCTGAAAGTTTGGAAAACCAGCACAGAGACCCTAGAACGTCGACAAATTTTCAAAATGGAATAGAAGACGTAAATGATATCTTAAAGCAGGTATAATGTGAGCAGATCAGTGGAGGTACAAGAAGAGTACAGAAAGTGTGGGGCTGAACTTAAGAAAGTGAGTAGAAAAGCAAAAAGGTGATGTGATATAACATTAACGGGTAAAATTAACAACAATCCAACGATATTGCATCGGCTTGTGAAGGGGAAGAGGATAACACGTGAAAGAATTGCTTGTATTAAGGACCAAGGAGGCAGCATGTGCATGGAGCTAAAAAATATGTTAAACACGCAATTCATATCTATCTTCACTTTGGAGAAGCCGTGACTGAATTCAAGGAGAATGACAGTGAGATCCTCGAATAGACTGATGCAAAAGCTCAGGAAGAATTGGAAGTTTATGCGGGATAAAGAGTAGGCAAATCCGCAGATCTGGATGAGCTGTATCTTCGGATGATGTGGGAGATGAGCGAGGAGATCACAGGTTTTTGAATTTTCTTTCCTTTTCGTTTTGCCTCTGGTCACTGAGGGGGTTTGATAGGACAGATACATCTAATGCAGGTTCAATTTTCAGATTCTGAGAAATACGCCATTGAAATAAAGACTATCAATTCTGTCATTAATTGTCGGGAAACAATTGAGAAAATTCTGAAGGCTGTTCAGTTTGAATCCCAAAGAAAAGAAAGATTACCTGGGTTGGGATTAGACAATTATGGCTGACGAGGTACTCAGGAAAAGTATCACAGAAAAAGTGCGAGCCTATAATGTCACGAGAGCACTGGGAAATCAGAAGATTGGGAAGGCTACAAAAGCAAAGAGAGGATAACAAAGACAGAAATAAGGAAGTAGAGGATCAAATGTGAAGGTAGGCTAGCCAGTAATATTAGAAATTAAATTTAAATATTCTTTCAATTCATAAGAAACAAACGAGAGTGAAAAGTTGAAATTGGCCTCTCCAAATTGATGCAGTAAGTCTAGTGATGGGATAAAAGGGAATAGCTGAAGAACTTTATAAATACTTTGTGTCAGTCTTCGCAGTGGAAGACATGAGTAATATCCCAACAATCAAGGAGAGTCAAGGGGCAGTGTTCAGTATGGTGGTCATTGCAAAGGTGAAAGTACTTATAAGCTGAAAGATCTAAAACTGAACAATGTGCTGGCCTGGATGGGCTACGCCGTAGAGTTCTGTGAGATGTGGCTAAAGAAATAGTGGAGGCGTTGTTTTTAATCTTTCAAAAATCACTGGATTCATGGAAAGTCCCAGGTGGTTGGAAAATCTCTGTTGTAATCCTCTTGTTCAAGAAAGGATCAAGACAAAAGATGGAACATTATCGACCGATTAGACGAGTTTCAGTTGGCGATAAAAAATCTAGAAACCATTGTTAAGGATGACATTTCAAAATTATTGGAAGTACAGGGGCTAATTAGAACAAGTCGGCATGGATTTAGGAAGGAGAAATCGTGCCTGACAAATCTATTAGAATTCTTTGAAGAAATAACAAGTAACTTAGTAGATGTTACGTAACTAGACTTCCAAAACGCCTTTGGTAAGATGCCTGACTGGAGGCTGCTGAGTAAGATGAGGACCCATGGTGTTCAACGTGAACTACCCATAGGGAGGGCCTCAACTGGGATATTGGGTTGATGTCACATTACAGGTGACCACCATTACACTAACACACACGGATACTCCTACACACACACTGTCACACACACACACAGGCAATCCGAGAGACACGTACACACGGACATGGATACACACAGACACGGACACAGACACCCACACACATGCTTACAGATACACGCACTACCACACTCACACATGCACCCCCTCACAGATTTAAGAGACTCTGCATCACTACACACACACATACACTTTCTCACAGTCACAACCCACACCCTAGACAGACAGACAGACACACACACACAGACAAAGACCGACATGCACACATATATTTTGTGAGGTGTATTTGTATTTTCAGGGTTGCATTGTACTTTGCTCAAAAACTGCATACATTCATGTAGACCTCTGAGCTCAAAAACTGCATTAATTTATGTAAAACTCCGTTATCTCACCTTTTAGATTAGAATCAATCTAAACATCATGGCATAGACAGAGAACACCAGGCGCTAACACCTTCAACATATTGTCTAGATATCACCATTGTTAATATCTAACCTGAGAACGCAACTTTTATTAAAAAAGGTTTTGTGATTTACACATGAAAGAAGTGAAACTATCACTGCATTCTAACAGATAAAAGGCTTAACAGACAATCAAATTTTCAATGCATGATTTCAGTTACTTCACACTGTAAATTTTTGCTATCAATTCTGTGTTAGGATTGAGCCCTCAACCAATCACCCGACGAAGGAGCATTGCTCCGAAAGCTAACGTGCTTCCAATTAAATCTGTTAGACTATAACCTGGTGCTTTGTGATTTTTAACTTTGTACACCTAGTCCAACACCGGCATCTCCAAATCCAAGCTACAAAGGTATTTAACAGTGCTTGTATAGGATTCTCTGAAGGATGACTTGCAGGTTGAGTCCGTGGTTAAGAAAGCAAATGTAATGTTGTCATTTATTTCGAGAGGGTTGGAATGTAAAAGCAGTGAATTGCGACTGATACTTTATAAAGCTCTGGCTCGGCAGCATTTAAAATATTGTGTCCAGTTCTGGACCCCCTCAGGAAGGACATACAGGCACTGGAGCGTGTCTAGCGGAGATTCACACGAATGGTCCCTGGAATGTTAGGCCTGATACATGATGAACGGCTGAAGAGCCGGGAGTTGTATTCGTTAGAGGGGAAATCTGATGGAAGCTTATATGATAATGCACGTCTTAGAAAGGGTGAACACTGGAAATTGATTCCGTCAGGTGAGGATACCAGGACTCGTGGGCACAGCCTTCGAATTAGAGGGGGGCAATTTAAAACGGAAATTAGGAGACATTTCTTCAGCCAGAGAGTGGTGGGCCTGGAGACCTCATGGCCACAGAGCGCAGCGGACAGTAAATGTCTTCAAGGTAGAGTTTAATATAATGTTCAATCTCACAAGGGCAAGGGATACTGGGACAGTGCGAGTAAGTGGCTTTTGAAATGCCCATCAGCAATGATTGAATAGTGGAGTGGACTCGATTGGCCGAATGCCTTTCCTTCTATTCCTATTTCTTATGGACTTATGTAATCATTAAATATCATCAAGGCTGAGAGAGAAATATTTTTTAAACAACGGTTCTGGGTATAATTGCAGGGAAGTGGAAAAGGGGATTGTCAGAATAAATACAATGTTATTGAAAGGAAAGTCAGACTCAGTGAGGGGTAGGAATGCTATTGCTCCTATGTCTTTGATATACTCTTTCCAATAGCCTTAGAATTAGAGGGGGGCAATTTAAAACGGAAATTAGGAGACATTTCTTCAGCCAGAGAGTGGTGGGCCTGGAGACCTCATGGCCACAGAGCGCAGCGGACAGTAAATGTCTTCAAGGTAGAGTTTAATATAATGTTCACTGGAATATCAACCTCTCTCCATCTGGAGTGAGGCACAGTTTGGAATGCAATTGACGGATTCAAGGAATCATAAATGCATACTAATAGCCAGAAAGGACAAGCAGAGGACTGTGATGATGCAGATTGTTATGGAAGATATCAGGCAAACAACCTCCAAGGGCAACCAGTGACATGCAGTGTGCAGAAGAACATCCTGGGCCTGTTATTGAAGAGTGCTAAAGGTCCAAACACTACATTATTACAGTGTCTCCCTCCTTCCCAAACCAAATCTAAACGGATTGGTGGAGGAGTAGAGTTGTGGTGGGGTGGAGTGATATGCTTTTGCTAAATGTTTTGGTAACATTGTCAGAGGTAAGGGTTTGGTTCAAGAGATTTCAGATAGCGGCAGCTCAGCCAAAAGTACTGGTTAGCTCATGTAAAGTCCTTTAAACTTCCGTCTTACAGGAGTTGAGACGGCAATTTGATCAGTTGCGTGTTCCTCCCGTTGAATGTGGGAACTCTGGGAGACTGCCACTATCCCTGATGACTACATGCGTTTGAGGTTCACCCATCTGCAGGTCCGGGGAGAATGTTTTCGGGAGCTGGAGCTGGATGCATTCAGGATCATTCGAGATGCTGAGCACTTCATAGACAAGAGATTTAGTGAGGTGATCACACCCACGTTCCTCCTTTTGTAATGACTGTGGTATCCCAGTCCCACATACCAATTCATGCCCTGCATTCATAAGCCTTTCCTGTCAGCCCTCTTGCATTGAAATAGATGCAATTTAATCCACCAAGTGTTCCTTGCTAGTTGTCGTGTTCCAGGCAGAGAGTAGCTGGTTGACCACCCTGAAAGGCAAAGGGAGAAGGCAGAGTGAAGGAATCCCTTGTGGCCATTCCCCTCATAAACAAGTAAATTTGTTTCAGATAATGATAGGCGGATGACTATTCAGGAGAAAGCAGCGGTAGCAAGGTCGGTTTGCACTACAACTGGCTCTGGGGCAAGGCAGGAAAGTGTAAAAGTAAGGGGGTTTGCTTAGAGATAGGAGACTCTATAGTTAGGGGAGCAGAGAGGAAACGTCGTGGCCGCAAATGGGAATCCAGCATGGAGTGTTGCCTCTCAGGTGCCAGGGTACACGTTATCTACAAGTGGCTGCAGAACGTCCTCGGATGGTGTGGGTGTGGATGTTGGGCGTGAGCAGACAGACGCCATTGTACATTTGGTATAAATGACATCGATAGAAATATCAATGAGGTCCTGTGGAGTTGCTGCAGACAGCGAGGGAAATCGTTAAAAACCAGGACCATGACAATGATAGTACAAGATTATTTCCAGTGTCACGTGCTAGTGAGGGCATGAACAGGAGAATATGGCAGATAAATGCGTAGCTGAAGAATTAGTGTAGTGTGCAGGGATTCAGATTGTTAGATCTCTGGGATCTCTTCTGTGGCAGAGGTGACCTATTCAAGTCTGTCCCTGGATTGGAGGGGGGGGGGGGCATATTATCGCACCGAGGCTCCAACGGAGGGTTAAAACTATAATTGGTAGGAGAAGTGGGATCCTAAACAGCTGGGAAGCAAGTCCGAGGCAAGAAGGAGACATAGTAATCAGAAAATAGTAATTTGGACATACAGGTCAGGCTGGAACACAACAGTGAGCAAGGAATGTCTATTGGATTAAATTGGTTCTGTTTCAAAGCAAGACAGCTGATTGGTAAGACCGATAAACTCAGAGCGTGGACAGATACATTGGAGAGGGATATCATGGCCATTACAGGAAAATGGCTAAGGGAGATACAGGACTGACAACTTAATGAACCAGTTTACAGGTGCTTAAGGAGGGCCAGACGTCTAGGAAGGACCGGAGGAGGTGTTGCATGTTTGGTTAAGGTGAGCATCACAGCAGTGATCAGGGATAGAATAACCGAAGTGAGGCTTTGTGGGTGGAGCCATGAAAAAAGTACGGGATGGTGACGTTATCAGGTTTGTTCTGTAGGTCCCCAAAGAGACAACTGGAATTAATGGAATAAATATGCAGGGTGAGAGGGGAGACGTGCAGGGACAATAGGGTTAATAATTTCCCTAAAAGAGCATTAGATGGAGTAATTAATTGTTCTCTGATAGACCTGACAAGTATTGCTAGAGTTTACTTGGAACAGTGACATTTTGAATGGTTTTGGCTTCTCGAACTTTCACAAATAACCACTCTGGTTAAATAATTTCTGTGTTTCTGGTTTAAATCAGGGGGATGGGGGCGGGAGTGCTTGGGGCTAACCCCATGTCTTAACTTGGGTCTCGGTGCTGGAATTTATCAGCTTGTGGTCTTTCATCTGAGATTTAAACTGGTTTAGACAGATTTGAAGGAACGACAATAATACCAGCAGATTTGAACACTTGCATGTTAGTGCCCTGGATCTTTCAATAAAATTTAGGTGAGAGCATTTGTTTAATTTTTTGACTTGTGGTTGCTTCAATTAAAAGTGAGAGAAATGGCTCTTAAAATTGTGAAAGCAGTTCAAGAATTTGAAGATGATTCTCAAATTATTCCAGAAAGTTTAGAAATGAAGAAAAAGAACATATCTTTTGATTTAACTAAGAAGTTAGATTTGTGTTCAACTAAAGCCAAAGTAAAGTTGAAATTGTAAGTAAGTTACACAAACACTTATGTGTGTCAGAGAAAGAGATACGTGCAGTAGAGCTAGAAAAAAAACCAGAAATTACAATTGAGGAAAATGGAGTTAGAAGAAAAACAAAGAGAAAGAGAGGGAGAGAGATAGAGAAAAAGAGACAGAGAGAGGAAAACGACAGGGAGAGAAATGGCTCTTAGTTGGTCAGAGAGAGAAGAAAGGGAGAAATAACAAGAAAGAGAACGCGAACTTGAGAAGTTGCAACTTAGTCAGCAAAGTCAAGTTAACCGGTTGAAGATTAAAGGATGGTTGTCATATATACAAATATGTCAAAACTCTGCCACATTTCGATGAGAAAGACGTTGAAACCCTACTTATTGCACTTGAAAACTTGGCGAGGTATATGGAGCGGTCAGAGGATTTATGAGTATTGCTAGTTCAGAATAAACTTGTAGACCGAACTTTGTGGCGCTGTCAGATGAGCGGTCAAGGCATTACGAAGAGGTCAATCAGGTTCTTTTAAGTGATCTGAACTGGCAACAAAATGCATATAGACTGCGATTGAGGAACATAAAGTAAGAACCAAGTCAGACTTATGTTGAGTTGGAAGGATTTAAACATAGTCAATTTGATGGATGGGTGCGTGCTTTAAGAATACATAAGAACCTTCGAGGCTGTTCGAACGATTATACGTTGGAGGGGTTTACAATCCCACTTGCAGAGATCGAAATAATTTCAGTGGAGGAACAGAAAATTCAGGAAATGAAAACGACAGCAGAATTAGCAGATAATATATCATAATGCACAAGGCAAGTTCCTAGCCTGCATTTCATCGTGTGATGGAAAGACGTTGGGAGAAAAGGAACGCCCTCACTGCGAACAAAGTGTGGAGAACACTGGTAAGGATTTATCACAGGATAAAAAAAAAATAAGGCTAAGAGGTTGGAATGATCTCAGGGTTTTCCACTGTGGTAACGTCAGACACGTAAAATCAGTGTGGGTCGTTAAAGAAAGGCGCTGTGAGAAAAGATGTGGAAAAAATAACGGAACACAGTGGCATTAGTAAGGTAGTGAAGGAGACCCCAAGGGGAGCCGAGGAAGTGCAGGAGAGAGCACAGCATCACCCGAGTAGGTAACATTCTCAGTGGGCCTCCGGGCAAAGCACTGTTGACAATTCTTCCTTTATATTTATAAGTTTTTCTATTTATTCTATTTGTAAGTAGATAGCAGGAATTATCAACAATGTTCGGCGTATGAAGTTAGTGCCTGATCCATACACATATTTCCCCTCCGTGGGTAAAGTTTACTCTAAAGAACGGGGAAAATGACAAGTAGTTATGATTTTGAGAGACAAAGGATCTAACGCTGATAGTAAATGATGAGTGAATATTCACTCTTTCTGATCTGTTGCACGAGAATGTGGCAATTTGTGGGATAGATGGACAGATATTTAGCCCTCCCAATGATAAGATTAGGTTGGAGTGCCAACTCAAGACTGGACAATTTACAGTACGAATCATTGACAAAGTGTCAGTTCCAGGTAGTCAGTTCGTTCTTTGGAATGATTTGGCAGAATCCAAGGTGGGAGAATCAAACTCTTGCTGTCGAGAAGCCCAAGGAAGAGTACGAAACTGAGGAGTTAAAATAGAAATATCCTGGTATCTTCCCAGACTGTGTAGTAACTGGTCCCACTATCATAAGTCATAGCCCGAAGTGAAACGTGAAGAGAAAGATAAAGGACCTGAATGAGGTTTGCTCGCTTAGCTGAAAGATCCATTCTCAGAAGTTTCCTCACCCTACTCGGTAATATGTTCAGTGGCACTATGGGCGAAGCACTTTCTATAATTCTGCCTTTCTATTTATATGTTTTAAATTTATTCTATTTATAAATATATAGCAGGAATTATCAACAGTGCTTCGCCCAGAGGCCCAAAGTAAATTTTACCTTATAGGGTGATGAAACATTTAGAAATGAACGTTCCAGGTCAGTGAGCTAATCTACATCCAGAACCTCAATCTGAGCTACAAAGCTTCTCAAAACTAGCTAAAAGATGAAGGAGTTGAGGTTCAGTTAGCGAATATCCTGTTGACATAACTGTGCAGCAAAAATGAGAACAGGCAGAAGATCAGACAGAAGTTTGTAGTCCTAAAAGGCTAAGGACTTTGCAACAGCACGACGAGATGATCAAAATTATATTTTAGGATGCATACTTCAGAAAATTGGCAGTGATTATTCTGGAGAGTTATTATCTGAAAGATAAAATGCTAAGACAGTAATGGAGACAACAGCAGATCAGTGTAAAATAGAAATTGTGCCGAAGTGCACCTGATTATGTTACCGGTTGGATACAGACAGGACGTGTTACTGATAACACATACACTACCTATAGGAGATCACCTACGTGCATGAAAGACTATGGCTAAGTTACAAATTTTTTTGTTGCCCTGGAATGCATAAGGCTGTGATTATCTTTTGCGTACATGTCATACATGCCAAATGCTAGGTAAGCCACAGCCAAAAATCAGCACGTTTGTTGCCAATTCCCAGATTTGAAGAACCTTTCACACGGGTGATTGTTGATTGTGTCGGTCCCCTCCAGAGAATTGGGGGAGAAAACGAACTGGAGAAACAGGTATGAGTTGCTTCTCCGCACAGTGAGGAATCAAATCCAGATGATGTGGTTTTTGATGTGTCTCAAAATAGATTAAAAAACGAAGGAGTCCTTCAGGAGTGGGATAGGTTAGTCAAATATATGCCTCATGAGGATAAAACGCAGTTGAAAGATCTGTTACTACATGAGAAGGACATATGTAAGAGTCACAGGAATCCGATTCACTAGAGAGGAAGAAAAGGACAACCAACTCCCATTCCTAGACGTGATGGTACAGAGAACACCGAACGGAGAATTTTCCCCCAAGGTTTACAGGAAAGCCACACACAGAGACGAAGTCCTTAGCTATGAAAGCAACCACCCCAACACACACAAACGAAGTTGCATCAAGACACTATTCAAAAGGGCCACAACACACTACAGCACACCAGAACTGCAAAAGCAGGAAGAGGAACACCTATACAAGGTATTCGCCAAAAACGGATACCCTCGCAATTTCATCAACAGATGCCCAAGGGAAAGACAACGAAACGAGGACGTGCTGCAACCCAAAGGAGTAGCCACACTACCATACATCAGGAGCATTTCCGAACTGACAGACAGACTACTGCGACCACTAGGACTCATAACAGCACACAAACCAACAGCCACTCTCAGTCAACAACTCACGAGAATGAAGGACCTGATTCCCAACATGAGCAAAACTAATGCAGTGTACAAAATCCCATGCAAGGACTTCACAAAACACTACATAGGACAAACAGGAAGGCAGCTAACGATCCCTATCCATGAACACCAACTAGCCACGAAACGACACGACCAGCTATTCTTAGTAGCCACACACAGATGACAAGCAACATGAATTCGACTGGGACAAGACTGCCATGATAGGGCAAGCCAAACAGAGAACAGCCAGGGAATTGCTAGAGGCAAGGCACTCATCCACAGACTCTATCAACAAACACATCGACCTGGACCCAATATACCGGCCACTGCAGCGGACAGCTGGAACTGACAACCGGAAGCGGCAGACACAGGCCACGACAAATGCCGGAGGAAACAGCAGAGACGCGCTTCACAGGAGGCTCCCAAGCACTGAGGATGTCACCTAGTCAGGGGACGGAACGTTTGCAAGAAAAATTCCCAGCTCGGCGAACAGAACCACAACAAAACATGAAGACTTCGGAATGTGAGGATGTCCATGGTGCTATATTGGCGACAGTACATATCACAGTAGAGGAGGTGCTGAAATGCATGAAGTTAGATAAATCTCCTGGCCTTGATCAGGTAAATGCAAGATACACACTGCAAGTAGATAGATAAGAATTTGCAGTAGCCCTGGCTGATATTTTTGCATCACTATTAATCACAGGTTAGGTCCACGGTGAGTGCAGGGTAGCAAATGTTATTCCCTTTTTCATGAAGGGCTGTAAAAGGAAAAACAAAACAGCCTGGGAACCGTAGACTGTTAAGCTTAACATTGGTGGTAGGTACGCTACTTGAGAAGATTATGAGGGATAAGAGATATATGCATTTGGGAAGACAGGATTTGTTTCGGAATCGCTGGCATGGCTTTGCGCATGGGAGTATATGCCTGACAAATTTGTTCAAGTTAGTTGATGAAGTAAACAGGAAGGTTGACCTGGTAGAAGTCAAAAAGTGTAGTGCTGGTAAAGCACAGTAGGTCAGATAGCATACGAGGATCAGGAGAATCGATGTTTCAGGCATTTCTGATGAAGTGTGGATACAATTCTCCTGCTCCTCAGATGCTTCTTGACAGGCTGTTCTTTTCTAGTGCCACACGTTTCGAGTCTGACCTCCAGCATCTGCAGTCCTCACTTTCTCCGAGTGTCGTAGACTTAGTCTATACAGAATTCAGTTGCACCAGAACAGGATGAGGCCGTTCACCCCTGAAATCTGATACGCAATCACATTCACAGGCCAATCAGCACCTCAAACGATAACACTGTACCCAGATTAGGCCATTCAGCACCACTACTCATGGACATAGGAACAAGATCAGTTCATTCAGCTCTTCAAGTCTGTTAGACAAGAACAGAAAGAGTCCACAAATAGACTGGCATATGTGGTATACTGAATCAACAGGAGACCATTTCACCCCTCAACCCTGCTTTCATTTTCAGTAACGTCAGGGCTGATCTGCTGTAGGCCTCGATTTCTCTTTCATCCCAGTTCATTGTCGCCCTCAACTCTCTGACGCGTCAAAAACCATTGACACACTCTTCACCCTATCCCACCAAACATTTCAGTGATACAGCTCCTGTAACTGTCTGGGATAGGGAGACCCCATCAGTTACTAACCTCTGAGAGAAGGACATGTTCTCCACACATATACATTGGTGTATTGACATGAACAAAGATATGAACACTGTGAAAGAATGACTGGCAAGAACATCACAGCAGGATTTGACTGAGCAAGGTGTCAAGGGACCTGGAAAAAAAATGAACTTTATGGGAAATAGGTGTAAACTGGTTGGGTAATTCAGAACACAATGTGGCAGGTGGAGGTCAATCCTCTCAGTCCCTGGATATTGCTGTGGGCGATCCTTAGAGTAGCTTGTTTGGCACAAACATCTTCAGCTGCTTCGGCAATGTCTTTCCCATCATCATACAATCAGAGATGAGCATGTTCAGTGACTATCACACAATATTCAGAACAATTTATCACGACACCGGTGCTAAAGTGTCAAAACCTGGACAACATTCAAACGTGTGCTGTTAATGTGCAGCAAATATGCATGTAACAGTACCGTTATACCCTGCACATTTCCACAGAAAATAAAGAGAAGCGCATGCAGCATCTCAAGCTGGTTTCACAGGAATGTGAGAAAGCCCTCCAGCCCATCGAAACTATTGGATAAGAAGAGGCATAACCCATTCACTATTTCCTGCCTAATACACAAGAAGACTTTTTTTAAAAACTGCAAATGTTAAATCCAAAGGAAACAGGCAGGAGACTGGAAGAACAAACAAGCCAGATGGCAGCAGGAGGTGAAGAAGTCAACGCCAATCTTCAAGAGTGGGGGGGGGGGGGGGTGGGAGTAAGGGAGCTAAAGATAAAGAGGCGGGTGAGGGAGGAGGAGGCAGTGTGGTGAGGTGTGGATGGCTGAACACAGGTAGAGGGTACCATCAGGCTTGTTGACATGAGGACTGAATCCGGTTGGTGGCTGTAAAAACCTTTGATCAGAGGAATGGAAGTAATGGAACGTCCTGGGAAAGTAGTTGGGGGATTGGAAGGGAGACTATTTGAAGTTGGAGACCTCACTGTCGATTCCTCCAGTCTGTAGGATTCCCCGGAGGAAGATATAGTGTTGTTCCTCCAATTTGCGGTTTGGTTCGTTGTGGCAATGGAGGAGGCGAAAGAACGCAGTGTTGAAAAGGGATTGGGAGGGAGAATTGAAATAGGTAGTGACTGGGAGGTCTGGTCAGCGCTGATAAGCCCAGCTGAGATGTGCAGCAAAACATTCCCTTCGTTTACGTTTGGTCTCCCCGATGTAGAGAAGACCACATCCTGAGCACCAAATACAGTAAATTAGGTTGGATCTTACCACCTGGCACAAATTCCTCAAGGACCGTTCGCTTCGCTAATATTTGTGCCACACTCCTCACCTATTCCTCCAGTTACCCCCACCCGAAACATCCGCTGCAATGGAATAGATGCATCACCTGTCAGCACACCACTCCCTTTACCTCCCTACAGAGCTCTCCGTGTCTATCCAGGTGAGACAGAGTTTCACCTGCCTCTCTTCTATCCTGCTTTATTACATCCTGTGCTCCTGATATGAACTTCTCACGACGCAATTCAATCCCCCTTCCCAATCACTTTCTGACATTACCATCCTTGGGCTCCACTGTTGCCACAGTGAGTCAGACAGCAAATTGGAGGAACAATAATTCATCGTCCGCCTGGGCAGCCTACAGCTGGAAGGACACAACAATGAGTCCTGCAATTTGAAATAGCCTTCCCAGCCATGAACCTGAACCATTTCAAGTCCACCTCCTCCCTTCCATTCCGCCTAACGACCCTTCGTTTCATTTACCAACCGGATTCTCTCTCATCAACCAACCATATTGCATCTATCACTTGTGTCCACCTATCCCTACTTCAGCAACCTGTTGTTCTTCCCACCACAAACAGCTCCTTCTCTCTTTATCTGCAGATCCCCCAACTCTCACCCTCAGTCAGGAAGAACGGTTAGACCCAAAATGTTGATTTCTCCACCTCCTGATGCCGCCAAGCTACTGGTTTTCTTACACCCTCCTGTTTGTCTGCTAATACACAGGAAGATGAGGAGACTACTCAGCACATCACGCTGATAGGCAGGAACCACGAGTTAGCCAATAAATTATATCGTATTGGATACTGCTGTTGGGGACAGCCTACCAGGAAAAAGCCATAGTTATCAGGTCTCTGGCACTGAGCATGGCACTTTGATCAGAAGGGGAGGGGGGTGGGAGCAAGAGGAAAACTCAACTGGTATGGGACTTAATAGATAGATGGATTGACAGTAGAATTTGTAGTCAGGAACTGGACTCCCGGAAGGTATGTTACCTTCCTGGTGCCAGGGTCAGGAATATCGCCGATCGAGTTGACAATATTCTGAAGGGGGAGGGGGAGCAGCTAGAATTCGTGGTACATTTTGGCACCAATGGTAGAGCAAGGAAAGGGAATGAGAATCTTAAACGTGACTGCAGAGAATTAGGTTGGAAGCTGAAGAGCACGATGAGTAGTATAGGGATCTCAGGTTTGCTACCGTTGCCACGAGATAGTGAGATGAAGAACAATCAGCGAATGCAGCTTAACACGTGGCTGCACGGCTGGTGCAGTAGGGAGGACTACAGACACGTAGATCATTGGGATAACTTCTGGGGAAGGTGGGACCTGTACATGGAGGAAGGGTTGCATCTGAACTGGATGGAAACAAATGTCCTGGGTGGGAGATTTGCTCTTCCGATTCGGGAGGGTTTAAACTAGATTGGCAGGGGCGTGGGAATCGGAGCCACATGTCTGAGAGGGGGTCAGTTGCAGACAGGACAGTGACAAGATATATTGAATCTTTTGGAAGGTTTCTTACGCAATGAAACAAAGGGATCGGTTAAAGTGTGTCTGCTTTATTGCAAGGAGTGTCTGTCATGAGGGTGATGAACTTAGAGCATGGATCTGGACTTGGGGCTACAATGCTGTGGCCATTACAGAAACGTGGGTTTCACAGGGGCAGGGATGTTTGCTTGATGTTTCAGGGTTCAGTGCACGTTAAAAAAGAAAAGAGGGAACAGCCACCGCATTGGAGTTTTCTCGAGACCACCTGATAGCAGGAGAGAGACTGAAGGTCTCATAGGTGGGTAGATTCTGGAAAAATGCAAAGTAGCAGGATTGTTGTTATGGGTGATTTCAACTTTCCCAATATCAAGTGGAACTTCCTCAGTGCAGATGGATCGTTTGGAGCCTTTTTGTCAGGTGTGTTCAGGAGGGTTTCCTTACTCAGTGTGTAGACAGTCCGACGAGGGGAGAGGCCATTTTGAATTTGGTGATCGGCAACGAGCCAGGACAGGTTTCAGATCTCGCGGTGGGAGAGCACTTTGGTGAAAGTGATCGCAACTGCCTCACATTTAGCATCGTCTGGGAGAGTGAAAGGTGCAATTACCGAGGAAATGTATTTAATTGGGGAAAAGGAATTTATGACCCTATCAGGCAGGAGTTGGGAAGTACAGACTGGGAGCAATTTTTTCACAGAATGGACATAGCAGACATGTAGAGACTATTTCAGGAGCCGTTTTTGCGAGTGATGCACAAATCAGTTCCGCTGAGAAAAGTAAGAAATGGTAAGATGAAGGAACCTTGGATGACGAGAACAGAGGAGCTTCTCATCAAAAGGAAGGAGGCAGCTTACTTAAGTTGGAGGAAGCAAGGATCTAGCACAAGTTTAGACATTACAGGATTGCTTGAAAGGAGCTCAAATATTGACTGAGGAGAACCAGGGGGGGCACGAAAAAGGCTTGGCAAGAAGAATTAGGGAGGATTCAAAGGCGTTTCACTCCTCCGTGAGGAATAACAGAATGATAAGAGAGAAGGTAGGGCTGATCAGGGTTAGTGGTGGACACTGAGGTGTGGAGTCTGAGCAGACGGGGAAGCCCGAAAAGAGGTTGTCTTTTGCTTCGGTTTTCACCAATGAAGGATAATTTGTTGCAAATCAAAACTTAGAGGAGCTGGGATACAATCTTGACCAGTTCAATTTTGATGACGATGATATGCTAGAAATCTTTGAAAACATTAAGGTTGATAACTCCCCAGGGCCAGACCAGATTTATCCAAGGCTGCTCCAGGAAGTGAGAAAGGCAGTTGCTAAGGTGCTGGCAAGGATTGGTGCCTCCTCACTCTCTACGGGAGTCGTTCTGGACGATGGGAAGGAGGCAAATGTTGTTCCACTTTGCAAGATGGGTAATAGAGAAATCCTTGGCAATCACAGACCGGTCAGTCTCACATCTGTGGTCAGCGAAGTTATGCAAATAATTCTGAGGGATAGGATTGATGACTATTTGGCAAAGCATAGTGAGATGAAAGGCAGTCAGCATGGGTTTGTGAGGGGCAAGTCATGCCTCACAAATATTATGATGTTCTTAGAGGATGTAACAAGACTGGTCGTCGTAGGTCGAGCAGTGGATGCACTGTAAATGCATTTCTGCGAGGCATTTGACAGTGTTCCCCATGGTAAGCTCATTCAAAAAAGTCAGCAAGTATGCGATACAGGAAGATTTCGCTATTTGGATTCAGAATTAGCTGGTGGACAGCAGGAAGAGAGTGGTTGTAGATGGAAAGTATTCCGCCTGGAGGTCAGTGTTGAGTAGGGTCCCGCAGGGCTCTGTTCTTGTGCCTCAGCTCTTTGTAGTTTTTATAAATGACTTGGATGAAGAAGTTGAGGGGTCGATTAGTAAATTTGCAGATGACATAAAGGTTGGAGGTGTTGCCGATAGTATAGAGGGATACTGCAGGCTCCAGCGCGACACAGACAGGATGCAGAGTAGGGCTGAGAAATGCAGATGGACTTAAACCTGGATAAATGTGAAATGATACATTTTGGAATGTCTAGTTCGAATGCTGAATATAGGATTGAAGACAGAATTCTTGGCAATGTGGTGGAACAGAGGGATCTGGGTGTGAAAGTACAGAGATCCCTCAAAGTTGCCATCCAAGTGGATGGGATTGTTAAGAAAGCATATGGTGTTTTGGCTTTCATTAACATGGGTATCGAATTTAAGAGCCACGAGGTTTTGCTGCAGTCCCTCGTGAGACCACACTTGGTAGATTGTGTCCAGTCCTTGTCGCTCTACTGTAAGAAAGACACAGAGGCTTTGGAGAGGGTGCAAAGAAGGTTTACTAGGATTCTGCCTGGACTTGAGGGCTTGCCTTATGAAGAAAGTTTAATAAGCTCAGACTTTTATCTCTGGAGAGACGGACGAAGAAAGGAGACCTAATCGAGGTGTACAAAATAATGAGAACAATAGATCGAGTCAATAGCCAAAGAATTTTCCGCAGGGCAGGATTGACAAATACGAGAAGTCATTGTTTGATGATATTAGGAGGGAAGTGTAAAGGAGACATCAGATGTAAGTTCATTACACATAGAGTTGTAAGTGCATGCAATGCGTTGCCAGCTAAGGTGGTGGAAGCGATGTCATTGGAGACATTAGTAGCAGTGATCTGAGGGATGCATAGGTTAAGTTGCTATATTTTACATTACAATTAGGTCTCGGCACATCATCGTGGGCCTAAGGGTCTGTTCTGTGCTGTACCTTTCTATGTTCTACGTTCTAAAGTGATCATCACTTTCTTATTACCTAGTTCCATCCAAATGAATTCACTGGACGTACTGTCATGAATATCCTCCCTAAGCACAACCATAAAGCTATCCCTAATCAAAAACGCCACTCAGCTTCGTCTCTGATTTCCCCCCCCTTTATATCCTTCCTCTTACATCTATACCCTGGAACATTACGCTGCCAGTCCTATCCATCCCTAAGCCACGTTTCTGTTATGCCCATGGTATCGCAGTCCCATAATTAAAATTCCAGAGTTCCAAAAGCAGGGAACCTTCTCCCTTGCACAAGATCCTTCGCTACACGTTCATTTTCTCTATCCTGATATTCCTATTCTCACTAGTATGTGGCACTGGGAGCAATCCAGATATTATTACTCGCATGGAACTACTTTTTGTCTTCCAGGCTAATTTGCTATATTTTCTCGTCAGGACTTCATCCTTTTTTCCTTCCTGTGTCGTTGGTATCAATGTACAATGATCTCCTATGGGTTATTCTTCCCTTTTCAGAATATTCTGCATCCTCTGTGAGACATACTTCACTCTGGTTCTAAGGCACAACCCCATTCTGATGTTTCACTCTCAGCTACATAAACGGCAGTCAACGTTCCTGACGAGACAGTCCCCTATCACCATTGATTACCTGAAAGCTTATATACCACTTATTGCACTCGGGTCAGTCTCAGTACCAGTAACTTGGCTGTCAGTGCTACATTCTCCTGAAAGTCTTTGACCCCGACGTTTTCTCAAACAGTATACATGTTTGAGATGGAGATAGCCATACGCGAATCCTGCACTAACTGCCCTCTACTCCTACCCTTCAGAGAGTTTACCCATCTAACTGACTGGATACGAAGTTTTCCTACCTTTTTGAAATTGCCACTATGAAATCCCCGATTCCTGTAAATTCTTCATAACATTTAACGACCGCTCCCTCTGATCCATGAAATCCTATATGATTTGCACGCCCATTTCCTGCAGACAATCATCAGGATCATTATAAACTCTCCCTAATCTCCCAAGTCCGACAGAAAGGACACATCACTCTATGAATGGCCATCTCTGCACACTAACATTCCACAGATCCCAGAAAAAAGCAGTCTTGCTGCTTCACAAAATATTCCTCTAGAATATATTAGAACTAATATTTTATATTTTAGAGATTTAATCAAAATATCATAAGATGTGTATTTAAAGAAATAAACTCTCACTGCACTGAAAGTTATAGCTTTACTAAAATAAAACAGACGAAGGTTTATCTTTTAAGAGACTGAAACTCACTGAGCTGTGAGTCACAGAGGTGAACAGCACGTAATGGAATCTTCTGTCAAATTTGTCCATGCCGAGCAGATATCCTCACCTAATCTCGTCCCTTTTGCCAGCACCTGGGCCATATCTTTCTAAACTGTTTCATATAAGTATCCAGGTGCCTTTAAAATGGACTCATAGTACGAGCCTCCACCACTTCCTTCGGCAGCTTATTTCATACAACCAACACCCTCTGCGTGAAAAAGTTGTTCCTTAATTCCCTTTTATATCTTTCCCCTCTCAACCAAACCTACACCCTCTATTTCTGGACTACCCTACCCCAGGAAAAAGAACTTTGTCTGATAATGCTATGCAAGCCCCTCATGATTTTATACCCCTCTATGTGGTCACCCCTCAGCCTCTGATGCTCCAGGGAAAAACGTCCCAGCCTATTCGGCCACTTCCTACAGCTGAAACCCTCTAACCATGCCAATACCATTGTAATTCTTTTTTTTGAACCCTTTCAAGTTTAACAACATCCTTCCGATAGGCCGAGAACTGAATTGCACACAATTTTCCAAACGTATCCTAACCATTGTAACGTACAAATGCAACATGACGTTCCAACGACTATACTCAATGCTCTGACCAATAAAGGGAAACAGACTAAACAGCTTCTTCGATATTCCATCTACCTGCGATTTCACGTCAAAAGAAGTATGACCCTGCACTGCAACGTCTATTTGTTCAGCAACAACACCTAGGAATTTTCTATTAAATATAAATATAAGATAATCAGAGGCTGAGAAAGGGTGGAAAGAGCTTTTTTTTCAAATATGGTGACGGCGAGCATGAGGGGGAATATCTTTAAATCGAGGGATGATAGATACAGGACAGATGTCAGAGGTAGCTTCATCACGCAGAGAGAAGTAAGGGTATGAAATTCTTTGCCTGCAACGGTAGTAGATTCGCCAACTTTAAGTACATTGAAGTCATCATTGGACAAGCATATGGACGTACATGGAATAATTTAGGTGAGATGGGCATCAGATTGGTATGACAGGTCTGTGCAACATCGAGGGCCGAAGGGCCTGTACTTCACTGTGTTGTTCTATGTTCTATGTATCAGTCCAGCTAAGATTGATTTTCCAAAATGCAGCACCTCTCATTTAACTAAATTGCACATCATCTGCCACTGTTCAGCTCATTGGTCCATCCAATTAATTGTAATCCGAAATAACCTTCTTCACTGTCCACTACACCTCCAATTTTGGTTTCCTCTGCACACTGACTAAGTATACCTCCTATGTTCAAATCCAAATCATTTTTAAGTACGATGAAAAGTAGTGGACCCAGCACCGAATCGCAGGTAGATGGAATATCGAAGAAGCTGTTTAGTCTGTTTCCCTTTATTGGTCAGAGCATTGAGTATAGTCGTTGGAACGTCATGTTGCATTTGTACGTTACAATGGTTAGGATACGTTTGGAAAATTGTGTGCAATTCAGTTCTCGGCCGATCGGAAGGATGTTGTTAAACTTGAAAGGGTTCAAAAAAAAGAATTACAATGGTATTGGCATGGTTAGAGGGTTTCAGCTGTAGGAAGTGGCCGAATAGGCTGGGATGTTTTTCCCTGGAGCATCAGAGGCTGAGGGGTGACCACATAGAGGGGTATAAAATCATGAGGGGCTTGCATAGCATTATCAGACAAAGTTCTTTTTCCTGGGGTAGGGTAGTCCAGAAATAGAGGGTGTAGGTTTGGTTGAGAGGGGAAAGATATAAAAGGGAATTAAGGAACAACTTTTTCACGCAGAGGGTGTTGGTTGTATGAAATAAGCTGCCGAAGGAAGTGGTGGAGGCTCGTACTATGAGTCCATTTTAAAGGCACCTGGATACTTATATGAAACAGTTTAGAAAGATATGGCCCAGGTGCTGGCAAAAGGGACGAGATTAGGTGAGGATATCTGCTCGGCATGGACAAATTTGACAGAAGATTCCATTACGTGCTGTTCACCTCTGTGACTCACAGCTCAGTGAGTTTCAGTCTCTTAAAAGATAAACCTTCGTCTGTTTTATTTTAGTAAAGCTATAACTTTCAGTGCAGTGAGAGTTTATTTCTTTAAATACACATCTTATGATATTTTGATTAAATCTCTAAAATATAAAATATTAGTTCTAATATATTCTAGAGGAATATTTTGTGAAGCAGCAAGACTGCTTTTTTCTGGGATCTGTGGAATGTTAGTGTGCAGAGATGGCCATTCATAGAGTGATGTGTCCTTTCTGTCGGACTTGGGAGATTAGGGAGAGTTTATAATGATCCTGATGATTGTCTGCAGGAAATGGGCGTGCAAATCATATAGGATTTCATGGATCAGAGGGAGCGGTCGTTAAATGTTATGAAGAATTTACAGGAATCGGGGATTTCATAGTGGCAATTTCAAAAAGGTAGGAAAACTTCGTATCCAGTCAGTTAGATGGGTAAACTCTCTGAAGGGTAGGAGTAGAGGGCAGTTAGTGCAGGATTCGCGTATGGCTATCTCCATCTCAAACATGTATACTGTTTGAGAAAACGTCGGGGTCAAAGACTTTCAGGAGAATGTAGCACTGACAGCCAAGTTACTGGTACTGAGACTGACCCGAGTGCAATAAGTGGTATATAAGCTTTCAGGTAATCAATGGTGATAGGGGACTGTCTCGTCAGGAACGTTGACTGCCGTTTATGTAGCTGAGAGTGAAACATCAGAATGGGGTTGTGCCTTAGAACCAGAGTGAAGTATGTCTCACAGAGGATGCAGAATATTCTGAAAAGGGAAGAATAACCCATAGGAGATCATTGTACATTGATACCAACGACACAGGAAGGAAAAAAGGATGAAGTCCTGACGAGAAAATATAGCAAATTAGCCTGGAAGACAAAAAGTAGTTCCATGCGAGTAATAATATCTGGATTGCTCCCAGTGCCACATACTAGTGAGAATAGGAATATCAGGATAGAGAAAATGAACGTGTAGCGAAGGATCTTGTGCAAGGGAGCAGGTTCCCTGCTTTTGAATCTCTGGAATTTTAATTATGGGACTGCGATACCATGGGCATAACAGAAACGTGGCTTAGGGATGGATAGGACTGGCAGCGTAATGTTCCAGGGTATAGATGTAAGAGGAAGGATATAAAGGGGGGGAAATCAGAGACGAAGCTGAGTGGCGTTTTTGATTAGGGATAGCTTTATGGTTGTGCTTAGGGAGGATATTCATGACAGTACGTCCAGTGAATTCATTTGGATGGAACTAGGTAATAAGAAAGTGATGATCACTTTAGAACGTAGAACATAGAAAGGTACAGCACAGAACAGACCCTTAGGCCCACGATGATGTGCCGAGACCTAATTGTAATGTAAAATATAGCAACTTAACCTATGCATCCCTCAGATCACTGCTACTAATGTCTCCAATGACATCGCTTCCACCACCTTAGCTGGCAACGCATTGCATGCACTTACAACTCTATGTGTAATGAACTTACATCTGATGTCTCCTTTACACTTCCCTCCTAATATCATCAAACAATGACTTCTCGTATTTGTCAATCCTGCCCTGCGGAAAATTCTTTGGCTATTGACTCGATCTATTGTTCTCATTATTTTGTACACCTCGATTAGGTCTCCTTTCTTCGTCCGTCTCTCCAGAGATAAAAGTCTGAGCTTATTAAACTTTCTTCATAAGGCAAGCCCTCAAGTCCAGGCAGAATCCTAGTAAACCTTCTTTGCACCCTCTCCAAAGCCTCTGTGTCTTTCTTACAGTAGAGCGACAAGGACTGGACACAATCTACCAAGTGTGGTCTCACGAGGGACTGCAGCAAAACCTCGTGGCTCTTAAATTCGATACCCATGTTAATGAAAGCCAAAACACCATATGCTTTCTTAACAATCCCATCCACTTGGATGGCAACTTTGAGAGATCTCTGTACTTTCACACCCAGATCCCTCTGTTCCACCACATTGCCAAGAATTCTGTCTTCAATCCTATATTCAGCATTCGAACTAGACATTCCAAAATGTATCATTTCACATTTATCCAGGTTTAAGTCCATCTGCATTTCTCAGCCCTACTCTGCATCCTGTCTGTGTCGCGCTGGAGCCTGCAGTATCCCTCTATACTATCGGCGACACCTCCAACCTTTATGTCATCTGCAAATTTACTAATCGACCCCTCAACTTCTTCATCCAAGTCATTTATAAAAACTACAAAGAGCTGAGGCACAAGAACAGAGCCCTGCGGGACCCTACTCAACACTGACCTCCAGGCGGAATACTTTCCATCTACAACCACTCTCTTCCTGCTGTCCACCAGCTAATTCTGAATCCAAATAGCGAAATCTTCCTGTATCGCATACTTGCTGACTTTTTTGAATGAGCTTACCATGGGGAACACTGTCAAATGCCTCGCAGAAATGCATTTACAGTGCATCCACTGCTCGACCTACGACGACCAGTCTTGTTACCTCCTCTAAGAACATCATAATATTTGTGAGGCATGACTTGCCCCTCACAAACCCATGCTGACTGCCTTTCATCTCACTATGCTTTGCCAAATAGTCATCAATCCTATCCCTCAGAATTATTTGCATAGCTTCGCTGACCACAGATGTGAGACTGACCGGTCTGTGATTGCCAAGGATTTCTCTATTACCCATCTTGCAAAGTGGAACAACATTTGCCTCCTTCCCATCGTCCAGTACGACTCCCGTAGAGAGTGAGGAGGCACCAATCCTTGCCAGCACCTTAGCAACTGCCTTTCTCGCTTACTGGAGCAGCCTTGGATAAATCTGGTCTGGCCCTGGGGAGTTATCAACCTTAATGTTTTCAAAGATTTCTAGCATATCATCGTCATCAAAATTGAACTGGTCAAGATTGTATCCCAGCTCCTCTAAGTTTTGATTATCCTTCATTGGTGAAAACCGAAGCAAAAGACAACCTCTTTTCGGGCTTCCCCGTCTGCTCAGACTCCACACCTCAGTGTCCACCACTAACCCTGATCAGCCCTACCTTCTCTCTTATCATTCTGTTATTCCTCACGGAGGAGTGAAACGCCTTTGAATCCTCCCTAATTCTTCTTGCCAAGCCTTTTTCGTGCCCCCCCTGGTTCTCCTCAGTCAATATTTGAGCTCCTTTCAAGCAATCCTGTAATGTCTAAACTTGTGCTAGATCCTTGCTTCCTCCAACTTAAGTAAGCTGCCTCCTTCCTTTTGATGAGAAGCTCCTCTGTTCTCGTCATCCAAGGTTCCTTCATCTTACCATTTCTTACTTTTCTCAGAGGAACTGATTTGTGCATCACTCGCAAAAACGGCTCCTTAAATAGTCTCTACATGTCTGCTATGTCCATTCTGTGAAAAAATTGCTCCCAGTCTGTACTTCCCAACTCCTGCCTGATAGGGTCATAAATTCCTTTTCCCCAATTAAATACATTTCCTCGGTAATTGCACCTTTCACTCTCCCAGACGATGCTAAATGTGAGGCAGTTGCGATCACTTTCACCAAAGTGCTCTCCCACCGCGAGATCTGAAACCTGTCCTGGCTCGTTGCCGATCACCAAATTCAAAATGGCCTCTCCCCTCGTCGGACTGTCTACACACTGAGTAAGGAAACCCTCCTGAACACACCTGACAAAAAGGCTCCAAACGATCCATCTGCACTGAGGAAGTTCCACTTGATATTGGGAAAGTTGAAATCACCCATAACAACAATCCTGCTACTTTGCATTTTTCCAGAATCTACCCACCTATGAGACCTTCAGTCTCTCTCCTGCTATCAGGTGGTCTCGAGAAAACTCCAATGCGGTGGCTGTTCCCTCTTTTCTTTTTTAACGTGCACTGAACCCTGAAACATCAAGCAAACATCCCTGCCCCTGTGAAACCCACGTTTCTGTAATGGCCACAGCATTGTAGCCCCAAGTCCAGATCCATGCTCTAAGTTCATCACTCTCATGACAGACACTCCTTGCAATAAAGCAGACACACTTTAACCGATCCCTTTGTTTCATTGCGTAAGAAACCTTCCAAAAGATTCAATATATCTTGTCACTGTCCTGTCTGCAACTGACCCCCTCTCAGACATGTGGCTCCGATTCCCACGCCCCTGCCAATCTAGTTTAAACCCTCCCGAATCGGAAGAGCAAATCTCCCACCCAGGACATTTGTTTCCATCCAGTTCAGATGCAACCCTTCCTCCATGTACAGGTCCCACCTTCCCCAGAAGTTATCCCAATGATCTACGTGTCTGTAGTCCTCCCTACTGCACCAGCCGTGCAGCCACATGTTAAGCTGCATTCGCTGATTGTTCTTCATCTCACTATCTCGTGGCAACGGTAGCAAACCTGAGATCCCTATACTACTCGTCGTGCTCTTCAGCTTCCAACCTAATTCTCTGCAGTCACGTTTAAGATTCTCATTCCCTTTCCTTGCTCTACCATTGGTGCCAAAATGTACCACGAATTCTAGCTGCTCCCCCTCCCCCTTCAGAATATTGTCAACTCGATCGGCGATATTCCTGACCCTGGCACCAGGAAGGTAACATACCTTCCGGGAGTCCAGTTCCTGACTACAAATTCTACTGTCAATCCATCTATCTATTAAGTCCCATACCAGTTGAGTTTTCCTCTTGCTCCCACCCCCCTCCCCTTCTGATCAAAGTGCCATGCTCAGTGCCAGAGACCTGATAACTATGGCTTTTTCCTGGTAGGCTGTCCCCAACAGCAGTATCCAATACGATATAATTTATTGGCTAACTCGTGGTTCCTGCCTATCAGCGTGATGTGCTGAGTAGTCTCCTCATCTTCCTGTGTATTAGCAGACAAACAGGAGGGTGTAAGAAAACCAGTAGCTTGGCGGCATCAGGAGGTGGAGAAATCAACATTTTGGGTCTAACCGTTCTTCCTGACTGAGGGTGAGAGTTGGGGGATCTGCAGATAAAGAGAGAAGGAGCTGTTTGTGGTGGGAAGAACAACAGGTTGCTGAAGTAGGGATAGGTGGACACAAGTGATAGATGCAATATGGTTGGTTGATGAGAGAGAATCCGGTTGGTAAATGAAACGAAGGGTCGTTAGGCGGAATGGAAGGGAGGAGGTGGACTTGAAATGGTTCAGGTTCATGGCTGGGAAGGCTATTTCAAATTGCAGGACTCATTGTTGTGTCCTTCCAGCTGTAGGCTGCCCAGGCGGACGATGAATTATTGTTCCTCCAATTTGCCGTCTGACTCACTGTGGCAACAGTGGAGCCCAAGGATGGTAATGTCAGAAAGTGATTGGGAAGGGGGATTGAATTGCGTCGTGAGAAGTTCATATCAGGAGCACAGGATGTAATAAAGCAGGATAGAAGAGAGGCAGGTGAAACTCTGTCTCACCTGGATAGACACGGAGAGCTCTGTAGGGAGGTAAAGGGAGTGGTGTGCTGACAGGTGATGCATCTATTCCATTGCAGCGGATGTTTCGGGTGGGGGTAACTGGAGGAATAGGTGAGGAGTGTGGCACAAATATTAGCGAAGCGAACGGTCCTTGAGGAATTTGTGCCAGGTGGTAAGATCCAACCTGTATTTGGTGCTCAGGATGTGGTCTTCTCTACATCGGGGAGACCAAACGTAAACGAAGGGAATGTTTTGCTGCACATCTCAGCTGGGCTTATCAGCGCTGACCAGACCTCCCAGTCACTACCTATTTCAATTCTCCCTCCCAATCCCTTTTCAACACTGCGTTCTTTGGCCTCCTCCATTGCCACAACGAACCAAACCGCAAATTGGAGGAACAACACTATATCTTCCTCCGGGGAATCCTACAGACTGGAGGAATCGACGGTGAGGTCTCCAACTTCAAATAGTCTCCCTTCCAATCCCCCAACTACTTTCCCAGGACGTTCCATTACTTCCATTCCTCTGATCAAAGGTTTTTACAGCCACCAACCGGATTCAGTCCTCATGTCAACAAGCCTGATGGTACCCTCTACCTGTGTTCAGCCATCCACACCTCACCACACTGCCTCCTCCTCCCTCACCCGCCTCTTTATCTTTAGCTCCCTTACTCCCACCCCCCCCCCCCCCGACTCTTGAAGATTGGCGTTGACTTCTTCACCTCCTGCTGCCGTCTGGCTTGTTGTGTTCTTTCAGTCACCTGCCTGTTTCCTTTGGATTTAACATTTGCAGTTTTTAAAAAAAGTCTTCTTGTGTATTAGGCAGGAAATAGTGAATGGGTTATGCCTCTTCTTATCCAATAGTTTCGATGGGCTGGAGGGCTTTCTCACATTCCTGTGAAACCAGCTTGAGATGCTGCATGCGCTTCTCTTTATTTTCTGTGGAAATGTGCAGGGTATAACGGTACTGTTACATGCATATTTGCTGCACATTAACAGCACACGTTTGAATGTTGTCCAGGTTTTGACACTTTAGCACCGGTGTCGTGATAAATTGTTCTGAATATTGTGTGATAGTCACTGAACATGCTCATCTCTGATTGTATGATGATGGGAAAGACATTGCCGAAGCAGCTGAAGATGTTTGTGCCAAACAAGCTACTCTAAGGATCGCCCACAGCAATATCCAGGGACTGAGAGGATTGACCTCCACCTGCCACATTGTGTTCTGAATTACCCAACCAGTTTACACCTATTTCCCATAAAGTTCATTTTTTTTTTTCAGGTCCCTTGACACCTTGCTCAGTCAAATCCTGCTGTGATGTTCTTGCCAGTCATTCTTTCACAGTGTTCATATCTTTGTTCATGTCAATACACCAATGTATATGTGTGGAGAACATGTCCTTCTCTCAGAGGTTAGTAACTGATGGGGTCTCCCTATCCCAGACAGTTACAGGAGCTGTATCACTGAAATGTTTGGTGGGATAGGGTGAAGAGTGTGTCAATGGTTTTTGACGCGTCAGAGAGTTGAGGGCGACAATGAACTGGGATGAAAGAGAAATCGAGGCCTACAGCAGATCAGCCCTGACGTTACTGAAAATGAAAGCAGGGTTGAGGGGTGAAATGGTCTCCTGTTGATTCAGTATACCACATATGCCAGTCTATTTGTGGACTCTTTCTGTTCTTGTCTAACAGACTTGAAGAGCTGAATGAACTGATCTTGTTCCTATGTCCATGAGTAGTGGTGCTGAATGGCCTAATCTGGGTACAGTGTTATCGTTTGAGGTGCTGATTGGCCTGTGAATGTGATTGCGTATCAGATTTCAGGGGTGAACGGCCTCATCCTGTTCTGGTGCAACTGAATTCTGTATAGACTAAGTCTACGACACTCGGAGAAAGTGAGGACTGCAGATGCTGGAGGTCAGACTCGAAACGTGTGGCACTAGAAAAGAACAGCCTGTCAAGAAGCATCTGAGGAGCAGGAGAATTGTATCCACACTTCATCAGAAATGCCTGAAACATCGATTCTCCTGATCCTCGTATGCTATCTGACCTACTGTGCTTTACCAGCACTACACTTTTTGACTTCTACCAGGTCAACCTTCCTGTTTACTTCATCAACTAACTTGAACAAATTTGTCAGGCATATACTCCCATGCGCAAAGCCATGCCAGCGATTCCGAAACAAATCCTGTCTTCCCAAATGCATATATCTCTTATCCCTCATAATCTTCTCAAGTAGCGTACCTACCACCAATGTTAAGCTTAACAGTCTACGGTTCCCAGGCTGTTTTGTTTTTCCTTTTACAGCCCTTCATGAAAAAGGGAATAACATTTGCTACCCTGCACTCACCGTGGACCTAACCTGTGATTAATAGTGATGCAAAAATATCAGCCAGGGCTACTGCAAATTCTTATCTATCTACTTGCAGTGTGTATCTTGCATTTACCTGATCAAGGCCAGGAGATTTATCTAACTTCATGCATTTCAGCACCTCCTCTACTGTGATATGTACTGTCGCCAATATAGCACCATGGACATCCTCACATTCCGAAGTCTTCATGTTTTGTTGTGGTTCTGTTCGCCGAGCTGGGAATTTTTCTTGCAAACGTTCCGTCCCCTGACTAGGTGACATCCTCAGTGCTTGGGAGCCTCCTGTGAAGCGCGTCTCTGCTGTTTCCTCTGGCATTTGTAGTGGCCTGTGTCTGCCGCTTCCGGTTGTCAGTTCCAGCTGTCCGCTGCAGTGGCCGGTATATTGGGTCCAGGTCGATGTGTTTGTTGATAGAGTCTGTGGATGAGTGCCTTGCCTCTAGCAATTCCCTGGCTGTTCTCTGTTTGGCTTGCCCTATCATGGCAGTCTTGTCCCAGTCGAATTCATGTTGCTTGTCATCTGTGTGTGGCTACTAAGAATAGCTGGTCGTGTCGTTTCGTGGCTAGTTGGTGTTCATGGATAGGGATCGTTAGCTGCCTTCCTGTTTGTCCTATGTAGTGTTTTGTGAAGTCCTTGCATGGGATTTTGTACACTGCATTAGTTTTGCTCATGTTGGGAATCAGGTCCTTCATTCTCGTGAGTTGTTGACTGAGAGTGGCTGTTGGTTTGTGTGCTGTTATGAGTCCTAGTGGTCGCAGTAGTCTGTCTGTCAGTTCGGAAATGCTCCTGATGTATGGTAGTGTGGCTACTCCTTTGGGTTGCAGCACGTCCTCGTTTCGTTGTCTTTCCCTTGGGCATCTGTTGATGAAATTGCGAGGGTATCCGTTTTTGGCGAATACCTTGTATAGGTGTTCCTCTTCCTGCTTTTGCAGTTCTGGTGTGCTGTAGTGTGTTGTGGCCCTTTTGAATAGTGTCTTGATGCAACTTCGTTTGTGTGTGTTGGGGTGGTTGCTTTCATAGCTAAGGACTTCGTCTCTGTGTGTGGCTTTCCTGTAAACCTTGGGGGAAAATTCTCCGTTCGGTGTTCTCTGTACCATCACGTCTAGGAATGGGAGTTGGTTGTCCTTTTCTTCCTCTCTAGTGAATCGGATTCCTGTGACTCTTACATATGTCCTTCTCATGTAGTAACAGATCTTTCAACTGCGTTTTATCCTCATGAGGCATATATTTGACTAACCTATCCCACTCCTGAAGGACTCCTTCGTTTTTTAATCTATTTTGAGACACATCAAAAACCACATCATCTGGATTTGATTCCTCACTGTGCGGAGAAGCAACTCATACCTGTTTCTCCAGTTCGTTTTCTCCCCCAATTCTCTGGAGGGGACCGACACAATCAACAATCACCCGTGTGAAAGGTTCTTCAAATCTGGGAATTGGCAACAAACGTGCTGATTTTTGGCTGTGGCTTACCTAGCATTTGGCATGTATGACATGTACGCAAAAGATAATCACAGCCTTATGCATTCCAGGGCAACAAAAAAATTTGTAACTTAGCCATAGTCTTTCATGCACGTAGGTGATCTCCTATAGGTAGTGTATGTGTTATCAGTAACACGTCCTGTCTGTATCCAACCGGTAACATAATCAGGTGCACTTCGGCACAATTTCTATTTTACACTGATCTGCTGTTGTCTCCATTACTGTCTTAGCATTTTATCTTTCAGATAATAACTCTCCAGAATAATCACTGCCAATTTTCTGAAGTATGCATCCTAAAATATAATTTTGATCATCTCGTCGTGCTGTTGCAAAGTCCTTAGCCTTTTAGGACTACAAACTTCTGTCTGATCTTCTGCCTGTTCTCATTTTTGCTGCACAGTTATGTCAACAGGATATTCGCTAACTGAACCTCAACTCCTTCATCTTTTAGCTAGTTTTGAGAAGCTTTGTAGCTCAGATTGAGGTTCTGGATGTAGATTAGCTCACTGACCTGGAACGTTCATTTCTAAATGTTTCATCACCCTATAAGGTAAAATTTACTTTGGGCCTCTGGGCGAAGCACTGTTGATAATTCCTGCTATATATTTATAAATAGAATAAATTTAAAACATATAAATAGAAAGGCAGAATTACAGAAAGTGCTTCGCCCATAGTGCCACTGAACATATTACCGAGTAGGGTGAGGAAACTTCTGAGAATGGATCTTTCAGCTAAGCGAGCAAACCTCATTCAGGTCCTTTATCTTTCTCTTCACGTTTCACTTCGGGCTATGACTTATGATAGTGGGACCAGTTACTACACAGTCTGGGAAGATACCAGGATATTTCTATTTTAACTCCTCAGTTTCGTACTCTTCCTTGGGCTTCTCGACAGCAAGAGTTTGATTCTCCCACCTTGGATTCTGCCAAATCATTCCAAAGAACGAACTGACTACCTGGAACTGACACTTTGTCAATGATTCGTACTGTAAATTGTCCAGTCTTGAGTTGGCACTCCAACCTAATCTTATCATTGGGAGGGCTAAATATCTGTCCATCTATCCCACAAATTGCCACATTCTCGTGCAACAGATCAGAAAGAGTGAATATTCACTCATCATTTACTATCAGCGTTAGATCCTTTGTCTCTCAAAATTATTACTACTTGTCATTTTCCCCGTTCTTTAGAGTAAACTTTACCCACGGAGGGGAAATATGTGTATGGATCAGGCACTAACTTCATACGCCGAACATTGTTGATAATTCCTGCTATCTACTTACAAATAGAATAAATAGAAAAACTTATAAATATAAAGGAAGAATTGTCAACAGTGCTTTGCCCGGAGGCCCACTGAGAATGTTACCTACTCGGGTGATGCTGTGCTCTCTCCTGCACTTCCTCGGCTCCCCTTGGGGTCTCCTTCACTACCTTACTAATGCCACTGTGTTCCGTTATTTTTTCCACATCTTTTCTCACAGCGCCTTTCTTTAACGACCCACACTGATTTTATGTGTCTGACGTTACCACAGTGGAAAACCCTGAGATCATTCCAACCTCTTAGCCTTATTTTTTTTTTATCCTGTGATAAATCCTTACCAGTGTTCTCCACACTTTGTTCGCAGTGAGGGCGCTCCTTTTCTCCCAACGTCTTTCCATCACACGATGAAATGCAGGCTAGGAACTTGCCTTGTGCATTATGATATAGTATCTGCTAATTCTGCTGTCGTTTTCATTTCCTGAATTTTCTGTTCCTCCACTGAAATTATTTCGATCTCTGCAAGTGGGATTGTAAACCCCTCCAACGTATAATCGTTCGAACAGCCTCGAAGGTTCTTATGTATTCTTAAAGCACGCACCCATCCATCAAATTGACTATGTTTAAATCCTTCCAACTCAACATAAGTCTGACTTGGTTCTTACTTTATGTTCCTCAATCGCAGTCTATATGCATTTTGTTGCCAGTTCAGATCACTTAAAAGAACCTGATTGACCTCTTCGTAATGCCTTGACCGCTCATCTGACAGCGCCACAAAGTTCGGTCTACAAGTTTATTCTGAACTAGCAATACTCATAAATCCTCTGACCGCTCCATATACCTCGCCAAGTTTTCAAGTGCAATAAGTAGGGTTTCAACGTCTTTCTCATCGAAATGTGGCAGAGTTTTGACATATTTGTATATATGACAACCATCCTTTAATCTTCAACCGGTTAACTTGACTTTGCTGACTAAGTTGCAACTTCTCAAGTTCGCGTTCTCTTTCTTGTTATTTCTCCCTTTCTTCTCTCTCTGACCAACTAAGAGCCATTTCTCTCCCTGTCGTTTTCCTCTCTCTGTCTCTTTTTCTCTATCTCTCTCCCTCTCTTTCTCTTTGTTTTTCTTCTAACTCCATTTTCCTCAATTGTAATTTCTGGTTTTTTTTCTAGCTCTACTGCACGTATCTCTTTCTCTGACACACATAAGTGTTTGTGTAACTTACTTACAATTTCAACTTTACTTTGGCTTTAGTTGAACACAAATCTAACTTCTTAGTTAAATCAAAAGATATGTTCTTTTTCTTCATTTCTAAACTTTCTGGAATAATTTGAGAATCATCTTCAAATTCTTGAACTGCTTTCACAATTTTAAGAGCCATTTCTCTCACTTTTAATTGAAGCAACCACAAGTCAAAAAATTAAACAAATGCTCTCACCTAAATTTTATTGAAAGATCCAGGGCACTAACTTGCAAGTGTTCAAATCTGCTGGTATTATTGTCGTTCCTTCAAATCTGTCTAAACCAGTTTAAATCTCAGATGAAAGACCACAAGCTGATAAATTCCAGCACCGAGACCCAAGTTAAGACATGGGGTTAGCCCCAAGCACTCCCGCCCCCATCCCCCTGATTTAAACCAGAAACACAGAAATTATTTAACCAGAGTGGTTATTTGTGAAAGTTCGAGAAGCCAAAACCATTCAAAATGTCACTGTTCCAAGTAAACTCTAGCAATACTTGTCAGGTCTATCAGAGAACAATTAATTACTCCATCTAATGCTCTTTTAGGGAAATTATTAACCCTATTGTCCCTGCACGTCTCCCCTCTCACCCTGCATATTTATTCCATTAATTCCAGTTGTCTCTTTGGGGACCTACAGAACAAACCTGATAACGTCACCATCCCGTACTTTTTTCATGGCTCCACCCACAAAGCCTCACTTCGGTTATTCTATCCCTGATCACTGCTGTGATGCTCACCTTAACCAAACATGCAACACCTCCTCCGGTCCTTCCTAGACGTCTGGCCCTCCTTAAGCACCTGTAAACTGGTTCATTAAGTTGTCAGTCCTGTATCTCCCTTAGCCATTTTCCTGTAATGGCCATGATATCCCTCTCCAATGTATCTGTCCACGCTCTGAGTTTATCGGTCTTACCAATCAGCTGTCTTGCTTTGAAACAGAACCAATTTAATCCAATAGACATTCCTTGCTCACTGTTGTGTTCCAGCCTGACCTGTATGTCCAAATTACTATTTTCTGATTACTATGTCTCCTTCTTGCCTCGGACTTGCTTCCCAGCTGTTTAGGATCCCACTTCTCCTACCAATTATAGTTTTAACCCTCCGTTGGAGCCTCGGTGCGATAATATGCCCCCCCCCCCTCCAATCCAGGGACAGACTTGAATAGGTCACCTCTGCCACAGAAGAGATCCCAGAGATCTAACAATCTGAATCCCTGCACACTACACTAATTCTTCAGCTACGCATTTATCTGCCATATTCTCCTGTTCATGCCCTCACTAGCACGTGACACTGGAAATAATCTTGTACTATCATTGTCATGGTCCTGGTTTTTAACGATTTCCCTCGCTGTCTGCAGCAACTCCACAGGACCTCATTGATATTTCTATCGATGTCATTTATACCAAATGTACAATGGCGTCTGTCTGCTCACGCCCAACATCCACACCCACACCATCCGAGGACGTTCTGCAGCCACTTGTAGATAACGTGTACCCTGGCACCTGAGAGGCAACACTCCATGCTGGATTCCCATTTGCGGCCACGACGTTTCCTCTCTGCTCCCCTAACTATAGAGTCTCCTATCTCTAAGCAAACCCCCTTACTTTTACACTTTCCTGCCTTGCCCCAGAGCCAGTTGTAGTGCAAACCGACCTTGCTACCGCTGCTTTCTCCTGAATAGTCATCCGCCTATCATTATCTGAAACAAATTTACTTGTTTATGAGGGGAATGGCCACAAGGGATTCCTTCACTCTGCCTTCTCCCTTTGCCTTTCAGGGTGGTCAACCAGCTACTCTCTGCCTGGAACACGACAACTAGCAAGGAACACTTGGTGGATTAAATTGCATCTATTTCAATGCAAGAGGGCTGACAGGAAAGGCTTATGAATGCAGGGCATGAATTGGTATGTGGGACTGGGATACCACAGTCATTACAAAAGGAGGAACGTGGGTGTGATCACCTCACTAAATCTCTTGTCTATGAAGTGCTCAGCATCTCGAATGATCCTGAATGCATCCAGCTCCAGCTCCCGAAAACATTCTCCCCGGACCTGCAGATGGGTGAACCTCAAACGCATGTAGTCATCAGGGATAGTGGCAGTCTCCCAGAGTTCCCACATTCAGCGGGAGGAACACGCAACTGATCTAATTGCCGTCTCAACTCCTGTAAGACGGAAGTTTAAAGGACTTTACATGAGCTAACCAGTACTTTTGGCTGAGCTGCCGCTATCTGAAATCTCTTGAACCAAACCCTTACCTCTGTCAATGTTACCAAAACATTTAGCAAAAGCATATCACTCCACCCCACCACAACTCTACTCCTCCACCAATCCGTTTAGATTTGGTTTGGGAAAGAGGGAGACACTGTAATAATGTAGTGTTTGGACCTTTAGCACTCTTCAATAACAGGCCCAGGATGTTCTTCTGCACACTGCATGTCACTGGTTGCCCTTGGAGGTTGTTTGCCTGATATCTTCCATAACAATCTGCATCATCACAGTCCTCTGCTTGTCCTTTCTGGCTATTAGTATGCATTTATGAATTCCTTGAATCCGTCAATTGCATTCCAAACTGTGCCTCACTCCAGATGGAGAGAGGTTGATATTCCAGTGAACATTATATTAAACTCTACCTTGAAGACATTTACTGTCCGCTGCGCTCTGTGGCCATGAGGTCTCCAGGCCCACCACTCTCTGGCTGAAGAAATGTCTCCTAATTTCCGTTTTAAATTGCCCCCCTCTAATTCTAAGGCTATTGGAAAGAGTATATCAAAGACATAGGAGCAATAGCATTCCTACCCCTCACTGAGTCTGACTTTCCTTTCAATAACATTGTATTTATTCTGACAATCCCCTTTTGCACTTCCCTGCAATTATACCCAGAACCGTTGTTTAAAAAATATTTCTCTCTCAGCCTTGATGATATTTAATGATTACATAAGTCCATAAGAAATAGGAATAGAAGGAAAGGCATTCGGCCAATCGAGTCCACTCCACTATTCAATCATTGCTGATGGGCATTTCAAAAGCCACTTACTCGCACTGTCCCAGTATCCCTTGCCCTTGTGAGATTGAACATTATATTAAACTCTACCTTGAAGACATTTACTGTCCGCTGCGCTCTGTGGCCATGAGGTCTCCAGGCCCACCACTCTCTGGCTGAAGAAATGTCTCCTAATTTCCGTTTTAAATTGCCCCCCTCTAATTCGAAGGCTGTGCCCACGAGTCCTGGTATCCTCACCTGACGGAATCAATTTCCAGTGTTCACCCTTTCTAAGACGTGCATTATCATATAAGCTTCCATCAGATTTCCCCTCTAACGAATACAACTCCCGGCTCTTCAGCCGTTCATCATGTATCAGGCCTAACATTCCAGGGACCATTCGTGTGAATCTCCGCTAGACACGCTCCAGTGCCTGTATGTCCTTCCTGAGGGGGTCCAGAACTGGACACAATATTTTAAATGCTGCCGAGCCAGAGCTTTATAAAGTATCAGTCGCAATTCACTGCTTTTACATTCCAACCCTCTCGAAATAAATGACAACATTACATTTGCTTTCTTAACCACGGACTCAACCTGCAAGTCATCCTTCAGAGAATCCTATACAAGCACTGTTAAATACCTTTGTAGCTTGGATTTGGAGATGCCGGTGTTGGACTAGGTGTACAAAGTTAAAAATCACAAAGCACCAGGTTATAGTCTAACAGATTTAATTGGAAGCACGTTAGCTTTCGGAGCAATGCTCCTTCGTCGGGTGATTGGTTGAGGGCTCAATCCTAACACAGAATTGATAGCAAAAATTTACAGTGTGAAGTAACTGAAATCATGCATTAAAAATTTGATTGTCTGTTAAGCCTTTTATCTGTTAGAATGCAGTGATAGTTTCACTTCTTTCATGTGTAAATCACAAAACCTTTTTTAATAAAAGTTGCATTCTCAGGTTAGATATTAACAATGGTGATATCTAGACAATATGTTGAAGGTGTTAGCGCCTGGTGTTCTCTGTCTATGCCATGATGTTTAGATTGATTCTAATCTAAAAGGTGAGATAAGGGAGTTTTACATAAATTAATGCAGTTTTTGAGCTCAGAGGTCTACATGAATGTATGCAGTTTTTGAGCAAAGTACAATGCAACCCTGAAAATACAAATACACCTCACAAAATATATGTGTGCATGTCGGTCTTTGTCTGTGTGTGTGTGTCTGTCTGTCTGTCTAGGGTGTGGGTTGTGACTGTGAGAAAGTGTATGTGTGTGTGTAGTGATGCAGAGTCTCTTAAATCTGTGAGGGGGTGCATGTGTGAGTGTGGTAGTGCGTGTATCTGTAAGCGTGTGTGTGGGTGTCTGTGTCCGTGTCTGTGTGTATCCATGTCCGTGTGTACGTGTCTCTCGGATTGCCTGTGTGTGTGTGTGACAGTGTGTGTGTAGGAGTATCCGTGTGTGTTAGTGTAATGGTGGTCACCTGTAATGTGACATCAACCCAATATCCCAGTTGAGGCCCTCCCTATGGGTAGTTCACGTTGAACACCATGGGTCCTCATCTTACTCAGCAGCCTCCAGTCAGGCATCTTACCAAAGGCGTTTTGGAAGTCTAGTTACGTAACATCTACTAAGTTACTTGTTATTTCTTCAAAGAATTCTAATAGATTTGTCAGGCACGACTTCTCCTTCCTAAATCCATGCCGACTTGTTCTAATTAGCCCCTGTACTTCCAATAATTTTGAAATGTCATCCTTAACAATGGTTTCTAGATTTTTTATCGCCAACTGAAACTCGTCTAATCGGTTGATAATGTTCCATCTTTTGTCTTGATCCTTTCTTGAACAAGAGGATTACAACAGAGATTTTCCAACCACCTGGGACTTTCCATGAATCCAGTGATTTTTGAAAGATTAAAAACAACGCCTCCACTATTTCTTTAGCCACATCTCACAGAACTCTACGGCGTAGCCCATCCAGGCCAGCACATTGTTCAGTTTTAGATCTTTCAGCTTATAAGTACTTTCTCCTTTGCAATGACCACCATACTGAACACTGCCCCTTGACTCTCCTTGATTGTTGGGATATTACTCATGTCTTCCACTGCGAAGACTGACACAAAGTATTTATAAAGTTCTTCAGCTATTCCCTTTTATCCCATCACTAGACTTACTGCATCAATTTGGAGAGGCCAATTTCAACTTTTCACTCTCGTTTGTTTCTTATGAATTGAAAGAATATTTAAATTTAATTTCTAATATTACTGGCTAGCCTACCTTCACATTTGATCCTCTACTTCCTTATTTCTGTCTTTGTTATCCTCTCTTTGCTTTTGTAGCCTTCCCAATCTTCTGATTTCCCAGTGCTCTCGTGACATTATAGGCTCGCACTTTTTCTGTGATACTTTTCCTGAGTACCTCGTCAGCCATAATTGTCTAATCCCAACCCAGGTAATCTTTCTTTTCTTTGGGATTCAAACTGAACAGCCTTCAGAATTTTCTCAATTGTTTCCCGACAATTAATGACAGAATTGATAGTCTTTATTTCAATGGCGTATTTCTCAGAATCTGAAAATTGAACCTGCATTAGATGTATCTGTCCTATCAAACCTCCTCAGTGACCAGAGGCAAAACGAAAAGGAAAGAAAATTCAAAAACCTGTGATCTCCTCGCTCATCTCCCACATCATCCGAAGATACAGCTCATCCAGATCTGCGGATTTGCCTACTCTTTATCCCGCATAAACTTCCAATTCTTCCTGAGCTTTTGCATCAGTCTATTCGAGGATCTCACTGTCATTCTCCTTGAATTCAGTCACGGCTTCTCCAAAGTGAAGATAGATATGAATTGCGTGTTTAACATATTTTTTAGCTCCATGCACATGCTGCCTCCTTGGTCCTTAATACAAGCAATTCTTTCACGTGTTATCCTCTTCCCCTTCACAAGCCGATGCAATATCGTTGGATTGTTGTTAATTTTACCCGTTAATGTTATATCACATCACCTTTTTGCTTTTCTACTCACTTTCTTAAGTTCAGCCCCACACTTTCTGTACTCTTCTTGTACCTCCACTGATCTGCTCACATTATACCTGCTTTAAGATATCATTTACGTCTTCTATTCCATTTTGAAAATTTGTCGACGTTCTAGGGTCTCTGTGCTGGTTTTCCAAACTTTCAGCTTCGATGTAACACGTTGGGCCGGCACTGACATCATTTCCATTTAAATCATGTGATCCCATCTCACGCTGTTCTGCTGCAATGTTAAACAGATATAACTGCACTTTCGCCAGCTCCTGTCATTTAAAAAAATCTGCCTCCGCAATCGAAAAACATCTTATTTCTTAGCCATTTTGTTTTGACTTTTCCTGGACAAATTGAAAATGTATGAGACATGGTTACTGGTCCTATAATGGTTTCCAAATCCTGCCTAGAATAACTGACTGGCTTCACTCCCCACAATGAGGTCCCAGTATTCCACCATCCCTTGTTGAGGCTTCTACATTTTAATATAAGAAACTCTCTGCAATAAATTTCAAACCATCTGGCTACTCTGAAAAAAAAGATATCACGGCCCCAATAAATGTTGGGATTTTAACAATCTCAGTATAACCATCATATTACTGTGTTTATATCTGCTCCTGTATTTTCATTCATCTGTCATCGTTTTAATCCTAAACTCCAACCACAAAGTCTCGCTTGAAGATTCTTCCAAGATATCATCCCTCCTTAAATCAGTAACTCACTCCATGATTAATAAACAAATCCACCTCCAGTTTTACCCCCTCTTCTCTCCTGGCTATGGTTCCTGCACAGTAGAATACTGAGTAACCCGTCCTGCACTCCCTCAGCCACATTTCTGTGATGGCAAAAATGTCACACCTCCACATCTCAAAGAACAAAGAACAAAGAAGAACAAAGAAGAAATAAAACTTACAGCCTAGGGACAGGCCCTTCGGTTCTCCAAGCCTGAGCTGATCCAAATGTACTGTCCAAACCTGTCGTCAATTCCTAAGCATCTGTATACCTCTGCTCCCCACTAACTCATGCATTTGTCCAGACGAGTCTTAAATGAATCTACCGTGCCCGACTCTGCCATCACTCCTGGCAACGCGTTCCAAACGCCCACCACACTCTGTGTAAATAACTTACTGCTTGAAGCCCCTTTAAATTTTCTACCTCTCAGCTTGAAAGCGTGACTTCTAGTAATTGAAACCTTCACCCGAGGAAAAAGCTTGTCTCTATCCATGCTGTCTTTGTTCTTCATGATTTTGTAAACCTTAATCAGGTCCCCCCTCAATCCCTTTTTTCTAATGAAAATAAACTAACCTACTCAACCTTTCTTCATAGATATACCAGGCAACATCCTCGTAAACCTTCTCTGCACCCTCTCCAAGTCATCCACATTATTTTGATAATATGGTGACCAGAACTGTATACAGTATTGAAATGCGGCCGAACCAATGTATTGTACATTTTTAACATAACGTGCCAGCTCTTATACTCAATATCACGTCGGAAGAAGGCAAGCATACCATATGACTTCTTGATCACTCTATCTGCTTGTGCAGCCACCTTCAGGGTAAAAATGGATCAGATCTCCCAGATCTCTCTGTGCATCGACTTTTCCCAAAGCTCTTCCATTTACAGTGTAGTTCGCTCTCGAACTAGAATTCCCAAAATGCAGCACCTCACATTTGCCCGGATTTGAACTCCATCAGCCACTTCTCTGCTCAAATCTCCAGTTTATCTATATTTTCCTGAATTGTTTAAAGTCCCCTGTGGTTTCTGCTACTCCAGCAATCTTCGTGTCGTCTGCAAACTTACCAATCAGACCATCAATATCCTCTACCAGATCATTTATTTATATTACAAACAACAGTGGCCTCAGCACTGATCCATGCGGAACACCACTGGTCACGTTCCTCCATTTCGAGAAACTCTTTTCAACTACTAGTCTCTATCTCCTGTTGCTCAACCAGGTCTTTATTCACCTCGTTTGAAGACAGTGCGCACCATGTGACTTCACTTTCTTCATTAGTTTACCCTGGGGAAACTTATCAAACTCCTTACCAAAGTCCAAGTATATGACATAGACATCACATCCTTCATCTATGAACTTGGTCACTTCCTCAAAGAATTCTAATAAGTTGGTAAGGCACGAACGCCCCCGCACATAACCATATTGCCTATCACTGTTGAGATCATTATCTACCAAATAGAAATGGATCCTATCCCTCCGTACCTTCTCCACCAACTTTCCCACCACTAACAGGCACACAGGTCTGTACTAACCTGGAATACCCTGAGAACACTTCTTGAACAGGGGAACAACATTAATAATGCTCCAGTCCTCTGGAACTTCACCTGGGTTTAAAGAGGCGACAAAGATCTCTGTCACAGCCCCTGCTACTTCCGATCTCACCTCCATCAGCAACCTGGGATTGATCCCATCCAGTCCTGGGGATTTACATAGAACATAGAACATAGAAAATACAGCGCAGTACAGGCCCTTCAGCCCTCGATGTTGCGCCGACTGAAGCCTACCTAACCTACACTAGCCCAATAACCTCCATATGCTTATCCAATGCCCGCTCCAATGACCATAAAGAGGGAGAGTCCACTACTGATACTGACAGGGCATTCCATGAACTCAGAACCCGTTGAGAAAAGAATCTACCCCTAACATCTCTCCTATACTAACCTACCCTTAATTTAAAGCTGTGTCCACTAGTAACAGCTGACTCCATACGCAGAAAAAGATTCTCACTGTCAACCCTATCTAAACCTCTAATCATCTTGTACACCTCTTTCGAATCTCCCCTAAACCTTCTTTGGTCCAATGAGAACAGCCCCAAGTGCCTCAGCCTTTCCTCGTACGATCTTCCTACCATGCCAGGCAACATCCTGGTAAACCTCCTCTGCACCTGTACCAGTGCCTCCACATCCTTCCTCTAGTATGGCGACCAGAACTGTACACAATACTCCAGATAAGGCCGCACCAAAGTCTTATCAAACTGCAACATGTCCTCAGGACTCCGGAACTAAATTCCTCGACCAATAAAGCCCAGTACGCCATATGCCTTCTTCACAGCACTATTTACCTGGGTGGTAACTTTCAGAGATCTGTGTACATGGACACCAAGATCCATCTGCTCATCCACACTACCAAGTAGCCTACCATTAGCCCAGTAATCCATCTTTTTATGACTCCTACCAAAGTGAATGACTTCACACTTAGCTACACTGAACTCCATTTGCCACCTTTCTGCCCAGCTCTGCAACGTATCTATATCCCGCTGTAACCTGTCACATCCTTCTTCGCTGTCCACCACTCCACCGACTTTCGTATCATCCGCAAACTTGCTCACCCAGCTGTCAAGCCCCTCCTCCATGTCATTTATTAAAATGACAAACAGCAATGGTCTCAAAACAGATCCTTGTTGAACACCGCTAGTAACTGCACTCCAAGATGAACTTTTACCATCAACTACTGCCCTCTGTCTCCTTCCAGCCAGCCAATTCCTAATCCAAACCTCTAATGCACCTTCAATGCCATACCTCCGTAATTTTTGCAGTAGCCTACCATGGGGTACCTTATTGAACGCCTTGCTAAAATCCATATACACCACATCTACTGCTTTACCCTCGTCCACTTCCTTGGTCACCTTCTCGAAGAACTCAATAAGGTTTGTGAGGCACGACCTGCCCTTCACAAAACCATGCTGACTATTTTTGATAAACTCCCTTTTCATCGAAGCAGAACTTGACGGATGGTAGCATCAAGGACCCTGACCACATTGTGACAAATCCGAATTAGAGAATATTCTGCACTAGTATTGGGAATAGTGAGAAAAAAAAACAAGTTTAGCAAGTTATTTTCCAAGTTACATGTCATTCTGTCTCGGGACTAATTTGTTGTTAATTCACTATCAGTTGTTACAAACATGTTGAAATGTCCCTAAAAACATGTTGAAATGTGTATATGTGCATCACTTGGAGAAAAGAGATTCATTCAGACAGCTCTCTGTCACCTTCTGCAGAATGATCTGGTTTGTCAAATACAATCTTCCAATGCTAGTGCGTTCAAAACTCATGGATGAATATGTCCTGTATAAATATGCCAAGATATTTTATGTTTCATAAAGTTTGAGAACTTGCTAGATGAGTGCGACCCCTGTGACATCAGGAAAAGACATGACATTGAGGTAATGCGGATTGGGGTTTTTACTTGAATCGATTACACTCAGACGGTTGATAATGCGACATCAGGGCCATTGATTTCAACGTTTTCATGGCGAATTATGAGAGTCCATGACGTTATCGATTTTGAGAAATTTGTCAAACACAATTTTTAAAAAAAATTTACATTCAAATACTTAACCAAATGCTTGAGAGCTTCACCATCTCCTTTCAGGTCATATATATATCCTGTCCAAAAGAAAAAAGACAGTTGAAAGCGCAGGAAAACTTTAGCACATCTGTAAGCATCTGAGCAGCGAGAAACAGGATTTACGTTTTGAGACCAATATGAGTTTTTCAGAACAGAGTCACATCAGACACAATATGCCAATTCTGCTTCACTCTTCGATCCTGACTCATCTGATGCATTTCGCCACCATTTTCTGTTTGCATTTCAGATTTCCATGTTCCCGAGTATTCCTTGTCACAGTAACGAAGTTGGGAGCATGGTACGGTGGCACGGTGGATCAAGGGTTACCGCTGCTGTCTTATAGCATTATGGGCCTTGGTAAAATTGTATCCTGAGTCCAGTACATGTATTGAGCTTTCACATTCTTCCCTTGATTGTAAGTGCTTCCTTTAGCTGCTCCTGATTCCTCCCACCGTCCAAACATGTAAAGTTTAAGGGAATTGACCATGCTAAATTGCTCATCTGCAGCTACTTGAGTTGGCTCTGGGAGGAACAGGGATAGGGGAGGTGGCAGGATAGCCATAGGAGATACATAGATAGGGTAGCAGGTGGTTCTGGGTGCAGTGCTCTTCAGAGGTCAGTGTAGGCTCGATGGGCCGAATACCTCAATATTACAATTTAGGATTCCACGTGAAAATTACAACAAAGGCGGCAGTTACTGAGACCATCATCTCTGCACCAGCTCGGAATAAGTTATTTCTTGACTTTGATGTTCTGTATTCTCACATGGCCCTGTGCATTGTGTTCTCTGTCTGTGTTTTTAATTCCGAATATCCTATGCATATATTCTTAACCTTATCGATCTGTATATCCAGTGATTAAAGTTTATACGTAACATACTCTTCTCTCCTTTTAAACTTATCCTGTTTGGTTCAGATTGTGTTACGTCCTATCTGGCAGAAAGAGAGAAGATGACTGGGGTGATATCTCCACAGCCACTGTTCGCGTTTCTTTCTGTCTCCTAGATAATGGTATATCCACTCGGTCCCTGACACATGAATCCATGGTTTTTAATGCCAAGTTTCACTTTGGTCTGAAGTCAAGAAAAGTCAGTTATAGTTTTACAACGTGTAATACAGCAATAAGATGCTTACAATTTTTATTTAAAAAAATGTATCGTGACCAGCACTCTGTGTTGACATGACAACGTGGACTTCTGAGGGCAGTGAGAGGAACGTCCAGACAAATACAAGCTCCTTCTTAAATGCCAGGGCAACTCTGCCATTTGACAATCTTTTGGTTGGCATTTCTTACAGCGGAGGACAGACCAGCACAGTTACAACAACTTGAATGTGTGATTTTTAGGGAGGCAAGCGGTTACAGCATTGTATATGGAGAACATTCTGAATGATAGGAGATTAACTCAATAGTTATTGATATTGACATCCAATCTAGTCCAGTTGTTAATGTGAGCTCTAAGTTCTGTAGATAATGAGTTAACTGGGACTGTTTGTTCAGAGACTGTGATTGATGTTAGACTCCATGGATCCAAACTGTGTCACTGGACGCTTTCTCTCTCCTATTAGTACGGTGCTTCATTCAATGTGTTATGCCATTGTAGCAAGAGATGCATCAAGTCCGTCATGAACAGAGTTCAGCAGCTCCAGAGACAGGGCAAGGAGCGATAAAAATCTGAGAAAATTCGACTGGAATGCTCCAACAATCGATCAGAATCTGAGAACAATGGACTGGAATGTTGAATCAATGGATCCGAATCTGAGAACAATGGACTGGAATGTTACAATTACGGACAGGCGTTTCTCCGAAGGTCTTTCCTGGTTCCACAGATCTAAGTCAGATTTACCAAGACTGATACTATGTGTACTCTTGATGATTCAGGCAGGTTATTATCCAGTCCTCGCTATTGTTGGTGTTCCTGGTAAGTCCTTTTAATTCTGCTCATTTATTAATTTCAGAAACCATGTTGTTTTTTTCTGTTTTGTATATCTCATAAATATACAAACTATTGTATTTAGTTTCATTATAACCTCCATTCATTATCTGCATAATTCAGAACATTTCCTCACAAATATCTGAGAACAAGACAGCAAGCACCGTTTTTGTCTTGAACTAAGTTATATATTGAATTATCTTCCATCACCAAACCTGTCCACTACCTGTTTCATAATACCCCGAATCTCCAACTCTGCGTCAGTGCGGTTGCTGAATAAACCATTATCTAAGCCAAGGTGAACATCAGACTTTACAGTTCCGGTTCTCTTCTGGTCACTGATCCAGTTCCACATATTTCAATCACAAACTTGTGCGTGTCTTCAAATTTGCTTCATAATGGGGACAATGTATCATAGTAGGAAAGTCGCTGGATGGATAAATCAGAACCACAGGTCATTTCACGAAAGACACTGTTTTATGTCCTACCACAGCTGGTAGCAGAACTTAAATTCAAATAATAAGAATCGAAGTTAAAAAAAAAACAAATTGCACGAACTGTGACCATAAAATCAGCAGTATTTTGTCCAATAACATATCCGTTTTACTGATATCCTTTGGTTATGAAATATGACACTGTTACCGAGTTTGGATTAAGAGTGACTTCATACCCATGACAATGTGCTTGGTTCTATACTGCCTTGTGGAACGATCACAGTCAACGGAAATTAGTAATGGTCATCAAATGCTGCCCTTGCTGAAATCCCGTAAAGTAACAAAATAAAGGGTAAACCAAACAAAGAAAGATACAGGAGATCTGAAACAGAAAGAAGCAGAGTGCTGGGGAAACGGACAGGTTTGGCAGACTCTGTTGACAGATAAACAGATTTTTGAGTACACTGATCACGGGTCAGGTCTGAAATTATTTGGGAAATAGTGTAATGTGTGTTGGTGGAGTGATCTAATATATGAAGAAATAGAGAGAAAGAAAAAGGAATCGGCAAAGGAATTGTTGATATTTATCTGGGATGGAATAAAAATATGAGATTAATATCACTGATTCCTCACTTTTTCCCATATTCCTGAGAATCATGCCCAGGTCAGGATATGGCCCTGTATAAAGTGAGTTATGTTCCTTCTGTTTTGATTCCTTGAGTGTGGTCATCTTCTTTTATTCACTAATTGTGCATCAGTGTTATTTCTGAGTCAGTATATGTTTCCTTTTCGCAGTTGCCCTTGATAAGGAGTTGGTGAGCTGCTTTCTTGAACCACTGCAGGATGCCAGTGCTTAGCCAGAAATGCAAACTAATGAGAGGAGGCATTTCTAACATTAGCGGGTGTACCATGTACATGAAGATTTTACTTGTTCCTTTTCTTGGACATTCAGCGGAAATTCACTGGATGGCAATCTTGGATTTGAGTTGTCAGTTGCTCTGATTGTTCAGGGTGATCTGAGGGTCTTGTATCCCCACAATGAACAAGGTGTAGGTACTGAAATTACAAATTGTCTGGGTCTGCAGAGACCTCACAGGGAGGGCCAAGGCACTCCACTCTCATTTTAGCTATTTTCCAATGTTGTGTCCTATCCAGGTCCAAAGTGGAGGTCACAGAGCTTTATAACGTCATTCAGCACAACCTGTAGTTCCATACGACACAGAAGACTGTCGTGACAATACCCAACAAATGTTTTGTTTTCTAGAACAATCCGAACATGTGGGGCTGATGTATCAAATATGCCACAGTGTCATCCTCTCACGTGTTTGCTACGTGACAGAGGCCATCTCTGTTCGAGGTAAAATGTTGGTTGTTTCTCCACAGAGGAAGCAACAGAAAATCTTTTGGAAATGGGTTGTCGGTTTGCTCGCTGAGCTGTAGGTTTGGTATCCAGACGTTTCATTACCTGGCTAGGTAACATCATCATTGGCGACCGCCAAGTGAAGCAAAGCTATTGTTTCCTGCTTTCTCTTTACATGTTTGTCCTGGATGGGATTCCTGCAGTTTGTGGTGATGTCATTTCCTGTTCGTTTTCTGAGGAGTTGATAGATGGTATTTAGATCTATGCGTTTGTTTATGGCGTTGTGGTTGGAGTGCCAGGCCTCTAGGAATTCTCTGGCATGTCTTTGCTTAGCCTGTCCCAGGATAGATGTGTTGTCTCAGTCGAAATAGCGTTTTGTTTGATCCGTGTGTAGGGCTAAGAGGGAGAGAGCGTCGTGTCTTTTTGTGGCTAGCTGGTGTTCGTGTATCCTGGTGGCTAACTTTCTTCCTGTTTGTCCTACGTAGTGTTTGTGGCAGTTTTTGCATGGAATTTTGTAGATGATGTTGGTTTTGTCCATGGGTTGTACTAAGTCTTTTAAGTTTGTTAGCTTTTGATTGAGAGCGTTGGTGCATTTTTGTTCTATCAGGATTCCGAGAGGTCTTAGTAGTCTGGCTGTCATTTCTGAGACTTCTTTGATGTATGGTAAGGTGGTTAGGGTTTCTGGCTGTGTTAAGACTGCTTGTCGTGGTTTGTTCCTAAGGAATCTGCGGACTGTATTTTTTGAGTATCCGTTCTTTTTGAATACGTTGTATAGGTGGTTCTCCTCTGTTTTCCGAGGTTTGTCTGTGCTGCCGTGTGTGGTGGCTCATTGGAATAGTGTTCTGATACAGCTTTGTTTGTGTGTGTTGGGATGGTTGCTGGTGTAGTTAAGTAGTTGGTCAGTGTTTATCGGTTTTCTGTACACGCAGGTTTGTAGTTCTCCATTGTCCTTTCGTTTGACTGTGACGTCCAAGAATGCGAGTTTGCTGTCGGTTTATTCCTCCTGAGTGATCTTTATGCCTGTGAGGGTGTTGATGATGCTACATGTGTCTTCTATCGTGTTTCCCTTTGTGATGACAAAGTGTCATCTACGTAGCGGATCCAGATTTTTGGTTTGATGGTTGGTAGGGCTGTTTGTTCTAGTCTTTTTGAAATTTTAGAGAACAGGGTGACTGGCGAAAGTGAGGAACTTCAAAAAACTAGAGATGTGAAAGTTTATGTATTGGAAAAGTTCATGGTAATGAAGGTAGGTAAGATGCTGGACAAGATGAGTGATGAAATTAAAGGGCTACAGAGATAGTGTTGGAGAGTTGAGCTCGATGGATAACACTTTTTGGACCTGGTTGAGACCCTCTTATCTAATATTTTGGTAGGCTGATTAGCTTCAATCTTGAGGGTGCTCAATGATCTCCTTCTGCACCGTCAATTCCTTAATTCTATGTGGGAGGAAAAAGTTCATCAAAACACTTTAGATGATGGAAAAGCGTCCTGCAGACTGCAAGGTAACCTGTCTGAACGCAAAGTGGAAAAACAGAAAAACAACAGATCGATAACTTGACGTCGGGTATGAGGAAAATATTCGCATTTTTTTTGTAATTAACGATATCCAGACCCTTGGGGAATAATGATATGATTTAGCAGAGTCAGTCGACATTCATGACGAGGAAATTATTTTTGCTAAAAATACTGGAGTTTATAGAGGATGTTGGTTGTGTCATCGACGAATGAGAAGCAGTGGGAGTGGTGCACTTTAATCTGAGAAGATAGTTTCACATGGTTGCGCACAGGTGAGTGAAGAAAGTAACACTGTAGGGTAAGGGGGAATATACTAAATGCATTTAGAATTGAATGATGGTGAGAATACTGACAGCAGGGCCCTGTTCTGTTCTGAAGGCTACTACTCATTGGTATTGCATGCATGAGTCGTTGAAACGCCACTATTCAAAACTCAAATAAATGATTTGAACAACAAATAATGGGACCATCGTATACAGTCCTTTTCATTTTGTATTACTTCGAAGGTGAGAAGTAGGGAAGCGTTTTTCTCGAAACGGACCTTGATGCCCTTGGTTATAAGTCACTAACAGAATTCATGCAGACCATCCATGAATCAGTACAATGAATTGCATGCTATCTTTCATTACAAAATGACACCCTCGTACAGCTGTAGAGAGTTCCTGAAGCAGTATTTGGGGTATTCTGGACAGAGGTTATCTCCTTTATAAGCAAAAGTCTCCACATCACAGAGACAGTGCAAAGGATTTTCACCAGACTAATCCATGGGTTGATGGTACTATCAGGAGAATGTGAAGGAAATAAGAGTTCAATTTGTAGCACTCTGACAGAATAAGAGGTGACGGTATTAAATGTTGAAGATTATGGACTAACACTCATTATGTCGAGTGAAAGACATTGATAGCAGAAGAAATTGTATTTTCGCGATAATGCCTTGCCTGATAGTTTAAGTATCTCTGTGGGGCCGCCATATTAGGCGAGACAGAACTCCAGGCTCTGAGTACATTCTCACTATCTCAATGTGCAGTTGGCTTGTGACCCTTCACTGAACATCATGTTGTTCATAAATCTGTCAGCTGGCAAAATGCCTTATTGCTGAAAGAGGTAGCAGGTCCCACCAGCTTCTGACCTCCAAACAGAGCACTAGCCTGTCTTATTGGAGATGGAAATTGCCTACTTGAAGACTCTGCACATAACACTAACTCACCATCAGCAAACCACTATAAAGTACCACGTGTGTACCATTAACACTGGAGCCAGGAGGAACAACGTGCACTGTCCCTCTAGGCTTTGCTTCGTGGTTTGTCATGTTGGGGCGTTGATATCATCCTCCTCAAAGTTTGGGAGAAGATTTGTAGCTCGGGTGCTCGTTGTTATGGTTCTGTTCGCCAAGCTGGGAGTTTGTCTTGCAAACGTTTCGTCCCCTGTCTAGGTGACATCCTCAGTGCTTGGGAGCCTCCTGTGAAGCGCTTCTGTGATGTTTCCTCTGACATTTATAGTGGCCTGTCTCTGCCGCTCCTGTTGTCAGTTCGAGCTGTCCGTTGTCGTGGCCAGTATATTGGGTTCAGGTCGATGTGTTTGTTGACAGAGTCTGTGTCATGCATGAGTGCCATGCCTTTTGGAATTCCCTGGCTGTTCTCTGTTTGGCTTGCCCAATAATGGTCGTGTTGTCCCAGTCAAATTCATGTTGCTTGTCATCTGCGTGTGTGGCTATCCTTAGTAGCCACACATGCAGATGACAAGCAACACGAATTCGACTGGGACAACACTACTGATATAGGGCAAGCCAAACAGAGAACGGCCAGGGAATTCCTAGAGGCATGGCACTCATCCACAGACTCTATCAACAAACACATCGACCTGGACCCAATATACCGGCCACGACATTGGACAGCTGGAACTGACAACCGGAAGCTGCAGAGACAAGCCACTATAAATGCCGGAGAAAGCATCACAGAAGCGCTTCACAGGAGGATCCCAAGCACTGAGGATGCCACCTAGACAGGGGCCGAAACGTTTGCAACACAAATTCCCAGCTCGGCGAACAAAACCACAACAATATCATCCTCCCATTTGAGGGTCTTGAAAGACTGAAGCCTCCTGATCTAATTGAAGAAGCTTAAGGACATGATTTGGCTACCGCTGGTTCCTGTTTAACAGTTCAACATTTTGACTAGTTTCTTTCTCTTTCTGTTTAAATAGCAGGAGGGAGAGAATGGGCTATCCCTCTTATCTAATATTTTGGGAGGCTGATTAGCTTCAATCTTGAGGTGCTCAATGATCTCCTTAATTTTTCTGGGGAAATATGCACTGTCTAGCAGTACTATTACATGTATTTTATTCACACTTTAACAGCACAAGCCTGAATGTTGTCTAATCTTGCCGCACGTGAACATCCACCACTTCAGGAGATGAGGGGGCCACATTGTTGTGAACATTGTATAATCTTCAGTGGCCATCCGCACTTCTGATCTTATGATGGGCGTAACATATTGATGAAGCAGCTGAAGATGGTTATGTTGAGTAGTCTATCCTGAGGATCGCCTGCAGAAATGTCCCATGACTGAGATGGTAGATGTCCACGAACCTCAAACATTTCCTTCGTGCTCTAAATCACTCCAACCAGTGGGGAGATTATTCCTGGTTGCCATTAACTTCAATTTTCTTCACGTTTCTTGATACCAATCTCAGTTAACTCTTGCTTGATATAAGAACCTGACACTCTTCCCTTGTGTGCATATATTTTATTCATGTAAATAGGTCACGGTGTTCGTGCAGTGAGTGCTTCGTTTTTACAGAGAGTAGTGAAGGGCGGGTCATCTCCCCTCCAGAGCGTTAGGGGAGATCGATCACTAAGAATTTCAGAAGATAGGTATTGATAGATGTTTGACATGTCAGGCAGTTCAGGAGTTGGGGCCGAAAGCAGATCAGCCATGGTCTGACTGAAGGTAAAGTTAGGCTTTAGGTGCTGAGTAACCTGCACCTGCTTCTCATGTTCTTTCATTCTGTTATTAGTGGTTTCACTGTTTTTATTTTCCCAGAAGTCCTGTTAAGGAATTTTGCACTCAGAAAGACCGAACGATTTTACGAACAATGTCTGGGTGCGGCATCAGGCATGTATTCAAAGTGAATCTGGGTGCACAACATGGCTAATAAATGGAGACAGGGGAACTTCTGCAAGAAGAAACGAAATGAGGGGAATGTTTCACTGTATCACCTGCTCTTCCCTCAAGAACGTTTTCCAATCCATATCAAACCATGCTTTACTGTGAGCAGGGGTTGAATTTTCTCCGCTTTTTTTCTGTGCATCAGTTACAAGGAGAAAGTGGTCTTCAACTGCTCCTGTCTTGCAATTTTGAGGAGCTGACTGAAATGAGGTGACGTCGAACTGAGGAGCAGGAGTTGTTCTATGTTCCATCTGTCACAAAGATTGTGGCTGATCATATTGTGGCTTCACTTTCCCATCTGTGGTTCATTATATCATCGAGTCACTTTACCGAAAAACATTTAACTAACGCACAGCTTTGAATAAATGTACACACACAGGTACCATAGACTTGTGGAGAAGAGAATTCCCATCAAACGGCCTTTTGAGAGTTTCTCCTGATTCCTCTTCCTACTGTAGTTGGAGAGTCACTGTTTCTTTTTCTAATCCCAATTATCCATAGATCCCAACAAATTCGATATGTGAACAAATGTGTCTTGTGGCAGTTGATATCGGTCTCAGACTGGGTCAGGTTCAATGTCACTAGCAAGTCATGCAGATTGTTATTTTTTTTAAAAAGTAAGTTCTAAAACAAAGTTACTCGAGCTACGATGGATAGATAAATGAGAAACAGTTTGGACATCAATAATATGTACATCAATATTTATTTTTCTGAGACACAGAAATGTGCACAATCCTGCAAAATATTAGATCAGAAGAGCTTCCTCCAAATAATAATAAATTCCATGACAAAAAGAAAATTGCGATTGTCTCAGTTGTTATTCTACCTAAGAAGTTATTCTGTTCACACAAGCTGCTAGCATTGGGGTGTCTTCCTGGAATAGTCTGATTTAGCTGAATTTCCTTTGCTGCAGGCAGTAGAGATATTCCATTGAATCCTCAACAGAGATCCTACATAAGTGAAAAAGTTGTCTGATGGGATTTCGGCTCTCATATGTTGTTGTTAATTGAAAATCAACCTGAACCATGTACAGTCTCGTTGAACGTTCCCCTGACTGCATGACTCCATCATTGGTCTCTTCTCAATTTAGGAGTGATTCATAGTTTAAAATGAAAATACATGTTTGCATGTGCCTGCATGAATTTATTCACAATATATGCATGTATTCAAAGTACCTGTCATAAAATTAATGTATTGTTTTCTTAAAATTGAGTCCTTAGTTTCATTTTCTCATCCATCGGCTATGCACTGATGCACTCTCCTCAGGTTAGATGGTTCAATACGAATATCTTCCACTTTCATACCTGAACTGCCCTAGACTTGTGTAGGCCACGAGGGATGTAGATACGGTTAACAGCTAAAGTTATTTTCAGAGGCTATAAACTAGAGGGCATAAATTAAGGTGATAGGAGCAAGATTTTCATGCAGAGGGTAATGTGCATATGGAAAGAGCTGCCAGAGGAAGTGGTAGCATTGGATACTTTTGCAAACTTTATGAGGCATCTGGATGGATATATGAATCCGAAGGGTTTAGACGGTTATGTGCCTAATGCGGTAAATGGAATTACATCAGATTGAAATATCTGGTCTGTGCAGATGAGCTGGACCGAATGGATTATTTACTAGCTGTATGACTCTATGCATCCATCAGGCCTTCATTTTAGTAACGAGTAAAGTGCAACATCTTTGAAAAACTTCTAAATAAATTGCATATTTTTCGAACAGTATAGGGGTTCAGAACTACACACAATGCATCAGTATATAATCTAAGCATTACCATATAAAAATGCAATAAAACATCCCCAAGATTATTCTTGATTGCCTTTGTATGAAACTGCATCATTGCATATACTTTCTTAATCACTTCCTCAATCTCCTGACTAAGTTTAAGTGATTCTTGTACTGCAACATACAAATTGCTGAGTATCACAGAATATTACGTTTTCTTTTTCTCCGTTTAAGCATTTTAATATAATTTTGTACGTCCGTCACAGCACGAATCGTCGTTATACCTTTACTTCCGAAGATTTTCTCAGTAACCTCCCCTGTCTTTTTTGCCCATTGCAGAGTCTCCATGTCCAATTAAATGACTATCTTAGTGAATGAATTAATTGAGCTCTAATCCAATAAATCCCCTCATCTACCTCATTGGTATAAATTATAAATAGTTGATAGCCTCACACTGATTCCTGAGGCACTCCACTACGTCACCACTTCACATCACGAAAATAAACATTTATCGTGAATATTTCTTCCCTTAGAGTTCACCAGGGCTCACCTGTTGCAGGGCAGCTGAGTAGAAACTTTGGTTCCCCCCCCCCCCCGCCCCACTATACTGTGTAATACAATTAGAGGGCTGAATTATTTCAATCTATTCCTGTGTAAATCCGTCGAGGGTAGAATGGATGAAGGGATCTTCACCTCCCACTTCAACAGCCATGATAAGTGCACATGGGTTAGGAGAAGCAGTTATCCCTTCAGTCCGTCGAGCCTGTTGCATCATTCAGAATGTTCTTTGTTGATGTGAATGTGGCTGAACATCCTATTTGTGCTTGTCTTCTTGTTCATCAAAGCCCTCTGGAATCCAACCTTGAATATTTTCAGTCACCCAGTCCTCACAGCATATTGAAAATGAGAACACCACAGATTGCACAATCCTAAAGAGAAAGCAGTATCTCTATCCCAGTCTGAAATGGGAATGCCTTATTCTCAAAGATTGTTTCCTTCAAACCATACACTGCCCTTTTGAAACACAACAATTAGGAACAGATATAGACCATTCAGCCCCTTAAACCTGACCACACTCCCATTAATGCTCTTCACTCAAAAATTTCCAAATTTAGCCTCCACTTAATTCGCAGAAAGACAATTCTGTACACCATAAGTTCGTATGCGAATGAGGAACTGGAGCAGAATTAGACTATTCGATTCATCATTGCTGAAATGTTTCTCCAAGTTATTCACCTGCCTTCTCCGACTGATCATTGATTGCCTATTAATTGTTGTGTACTCTTAGTCTTACCAGATCATAGGGTCTGCTCTTTTATTAGCAAGAAACGACTGATGTTGATTAAACCTGAGGGCTACCAGACCGCAGGTGAGGGAAACGGAGGCGAAGGAGGGTCCTTCATGTGGAACTCAAAACGGAAATGGGAATTGATCCCATACTGTTGGCGTCATTCTGCTCTTAAAACAACAATTCAGCCAACTGAACTAAATTAATTCTCTGCCTATTGGAATTATATATATATATATATATATATAGAGAGAGAGAGAGAGAGAGAGAGAGAGAGAGAGAGAAACATATTTCTATCTATATTTATATATACATACAAATAAAATGTGTGTTTGGGGGTGCGTAATGGGGATGGGGGGGTTAATGTGTTTGTGTGTCTGCGCCCATATTTGTGTGTATCTCTTTGTGTATGTGTTCTGTATTCGTGTCAGTGACTCTGCTTGTGCGTACTTCTGTCTACATCTCTGCAATCTTGTTTTCCGAGTAATTCCATTAAAATTGGAATCAAAGTCTCCCACCTGTCTCTCTGTCTGTCCATTTTTTAATATAATCATACGACAGTACACTCTGCTGGCGACCCCTCACGATTGCATGAGTGGCAGTATTTTCTTCGAGAAGACACCAAATGATGTGAATCTCGAACGTTGAACAGTTGTTTGGTTTTCCAAACAATATATTTGGAAGCACAGAGCAGTTTTGCCGATAGTAAGCGATGTTGTTCCTGCAATATTCTGACCACTATTGAGCCTTTTTTCAGACTTTTCAATTCTTTCTCGTACAATGTTTAAGCATTAGAAAACATTGCAAGTTACTGATTGTGCAATAAATTATCCCATCCCCTGAAAAAATGGTTCAGTCGGAGGTGCACAGTTCTATTCTGACAGACCCAAGTCTATTTGCAATTCTTCCGTATGTGTGTGTGTTTGTGCACGCGCACGTGCTGTCAGGTTGGATGGTGCTGTGACCTGCAATCCTCCCTGTCTGCATCCCAGACTGAATCATTGAGGCATATCACCCTCTGCCCCTGCCGCTGTGAGCGACGTTGAATCTCTTTTAGCATCCCTGAGACTGCCAGACCTGCATCCACACACAGACTCACGCAGAGACAAATACACATATAAATGTACCTACACTTAAACACATTGATACAGATGCACAAACAGTAATACAGAAACACAGGCATACACAATAATGCCTTGACATTTATACCGACGTAGGGAATCTGTAAGTATATCTTTTGATCTTTGGTTATTTTCTCACTATTTCACGGCTGTGCCGTGGTTTCTCGGCATTACTATTACTCAGATGTTTGAGTTTGTCAGCCTGTCTGTTGTTTTGCGTGTAGCACGATGTAGTACAATTTCCATGCCTGCAGATATGTGGCAGATGAGGATCAAAGTAGAGCAGTGGAAGGTGGTGCACTTTGGTAGGAATGACTTTGAAAGACAACTTAAAACAAACTGTATCTTTTTCGACGGGGTCCAAGAGCAAAGGGTTCTGGGTTTATATGAGCACAGAGTATTGGAGATGCCAGGACAGTTAGGGAGAGCAGTAAATACCACAGATTCGTTTCAGTTTCTGAGCTGCTTACAGTAGGGTGCGCAAGAGAGTTACACTGTGCTTCCTTCCAGGGAGGTGTTGGGGACAATCTGTTGTGAGCACACCCTCGTTCCCACTGAGACAGTGGGGATTCCAATTGTAAGAACTAGACACACAAGGTAGATGGCATCAGGGCCACACCTTCTGAGGTATGCAGTGGGTAAAAGGAACTGCCAGTGGGTTTAAAGTGAGAATTCTTCCTCAATGAACATTGCTTCTGACTCACTTGTAGGGCGTGGATATCGCCGAATCTCCACACGAGGCATCCTAGTCCTCTCCAAATTGTACCAGGGTCCCCTCCACATGGTGGCAGGAAGGAGGTGAGGACACAGATATCTGGCACTCCTACACTTGGCTTGGCACTTTCCGTCTTATTCCATGCTTCTTATCCTGGAATGGGAGATAGGAAAGGAGGGAGTGAGGGTGGGAGTGGGTGGCCGTGCTGTTTGTGTTGGCATATGAATTGGCATAGTGACGGTACGTAGTCAATCCGCAGTGTTGAATCCATGCAGTATTATTAATGTGGGAGGATAGCAGAAGGTTGTTGGGGGATTGAAGAGAAAGAGAGAAAAAGAGAGAGAGATAGGAAAGATGCTGTATGCAATGGAGAGTGGTGGAGAATGAGTTGTTCACGGGGAAGGTGCTATAACAGATATACAGTGAGCATGAGGGAGCAGAGCGAATACGGTGAAGGTCGTTGATGCTTGCCTTGTATTGCTGGGCATTTCTTCAGACTGCAGATACTGCACTAGGCTGGGTGGAAAGCTCAGACCATGCTTGGTGGGTCTTGTGGTGTGGCCCCCTCTGGGAAGAGAATGGTCCTCTTCTATACTAGCCGATCCTCCAGGATTTCTGTGCCCCCGTCGACAAAACTTTGTGTAATTTCTGCTTATCTGGAATGCTCACGGTAAACTGTGCAGTATAGCTCCCAACTGAGAAACATCCATTGTTCTTTTAAGAATAACGCTCGTGCCAGGGATTGCGGGATATCCAGGAGCATCCAGGAGATGGTGAGAATCACCAGCCATTATGGGTGGGAGAATTGAACTGTCATTGAATGAGAAGGACACCATGGAGTGAGGTATGTAGTTACTGAAATGAGTTCGAAAGGAAACTAGCGAGGCCTCCTGCAGACGATTCCCTGTAACACTCAATGAAAATGTGACTGAGACAAAGTATTGTTAGATTCAGCGCAAAGAAACTTAGACTTTGCTAAGCCCATCCTCCGTTTCAAAGCTGCAGCTGCTTGTCCATTACTCGCTATCACAGAGAAGTAGCTAAACGTGACTTACCTTTGGGGGGGCACTATTTGTGGCAAGTCATCATAAATTTATGAGATTTAAAATAGAGGTGAAAACGGACGAACTAGATCTAAAAGGTAAAGTTCGAAATTGGAGCAAGGTCAAACTTGATGATATTCGGCACGAACTTTGAAAATACGATTGGACCTTATAGTGGCAGGTAAGTGGCCAGCTGGGAAGAGGGACGACTACAAAAACGAGCTGTCAAGAGTTCCGAGTCAGTATGCTCCTGTTAGTGTGAAGGGTAAAGGTGGGAGGTGTGAGAAATGCCGGATGACTCGAGAAGTTGAGGCTCTGTTCCTGGATAAGTGGGAATCAAATGTCAGATATAGACAGCAGGAATCCAGTTTTTTTCAATGTTCAGTAACGGAATGAAGGTGTCATTGGGTAGGCAGAATTTATTGGCCATCTCTAATTTCCCATAGGGCAGTTCGAGTTAAACAAATTGCTGTGTGTCTGGAGTCACATGTAGACCAGACCAGGTAAGTATCGCAGTTTGCTTCCTTAAAGGACATTCGTGTGTCTGATGGATTTTCCAAACAATTGAAAATAGATTAATCATCGTCATTAGACTCTTAATTCCAGATTTAAAGTGAATCGCCACAGGAGTCTAAAGGCAGTAGGAATGCACCTCAGAATGAAATCAGGAGGGCAAACAGGGTCCATGTGATAGCCATGGCAAGTAAAGCTAAGGGTAATCCAAAGGCACTCCAGAAATGAATTAAAGAGAAAAGAGCAACCAGGGAGATCAACAACATTACCGATGTGCAGAACTGCAAGAAATGACGGAGGTATTAAAAAAACATTTTGTATCATATTGACTGTGAAGGAGGATATTGAAGCTAGAGAATTCCGAAATAATCAATGACATCTTGGAAAGTGTTTGGGTGACAGAGGAGTTCTTAAAACGCATAAATTTGGAAAAATCTCCAGGACCTGATCAGATGTACCCTAGAAGTCGTGAAAAGATAGGGAAAACAATGCTGGGTCCCATGCTGACATATATGAATCATGGATAGCCACAGGTCAGGTGTTTGAAGAATCGAGTTTGGCTAACGTGGTGTCATTACTAAAAGAATCTAAGAAGGGTGATAAGGAAAAGCGGTGAGCCTGACGCCAGTGGTGGACAAGCTGTTGGGACAGGATTATGAGGCACAGGATTTGCATCGATTTTGAAAGGCATGGATTGATTAGGAATAGTCAACGTAGATTTTAACGTGGGAAATCCTGTCTCGCTAACTTGACTGAGATTTCTGAACAAGTGACTAAGATGCTTCATTGAGGCAGAGAAATGTACATTGTTGAAATAGACCCCAGTAAGAGATTTGACAACTTTCCACATGGTAGACCGGTTAACAAGATTAGTATGGAATACAGGCAGAGCTCGCTATTTAATTAGAAAATTGACTTGAAAGTAAGTGTTGAAGGTTGTGGTGTAGAGTTGTTTTTGAACTGCTTGGCCGTGACCAGAGGTGTGCCACAAGGATTGGTGCTGGTTCCACTAGTTTTCATTGCTTATATGAATATATTGGATGTGAGCATAGGAGGACCAGTTGGTAAGTTTGAAGATATCACCAAAATTTATAGTGTAGTGGATAGGGAAGAAGGTTACCTCAGAATACAACGGAATTTTGATTACATAGGCCAATAGGCTTAGGAGTGGAAGATGGTGATTACTATAGACAAATGTGAAGTGCTGTATTTGGAGAAGCAAATCATTGCATGACTTATCCACTCAATGAGCAGGTCCTGAGTCGATAAACAAAGAGACATGGGAGTGCAGGTTCATAGCTCCTTGAAAATGCAGTCACAGTTAGACAGGATTGTGAAAAGGCTTTGGTATGTTTGTCGTTATTGGTCAGGGCTTTGACTATAGGAATCGGGACGTCATGTAAAGGACAGTAATTCCATCACTTTTCAAATACTGCATTCAATTCTAGCTCTCCTCCTGTGGGAAAGAACTTTGAAACTTGAAGAGGTTAAAAAATATTTACAAGAATGTTGCTGGGACTTGAGCTTTAGAGAGAGGTTAATTAGTTTGGGGCTACGTTGCTTGGACAGTAAGGGGCATGCACAGAGTGAATATCAAAGGTCTTTTCCCCAAAACTAGAGGGTTACAATCTAAGGTGAGAGGGGAAAACAATTAAAAGGGACCTAAGGAGCAACTTTTTCATGCAGTGGGTGGTGTATGTTTGGAATGAATTGCCACAGGACGTGGTGGAGGCGGGTAAAACTACAACAATTAAAACGCATTCGGATAGGTATATGACTACAAACGGTTTAGTGCGATATTGGTAAAATGCTGGTAAGTGTCACTAGATTGTTTTAGGATATTTGTTCAGCAGGGATCAGTTGGATAGAAGGGTTTATTTCAATGTTACACATCTCCATGACTCTCTGACTCTGTCTGAGTTCACACCAAAATTCTATTTATGCACTATTACTGGAAATACTGCAAAATTCTGTTGAAATGTCTTATTTTCAGCATACTGAAACCTGTGAACACATCCTCCGACAATGTTCTCTCCCAGTGTCTCTCCCGCTGTCTACTTTCCAAACCCTCACATTTGTTGTTAATGAAACTGACATTCAGTTTTAAAGTGAGTAACTGTCCTGTAGCATTCCATGGCATTTAGTGATGCTTCCCCTCGTGATTCCACTATTAAGAAGCTGAGGAAAAGTTTGTTTTTTAAAAGCATAGCTTGCGGTTTATTTGCTCTACACGGTGCTTCATGTTGGACAGTGGGATTTCAGCAGCTTCCAGAAACGTCTTTGGAAGTTGTGCTGAGCCTATTTACTGAAAGCCCGTGATAACCACTATTGCTGATCATTTGCTCAGTTGCATGAGGAATCCCTTCAACTGTGTTTGATTCAGACTAGGATTCTAACTTGTCATTCAGTGACATCTAATTTAATTTGGTTATTGAAAATTTACGAGAAATGCTGGGGATTGTTTCCATGGAAGTTGTGTTTTAAGCTGCTATGTACATTAAAGAAGCTTAGAGCATTTGGTGACCCACTCTGGAGAAGTTATAAAGTGATGAAGTTGAAAGCAAGAAATTGAAAGAATACTTTTAAGAGAAAGTTTAAAAGCTGTCATGTGGCTGACTGCAGACACAAAGTGTCCTGAACAATTTGAAAATGAAACATTTTGGCTGTTGTGTAAGAAACCTTGTTGCCTTGTTGTTTTCACAGCATTTTGAATTCAACCAACCTGTTTACATTATGCCCCAATAATGCCCCAATACTCTAAAAGGCAATGGAATTTGAATTTTACTGTTTTGACAGTATTAAACCAATGAGACGATCCAGTGTTTTGGGGGTATAAACGCCAACATTACCGACAGTTAGCAATAAAAAGAGCACCTTCTGCCATTGAACGACTGCAACTCTCTCTAAAAGGAACCATTTTACCCATATATATAAAACAAACCCAAAGCAGAAGGCCGAAGGCGACCCGGGGCCTGCAGAGGAGGATGACCACTGCGAGCTGGTTTTGAAAATTATAGGCTGTAAATTTAATAGGGGCTATATTGGATCAATATATTGTTACAGAGTAGACGTTAGCTAAATATTTAATACAAAGGAGGCTCGGAGTTGGAATATTTTGTTATTTAATGATCACTTTTGGAGTTAAAGAAAAGCATTTTAAGTTTTTTTCGTTAAACAGTGATATTTGGGGTCGTTCTCTGTCACCCATGCATTAACAGATTACGAGGCAAGATGGGCTTTGCTGTCTGCGTGCTTTAATTAGCAGAAGCTTTTACTGCTGTGTTGCATTAGCAGAATGGATGATAGTTGCTGAGGGAGGGACCATAAATCTTTCAATCATTTTAATCCTTGCATTTGTAAATAGTGCCAGATCAGTACAGGGTTGTATATGTCCCAATCTGTTTATAAAAACAAGACAGAGATAAAACAACAGACCAGCTGTATAAATGTCTGATGGGGCCATGTCTAGAGGCCACAAAGCAACGTAAAAATGTTTCTTGTTCGCTGACTTTTTGCAATGCTGCTCCAATTTTAATGACCAGTTATTAAGGCCTTTCAGAACATTGAAACATCTTTCAGAGCACCGAGACTGCTTCTCAGGAACGGGTAGAAGCTAATCTGACACCATATGCCTGTAACAGAGGGATATGAGGAGGTTATTCAGCCCATACGGGCCTTATACTACTGAAAGAGGTGGAAAGCTGAAATTTGGCACATTTTGCAAAAGGAATGGGTCAAAATGTAGAGAAGTGGTGCTGCAGCTGTACGAGGTGTTAATGAAAGGACACCTGAGGTAAATAGTGCTGTATGTTTTCCGTAACTGAGAAGGGTGAGAGCACCAGCAAATACTGTTTACTGGCTGTTCATCATCCATGGGTTGCCGCGCCATTTAATGCCGCCGGCCTGCTATACACGCTTAGGAGAAGACCATTCAGCCGATTGAGCCTGTTACAGATGGATAGGATAAGGCCATTCCATCCAGACCGAGTAAATGTTTCCTTTTATTATGATATAATAATTCTGTAAGGAAGGGGTTAACTGAACCCATTTGTTCAGTCATGATTTGAAGACGCTGGTGTTGGACTGGGGTGTACAAAGATAAAAATCACCAAGTTATCGTCCATAAGAATTTATGGCAAAAGTTTACAGTGTGATATAATTGAAATTATATATTGAAAAAAATCCAGATTATTTCTTTCATATGTAAATCGCAAAAAAATTTAAAAATAAAGTTGAAAAGTCTGTTTATCGGTGCTTAGTAACTCAATGTTGATTACCCAAACCTTCGCCAATTGTTCACATTTAAAATGATTTCCTCCATGTGTATTCTATCTCATAAAACGGTTTTCATATCGATGACCAAAAACACACCCACACAAATGCACATAACATATTACCTTTTACTGGAGCAAATGAGATACAGAACCATACATTTATGGGAGTTCGTTTACTGTCACTCGATGCATATCCCCCCCATGCAACGCAACGCATTTCTCAAATGCAAGCATAAGAGTGATATATGGCAATGGTTTGCAATGTTCCCCATGCTGGGCAGATAGCCCAATTTATGTGGTACTGCAGTAGAACGGTCTGCACAGCTCTCCATTCTGGCTGGTACCTTGTCCCGTTAATGGTGTCTGGGGCGGTTCTATGAGGAAAATTCAGAATTTGATGTGCCAAACCATTTCTACTGATCTGACAATGTCTTTATTGAATTTTCTAATCCTTGTGATTGGGCCAACCATTGTCTCACTTCTCCAGTTAGTTCTATTCTTCTGTCTCCTTATCCATAAGTTCACAACATGTCAGCCATTAATTAATCACTTGTCTTTCTGTCTCTTTCCCTGACATTGGCTTTTGACTCCCCATTGTGTCAAGTGTTGAACATCAGAAAAAATGAAATGGCGTGTGTCGGGTCGTTGTTCACTTCCCAGTGTGTCCCATATGGTGCTCCATGTTGGACATAGGGCATTCAGCAGCTTTGATTTATGTTTTTGAATCTTGGTCTGTTCCTGTCCACGGACCGCTTGTTTATCCCTCTCAGATGATTGTGCTGTCAGTAACACGAGGAAGACCCTCGAGTATTATTCGAAAGCGTCAAGCATCTATCTTGCAGCTTAGGGACTTCTGGCTTTTTCCTGTTATTAAAAAGTTCGTGCAGTGCTGGGGATGTTATGTTGGAGGTTGTACTGTGAGCAGCCTCGACATTCAGGGAAACAAGCAGAATCTATAAGGGGAGACAAGACGCTCTGTCTTCCCTTCTTGTGGATCATTTCACGGAACATCTCTAGGTCACCAGCACCCACCAATCCCACCGCCCTGTTGCTGAAAACTTCAATGCCCGCTCCCTCTACATCAATGACATACAGGTCCAGCCAACCCTTGCTACACGACGCCTGGATGAAGAATGCCTCATATTTCGCCTTGGGACCCTACAAACACACGGGATCAATGTGGATTTTAACAGCTTCCTCATTTCCTCTCGCCCTACTTTATTCCAATCCCAAGTCTCCAACTCGACACCGCCCAGCAGAACTGTCCATCCCTCCTCCCTCAGACCTATCACCTTCTCCTTCACTTTAAAACACATATCGCCTTCTCAACTACCTTCCCCCCAACCCCAACCCCGTCACATTTAACTCTCAGCTTTGTTCCACAAGCCTCATTCCTGCTGAAGGGCTGATGTCTGAAACATTGATTCTCCTGCTCCTCGGTTGCTCCCTGACCTGCTGTGCATTTCCAGCAACACACTCCCGACAACACAATGATGTTTGTAAATAGAAGGTTTGGGAGAAACTTTTTGTGTTGCAAGTAATAGTTATCGACAAAGTTAACATGACTGTCCGATGCAGTCTAGAGAAACAATGGATGCAGCGCATTTGAGATTTTAGGAATATTTTTCATAAAGTCCGAAGCCTAGGGTGCAAAATCAAACCGAATGGTAATGGGGCTAATACATGAACATGGTTTTAGAATGGGCGAGCTGACAGGAAGCAGTGTATCGGGATAAAGATATCCATTTTTTTGTATCAGAAGCATCATGGGATACCACAGACAGTGGTACTTCGGCCACAGCCAGTACATCTCAAACATTTGATTGAGAGGAGCAAATGCAATATTTCCGAGTCTTCTGATGGCACTAACCGATGTTGGATGGTCGTGGGTGAGGAGGATGTAATAATGCTCCAAGGTGATTGAGACAAGTGAGTGACTGGGCAAATACGTGGCAGATGAAGAGTATTGTGTGTGGACCTGATGTTATGGTCTTTGGTGGGAAACATAAAATGGCAAAATACCAGTTGAAAAGGCATTGGTGAAAGAATGTTGTTAGAATAAGATGAATTATGATCATTTTCCTGTTTCCTGCTGCAAACCCCTCCGAGGACCATGCAGGACAGTGAGTTCTGAAGCGAGAAGTCAATACTAGGAATGGCATTGGCACGCTGACCAGTGTATATAGACCCACATGGGTAGCTGTAGCACAGAAAAGGATCTGGATCTCTTTTCACTACAGTTAGCGAAAGCAATATTGCAGGAACAGAAAGCAGTTAAGAAGAGAAATGTTGTGTTGCACTATATTTCCAGGGGATTTGTGTCCAGCAGTGATGGTATCTCACTGCAACTGTACAGGGGCTTGATGATACCTCCTCTTGAACATTCTGGAGGATTGTGTGAAGTTTTGGATTACTTAAGTAACAAATGACACCAGACATTGAGGGAAAGCAGCGATGTACAGCCAGACTAATCTCTGGGATGACAGGATTGTGTGGGAGAAGAGTATGGGGCGAATGAGCCTGTATTCCTTGGGATTTAGGAAAATGAGTGGAGTTCTCAGTGACATATATAATTTTTGACAGGGTGAGAACGATTGGAAGCTGGGATGATAATTCCCCTGGCTTGGACGTCTAAAACAAGTGCCCAAAAGATTAGGTATAGACAGGTCACTCTGCATTGAGATGACAACAAATGTCTGCGCTCAGAGACTGGTGAACCTGGGGGACTCTCTCGCATATGTGGCTGTGGAAGTCAAGGCACTGAATATAAATGAGGATTTCTATACACGAGAGGGAGAGAACAGGTGTATGTTGTGGAGATAGAGCATCAGCTATTATTTTTGGATTATGGTAGAAACCTCAATGAACCAAAGGGATTAATCAAATGTTTATGTTTATATTTTTATAATAGTTAATCATATTAAGGAATATGCACATTGTGTGGGTAAAGTGTATTGATGGGATATTCTCAAATGAACTAGAAAGGGAGGAGGCTCAATGTGTTGAATGACCTACTCCTTTCCCGATGCTTCTGTGCAGTCTGTGGGAAATCTCGGTAAATGTTGTCACAAGTAGCCACGTGTTCGCAAGGAGGGTTCTGAAGGTCTAAAGGACTGTGTATTCGGATGTTTTTTTTCCAATTCTGAGGCTGGTGATGGGTGCTCTATCCGGTGTATCCTTAAAGACCTCAGAGCAATGTGGTACAATTTATGTTCTTGCTTGGCCCTTTCAGAGACTGTTGAAGAGTTCAGCATATGTCTGTGTGTCTGACGTCATGTTTAGGCCAGACCAGGAAAGCGTGCGAGATTTGCTTCCTGAATGTACATTGGGGAATACAGTGGTGCTTCCAGTCGACGCTGAATTCAGGGTCACTGTTACTGACACTAGACTTTAGCTCTCAGTATTATACTAATTGTTTTTAACTTCCATCAGCTGTCAGAGCATTAGCCTGGCCTGGATTAGTAATCCAATGACATTTCCACAACAGCACCATCTCAACATGGGAACCGATCAGAAACCACACTGAGCAAGTTATTTCTGAGCTGCTTGACAGCTCTGCCAAAAAGAACTCCCACCAATGTTATTGTCTTGATGGGACTGAAGCGGTGGTATTGGTCAAATTGTAATTATTCTCCTCTTAGGGGACGGGGAACAGCTAAATAACTTTCCACGTTGTTAGGGAGCTGTGAGAGTTGGAGCTGGAATGAAACAGTTTCCCCAGAGACAACATGCAACAGACGTTTTGAGTCCTATTCCAGGAATGGTGTCACGGACCGTTGTCTTTGTTATACCTATTTTGTTCAGCTGTTTCTTCACGTCAGGTGCAGTGAATCAAATTAGTTGAAGACGGAAATCTGTGATTCTGTAGGTATCATGGCGAGGGTGAGCTGGATCATCGACTGAACACTTCTGACTGATGATAGTTCAAATACTGCATGCTTCACTTTTATCCTGATGCGCAGGGCTATTCCATTCCTAATAATAGGATATTTGTGGAGTCATCTCCTCCAGTAAGCTGTTTATTTTTCCATCAACATTTACGAATGGATGGGCAGGACTGAAGAGTTTCGATCTGATCTGTTGGTCTTGAAAGCATTTCACCTTCTCTTTCAGATGTTAGTTCTGCTGTTTGGAATGCAACCAGTCCAGTCCAGTAACATTAACAGATTGTGATCAGGTTTCAGTCCACACGTTTCTAAGTTGCATGTGCAACACACTCATCGCTAAATCATAGATCGGCTCGTTGGTAATGGTAGACTGAGGGAGTATACCGGGCAAAAGGCTTCAGGTCGTGGTTCAATACCATTTTGTTGCTGCTGCTGTGGCTTGTGGTAATACATCAATATTAAGAATGCTATTTTCAAAGTAAGAGGAGCACGATCTTTAAAGTGGATATTTGTCCTTGAAATGAGCTGAGAGCAGCAAAACATTTGTGATGAAAGAGATTTATAATGTCATAGGGTCTTAGATTCACACAATATGCGAAGAGAACCTTCTGCCCAACGTGGCCATGCTCACCAGGTTTCTTAACGTGAACTAATCCTATTTGTCTGCATCTGGCATATAGCCTTCCAAACCTTTCCTTCTCATGTATCCATTGAATTGTATTTTAAATGTTGTAATTGTATTTCCCTGTATTGCCTTCTCTGGCAGCTTATTACATATTCATAGCAGTCTGTGCGAAACAACTAAATCTTTGATCTGTTTTACGACTCTCCCCTCTTACCTTAAAAGTGTACCTTTGATTTTGGACACCTCTTCTCTGGGGAAAAGACCTTGGCTATTCACCCTATCCATGTCCATCATTATAATAACACTTTGCAAGTTCACCACTCAGCCTGCCATGCAAAAGGGAAAAAATTCCCAGTCTTTGAAAGGCACTGATCTCGAGAGTACTACCGGTACCACATGCTAGCCAGCATACAAATGAAAGAATAGGCAGGATGAAACACGTGGCTTGGGGGATGGTGTAGGAGGTTCAGGTTTGTTGGACATTTGGACCGGTTCTGGGGAAAGTGGGACTATTAAAAATTGGATGGTCTTCACCTGAACCAGACTGGAACTAACGTCCTTAGGGGAGTTTTGCAACTGCTGTTGGGCAGGATTTTAACTAATGTGACAGGGGGCTGGAAACCAGAATTGCAGAGAAGAAGACAACAAGGTGGAAACTGGAGACCATAAGGATCACGAAGTTAACACTAATAAGGGGAAGAGTAGGTAGAGAGCAGATGAACGCAAAGAAATGGTAGCCTCAAGTGCATATACTTTCATGCGAGGAGTATAGTGGGGAAGGCAGATGAATGTAGGGCTTGGGTTGGCGCCTGGAATTATCTTGTTATTACAGTCACAGAGACTTGGTTGAAAGGAGGGCCTGATTAGCAACTAAATGTTCCAGAATATAAACGCTTCAGCCATTGCAGGAAGAGACGTAAAAAGAGTGGGGAGGAGTTGCATTGCTGGTCAGGGATGATATCACAGTTCTGCAAAAGGTGGTAATTATGGTGGGCTTTAGGAGTGAATCATTATGGGTGGAACTGAGAAATAAGAAGGGTGCAGTTACATTGTTGGGGCTGTATTACAGGCCTTCCAACAGTGAGTGTAAGGTAAAAAGACAAATAGGTGAACAGATTATGCAAAGATGTCGTGGTAGTAAGGCATTTTAATTTTCCCAACATTGACTGGCAGACAATTAGTGCCTGAGGTCTGGATAGGATAGAATTTATAAGAAGCGGCTAGGAGAGTTTTCTGAAGCAGTATGTCAATAGTCAAATGGGTGAAGAGGCCATATTGGACCTGGTGTTGGGGAATGATGCAGGCGAAGCGGTAGAAGTTGCGTTGGAGGATTTTTTGGGAACAGTGACCACAATTATGGAGGTTTTACACTACTCAACGACAAAGATTAGAGTGGTCCTAAGGGAAGAGTACTAAACTGGGCCAAGGCCAATTGTATCAAAATTAGGCAGGAGCTGGGAAATGCGGATTGGGACCAGCTATTTGAAGGGAAGTCCACATTTCATATGTGGGAGGCTTTCAAAGATAGTGCAAAGATAGTACTGGATAGGCATGCTCCTGTTCCTTGGATGCTGCCTGACCTGCTGCGCTTTTCCAGCAACACATTTTCATGCCCTGTTGAAAGCAAAGGATAGGAAAGGCAAGATTCGTGAACCGTGGATGACAGGAGTAATGGAACGATTAGCCAAGAGGAATAGGGAAGCGTAAATAACGCCCAGGTAGCTAAGAACAGAATGGGCCCTGATGGAATATCGGGAGAGTAGGACCATTCTTTAACGAGGAATTAAGCGGACTAATAAGATTGAAGAATTCATTGGCGGGCAGGCTTTGGAAAAATTCAGATGTAGCAAAGTTGTTGTCATGGTGATTTCAACATTCCCAAAAAAATCAACTGGAATCTCCTTCGATAAGATGGTTTGGATGGAGCCGTTTATGTCAGGTTTGTTCAGGAGGATTTCCTTACTCAGTATGTAGACAGGCCGACGAAGGGAGAGGCTATTTTGGATTCGGTGCTCGGAAATGAGCTAGCACCGGTGTCAGATCTCGCGGTGAGAAAACACGTTGGTGACTGTTATCATAATTGCCTCACATTTATCAAAGCCTTGGAGAGGGAAAGCAGCAGTTACATGTAGGGAAGACATTTAATTGGGGAAAAGGAAATAATGACGCTATCAGACAGTAGTTGGGAAGTGCAACATGGCAGCTATTGTTCCACAGAAAGGGCACAGCAGACATGTGAATACCGTGTAAGGAGAAGTTGTTGCGAGTGATGCAAGTTTGTTCCTCTGAAATGTGTAAGAAGGGGTAAGATTAAGGAACCTTGGATGACGAGAACAGATGAACTTCCTATCCATAGGAAGAAGGGAAGATTACGCAGAGGATCACAGGCTTACTATAAACGAGCTCAGAAATGGACTGACGAGAGTCAGGAACGGGTATAAAAAAGGCATTTAACTCGTACGTGAGGAATAAGAGAATGATCAGGGATAAAGTATGGCCGATCAGGGACAGCGTAGGGAACTTGTGCGTGGAGTCTGAACAGACAGGGGAAGCCCGAAATGAGACTTTTGCTTCCGTCATCACGAAGGAAAGGGACTTTGTTTCGAATGGGAGCTTTGAGGAACTCGTATACAAGTTTGATTCGATCAAAATCCATGATGCTGATGTGCTGGAAGCTTTGGCAAACATTAAAATTGGTGAGTAAATTTTGCAGAAGACACAAAGATTGGAGTTCCGTTTATCGTATCAAAGGATACTGCAGCTTCACCGTGACATAGGCTAAATGTAGTGCTGGGGTGAAAATGACAAATGGAGTTCAACCTGAACAATATGAAGTGATACATTTAGGAAGATCGAACTCGAAAGCTGAATATAGGATTACAGACAGGATTCTTGGCAGTGTGGAGGAGCAGAGAGATCTTGGTGTTCAAGTAGATAGATCCCTCATAACTGCTACCCAAGTGGATAGGAGTGTTAAAGAGCATATGGTGTTTTGGCTTTCATTAACAGGGAGATCGACGTTAATACCACAAGGTTTTGGTACAGCTCTACAAGTCACTGGTGAGACCACACATGCAATATTGTGTCCAGTCCTGGTCGCCTTATTGTAGGAAAGGTACAGAGGCTTTGGAGACGGTGCAAAAAAAAAGGTTTACGAGGATGCTGCCTGGACTGGAGGGCTTGCCTTGTGAAGAGAGATTGACCAAGCTCGGACTTTTACCTCTGGAGAGGAGGAAGAGACGTGACCTGATCGAGGTACGCAAGGTAATAGAAGAAATAGATAGAGTCAAAAGCCTGAGACCTTTCCCCAGTGCAGGATTGACTGGTATGAAAGCTCGCAGTTTTTAAGATATTCGGAGAAAGGTATAGAGGGGATGTCAGAGGAAGGTTCCTTACGCAGAGAGTTGTGAATGCATGGAATGCGTTGTCAATGGTGATGGTGGAAGCAGAGTAATTAGGGACATTTAAGCAACTGCTGGACATGCACATGGATAGCAGACAACTGAGGGGTGTGGAGCTTAAGTTATTTGATTTTACATTAGGATTAATGCTCGGTACCACGTCGTGGACCAAAAGGCCTACTTTTCTATTTTCAATGTTCCATTAAAAGTGGTCATGAAATAACTTTAGTGAGCGCAATTAATGAGAATCCTAAAGCCTTTTGTTAGGATATAAGAAGCAAGCGGGTAACTGGAGAAAGGATTGGTCCACTGAAGGATAAGGAAGGAAGGCTGCATTTTGAACCTGAGAAGATGTGTGAAACTCTGAATAATTACTTGGCATTAGTGTTCACTAAGGAGAGGGACGTGATGAATGCATAAATTAGAGATAAAAGTTTGATTACTCTGGATCACGTTCACATAAGTAGAGGCTAGAGTTTATTAAGGTGGAAAAATCCACAGGACTGGGTGGGATCTATCCCAGGTTGCTGTGGGAGGCAAGAGAGAAAATGCCTAGGCGCTGATAAGCTATCTTTGTAGCATCCTTAAACACAGGTGAGGTGCTGGAGGATTGGCAAATTGCTTGTTTGCCCTCCTGAACAAAAGGAGTTGTAGGAACATTTCGGTTAACGATAGACTAGTGAGCCTGACGTCAGTTGTAGGAAAGTTGCTGCAGAAGGTACTCAGGGGTAAAATCTATTTATATTTGGAACAGAATGGACTTAGCAGTGATATGCAAAATGGCTTTGTACTGGGGAGATCGTGCCTTACCAACGTACTCGAATTCAGTAACCGCCTTGATAGATGAAGGAAGGGTTGTAGATGTCATATACATAGACTTTGACAGGCGTTTGGTAAGGTTCCCTTGGTAAACCAACAGAGAAAGTGACGTTACATGGTGGGCAGAGTGTTGTAGCTATGTGGATAAAGAACTGGTTGAAAAACAAGAGACTGAGAGTAGTAGTTGAAGGGAGTTTCTCGAAATGGAGAAACGTGATGAGTGGTGTTCCACAGGGATCAGTGCTTGCACCAGTGCTGTTTGTGATTTATATAAATGATCTGGAAAAGGGCACTATTGGTATAATCAGCAAGTATGCAGATGACAGGAAGATTAGTGGAGGAGCAGAAAACATCGGACACTGTCAAAAAATACAGAAGAATATAGGTAGACTGGTGGGTTGGAAGAGAAGTGGTGGATGGAGTTTAATCCAGGCAAATGTGAGATGATGCATTTTGGGAAGTCTAATTTTAGAGCGAATTATACAGTAAACGCAATAGCATTGTGAAAATTTGATGAGCAGAGAGATCGGGGAGTGCAAGTCCATTGTACCCTGAACGTCGCTCATAGGTGGATGGATTGGTCAGGAAGGCATATAGTATGCTTGCCTTCATCGGACGGGGTATTGAGTATAAGAATTGCCAGGTCTGTTAAAATTGTACAAGACATTGGTTCGGGCGCATTTGTTATACTGTGTATATTTCTGGACGCCACCTTACCAAAAAGATGTGGAGGCTTTGGAAAGGGTGAAGGCAAGGTTTATGAGGATTTCGTCTGGTATGGAAGGTGCTAGCTATGAAGAGCGGTTGAGTAGGTTAGGATTGTTTACATTTGAAAAAAGGAGATTGAGGCGAGACCTTATTGAGTTCTATAAAATCATAAAAGTTATTGACAGGGTATATCGAGAAAAGCGTTTTCCCAGAATGAAGGATTCAGTAATGAGAGGTCACGCTTTCAAGATGAGAGCTGAAAGGTTTATGGGACATACTCACGGCAAATACCTTACACAGAGGCTGGTAGGTGTCTGGACGCGTTGCCAGCAGAATTAGTAGAGGCAGGCACGTTAGATTCATTTCAGATGCATCTCAACAGATAGATGAGACCCTGGGGAGCAGAGGGATACAGATGCTTAGGAATTGGGCGACAGGTTTCCAGGGTGGATTTGGATCGGCTCAGGCTTGAAGCGCCAAAGGGCGTCCTGGGCTGTAAATTTTCTTTGTTCTCTTTGTTCTATCCAGGCTACCCTTACACCTCATGACCTCCAGTCTCGTTCTCATCATTGCAAATATTTTGCCCCCTTTCTGGTTTATAACATTCTTCGTATATCAGGGCAACACGAATTGTACACAGTACTACAAATTTGTCCTTACTGTCCTCTTGTACAGGCACAGCATCATGTCCCAATTACTATATTCACTGTTGTCTGATGAAGGTAATCGTACCTACTGCCTTCCACACCACCCTGTCCACATGTGTAAGTACCGCTCTGATTATTCTAAAAAAAAAGGCAGCACCTCATATTTAACGGCAAGAAGCTCCACCTGCCCATCCTCGTCCTACTGGCGCACTTAATCATTATCTCATTTTCCTTTTAAATGACCTTCTTCACTGCCATTTTACCAGCAATTTGGTGTCATCTACAATGTTACCATCCATCCTTTGTATTTTCTCATCCAAATCATTTCTCAAAATAACAAACAACAGTGGCCCCAGCACTGGTCCTGTGGCACACCGCTAGTCACAACAAATCTCTCCCTGCACCATCTGTCTCCTACTTTAATTTAGAAACTTTTCCTGATCCCATGTGATCAAACCTTATTAGCCAGGCTACCATGTGGCATCTTGTTGGATCTCATGAAGGTTCACGTAGAAAAACCTATACTGGAACAGGCCCTGGGTGTTTATCTAACGTTGTGCATTTTCTAAATTCCGGCACTTCCTCATCTGTAATGTAGCCGCATTTCAAAACATCACTGAATCGATTTATTTCCCTAATTTCCCCAGCTTCCATGTCTTCCTCCAGAGTAAATACTGACACTATATTTTTATAGGGTATCTCGCCCATTGAGCAGAAACTGGCTCTAACGCGTTGGAGTGGGCTGAGGTTGATTCTTTGTGAGTAGTGAGAACCCAGAATAGTCAGAAACAGATATCCTGTGTTGTTGAAACGTTAACTGTGTTTCTGTGCTTCCACTTTTACCAGATTGTTTATAATGCCTTACATTTTAATTGTTTTTTCTTTACTTTTCTGCTTTATATCAAGATGCTGTGTTTTTTTTGGGGGGGGGGACTTTGTGCATAAGCTTGCGTCATATATGGCGACTTGTACAGTAATCCCTGTCCTCATGTGAGTACATGTGACAATAAACCTCATAAACGTAATCCATCTCATATGGGACCACACAAAGATGGCTGTCTAAGTTTTTAGGAGCCCTATTCTCTCTGTAGACTTTCTTTTGCCCTTAATACAATAATATAATCTCTTTAAATTCTCCTTAACCTTAACAGCTGTCTCATGCCCTGTTTTTGCCCTCCTGATTTCCCTGATAAGTATACTCCTATACACATTACGCACAAGGGATTCCATTGATCGCTGATGCCAATACGTAACATATACTTGCTTGATTCCCCTTGACCAGACACTCAATAACCGCCATGCTCTGATCTCTACTCCTGCTAACATTGCTATTCACAAGAATAGGACCATGCTGTCCCTGAACTCTCACTATCTCGCTTTGAAAGACTCCAACTTGCCAGATGTCTTTTTAACTGCGAACAGCTTCTCCAATCAGCTTTTGAACCTTTCTGCCAAATATTATCACAATTGGCTTTGCCCTCATTTAAGATGTTAACTTGTGGATCTTGTTCATCCTTTTCCAGAACTATTGTCAAACTAATGGAATTACAGTCACCCATTTTAACAACTAAACCACATGTTCTGCCTTAATTCCCAAGAGGTGATAAAGGTGATGTAAAGATCAGATCATCCATGAATTAACTGAATGGCAGGGATCAGATCAGCCATGAACTTACTGAATGGCAAGGCAGCGACTAGGGACCGAATGTCTGCATGTGTTTGTGTGTGTGTGTTTGTTTTTTTCCCGTGTCTACGTGTGCGTGCTTTAGTCTGCATCTGCGTATCTGCATCTGCATCTTTGAGCAATTGGATTTCAGTTGTTTTGCAAATGAATTCATTGAAATGAGGATCAAAATGTGTTTCCTCATTCTCTCACTCTCTCTCTTTGTCTCTCCATCTTGTGTTCTAAGTGATGTAATACCAACCTCTGATGTTTGCCCCGTGACCCTGCACAAGTCGCAGCTCTGTTTGGAAAAGTCATCAAAGAAAGTGAATCGCTCACATTTGAATTGAATTGGCTTCAATGTCACGTACACTTTAATGAATGCAGTGGCAACATTGCAATGGCTTCACTTATGGCGCCATCTTAGGTTCAAGAAATCTAGGTATAGATTCTTAAGTATTTGGTCCAAAAATGAAAGAATGAGAACTGAAAGTCCAGAAGAAGAGTAAAAGGGAAAAACATGAACAAACATGAATTACAGTCCCTGACACAACAATCTGTGCCAGCAAAGAGTCTCCAGACCGCACCGGGCCCATTCTCCACAATGGGCCGGGCCCTGTTTCCAGACTGCACTGGGGCCAGTATCCGGAGTGCAATAGGGCCCAGTCACCAGACTGTTCCAGACCTAGTCTTTTGTAAATATGGGACCCAGTCTCCAGAATTCCACAGGCCTAGTCGCTAGACAGCAACGGGACCAGTCTCCCGCAGGCACCAGTCCAGTCTCCACACCATACCAGGCCCAGTTTACAGAACGAACCTGGCCTAGTATCCAGTCCTCACTGGGCTCAGTATCCAGACACTACCGAGTCCTGTCTCCAGGTTTCACCAGGCTCAGTAGCCAGACAGTGCCGGGCCCAGTCTCCAGACCGCACCGTGGCAAGTCTCCAGACTGCACCGACCACAGTCTCCTGGCCAAACTGTGCTCAGTCTCCAGGCCGCAATAGGACCAGTTCCCAGGCCGCACCAGTCAGAGTGTCCAGACTGTACCAGACCTAGTGAATAGACTACACCGTCCTCGTCTCCATAGTTCCCCAGGTCCTGTAGACATACAGCACCAGACCCAGTCTCCAGGCGGCCCCCGGCACAGTCTCCACACTATACCAGGCCCAGTCTCCAGACCATACAAGGTCCAGTTTGCACACCATACCAGACTCAGTCTCCAGACCGCATCGGGCCCATTCTCCGGGCTGCACTAAGTTCAATATCCAGATTGTTTTTGGTCTAGTCTCAAGAGCACACTGTGCTTTCTCGAGGCCTCCCATCGCCGTGACAGCCCCCTGTCTGGGACTCACCTCCTCCATTCCCATCGGAGGAATTTTAAAATTTTAAAAGTTTGTGAAGAAGAAGTCTCTCCAGAAAACAGAATAAATAAAGGTTGGTATAATGAGCGGGCAGAGCAGAGAAGTTCCGGAAGGTACATTCTGACTCTGCCACTCTCTTTAGAATGTTTGCTTCCTTCTTCGAAGAATGACTTTAGAGATTTAACGCAGTTTTTTTTTCCAATTACTTGCAATACTGTCTCTTACTAAAAGGTTATGGGCATGTCTATTGCTGGCCCACATGCTGACATTGGGTTTGTTTTAGGACTTTACAATACATTCTCACTAAAAATTGGAAAACTGTATAAAAATGTTGAAAGTTAGAGAGAGTGGTTGAAAATCCATCTCAACCTCTTCCACTGTGCTTCACTGAGAGTAGCCTGAATACAATTGTACAGCTGTGATCTGCATAGCTCGTGACGCACGACAGGGTTTATAGAGCAATGCACTGCTGTGGTCTGCATAGCTGCCAGTGCTGGATAGATATCTGGTGTGTCTGGATGAATGCACTGCTGTGGTGGGGATAGCTCCCAGCGTGAGACTCATATCTACTCCGAGTTTATAGATTAATGCACTGGCGTGGTCTGCACATTTGTCCGCACTCGGCAGACTGCTGGGTTAGTCTCAGCAGAGCACGAACTTCACACTGTGCTGAACAGATATCTCCTCTGAGTTAATGGTTCTCTGTGTTGGATTGAGAACAAGTTCTCACTAACTATTTCAGCTGATCTGGCAATGCATTTAGTTCTCATTCTTGTGATTGGATCCTCCGTCCAACCCTCAATTAATGTTGCACTGTGACCATGCACATTACATCATGATCGTGGAAGCCCACTGTGCTGGCCTCTTCATTCAGAAGCAGTCAGCCATTTGCATTGTCCTCGAGTCTCCACGTCAAAAGAAAGGATGGCCAATTGGATAAAGGCCGTCCCCTTGATACACAGCACAAAGCATACTCTAACAGCACTTCCCACCGCCATCCAAGCCAATAAAAATGTCCGGTGTGTACTGAGAGCAACTGGGCCACTGAGAACATCAGGGAGCAGACCTTTAAGGAGTTGGAGCAACACTTCCCATTTGTGAACGACAGCATGAATCCTCCAGTACACACGTATCACGAAGTCCTGTAAGCTCTCCACACTTATAAATATATAGCTTGTTATTCTTCCTGTAAAAGTAACAGGTTCACAGTTACCCACGTTATATTCCAGGTGCCAAATTGTCCTCCATTGTTTATCCAATTAGAGATACTGTACCGCCTCCTTCCATCTTAATTTCCTGCCTTTCTTAGTTAGAATACTTCTGTTAAATCTTTCGAAAACGTTGATATTAGTGGCAAATGACTGAGGCCCAAGCACAGGTCACTGCGTCACCGCAGCGTTAATTTCTGTCAAACTGATAGAGACTGATTTATCCCTAATTTAGCCCAGCTCCCATCTCAGAAACCAGTTCTTCCAGTATTCCTATGTAGCAGCTTTGCAAGGCTGAATATTCCCTTCCATTTCCCATGTAACAGACATTAGAGATAAAAGTTCTGGTTCAATTGCTGAGTAAAAGACTCGAATGGCTGAATGGCCTCATTCTGTTCCTGTTTAAATGTTCTCATGGTCTGAATTGCCTGTTTTAGTATCGGTGTAGTTGTGAATGGTGCTGATAATTTTGAAGCCATTACTGAGCAGCTCACTTCTGATTTTATGATGGAGCGAATGCCATTAATGCTCTAGCTACAGCTAGCCCACAGTGCCTCATGGAGGTGCCGTTTCCATTTGCTCGGTCCATTAGAAGTATGTCCTACTGCACAGGAGGGAGTGCCACATGATACAGTGGGCGGTATCTTCAATATGAGCTGAGACTTTCCCTTCACCAGGACCGTGTGCTGACTACTCCTACAGATAATGTTGGGACAGATCCATCTGTGAGAATTGTTTTGGTTAAAATGTTTTCCTCTTGTTGTTTCCCCCATCACTTTCCCCCAGTCTAGCTGCTGTGTATTTGAGGCCTCTCCCTGCTCAGTCAGTGGTGGCCAATGGCGACACACTTGGTGATAGACGTTGAAGTCCCACACTCAGACTAATCATTGTGTCCTTGGCACCCTCTGATTTGTTTTCGACATCGAGGGAAACTGTGTTATCACCGAGGAATACTGTGGAGGGCAGTAGGTGTACATCATCAGTAGCTTTCCTTGACCATTTCCGACCTGTTACCATCCGATTTCCCGGGTTCTGGAATCAATGTTGCAGAATTCCAAGGTATCTCCTTTTCCGTCTGTATCCCACCGTGTCGCCACCACTGGTGTGTTTATCATGCCGGATGGAAAGAAGTCCCTGTTGTTGGTGATGAGGCTTCTTGAAACATTACCCATCAAGCCTGATTCTGTGAGTATGGCGTTGTCACACTGTTTCCTGATGGCGTCAGTATGAGAAATAAAGGCGGAAGTAAAGAAGGGAACAATGATTTTAAAAAGTTGATGAAAGGTACTCTATTGTAAACTACTTTATATTCTCAAAAAGGATTAAGAAATGGATATGACTTAATGCCATTGGAGAAACATGGTGATTGGGCGACCAACACTGAGAACTGAACATCCACCTGATTGTAGATTAAGGGATGTTATATAAAACGAAAGATGAAGTAGGGTAGATCTCCTAACAAAGAATGACATCTGTTTGATTGAAAAGGAGGATCTTAAGTGCATTGATCAGAGGTATTGCGTGGATGATTTCGTGTGTGACAAAGTTTGCACGTGACATAAAATAAGTGGGCGGGTGAAGTGTATAGAAGACACTGAACATCTGCAGAGTGGTATAGTATAGTGAGTGGGGAAGGGTCTCACAGGTTGAGTACGATGTTGTTAAATGTGAGTTCATCATTTTGGCAGGAATAGCAGTACACTGGACAACTTTTTATATGGTAAAACATTGCAGCATGCTGCTATGCAGAGGGTCCTGGTTTTCCTTGTGCAGGACTCAGAAAACATTGATTTGCAGATAACGAAGAAGGCAAATAGAATATTATCCTTCATTGCTGAATGGATACACTTCAAAAAGAGAAAGGTTATGCTGGAGCTGTAAATGGTGCTGATGACGCCACACCTCGTGTACCGCATACAGGTTTGGAACCCTTACTTGAGAAAGAATATACTAGCACTCGATGGGTGCAGAACAGTTACACTATGCTGATCTAGAATTGAGAGCGTTGAATAATAATTAGAGATTAAGTAGATTGGGACTATACTCATGGGCTCTTAGAAGAATGATTGTGGATTTATGCTAACATAACATTGTGAATGGAGTAGATACGGTAATAGTAGGGAGGATGTTCTCACTGTTGGGTGATACTAGCACCTAGGGGGATCCTGAAAATGAATCGGAACAGATTTTGGACAGAGTTGTGGAGGAACATCTTCACTTGAATCTGTAGAATACCCTGTTGAGTGAAGTACTTGAGGCTAGTTTTCTGAATGCTTTTAAAGCAAAGCTAGATTTTGGAAGAGTGAAGGAATCACGGGAAATGGTGAGAGGGCGGGTAAGGGAAGCTGAGTCTATGGAAAGATCCGCCCTGACGTTATTGTAGTGCAAGCTTGAGGGGCTAGATGGCCGACTCCTGCTCCAATTCCTTCTGTTCTTATGGATTCATCTTAATATTTAATGTTTTTATGCAAAGTTCTCGGGTGAGAAGGGTCACAGGCAGAACCTCTCCTTCCCCTCGATCCAGGAGTGAGGGCTATGACAGCAGACCATGTCTGCCTGCTCTGAATTTGCTCCCAAGATTAGAGCAGGCATAGGGAGCAACGTACATAATTGTAGGGAGATCATTGTGATTCTCCACTCAGCCAGAACAAGGGGAGCCCCGGGAAGAATCTCACCATTCCCCTTGAGAACGACAAACACGATGCAGCGAATTTACCTTAACATCAAGGAAGGCCTCAGGGAACATCTCAGTGAATCTATAATCAATCTCATCACAGCCCACGGCGGTCAGAATATAAAGAAACATTTTGTCTGGAGTTTGGAAAAAGCAAGAAGAAACAAATACTGGTGGGAGTTTCTTTATAATCTGAGAATGCTCAATGTCAAACGTGCAAATTTTGTGCATAATTTAAGCAGGGCGTTAGATATGCAAGAAATTGCTGGCAAAACTCAACAGGACTCGTAACATCTGAAGGAAGAAAGCAGAGTGAACATTTCAAACCTGAGGACGCTTCATAAGAAGAACTTTTGTATCATATCTCCAGCATATGCACTCTGTTTTATTTTTCAATCGTCAATTATTGTGCATACCACAGTAGTAATGATTGACTTAATCTAGGAAGGAGTGAGGGAGTGAGGGCAGAAGTTCAAGACATGGGTCAGTTTCAGCTGAAGGCCCTGTCCATCAAAGTTTGGGAGGGGTAATGTAAATCCTCGTGCGAGAGAAAAGGTGAGCATGCTGAAAGTACTCCACTGGAACTCGCGATCATCTGAACAGATGTGAGGGTTCCAGAGAAAGTAGGAGAATGCTACGCTGGTCACGGGGGTAGAATGTGGCTCACTGGTTAGCACTGCTGGCTCACGGCACCAAGGGCCTAACTTTGATTCCGACCTTGGGTGACTGCATGTGTGGTGTTGGAACATCCTCCCTGGGTCTGTGTGGGTTTCAACACTATTTTTGGCTTTCGTCCCACAGTCCAACATGTGCAGTGACCTTGCTAAACTGCTGCGCAGTACCCTGGGTTGTGGTGGATTGGCTGTGGGAAATGTCAGGTTATTGGAGTAATACATGGCTGTATTAGTCGAGATGCTGTTTGGCGGGTCAGTCTGCACACAATGTGCCAAATGGCCTGTTTCTACTCAACAGAGCTGCCATGATTTATATTTTGGTGTATGTAGCTGGCAATATATCCCAAGATCCTACATACAACTTCTGCCCCCAGTTGCCTTATCAAACCGTTACACCTTAAGTTTGTCGAGTATAAATAACATTAGCAAGTCCTCGACATTTTGGTTCATCTGATCAGGGTCCCGTTGTACTCTGAGTTAACCATCTTCACTGTTCACTAAATCACCAATGTTGGTATTACTTGCAATCCCACGACGTATTCCTACCTTATTCACATCCAAATCATTTATGTTCATTACAAAATTCATTAGATCGTTATGGTACTCAGCAGAAAACCTCTCTGCAAATATTTCCTTCATCTCTTACCTTCGGTACAAGACTCTCCCTGTATTTCATGTGACCTAACAAGTGCTACCAGTTTACCATGAGGAATCTTTTTAAACACCTTACCAAAGACTATATGGACAACCCATGCTTCCGCCCGTTCATCAATGTACTTCGTCACATCTTCAGAAATCTAAATCAAATTAGTGAAATATGATTTCCCACACAAAAAGCCACATTGATTATCTTGCTCAGGCCTTGGCTTTCAAAAAACAAGTTTCTCAGAGTCCCGTGTAGCAAATTACCTGCCAATGACATTTGGCAGACCGGCCTACAGTTTCTGGCTTTTCCTTCCCAGTTGCTTTTTAAAACTCGCACAATAAAAGCCACCCTGTCGTCTGCTGGCAGCTTACCTGTGACTGTCCATGATACTAGTATCTCAGCGAGAGGCTGAACAATTACTTTCCAAGCTTCCCAATGGGTTACGTGAAATATCTGATTAGGTCAGAGAACATCGAACAGTACAGGCCATTTAGCCCTCGATATTGTGCAGATCTTTCATGCTTCTCCAAAACCAAACTAACCTGCATGCCTTTCATTCTACTACGTTCCACGTATCCAGGAGTGGCTTTAAAGACAGGGAGTTCCAACTCTATTTTGATTTAATCCCTGCACTCCCCTTTACAATTTGATCACGCAGCATTGCCCTTTGATGTTAAGGGCACTGCTGGTCATTGGCCGCTTGGGTGTTTCTTTTCTTCCTGGTCGTGGAAATGGAATAAAGAATTGTACACCTTGTGTCTTTCACTGTCTCACATCTGCACACGCACGAAAAAAGAACAGGAGTGTCAAAAAAATAAACAGGGTGTCAATGGTTCTGTCACCCTGAGAGCTGCCTCTGAGAGAGTTGGATCAGTGTCAAGTACTCGCTCTGGTGATGCCGGCCGCTGTGGAGTTATTTCAGTAGCATCAAGAATAAAGCACATTCCCAAAACTTGATTCTGTTACGATACGGCGGAATACCCCTGCAAAAAAGGGAAAAAAGACAGGGAGTCATTTACCTTAATGCATTTTAAGAATGACAGCTCCTCATCTTCTGTCATAGGAACACTTGTCAAGATATCATTGTTCATTTCCTCAGGTTATCTGCATCACGCATCCTTCTCCACAGTACATACGAACGAGAAATATTTATTTAGTGTCTCCCCAAATCCTGTGGTCCCACATGTTGGTCGCCTTGACCTTAACATGTTCGCAGAAATTCTTTGGATCATTGCTGCCCATATTTTCCAAAATCATATTATGTCGCCATGTTTCCTTCCTGATTTCCCTCTTGAGTATTATTCTACTGCCCTTGTACAACTCGATGGATTCAGTGGAGCTTTCCTACCCACACCTATCATATCCTTCTTTCTTTTTGTTGACCAGAACGCCCATCCTTTCAGCCATCCAGCATTCTCTACACCTACCAGCCTTACCCTCCTCTTGAAAAGAAGTGTACTGTGGCTAGACTCTTTAATCTCATTTGTGAAAGCCTCCCACTATCATGCCAATAGCTTCTCTCAAGCATCTTTTCAAAGTGCCAGCCTAAAACGTACAAAGTTGTCCTTACTCAAGCTTTAACGTTTATGTCAGGTTTAATTTCTCCATAAGTATTTTAAAACTTATATTTACTGCATAACAGACCAAACAGGTAGAATGGCTTCCTCCTGATCCTCTGTGACAGGGTCAAGGGGCTGAATGCCCTCCTTCTGTCCCTCTGTAACAGACTCGAGAAGCTGAATTACCGTGGTATAACAGGCAAGAGAGGCTGATGGCCTTCTCCTATCCTTCTGCAAATGGCACATGGGGACGGAATTGCTTCCTCCTGTTCCTAAGCAGCAATTTTAATGTTTTGGATGATTCCTCGAGGTTTTGGAACGATTGGTAAAAAGGTACTTAACAATAGGAATGAAATTACAAAAGGCAATGGGCAATAAATCTTGTTACCCTATTTTATGGTCTCGAGAAAATGCCCACCAGGCATTTTGTGCAGGTGGTCTGTTATTTTATCTCTGTCATATACAATCCTGCAGTGTTCTGACAATGCTCCTACATACAGGGAGGAATGATTTAAAATATTGAAAATTTATGGTCAGCCAACCTTGTCCATTCCATCCAGATCGAGGAAATGTTCCTTTTGTTGTGATACGTAAAGTGATGTAAGGAAGGGATTAATTTCACCTAGTCCTTTGGTGACGGTGATTAATGTCAATCTCTAAATAATCTAAGCATTCCAGTGGAGGGTTTCCATCTTTTAACCATAAGTCGGCTCCATTCAATGTGTTAACCCATCGGATGAGCGGAGCATCACCAACAGTACTAACAGGAATTAGCACCTCCACAGAGAGTGGCTGGAGAGATCACAATCTGAGAACGTTAGACTAGGATGTTCCAACAATTGAACAGAATCTGAGAATATAAGACGGAATCTTCCAACAATGGACAGAAGTTTATACTGGGATATTTAGCTTCCCTTCACATATCATGATCGAAGGTCATTATCATGTTGGATCGAATATGCACTTTACATTATTCAATATTTTGATTATACAGTTCGAGCTTTCTTTGGTGTCTCTGGTAAGTCTTACAGTTTAGTCATTGATTCTATAAATCATGTTTGACTCTAACACTATTCTTTTCATTGACACTACCATCCTTGCCGCTCTTCTTGTTCCTACTGAGACTCTGATTCAGATATTCACTTTGCAAACCACCACTAACTGCATCCTTGATAATTCACTATCTCCTTCGTTGCTTCGGGCAGTGTTACTATGGGTCTCTATGTTGACCTACTCAATTTTACCTGTGAACCATGTTTCATTGTATCACTGCCCTTGATATTTAAATATTGGGAGCATAGAGCACTGTTTTCTATTCTGATTACAAACTGAATTTCCTTCCTTTGACTGCATCCCATCCCTGACCAATATCGGAGGCTGAAACAGATAAATGACAACTATGATCCCTTTGGCATTGATTTGATTCCTATTACCATAAATTGCCCACTCCTAATTGTAATTACTGACACATGTAGGATATGTTCACTGGCTCATCCCATCTGCTATTTGAACTTTGCGCTATGATAGACAGTCTTAATAAAGCCAATAATCAGCTGCTAATGCTCCCAGTTCCAAACCTGCAGATGTAAATCTGTGTCGATTCCATGCGGATCTTATCTGAACTCTCAAAAAGATTCCCCATCGTTCTGTCATTCCTTTGCGCACTGATGTATGTTGTTATTGGGTCTGGCAATGCCTTTACTTTCATACTCTCAAGCATATCCTCACATCTGTCCATGAACCATTTCTCACTCACTCTCTGTGCATCATCCCAATCCCTGCAGTAATTCATATTTAAAATGATATTCTCCATATGTGTTCTACCTTAGACTATGATTTTCACATTGATCATCGCCTCAGTTGTAGACACACACATGCATTATTTAAAAAAAAACCTTGCATCGAGCCGATGCATGGAGATACAGAAATATAAATTTTTGGGAGCCCCATTTACCGTCATTTACAGTATGGACTACAAATCTTCCCATGCGCAACAGATATCTATTGCACATATAGCAGGAATATATTGTCCAAGGTTTTCAATATTCCCCATGCTGGGCAGATAGTCTAGCTTACTAAGAATTACACGAGCATAGTGTGCACTGCTCTCCATGCTAAGCTGTCAACCTTTATCAGTTAAGACTGTCTGTGTTTGTTCTGTGAGGCATGGCCTTTATTCAACGTTCTCATTCTTGTGATTGGATCTATCAAGGTCTCATTCTTCCAATTAGACGTACTGCCCTGGGTCTTCCTCCATATTTCAGCATGTTCTATTTCTATCTTAATGGTCTCTTTCTATCTTTAACGCGAATCTTTCTGTTCCTCTGTATCGTTCCCTGACCTTGGGTGTTTGGCTTCCGAATGTATCGAGTGCTGACATCGTGAGGCTCAGAAACAATTACATGAGGTTTGTCAGGCTGTTGTTCACTTCCCGGTGTCGGTCGTGTGGTGCTCCATGTTGGAGAGGGTGCGCAGCAGCTTCACTCACGTCTTTGAAAGTTGGTCAGTAGCTGCCCACCGCAAGCCTGTGTTTGTCTTCTCCGCTGACAATGTGGTCAGTAACATGATGAAGTATTTTAAAGAAACAGGCATTTACCTTGTGACTGATGGGCTTCAACCTGATTCCTGTTATTGAAAAGTTAGTCGATGCGTTGGGGATGGTTTGCTGGAGGTTGTGCTGTAAGCTGTCTCAGACATTCAGGCAGACCTGAGGACTTGGTGAACCAATTCTGGATTAAGCATGAAGACTGTAACTACAGCATCTGGGTGTGTAACTTGAACAACAAATGGAGCAGAGGCTGCAGAGAATGGAACCTCTGAAATTACAGAGTGAGTACGGGGAAAGGTATCTGCTATATCTGTCTGTGTTTATATGTAGACATACATAATCTGACTTTCCCCTTACACACTCTCTCTCTCTCTCTCTCTCTCTCTCTCTCTCACACACACACACACACACAAACACACACATATATCCCTCCAACCCCTCCCACAGACACACTCCACCCCCGCTATACTCACACGCATATACATGTCAACCTGCAGTGTGGATTTGGATTTGCAGGTTTGCTTTTTCAGCTGCTTTCTATTTTGTTCAAAAAGCACGCAATTTGTCAACAGTCAATGTCGTATTTTTAAACTCCTATGTAGGAAGTAAAGCCAGTCTGACGCCGGTTTAACTCACAGACAGACTGTAAACAAGACCTCACGCTTAAAATACATTATCAGACCGGAGGTTTCACGCACTTTGCATCGATAATACTTGAAGTTATCTCCAGGCATTGACTTGAAGAAAATTGTTGGATTCTCATCATCAAAGAAAAATCTGTCCCTCCATTCTAAATGTTGAAATGTTTAAGAGCTATATTAGATGTGTTCATGTGATGTGCATGAATTGTATGAGCTCTTGGTGTTTTCCTTATGAATTCTGTTTTAAGGCCTTCCTATCTTACTAACACCTGATGAAGGAGCAGGGCTCTGAAAGCTAGCATTTTCAAATAAATCCGTTCAGTTTTATACTGGTGTCGTGTGATTTTTGACATTGTCCAAACCAGTCCAATAACAGCACCTCCACATCATGGTTTTTTTTTATTGGTCAGCCAATCCTCTCTCCAAGAAATTATATTTTCTTTACCCTCTGTGTTCTTACCTTGCATTTGAATCTTTTATGATGCACGTTATGCAATGCCTTCTGGAAGGGCAGATATAATACATCTCTCGGATCCCTTTTATCCACCATGCTTGTCACATTAAAAGAAACTCAGCTAAATAATTCAAAAATAATTTATCCAACATAAAATTATTTTGTTATGGATGGATTAAGGGCTGACTTTGATAATCACCTTACTAACAGAATCTAACATTATGACTTCAATTCCAATAATTTGCTCACTATTTTTCATTCCCTTCTGAAATTGGTTATTCGAAGTTCTTCCCTTTCCACAATCTCCACATTCCCTTTCAATTCCTGAGTAACAGGCACAAGCCGGCAAAAAGTACAGCTCCAATTGCCATGAAAGAGGCATGAGTAGTTGATTGGACTCATTCTCTTCCTACTTTACACACTTGAGTGTTGAATGGGTTTGTTGGTGTTCCTACATTATAGTCTTGACACGCTGAATGTCGTCCTGCTGTTCCTATATTATGGTCTCAAAGGGCTGAATTTCCTGCTCCTGTTCCTGACCAAGCCACTCAAGACATGAATGCTTTCAGCTTTTTCTTCATGAGAGGACTGGGTACACATGGAAACTTGCTGCAGCAGTGCACCGTTTCAAGTGGCTGAAGTGTCTCCTCGTGTTTCTTCATAACAGGCTGGAGAAACTGAACATCTACTCCTATATCCCTGAAATCGCAACAACGGTGTGATTGGACATCTCCGGTTCCCATAGAACATAAATGTGGATGAATTGCCCCCTCCTGTTCACATAAAAAAACTCAAACGGTTTCATGCCAGTCTGCTATTCATGTGCAATTGATTCAATCGGCTGAATAGCCTTAAACTAGTGTGGAAATTTCAAATAACTTTATGACCTCTTCCAGTTCTTGTGTTGCAGCATTTAGAAGGTTGAATAGCCTCATCCTGTTTTGTGTAACACAATTTAGGTCCTGCATGGTCCATTGTGGGTCCTGTGTTGGAGTGCGAAGGTACTGATTGGTCTCTTCCTGAAACTCTATGTCAGGATCCAGACACGAAACATCCTCCTTCTACATCTGCTGTAATAGTTTCAAATAATCTCCTTCTGCTGTTCCTGTGTTCCAGGTTCAAGAAGTGAAACGGATTCCTGAATTTGATGTATAATTGCTTTCCATTGCTGAGTCCTAAAACAAGACCATTGTCATTCTTGCAAACATTATGAGGTATTGGATCAACCTGCTCACCCCTCCCTCCGAGGTTAACGTGACGCTATGGCTTAGTTTATTGAAGTTCCTCCTTAATAAACCGGTAGATCTGGGGTTAGGAACCTAGCAGCGTCTGCACCTCACATGTGCTATTCCTTGTTAAACCTCTCTCAAATGCCATGTTGCTGTTCCATCAGGTTGTTGATCCAACTTCATGGTGCAGAAGGAGACGGTTACTTGTTGAACGTGTGTCATGGAAATTAAATCAACATTACTCAAATGCTAGCAAGAGGAATAAAAAAGCTTTACTGTTAATCATGCAGAGGGCCCAATACGCTTTGCAAGATGCTGCATGTAATGGGCTGAACAACTTGCACAAATTATTTTTATACTACATTTCACTGATCCTTATTACACGCTCAAGGACAAAAACTGGGAACATTCTGCTGTTGGTATGATTGCGTAGTTTTCCCTGACTCCTGTTGAATCTGACTGCTTTCCAAGACTTGCAAGGCGAAGCTGTCTGTTTGCAGAATCGAGCAATGTCAGGCTGTCTATTTAAAATTTTAGTAAAGTGCTTGTTTTATCGAAAAATTAGATTTAGCAAAGTATTCTCTTTCAGATTTCACAGCAAATGTTAATTTGGCAAATATTCCATTACATCTCCCCCCTTTTGGTATTTTACAGCAATGACAAAAACAACAACAACAAAAACATACATAGTTAGATAATTATACGTCAAAATTGCTTAGGTAACACCAGGCCTTTCCTCAGACACCATCTAACTTTTACACAGCTATGTGTTAGTATCATCACTTGCCCTTGTGTGCTCTGTGCACAGCCCATTTTCACACGTCATACTCGTCACCGTCACGGTATGGTGTGGTCCTCGCAATCGGATCCTCCTGTTGTGGGGCCACTGAATGTTTTACCATTTGGAAGCCCACTGCACTCATAAGCAAACGGCATAGCCAGGTACACAAGCAGGGTCCTATACAAAGCATTATGAGTATCGCCAGTCCTACAAGTAGTAGAATGTGTAGGATCCAATATCCCCAATCCTCCCCAAAGGAAGGGTAGCCATTTGTGCAAATACACGTTTCTCCACTGCCTTTCACCATATGGAAGGCTGTGGTCAGAAGCGTGTCAGCATTGGGACTGCAGTTGGACTTGAGTTCGGCGGGTGGCGCGACGTTTGCCATAATTTCTCCCCTTATCAGGGACAGGGTAGTCACCGCCACGGAAGCACAAAGCTCGCATTTCTTGCCAGGCTCTCTGTAATTCGTTCAGCAGTCACCGTTGGGCAGTGTAGCCAACAATGGCTGGCGTGTATCAAAGTCGTCAACGTCTAATTTCCGGTGTTGTATTAGGGCCAAAGCACATGCTCTGTTCCCTTCATATCAAGCAATGTTCCTTCGCATCTCCGAACCTATTGGCGTCGCAGTTACACCATCAACATCCTGCAGGGCCAATTCCACTACCGAGTTAGCGGACGACTCCCTGCCGGTTCGGGCGTGACATTAATGCCCTCAGCCCTGCTTGGGGTTAGGTCCATGATTTGGTTTGTGTAGTTGCTATGCCTCGGTGCTACTATCTTCTGGAGGACCTTCTGCACTGCATCTCGGGGCGGGGGTGTAGGGTGTGACTAAGCCACTATATTCACCTGCCTATCGATTTCAGAGAAGGTTCTATCCATTTCACCAGACTCCCTTATCGCTCTTCTGAGTCTTGGATATTATCACCCGTGCCCAGGCACGTCCTACCCAGTTCTCGGTCAGGTGTCCCTGTAGCCGTGGTAGCTACTTCTAATTGCCAGTCACTGGCGCTACCAGAATCCCTGCATAAATGTTTATAATCCACATTATTGACATCCTAGTTTGTAAACGGCCAAGGGTCGCATGTGAAAGTTTTTCTTGCACCATCAGTTAAGATTACCATCTGTGGCTGTATCCCAGATGCCAGTCGTACCAGGGCGCTTACTAAGAGTGCGAGTTCGGGCATCCCCATGAGCGTACGAGGTTTCTAATTACTACTTGCACTTAATTGGTTCCGGTGCTTTCCGATGTCTCCTCAGGCTCAGTTGCACGTTTGCAATGTCTGGCATGTCTCCACATCGTTCTTTCGGCGATCTTAACGGCTGTCTGTGTCGTGAGAAACATTTGAAACGGTCCCAGCCAACCCGTCTACTTCAGTTTTTCATCCTGAAGTCTTTCACCAATATCCGGGTTCCAAGTTCTACATCGTGCAGCTTCCCTTCTGCTTGTTTGGGTCGTGCTGCTTTCACTTGATTCCGAATTTGAAACAGAAGTGTAGAGAGTTTCATACACTAACACAACATTTCGCCCTCATAGTGATCTGTTATCTGTCTTACCGTGGGTCTTGTTCTAATTCCTGTATTGGTAGCCGACCAAACAAAATCTCAAACGGAATAAAATTAGCTCTCCCTTTGCTCCTAGATCTCAAATACATTAACATAATTGGAAGTGACTTTGTTCATGTCACCCCCAGTTCCTCACAGCATTTTGTCAAATTGTTTTTTAGGGTAGCATTTTCTCTTTCCACTGCCCCACCGCTCGCTGGGTGATAGGCACAGTGTTGTTTCATCTTTATTTCCAAATAATCACTGATTTGCTGTGGGGCATTATTGACAAATGGTGTCCCATTCTCATTACTAAGCCTTTCAGGGTTGCCCCATCTCGGAATTATTAAAGTCAGCAAAACATTGGCTACTGCACTGGCATCATGTTTAGAAGTGGGGAACGCTTCCACCCATGTGGAATACATATTAACATTTACCTTTCCCTTCGCTGAGTGTTCGTTCAATAAAATCCATCTGTAAATGTTCGAAGGGTCTTTGGGGTTGGGGTTGTGCTGCCTGACTCATCTGCACTCCCCTCTACACATTATTAGTAGCACAGATTACAACAATATTTGTGGAAATAATGATTAAATCCATTCGTGTACCATTGTGCCAAAATACTGTCATGCATCCCCATTTTGACACATGGTCCTTACCGTGTGTCAGTTTGGCATAGAATGGAAATAATGATCGTGGTAGGCAAGGTTTTACCATTGGGGCCACACCATCCCTCTTCCCTCACGTTGGGCCCTGCTTTTGTCCACTCCCGCTTTTCTTCCAGCGAGGTCCGTGACTGTAACTCCCGTACGTCTTGCTGTTGGGGTACAATTTTTTTCATAAACATGTCAAACTGATCACTGCTGCCCTGCCGTCCTTACAGCTGACCTTGCACTTGTATTGCGTTGAGAAATAAAATCGTTATTGTTTCGTGTGGGCTTCATATTTACACTCACCGATTGATATAGGCAATACAACCGTTTCCACGAGATCTTAAATCAGGTCACGTTGTGTGACGGTCTTTCTGGTGGAGCTCAAGAAGCCCCTATGTTTCCACGGGATTCCAAAATTATGTACCACCCCAAATGCGTATCTGCAATCGGTGTAAACATTCACTGTCTTCCTTTAGACAACTTACATGCCTCAATCAAGATAATCAGCACTGCTCGAGCTCACAGATGAGAAGGTAGTAATCCCGCTTTGACTTCCTCGCCGGTAGTCACTACAGCATTCCGACAACAATTCTGGCTTGTCTCCTTGCTCCTGAATGCTGACTAATCCACAAAAACCTCCATATGCGGATTCTGAAGTGGTGAATCCTGCAAATGTGTTCTAGGGTGGAAACTTCATTAGTCACAGCGACACAAGCATGTGGGTCTCTGCCTCCTTATGTGGGGAGAAGGCTAGCAGGGCTAAGGACGTTACATCGCTTTAGTGTAATGTTAGGCATCTCCAATAACGCAGTATTGTATCCGAGCCAATCTGCTTCCGACATGTGTGCTGTCTTTCGCTCGGAAAGCAGTCAGGATACTGCATGTGGGACCAGAAGGGTTAATTTACCAGAACCGACTATGTCCCTGAATGCTACAACAGCCTTTTCAGCTGCAGTCATAGCTCACAGGCATTTAGGCAATCCTGCCGCTACGGGGTCCAGCTTAGCTGAAAAATAAGCTACCAGCCTCAAATCTCCCCCATGATCGTGCAACAGCACAGATGTCATACAGCCACGCTTCTCATCTGCAGTTTCTACAAAAGGCTTGTTTGGATTCGGAATCCCCAGTGTTGGTGTAGTTTGGAGCGCCTTTTTAATCCAACAAATGTACTCTCGGTTTCTGGGGTCCATTGCAACGGACTCAGGCTCTGAAATCTTCTCTCATCGGCTATGTCACTTAGGGGCATCTCAGGGGGTGTGGACTGTGGAATAAACATTCTACAGTAGGAGCACATGCCCAAAAAGGATAACACTTGTTTCTTCGTCTGAGACTTCGGAATTTGCTGGATTGCTTGAACTCTGTCTTGATCAATGGCCTTCCCTTGTTCAGATATTAAGTGACCTAAGAAGTTCATCTGTTTTGCACAAATTGTAGCTTTGTGAGACTAGCTTTCTGCCCTTACCTCGCTAGCTGGCAGAACAATACGAGTGCATCCTTTTCACATTGTTCCTCTGTCAGTGCTGCTATTATACTGCAGAAGCGCTGACCCCAGGCTTAAAACTAGAGTCGCCAGACTCCTGCATAAAACTTCATTACATATGATAGGGGACTCACAGTAACCTTGACAAAGTCGCGTGAAGCTATATGATTTCCCTTTGAATGAAAAAGCGAACCAGAATTGATTATCTGCATGTACCGGTACACGAAAGAAGGCATTGCTAAATTCACAACAGAGAACCACTTACTGTCCGGTGTAACTTGAGTTACTATTGTATAGGCGTTGGGAACAGTTGGGGCGTGCGGGACAACAGCGTTATTGACAGCCTGACAGTCTTGAACAAACCTCCATTCCTCCGGTTCAACTGGAATGTTTGCCTTTTTGACCGGAAAAATGGGGGTCCTCAACGGTGAGTTTTCACAGGGGATTATGACTCCAGCCATTGGTAGAGATTAAAAGACTGGCGTAATTCTTTCTATGGCCTCGGGTTTTAATGGTTATTCTGCCCTGCAAGCACAATACTCGGACTTCAGGGTTATTATTAGGGGTTCACAGCCTCGTATGAGCCCCACACCATGTTTGTCTTTTGCCCACAACTCAGTATAAGCCGTTTTTAATCTTGGGTCCGAGACTTCTATCTTTGGGAAACGCTAGTCTACCCTCCAACGCTCTTCAGGACTAATGGGGGTTATTTGGACTGTGCGATCTGCCTGAGTGAGCCAATTTATTTTCTTCCGATATGTCTGCATATCTGCATTGAACCAGATACCCACATCGTCCCTGAAGACCCAACCTTTGTGCCTTTAGCAGCCATGGTCCTAATTCCTGCCACCTGTCGCTGGACGCCTTTGTCAAAGACACGTGAGGAAAAAGAGCCGTGCACATCAAAAATGAAGTGTCTGCTTGCCGTTACAGATACTTTAGATAAGTTCACATTGACGGCAGATCTGGTGATCATTCCAATAAGTTTCGCACAATTACAAATGATCTGGTTTAACGAATCTCCTGAACCAATCCTTTCCATATGATTCATCAGGGCCATCGTGGTGTATATGTGCAGTGCAAGAAAATCCCCAGCAAGAAAATCGGTGTTAATAGTCACTTATTTCCAGGGCAAGTGAATCACTCACTGAACTTCTCTCTTTTTGGCTTAATCGCTACTCATAGATACACATCAGGGGTCGTGGGTCGTATTTACAGCCTGCACGGGTAGATATTCCCTTTGAATTACATGCAAACATTTGGGGTACTGAGGAAATCCAAACCAGACTCACTAAGACATCCCGAGCCATCAAATTTAAAGGACAGAATCCAGATTACAAAAATGAGCGTTGGAATGCTCCCCCATTACTCGGTTCACAAATTTGGGGTGACGAAAATTTCTCTCATATCACGATTTCTGATGCACCCATTGTGTTCAGCGGCCTTCCACTCATCTTTATTTCCGTCGTTTCTCTGAACTATCTTCATTTAAGGACTGAATATGATGCCCCTGTATCTACCAAAAAGGTAACTGGTGTGCCTTCCAAATATAACACGGAGGTAGGCATCGACTTATACACATCATAGTTATAATGAACATATAGTCCACACTTCGCAATCTCAGTGCTCAATATGGCCTTCAGATTTGTTTCAGTCCCCTGTACGTTTAGCAGTAGAGATTAGCATAAGGGATCCTTCATTGCCAAGCATAAGGGAAAGAAGCTTACCTGTACCTTGTGGGCTGCCCAATTTCACGTCAGCATTCCCCTGTCAATTACCCTGCTGTCCAGCCTCCAGAGCCGATTGGGATTGTCTTGACGGACACTGTCTCGCCAGTGGTCCATTGCTCCGCAAACAAAGTACCCGCCAGATCTACCTCTGCCAGCGCCTCTTCCATGACCCCTTCATCTTCCTCTTCCGCGACCTACACATCTGTCTCTCTCCCTGCAGCTCCTCCCTCCAACGGCTGATAATTCGCATTATAGTAAGCTGAGGTTTATGTGCTTGTTGTTCCATCTTTAATTTCTGCTTATCCTTTGCTTGGGCCAGCGTTTTTTTCAGCATATATCACATGTTGTTCTATCAAATTCAGCTTTCTCATGTCCCAGGTAATACATGTGTCTTTTACATTTTTGACTGTTTCGTCTTTGATTCCATTGATGACGATGTTCCTCAGGTGTGCTGCATACGGTGTAATTTCTGCTGTCGTCATGTCCTCGGGTGGTCTCCGTCCACCATGGGCGTTATGGACTTCATTGAGGCACGTAGGGCACTGGGAGACTATCTCACCTTCTTGTTGTTTACACATTGCAACTTTGGTCGGGCCCATTCGCACTGGGAATGCCTCCCAACAAGCGGCTGCCAGCGTAGAGCAAAAGCATTTAAGTCTCTGTTCTCTTACGCTTGCAGGTTGGTTGATTTGGCATGGACGTTTACGGCTGACCATTTATACTTGATTTTGGTGGCATCGGCACCAATGTTTTTCCCAGGAGATGTCTCATCTCATGTGACCTGGGATGGAACTGGACACAGAATTTTGTTACTTTTTCAGCGAACCTATTACCTCCAACCTCGCGTGGGTCAGGCAACTGCCCATAGGCACTTTCCAAATCCTTTATGGTCCATGATCGGTGGACCAGCACTGGGCGCCCTTCTGGACCTGCAACCTCAACCATTGGTGCTTGCAGAACGACCTGCTTAGATGATCGTACGTCGGTACTCTCGCCATCTGACTTATCATCCATCGTGGACTGATCGTGAGCAGGCTCTGGATGTCTTTCAGTCTTGGAGTGGCCACACTCATTTTAGGCTTCTTACTTCAATTCGTTGAAGGTACAATAGGTTATCGGTGCTCCAGCACACCCTAAGACGGCGGCTGCTGGCTTGGAACCTTCAGCAGGTGGATCTCATAGGGGGACTGTAGGACTGAAGGGCAGTCATCATGGTCAGGATCTGGAACAGACTTAAGACACTCTACAGCTTCATCAGGTTGTTTTCCGCGCAAGTCTGCATGTGTGCTCGTGTTTATACGCGTATGTGATCTATCTTTTACTTGGTACTTACTTTCCCTGATATCAGCCTCAGCCTTCCACATTTTATAAGCACTCCAATTCATAGGTTTTCTTCTTCTCTTCCGTTTCTCCTTCTCTCTCACCTCTAACTGTGACTTCAATATTTCCAACTGCCTTCAACTAAAACTGCCACCCTCCGAAAAACCACATTCCTTAATCCACAATTCTAACTATTTTACAGACTCTGGGTCATAATTATTTCACATGTACTGTACTTTTGGTCGACCATTCCAAGTCCCCTCTTTTCGTTTGCTCTTGCTGGAGCCCATTTCAAAGTTACTGGAAAAGTGTTCAGCTGTCTCTCTCTTTCTTTGAGCTGTTATCTTTTCCTTTTTGACTTGCTTTTACCTCTGGAGGTGCCTCCTCACATTGGGCGCATCCGCCTCAATGCCTTGGATTTGGAAAACCAAGAAACCACATGTCCAGTACGTCTTTGGCGAGTCTAACTCAGGCAGTGATGGTTCCAAGTCTCAAACTACCCTTAAACGTGCTGTCTCTAAAGCACTGTGGAGACAGCAATCCCTTACCTTGATGTTTACTCGAATACTGTGCGAAAGTTCACTGGAACCTATTCCAGCTTTATTTATTCCCTTAGAATGATACTCTATGTTGGATTACTTAAGATACGACTCTTACCCCAGCCCTATTCGATTGAAACCCCGGCTATGGGACGATCCACAGATTCCCAGTCCTCTCACGCGAAAGGGCCAATTCAGCCCGAGATGAAGTGAAAGTCCTTTAACGCGCTGGAGCCTACACCTCCTGGGAATACTCGGATTCTTACCCAGTCGTGGGGTACCGGACGAGCCCCCAGGTTTACAGTCGTGGAAATTAAATCAACTCGAATCAAATTCAAGCAAGAGCAAAGAGAACGCTTTGTTGTAACTTCTGCAGGGGGCTCAATACGCTTGGCAATTGCCGTATGTGAGGGGCTGCACAACTTTCACATATTCTTTTTGTACTATTCTTTTTGTACTACATTTCGTTCATCCTTCTCGTGGACAGGAACTGGGAACATTCGGCTGTTGATATGAAGTTTATGTTTTCCCTGACTATTGCGGATTCTGACAGTTTTGCAAGACTTGTAAGGGCAAGCTGTCTACCTGCAGAATCCAGCAAAATTTGGCTGTCTACTTAAAATTTTAGCAAAGTGTTAGATTTAGCAAAGTAATCTCTTTCGGATTACACAGCAAATGTTAATTTTGTTAATTCTCTATTATACGTGCTTCCTGTGTTTGAAGGTAACAGCGCTCCCACTCCCATAAGCTGGGCTTGTCCCCCCATCAGACAATGTTGTGTTCAGTTGAGGTGATTGTGCACTTCCCTATGCAGCCAGAAATGTAGTAATGTCCTCAGGAGTTCGATTCAAATCCTGTTCATGGGTTCAGTTTTGCGTGGCGGTGTGGCCGAGCAACGTAAGGTGCTGTTTGTAAGCTTCACTGTGAAAGTCGCTGAGGGCTTGAATCCCATCACTGCCATTTGTATTAATTGCGTGTTATGCTGAATCTTCGTGTGAGTGAGCAATGTTTAAATTGAATATGTCAAAAATGTAATCTGTTTCTTGCAAAGTGATCTATGATAAGGGACAACGCAGACCCTTCAGGAAGTCAGCGGCCACACTGTGATTCTGTAAAGTGATAGTTGTTACATTCACCTCACGTGGGAAAAGACCCTAGAAAGAAACATGTGTGTGCTGCTCGTTTATTATCTAGGCCAGCTCTAAGACCGACACAATGTAGCTCAGTCGTTAGCACTGCTGCCTCTCAGCGCTAAAGACCCGTGTTCAATTCCCGCCTCAGTTAACTCTCTATGCGGGGTTTGCACATTCTACCCGTGTCTGTCAAAGGTTTCCATTGATATTCCAGCTTTGATGCACAGTCCCAAAATTTGAAGACTAAGTTGATTTGATATGCTAAATTAACCAGGATGTCCGGGAATGTGCAGGCTCGATACACTAATCATGGAAAGTGCAGGGTTTCATGGAATGTTTGAACGTGTTTCGGATTGGGATGTGATGGTCTCCTGAGGCTCAATGCGGAGTCCATGAGTCAAATGACCAGCTTCCACACGACAGTGATTCTATGATTAAAATCATCACCGTGGAAATAAGTTAAGGGAACAATCTCTTGGTTAATTCAAATATCCTTTACTCAGTGTGGAGACTAAATCTGTCCACGCTACTCCAGGTTAGATCGCACGAAGATACTGTACAGCAGCAGCAACATTTTACCTGCCTGCTGTAATGTTCCCACCAAGGTTAGAGCGGTGTCAGTTGTCTGGGGGAATGCACAGCATTGTTGAAATATTTTGCTCTTCTCTACTTCACGAGCATACCGGGAGAATTGGTGAAAATGTCAGAATGACACTTGTAAAGACCGTGTAGGATGCGGCGAGATAATATCAATGTTCAAACATGCTTTGGCCAAACATTTCGCTGAATTGGCTATTAATTTTCCTCGATCCCACGTCGCTCAGATTCCACAGAATCTGCTAAAGTGGAGTTTAGAAACAGCAAGGATAATCAAATATTGATGGGAGGTATTTATCAATGTCAATGCTGTGACACAAATGCTGCGTATGTTACAAAATAGGAAAATAGAAATACAAGATTTTGGTTACAGCAGTAATTATGGAGAAATTAAAATCGCGTCTAAACAATGTGAATCAAAGTTAATGTTAATGCTGGGAAAATGGGTTTCATGAGTGTCTATGAGCTGCTTATCTTGAACAATATGTTGAACAGTGAACTCGAGATCAGGCTGTTCAGAAGTTGCTGTGTGATCAGTAGACCTATTTGAAAACCATGCAGAAAAGGAGCCTTTGGAAATAATCATCTTAACATATTGAATTTTACATGACGTTTGAATACAAACTTTTTTTAAAAATTAAAATGCGTTTATCTGACTGAAGTCATGAATGCATGAGCAGCAATGTGGCAATTTTAAAAGTGCGTCATAAAGATACACTGGAAGACAGGCTATTTCTGTTGATTAGATTCCCTTCAGTGTGGATACAGGCTCTTCGGCCCAACAAGTCCACACCAATCCACTCAGCCCCATTCCTCTACACCTAACACTATGGACAATTTAGAATGACCAATTCACCTAACCTTCACACATTTGGACTGTGGGAGGAAACCGGAGCACCTGGAGGAAACTCACGCAGACACGGGGTGAATGTGCAAACTCCACACAGACAGTTCCCCGAGGCGGGAATGGTACTTGGGTCCCTGGTGCTGTGAGGCAGCAGTGATAACCACTGAGCTACCGTGCCGCTCTTCATTTATCGAAACACAAAAAGTAGCACAGTATACATATATCCTCAAGGCGCATATGGCAAAAGGGTAAGGTGACACAACCATGATTAACAGACAAAGTTAAGAATTGTATTATATCAAGGAAAGTCGATCAAAAAAATGGAAGACAGTATGGATTCATTGGAACGAAGGAGGACTAAGAAATTGATAAGGACATTAAAAAACACATCAAGAATGCAAAATAAAAAAGAAACATAAGGACTAATGAAAAGCTTCTGACAATATTTGAAAGGAAATGTTAAACCCACTTGAAATGTTCAGCAGTGGGGGACAGATGGGGATCGGATAATTTATTGCTGATAATAGAGACATTGCAGGGAAACGAAATCGTTATATTGTGTCTGTCTTCGTGGAGGAATACATAACGTCCCAGAAATACAAAGTAACCATGAGACTTGTGTAACTAAAGACTAAAATCGTTCATATTAGTAACGAGGCGTGTTTGTAAACATAGCCGGGTAAGTGATTGATAAGTCTGACAGAACAAATGTACTTCATAATGAAATTTCAGAGAGAGAGCCAATGCACAGATTGATTGCATTGGGTAACACATTACTTCTCCTGTGCAATTTGGAGGATTATAAATGCATTCCACGATCCAAAAAGGGAAGAAGAGGAGAAGTGGTGAAGTATAGACCAAGTAACTTGTCATGCACAGGAGGGATTCTGTTTAAATCTGTTATAACAAATGTGGTATTGGTCATTTAGAAAGTAATAGCAAACTTCAAGAGAATGCATATATGAAAGGGAAGTTGCAATTTTCAGACATTTTTTCTTGAAGATATCGCTTGCAGATATATACAATGGAGACCAACAGATATGATATAATTGTATATACAGGAGGATTTTTTTAAAGGAATGGCACAGCACGCTATTAGAAAGAAAATGAAGAAATGTGTATTGGAGAAACATGTGGAAACATGAAGATAGATTTTAAGTTTAAATTTATTTAATGGGAATCAGAATGTAGATAACGAACAGTCATCCAGACTTGAAGCATTTGTTTGCTCTCTCTCTGTTAGTGCTGCCTGAACAGCTGTGGTCTTCTGCATTTTTTGTTTTCAGTATAGATTCCAGCATTTACAGTAATTTACTTTTATTAAAGGTATATGTGTCTTCCCTCGCTTACGCCGAGTGTTGCTGAGACTGTGCCTTTAATACTGTATAAAGTTTCGGTGTCCTGATCTATGGAAAAATATACTGGCAACATATACTGATTAGACATTCTACACATTAATCCCATAAATGGCAAGATTGTCTGGTGAGGGAACTCGACCTGTGTTACCTCGAGTTTCAACGATTGAAAAGCAATCTCAATGAAAACGAGAAATTTCACACAGAAAGGGCTGAATAAAACAGGGACTTGGAGAATTGGTAGCAGGCAAGATTGGGGAGAGTCTTAAGATTTTCCACAAGTACATCAAGCAGATTAATATTACAAGCAAACAGTTAGAACCCATGAGAAACCATCTTTGCGTGAAGGAGGAGACATGGACAGAATTTGAGAAGATGGAGTGGGAAGCTATTTAGCAAATTCATACAAGATGTGCTCTTCGATTGATGGTTTTAGCTGGTATAAAAATTGGATAAAAATTATCCGGATGCGTTTTATCCCAGGCTGCTGTTGGAGATAAGGAAGAAAAGACCTGACCAATTTTTTGTATATATAGAATCTGGTGACAGGAGAGAGACGCTAGAGGATGGATGTGGTTACACTGTACTGGAAGGATAGTGCAGAAAGACCAGGGCACTGTAGATCAGTAATTATCAGAACACTTTCAGGGAAGCTATTGGAGAATACAAAGAAGGATAAAATGGATCTCCATTTGAGAGGCAATGTTTCATCAAGGACAGTCACCATTGCTTTATCGGAGGGAAGTCATGCCTAATGATTTTTATTGGAATTTTTCAAGGAGTTATTTTAATGGTTTTCTCACCAAATCCATTGACAAAGCCCCGCATGGGAAACTGATAAATTTATTATAATCTTATGGTATCAAGGTTAACTTAGCAAGTTATATCCAAAACAATCTCAGAGGAAGGAGAAGGAGGGTGGTGGCAGAAGGCTGTTTGTGTGACTGGGAACGTGTAACACAAGGATCAGTGCTGTGTCACTTCCTATTTGGGGTACTCTAAAATATTGGAGATGTGGATGTTGAGGGTGGTGAGGGAATGTGGTTAATAAGTGGACTCTCCCTCTTTATGGGTATTTAAGCGGGCATTGGATAGGTATATGGAGGATAGTGGGTTAGTGTAGGTTAGGTGGGCTTTGATCGGCGCAACATCGAGGGCCGAAGGGCCTGTACTGCGCTGTATTGTTCTATGTTCTATGTTAAGTGTTTCTTTGACGGTGAGGAGGAAGGTCTATGTACAAGGAACATGTACATGGAATGGCCAAACTAATGACAGATGCAAGCTAACACTGAAAATACGAGGTGATGCACATCAGAAGTAAAAACGCAGACAGGAGAGTACTCAATGAACGGCAGAAAACCGGGAAGTCCAAACGGGGGCTTCTGAACTGATCCCTGAGTGTGAGAACACTTTTTTGGGGGTGGAAGTATCGTGGTGTGTGACAGAAATTGGGCCTTTGGCTTCAGGTATTCCCAATAAATGGGGTGAATGGACAAGTACATGGCAGATGAAGACCAATATGTGTAAATGTGATGTTGTGTACTTTGGTGGAAACAATAGCCTGCTATTTGAAAAGGGATAGGTTAAAATATTATTTTTAAGGGACTTATGCAGATTTTCTTGTTTTAATCTGCACAGACCTTCGACGTTCATGCACAGTTGTGAGTTCTGGCGTCAGAGATCAGAATGGTTTTGACACAGTGACGAGAATTCATATACCCACTAAATGGTTAGCTGTAATATTGGAAATAATCTGGATCTTCTTGTACACTCGTCACTGAAAGCAACATTTAGGTAGATAAATGGTATATTGACCGTCATTTCAAGGGAATTTGAAAACAGGAGTCAGGGTGTCTTACTGCAGCTGCAATTTGGTGGATACCCTTGTCTAACATTGTGCAACATTATGTGCTGTTTTGATTTCTGTCCCTAATAAAGGAGAAAACTGACCTTCAGGGAGTGCAGTGAAGGATCTCTGGGATATCAGGCATGTTGTGGGAACATACTGTGTGTGAACTGAGCCTGTATTCCAAGGGCTTTAGGAAAATGAGTGGAGATCTGAGTAATTAATATAGACCTGTGACGGTGAGACAGATTCGAAACAAGGATGATACTTCCCCTGGCTGGGACGTCTGAAACAAGAGGCCACATTATGAGGTACAGCCAGGACATTCTGCATTGAGACGAGAATAAATATCTGCACCCAGAGAGTGTTGAACTTGGAGAATTCTGTCCCACTCAAGCCTGTGAGATCAAACGCACTGAAATATGCATAGACGCTAAATAGGAAGAGATAGCGCAGGACCGTGGTTTGAAGATAAAGGATCAGACATCATTACATTGAATGGGGGTACAAAACGATGGATCGAAGGGACTGCTGAAGTTAATATTTAATATTTTTCCAATGGTTGATAACATTGAGGGATGCATACATTTTGGGGGAAGAGAGCATGAGGGAGATGTTCAAGAACTGAAATGGGGGATGCTTAATGTGTTGAATGGCTTACTCGTTTCCCGATGTTTCTGTGCAGTCTATGGGAAAGCTCTGTAATGTTTGTCACAAGCTGTCAGATGTTAGGAAGGAGGCCTCAACAGAGTCGGTAGGACCGTACTTCCCGTTCCTTTTTCCGATAGGGAGGCTAAAGATCGGTGCTGTATCCGGGGTAAAAAGCAAAAACTCCAAAAGTACAAAACTCGATGATGGAGCAGCGCTCCGACAGCAAGTGCTTCCAATTAAAACTGTTGGACTATAAGCTGGTGTTGTGTGATTTTTAACTTTGTGCACCCCAGTCCAATACCGGCATCTCCAAATCATGAATTCCATCTGGGTCTATCCCTTCGACCTCGGAGCAAATTGATACAATTGATCGCCTTGCTTGGCCGTTTTTGTGCAGCTCGACAGCTGTCAAGAACTTCCACGAATTTCACTGTCGTGATGAGTCTGAGGGTATGGTACATGTTCTTATTGAAATTATTTGCCTCTTGGAGAATAGGACATAGTTTAGTAATTTTCCACATTGCCAGGGAGAAAACAGAGTTGGAGCTGGAAAGAAACAGCTTCCCCAGTGACACGGCTTGTTGTGCAGCACAAGTCTTCGGTCCTATTGCAGGAATGATGTCAGGGCCCATTGACTTTGTCAGGTTACTGTGTTCTGTCGTTTCTTCACGTCACGTGCAGAAAATCGAATTGATTTAAGACTGGCATTTGTGATGCTGTGGGCATCATGCGGGGGTTAGGTAAATCAGTGAATCAACGCTTCTGGCTGATAATGCTGCAGATACTACATCCTTGTCTTTTACACTGAGCTACAGAGCTGTTCCATTATTTTGGATGGGGATATTTGTGAGCCATCTCCTCCAGTGAGTTGTTTAACCGTCCATCACCACTTATGACCGAATGTGGCCGGACTGTTGATCTGTTGGTCTTGGGATTATTGTGCCTGCTCTGTCAGATGTTAGTCCAACTGTTTGGAATGTAAGCAGTAAGTGCGGAGGTTAAAGGTTTGCCATCAGGTTTAGGTACACATGGTTCTGTCTGGAATGTTCACCCACACTTATCACCGAACCATAGATCACCTCGGTAGTAATGGCAGACTGAGGGATTATCCCCAGAAGAAAAAAAATTGCAGATCGTTGTTGAATATAAGTATGCTCCCACTGCTGCTGAGGTCTGTAGCACAATATCAGCATCAGGAATTCTCTATACCATGTTTCTTGAACGGAACTAGTTCCATTTTTTTCTGCTTTTGGCACATACTCGGCCAAATCTGTCCTGTGCATGTACCCATCCAATTGGCTTTTAAATGTTGTAATTGTACTCAGCAATACCAGTTCCTCTGATAGCTGGCTACATATACATACAACCCTCTGTGAGAAACAACTGACCCTTAGATCCCTTTTAAATATCTTCCCTCTCACCTTAAACCTATCCTCTCTGGTTTCAGACACACTTACTGTTGGGAAAATGCCTTGGCCGTGCATCCTATCTGTGCCCCTTATGATTTTATAAACCTCTGTAGGGTAACCTCACATCCTCCTACGAAAAGGGAACAAAATCACAGACTTGCCATATATCTCAAAAGCTCCCATCTCTGCCACATCATTTAAAATACTTTGTCTCCTTTCCAGTTTATAACATCCTTCCTGTAGAAGGGCGACAAGAATTGCACTCAGTACACCAAATGTGTCCTTACCAGTCTCTTGCATAGTCACAACATGATATCCCAATTCCTCTACTCAATGGTGTGTCAGTTGAAGGTAAGCATGTATAATACCCTCTTCCCTACCCTGTCGAACTGCGACTCCACTTTCAAAGAACTATGTGCCTGCAACCTGGGTTTCTCTGTTGGAAAACACTGCGCAGGGTCCAACCGTTAACTGTGTAAATCCTGCGTTGGTTTGTCGAACAAAATGCAACATTGTTGTGGTTCTGTTCGCCGAGCTATGAATTTGTGTTGCAGACATTTCGTCCCCTGTCGAGGGGCTTCCTCAGTGCTTGGGCACCTCCTGTGAAGCGCTTCTGTGTTGTTTCCTTGGCACTTATAGTGATTTGTCCCTGCCACTTCCGTTTGTCAGTTCTCGCTGTCCGCTGCAGTGGCCGGTATATTAGCTCCAGGTAAATGATTGAATCTGTGGATGAATGCCATGCCTCTAGGAATTCCCTGGCTGTTCTCTGTTTGGCTTGTCCTATAATAGTAGTTTTATAGGACTACTTTTATAGGACAAGCCAAACAGAGAACAGCCAGGGAATTCCTAGAGGCATGGCACTCATCCACAGATTCTATCAACGAACACATCGACCTGGATCCAATGTACCAGCCACTGCAGCAGACAGTTAAAACTGACAACCGGAAGCGACAGTGGCAAATCACTTTCAGTGCCGAGGAAACATCACAGAAGCGCTTCACAGGAGGCACCCAAGCACTGAGAAAGCCCCTCAACAGGGGACAAAATGTCTGCAACACAAATTCCCAGCTCAGCCAACAGAACCACAACAACGAACACCCGAGCTACAAATCTTCTCACAAACTTTGACATTGCAACATTTCACATTTAACAGAAAGAAGCTCCATCTGCCATTCCTCAAGCCACTGGCCCAGTAGATCAAGATTAGATTACCTATAGTGTGGAAACAGGCCCTTCTGCCCAACAAGTCCACACCGACCCTCCGAGGTTAACCCAACCGAACCCATTTCCCTCTGATTAATGCTCCTAACTTATGGGCAATTTGGCATGGGCAATTCATCTGACATGCACATCTTTGGATTGTGGAGGAAACCAGAGCACCCGGAGGAAAGCCAGGCAGACACGGGGAGAATGTGCGAACTCCACACAGAATTTGCCCGAGGCTGGCATCGAACCTGCGATCCTGGTGCATTGAGGCAACAATACGAATCACTGAACCACTGATCTTTTCCGGAAGCTTATTCACTACTCACTATAACAAATAATTTTGGGGGTTTCATCGTCAAACTTACGTTCCAAGATTCCTACATTCCCATCCAAATCATTGACAAAAACAATGAAAAGAAGCATCCTGCTCTCTCCCAGAGAATCTCTCCCAGAGAATCTCTCCCAGCACATTATGCCTCCGACTGTTAAGACATTGCTGTGTCTAATTGCCTAGCTCTCCCAAATGTTGGGGCTTGCTAAGCTCCACTTGGACAATGTGTGCTGATTGCCCTTCATCTATCTTCTTGGTCACCTATGTAAACTATTTTTGAGGCCAGTTCTCCCACACAAAAAGCCATGCTGACTATCTCTAATCAGTCCTTGTTTTTCCCAATGCATGTAAATCCTGTCTCCCAGAAGCTCCTATACACATTTAGCCACATCTGACGTCAGAGTCACTGCTCTGTATTTCCTGGCAGCCTTTTTAAAAATAATGTTGCCACATTAGATGCCTTCAAATACTCACCGTGGCTGTAAATGATACAAATAAAAAAGATTGAAAGGACTGCAGATTCTGTAAATCAGTATGAAAGACAGAAGGTTATTGGAAAGTTCAACAGGTCTGGCAACATCTGTGCAGAGAAGACGGAATTAACGATCCAGTAACCCTTCACCAGAATTCTAAGGAATGATACAAACATCACAGCCCGTGCTAGCACAGTTCCTTCCCCAGCTTCCTGCAGTGATTCCAGGATACATTTGAACATGCCCCGGGTTTTTAACCTGTGGTTATGCATTTTAAGACCGTCAGCTCTTCCGCTACTGTAATGTGGTCTCGTTTCACAGATCACTTATTTTTATTTCTCTGACTTTCCTCTCTTCCGCATTTTCCTCAAGAGTAAATACGGACGTGAAGTTTTTGTGTGGGACCTCACCCTTCGAGCAGAAACAGGCTTTAAGGCAGCGGAGTGGGGGAGGTCGAGTCCTGATGTAGAGTGTGAACCCAGCATGGCCAGACGCTTATGGACTCTGTTGTTGAACAATGAACTGATTTTCTGTGTTTTTCCACTACTGCAGGAAATGCCGTAATGTTTGACACTTAATTTTATTTTCTTTATTTTTCTGATTTCTACCAAGATTTTGTATCTTGGAGGTGGGGGGGGGGGGGGTGGAGGCGGCGGGTGGGAGGGAGGGGGAAGGACGGGAAGCTTTGTATCTAAGATTGTCACATGTGGCGACTTGTAAACTTTTCACTGTCCTCACGTGAGTACATGTGACAATAGACCTAATAAACCTCATTCATCTCCTCTCCTGTAGAGCCAAACATTAGATGGCTGATTGATTTTTATGGGGCCCTAATGTCTCTCCAGTTTCTCTTTTGTCGAATCTCTTTCAAATCTCCTTCACCTCATCAGCCAAAGCTACCTCATGCACCTGTTTTGCCCTCCTGATTTCCCTGGTAAGTGTTCTCCTACACTCCATATGTGCAAGGGATACCTTTGATAGCACTTGCCTATACCTGACGTATGCCTTCTTTTTTCCTTTTCCAAAGCCTCAATATACCCTGACATGTCCTGTGCCCTACTCCTGTTCGCATTTCCGTTCACACTGACGGGAACATGTAATTCCTGAAGTCTCACTATCTCACTTTTGAATGACTCCCACTTCCCTGAAATCCTTTCACCTTCAACAGCTTCCCCCAATCATCTTTTGAAAGTTTTTGTCCAATTCCTTCACAATTACTCTTGCACAAATTGTAACATAAACTTGTGGAAGAGGTATCTCCTTTTTCAGGACTATTATCAAACTAACAGAATTATGTTCACCGGTCCAAAATGCCCTCATTCTCACATGAAAGTCCCTTGCCCTTCGTTATTTCCCAGGTGGAAATAAAGGTGAGGCCATGTTCAGATCAGCCACGGAATGTCATGGCACGCATGATTGGCTGAATATCTCCATGTGTCTGCACGAATATGGTTTGTGTGTCTGTGTGTGTGTATGTGCGTGCATGTGTGTTTGCGCGCGCGCATGCTTCAGCATCTTTGAGCATTTGGGTTTCTGTTCTTTGGGAGTAAATCCAGTGAAATGGTAATCAAAATGTTTCCCCTCACTCTATCACTGCCTGTCTCTCCCTCTTGTGTTTAAAGTAAAGTAATAAAATTCTCTCTGGACGCTCCATTTCACTGCACAAGGAGCGGATTTGTTTGGAAGGACCGTCAAAGACAGTGACTCTCTCACATTTGAATTGAATTGGCTTCATCGTTACGTGCAGTTTAATGATTGCAGCAGAAAGTTTGCATTGACTTCACTTACGCGCCATCATAGGTACAAGAAATCTCGGTGCAGATTCTTAAGTATTTGGTACAAACTTGAAAGAATAATAAAGGAAAGTCCAGCAGAAGAATAAAAATGAAAGAAAGAACTGACTCGAATTACAACCCAGTCTGTGCCAGCAACAAGTATCCAGACAGCACTGGGCCCAGTCTCCAGACCTGACCAGGTCGAATCTCCAGACTGCACCAGGCCCAGTATCCAGACTGCAACATGTCTAGTCTCCTGGCTGCACCGGGCCGACACTCATGGAATATAGAAAGTTACAGCGGAGTAAAGGCCCTTCGGCACTCAATGCCACTGAACGGTGAAAATTATCTGATTCACATTTAACCTACACCGTCCCATTGTTATTCATATGTCTATCCGTGGCCCATTTAAATGCACTTAATGTTGGCGACTCTATTACTGTTTCAGGCAGGTCATTCCTGGCCCCTATTGCACTCTGATTAAAGAAACTACACCTCATATCAATTCGATGTCTATCACCCCTCAATTTACAGCTATGCCTCCATGTGTTTGCCTTCACCATCTGAGGATAAAAGGCTCTCACTGTTCATTCTATCCAACCTTCTGATTATCTTGTACGTCTCGGTGAAGTCACCTTCTTCTCTCCAACGGATACAGTGTAAGTCCTCATTCACCCTTTCCTCGTAAGACCTTCCTTCCATGACAGGCAACATTCTCGTAAATCTCATCTGGAACCTGCCCAAAACTTTCACATCGTTCATATAATGCACTGACCAGAACTACAGGCAATAATCCACGGGCGGCCTTACCAGAGTCTTGCTCAGTTGATCCTTGCCCTGTTGGCTCCGAAACTCAGTCGCCCTTCAAATAAACACCAACACACAATATGGTTTCTTAACGACCCTATAAACCTGAGTGGCAACTTTCAGGTATGTATGCACCCGGACAATGAGATCTCTCTGTTCATCTACAATGCCAAGACTTTTACCATTAGCTCAATGATCTGCATTATTGTCATTTCTTCCGAATTGAAATACCTCAAACTTTCCTGCATTAAACTCCAATTGCCACTTCTCAGTCTAGTGCTGCATCTTATGTATTCATCAGAACGATCCACAACTTTGCCTCCCCTCGTGTCGCCCGGAAATTTACTTACCCAGCCATCTTCGCCCACATCCAGATCATTTATAAAAATGACAAGCCGCAGTGGTCCTAAAACAGGTCCTTGTGGCACATCACTGGTAACCCATCTCCCGGATGAGTATTTTCCATGAACCACCACCCTCTGTCTTCTTTTAGATCGCCAATATCTGATCTAAACCGCTGAATCACCTTGAATCCTAAAACTCCGTATTTTGTGCAATACCCTATCGTGTGTAATCTTATCAAATGTTTTACTGAAGTCCTTGTACACCACATCAACCACTTTACCTTCACCCATCTGTTTTCTCACCTTATCAAAGAACCCAATAAGGTTGGTGAGGCACAGCCTACGTTTCACAAAACTACGTTGACTACTTCTAATCAAATTATTCCTTTCGAGATGATAAGAAATCTTATCACTCACAAAATTTTCCCACATCTTACTCACAACTGATATAAGGCGCACTGCCCTTTAGTTACCAGAATTGTCCCGATAACCCTTCTTAAGCAAGCGAAAAACTTTTGATATCCTCCAGTCTTCTGTCGACAATGATGACATATATTTTGAAGTCAAAGACTCTGTAACGCCTCCCTGGCTTTCCAGAGAACCAGAGAATAAATCCAGCTGGCCCAGGGTTAATACATATATTCAGATCTTCTAAAATTGCGAAAACCACCCCTTTGTCAACATCATTCTCATCTAATCTTGTAGCCTGTATCTCCGTATTCTGAATGGCATTGCCATTTTCCAATGAGAATACTAACGAAAAGTAATAACAAAGTGTTTCCCCATGTCCTCAGATTCAACTAACACTTCCCACTACTATCTTCCATTGGACCAAATATCACTAGCGACATTATACAATATCTAGTCTCGAGACTGTAGGTCACACCAGGTTCAGTCGGTAGACCACACCAGGCTCAGTCTCCAGACCGCACCGTGCCCAGTCTCAAGGCCATACGGGGCCCAGGCTCCAGACTATACCAGGGCCAGTGTCCAAAGCACACGGGCCAAGTGACAAGGCCGCAGCAGACCCAGTCTCTGGGACACACTGGGCCAGACTGCAGAACATTCCGGGACCAGTCTCCAAACTGCATCGGGCCTATTGTCCATGCAACACCGGGCCAAGTCGCCTGGCCACACTTGGCCCATTCTCCAAACTGCACGGGGCCCAGTCTCCAGACTGCACCAGAAACAGTCTCCAGACTGTCCGGGGCCCAGTATCCAAACTGCACTTGGACATGTCTCCGGGCAGAACTTTTCTTTAAACCTTGAAGCCTTGATTCCCCTCCCGATCCTCTGGTCTGAGACTCACTTCCTCCTTTCCAAAAGGAGTCATGTTAAAAATATAATAGTTTGGCAATAAAATACATTCCAGAAAATAGAATAAATAAGAAAGAATCAAAGTGTCGGCAGAGCATAGCTGTTCAAACTGGAACATTCTGAACCCTGCCGCCAGCTTTACGACATTCCACGCTGGTTCCTTCTTCAAAGAATACATTTTGAAGATTCAGAGCAGTTTTCTGCGATTCCTTGCAACTTTGTCCTTGAGGTAATAACAGTAAAAGGCAGACATGCCCTTTGCATGTCCATATGCTGTCATTGGGGTCGTTTCATGACTTTACAATCGATTCTCACTGTACTTTTGAAGAGTATTTCCAAATAAACATTCAAAGTTGGAGAAAGCGAACTAAAATTAAACTCAAGTTGTCCTAAATTACTTCACTCAGGGTGACCTCGATGCAATTTAACAGCTGTGGTCTGCATACTTCCCTGTGTTGGACAGATATCGAGTCCACGTTTGCATTTAAATGCAATGCTATGGTCTGCATAGATTTTGGTGAGAATGTGATAGACAGGTGAAGGTGGGGTAGAAGGTGATAGGTCAGAGAGGAGAGAGGACCAGAAAAAGTGAAATATGAAGTAAAGTTCAAGGATGAGGTGCCAGGTTGGAGGCTTCGGATTGTGATAACATAGGGGGGAGAGGAAATGCGGAAAATAATGAAATCTACATTGGCCCTGTTCAGTTGCAATGTCCCACGGCAGAATATGAGGCATCTTCCTCAAGGTTTCAGCTGGTTATTGTTTGTCGATGAAGAAGCCAGGTCCTGCATGTCGTTGACGGAGTGGGCGGCGAAGTTGAAATGCTCAACATGGGGCGATGGTGGCGATTGCTGCGGGTGTCCCAGAGATGCAGTCTGAAATGATATGCAAGATGGCGTCCAGTATCCCCGATGTAGAGGAGACCAAATTGGGAGTAAAGGATACTGCAGGTGACATTGGCGGAGGTACAGATACATTTCTGTTGGATGCGAAAGGATCCTTTGTGACCGTAGATGGATATGAGGTAGGAGGTGTGGGCGCATATTTTGCAGGTCTTGCGATGGCCGGGGAAAGTGTCGGGAGTGGGATGAGGGCTGGTGGAGGGCGTCAATCTGACGAGGAAGTTGCGAAGGGAATGGCCTCTGATCGGGGTAAGGAGGGAACTATATTCCAAGTTGGGGGGGTCTGTTTGTAGGTGGCATAAATGGCAAAGGATGATTCGATGTATGCAGAAGTTGGTGGGGTGGAAGGTGAAGGGGTTCTGTCCTTGTTGCATTGGGAGCAGTTGGTTTTTGATGTCACTGGTTCAGGAAGTGGATGAGATGCGCTGGACGGCATTATCAAACATGTGTGAAGGTAACTTGTAATCTGTGAAGAAGGAGGCTAACTGGGTTTTGTCTGCGGTGTAATTGGTCCTCCGAGAAGCAGGTGGGACGGGGATAGAGCAATTGTGAATAAGGAATCGCGTTTGTACAAGAGGCAGGGTAGAAGGAGGTGTAGTATCTACGTAGGTCAGTGCGCTTGTCGGAAATGTCCATTGTTAATTGGTCGCCAGAAATGGAGATGACGAGGTCTCGGAAGGGATTAGGTGCCCAAAATGGTCCAGTTGAAATTGAGGTTGGCTAGAATATATTTGTGAAGGTGATGAGCTGTTCAATCTCCTCGTGTGAGCACGAGATAACTCCAATACAGTCACCAATGTAGTGGAGGAAAATATGGGGAATGGTGCCAAAGTATTTGCGGAAGATTTCCCGAATATTCTGTGCCCAATATTTTATAACGGACATTCCCCGAACATTCTATCCTGGACATTATTTTTAAATGGCCGGACGTCAATGAATTGCTGAAATGGTCAGATGCCGAGGGAAAGGATCCCGTTCCAGGGAAAAAGAGACTGCTCCGAAGTCCCTCAGGCAGTGAAAGTGTTGACTACGTTTTTCCTGCGTTTACATTCCTTTACGACACAGGATCGACCACAACTTAGACAAAAAAACCAGAAATTTCGAAACTCCGTTTGTCTTCAAGGAATCGTTCGGAACAGCAACGTTTCCACCCTCCATATTAGGGTCTGGAAAGAAGTGACCTGTGCCTGCTCTCGAGTGATCGAGTGTTTGGGAATGTTTCAGGAACCATCTGTTCTTATGGACGTGTTCCTGTGCGTTTGGGGAGGGAGGGTTTCTTGTGGCTTGTGACATTTTGTCAGTAATTCAGAATTTCCCATTTGGTATTGCAGCTCCAATTATTTCAGTAATAATTCCCTGTGTACAGTGACACATTTGATAATCTCACTGGGTTCTCAGTCAGACTAGGAGAATTGCGTCCAGGCTGATGAATAATCTGCTTGTTTTCCTTCCTCACAGTTAACGCACTGACAATCTACATCCTGCATGAGAAAGATTGTGGATTGTCTCCATGTGTGAGACGTTACCTGTTGGCCATGGCAGCGGCAGATCTACTTGTCATTACCTTCGAACTGATACTGAGAAGGATTCCCGTTGTTTATGCACAGTTGTTTTATTTTTACACGTACCTCCCCGTGTGTAATATCCACGCCATCCTGGTTTATGCATCCATTGACTGTTCTGTCTGGTTCACCGTCACTTTCACCTTTGATCGGTTTGTGGCCATTTGTTGCCCGAAGCTGAAAAGTAAATATTGCAGAGAGAAAACAGCGGTAGTGCTTCTGGGAGCAGTGACTGTGCTGAGCTGTTTAAAGAACATTCCCTGGTATTTTATACTCTCAACTCAGTATCTGATGGTAAACCGCCACTGGATTTGTGAACAAAAAGCTGGTGTTCATTCCTCCCCTGTCTGGGTCGCAGTCCAGTCCATCCAATACACTGTAACACCGGCTCTCCCCTTTCTCCTTATTCTGCTGCTCAATGGTCTCACCGCCACACGCATTATCGTGACAAGCAGCGCTCGCAGGAGACTCCCAGCTGCCACCAATGGGGAAGCTCAGTCCGACCCAGAAATGAGAAATCGAATTAAATCTATCATTTTACTTTTTTTGATCTCAGCTAATTTCATCATACTGTGGTCAATATTTCTGCTGTATTCTATGTGGATCCGGATTCAGTACATTACGAATTCCACTGTATATCTCCATCCTTATCTGCGGGAATTGAGCTTCATGCTGCAGCTCCTCAGTTGCTGCACAAACACCGCAATTTATGCAGTGACACAGAATAAGTTCAGACAGCTTCTGAAGAATGCGCTGAAATATCCATTTACCTAAATTCATCACTCAATCCAATTCAGTCGTTAATCAGTGCATCCAGGATTCCCTCATATCAGTGCAGAGTTTCAGAGATGGAGCAGTCTGTCTCTATGTTAACAGACTGAGGGTAGCTCTTGCCTGTCCAACATTACCCCACAGTGGAGTTACGGGGACACATGAGAATGTTTCTCTCAACCTAGGGGCCAATGAGCAACAGCAACATCCCACTGACTACTCCATCACTTCAATTTGTAAACAAAAAATAATGTTCATTAAAAAGTGCCAAGCAGTAGAGTGAATGGTATTGTTGTTTGCTTTTTCTTTGAAGAAGCTGGGCTGGAGAGAGACAGACTCAGCCCCAAGTTCTGCTCCACAGGAAGGGGAGGGAATGGGCCTGAATTCAGCAAGTGCTTTTAAGTCACTCTGTCCTTGCTTCCACCTCTGCGTCCACCCACTCTGGCCTGGACTTCTGCACAATTCATCTCTCAGCCTTTTTCTCTCTCCATCCATATCTCCCTCCCATGCTCACACTGTTCCTCTGTGTCTCTCACTCCATCTTCCATTTACAATCTGTTTCACTTTACCTCCATTATCCACTCTCCTGAGCTCTCTGCGTTCTGCACTCGGTATCTCCCAAGCTCCCACTCTCCAATTGTCTTTTCCTCGAATCCTCTCTTTACATTCCATTGCTGTGGGGAAAGGAAGAGAGGTGTGGATATTCGGGCCGATGCTGGGGGAGGAAAGATGAATGAGGCGTGACAGGCTCACTTAATACCTGGAGCTTGGGACAAACGTCTTTGCTTGGTGAATGTGAGAGCATTAGTCGTAAGAAGGAGGTAATAATGGGGGAGGTACAATCGGTTGTGGCAGGGGCAAAAGGGTGGGTATTGGAGAATAGGCTGCTTCACAGGAGGAAAAAATGTGGAACCCATTGTTGATGCTCACTGATCTGAGTGGGAATGTGATCAAAGGCCAGTTCGAGAGAATGAACGAGGGACGGGTACATGACCAATGCTTAGGGTTAGGGAGTGTGCGGGTGAGTGAGCGTAATGGATAGGGAGAATCCAGGCGGATGAGCGTGACGGTGTAGACTGTGCAGTAGCGTAGGTGTGAGGGTGCTGGAGTGTACAAGGAGTGAACATGACGGTAGGAGACTGTGCGGGGAGATTGAGTGGGACCGTGGTGGAGTGTGCGGGAGACTGAGTGCGATGGTGGTGAGGTATTCTGGGGAGTAAACATGAGAGTGTGGGTGTTTGTGGGGGAGAGAGAGCGTGATGAGGTATGAGTGTGTGGGGAGGGAGGGTGATGGCCGGGGAGTGTGTGGGGAGGGAGAGTGATGGCCGGGGAGTGTGTGGGGAGGGAGTGTGACGATGATGGTGCATGATGGTGGGGAAATGTGCATACGGGTAAGGGCTATGGTGTTGACGTGGGAAAGGTAGAGCATGTCACAGTGGAGTAGAGTGTAGGGGAAGTAAATGTGATGATGAGGAAGTGTGTGGGGGAGTGAGTGTGATGGTGGGGAGTGTGCAGCATGGTAGGCGTTATGGTGATGAAGTGTACGAGAATTGAGCATTAGTTGGGGGACTGCGCGGGGCAGTGAGCATGGTAATGTGGGCATGTGGGAGGAGAGAGAGCGTAACGTTGAGGGGTGAGGGTGGGGGAGGCAGTACGTTGGTCGGTGAGTGCGGGGGTTAAGCGTGACGGTGACAGAGCTTGTGGGGGAGTCAGCTTGACAGTGGGAGAGTGTGCAGGAGTGTGAACATGATGGTTTGGGCGTGTGCGGGGAAGAGAGGGTGACAGTGAAGAAGAGTGTAGAGGGAGTGAGTGTGATGGCGAGGGAGTGTGCAGTGAAGTGACGATGATGGTGCAGTAGTATGCAGGGGAGTGAGTGTGACAATGATGGAGTGTCTGGGGCATGAGTGTGATGGAAGCAAGTTTGCTGGGGAGATGGTATGACAGTGGGAGAGAGAGCTGAGGGAATGTGTCAGCGGGGTTGTGCTTGGAAGAATGAGCGGGACAGTGGGAAGGAGTGCAGGGGAATGTGTGTGATGGTAGGACAGTGTGCGGGGTATTGAGCATTACGTTGTGGCGGTGTGTAGGGAAGTGAGCATTCGATGGGGGCGTGTGCTTGGTCTTGAGTGTGATTTTGGGAGCGTGTGCAGGGGAGTAAATGTGACCATGGCGAATTGTGTAGGGGACTGAATGTGACTGTGGAGAGAATTCAGGGGAGTGCTCATGATGGTGGAGAGTGCGTGTGAGTGATGGTAATGGTGGGCATATGTGCGGGGAGTAGGCTTGTCGGTGGGACAGTGTGTTGTGGAGTGAGCATGATAATGGGGGAATGTATGTGGGTGTGAAAATGATGGTGGAGGGAGTTGGGGCTGTGAGTTAAATGGTGGGCAAACATATGTGGAATAATTGCAATGGTAGTGGAGTGTGTGAGTGTGTGAGTTTGACAGTATGGGAGCTTTCAGGAGATTAAGCATGACGATGTGGGTGTGCAGGTGGAGTGAAAGCGACGTTGGCATATTTGTGCATATGAGTGAGCCTGCCCATGGGGGAGAGTGTAGCAGAGTAAGTGACAGTGGGGGAGTGTATGGGTGCATCCACGACATTGGCAGACCGTGCGAGGGAATGAGCGGAATTTTGGATCAATATGTGAGAGAGTGAGTGTGATGGTCGGGGAGTGTGCAGGTGAGTGAGTATGATGGTGGGTGCGTGTGCAGAGGAGTGAAAGTGAAGGTGGAGAAGTGTGTGGGAGGAGAACATTACAGTGAGGGAGAGGAAAGAGGAATGAGTGTGATGGTTTTGGGAATGTGCAGTGAAGAGACAGTGATGGTGGGGTAGAGTACGTGAGTGTACAGTGCGGGAGTGTGTCGGAGTGAGTGTGAAAGTGGGGACGTGTGCAAGGCATTGAAGGAGATTGTAGGTGATTGTGAGCATGACAGTGGGCAATTGTGCCGAGTGGTGAATGAGAGTGTTCAGTCATATTTGGGAGTGAGTGTATGTGACCATGGGACAGAGTGCAGGAAGTGAACATGATGATATTGGAGTATGCAGGGGAGTGAGTGTGATGTTTATGGAGAGTCCTACTGAGTGAGTGCAACATCGCAGGAGTATGAGGCAGTGAGCGTGACCATGGGAGCGTGTGTCGTGGAGTAAGCATGACAGTGGAGGAGTGTGCGGGTGAGTAGTGTGACGGTCGGAGCATATGCTAGTGAGTAAGTGTGACAGTGGGGATGTGCAAGGAGAGTGAGCGTGATGATGGAATAGTGTTTGGGAAGTGAGTGTGACGGTGGCAGAATGCATTGGGGAATGAGTGTAATGTTGGCAGAGTTTGTGGGGAGTCGACACTATGATGAGAAAGTTCGTTTGATGGAGGGGAACATATGGGTGAGAGTGATGGTGGGGGAGTGCACGGGGGAGTGGGCCTAACAGTCGGGAAGCAAGAGGGAGTGAGTATGATAGTGCGGGATTGTGTGAGGGCCAGATTCTGACAGTGTTGGTGTGGGCGGAGTAGTAATCGTGATGGTGAGGGAGTGTGCGGCAAGTAGGCATGACAGTAGAGGAGTGTGTCAGGGAATCAGCTTCAGGGTGGGAAGTGTGTGAGGAGTGAGCATGAAGGTTCGTGAATGTTTAGGGTAGTGACAGTGGGAGAGTGTGCAACGGCAGGAGTTGCATGGTGGGAGTATGCATGGGGAGGGAGAGTGACGTTGGAGAAGCGTGTGGGGGCGTAAGTGTGATGATGCTAATGTGTGCAGGTGAGTGAGTGTGACGGTGGGGGAGAGTGCTGGAAAGTGAGTGTAATGGTGGTGGAGTGTTGGGGAAACGACCATAACGCAGAGTAGTTTGCAGGGCAGTGAGTGTGATGGTGGGGGAGAGTACAATGTAATGAAAGTTCTGTCGTCGTATTTGTGGAGGTGAGTGAGCGTAACGGTGGAGCAGTGTGCAGGGGAGTGTGTCTGATTGGAGAGTGAGCATGACCTTGGGGAAGGATCTGGGACACTGATTGTGATAGTGGGTGTGTGTGTGTAGTGGATTGTGTGTGACGGTGGTGGGGGGGCATGCAGAGGTGTAGGTGTGATGGTAGGGGTGTGTGCAGGGAGGTGAGAGTGACTGGGTAGTGTCTGGCGGTGTGAGAGCATGATAGCGGCAGTGTGCAAGGAGACGTGAGCGTGATGGTGGCATGTGCACGGTGGAATGAAAACAACACTGGGGCAGTGTGCGGGGAGTATGAAAATAACAGTGAGAAAGCGTGCAAGGGTGTGAGCATGACATTGTGGTGTATGTGGGGGGAGTGAGAGGGACTGTAGGGGAGTGTGTGGTGAAGTGAGCGAGACGGTTGGACATCAAGTGCAGGAGTGAGCTGGACGGAAGTGGACTGTGCGGGTGACTGAGTGTGATGGTGGGTGAGCGTGCGGGGATGTGTGCTTGATGGTGGGGGAGTGTGCCGTCAAGAATGCATGAGGGTGGATGAGTGTGTGCAGGAGTCAGTAGGATGTTGTGTGAGTGTGTAGTGGTGTGAGTTAAATGGTGGAGGAATATGCCGAGGAGTGGATGCAAAGGAAGTGGTGCATGGGGGAAGGGAGTGTGATGGTAGCAGAGTGCGTGGGGGAGTTTGTGTAATGGTGCAAAGGGGGATAGGGGAGTGACTGTGATGGTGGGTGCGTGTGGTGTTAACAGGGTGTCACACTGGGGCAGTGTGTGGGAGAGTGAACTTCATTGTGTGAGAGCGTGTGGGAGAGTGGGTGTGAGGGTGGAAGAGTTTGAGGTCGACTGAGTGTGATGGTGCAGGAGTGTAGGGGCAAATGAAAATGACATTGAGTGAGACTGCAGGCGAGTGAGTGTGATGGTGGGGGATTTTGTGCGAGAATGAATATGTTGTTGTGGGTGTGTGTGGGGTGTGAAAATGATGGTGGGGGCGTTTGCGTGGGGGTGCGATGGTAGGGGCGTGTAGGCAAGTGAGCACTACGTTGGGATTGTGAGAGTGTGAGGGTGGGGGAGAGTGTGGGGGGATGAGCATGACTGTGAGTCAGTGTGCAGGGTAGTAAGCATGACAGTGTGGAGAATGCAGGTAGTGAGTTTGATTGTGGGTGAGTGTGCAGTGCAATGAGTGTGACGTGGATGAGATTGTGGGGAAGTTAGCTTGATGATGGGGCGAATGAGGCAGATGCTCGGGGAGTGTGCAGCAGAGTGATGGTGATGGTGGCAGACTGTAGGGGAGTGAGCATTGTGTTGGGGAGTGTGCGGTGAAGTGAGAGTGATGGTGGACGAATGTGCAAAAATATGAGGATAACGGTGGAGGTTTGTGCAAGGAAGTGAGCATGACGATGGGGGAGTGTACAGGGGAGTGATCGTGATGGTTGGGGCGTGAGCTGGAAAGAGAGTATGATGGCAGGACACCCCTTGCATGAGTGAGAGAAAAGACTGAGGTGCAAACAGAGAAGTGATCTTGATGGTGAGGAATTGTGCAGATGAGTGACTACGACTCTGGGTGCGTGTACAGGAGAGTGAGTGTTATATTGGAGCAGTGTGCAGGGGAATGGGTAAGAATGTAAGAGAGCATGTCAGGGGATGACTTTGGTGCTGAGCAAGTGTGCATGATAGTGAGCATGATGGTGGTGAAGTGTGCGGTTGAGTGAGCTTTACATTGGGGGTATGTGCACGGGAGTGAGCAGCACATTGCTAGATGAAGCGTGAGATTGAGCGTGACTTTTGGAGATCATGTGGGGTACTGGTAAGGGAGCACAGTAGTGAGAAAATAATGGGAGATTGAGTGAGGAAATGAGTGTGATGGTGCAGGGGCATGAGGGTTGATGAGAGTGTGACAGTGTAATGAAGTGAGCGTGAATGTAAGCGTGACTGTGATGGAATGAGTGTGAGGGGGTTAAGGTGACATTGATGAAGTGAGTGTGAAAGGTTCACAGTTACGTTCACTGAGTGAGTGAGATGATGCCAGGGTGACAGTGATGGAATGAGTGTGAGGTGGTCAGGAAGACGGTGACAGAGTGACTGTGAGTGGTTAAGGTTGACGGTGAGGATGACGGTCAGTGTCAAGGGATCAGGGTGACAGTGAGGGTGTGAGTGTGAGGGGGTCAAGATGACAGTGTCAGAGTGAGTGTGAGGCGGTCAGGGTGACTGGGATGGAGGGCGTGTGTAGGGTTCACAGTGATGGTGATGGATTGTGCGTGAGGAGGTCAGGGTTACTGTGATGGAGTGAGTGTGAAGTGGTCAGGAAGAAATTGACAGTGTGAGGGGGTCACGGTTACTGTGATGGAGTGAGTGTGTGGTATTCACGGTGATGGTTCGGAGTGTGTGTGACGTGGTCTGCGTGACAATGAGAGAGTGGGTTTGGAGGTTCAGGGTGACAGTGATGGAGTGAGTGTGAAGTGGTGGGTAATGGTGATGGAGTGAGTGTGAGTGGGTCAGGGTTCTTATAACTGAATGAGTTTGAGGGGTTCATGGTAACAGTGATGGAGCGAGCGTGAGGTGGCCAGGGTGACAACGTGAGTCTGAGTTGGCAGGATGATTTTGAGGGTTTGAGTGGGAGGGACCCAAGATGCCGGGCGGAATATGTGTGATTGGGTTTGTGTGACAGAGTGAATGTGTGTGGTCAGGGTGATGGTGACGAAGTGAGTGTGAGGTGGTCAAGGTTACAGTGATGGAGTGAGTGTGAAATAGTCGGGTGACAGTGAGGGATGGAGTATGAAGTGATCTGGATGAGGGGAATGGAGTGAGTGTTTGGGGTGAGGGTGACGGAGGGAATCTGATTGGGACAGGGTGAGTGTGACAGACTGAGTGTAAGGAAGTCAGGATGAAAGTGATGGAGTGCATGTGAGTGGGACAGGTTGGCAGTTACAGAATGTGCGTGCGTCTGATGGGGCCAGGGTGATGGAGACAGAGTGAGAGTCAGCGAGTGAGGGTGAAAGTGACTGAGTAAGTGTAATGTGTTTAGATGACGATGACAGAGTGAGACAGAGGCGTTGGGGGTAATGGTAACAGAGTGAGACTGAGGGGTTCAGGGTGACAGTGACGGAGTGTGACTGAGGGCGTCAGCGTCATAGTGATGGAGTGAGTGTGATGGCGTGAGGGCAATGGCGATGGAGTGAGTGTGAGGTGATCAGGGTGATGGTGATGGAGAGATTGAGGGTGCCAATGTTACTGTGATGGAATGAGACTGAAGGGTTCAAAGTGACTGTGATGGACTGAGTGTGAGGGACTCGGGATGATGGTTAGAAAGTGAGTGTAAGGGGGTCAGGGTGACAGTGATGGAGTGAAAACGAGAGGGTCAATATGACAGTAATGGAGTGAGTGTGAGTGTCTCAGGTTACACTGATGGAGTGAGTGTAAGGAAAAATTTGTGCTGAAATGGACTCAGTGTGATTGGGTCAGGGTGACAGTGACAGAGAGGGTGTCAGTGTGTGCGTGCACCAGTGAAAGACAGAGTGTAAGGTGGTAAGTATGACGGGGGTGGAGTGATAGTCAGTGCGTCAAGGCAACGGAGTGAGTGTGAGGGGGTCAGGGTTGCAGTGATGATCTGAATGTGATCAGTTCAGGATGAGGGCCGTGGAGTGAGAGTGAGGCAGGTAAGAGTGATAGTGACAGAGTGTGTATGAGTGGGTCAGGGTGATGTTGACAGATTAAGTGTGAGAGGGTCAGACTGACAACAGCATAGAAAGTGGGAGGTGGTCAGGTTGACAGAGTGTGAGGGGGTCAGGGTGACACAGAGAATGTGATGGGTGATGGTGACGGTTATGGAGTGAGTGTGACAATATCAGGGTGACAAAGTGAATATCAGGGTTTCAGTGTGATGGTGAAAGAGTGAATGTTGGTGAGTCAGGGAGACAAAGGTGGAGTGAGTGTGAGGGAGTCAGTGGGTCACTGACGCAGTAAGTGTTTGGGGTCAGTCTAATGGTGATGGAGTGGGTCACAGAGAAGGAGTTATTGTTACAAGGTCGAGGTGACAATGATGGTTTGAGTGTGAGGGTGTAAGGGTGACGGAGTGAGTGTAAGGGGGTCATGGTGAAGGTGATGGAGTAGATTGAAGTCGTCATGGTGACAGTGATGCAGTGAGTGTAAGAGGGTCTTGGTGACAGTGACCGAGTGTGTGTGAGGGGAAGAAGGTTAGGCTGACAGTGACGGAGTGAGTGTGAGGAGATCCCAGTGACGAAGGTGGAGTGGTTGTGAGGAAATCGGGTTGATGCAGTGAAAGTGATGTGGCGAGGATGACAAAGATGGAGTAAGTGTGATATGGCCAGGGTGACGTCAACGGAGTGAGTCTGACGGGTCAGGGTAATAGTTCCAGAGTGAGTGTGGGCCGGGGGGAGGTCAGGGTGACAATGACCATGTGAATGTGAGTGTGTCTGAGTGACTGTGACAGAGTGAGCGTGAGGTGGCCAGGGTGACATTGACAGAGTGAGTGTGAGGTGATAGTTTTTATGTGAGTGTGAGGGTGTTAGATTGACGATGATGGAGTGAGGGTGAGCTGGACCTGTTGACAGTGATGGAATGAGTGTGTGAGTTTCAGGGTAACTATGGTGGAGTAAGTGTGAGGTGGTCAGAGTTTCAGAGATGGAGTGAGAGTGTGTGATTCGCCGTGGTGACATTAAGACAGTGAGTGTGATGGCCAGGTTGGTAGTTCCAGTGTGAGTGTGATGGGTACACAGGGATGGTGAGGGAGGGTGTCTGATAAGGTCAGGTTGATAGAGATGGAGTGAGTGTGATGAATTCTGGGTTATGGCGATGATATGATTCTGAGGGGGTCAGGGTGACGGTGAGGAAAAGAGTGTGAGCGGGTTAGCGTGACTGTGCGCATATGACGGTGGGCGGGGTAGGGATGATGAAGTGATCAGCGGGGGGACAGGGTGCCAGTGAGGGTGACTGACGAAGTGTGAGGGAGCCAGGGTAGAAGTGATGGAGTATATGTGATCATGTCAGTGTGAGGGCGATGCAGTGCGTGTGAGGGGGGTTAGTGTGATGGTGAGCTAGTGACTGTGAGGTAGTCACAGTGACGGCGACAGAATCAGTGTAAATGGTCAGGGTTACAATAACGGAGTAGTGTGGAGGGGGTCAGCGTGATAGTGACGGGCAGAGTGTGAGAAGTTCAGGGCAACGGTGACTAATTGGGAGTAAGTGGGTAAAGGTTACCGTTGACAGATTGAGTGTGACGGGGTCAGGGTAAGGGTAACCCAGTGGAGTGTGGGGGTGTCAGGGTGACAGTGATGGAGTGAGTGTGAGGAAAGAAATTTGACAGTGACATTCATGGAGTGAGTGTGAGCGTTTCAGGGTTACAGTGATGGAGAGAGTTTGAGGATGCTAGTCTTACTGTAATAGAGTGGGATTGAGGGGTTCAGGGTGACAGTGACGGAGTGAGACTGAGGATGTCAGGGTGGCAGTGATGGACTGAGTTTGAGGAGGTCAGTGTGACAGTGACAAATTGAGCGTGTAGGGATCAGGGTGATGGTGACAGAGTGAGCGTGAGATGGTAATGGTGACAATGGCAGACTGGGTCTAATGGAGTTAGTGTGACTTGACAAGGTGAGTGTCAGGGAGTTGAGGGTGACAGTGACTGAGTGGGTCTGGAGGTATAGTGTGATGGACATTGTGTTAGTGCGATGGGCCAGGGTGACAGTGAGGGAATGAGTGTGATGGGACACTGTGACAGTGACTGAGTGTTTATGAGGGGGTCAGATTGCCTGTGACTGCGTGAGTTTGAGGGGATCATAGTGACAGTAACTGTGAGTGTGAGGGGGCTTGGGTGACAGTGACGGGGTGTTTATGAGGATGGTCAGTGTGATAGAATGAGTGAGAGGTGTGCGGGTGACAGTGACAGAGGAAGTGTGAGGGGTTTAGGGTGATCCTTGGCGATTGAGTGTGAGGGAGTCAGTGTGACACTGACGGATTGATTTTGAGGGTTCAGGGTGATAGTATGGGTGCATCTGTGTGACCGAGTCAGAATGACAGCATGAGAGTGAATGATTCAGATTGTCAATGATGGAGTGAGTGTGATTGGTTCAAGATGACTGTGATTGCGGGAGTCTGATGGGGTCACGTTGACGGGGACAGAGTGAGAGTCAGCAAGTGAGCGTGACAGAAACAGAGTAAGTCTGACAGTGACCAATGAGAAATGGGCATTCACAGCGACGGTAACTGAGTGAGTGTAAGGGGGTCAGGATGTCGGTGATGGAGTGAGGGTGAACGGGTGTCCGGCTGGTGGTGAAGAAGTGAGTGTGAGGGTGTCAGAATTACGATGACACATTGAGTGTGCGGGTGTTAGTGTGACAGTGACAGAGTGAGTGTAAGGGGATCAGTGTGTCGGTGATGGAGTATGTGTGTAAGGTGTTAGTGTGACAGTGATGGAGACAGTTTGATGGTGCCAGCGTTACTGTGATGAAATGAGATTGAGGGCGTTAGTATGACACTGATGGAATGAGAGTGAGGGCTTCAGTGTGATGGTGACAAATGTGCATTAGAGGGTCAGGGTGATAACAGCAGAGTGAATGTATGGGGTTTCAGGGGGACAGAGTGAGTGTGAATTCATGACGGTGACGGAAAGAATGTGAGGGGGTCCGGGTGACAGTGGCATAGTGAGTGTGAGGGGATCATGGTTACAGAATCAAGTGGCTGTGAGACTGGGAAGCGGAACAGTTACAGAGAGAGTGTGAGGGTTTCAGGGTGACAGTGACAGAGTGAGTGTGAGGTGTTCAGGGTGACAGTGACTGACTATGTGCGAGGGGGTAAGACGATTGCTGAAGGAGTGACTGTGATGGAGTCAGGGTGACGGTGATTGACAGGGTGAGGGGGGCCAGGGTGGCAGGGAGGACTGAATATGATTGGGTCTGGGTGACAAAGTGAATGTAATGAGGTCATGCTGACAATGACGGACTGAATGTGCAGGGGTCATGGTGACAGAGGCGGAGAAGTGTGAGGTGGCCCGCGGGGAGAGTAAGTTTGAGATGGTTAGGATGACATTGAGGATTTGAGTGTGACAGGGTCAGGGTGGCGGGGTGCACTGAGTGTAATTGAGTCTGAGTGATAGTGATGGAGTGAGTGTGAGGGGGTCAGGATGAAGGAGTGAGTGCGAGGAGGTCAGGGTGACAGAGAAGGAGTGTGTGTGAGGGTCAGGGTGACAGTGAGTGAGCAAATATGAGGGGGTGAGATTGATTGTGTCGAACTGAGTGTGAGGTATCAGGCTGATGGTGATGGAATGAGTGTGAGGGGATCAGGGGAACGGTGACAGGGTGAATGTGAGGAGTGTACGCTGATTGTGACTCAGTGCCTGTGAGGGGTCAGAGTGCCTATGACTGTGACTACAGGGATACTTTGATGGACTGAATGTAATGGGCTCAGCGTGACAGAGACAGAGTGAGTGTGAGAGTGTTAGGGTGACGGTGAGGGAGTGAGTGCCATGGGATCAGTGTGACGGTACTAATGTGAGTTCCAGAGTGAGTGTGACAGTGAAAGAGTGAGGGTAGGGGGATTAGCTAGAAGGTAATGGAGTTAGTGCGAATGGGTCAGGGTAACATTACCTGAGTGTGTGAGCAGAGGACAGGATGACAGTGATTGAGTGAGTGTGAAGGGGTCAAGGTGCCTGTGACTGAGTTTGAGGGCGTCAGGGTGACCGTGACAAAGTGAATGTGAGTGTGATATATGTTAAGGTGATGGAATGAATGTGAGAAGGGAAGGATGACAGGAACTGATGAGTGTGAGGAGGTCAGGGTGAGGGGGATGGAGTGAGTGTGAGAGTGTCACGGTGACTCTTACGGAGTGTGTGTGAGATGATTAGGGTGACAGCGACGGAGTGAATGTGGGGGCTCAGGATGAAGGAGTGATTGCGAGGAGGTCAGGGTAACAGCGAAGGAGTGTGTGTGTGAGGGGGTCAGGGTGACAGTGAGTGAGTGAATATGAGGGGGTCAGGTTGATTGTGTTCGAGTGAGTGTGAGGTATCAGGCTGATGGTGATGGAATGAGTGTGAGGGGATCAAGGAAACGGTGACAGGGTGAATGTGAGGTCTACACGGTGATTGTGACTCAGTGAGTGTGAGGGGTCTGAGTGCCTATGATTGTGATGACAGGTTTACTTTGACGGACTGAGTGTTATTGGGCTCAGTGTAACAGAGACAGAGGGAGTGTGAGGGTGTTAGGGTGATGGTGAGGGAGTGGGTCTGATGGAATCAGTTTGATGGTACCAATGTGAGTTTCGGGGTGCGTGTGACAGTGACAGAGCGAGGGTGGGGAAATAGCGTGATGGTGATGGTGTTAGTGGGAGTGGGTCAGGGTGGCAATACTGAGTGTGTGTGAGGAGGACAGGATGACAGTGACTGAGTGAGTGTGAAGGGGTCAAGGTGCCTGTGACTGAGTTTGAGAGCGTCAGGGTGACAGTGAAGGAGATATTCTGAGGGTTTCAGGGTAATAATAACGGAGTGAGTATGATGGTGTCATAGGTTATGGTGATGAAGTAAATGTGAAGAGGTAAGGGTGACAGTGACGGATGATTGTGAGGAGGTCACGGTGAGGGGGAAGGAGTGATTATGAAAGTATTATGGTTACCCTGGCGGAGTGTTTGAGAGATGGTCACGGTGACAGTGATGGGTGAGTGTGAGGAAATCACGGTGATGTTGATGGAGTTAGTGTGAGAGGGTCAGGTTACAGTGATGTTGTGAGTGTATGGAGAAAAAGCGCGATGGGACCTAATCAGTGTGATTGCGTCAGGGTGATAGTGAGAGAGTGCATGTTAGGGTATGCATGGGCCAGTGACATTCTGAATGTAAGGCGGTAATTGTGATGGCAGTTGAGAGATTATTAGTAGGTCAGGGCAACAGAGTGAGTATAGGTAGCAATGATGGAGTGAATGTGATCAGATCAGGGTGAGGGCGATGGTTTGAGTGTGAAGGTGTCAGGCTGATGGTAACAGTGACAGATTGCGTGTCAGAGTGTGACAGCGACGGAGTGAGAATAAGGTGGTCTGAGTGTCTGCGATGGAGGGAGTGTGAGGGTGTCCGGTGACATTGAGGGTGTGAGTGTGATGCATTCAGGGTGACGGTGATGGAGTGAGTGTGAGTGAGTCATTGTGATGGTGGCAGAGTGAATGTGATTGTGCCAAGGTTACGTTGATGGAGTAAGTGTGAGGGTATCATAGATTACAGTGATGAAGTGAATGGAGTAAGGGTGACAGTGACGGGTGAGTGTGGGGAGATCATGGTGAGGGGTTTGCAGTGAGTGTGAGGTGATCCAGATGATCCTGATGGAGTGAGTGTGCGGGTGTCAGGCTGCTGGTGAACGAGAGTGTGCGAAGGTGTCAGAGTGACGATGACAGATGGAGTGTCATGGTGTGAGTGTGACAGTAAAGGAGTGAGTGTAAGGGGGTAGGTGTATCGGTGATGAAATGTGTGCGAGGAGTCAGGTGACCGTCAGTTTGTGTGTGTGAGGTTGTCAGGGTGACAGAGTGAGTGTGAGGGAGTCAGGGTGATGGTTACTAATTGAGTGCGAGAGAGTCAGTGAAGGAAGTTAACGCCGGTGTCAGGGCGATTGTGTGTGTTAGAAGGTCAGGGTGACAATGCCAGAGTGAGTGTGAGGGGATCAGGGTGACAGAATGAGTGTGAGGAGGGCAGGTGATGGTAATGGAGTGAGTCTGAGGTGGACAGCATGACAGTTACGGAGGGAGTGTGAGGGTTTCAGAAAGATAGTGAATGAGTGAATGTGTGGGGTTCAGATTGATAGTGATGGATTAAGTGTGTGAGGGTCAGGGTGATAGTGACAGAATGAGTGTGAGATGTTCAGGGTGATGGTGACTGACTACGTGCAGGGGGTAAAGTTGTCGCTGACGGAGTGAGTGCGAGAGGGTCAGGTACATTGTGACAGAGTTAGTCTGAGGTGGTCAGGATGATTTTGAGGGTTGGAGTGCGAAGGGGCTAAAGGTGTCTGAGCGTACTGAATGTAATTGGGTTTGGATGAAAGAGGGAATGTGATGGGGTCAGGGTGACGGTGGCAGTGTGAGTGAAGTGGCCAGGGTGACAGACATGGAATGAGTGTGAGATGGTCAGGGGACAGAGTGAGGTTGAGGTGGGCAGGATGGCATTGAGGTTTTGAGTGTGAGGGGTTCAGGGTAGCGGGGTGACTGTGTGTGATTGGGTTGGGTGTTGGTGATGGAGAGAGTGTGAAGGATCAGGATGACAGAGTGATTGTGAGGGGGTCAGCGTGACAGTGACGGTGTGAATGTGAGGGGACACGGTGACGGTGACTGAGTGAGTGTGAGGGTGTCAGGATGTCTATGACTGTGACGAGTCAGGGTTATTGAGACGGGCTGAGTGTGATGGGGTCAGCGTGACAGAGATGGAGTGAGTGTGTGGATATCAGGGTGTGGGTCAGGCGGTGATTCTGATGGGGGTCAGTGTGACGATGACAAAGTGAGTGTCAGAGAGTTGTGGGTGTGAGTGATGGATTGAGTGTAGGGTGGGTATTGTGGTTGTGATGGCGTTAGTACTTGGGCGTCAGGTTGACAATGAGTAAATGAGTGTGAGGCTGCCAGGTTGATTGTAACTGAGTGTAAGGGGATCTGAGAAACGTTGACGGAGTAAGTGTGGGGTGTACATAGTGACAGTGACTGAGTAAGTGTGAGTGGGTCAGGTTGCTTTTGACTGTGAGTGTGTCAGGATGCTTGTGACTGTGACTCGTCAGGGTTACTCTGACGGACTGAGTGTGATGGGCTCGGTGTGATCGAGGTGAAATGAGTGTGAAGGTATCAGGGTGACGGTGAGAGAGTGGGTTTGATGAAGCCAATGTGACGGTGACAACGTGAGAGGCAGGGATTGAGGGTGACAGTGATTGACTGAGTATGTGGGGATAGTGTGATGCGAGGGGGTCAGTGTGACAGTGTAGAAGTTAGTGTGAGGGGATCACTATGATATTGATAGAGTTAGTGTGTGGGTGTCAGGGCGACAGTGATGGAGTGAATGTATCGGGATCAGGGTGACAGTGAGAGTGTGTGTGGGTCAGGCTGATGGTGATGGAATGAGTGCTGGGGGCAGAGTGATGGTGATGGAGTGAGTGTCGGGGTGCAGGATGACCATGACCAAGTGAATGTGGGGAGGTCAGGTTGACAGTGATGGAAAGAGTGTGAGTGGATCGGGCTGACAATGATGTGGTGTGTGTGAGTGGTCATTGTGATATTGGGAGACTCAGTGTTAGTTGTCAAGAGTGACAGTGATGGAGTAAGTGGGAGAGTTTAATAATGACGATGAAGAAGTGAGTGTGATGTAGTCAGGTTGACTGCGACAGTGTTCAGCGTTAGGGGTTCAGCGTGACAGTGAGGGCTTGAGGTTGAATGGTCAGGGGAACAGGGTGGGAGTGTGCGTGACCCAGTCAGGGTGATGGTGTGAGAGTGAGGGTTCTTTGTGATGGTGACGGTGTGAGTGTGAGGTTGTCAAGGTGACAATAAGGGTTTGAATGTAAGGACGTAATGGTCACGGGAATGGAGTGAGATTGAGCGTCAGGGTAATGGTGAGGGAGTGATTCTGATGGGGTCAGGGTGACGATGACAGAGTTCAAGTCAGGGAGCTAGAGTGACAGTGACAGGATGAGTGTAAGGGGGTCAGACTGACGGTGACAGAGAGAGTGTGGGGGAATCAGATTGAAAGTGACATAGTGACTGTGACCAGATCATGTTAACAGTGAACGACTGAGTGTGAGGGAGTTGGTGTGATGATGGCAGAGTGAGTGTGAGGGCGTTAGCATGACGGTGAGAGAGTAAGTGTTGGGGGACAGTACAACGGTGGTAGAGTGTGTGTGTGAGTGGGACAGAGTGACGGTGACTGTGTATCTGTGTGTCAGTGTGACAATGATGCAGTGAGTGTGACGGAGTCATGGTGATGGTGACTGAGGGATTGTGACTCTGTCAGGGAAACTGTGACTGAATGAATATGAGCGGACTAGGGTGACCGTGAGTGTGTGGTTGTGAGGGAATCAAAGTGATGGTGACAAAGTGAGTGTGAGGGGCTCTGGCAGACAGTGATCGAGCGAGTGTGAGAATGTCAGGGAGACAGTGGTGGAATTAGTGTGATGGCATCAGTATTACGGTGACAGGGTAATGGTGATTTAGTGAGTGTGTGGGGGTCTTGGTGGTGGTGACAAACTGCATTGAGTGCTCAAGCTGATAGTTACGGAATGAGCGTGATGGGTTTAGGTTGACGATGACACAGTGAGTGTGGGAGGTTTAGGGTGACGGAGACTAAGTCAGCGTGGGGGGGAGATGGTGACAGAAACTGGGTGCGTGTGAGGGGTTCTGGGTGACGCTGACAGAGTGAGTTTCAGGTTGTCAGGTTAACAGTGACGGAGTGTGTGATGGGGTCAGAGTGATTATGCTGGAGTTAGGGTGAAGGTGAGGACGTCAGCGTGACGGTGATTGACAGAGTCTGGGGGATTCAGGGTGATGGTGACAGCGAGTGTGAGGATTTCAGCGTAATGCTGACGGAGTGAGTGTGAGGGTGTCATAGGTTAGGGTGATGGAGTGAATATGAGGACTCAAGAGAGACAGTGACGGATGAGTGTGAGGTCAGAGTGATGGTGATGGTGTGAGTGCGATGGGGTCAGGGTGAGGGTGAATGTGAGGGCGTCAGTGTGACAGTGGCCATGTCAGTGTGAGGGCGTCATCCCGGAACTGAGTGACCATGATGGAGCGATTTTGAGGTGGTCAGGGTGACAGAAATAAGTGACGTGAAGTGGTCAGGAGGAAGGTGTTGGAGTGTCAGAGTGATGCGGATTGAGAGAGTCTGATGTGGTCATGATAACAGGGACGAAGTGAGTTTGAGGGTTTATGAGTGATGGTGACACAGTGAATGTGGGAGGAAACCGGTGCACCCGGAGGAAACCCACGCATACACGGGGAGAACGTGCAAACTCCACACAGTCAGTGCCTGAGGCGGGAATTGAACCCGGGTCAGGGTGACAAAGATGGAGTGAGTGTGAGGGGGTGAGGGTGACAAGGACAAAGGCAGTGTGAGGGCCTCAGGGTGACGGGGACAGGCAGATTGTGAGGGGCACAGGGTGAACGTGACAGAGTTACTGTGAGCGCCTCAGCATGGCAGGGACAGAATGTGCGTTTGTGTGCCAGCTAAACAGTGACGGAATGAGTGCGACGGGGTGAGGGTGACACGGACAGAGAGAGTGCGAGGGGCTCAGAGTGATGGGGAGTACCTCAGCATATCAGGATCAGAGTGCATGTATGTTTGTCAGACTGTAACTGATGCAGTGACTGCGAGGGTTTCAGGGTGATAGTGACGAAGTGATTGTGACCCTATCCAAGGAACAGTGACAGAGTGAGCGTCAGGGGGTCATGGAAACAATGACGGAGTGAGTTTGAGTGGGTCAGGGAAAGGGTGACTGAGTGAGCATAAGGGTTTCAGGGAGACAATTACGGAGTGAGTATGAGGGTTCAGGGAAACGGTGATGGAATGAGTGTGAGGGGATCCAGGTGTCAGTGACTGACTGTGGGGTTTGCAGGTGTCAGTGACTGAGTGAATGTGAGCGTGTCAGGGTGACAGACAGAGTGAGTGTTGGGGTGTCAGCGTGACAGTGATGGAGTGAGTGTGAGGGAGTAAGGCTGATTGTTACGGAGTGAGTGTGAGAAGGTCATGGTAATGATGATGGAGTCAATGTCAGGGTGTGACTGTGACAATGATGTTGTGAATGTGAATGGCTCAGGGTGATGGCGACAGAGTGACTGTGAGGAGGTCAGGGAGAGAGTGAGTTTGCCTGGGTCAGGTTGACCGTATCAGGGTAATTGTGATGGAGTCAGTGTGAGCGGTGTAGTGTGATGCTGTGAGAGTGAGTGTGTGGGAGACAGCCCGACAGTGACGGATGAGTGCGAGGCATCAAGGAGGTGGCGACAGAATAATTGTGAGAGGTGATCGGTATGGTGATGTTGGAGGGTGACGGTGGCAGGGTGATTGTGATTGCAGGTAGTGTGTCAGGGTCTGGGTGCAGCAGAGGTGGGCGGAAGTGACGTCGGAGCGCAGAGGCGACATGGGAAGTTGAGCGACTGTTATTTAAGTAGGTGCGTTATAAGTCCCAGGTCCTATGTTGGCACGGTTGTTAGCACTGTTGCCTCCCAGCGCCAGGGACCTATGTTCAGGTCCCACCTAGGGCGACTGTCCATGTGGAGTTTGCACATTCTCCTCGTGTGTGCATATGGTTCCTTGACTGCAAAGCTGGTTCTGTGTGCATGATGTTGGAGGTCAATTACTCTGGTGTATCTGGCTCGTATAACTGTGGAAAATGTGTGCACCTTCAGCTCTGACCGAGCATATTGTAGCACTGATAAAGAACTCGATGACCTCATGCTCATCCAAGCAAATGAGATCTTTCTGGACAGTACCTTCAGCGAGTTGAATACACTGAGCATACCAGAAGGGAAAATGCGGTGAGGAAGGCAGAGAGGAGACAAGTGCTAGAGGCCCTAGTGGAAGTATCTGTTAGGAACAGGTTGAACCTTTTGGAAACAGGAGAGACAGATGACACTGCCAGTCCGCGAGGCGATCAGGTCTGCCAATCAAAAGTTGGCGTGGAGGCAGACCCGACGAGTCAGACATCATATAGAGCCATGGTAATAGGGGATTCCATAGTGAGAGGAAATGAACAGGGTTTCGGTGGCAACAGGCGGGATTTCAGGATAGTGTGTTGCCTTCCTGGTGCCAGGATAAAGGATATCGCAGACAGAGTGCTCAAGGGCGAAGGTGAAGATCTAGAGATGGTGGTACATGTCGGCACAAATGATGTCGGGAAGAGGAGGAGGGACATTCTACAGTGGGAATTCGGAGAACTCGGAAGAAAGCTGAAAATCAGCACGTCTAGTGTGGTTATCTCTGGTTTGCTTCCAGTTCCTCGGGCTGGAGAGGACAGGAACAGTGAGATAAGTGACTTGCACGCGTGGCTGGGGAACTGGTGCAGGAAGCAAGGACTTAAATTCTTGGATCACTGGGGCATGTTTTGCGGTAAGGGTAAATTATACAAGAGGGACGGCTTGCAGCTTAATAGATGGGAGACCAGCATTCTGGCAAGCAGGTTTGTCACTGCAATAGAGTTGCGTTTAAACTAAATAGCGGTGGCCGGGGGACAAACTGGAAGCTTAAGAAGGATACTGAAGGGAAAGTTAGAACAAGAGAAGTCAAGAAAGACAACAGAATCAATGGAGCTGAAAACTCACAAAGGGATCATACCGTAAGGTCAAGTGAAATAGGGGTTGATAGGAAGGGTGAGGGTAGTAACAAATTAAAAATATTATATATGAATGCACAAAACATTAGAAATAAGATAGATGAGCTTACGGCTCATTTGGAAATTGGCAGTTACGATGTTTTGGGGATAACAGAGACGTGGCTTCAAGTGGACAGGGCCTGGGAAATGAATATTCAATGCTATATTCTATCGTAACGACAGACTGACGGGCAGAGGGGGGGTGGGGTGGGGTGGTCCTGTTGGTCAGGAATGGTATTCAGTGCCTTGCAAAGGAGGACCTAGAAGCAGAGGATGTGGAGTCAGTATGGATAGGGCTGAGAAATTCTAAGGGTAGAAACAGCCTCGTGGCCCCCAAACGGTAGTCTGAATGTAGCGTGTAAGTTGAATAAGGAGCTGAAATTGGCCTGTCGCAAAGATATTACTCCAGAGATATGTCGCAAAGATATGGTGGATTTCAACATGCAGGAAGACTGGGAGAGTCAGGATGGTACTGGAACCCAAGAAAGGGAGCTTGTGGAGTGCCTCCGAGATGGATTCTTTGAACAACTGGTGCTGCAGCATAACAGGGAGAAGGCAATTCTGGATCTGGTGTTGTGCAACGAACCAGATTGGATCAGGGACGTCGAAGAGAAGGAGGCATTAGGAGGTAGTGACCATAACATAAGAAGCTTTAATCTGCAATTGGAAAGGGAGAGAGTACAATCGGAAGTGAACTGAAGAATATTTTCATTGAATACAGGTAACTATGGACCTATGAGAGAGGAGCTGGCCAAAGTTCAATGGTGCAATACTCCAACAAGGATGGATGGCAGTGGAGCCAGGAATTTCCGAGTATAATGCAGAAGATGCAGGATCAGTTCATTCCAAAAAGGAAGGATCCTAAGAGGAGGCAGGTGTGGCGTGGCTGAAGAGGGAAGTTAAGAAACATATAAAGTCAGAAGAGAAACAGTATAACATAGCAAAGATGAGTGGGACAACGGACGACTGGGAATCTTTTAAAGAACAACAGAGGATAACTAAGAAGGAAATACGCAAAGAAAAAATGAGGTACGAAGTTAACCTGGCCAAAAATATAAAGGAGGACGGTAAAGCTTTTTTAAGAATGTGAATGGAAGAAAAAAATGGTTAGGACTAAAATTGGGCACTTGAAGACAGAAACAGGTGAACAAATTACGGAGCACAAAGAAATGTCAGAAGAGTTTAATTGGGACTTTAGATCTGTGTTCATTGTGGAAGACACAAGCAATCTCCCAGAGGAAATAGTGGCTGAAGGACCTGAACTGAAGGGAATTTATATTTGCCAGGAAATGGTGTTAGGTCTGAAGGCTGGTAACTCCCTGGGACCTGATGGTCTACGTCCCAGGGTACTGAAGGAGGTGGCTCTAGAAATTGCGGATTCATTGGTGATCATTTTCAAATGTTCTATAGATTCAGGATCAGCTCCTGCAGATTGAAGAGTAGCTAATATTGTCCCACTTTTCAAGAAAGGAGAGAGAGAGTGAGAAAGTAGGAAATTATAGACCAGTTAGCCTGACCTCAGTGGTGGGCAAGATGCTGGAGTCAATTATAAAGGATGAAATTATGACACACCTGGATAGCAGTAACAGGATAGGTCAGAGTCATCATGGATTTATGAAGGGGTAATCATGGTTGACTAATCTTCTGGAATTTTTTGAGGATGTAGCTCTGAAGATGGACAAGGGATATCCAGTGGATGTAGTGTACCTGGACTTTCTGAAAGACTTTGATAAAGGCCAACATAGGAGGTTAGTGAGCAAAATTAGGGTGCATGGTATTGGGGGCAAAATACTGACTTTTATTAAACATTGGTCGGCTGACAGGAAACAAGGATTCGTGATAAACAGCTCCCTTTCAGAATAGCAGGCGGTGACCAGTGGGGTACTGCAGGGATCAGTGCTGGGAGAGCAGCTTTTTACAATAGACATTAATAATATAGATAATGGTCGTAAAAGTAATATTCGCAAATTTGCTGATGATACAAAGCTAGGAGGCAGGGTGAAATGTGAAGAGGATGTTAGGAGATTACAGGGTGTCCTGGACAGGCTAGGTGAGTGGAAAGATGCATGGAAGATGCAGTTTAATGTGGATAAATGTGTCGTTATCCACTTTGGTGACAAGAACAGGAAGGCAGATTACTATCTAAATGGAGTCAAGTTGGGTAAAGGGGCAGTACAACGAGGTCTAGGTGTTTTTGTACATCAGTCAATGAAAGCAAGCATGTAGGTACAGCAGGCGTGAAGAAAGCTAACAGCATGCTGGCCTTCATAACAAGAGGAATTGTGTATAGAAGCAAAGAGGTCCTTCTGCAGCTGTATAGGGCCCTGGTGAGATGGCACCTGGAATATTGTGTGCAGTTTTGGTCTCCAAATTTGAGGAAAGGCATTCTGGCTATTGAGGGAATGCAGCGGAGTTTCACGAGGTCAATTCCCGGAATGGCGGGACTGTCTTCCATTGAATGATTGGAGCGACTGGACTTATATACCCTTGAGTTTAGAAGGCTGAGAGGAGATCTGATTGAGACGTTTAAGATTATTAAAGGATTGAACACTCTGGAGGTGGGAAGAATGTTTCCGCTGATGGGTGAGTCCCGAACCAGAGGACACAGTTTGAAAATACAGGATACGCCATTTAGAACAGAATTGAGGAGAAACTTCTTCACCCAGAGAGTGGTGGGTGTGTGGAATGCTATGCCCGATAGGGCTGTGGAGGACAAGTCTCTGGAAACTGTCAAGAAAGAGTTGCATAGAGCTCTTAAGGATAGTCAAAGACCTTCAAAGGTTATGGGGATAAGGCAAGAACAGGATACTGATTGAGGATGACCAGCCATGATCATAATGAATGGTGGTGCTGACGTGAAGGGCAGAATGTCTTACTCCTGCACCTATTGTCTCCTGTCTATTGTGACAATGACGGATTGAGTGTGAGGGTGCCAGGGTTATGGTAGTGGAGCGAGTGGGACGGGTGTTATAGATTACGCTGATGGAGTGAATATGACGACATAAGATGATAATGACGGATGAATATCAGAAGTTCAGAGTGAGGGGTACAGGGTGACAGTGACTGAGTGAATGTAAAGGTTCCAGGGTGACAGTGACAGAATGAGTGAGAGGGGTACCGGGTGACAGTGGTGGAGTTAGTGTGATTGGGTCAGGATGGCGGAGACAATGACAGTGTGAGGGCCTCAGAGTAAGGGGGCAGAGAGACTGTGAGGGGCACAGGTGATGGAGTGATGGAGTGAGTGTGACTGGATCAATGTTTCGGTGATGGTGTGACGGTGATTTAGTGAGTGTGAAGGGGTCCGGGTAATGGTGACTAATTGCATTGAGTGATCTGGCTGATGGTTATGGAGTGAGTGTGAGGCGGTCAGGGTGACGATGATAGAGTAAATGTCTGTGTGTGCGTGTGTGTGTGTATGTGACAGTGACATAGTGAGTGTGAGGGGGTCAGGGAGACGCTGGTGGAGTGACTGTGAGGGGGGCAGGTTGACACTGACAGAGTGTGTGTGCAGGGGTCAGGGTCATGGTGCTGGAGTGAGTGTGATGGTGTCAGGGTGACAGTGATCGATAGAGTATGAAGGGCTCAGGGTGACGGTGATGGAGTAAGAATGAGAGTGTCCGGGTAATAGATTTGGAGTGAGTGTGAGGGGCCAGGGTGATCGGGTTAGACAAAGTGCGAGGGGCTGGGGTGACCATGCCAGGGTGAGTGTGCGTGCCTGAATGCGAGGGGGACGAATGCACCTGAGTGCGTCAGGTTCACATTGATGCAGTGGTTATGAGTAATTCAGGATGAACGTGATGAAGTGATTGTGACCCTGTCAGGGAAATAGTGACGGAGTGAGTGCGAGGGGGCCAGGGTGACAGTAACTGAGTGAGTGAGAAGGTTTCCGGGTGTCAGTGACTGAGTGAATGTGAGGATGTCAGGGTGAAAGTGACAGAATAGTGTGGGGTGTCTAGATGACAATGATATAGTGAGTGTAAGAGGGTCAAGGTGAGAGTGAATGTGATGGGGTCAGTTTGATGGTGACCAAGTGATTTTGATGGGTTCTGGGCGACGGTGACAGAGTGTGCCTGATGGGGTCAGGGTGAAGTCATGGAGTGAGTGAGAGGCGTCAGGGTTATGCTGACAGAATGATTGTGCGGGGTGAGCGTGACGATGATGGAGAGAGTGTGAAGATAACCGGGTGCTCGTCATGGAGAGAGTGTGACAGGGATAGGGTGATGATGGAGTAACTGTGATGGGGTCTAGGATCAGGGTGACAGTGACGGAGTGAGTGTGAGCGGGTCAGTGCAACGGTGATGGAGTGAATGTGTGTGTGGGTCATGCTGACAGTGATGGAAAAGTGTGATAGTGGCGGAGTGAGTGTGAGTGATTCAGGGTGACAGTGACAGGAATAGTATAATGGGATCAGGATGACGGAGATGGACCGAGTGTGAGGGGGTCAGTATGGGAATGAGTGTGACTGCATCAGGTTGACAGTGACCGAATGATTTTGAGGGGTTTCGGGTGAGAGTGCCAGAGTGTGTGAGACGGGGTCAAGGTTATGGTGATGGAGTGAGGGGGTTAGGGTGACCAGGTAACGGTCATAAAGAGAGAGAGTGAAGGGCTTAGGGTGATGGTGAGGGAGTGAGTGTGAGGGGATCAGGGTGACGATGACTGAGTGTGTGTATGACGTTGTCAGGGTGACAGCGATGCAGTAAGTGGGAGGGTTTATCAATGAAGATGAGCGACTTAGTGCCATGTAGACACGGTTACTGTGACAGAGTGGGTGTGAGGTGTTCAGCGTGGCAGTGAGGGTTTGAATTGTGCGTTCAGGGACACAGGGAGGTAGCAAGTGTGACTAGATCAGGGTGACCGCAGGAGAGTGAGGGTATCAGAGTGACGATGATGGAGTGAGCATGAGGGTTTCAGCTTGACAATCAATGATTGAGTATAAGGAAGTCAGGTTCATGGGAATGGAGTGAGATTAAGGGGTCAGTGTGACTGTGAAGGAGGGAGTCTGATAGGGTCCGCGTGATAATGGCTGAATGAGTATCATGGAGTTATGGTGGTAGTTACAGAATGAGTGTGAGCTGGTCAGGGTGACTGTGAAAGAGAGAGAGTGTGAGGGGGGTCAGGGTGACGGTGATGAAGTGATTGTGAGGGGGTCAGGTTAACGGAGACTGAGTTTGAAGGGGGTTATGTTTACAGTACTACTGAGTGAGTGTGAAGGGGTCAGGGTAACGGTGACGGTGTGAGTGTGAGGGGTAAGGGTGGCGGTGAGCGTGTGAGTGTGACGGGTTCAGCGGGACCCTGACGGTGTGAGTGTGAGGGAGCCAGTGTTGCAGTTACAGTGTGAATCGGAGCAGATCAGGGTAATAGTGAGTGTGTGAGTTTGAGGGGTTCAGGGTGAGAGTGAGGTTGTGAGTGTGTGCGTTTCAGACTGACTGTACAGAATGAGTGTGAGGGTGTCAGTATGGCGGTGATAGAGTGAGTGTGAGGTGGACAAGCTATCGGAGATTGAGTGATTGCAACAGAGTCAGTGTGACAGTGATAGACTAAGTGTGAGGGGGTCAGGGTGATGGGGACAAAGACTGCGTGAGTGCCTCAGCGTGACAGGAACAGAGAGACTGAGTGTCTCAGGGTGACAGGGATGGAGTGCATGTATGTTTCCATCAGGTTAGTTTACATAAATTGAGTGTGAGTGTTTCAGGGTGACGGTGACTGCGTGAGTGTGACCCTGTCAGGGAAACGATGGCGGAGTGAGTGTGAGGGGGACAGTGTGTTGGTGACTGAGTGAGTTTGAGGCTTCCACCGTGGCTGTCAGTGATAGAAAAATATCTTTATGGGATCCCACAATTTCTTTCTGATCTTCCCACAATATCCAGGGATATACTTGATTAGTTCCCTGGGATTTGACTACCCTTTATGCATTTTAAAACCTCCACTACCTCCTGTTCTGTAATGTTGACTCCTTTGAAGACATCACTGTTTATTTCCCTGACTTTGCCAGTCTTTCTCCACAGTAAGTTGAAACGTAAAATTTTCGTTTAGGGTCTCAGCCATCTCCTCTGGTTCCACACTTGGTTGGCCCCATTGATCATTAAGGAACCATATTCCATCCGTATTTAATCTTCTGTTGTTAATATACTTATATTTTCCTCAGTTTGATCTGCGAGAGCTTTTTGTGGTCCCTTTTGGGCCCTCCTGATTTCCCACTTAAGTGTATTACTCCACCGCAATGTTCTTCAACGGATTTCAATAATCCAGCTGGCTATATGTGACACGTGCTCCATTTCTCTTGATCAGAACCTCAATATCTCCAGTCATCCAGGTTTTCTTACTTTCATCAGCATTATTCTTCACACTTACAGGAATATGCTGGCTCTGAACTCTCGTTTTATCTCCTTTGAAAGCTTCCCATCTGCCTGACGTCCTTTTACCTGCAAATTGCCTCCACAATCAATAGTTAAATGCTCTTGACTCATACCTTCTGGATTCAGGCAAGGCCAGTTTTGATCAATTACTTGTGAACCAGCCATGTGCTTTCCATCACTGTTTTCAAACTAATATGATTGTCGTGACTTTGCCAAAGTGTTTCCCCATGAACACCTCAGTCGCTTTCCCTACCTTGTTTCCCAAGTGGAGGACAGGATTTACGCTTTCCTGCAGTCCGACCATTGAGATTTTGACTGGGACAGTTTTATGGAACATGCCTAACAAATCCCTCCCATCCAAGCTGTGAACATTCTGGCAGGCCCAGTCTAAGTTTGGAAAGTTCAAATGCCTGACAATTGCAACGCTATCATTCTTACAGATATCTGAGGCCTCCCGACATATTTGATGCTCAATTTCCCACTGATTATTGAGGGCCTGTAGTGCAGTTATATCAAAGTGATGACCGATTCTCATTTCTCAATTCCACCATCAAGGCATCACTGGGCGATCCCCAGGAATAGTCTCTCTAAGTGCTGCAGTGATGTTTCACTGATCAAAAACTCCAATCCCCTCCTCTCTCACCTCCTGTTCTCTCCATCCTGTAGAATCTGTATCCTGGAACATTGAGCTGTCAGCCCTGTCCCTCCCTCAGCTGCGTTTCTGACATACCTATGGTGTCCCAGTCCCATGTCCATGCACCAGGTTCATCTGCTTTACCTGTTAGGCCTGTTATGTTGAAATAAAGTAGTTTAATTGATCAGTTTTCCCTTATATCTGCTGTATTCTTGCAGGCGTTGTCTAGTTAAATAGCTCTCTTGAAATTCTGTCCCAGCCTCAACATTCCGACTGCAGCCTGAGACCATCCCCCTCACTGTGAACAACACCCTTATCTTTCATGTCATCTGAAAAACGAGTAATGATACCTTCTGCTTTCACATCCGATTCATTAATGCCCATAAGGAACATCAATGGTTCCTGCACGTTCCCTGTGGTACACCCGTGGGGGAAAGAATTTCAAACACAAAACCAACCCTCCAACAATTGTGGATTCAATATGCTAACTTGCCTTGGATCCCATTGGTTTGTTGGACCAGCCTTCCATATAGGACTTTGTCAAAGGCCATAGTGAACTCCAAAGAACCCACATCATCTGCACTGCCTTCAATATTTTAAATAGTGATTTCAAAGAAAAGTCAGCTGAATTTATCAGACAGGATCTTCCTTTACCAAATCCGTGCTGACTATCCCTAATTGTCCCTCAGAACTGTTCCCAATGATTTCTCTCATCCCTGTTGTCAGATATCTGCTGTGTAATTACCTGGCCTACCCCTGCCGCCATTCTTGAGCAAAGGAACCACATTAGCGATCCTCCAGTCATTCGGCAGATCACCTGTGATCAGCAAAGTATTAATTATATCTGCCAGGGACCCAGCAATCTCCTCCCTGACCTCCCGTGGCAGCCTGGGAAACATTTCATTGGGCACGGGGAATTTCCCCACCTTTATGCCTGAGAAAACATTTAATACCTCTTTCTTGATATTAAGATGTTCTTGAACCTCACCATCCCGATTGAAATCCCCGGCTACAAGGCCTTTCTCCTGTTTTAATACTGATGGGAAATAGTCAATGAATAATTCACCTAGTTCCTCTGGCTCCATGCACTGATTGTCCCTTTGGTTTCCAACAGGCCTCACACTTTAGCTAGGAATCCTCTGACTCTGACTATAGTCATAAGATATCGGGTAGGTTTTCCTTAATAGTGTCTGCCAATGATATTTAATGGCCATTGCTTGCCCCTCAATTCTAAGATCCCCTTGCCCTCCCTATACTTGTGAAGAGCTTCACCTGCTTTTATTGAACTGCATTTTGTCGATCAAACTGACGATATCACTTGATCAGTATTCACTCGTCTTGCTGCCTATGTCATTCCCACTTTATTTACACACTGGTCATGGATCCTCACTGTATCATTTTAAAATACTCCACTTTCAAAATACAGTCCTGTCTGGAGGTAGCTCAAGACAGTCTCTGTTTTCCATTTCCTGTTTCATCATAGGAGACTCAGTTGTGAGGGGGACAGACAGGAGACTGTGTGGCTGCAGAAGAGACCCCAGGATGGTGTGCTGCCTCCCGGGGTTCCAGGTCAAGGGTGTCTCTGAGCGGTTGCTGAACATTCTGAAGGTGAATGGAGAACAGCCAGAGGTCATTTTGCACATCAATCCACATGACAGAGGTAGAAAAAGGTATGGGCTCCTGTGAAATGAGTATAGGGAATTAGGTAAGAAGTTAAAAAGCAGGATATTGAGGGTAGTGATCTCCATATTACTCCCAGTGCCACGTGCCAGTGAGTATAGAAATAGAAAGATAGGCAGGATGAATGTGTGGCTGAGGAGCTGGTGTAGGGACAAGTGTTTTCAGTTCTTGGATCATTGGGACCTCTTCTGGGGTAGAGGTGACCTGAACACGTCGGGGGAACGGGTTGGATTTGAACCAGAGGGGCACCAGTATCCCTTGGTGGTGGTGGTTGTGGAGCTGGGAGGTGGAGGTGGAGGTGGTGAGGGTGGTTGGCTAACTGGTGCGCATGAAGCCTGACTAGTGAGGCAGACGAGTTCAGAGCATGGATTGGCTCGGGAGAATGGGATTTTCCAACTATAACAGAAACATGGCTGAGAGATATAGGACATACATACACTCAAAGTTTGTGAGAAGATTTGTAGCTCGGGTGCTCGTTGTTGTGGTTCTGTTCGGAGCTGGGAATTTATGTTGCCGACGTTTCATTCCCTGTCTAGGTGACATCCTCAGTGCTTGGGAGCCTCCTGTGAAGCGCTTCTGTGATCTTTCCTCCAGCATTTGTAGGGGTTTGAATGTGCCGCTTCCGGTTGTCAGTTCCAGCTCTCCGCTGCAGTGGTCGGTATATTGGGTCCAGATCGACGTGCTTATTGATTGAATCTGTGGATGAGTGCCATGCCTCTAGGAATTCCCTGGCGGTTCTTTGTTTGGCTTGTCCTCTCATAGTAGTGTTGTCCCAGTCGAATTCATGTTGCTTGTCATCTGCGTGTGTGGCTACGAAGGATAGCTGGTCGTGTTGTTTCGTGGCGAGTTGGTGTTCATGGATGCGGATCGTGAGCTGTCTTCCTGTTTGTCCTATGTAGTGTTTTGCGCAGTCCTTGCATGGGATATTGTACATTACATTGGTTTTGCTCATGCTGGCTATCGGGTCCTTCGTTCTGTGAGTTATTGAAAGAGAGTGGCTGTTGGTTTGTGTGCTGTTATGAGTCCTAATGGTTGCAGTAGTCTGGCTGTCAGTTCAGAAATGCTCCTGATGTATGGTAGTGTGGCTAGTCCTTTGGGTTGCGGCATGTCCTCATTCCGTTGTCATTCCCTTAGGCATCTGTTGATGAAATTGTGCGGGTTTCCATTTTTGGCGAATACATTGTATCGGTGTTCTTCCTCTTTTTGCAGTTCTGGTGTACTGCAGTGTGTTGTGGCTCTTTTGAACAGTGTCTTGATGCAACTTCTTTTGTGTGTGTTGGGGTGGTTGCTTTCGTAGTTCAGGACTTGGTCTGTGTGTGTGACTTTCCTGTAAACCTTTGTGGTGAATTCTCCGTTTGGTGTTCTCTGTACCATCACGTCTCGGAATGGGAGTTGGTTGTCCTTTTCTTCCTCTCTAGTGAATCGGATTCCTGTGAGTGTGGCGTTGATGATCCGGTGTGTGTTCTCTATTTCTGTGTTTGTAATGATTACAAAGGTGTCATCCACATATCTGACCCAGAGTTTGGGTGGATTTGCGGTAAAACTGTTTGTTCTAATCTTTGCATTACCGCTTCATCTATGAGTCCAGAAATGGGTGAGGCCATGGGTGTGCCGTTGATTTGTTCATATATTTGGTTGTTGAATGTGATGTGTGTTGTGAGGCCCAGGTCCAGTAGTTTGAGCATGCCGTCTTTGTTGATAGGTTCAACGTCCTGTTGTCTGTTCTGTATGTCCAGCAGGTTTACTAATGTTTCTCTGGCTAGGGGTTTGTCGATAGAGGTGAACAGTGCCGTTACATCAAATGAGACCATGGTTTCTTCCTTGTCTATGTGTATATTTCTGATGATGTCCAAGAACTCCTGTGTTGATTGTATAGAGTATCTGGATCCGCTGATCAGGTGTTTCAGTTTCTGATGTAGCTCTTTAGCCAGTTTGTGTGATGGTATCCCTGGTAGTGATACTATGGCTGAGTGGGATGTCTGGTTTGTGCACTTTAGGTAGTCCATGGAATCTGGGGGTGTTGCTGCTTTCAGGTTTCATTCTTTGTCGGTCAGACCTGGTTATCTGTCCTTTTTTTGTAGGTTCCTCAGTGTGTTGTTTATCCTATTGGTGAGCTGTGAGATGGGGTCAAACTTACTCTTTTGGTAGGTGTTGGTATCTGCAAGTAGACTTTGCACTTCTTGGATGTAGTCTGTTTTGTCCAGGATGACCGTCATTCTGCCTTTGTCTGCTGATGAAATGATTATGTTCTTATCGTTTCTTAGTGATTTTAGTGCTTCCCTCTCCTTGGTGTTGAGGTTTTGTGTTTGTATTTTCCTTGTTATCAGAGGTACGATTCTTTGTCTCACTGTTTGTTGTGTCTTTTCTGTCAGTCGATTATTCCTGAGTGTGCATTCTAGTGCTCCTAGGAAGTCTGCTGTCTTGGCATCCCTGTGATTGTATTTGAGTCCCTTGGCCAGTATTGTTCTTTCCAATTCTGTGAGCTGTCTGTGGGAGAGGTTTCTAACCCAGGTGTGTGTTGTGGTGTCCTCTCTGTTGTGTGTTAGTTTGGCCATTTCTCCTTTTCGAGCCTTTTTTTTGCGGTGGGTTGTCCTGTTCTGTCCTATGGTGATGGCCTGTTCTATGATCTGGGTCCATTCATGATCGGTGGTTTTTGAAATTAACGATTTTTGGCGAGTAATTTCTTGTCTGTATTTGTGACGTCTGTTGTGAGCGTCTGTAATCATTACCTGGATCATCCTGAATCCATTCTGTCTGGTTGTGTCCCTGGTTTGTGGGTTGTTGACTGGTGGCCTGTATCTGACACATGGTGGAAGGATTCGATTCTTTCGGCATTCATGCAGGAACCGGAGTTGTTCGTATGTGGCGCTTAGGCGGTTGGCACATGATTCCCATTTCCTGGCTTGTCTTAGCATCTCTCGCCCGTAGGTGTTCAAAGTTTGGAAGAAGATTTGTAGCTCGGGTGCTACAACTGGCCAAATGGTACAAAAAATGGCCAATCTGGAATTCCCTTCTTCAGGCCATTTTGGAACATGTTATTTCAGAAAGGCAGCTTACTGCCATCTGCTGGAGGACATGTACGGACAACGAAAAGCAACCACCATGTTCCATGAGTCAATAAAAAAAAACATTGAAGCTAACATGTCAGTTTGATAAAGTGGTTGAGGAGGCATTATGAGTATGTAATAAGCAATCAAAAGGTTTGGAGTAAAGTTCCAGAATCAGTCCCTACCATGGTAGCTTCAATTAATAAAAGAGTATGAAATGAAAATGCTGGAATAATGAACGATATTGGCAGACCTACCAAAGATTTGAAGCATGTTACATAGTTTAGTATTGTCCTTCAGAGGAGGACGTCTGACCTTCCTACCTGGCCTGCCCTACCCATTAAACAATAAGGTGATGGTCCTTTCCTGTGACGAACCTGACTAAGAAACCCATCAGGCGAAAGTGAGGACTACAGGTGATGGAGATCAGAGTTGAGAGTGTAGTGCTGGAAAAGCACAGCAGGTCAGGCAGCATCCAAAGAGCTGGAAAATCAACGTTCCAGGCATAATCCCTTCATCAGGTATCCTAATGAAGGCCGCATGCCCGAAACGTCGATTCTCCTGCTCCTCGGACGCTGCCTGACCTGCTGTACTTTTCCAGCACTACAGCCTCGACTGAGAAGCCATTTGGTTGTAATAAAGCTTCTTAAGAAAGATCAACCATAATTAGCCGAGCAAGATGGCAGGCCTTCAAAAAGGTAGCTGTTGACCACCTTCTTGGGATATGTGACTAACTTTTTCATAAGTCAGTGAAGAATTCAAAAAATGCCAATGACGGGGAGCCAGGCTCTTCAGACAGAGACCGGTACACATTTAATATTGATGATTGGATGCAAAGTTTCCTGTGATGTTGCTGTGAACACCAAGAGAATTCTTGCCAGTATTGCACTCCAATACTTGTTCATGATGTAAAGTGTCAGATTTATTGCAGTTCTGTTTGTGACCGCTTTCTGTGCATTTCCAATATTAGTGGTGATATCATGACACCAGTATTCCCAAACTCCAGTTTGATGCTGAATGGACGGGGATTTGGATACCATCGTTTGTCCAGGGTGAAATTTGAATTCAAAGAAAGCCTGGAATTGGAAAGAAAGCGAAATGGTGACCATGTAATCCGAGACAATGGAAAAAATACAAAAACATCTGCTTCACGAATGACAAGGCATCTGTCACCTTTCCATGGTCTGGCCGACATGAGATTCCAGACCCACTGGGAAGTAATTAACTCTGTTCTGAAGTGGCTTTAGCAAGCTATTCAATGGGCAATTGGGGATAGGGACTCATTGCTGACCCTAACCAGAAAGTAATACGTGTAACAAAACCTCGCAACAACTATATCAATTAAATGTAATTTTTGCGATAGTTCCTGATGTCATTTCAAGTATTTCATTTGAATATTCTAAAATGCACTTTGAGTGATGTTGCACCGTCTAAACGGACTACAATATCAATCAATGGGACATTCAGAGGAGATCCAGTTCAACATTGAAGTTTAATTGCAGAATTTTCAGCACTGAATTTTTAACCTAAATATAAGTTTTAAATTGTGTATATCGTCCATAAATAAATAAAATCTGTTGCAATTCGTTTTCATAAATTTGTATTCCCTTCTGAAAATGGTCAACGTTCTTAAAATAAACTTGCTTCGATTTGAATCTTACGAACAAATCACTTCTTTCATCTGGCTTTGCTGTCACCATCACTTTCTTTGAAACCATTCAAAGAAATTATTCTTGGCTGAGGAATGTTTAATGATTCAGTGCAACGCATATTTAGTCTATAATTAACTTTTACTGCACATCTCATAGAATGTTTAATATTGTAGTGGGTGATTTATTCTGTGTTGACTCTGTGTTGTTCCTGCTCTGGGAGGGTTTTTTTTTAGGGAACCCTGGATACAGCTCTACTCTGTGTCTAAACCAAAATGTACTTGACATGTTTGCATTGGACAGCACAACATAGAGGGAGATTTACCCAGCACATTACATGAGCTGTACATTCACGGAAAACATTTGGTGTAGCCGTGTAAAGGGGCTTGAATTCCTACCCACTGTCTTTCTGATTTTGAAATGCTTGATACCAGAATAAAAAGGGAACAACACTATGCATCGAAACTTTGTTATACAATTAGATTATCATCTGCAGCCACAGACATACACACACACATAAGCAAATCATCTATGAACAACCTTTGCAGTGTTTAATGGATGAGTGCTGAGAGAGCTTTAATATGCAATGTGTGTATTCCATGCAACGAATGCCGACAGTGAATTTGGTATGATAGTTTAAATGTAGTTTTCATCTGTCTTTAATATTTTCTTTCACAGCCGTGGTTGTGTTTGACAAATATTCAACAGAACTGGAGGACTATAAACGCAGTCACTGCATTAGAGGCAGAGTGCAATGCCTTCAAACAGGGAGAAAGGCAATCCCTGTCTTTTTTCACGTTGAGGAGGGATTGAAGTAGCTGGGCTTCAAACATGAAATGGAAGTTAACTTAAATGAGGCCTATATAATTCTGAAAAGACTAACTTAGAGCAAAGGTCAATGATAGGGAACCAGAAGCAGCCTGTTCAGCCAATGGAGTTTGGTCTTCCAAACAATGACATCATGGCTGAACTGATAATCCTCAGCTCCACTTTCCAGGGTTTTAACTGTAAGTATTGATTCAATTAACAAATCAAAATCTGTCTATTTCAGCCTTCAAAATACTGAATGACCCAACCTCTACAGTCTTCTGTGATAAAGAATTCCACACATTCTCTACATTCTGGGAGACAAAATTCTCTTCTGCCCGAAATTTGTGACCTCTAATTCAGAGATTCTACTCCCTGGCCCGAAACTCTCCCACAAGGGGAAACAACATTTCTACATTTACACCATCAAGTTTCCTGAAAATAACAGATGTTTCAGAATGTCACCACTGAATCTTCTATGTTGCAATGAGTATATGCCCAAACGACTCAACCTCTACTCTCAAGACAGTCCCTCCATCTTCAGGATCGGTCGATTAAACCTCACGTGGATTGTCTCACAATCCAGTGAACCCTTTCCTGGTGATATGAGTCCCAAGAACAGGTCACAGTATTCCAGCTGTGGTAAGAGTACAGCTTCTTTTCAGTTTCAACAAACATTATAGTCATTCAGATATCCAGCACAGAAACAGACCCTTCGGTCCAACTGCACTGACCAGACATCCCAATCTGACTGAGTACCATTTGCCAAACATTCGGCCAATCTTCTTCTCAATGTTACCTGTTCATACACCCAACCACGTGCCTTTTAAATGCAGTAATTGACCCGCCTCCACCACTACTGCTGGCAGCTTTTTCCATACATACACGTGAAAAGGTTACCCCTCAGGTTCTTTTCAAATGTTTCCCCTCTCACGTTAAACCGCTGTCCTCTAGTTTTTGGACTCTCCCACTCGAGGAAAAAGGCCTTGGTTATTCACCATATCAATGCCCCGCATGATTTTATAGGTCTTGTTCAGGCCACTCCTCAGCCTCCTTTTCTCCCACTGCAGGGAAAAGAAAAGCCCCAGCCTATTCAGCCTCACCTTATACCTTAAACACTCCAGTTCCAGCATCATTCCTGAAAATCTTTTCTATACCCTCTCAAGTTTCACAAAATCCTTCATAGAAATGGTCAGCCAGATTTGACTGGAATAATTCTAAATGTGGCCTTACAAACGTTCTGTACAGCTGAGACATGATCTCGACTCCTACACTTAATATTATGACCAATGAACGAAAGCGTGCTAAATACCTTCTTCCCCACCCTGTCTCCCTGCAACTCCACTTTCAAGGAATGATGCATCTGCACCCTTTCTTTGCTCAGCAACACTCCCCAAGGCCCAGCCATTAATTGTATAAGTCCTGTCCTGGTTTGCCGTACAAAAATGCAACACCTACATTTATTTCATGAAGAATTGGTTCATGAAAGGCAAGTCATCTTTAATTGATTTATTGGAATTCTTTGAGGTTATAACGAGCGTAGTAGACAATGGGGAACTGGTGAACCTGGTGTATCTGGATTTCCAAAAGGCATTCACCAAGGTGCTGCACAAAAGGCTGCTGCATAAGATAAAGATGCACAGTGTTACGGGCAATGCATTACATTGGACAGAAGAATGGTTAACTAACAGAACGCAAAAATTGGGGATAAGCGGGTGTTTTTCTGGTTGACAATCAGTGGCTAGTGATGTGTCTCAGGGATCAGTGTTAAGACTGCAATTGGTTACAATTGTTGGTACTGCAATTGTTTACAATTCAGATAGATTGTTTCGAGTTAGAGACCAAGTGTAGTGTGTTATAGTTCACAGAAGCCACTTAAATGAGTGATAGAGCAAAGTGTGCAGAAGGATCTAGACAGGCTACGTGAGTGGGCAAGGGTCTGGCAGATGGAGTATAATGTTAGCAAATGTGAGGTCATACATTTTGATAGGATTAATAACAAAGTGGTCTACTTTAAAATGATGAAAAATTGCAGAATGCTGCTGTGCAGGGGACCTGGGAGCTCTTGAGCATGAAACACAAAAGTATGGTTTGCAAGTCCAGTAGCTAATTAGGAAGACAAATGTAATAATGTCCTCAATTGTCAGTGGATAGAGTTTAATATTAGGACTTTCTGCTGCAGCTGTATAGGGCACTGGTGTGGCCACGCCTGGAGTACTCTGAACACTTTTCACCACCTTACATGAGATGGCACTGGGTTGAGGTTTGCTGAGGAGTTTGACTACGTTGATTCTGGAAATGAGGGGGTTGGCTTACGAGGAGAGATTGAGCAGACTGGGATTATACTAATTGTAATTCAGAAAAATGGGGGAGGCTATTGTAAAGTTATAAATGGGATAGTTAAGACAGAAGCAGGGAGGCACAAAGTTTGTGAGACGATTTGTAGCATGGGTGCTTGTTGTTGTGGTTCTGTTCGCCAAGCTGCGAATTTGTTTTGCAAACATTTCGTCCCCTGTCTAGGTGACAGCCTCAGGGCTTGGGGACCTCCTGTGAAGCGCTTCTGTGATGTTTTCTCCGGCATTTAGTGTGATTTGTATCTGCCACTTCCGGTTGTCAGTTCCAGTTGTCCGCTGCAGTGGCCGGTATATTGGGTCCAGGTCGATGTGCTTATTGATTGAATTTGTGGATGAGTGCCATGCCTCGAGGAATTCCCCGGCTGTTCTCTGTTTGGCTTGTCCTATAATAGTAGTGTTGTCCCAGTAGAACTCATGTTGCTTGTCATCTGCGTATGTGGCTACTAAGGATACCTGGTAAAGCTAAAGTCTTCATCCAAAGGGTTGTGAATCTCTGGAATCCCCTGCCTAGTGAAGCAGCTGAGGCTAACCTGCTGAATGTTTTAAAGGTGAAGATAGATTTGTGAATCGTAAAGGAATGAAGGGTTATAGTGAGGGGTGGGTGAGTGGAGTCTCAGTCCATTGAAAGATGATCCACGATATTATTAAAAGGCAGAGCTGACTCATGGAGTCAGATGGCCTACTCCTGATTGTATTTCTTATGTTTGGATGTTGTTATGTTCCAACAGACCTCCAATTCAAAAAGTAATGCTCTCTGACTACTAAATAAAAACTGAAAGAACTGGGAATGCTGTATATCAGAAACAAAAGCAGAAACTGCTGGAAATGCTCAGAAGGTCTGGCAGCATCTCTGGCGTGAAGGCTCACCGTTTTACGGTTCCCTCGCTTTTCCTGACAACTTTCTTCAATAATGCTGCCCCATTAGTCACTCTCCAGTCTTCTGGCATCTCATCTATGATTATCAACGATACAAATATCTCAGCAGGGGTCCAGGAATCTCTTCCCTAGCTTCCCACAAAGTTCTGGGAAATACCTAATCAGGTCTCCAGGATTTATTTCCACTTTTCTACCTTAAGACCTCCAACACCTCCTGTTTTGCAAAATGAACTCATTTTAAGATCACATTTTTTTCCTCCAAGTTTCTTAACTTCCATGCTCTTGTCTATTGTAAATATTGATGCAAAATATTTGCTTAGTGTCTGCCATCCCCTGTGGTTCCATGCATGGAAAGCCATGTTGATCTTTAAGGGCTGTATTCTCTCCTTAGTTATTCTATTAACCTTAAAATAATTTTAGAATCTTTTCAGATTCTCCTTAATTCTATTTACCAAAGCAATTATATGTCACCTTTTTTCCCTCATGATTTCCTGTTTAAGTATACTCCAACTGCCCTTATATCCTTCTCAGGATTCACTCAATCCCAACTGTCTATATCTGATGAATGCTCCCTTCTTTTTCTGGACAGGAGTTACAATTTCCCTCATCATTGAGCTTTCCTCATGCCTTGCCCTTCACACAAACAGAAACGTACCATTACTGAACTCTCATTGTCGCATTCTTAAAGACCTCCAACTTGTCAGCCGTCCCTTTACCTGTGAATAATCTCCCCCAACCAACTTCTCAAAGTCTAATACCATCGAAACTGGCCACACTCTAATTTGAAACTTTTATTTTAAAATCAATTCTATCTTTTTCATCATTATTATTAAACCAATAGAATTATGATCACTTTCCCTGAAGCCTGCCCCTGTGGACACCTCAGTCACTTGCCCTGCCTTGGTTCCCAACAGAAGGTCAAGTATTGCGAACTGTCTAGTAGGTGCATCCAGACATTGAATAACAACGTTTTCTTGTTCACACTTCACCAATTTCTCCACATTCCAAGATCTTAACACTACCCCAAACTCTGTTTGGAAAGTTAGAATTCACTACCATTATCCTTTTTTCTTACAGATAGCATAATTGCTTGTAAGTTTCCCACTGACTATTAGGACGCCCATTTTACAATCTCAACCCTCTTTCTTATTTTTAAGTTTCATCCACATAACTTCACTGGGCAGTCTCCAAGAAATATCCTCTCTACATCCAGCTGTAATGTTCTTTCTAACCAAAAACATCACTTCATCTCCTCTCTTGCTCCTCTGTCTATACATTATATAGCATCTCTATCCTGGAACATTAAGCTGCCAGTCCTGTTCATCCCTGAGCCACATTTCTGTAATGGTAATGATATCCTTGTCCCACATTCCCATCTATGCCCTACGTTCATCTGTCTCACATGTCAGGCCTCTTGCATCAAAGTTAATGCAGTTTAGCAGTCTTCCCTCGCTCTTGCCAAACTGTTGTCTGCCTTGACCCCTAGAATTGCTCGCCACATCTCACCTCAAACATTTCTCTTTTCTCACTATCTTGTTGGCTCCCACCATCCCCCTTACTGGTTTAAAACCTTCAGCATACTGCTAGCAAATTTCCCCACAAGAATATCGTCCCCTTCCAATTCAGGTCCCTCTTATAGGTCATTTCTATCCCTGAAGAGACCCCAATGATTGTAAAATGGGAATCCTAACCCCTGCAGCAGCTCCTCAGCCACACATTAGCTGCTCTATCGGACTGTTCCTAATCTCAATATTCCATTATTTTTAAAAAAAACCCAACATGACATTTGCCATCTTCATTGACAGTTGAAATTAAAAGCTAACTTTTTGTGGTTCGGAGATGTGGACTCCCTGTAGATTTCTGAATTCAATCTCTATCTTGCCTGTTAAAATGTATAACTTCACTGTTTATGTCTGTTCTCATTTATTTAATCCACGTTACATGCAAAGCTCCTTGTTCACTCTCTTGTCCTATCTGTATCCCTCTGCAAACTTCTTTTTGTGTCATATTCACCACTTGTCTCCGCTCCAATTTTTGAGTCATTCGCAAACTTGCCTACAATATATTCACTTTCCTCATCTAAGTCATCAAAACACTTTGTAAATTTTTTTTTGTCCCCAGAACAGATTTATGTGGTACTCCACAGATTGACATCCTGTAAAATAAAACTCTTAGTCAAACTGTTCTGATTGGGATTTCAAAAACCTTCTCTCCATGTTAATATAGTCCCTCCAAAGCCAAGGCTCCTTTCTTATTCAGCAATCTTATGCATGGATGCTATCAAACATCTTCAGAAAATCAAAACATATTACAATCACGATTTTCTCCAAGAATCCCGATACTTTTATCAGGCAAAATTTCCATTTTGTAAAGCCATTCTCAGTTTTCTGCTGTAACATCCTTTTTTAAAGACGCCACCATTTTTTTTCAATAAATGATGTTAAACTAACTAGCCTCAGTCAATCTTTTGTGTGCCTTAAATTTTTATGAGTGAAGGTGTTGGGTGAAGGATCTACTTTCAGCCCTCACTTCCACCTGCTGGAGAAGCACTGTCATTGCATCTACTGTGAAAAACTCAACAAAATGTATCTATGTTCATTTAGTGAGAAAGCAATTCCACAAATGTTCTAGCTCATCACCTTCTGCTGGCAGTCCCAGATTTTACGAAGCAATTCATTAAAAGTGGACAAGGCTAATTAGCATCAAACCAAGATCAATATTTGAGCAAAAATATCTCAATTCCTGGTCACGTATTTTTGTTCATCTCTTTTTAGGACATTAGCTTCGACAATGTGGAGTCTGTGTGGGTGGAGCTGTGAAATACCAAGGGACAAAAAACATTAGTGGGTGTTATACACAGACCCCCAGACAGCAGTCGTCATATCGGAATAGTATTAAACAGGAAATTAGCCAAGCATGTGATACGGAGACATCGGTGATCATGGGTGATTTTAATCTGCATCTAGATTGGACAAATCAAATTAGCCACAATGGCTGAGAGGAGGAATTCCTGGAGTACATATGGGATGGTTTTCTTAACCAATATGTGGATGAACCCACTAGAGATCAGGGCATCTTAGATTGGGTACTGTGTAATGAGAAGGGAGTCAATGCCAATCTAGCTGCGTAAGACTCCTTGGGAATGAGTGACCATGACATGATGCAACTTTTTTTATCAAGATGGAGAGTGAGCCAGCTGATGTGGAGACTAGGGTGCTGAATTTTAATAAAGGAAACTATGAAGATATATAAGGCATGAGTTGGCGTTGATAGATTAGTGGAAGTTGCTTAAAGGTGTGACAGTAGATATGCATTGGCAAATATTCAAGGAAATCATGGGGGAACTGAAACAACTATTTATTCCTGTCTGGTACAAAAGCATAATGGGTAAGTGGGCCAATCCGTGGCTTATAAAGGAAATTAAATAGTATCCAATTGAAGGAAGTAGCATACAGATTGGCCAAGAAAAATAATAGGTCTGGTGTTTGAGAGCAGTTTTAAATTTAGCAAAGAAAGACCAAGGGATTGATGAAGATGGGGAAAACAGTACAAAAGGAAGTAAGCTTTCAGGGAACATGAAAACTGACACTGTAAAGTTCTACAGTACTTGAAGAGAAAGAGATTGATGAAGGCAAAATTAGGTCCATACAAATGGAAATTGGGGAAATGTATAAGAAAGGACAACGAAACAGCTGAGCAATTGTATGCATACTTTAGTTCTGTCTTCACAAAAAACGACACTTGTACAGGAGGTTGGTGAGGCTGTAGTTGGAGCATATTTTATGTTTTGGTCACCGTGCTTGAGGAAGGATGTTATTAAACTGGAAAGAGTGCAGAAGAAATTTATACGGATATTGCTCACACTCAGTGGTCTGAGTTGGAAGGAGAGGCTGAACAAGCTTGAACTTCTTTTCTTGGCAGTCTAGGAGACTGAAAGGGGATCTTATAGAAATGTACAAAATTATGAGAGGCATACACTCAGTCTTTTTTGCCAGAGTGAGGAATCGAGAATTAGATGGCATTAGTTTATGGTTAGAGGGGAAAAGTACAAACGGGAACCTGAAGGGCAATTTGATTACACAGAGGCTGGCACGCATATGCAATGAGCTGCCAGCGGAAGTGGTTCAGGTGGGTACGTTTACAACATTTAACGGCATTCTGACAAATACATGGATAGGAAAGGGTTAGAAGGATATGGACCAAATGCAGGGAAATGGGGTTAGCATGGGTGGACATTTTGGTCAGTATGGACCAGTTTGGGCTAAACGACCTCTCTCTGTGCTGTGGGACTCTCTGACTCGAAGATACAAATAAAGTTCCAGAAATCCTGGAGAATGCAAGACTTAGTGAGAGGGAAGAACTGAGGAAGCTCAATACTAATAAAGAAATGCTGCTGGGAAATTGAGGGGATTGAACCCAATAAATCCTCAGGGCCTGATAAATCTACATCCCAGAGTACTTAAGGAAATGGTTCTAGAAATAGTGGATGCTTTGGTTGTCAGGATTCATTAGATTTTGGTACAGTCCCTGAAGATTGGAGGGCAGCTACTGCCACTCCAACACTCAGAAAGAGAGGTACAGAGAAACCAGGGAATTATAGACCAGTGAGCTTCAGATCAGTAGTGGGGAACATTATCAAATCCTTTATCAAGTACATTATGGCAGAACATTGAGAAAGCCGTAGCAAGATCAAAGAGAGTCAGCATGGATTTATGGAGGGGAAATCATGCTTGTCAAATCTATTGGAATTCTGTGAAGATGTAACTTTCAGAGTCGACAAAGGGGCACTGGTCAATATGGTATATTTGGGCTTTAAGAAAGTGATTGACCATGTCCCACTTAAGACATCACTGTACAGTATTAAAGCGTATGGGATTGGGTTAGGGTGTACTGAGATAGATAGAAAACAGATCAGTAGAGAGGAAACCGAGTAGGGCTTAAGGGGTCCGTTTCAAATTGGCAGCCAGTAGCTAGTGGGGTGCCAGAGGGACTCCAGCCATTCACAATTATTTTGATGATTTGGATGAAGGAATAAAATGTAATATCACAAGGTTTGCAGATGATACCACGTTGGGTAGGAGGGCGAATAGTGACGAGGATGCAGAGACCCTATGGCATGGTCTGCACAGATTGGGTGAGTGGGCAAATCAATGGCAGATGCAGTTATTTTGGATAAATGTCAGGTTATTCACTTTGGAGAAAAAAGTAAGGTGGTGGATTATTACCTGACTCGCTGTAAATTGGGAGAGGAGAGTGTGCTGCAGGGCCTACATGTCCTTGTGCACCAGTCGCTGAAGGTAAGCATGCGAGTGCAGCAGGCAGTAAAGAAGGCAAATGCTATATTGGCCTTCATTGTGAGATGCTTCAAGTACAGGAGCAGGGATGTGTCGTTACAATTGTACAGAGCCTTGGTGAGGCCACACCTCAAACACTGTGTGCAGTTTTGGTCTCATTTTCTGAGGAAGTGTGTTTTTGCTTGGAAATAACATACGAGGATAGATTGTCCAGCTTAGGATTGTATTCGCTAGAATTTAAACGAATGGGAGGGGATCTCCTTCTAACAGGATGAGACAGGGTAGATACAGGCAGGATGCTCCCGATGGTGGGTGTGTCTCGAAGCAGGGGACACAGACTGAAGATTTGGGCTGGATCATTCAGGACAGAGATGAGGGAGACATTTCGTCACCCAAAGAGTGATGAGCCTGTGGAATTCATTATCACAGAAATGAGTTGATGCCAACACATTGAAAGTATTGAAGATGCGGCTCAATATAGCATTTAAGGCAAATGGGTTCAAAGGGGAGTAAACAGGATGAGATTGTTGAGTTGGACGATGAGCCATGATCATGATAATGGCAGAGCAGGCTCAAAGGGCGGAATGGCCTCCTCATGCTCCTATCTTCTATTTTTAAGAGGATATTGCCCTGAGAAAACCATGGACAGTATTAGTGCTTCCCCATTTAACTCAAAATATCACTCATCATCCCACCTGAAAAATAATATGGAGACATAGCCACTCAAATTTCAGTGACACATCGCCTCCCATGTGTCAAGATGTGATGATTGAAATGCAGCTTTGCTCATTCTTAGCACAAGATGTCATTTTGTTCTGTGATCGTTTGTGTGTGTGTCTGCAATTCTCTGTGTGTGTGTCTGTGTGGTGTTGTGTGCCTGTGTGCGCATGTGTTTGTGTGCGTGTGTCTGTGTATGTATGTGTCTGTCTCTGTGTGGTTGTATGTGTGTGTGAGTGTCTGTGTGTGTATCTGTGTCTGTTTGTGTCTCTGTGTAGGTGTATGTCTGTGTGTGTCTGTATCTGTGTGTGTGTGTCTGTGTGCATGAACATTTCTGTGTCTGTGACCATGTGAAGCACATCATATTTCCTTGAAACTAGTTTCTTTGTTAGAGGCCACCAGCATGCTCCAGTTGCTGGAAGGTGCTCTGATGTATTTCAGATTGTGTGCCTCCATGCAATGTAACTTTGCTTCTTGATGAAAAGACTAATTCATAAGAGACAGCTTCTATCGCCAATTTCTCACTAACAATTACAGAGTGTCATTATGACTTATTGCCTTTAGTTTTAGCGTCTAAGGTCACCCTGACAGCTCATGTCAAACCAATGGAATTCTTCCCATCCATTTCTCTCAGCCAATAGGGTCTCTCTCCATGTATAGTCGTGGTTCACGGCTGTCATACCATTCTTCAGCATTCCTGAAGCGGACCCTTTGGTCCATCACTAGCTGCCTGGCTGTAGGAATCTCACCATGCAGGAAGTAAATTCACAAGTCACATGCTTCTATTCTGTCAACATGCCCAAGACACACTTGTTGGATGATTTACGGACTCTCCATTTGGGAGGACACAGAATTCAAGAATTTGTCATGTCACCTCCAAATCTCAGCATCTAACTTGGATACCCACACCCACATCTCAATTCAACCCAACAAACTCTGCATGTCTCCATACAACAGCCTTTTCACTCCTCCCTCTGCATGTTCCAGGACCACAAAACTCCTTGCAAGGGCATCCGTATCTCTCACATTATTCCAGACCAGACAACCAAGGGAAAGGGAGTAAGAAAGGACTGCAGCTCAGAGTCAAAAAGCGTGGCGCTGAAAAAGCACAGCGGGTCAGACAGTATATCAAAGGAAAAGAGTCAACGTTTGGGGAATAAGCTTTTCATGGACTGTCTTGCCCGAAACATTGACTTTTCGGTCAAAAGTGAACACTATTGTTGGGACAAGGTCTACTGTTAGAATTGGGCAGTGAAAAGTTAGTTGTCACTCTAATAGAAAGCCATAATACAACATTCTTGTGGATGGATTATCTCCTGCTCGAAATAAAATATAATGAACATCATTGTTATGTGAATCATGAAAAAACTGGAGAACGTTATCAGACTGATAACAAAGTCACAAAGCCACCAGTTGACACAGAAGAAAACAAAGAGTACAGATAAGCAAGTTCAAGACGAATTATCAGACCATATTTGATTGAATGACTAAGAGAAAACAAGAACAGATGGAGAACAAATGGATATTTTCAGTTCAGAGAAATTAACTGAGCTACAACGGAAAGATGAAACACTGAAGCAATGTATTGAAAGGCATACACAGAAGTAGAATCTGAAAGCATTCCCAAATGTTACTAACCTAAAAATGATGTCTTGATGAGGAAATGGAGGCGATCACATATTCAGGCAGATGGGAAAGTGGCACAAATTCATTACCAGGGGCTTTTCGAAAGGAGGTGTGGCATGGAGCACGTGAGCTACCTGTAGGTCATTGTGTGAGTGATAAAACTCACCAAATTACAAGAACATTTTTACTGGCCAAGACTGCATTAAATGGAGTTTAAAGTTGATAGAAATGTCATACATGTCATTCACCTGGAAAACCTCAGGCAGGAATAAAACCAGCACCTTAATACCCATCCCTGCATTTGAGGAACCTTTTACAATTCTTTGAAGAGGTGACAAGTAGGTTAGACCAGGGAAACCTGTGTGATCTACCTAGACTTCCAAATGGCCTTTGATAAGGTGCCACACGGGAGGCTGCTGAGCAAGGTGAGGGCCCATGGTGTTCGAGGTGAGCTACTGGTATGGATTGAGGATTGGCTGCCTGACAGAAGGCAGAGAGTTGGGCTAAAAGGTTCTTTTTAGGAATGGCAGCCGGTGACAAGCAGTGTCCCACAGGGTTCAGTGTTGGGGCTGCAGCTGTTCACATTATATATTAATGATCTGGATGAAGGGACTGGAGGCATTCTAGCGAAGTTTGCCGATGATACAAAGTTAGGTGGACAGGCAGCTCGTACTGAGGAAGTGAGGAGGCTGCAGAAAGATCTAGAGAGTTTGGAAGAGTGGTCCAGGAAATGGCTGATGGAATTCAATGTGAACAAATGCGAGGTCTTGCACTTTGGAAAAAAGAATACAAGCATGGACTACTGTCTAAACGGTCAGAATATTCGTAAAGCCAAAGTACAGAGGGATCTGGGAGTGCCAGTTGAGGATTCTCTAAATGTAAACATGCAGGTTGAGTCCGTGATTAAGAAAGCGAATGCAATGTTGTCAATTATCACAAGAGGGTTGGAATCTAAAAGCACTGTTGTGCTGCTGAACCTTTATAAGGCTCTGGTTAGGCCCCAGTTGGAATACTGTGTCCAGTTTTGGTCCCCACACCTCAGGAAGGACATACTGGGACTGGAGCATGTCCAGCGGAGATTCACTCGGATGATCCCTGGAATGGTGGCCCTAACATATGAGGAACGGCTGAGGATCCTGGGATTGTATTCATTGGAGTTTAGAAGATTAAGGGGAGATCTAATAGAAACTCACAAGATAATACATGGTTTGAAGAGGGTGGATGCTGGGAAATTGTTTCCGTTAGGCGAGGAGACTAGCACCCGTAGACACAGCCTTAGAATTAGAGGGGGTAAATTCAGAACAGAAATGCGGAGACATTTCTTCAGCCAGAGAGTGGTGGGCCTGTGGAATTCATTGCCACAGAGTGCAGTGGAGGCTGGGACGCTCAATGTCTTCAAGGCAGAAATTGATAAATTCTTGATGTCACAAGGAATTAAGGGCTATGGGGAGAATGCGGTTAAGTGGAGTTGAAATGCCCATCAGCCATGATTGAATGGCGGAGTGGACTCGATGGGCCGAATGGCCTTAGTTCCGCTCCTATGTCTTATGGTCTTATGGCCTTACTAGGGTCTTAACTGATTCAGTAGGTCCACTACATAAAACAAAAAGTGGGAATCAGTATTTGTTTCCACTAATAGATGAGTCCATTAGATTTGCAGAAGCTATTCCATTTGTGCAATATCACTGCTAGAAGGATTGTAGAGGAGTTACCCCAGTGTTTAACTCAATAAAGACTACCCACAGAGATACAACCAGATCAACGATAACATTTTACATTAAATTAATGGCAGGGAGTGTTAGAAAGGTGGCATCAAACTTCAAAGACCATTAGAAAATTTAGAGAAGACCATATTGAGGGCTTATATTCAAGATAATCCAACCAACTGGATAAAGGAATTCCATTTGCACATCTTGCCAATAGGGATGTACTAAATGAATCTGCCTCATTCAGTCCATTTGAATGAGTGTTGGGGCATGAGCTGAGAGGACCACTGAAATTAAATAAGGAGAAATTAGTGAGTCAGAGTTCACCTACATATTTGAACTGTGTATCAAATTTTAGGGAATGATTAAATTGAGCGGGGAGTTGGCTCGATGGCATTTAAATGTAGCACAGCACGTGATGAAGCAGGAAGCAGACAAGAGATCGAAAATGTGCAATTTGTTGAACATGGATAAAGTGGGAGTGTTACTTTCAGTTGAACCTATAAAAGCAAGATTTAGTGGAACTTATCGAAGTGAAAGAAAATTGAGTGAGGTGAATTATTTGATAAGGACTGCAGATAGAAAGCAATCTCAGAGTGTCATGTGAATATGCTCAAATGATAATTTGATCCTGTGACAAAGCTGTTACTTTAACAAGGTTAGGTTGTCATTCGGTCTTTTTTCTTCTGGAGGTCATAAAATCACAGGTTCAGAAAGGTATGAGTTTGAAAAGGTTCTAGGGCCAATTTGACAATAGCTAACAGATACTGCTGCAGGGAGAATGCTTTCAAGTTTAAAAAACAAACGCTTGTATATTGAAAGGGAGTGGCCAGTTCTCCCAGCTCAGCTCTCACTCTGGTTTGGCTTTATGAGCAGTCGTGTGAAGAAAGACTGCTGGACCCAAAGAAGCAGGTCCAGTCTGGTAATCTCTCTCAGGTGTCTATCCTGTGATAACTTGTGTTTGATATGACTTTTTGTGCCAAGGGGTGCCTGTGGGGATGTTGTAATTACCTTGGAACAGATACACTGTTAGGATTTAGTTTACGATAAGTTATTCGGTATTCTGTTTCTGTTCTTTCTGTTTCATTCAGTAATCTTTTAAATAAATCCTGTTTGGTTTACAATGAGATGGTTTAACCAGCTGATTCTCCCCTTGAATATCCACTGTACACCTCCTCAAAACACCTAGAATTTAGGGTCTAGGCTACCTCCTTGAAATAGTTTAAGGGGTTTGGTCTGGTCCATAACAATCGAGAAGGAAAATAAAAGGATAATGTGTTAATGGATAAAACACACGTGACGAAGTGAGTTCACAGGATTCTGAATTGGACTTTCCTCAAATTAAAATAGACAATGAGGACGTTCTCAAAATTTGGTATAAATTATTGAGGTACCTTCCACCGGAAATCAAAGTGACCTGAAAGTTATTTCTATTGCATGGGTGAGATATGTGGGAATAAGCTGGGAAGTCCTAATTTAATTATGCATGATATAGATATAGGAAATGCTGTTCCAATTAAGCAATATCCTTATTTAAGCCAAAAAAAGTTGGTATAGGTTCAAAGACAACTCGAAAGAATGTTCCAAAATAACAGCATCAAAGTGAGTTGCAGGAATTGGAGCTCAGTCATAGTAATGGTGCCACAACCAGATGATTGCGTGCAGCCTCTTGCAATGTTAATGCACTTGCAGCGTCTGATTCATATCCGATACGACATTGAGAAAACTATTGAAAAGGTAGAACAAGCAACTTATATTTGTAATTTGGACTTGCTCAAAGGATACTGACAGGTACCTTTATCCGAAGGAGTGAAGACAATTTCGGCTTTCGGTAGAAATACCTCAGGACCCATGAAGAAATACCACAGCATCCACACATCACCACACCCCTCACACCCCTGCCCCCGACACACACACACACACACACACACACACACACACACACAGTCTTTCGCTATCTCGTTCACACACACACACAGACAGACACACAGAGGCATGGTCTCTCTCTCTCTCTCTGACTCACTCTTTTACACTCACATGCTCAGGCACGGTGTTTCTCTCTCTCTTACACACACAGAGACACACACACAGAGGTATGATCTTTCTCTCTCTCTCTCTCTCTCTCTCTCTCTCTCTCTCTCTCTCTCTCACCTCTCACACACACACACACACACACACACATACACAGAGGTATGGTCTTTCTCTGTCTCACACACACACACACGCACACACAATGAACTATTATTTTATTTATTTTATGGGGTGTGCATGTCGCTGACTTGCCAGCCTTTTATGCTTGTCCTTAGTTGCCCTTGAGAAGGTGGGGGTGAGCTGACTTCTTGAACTACTGTGGGTTACCTCCCAATTTAATTAGGGAGGGAATTCCAGGACTTTGACCCAGTAACAGTGATGGAACGGCGTTATATTTTCAAGTCATGATGATGCATGACTTGGAGGGGAACTGAAGATAGTGGAGTTGCCACACATCTGCTGCCCTTGTTCTTCTAGATGGAAGTAGCTGTGGATTTGGAAGGTGCTGTCTGAGCATCGTCGGTGAATTTCTGAGGTGAATCTTGTAGATAGTAGCAGCAGCAGTGTGTACTGAGCATGTGTGGTGGAGGGAGTGGACACTTGTGGATGTGGTGCCAATTAAGTGGGCTGCTTTTCCTGGATGGTGCCAAACATCTTGAGTGTTGATGGGGCTGCACCCATCCAGGCAAGTTGGGGGAATTCCATCACACTTCCAACTTGTACATTGTAGATGGTGGACAGGCTGCAATATTCCTTGCTGCAGTGTTCCTAGCTTCGAACCTGCTGTTGCAGCTACTGTGTTTGTGGCAAGTGCAGTTGAGTTGCTGGTCAATGATGACCACGCAGGATGTTGAGTAGCTTATTGCTGAGCAAGTGCTGCTTTATAGCACTGTTCATGACACTTTCCATCACTTTACCATGATTAAGAATAGACTGAAGGGGCGTTAATTGGCTGTAATTTGTCCTTTTTTATGTACAGGACATCCTGGGCAATTTTCCACATTGTTGGTTTGGTACCAGTATTGTAATTGTACTGCAACATTAATAAGAGACGAAGATGATTTCATTTTAAAAACCTTAGTCTTCATCTATTATGACGTGACACTACATACACCTTGCATCAACTGTAACCATGCAAGTATTCACTACAGCATTCTGTTTCTGTCCATTTACTCCTGCCACCAAATCCCTCCATCTTACATTATCCAAGTTGTGACAAGTCATCAGCATATACATTTTCTCGTCCTGCCACGTGTATCATTTTCAAATTGAATGGCTGCAGAAATAAGGTCCATGTAAACCATCTGGAACTGCAGCCCTTACATTTCTCCAAAAGCTTTAATGGGTTATGATCAGTACAGACAATTGACCAAGGCCCATTACTGACAATACAAATGTTGAACTGTTGGAACACCAAGCTCAAGGTCTCTTCTCAATTGTGGAATATTTCTGATGAGTATTCAATTTCCTGAAGAAATACCCAATGGGGCTTTCTATCTTCTCATTGTCATCTTGTAAGAATACAGCACCAACACTCATATCACTCACATCAGAATCCATCTTGAGTAGCTTTGTGCAATTCGGCATCGCTAACATTGGGGCAGTGGCGAACACAGCTTTCAGGTGGGCAAATGCCTTCTGACATTCTACTGTCCGGTGAAATTTCCTGCACTTCTTCAATTAGTCAATCAGTGGAGCAACCACACTACTATAATTTGGTACAAACTTCTGGTAAACCTTTTCACTCCCAGGAATCATCGTCCTGCTATCGTTGTCAATGGCATTTGTCGGGGCCATCTGCCCATGCCTGACAACATGGCCGAGGGACATGACTCGGACTTTGGCGAATTCACACTTAGACAGGTTTATCACCAGCCTGCCTCCCAAAGTCAATTGAATACTTCCAATAAATACTGCAAATGTTCCTTCCGTGAGAGACTAAAAGATTACAAGGTTGTCGATGTACACTGTACAATTGGATAAACCAGAAATTACTTTATTAGCTAGTCTTTCAAATGTAGCTGGTGCATTTTCTAAACCAAATTGCATGACTTAAATGAATTGGATGCGAGCATAAGAGGTACAGTTAGTAAATTTACAGATGACACCAAAATTTGAGGTGTCGTGGACAGCGAAGAGGGTTACCTCAGATTACCACAGGATATGGGCCAATGCGCTGAGAAGTGGCAGATGCAGTTTAATTTAGATAAATGTGAGGTCCTGCATTTTGGGAAAGCAAATCTTAGCAGGACTTGTACACTAAATGGCAAGGTCCGAGGGAGCAAAGAGACCTTGGAGTGAAGGATCATAGAGACTTGAAAATGGAGTCGCAGATAGGTAGGATAGTGAAGGTGGTGTTTGGTTTGCTTTCCTTTATTGGTCAGAGTATTGAGTACAGAGTTGGGAGGTCATGCTGCAGTTGTACAGGACAACGGTTCGGCCACAGTTGGAATATTGTTTGCAATTCTGGTCTCCTTCCTATCGGAAAGATGTTGTGAACCTTGAAAATGTTCAGAAAAGATTTACAAGGGTGTTGCCAGGGTTGGAGGATTTGAGCTATGGAGAGAGGCTGAATAGGCTGGGGCTGTTTTCCCTGGACTGTCGGACGCTGAGGGGTGACCTTATAGAATTTTACAAAATTATGAGGGGCATTGATAGGATAAATAGACAAGGTATCTTCCCTGGTGTTAGGGAGTCCAGAACTAGAGGGCAGAGGGATAGGGTGAGAGAGGAAAGATATTAAAGAGACCTAAGGGGCAACGTTTTCACACAGAGTGTGGTACGTGTATGGAATGAACTCCCAGAGGAAGTGGTAGAGGCTGGTACAGTTGCAACATTTAAAAGGCATCTGGATTGATATATGACTTTCAAGGAGAGAATCAGCTGGTTAAGCCACATCATTGTAAACTAAACAGATTTATTTAAAAGATTAATGAGGGTTATGGGCGGGCGCTGGCAGCTGGGACCAGTTTGGGTTGGGATATCTGGTCTGCATGGACGGATTGGAACGAAGGGTCAGTTTCCATGCTGTACATCTCCATGACTCTATGACTTTAAGTTGGTAATGTCCATTCATTGTTACAAAAGCCGAAATTGTCTTCACTCCTTCGGATAAAGGTACCTGTCAGTATCCTTTGAGCAAGTCCAAATTACAAATATAAGTTGCTTGTTCTACCTTTTCAATAGTTTTCTCAATGTCGTATCGGATATGAATCAGACGCTGCAAGTGCATTAACATTGCAAGAGGCTGCACGCAATCATCTGGTTGTGGTACCATTACTATGACTGAGCTCCAATTCCTGCAACTCACTTTGATGCTGTTATTTTGGAACATTCTTTCGAGTTGTCTTTGAACCTATACCAACTTTTTTTGGCTTAAATAAGGATATTGCTTAATTGGAACAGCATTTCCTATATCTATATCATGCATAATTAAATTAGGACTTCCCAGCTTATTCCCACATATTTCACCCATGCAATAGAAATAACTCTTTCAGGTCACTTTGATTTCCGGTGGAAGGTACCTCAATAATTTATACCAAATTTTGAGAACGTCCTCATTGTCCATTTTAATTTGAGGAAAGTCCAATTCAGAATCCTGTGAACTCACTTAGTCACGTGTGTTGTATCCAGTAACACATTATACTTTTATTTTCCTTCTCGATTGTTATGGACCAGACCAAACCCCTTAAAATATTTCAAGGAGGTAGCCCAGACCCTAACTTCTAGGTGTTTTGAGGAGGTGTACAGTGGATATTCAAGGGGAGAATCAGCTGGTTAAACCATCTCATTGTAAACCAAACAGGATTTATTTAAAAGATTACTGAATGAAACAGAAAGAACAGAAACAGAATACCGAATAACTTATCCTATCCTAAAACCTAACAGTGTATCTGTTCCAAGGTACTTACAACATCCCCACAGGCACCCCTTGGCACAAAAAGTCATATCAAACACAAGTTATCACAGGATAGACACCTGAGAGAGATTACCAGACTGGACTTGCTTCTTTGGGTCCAGCAGTCTTTCTTCACACGACTGCTCATAAATCCAAACCAGAGTGAGAGCTGAGCTGGGAGAACTGGCCACTCCCTTTCAATATACAAGCGTTTGTTTTTTAAACTTGAAAGCATTCTCCCTGCAGCAGTATCTGTTAGCTATTGTCAAATTGGCCCTAGAACCTTTTCAAACTCATACCTTTCTGAACCTGTGATTTTATGACCTCCAGAAGAAAAAAGACCGAATGACAACCTAACCTTGTTAAAGTAACAGCTTTGTCACAGGATCAAATTATCATTTGAGCATATTCACATGACACTCTGAGATTGCTTTCTATCTGCAGTCCTTATCAAATAATTCACCTCACTCAATTTTCTTTCACTTCGATAAGTTCCACTAAATCTTGCTTTTATAGGTTCAACTGAAAGTAACACTCCCACTTTATCCATGTTCAACAAATTGCACATTTTCGATCTCTTGTCTGCTTCCTGCTTCATCACGTGCTGTGCTACTTTTAAATGCCATCTAGCCAACTCCCCGCTCAATTTAATCATTCCCTAAAATTTGATACACAGTGCAAATATGTAGCTGAACTCTGACTCACTAATTTCTCCTTATTTAATTTCAGTGGTCCTCTCAGCTCATGCCCCAACACTCATTCAAATGGACTGAATGAGGCAGATTCATTTAGTACATCCCTATTGGCAAGATGTGCAAATGGAATTCCTTTATCCACTTGGTTGGATTATCTTGAATATAAGCCCTCAATATGGTCTTCTCTAAATTTTCTAATGGTCTTTGAAGTTTGATGCCACCTTTCTAACACTCCCTGCAATTAATTTAATGTAAAATGTGATCGTTGATCTGGTTGTATCTCTGTGGGTCGTCTTTATTGAGTTAAACACTGGGGTAACTCTTCTACAATCCTTCTAGCAGTGATATTGCACAAATGGAATAGCTTCTGCAAATCTAATGGGCTCATCTATTAGTGGAAACAAATACTGATTCCCACTTTTTGTTTTATGTAGTGGACCTACTGGATCAGTTAAGCCCCTTGTAAGGCCATAAGACTATAAGATATAGGAACGGAACTAAGGCCATTCGGCCCATCGAGTCCACTCCGCCATTCAATCATGGCTGATGGGCATTTCAACTCCACTTAACCGCATTCTCTCCGTAGCCCTTAATTCCTTGTGACATCAAGAATTTATCAATTTCTGCCTTGAAGACATTTAGCGTCCCAGCCTCCACTGCACTCTGTGGCAATGAATTCCACAGGCCCACCACTCTCTGGCTGAAGAAATGTCTCCGCATTTCTGTTCTGAATTTACCCCTCTAATTCTAAGGCTGTGTCTACGGGTCCTAGTCTCCTCGCCTAACGGAAACAATTTCCTAGCGTCCACCCTCTTCAAGCCATGTATTACCTTGTGAGTTTCTATTAGATCTCCCCTTAATCTTCTAAACTCCAATGAATACAATCCCAGGATCCTCAGCCGTTCCTCATATGTTAGGGCCACCATTCCAGGGATCATCCGAGTGAATCTCCGCTGGACATGCTCCAGTCCCAGTATGTCCTTCCTGAGGTGTGGGGGCCAAAACTGGACACAGTACTCCAACTGGGGCCTAACCAGAGCCTTATAAAGTCTCAGCAGCACAACAGTGCTTTTATATTCCAACCCTCTTGTGATAATTGACAACATTGCATTCGCTTTCTTAATCACGGACTCAACCTGCATGTTTACCTTTAGAGAATCCTCAACTGGCACTCCCAGATCCCTCTGTACTTTGGCTTTACGAATATTCTGACCGTTTAGACAGTAGTCCATGCTTGTATTCTTTTTTCCAAAGTGCAAGACCTCGCATTTGTTCACATTGAATTCCATCAGCCATTTCCTGGACCACTCTTCCAAACTCTCTAGATCTTTCTGCAGCCTCCTCACTTCCTCAGTACGAGCTGCCTGTCCACCTAACTTTGTATCATCGGCAAACTTCGCGAGAATGCCTCCAGTCCCTTCATCCAGATCATTAATATATAATGTGAACAGCTGCAGCCCCAACACTGAACCCTGTGGGACACTGCTTGTCACCGGCTGCCATTCCGAAAAAGAACCTTTTATCCCAAGTCTCTGCCTTCTGTCAGACAGCCAATCCTCAATCCATACCAGTAGCTCACCTCGAACACCATGGGCCCTCACTTTGCTCAGCAGCCTCCCGTGTGGCACCTTATCAAAGGCCATTTGGAAGTCTAGGTAGATCACACAGGTTTCCCTGGTCTAACCTACTTGTCACCTCTTCAAATAATTGAAAAAGGTTCCTCAAATGCAGGGATGGGTATTAAGGTGCTGGTTTTATTGCTGCCTGAGGTTTTCCAAGTGCATGACATGTCTGACATTTCTATCAACTTTAAACTCCATTTAATGCAGTCTTGGCCAGTAAAAATGTTCTTGTAATTTGGTGAGTTTTGTCACTCCCACAATGACCTACAGGTAGCTCACGTGCTCCATGCCACACCTCCTTTCTATAAGCCCCTGGTAATGAATTACTGCCACTTTCCCATCTGCCTGAATATGTGATCGCCTCCATTTCCTCATCAAGACATTATTTTTAGGTTAGTAACATTTGGGAATGCTTTCAGATTCTACTTCTGTGTATGCCTTTCAATATATTGCTTCAGTGTTTCATCTTTCCGTTGTAGCTCAGTTAATTTCTCTGAACTGAAAATATCCATTTATTCTCCATCTGTTCTTGTTTTGTCTTAGTCATTCAATCAAATATGGTCTGATAATTCGGCTTGAACTTGCTTATCTGTACTCTTTGTTTTCTTCTGTGTCAACTGATGGCTTTGTGACTTTGTTATCAGTCTGTTAATGTTCTCCAATTTTTTCATGATTAACATAACAATGATGTTCATTGTATTTTATTTCGAGCATGAGATAATCCATCCACAAGAATGTCGTATTATGGCTTTCTATTAGAGTGACAACTAACTTTTCACTGCCCAATTCTAACAGTAGACCTTGTCCCAACAACAGTATTCACTTTTGACCGAAAAGTCAATGTTTCGGGCAAGACAGTCCATGGAAAGCTTATTCCCCAAACGTTGACTCTTTTCCTTTGATATACTTCCTGACCCGCTGTGCTTTTTCAGCGCCACGCTTTTTGACTCTGAGCTGCAGTCCTTTCTTACTCCTTTTCCCTTGGTTGTCTGGTCTGGAATAATCTGAGAGATATGGATGCCCTTGCAAGGAGTTTTGTGGTCCTGGAACATGCAGAGGGAGGAGTAAAAAGGCTGTTGTATGGAGACATGCAGCGTTTGTTGGGTTGAATGGAGATGTGGGTGAAGGTATCCCAGTTAGAATGCTGAGATTTGGAGGTGACATGACAAATTCTTCAATTCTGTGTCCTCTCAAATGGAGAGTCCCTAAATCATCCAACAAGTGTATCTTGGGCATGTTGACAGAATAGAAGCATGTGACATGTGAACTTACTTCCTGCATGGTGAGATTCCTACAGCCAGGCAGCTAGTGATGGACCAAATGGTCCGCTTCAGGAATGCTGAAGAATGGTATGACAACCCTGAACATTGACTGTACATGGAGAGAGACCCTATTGGCTGAGAGAAATGGATGGGAACATTTCCATTGGTTTGACATGAGCTGTCAAGGTGACCTTAGATGCTAAAACTAAAGATAATAACTCATAATGACACTCTGTAATTGTTAGTGAGAAATTGGTGATAGAAACTGTCTCTTATGAATCAGTCTTTTCATCAAGCAGCAAAGTTACATTGCATGGAGGCACACAATCTGAAATACATCAGAGCACCTTCCAGCAACTGGAGCATGCTGGTGGCCTCTGACAAAGAAAGTAGTTTCAAGTAAATATGATGTGCTTCACATGGTCACAGACACAGAAATGTACATGCACACATACACATGCGCATACACGGATACAGACACAAACAGACATACACCTACACAGAGACACAAAAGACACAGATACGCACACACCCCCACACAGAGACACACACAGACACTCACACACACATACAACCACACAGAGACAGACACATACATACACAGACACACGCACACAGACACATGCGCACACAGGCACACAACAACACACAGACACAAACACACACACACACAGAATTGCAGACACACACACAAACGATCACAGAACAAAATGACATCTTGTGTTAAGAATGAGCAAAGCTGCACTTCAATCATCACATCTTGACACATGGGAGGCGAGGTGTCATTGAAATTTGAGTGGTTATGTCTCCATATTGTTTTTCGGGTGGGATGATGAGTGATATTTTGAGTTAAATGGGGAAGCAATAATACTGTCCATGGTTTTCTCAGGGCAATATCCTCTTAAACATAGAAGATAGGAGCAGGAGGAAGCCATTCAGCCCTTTGAGCCTGCTCTGCCATTATCATGATCATGGCTCATCGTCCAACTCAACAACCTCATCCTGTTTACTCCCCTTTGAACCCATTTGCCTTAAGTGCTATATTGAGCCGCATCTTCAATACATTAAATGTCTTGGCATCAACTCATTCCTGTGATAATGAATTCCACAGGCTCATCACTCTTTGGGTGAAGAAATGTCTCCCTCATCTCTGTTTAAAATGATCCAGCCCAAATCTTCAGTCTGTGTCCCCTGCTTCGAGACACACCCACCATCGGGAGCATCCTCCATGTATCTACCCTGTATCGTCCTGTTAGAATGAGATCCCCTCCCATTCGTTTAAATTCCAGCGACTACAATCCTAAGCTGGACAATCTATCCTCGTATGTTATTTCTAAGCAAAAACACCCTTCCTCAGAAAATGAGACCAAAACTGCACACAGTGTTTGAGGTGTGGCCTCACCAAGGCTCTGTATAATTATAACAACACATCCCTGCTCCTGTACTTGAAGAATCTCACAATGAAGGCCAATATAGCATTTGCCTTCTTTACTGCCTGCTGCACTCGCATGCTTACCTTCAGCGACTGGTGCACAAGGACAGGTAGGCCCTGCAGCACACTCTCCTCTCCCAATTTTCAGCCAGTCAGGTAGTAATCCACAAACTTACATTTGTCTCCAAAGTGAATAACCTGATATTTATCCAAAATAACTGCATCTGCCATTGATTTGCCCGCTCACCCAATCTGTGCAGACCATGCCATAGGGTCTCTGCATCCTCGTCACTATTTCCCCTCCTACCCAACGTGGTATCATCTGCAAACCTTGAGATATTACATTTTATTCCTTCATCCAAATCATTAAAATAATTGTTAATGGCTGGGCTCCCTGTGGCACCCCACTAGCTACTGGCTGCCAATTTGAAACGGACCCCTTAAGCCTTACTCGGTTTCCTCTCGACTGATCTGTTTTCTATCTATCTCAGTACACCTACCCCAATCCCATACGCTTTAATACTGTACAGTGATGTCTTAAGTGGGACATGGTCAATCACTTTCTTAAAGCCCAAATATACCATATTGACCAGTGCCCCTTTGTCGACTCTGAAATTTACATCTTCACAGAATTCCAATAGATTTGACAAGCATGATTTCCCCTCCATAAATCCATGCTGACTCTCTTTGATATTGCTACGGCTTTCTCAATGTTCTGCCATAAAGTACTTGATAAAGGATTTGATAATGTTCCCCACTACTGATCTGAAGCTCACTGGTCTATAATTCCCTGGTTTCTCTGTACCTCTCTTTGTGAGTGTTGGAATGGCAGTAGCTGCCTTCCAATCTGCAGGAACTGTACCAAAATCTAATGAATCCTGACAACCAAAGCATCCACTATTTCTAGAACCATTTCCTTAAGTACTCTGGGATGTAGATTTATCAGGCCCTGAGGATTTATCGGGTTCAATCCCCTCAATTTCCCAGCAGCATTTCTTTATTAGTATTGATCTTCCTCAGTTCTTCCCTCTCACTAAATTTGAATTCTCCAGGATTTCTGGAACTTTATTTGTATCTTCGAGTCAGAGAGTCCCACAGCACAGAGAGAGATCGTTTAGCCCAAACTGGTCCATACTGACCAAAATGTCCACCCATGCTAACCCCATTTCCCTGCATTTGGTCCACATCCTTCTAACCCTTTCCTATCCATGTATTTGTCAGAATGCCGTTAAATGTTGTAAACGTACCCACCTGAACCACTTCCGTTTGCAGCTCATTGCATATGCGTGCCAGCCTCTGTGTAATCAAATTGCCCTTCAGGTTCCCTTTTGTACTTTCCCCTTCTAATCATAAACTAATGCCATCTAATTCTCGGTTCCCCACTCTGGCAAAAAAGACTGAGTGTTTGCCTCTCATAATTTTGTACAGTTCTATATGATCCCCTCTCAGTCTCCTAGACTGCCAAGAAAAGAAGTTCAAGCTTGTTCAGCCTCTCCTTATAACTCAGACCACTGAGTGTGAGCAATATCCGTATAAATTTCTTCTGCACTCTTTCCAGTTTAATAACAGCCTTCCGCAAGCAAGGTGACCGAAACATAAAATATGCTCCAACTGCAGCCTCACCAACCTCCTGTAGAACTGTCGTTTTTTGTGAAGACAGCACTAAAGTATGTACACAATTGCTCAGCTGTTTCGTTGTCCTTTCTTATACATTTCCCCAATTTCCATTTGTAGGAACCTAATTTTGTCTTCATCAATCTCTTTCTCTTCACGTACTGTAGAACTTTGCAGTGTAAGTCTTCATGTTCCCTGAAAGCTTGCTTTCTTTTGTACTGTTTTCCCCATCTTCATCAATCCCTTGGTCTTTCTTTGCTAAATTTGAAACTGCTCTCAAACATCAGACGTATTATTTTTCTTGGCCAATCTCTATGCTACTTTCTTCAATTGGATACTATCTAATTTCCATTATAAGCCACGGATTGGCCCACTAACTCATTTTGCTTTTGTACCAGACAGGAATAAATAGTTGTTTCAGTTCCCCCATGATTTCCTTGAATATTTGCCAATGCATATCTACTGTCACACCTTTAAGCAACTTCCATTAATCTATCAACGCCAACTCATGCTTCATAATTTCCTTTATTAAAATTCAGCACCCTAGTCTCCACATCAGCTGGCTCACTTTCCATCTTGATAAAAAAGTTGTATCATGTCATGGTTACTCATTCCCAAGGAGTCTCACGCTGCTAGATTGGCATTGACTCCTTTCTCATTACACAGTACCCAATCTAAGATGGCCTAATCTAGTGGGTTTATCCACATATTGGTTAAGAAAACCATCCCATATGTACTCCAGGAATTCCTCCTCTAAGTCATTGTGGCTAATTTGATTTGTCCACTCTAGATGCAGATTAAAGTCACCCATGATCACCGATGTCTCCATATCACATGCTTGGCTAATTTCCTGTTTAATACTATTCCAATATGACGACTGCTGTCTGGGGGTCTGTGTATAACACCCACTAATGTTTTTTGTCCCTTAGTATTTCACAGCTCCACCCACACAGACTCCACATTGTCGAAGCTAATGTCCTAAAAAGAGATGAACAAAAATACGTGACCAGAAATTGAGATATTTTTGCTCAAATATTGATCTTGGTTTGATGCTAATTAGCCTTGTCGACTTTTAATGAATTGCTTCGTAAAATCTGGGACCGCCAGCAGAAGGTGATGAGCTAGAACATTTGTGGAATTGCCTTCTCACTAAATGAACATAGATACATTTTGTTGAGATTTTCACAGTAGATGCAATGACAGTGCTTCTCCAGCAGGTGGAAGTGAGGGCTGAAAGTAGATCCTTCACCCAACACCTTCACTCATAAAAAGTTAAGGCACACAAAAGATTGACTGAGGCTAGTTAGTTTAACATCATTTATTGAAAAAAATGGTGGAGTCTTTCAAAAAGGATGTAACAGCAGAAAACTGAGAATGGCTTTATAAAATGGAAATCTTGTCTAATAAAAGTATCGGAATTCTTGGAGAAAATCGGGATTGTAATATGTTTTGATTTTCTGAAGGTGTTTGATAGCATCCATTCATAAGATTACTGAATAAGAAAGGAGCCTTGGCTTTGGAGGTACTGTATTCAAATGGAGAGAAGGTTTTTGAAATCCCAATCAGAAAAGTTTGATTACGTGTTTTATTTTACAGGATGTCAATCTGTGGAGTACCATATAAGTCTGTTCTGGGGACAAAAAAAAATTACGAAGTGTTTTGATGACTTAGATGAGGAAAGTGAATATGTTGTGGGCAAGTTTGCGATTGACTCAAAAATTGGAGCGGAGACAAGTGGTGAATATGACACAAAAAGAAGTTTGCAGAGGGATACAGATAGGACAAGAGAGTGAACAAGGAGCTTTGCAAAATAATGTAATGTGGATGAAACAAATGAGAACAGACGTAAACAGTGAAGTTATGCATTTTAACCGGCAAGATAGAGATTGAATTCAGAAATCTACAGGGAGTCTGCATCTCCGAACCACAAAAAGTTAGCTTTTAATTTCAACTGTCAATAAAGATGGCAGATGTCATGTTGGGGTTTGTTTAAAAATAATGGAATATTGAGATTAGGAAAAGTCAGATAGAGCAGCTAATATGTAGCTGAGGAGCTGCTGCAGGGGTTAGGATTCCCATTTTTCAATCATTGGGATCTCTTCAGGGATAGAAATGACCTATAAGAGGGACCTGAATTGGAAGGGGACCGATATTATTGTGGGGAAATTTGCTCGCAGTATGCTGACGGTTTTAAACCAGTAAGGGGGATGGTGGGAGCCAACAAGATAGTGAGAAAAGAGAAATGTTTGAGGTGAGATGTGGCGAGCAATTCTCGGGGTGAAGGCAGACAACAGTTTAGCCAGAGCGAGGTAAGACTGCTAAACTGCATTTACTTTGATGCAAGAGACCTGATATGTGAGACAAATGAACATCGGGCATAGATGGGAATGTGAGACAAGGATATCATTACCATTACAGAAATGTGGCTCAGGGATGAACAGGACTGGCAGCTTAATGTTCTAGGATGCAGATGCTATAGAATGTATGGACAGAGGAGCAAGAGAGGAGATGGAGTGGTGTTTTTGGTTGTACAGAACATTACAGCTGGATGTGGAGAGGATATTTCTTGGAGACTGCCCAGTGAAGTTATATGGATGAAACATAAAAATAAGTAAGAGGTGCTGACCTTGCTGGGATTGTAAAATGGGCCTTCTAATAGTTAGTGGGAAATTGACAAGCGATTATGCTATCTGTAAGAAAAAACGGATAATGGTAGTGAATTTTAACTTTCGAAACAGAGTTTAGGGTAGTGTTAAGATCTTGGAATGTGGAGAAATTGGTTAAGTGTGCACAAGAAAATGTTGTTATTCAATATGTGGATGCACCTCCAAGACAGTTCGCAATACTTGACCTTCTGTTGGGAACCAAGGCAGGGCAAGTGACTGAGGTGTCAATAGGGGCAGGCTTCAGGGAAACTGATCATAATTCTATTGGTTTAATAATAATGATGAGAAAGGATAGAATTGATTTAAAAATGAAAGTTTCAAATTAGAGTGTGGCCAGTTTTGATGGTATTAGACTTTGAGAAGTCGGTTGGGGGAGATTATTCACAGGTAAAGGGGCGGCTGACAAGTGGGAGGTCTTTAAGAATGAGACAATGAGAGTTCAGTGATGGTATGTTTCTGTTTGTGTGAAGGGCAAGGCATGGGAAAAGCTCAATGATGAGGGAAATTGTAACTCCTGTCCAGAAAAAGAAGGGGGCATTCATCCGATATAGACAGCTGGGATTGAGTGAATCCTGAGAAGGGTATAAGGGCAGACGGAGTATACTTAAACAGGAAATCATGAGGGAAAAAAGAGGACATAAAATTGCTATGGCAAATAGAATTAAGGAGAATCCGAAAAGATTCCAAAATTAGTTTAAGGTTAAAAGAATAACTAAGGAGAGAATACAGCCCTTAAAGATCAACATGGCTTTCCATGCATGGAACCACAGGAGATGGCAGAGACACTAAGCAAATATTTTGCGTCAATATTTACAGTAGACAGGAGCATGGAAGCGAAGAAACTTGGGAAATAAATAATGTGATCTGAAAATGAGTTCATTTTACAGAAAAGGAGATGTTGGAGGACTAAAGTAGAAAAATGGAAATAAATCCTGGAGACCTGATTAGGTGTTTCCCAGAACTTTGTGGGAAGCTAGGGAAGAGATTCCTGGACACTTTGCTGAGATATTTGTATCGTTGATAATCATCGATGAGATGCCAGAAGACTGGAGAGTGACGAATGGTGCAGCATTATTGAAGAAAGTTGGATGGAAAAGCCAGGGAACCATAAACTGGTGAGCCTTTCACGCCAGAGATGCTGCCAGACCTTCTGAGCATTTCCAGCAGTTTCTGCTTTTGTTTCTGATACACAGCATCCACAGTTCTTTCAGTTTTTATTTAGTAGTCAGAGAGCATTACTTTTTGAATTGGAGGCCTGTTAGAACATAACAACATCCGAACATAAGAAATACAATCAGGAGTAGGCCATCTGACTCCATGAGTCAGCTCTGCTTTTCAATAATATCGTGGATCATCTTTCAATGGACTGAGACTCCACTTACCCACCCGCTCACTATAACCCTTCATTCCTTTACTGTTCACAAATCTATCTTCACCTTTAAAACATTCAACAGGTTAACCTCAGCTGCTTCACTAGGCAGGGGATTCCAGAGATTCACAACCCTTTGGGTGAAGACTTTGGCTTGACCAGCTATCCTTAGTAGCCACACATGCAGATGACAAGCAACATGAGTTCGACTGGGACAACACTACTATTATAGGACAAGCCAAACAGAGTACAGCCAGGGAATTCCTAGAGGCATGGCACTCATCCACAGATTCTATCAACAAACACATCGACCTGGACCCAATATACCGACCACTGCAACGAACAGCTGGAACTGACCACCGGAAGCGGCAGATACCAATCAATATAAATATTGGAGGAAACGTCACAGAAGCGCTTCACAGGAGGCTCCCAAGCACTGAGGATGTCACCAAGACAAGGGATGAAACGTTTGCAACACAAATTCCCAGCTCGGCAAACACAACCACAACGAGCACCCGAGCTACAAATCTTCTCCCAAACTTTGAGCCTTCCTGCTTCTGTCTTATCTATCCCATTTATAATTTTACAAACCCGGTCCCCCATTCTTCTGAATTCCAATGAGTATAATCCCAGTCTGCTCAATCTCTCCTCGTAAGCCCACCCCTCATATCCAGAATCAACACAGTCAAACTCCTCAGCAAACCCCACCCCAGTGCCATCTCATGTAAGACGATGAAGAGTGTTCTGAGTACTCCAGATGTGGCCACACCAGCACCCTATACAGCTGCAGCTCCTAATTTTAAACTCTATCCACTGGCAATGAAGGACATTATTCCATTTGTCTTCCTAATTAGCTGCTGTACTCGCAAACCATACTTCTGTGTTTCATGCACAAGAACACCCAGGTCCCCCTGCACAGCCGCATTCTGTAATTTTTCACCATTTTAAAGTAGTCCACTTTGTTATTGTTCCTACCAAAATGGATGACCTCACGTTTAATAACATTGTACTCCATCTGCCAGACCCTTGCCCACTCACTTAGCCTGTCTATATCCTCCTGCACACTTTGCCCTATCACTCATTTAAGTGGCTTCTGTGAATTACAACACTCTACACTTGGGTCTCTAACTTGAAGCAATCTATCTGAATTGTAAACAATTGCAGTCCCAACAATTGTAAATAATTGCTGTCTCAACACTGATCCCTGAGAAACATCACAAGCGACTGATTGTCAACCAGAAAAGCACCCATTGATCCCCAATATTTGCATTCTGTTAGTTAACCATTCTTCTGTCCATGCTAATGCATTGCCCGTAACACTATGCATCTTTATCTTATGCAGCAGCCTTTTGTGCAGCACCTTGCTGAATGCCTTTTGGAAATCCAGACACACCACGTTCACCAGTTCCCCATTGTCTACCACGCTCGTTATAACCTTAAAGAATTCCAATAAATCAGTTCAAGATGACTTGCCTTTCATGAACCAATGCTTCATTAAATAAATGTAGGTGTTGCGTTTTTGTAAGGCAAACCAGGGCAGGACTTACACAATTAATGGCTGGGCCTTGGGGAGTGTTGCTGAGCAAAGAAACCAAAGGGTGCAGATGCATCATTCCTTGAAAGTGGAGTTGCAGGGAGACAGGGTGGGGAAAATGGTGTTTGGCATGCTTTCCTTTATCGGTCATAACATTAAGTGGAGGAGTCGAGATGTCATGTCTCAGCTATACAGAACATTTGTGAGGCCACATTTAGAATTATTCCAGTCAAATCTGGCTGACCATTCCTATGAAGGATTTTGTGAAACTTGAGAGGGTGTAGAAAACATTTCCAAGAATGATGCTGGTACTGGAGTGTTTAAGGTATAAGGTGAGGCTGAATAGGCTGGGGCTTTTCTTTTCCCTGCAGTGAGAGGAAAGGAGGCTGAAGAGTGGCCTGAACAAGACCTATAAAATCATGGGGGGCATTGATATGGTGAATAGCCCAGGCCTTTTTCCTCGAGTGAGAGAGTCCAAAACTAGAGGACAGCGGATTAAGGTGAGAGGAGAAACGTTTGAAAAGAACATGAGGGATAACCTTTTCACGTGTATGTATGGTTAAAGCTGCCAGTGGTAGTGGTGGAGGCGGGTTCAATTACTGCAATTAAAGGGCAGCTGGATCGGTGTATGAACAGGTAACATTTAGAGGAAGATTGGCCAAATGTTTGGCAAATGGTACTCAGTCAGATTGGGATGTCTGGTCAGTGCAGTTGGACCGAAGGGTGTGTTTCTTTGCTGGATGTCTGTATGATTATAATCTTTGTTAAAACTGAAAAAAAACCTCTATTCTTACCACAGCTGGAATACTGTGAATTGTTCTTTGGACTCATATCACAAAGAAAAGGTACACTGGAATGTGAGACAATCCACACCAGGTTTAGTCGACTGATTCTGAGGATGCAGGGACTGTCTTGAGAGTAGAGATTGAGTCGTTTGGGCCTATACTCAATGGAACATAGAAGATTCAGTGGTGACATTCTGAAACATCGATTATTTTCGGGAAACTTGATGGTGTAAATGCAGAAATGTTGTTTCCCCTTGTGGGAGAGTTTCGGACCAGGGAGTAGAATCTCTGGATTAGAGGTCACAAATTTCAGGCAGAAGAAAATTTGTCTCCCAGAATGTAGTGAATCTGTGGAATTCATTTCCACAGAAGACTGTCGAGGTTGGGTCATTCAGTATTCCGAAGGCTGAAATGGACAGAATTTGATTTGGTAATTGAAACAATGCTTACATTTAAAACGCTGGAAAGTGGAGCTGAGGATTATCAGTTCAGCCATGATGTCATTGTTTGGAAGACCAAACTCCATTGGCTGAACAAGCTGCTTCTGGTTCCCTATCATTGACCTTTGCTCTAAGTTACTCTTTTCAGAATTATATAGGCCTCATTTAAATTTCATGTTTGAAGCCCAGCTGCTTCAATCTCTTCTCATCATGAAAAAAGACAGGGATCATCTTTCTCCCTGTTTGATGACATTGCATTCTGCCTCGAATGCAGTGACCGCATTTATAGTCATAGAGTCCTCCAGTTCTGTTGGATATTTGTCAAACACAACGACGACTGTCACAGAAAAGGTTAAAGACAAATCAAAACTACATTTAAACTACCATATCAAGCACACTGTCGGCATATGTTGCATGGAATAGACACGTATTGCATATTAAAGCTCTCTCAGCACTCATCCATTAAACACTGCAAGGGTTGTTCATAGATGATTTGCGTATGTGCCTGTAGATGATAATCTGCTTGTACAACAAAGTTTCGGTGCATAGTGTTGTTCCCTTTTTATTCTGGTATCAAGCATTTCAAAACCAGAAAGACAGTGGGTAGGAGTCCAAGCCCCTTTACACGGCTACATCAAATGTTTTCTGTGATTGTACAGCTCATGTAATGTGCTGGGTAAATCTCCCTTTATATTGTGCTGTCCAATGCAATCATGTCAATTATATTTTGGTTTAGACATAGAGTAGAGCTGCATCCAGGGTTCCCTAAAAAAAACCCTCCCAGAGTAGGTACAACACAGAGTCGATACAGATTAAATCGACCTCTACAATATTAAACATTCCATGAGATGTGCAGTAAATGTTAATTATAGTCTAAATAAGCATTGCCCTGAACCATTAAACATTCCTCAGCCAAGAATAATACTGCTGAGATACAATGAAAACGCTATCACAGTCTTGCAGCCTCATTCCTATCAAGTATTTCCAGATCACTCAATACTCAGACAGATTTTTGAGAAAACCTTGACTCAAATCTCTCGAATGAAATGAATGAATTTGGCTGAGAGGATATGTTGGTGAGGTGTTGGCTTCAGGTTATTAAGGAAAACATCGTCCGATTGTGGAGAGGCAAAACACGGCATCAGATATAAAGAAAAAAGGTGAGAAGGCAGGAGGGGGAGAGAGAAAAATAGAGACAGAAATATTAGCTGTGCCAATGTATCTCTGAATTATAGACTTTTGACTAAACATGACAACTGATACCTCTGTCATTCAACAATCATACAACTTATGTATTAAAAAGTCCTAACATCAATTAGTATTGGGATACATTGAGTTATTTGCATTTTTTCCACAATTCGTGTGCTGTGCTTGTGGGGAAATATAAATTAGGGTTTTGTGGTTCTGTAATCTATTCTGAGAATTCTATTTCTGTGTTTATTTACATAAATGCTTAATTGGCTTCAAGGAAGTGATGATGACAAAAAAGCCAGATGAACAAAGTGATTTGTTGGTAAGATTCAAATCGAAACAAGTATGTTTGAAGAATATTGACCATTTGTAGAAGTGAATACAAATTTATGAAGACAAATTGCAACAGATTTTATTGATTGAAAACTTTTATTTAGGTTAAAAATTCAGTGCTGAAAATTCTGCAATTAAACTTAAATGTTGAACTGATCTACTCTGAATGACCAATGATTTATATTGTAGTCCGTTTAGACGGTGCAACATCACTCAAAGTGTGTGTTAGAACATTCACATGAAATACTTGAAATGACATCAGGAACTGCCGCAACAATTACATTTAATTGATATAGTTGTTGTGAGGTTTTGTTACACGTATTACTTTCTGGTTAGGGTCAGCGATGAGTCCCTATCCCCAATTGCCCATTGAATAACTTGCTAAAGCCACTTCAGAACACAGTCAATTCCTTCCCAGTCGGTCTGAAATCTCATGTCGGCCAGACCATGGAAAGGTGACAGATGCCTTGGCATTCGTGCAACAGCTGTTTTTGTATTTTTTCCATTGACTCGCGTTACATGGTCACCATTTCGCTTTCTTTCCGATTCCAGGATTTCTTTAAATTCAAATTTCACCCTGGGCAAACAATGGTATTCCAAACCCTGGCCATTCAACATCAAACTGGAGTTCGAGAATCCTGGTCTCATGATATCACCACTGTGATCCTAATGTGGGAAATGCACAGAAAGCACAGAAATGCAATAAATCTGACACTTTACTTCATGAACAAAAGTTGCAGTGCAAGACTGGCAAGAACTCTCTTGCTGTTTACAGCAACACCACAGGAGACTTTGCATCCAATCATCAATCTTAAATGTGTACCGGACTCTGTCTGAACAGCCTGACTCACCATAATTTGCATTTTTGAATTCTGCACTGACTTATGAAAAAGTTAGTCACATATCCCAAGAAGGTGGTCGTCAGCTACCTTTTTGAAGGCCTGCCATCTTACTCGGCTAATTATGGTTGATCTTTCTTAAGCTTTATTACAACCAAATGTCTTCTCAGTCGAGACTGTAGTGCTGGAAAAGTACAGCAGGTCAGGCAGCATCCGGAACAGGAGAATCGGCGTTTCGGGCATGAGGCCTTCATTAAGATACCTGATGAAGTTGTTATGCCTGGAACGTTGATTCTCCTGCTCCTTGGATGCTGCCTGACCTGCTGTGCTTTTCCAGCACTACACTCTCAACTCTGATCTCCAGCACCTGCAGTCCTCACTTTCTTAGTCAGGTTCGGCACAGGAAAGGAACCATCGCCTTTTTGTTGAACAGGTAGGCAGGCCAGGTAGGAAAGTCACACATCCTCCTCTGAAGGACAATACTGAGCCATGTAACATGTTTCAAAACTTTGGTAGGTCTGTGATTATCATTCATTACCCCAGCATTTTCATTTCATACTCTTTCATTAATTGAAGCTACCATGGTAGAGATTGGAACTTTGCTCCAAACCTTTTGATTGCTTATTACATACCTATAGTGTCTCCTCAACCACTTTCTCAAACTGTCATGTTAGCTTGAATGATTTTTTTTATTGACTCATGGAACACGGTGGTTGCTTTCAGTTGTCTGTAGGTGTCCTTCAGAAGATGGCAGTAAGCTGCCTTTCTGAAATAACATGTTCCAAAATGGCCTGAGGAAGGGAGTTCCAGATTTTGACCCAGTTACAGTAAAGGATCGATGATATATTTCCATGTCAGGAGTGGTTTAGAGAGGAGCTTACAGTGATGCTGTTCCCATGTATCTGCTGTTCTTGTCCATCGAGATGCAAGTGGTAGTGGGAAGGTACTGTCTAAGGAAGTGGCTAAGTTTCTGCAGTGCAGTATTTTAGATAGTGCATATGGCAGGTATGCCTGAAGAAGGGCTTATGCCCGAAACGTTGATTCTCCTGCTCCTTGGATGCTGCCTAACCTGCTGCACTTTTCCAGCAACTCATTTTTCAGCATACGGCTGGTACTAAGCATCAGATATGGAGGCAATGGACGCTTGTGGATGTGCTGCTGATCAAGTGGGATGCTTTGTCCTGGACAATGCCTAACTTCTTGAGTGATGTTGAAGGTGCTCCTATCCAGCCAAGGGGCGAGCTGTGCTATTACTCTCCTGACTTCTGCCTCTTAAATAGTCAATTGACTTTGCAAGTCAGAAGGGTGAGTTACTCGCTGCAGTATTCCTCACCTCTGTCCTGTTGTTACAACCATTGTATTTATATGGAGTGTCCAGCTCAATTTCTAATGAACAATAAAACCCAGGATGTCGATGGTGAGGGATTCAGTGATGGTAACACTATTGAATGTCAAGTGGTTTTGGTTAGATTCACTCCTATTGTCAATGGTCTTCGTCTCGCAGTTTTGTGGTGTGAATGCTATTTGTCACTTGTCAGCTCAAGTCTGGATATTGTCCAGATTTTGTTGCGTTTGAATGTGGACTGAGGAGTCACAGAAAAAGTGCTAGATCAATGCAGATTTCACTTCTGACCTTCTGATGGAGGGAAGGTCATTGCTGAAGCAGCGGAACATGATTGGGCCAAGAACACTTTCTTTAGGAACTCCAAGAGAGATTTGCTTTGGCTGAGACGACTGACCTCTAACAAGCAGAGCCATCTTCCAATGTGGGAGGTCTGACTGCAGGCAGCAGGGAGGTTGTCAACTGATACCCGTTGAATCTAGTTTTGCTGGGACTCCATAATATCACACTCTGTCGAATGTGACTTTAATGTGAAGGGCTGTCACTCTCCCCTCATTTCTGGAATTCAGTTCTTTGTCCATGTTTAAATCAAGTCTGTAATTCAGTCATGAGCTGAGTAGGCCTTGCATGACCCACATTTACGCAGGTTATTGCTGAGCTAGTGCTGCTTGATAGCACTGTGGAAAGCACTTTCCTACATCTAACTCATGATTGAGCATGGACTGATGGGGCAGTAATTCACCAGGGTGGTTTGACCTGTTTTCTGTGCCCAGGACATACCTGGCCTATTTTCCACATTGTCCATGCCAGTGTTGTAGCTGTACCGGGAGTGCTTGGCTAGCACAAGTCATCAGTATTATTGTCAGAATTTTGTCAGGCTCCATAGCATTTGCAGTAACCAGTGCCACTCGCCCAACAGTGTCTTGATTTCACGTGGAGCGAAGCGAATTCTCTGCTGACAGGTATCTGTAATATTGGTGATCTATGGAAGATGCTGAGATGGATCAGACAGTTGGCACATCTGGCTGAATGTTGCTGTGAATGCTTCAGCCTTAACTTTTGTGCTGATGTGTTGTTCTTTCCAAAGCAGAGCAAGGGAATATCTGTGGAGCTTATTCCTTCAATGAGTTGTTTAATTATCAACCTTAATTCACGATGTGATGTGGCAGCACTGTGGGCTCAGACCCCAGCTTCCTGAATTAATGGTCTAGCCACAATATCGAGGAGAAAGTGAGGACTGCAGATGCTGGAGATCAGAGCTGAAAATGTGTTGCTGGAAAAGTGCAGCAGGTCAGGCAGCATCCAAGGAGCAGGAGAATCGACGTTTCAGGCATGAGCCCTTCTTCAGGATTCCTGAAGATCGCTTATCCTTTGTATTTTGTAGATTCCAACAATACATCATATATTCGCTTAAATTGTTAGTCTCGAAAATGCTTTACTTCACAGACTTTAGGATATAATGTTCTGTTTTCAATTCTTTTCTCCGACAGGCAAGGTCATTGATGTCACACTCGCTTTCCTCCTCACTAATTGCAAAACCAAACGTTTTTCACCTCATCTTTTAACTTACTAATCACATTTGCTCCATTCTTGACTAAACCGTTCATATACGCTGCAAACAGCAAAGGATCCAGCACCAAGTCATATAGTAAGCTACTGGACACAAGATGTCTTCACAATGACTACCTTCGACCATTACCTTCTGCCAACAAATAAACCTTCGATGCATTTGCCAAACTGTACCAGATCCCATGAACCCTTACCTTATTGAAGATGCAAGATCTGGTCAAAAACCTGATTGAAGTCAAGAAGCATTACATCCACTTTTTACACCCGATGTCACATCTCATTGCCTCTCCGGAAAACAGAATCAACCACTTCTGATATGATATCACTTCCACAGTGTCAAGAACAAACGGACAGATTGCTGTAGGTCTCAACATTGTATTTAATTCCATTCCCATTTTCCAGAATGAAACAGAAGAGACACAAGATTATTTCAGCTAGAGTAAATTATCTGTCAGAGAGATAAGAAGAGTTACCATGCTGAATTTTATTGCTTAAACTTTGCTTTTCCAACTTTTAATGAATGCTGTCTCTTAGATTTACTTATTAACTTCCCTCAAGCTTTCTACTTTTAAACACAGGTTTATGAGCGAAACTACATCTTGTCATTTAGCTCCTTTCACCCGATGGTAACTCTTCTTATCTCTCTGTCAGATAATTTACTCTAGCTGAAATAATCTTGTGTCTCTTCTGTTTCATTCTGGGAAATGGGAATGGAATTGAATACAATGTTGAGACCTACAGCAATCTGTCCATTTGTCCTTGACCCTGTCAGTGTGTGTTCACCCTCAGAGGTAGGAAGACTGTGCTGATAATACGGAAAATAGTACCTGATGGATCATTCTCAGCTGGCGCACAACTTCCTGTTTCTATGTGCCAGCAGCAAGCCACACATCTCACTTCTGATCAGAAAATAAACCCAGGGGATGCAATCTGGCGGAAACATCTGCCAATGTGGCCTATATCAGGACACAGAGTGTGAAGTGATCACATCGAAGTGACATTTGCAAATCGACATTTCGATCTCTGTTTTATGGTCTGAGTCCAGGACATCATTGGACGAGTCTCTCGACCATCGAACAAGCTCATTCGATTCACTAACGTCTGGAACATATCGACATGCACCTTGTCATGTCTTTGATCTTGTACTCCTTGTTCCTCTCTCTTCAGATTTAATGTTCCCAGTTTTTGATTCTGTCTTCTGTATCCATCACCTTCCCAGCCGAATACATTCTGTTTGATCTGTTTCCTAAATTTTGATCAACTAAACAAATAATACAGTTTTGTACAGACAGGTATGTCGGTGTGTCAGATTAACAGAATCAATATATGGAGAGATCACCTTGGCTGTATCTAACTCTGACCGACATGGAATTCAAATAAACCACAGCACTGTATGGTTTCAAACTTTGCAAATCCTCTCTCTTTGAAAGAGCTTGTTCTAGCGGTTAATTATTTTCTTGATTATTTCAGAAACTATGACTAAAAATCCCTATTTTTAACAAAGTTTCAAATATTATTAAAAGTTGCAGCACTGGCATTTCCTACAGTGAGCTTTGTGGTGTTTAAATGTTCTGGTCAAAATTTGCTTCAAGCAGAAGACCTAATCATTGGTTTCTCCGAGTTCCCAGCCATTGCACTTGCAGTTCCATAATAACTGCAAACAATTGATAAGCCCCAGAATGAACAGAATGTCCAGGCCCTGTACACATCCAAACACCATGATGTAGGCCTTGAAGATCTCCGTTTCTTCCTGTCACCCCAACCCAGCAGTACATGCTCAACCTCAACTACATTTCCTTTCAATCCTCCCACTTCCTCCAAACCAAAGGGGTAGCCATGGATCCCAGCTATGCCTGCCTCTTCGTCAGATATGTGGAACAGTCAATCTTCCACAGCTACACTGGTCCCATTGCCCACCTTTACCACCGCTACATTGATGACTGTATCAATGCCACCTCATGCTACCACTAGGAGGTTGAACAGTTCATCAACTTTAATAAGACCTTCCACCCTGACCTAAACTTCAGAGGGACCATCTCGGACACCTCCCTCCCTTTCCTAGACCTCCCCTCCTCTATCTCCAGTGACCAACTAAACATTTACTCCAAGCTTTCTGACTCCCACAGCTACCTGGACTACACTCCTCCCACCCGACCTTCTGTAAAAATGCCATCCCTTTATTGTCAATTCCTCTGCCTCCACCGCACCTGCTCCCAGGAGGACCAGTTCCACCATAAAACATCCCAGATAACCTCCTTTTTCAAAAATTGCAATTTCCCCTCCCACGTGGTCGACGATGCCCTTGAACCCCATTCCTCCAATCTCAACAGGGAGCCCTCCTGGTCCTCAACTTCCAATGCACCGACCTTGCATACATCATATCATCCTCGGCTGCTTCCACCGCCTGTAAACAGACCCCATCACTCGGGTATATTTCGCTCCCTACCCTTATCTGCATTCCGGTGGCACCATTCCCTCCGCGACTCCCTCGTCAGGTCCATGCCCCTCCACCAGCCCACTCCCCACCCCTATCACCTTCCCTTGTCACCACAGGAAGTGCAAACTCTGCGCCCACACCTCCCCCTCACCTCCAAAAAGGCCCCAAATGATCCAGAGAAATTTATCTATACTTCCACAAATGTCATCTGCTGTGTCTGTTCCACCTGATATGGTCTCCTCTACATCAGGGAGACAGGACACTAACTTGCTGATCATTTCAGAGAACATCTCTGGGACACCCATGCCAACCAACCTCACGGCCCAGTGGCTGAACACTTTAAGTCCCTCTCCCACTCCACCAAGAACAGATCAATCATATTCTGTTCATTTCCAATGAATAAATACAAAATAACCGAGTCTGAATTTGGGATGATATTAACAGGATTTATTTCGAACTAAGCATGAACAGATTATTTTGACATAACAGGTGGAGAGATTCACTTCCTGAAAAAGCAGCTCAAGTGATATAAGCTGGCACCAAACCGAGTTTGGTCAATACTGAGGCAAGAATACAGCATACAGTCTTGAGTGAAGTAAATAAAGAAACTATCTTAACACCGGAACAAGATAGAGTTTATTAAATATGAACGAAGACGCAAGTACTTTAGGATATAATAGAAAAGTGATTTATAGTATATTGAAATACAAACAGAGATGTGAATTTGTGTCTCTACATTCATCCTAGCTAAATTAATCATTTCAGAAATGCCTTTGTTAAATTTCATGAATCATTCGTTGGTCCATTCACGAACCTTGTTAGGTCCTTGTTAAATTCTGAACCATCACCTTCCAGGTTCAGTGTTTGGGAATTTCATGTTACAGCAAACTGTGAAGTTGTGCACAGTATGCCAATGTCTTAGTTAAAACTATAAGCAATCACAGCTCCAAACATTTACAAAATATCACTATGGATCTTCCTTGAATCCAAAAAAAAATGTCCCTTTGATCAATGATTTCTAAAATTTACTCACATATCTGTTATGAAGGACGTTTTCAAATAACTTGAAGTGCAAATAGTTCACATCAGTTGGAATACAGTAACATTTCATGTGTTACCCCAAACAAAAAGAAATCAAGCAATATTCACGAGTTGCTCTAAGCAAGTCTATGATGGACTGTTTTATCAAACAAAATCATTCCCAATGTTGTGAGGGCTTGTCTATCTTCTGTGCAATGGTCTGAATTTTGTGTCTGACTGCAGATGACACTGGCTGATCTGGGTATAAGTACAGTTTGTGCCTTTCACATTGTTAATGTATATTGCTGACTTTAGTTGAATAAAGTGATATTGTCCCAGGCATCATCTGACACCATTAATTTGACCATTAATTTCCACATCACGAGCCAGACTATCAGGTGGAGTGTATTGATCTCATTGAAACGAATGCTTGGAATATTTCTGGTATGAAGAGCCTCTGGACGAGACAAAGTAGGAAAGATGAATTTAGAGTAGTAGAAAGTTTTCACGACAGAGAGATCACTTCGCCCATCGCACCTGTATCACGTGAAGACAGAGCCTTCCAGCCAACACCCAATTTATAGCATGTTGTCCATAACCCTGCAGGTGATAGCACTGTAAACATTGGGAACATTGTGTGGGGTCTAATCCATTATCAACATAGATATGATCTCCAATGCTGTAAATCCTGGCTTATGGGGAAAAAGTAGGGGCAGAACTGTATCAATATTCAAACAGTTGGTCCAGCCCTGAGGAGCTAATAGGCCCATTTCTAAAGGTTGTTTCTCAGGACATTTTGACAATTCTTGACTTAATATCATTGTAAACTGACATGGAAAAAATGCAGACATGTTCCCCAGAAATGCTGACAGCAACAAACCTTTACTCAGCCAAGATCAGCAACATGAATTAAGAAAGTTTAAAAAAAAACTTTCTTTTAACTGATTATCGAAAACACGGATTTCACAAAGTGCAAAGTACAGAGGGAAATGGTGGAGGGTTGGGTGTGGGCGATGTTCATTGTTCCCTGATGTCTGGTTGCATTTGTGAGCAACAGATGAACCTGCGAACCAGATTCAGGATGGTATGGCAGGTATTTCAGCAGATATTGTGTACACGGCATTCTCCCATAAATCAGCAATGACACAAACATTTATTTTTGATGGTGTTTGAAGCCAAAGAAAATTGAAAAATATGGTGGGACAAGTTCCTTTCATTTCTTTGAAATGGTATCAAGGGACACTGTCTGTGGACGTGGGGTGGCAGGAGGATCTTAAACAGCAGATTGTGAGGGAACAGAACCACCGTTGGAAATCCAGATAGACTGGAACCTTTATCACTGGAGGGTGAGAGTGCGGGGGGGCGACCTCATATAAGTTTATCAAGCCATGAGTGCAAAGGTGAATGGCTCTAATTGACATGATTCTTACTGGAAATGTACGAAGCTTTCGTTTCAAAAATATCACATATCAATAAACTCCACCTGATAATCTGGCTAGTGATGTGGAATTTAATGGTCTAATTAATGGTGCCAGACGATGCCTGGGACAACACCTCTTTATTCAACTAAAGTCAGCAATATACATCAACAATGTGAAAGGCACAAACTATACTTTTACCCAGATCAGTCAGTTTCATCTGCAGTCAGACACAACTTAAAATTCAGACCATTGCACAGAAGACAGACGAGCGCTCACAACAGTGGAAATGATTTTGTTTGATAAAAGAATCCATCGTAGAATTCCTCAGAGCAAATCCTGTTAACAAACTAGTTCTTTTTTTGCGTGTGGGGTAGTGCACGAAATGTTACTTTAATCCGATTGATGTGAATCATTTGCATTTAAGAAGTTATTTGAAAACGTCTATCACAGTAGATACACGAGTAAATTTTACAAATCATTGATCAAAGGGGACAATCTTTTTTGGACTCGAGGAAGATCCATAGTTATATTTTGTAAATGTTTGGGTGGGGGATTTCAACAATAGGGAACATGTTTTTACAATGAGAGGAAAAAAAACATATCAGAGACAACTTTTTACACAGAGAATGGTTTTTGTGTGGGATGATCTTACAACCTTTAGAAGACATTTGGATAAGTAAATGAATATCAAATGTTTGGAAGGATATGGGCCAAGTACACACAGGTGGGATTAGTTTAGTTTGGGATTATGACTGGCATGGACTGGTTGGACCGAAGGGTCTGTAACCATGCTGTATCACAACATGACTCTCTGACTATTTATCAATTTTTCTCAATATTAAACAGTGCTGTAGTGATCCTCGAATGAACTGTTGATGTTAAGGTTGTGTCTGAGACTCTGCGAATATTTCCTTCAATGAGAGGAGTGACTAGTTCTCCAAGTTACATAACTGAAAAATAAACTTTCCTCCAGCATTGTTGCTGAGTCGATTTGTTTCTGAGGAGGCGGTGGTTATGGTTTGAAGTTTGCTTTCCACCAACTGGTCAACAGTGAGACAAAATATCTTTGATCCACTGCAGAACCTCCACCTGCTTCCAGTAAATGAAACTGGAAAATCAAGGACCTTTTCTTCAGTCAGTTTAATTGCTGCCAACTATTGTATCTGGCCTATTTAAGGGAAAATGAATAAACTCAAGTAAAATCCTACCAAACAAACGATATTTTCCCATTTACTCACAATGGATACATTTCACTTGGCATTTCTTCTTTAAAAAGGAAAGTCACAAAATACAGCATTCACTGTGTGACTGTCAGAAAACAGGACATTGAATGCAGTGACGTTCTGGTTAGTTCAGCCTGTTTATTGAGTATCTTTAAAGCTCCTGAATATGAGTCCAAACTGTTTAGTGACACACACTCACCTTCTAATGGATCCAAAATCCCACATTGCAGTCACATTTGTTATCATCCCAAAGTAAATTAACAAACTTGAATTGGTTCAAACTCACATCACTTGTTACACCATTCTCTGATTCATGCATCTCATTAAAACTGAGTGTAACAGCGAATTTTTACTGATTTTTATGAGTTATCTGCTCCTGTCAGAGCTATCAGTGAGCAGAGACTTGTACTGTTTATAACCTACATCCGTGGTAATGATTATTGCAATACTCTCTAATTTAACCAAACATTCCTGATGTACCCAGACTGTTAGATATGGATGTATGGACTGTCCTGTTCTAGTTCATTAGATGCTCTTTGAAAAGTTTACCTAGGTGTTATGTATCCCTGCCAACTCACTTTTTGTTTCTCAGGCACACAGCTTTCCTTTACTATGCATTTTAGGGTCGGAGCAATTTGAAAAAAAAGATGCAGGGAGAGACATTCTGCAATGTAAGGAGGTGCTTCTAATCTCCGAGTCCAAACTGTTTAGTGACACACACTCACCTTCTAAACATAATCACTTTAGACATGCTCCATATTAGGTTGCCTGAACTGAATTTAGAAACGCAGCTTATTTTGTAAAGTGTGTGAGAGAGAGAGAGACTTTGAGTGACAGCAAAAATAAAGTCACTAATTTTGTTAGTTAATAGTATTATTGAAGTTCTTTTTAGCTTTATCTGCTTGTGGTGGAATGTAGAATTAAAGGGAGTTAACTTCTAATTGAATATTCTAAATATAATCACTTTGGACACGCTCTGTGTTCAGTTGTCTAAATTGAATTTTGAAATGTTTAGCATGAATTACATGTTATTTTGTAGTGGGACAGGGACTGGCAGTGTTCTGGGAAAACAAGCTCAATTGTTTCACTAGCTGGTAATATGTTTGAACTTTGATTTTAGTTTTATCTGCTTGTGAATGAATGTAGAAATAAAGGGAGCTAACATCCGAATGAATTTGTTTTTTTAAAAACAAAATACTTGTAACTATCATGTGAAACACACCTGAAGCTACTCAATTTTACTTCCACCATTTAAATAAAAACACTCCCAAAGAAGCTATTCAGCAAAATAAATATCCCAAGATGTGTATATGTCCATGTTTAAGCGTAACCTCGTAAATACAAGATCCCATGTGTTCGGTCTGTACAAACTGATACCAGGATCCAGTCTGAGCCTCCAGCAGGAAACCAACAGGCGGAAGCTGTAAGCCTGCCCTTTCCGATGGCCATATAAATCCTGGGCACTAGACCGTAATTCAACACTCCTGGGTCGGCTCTGTTTAGAAAGATCTTGACAGAACCGATTCCCACAAGTTATCAGAATGATTGTGTCGACAATTTTTCTCAGTTTATTCCTTACTTTCTTATCATGTGAGTGTTTTTTGTTCAAGTCTGTCTTTGTGACTGTCTCAATGTTAGTCTACCGCAGGAATGTAAAAGACTCAGCCATCATTTAATCTGCATTTATGCTCATGGTTTATTTGTTTTCTCTTTTAAAGGTGTCCAGTCGGAGATTGTTTTGACCCAGCCAGAGGCAGAGACTGGCCGTCCCGGAGGCAGCCTGAAACTGACCTGTAAAACCAGCGGCTTCGATCTTAGCAGCTACTACATGTACTGGGTCCGACAGGTTCCCGGACAGGGTCTGGAGTGGCTGCTTTGGTACTATAGTTCATCCAGCATTTACTATGCACCAGCGATTAAGAATCGATTTACTGCGTCCAAAGACAATTCAAACAACGTTTTCGCGTTGGACATGGGGAACCTTAAGATCGAAGACACCGCCATCTATTACTGTGCAAGATACCACAGCGAGAGAAACCAGGGCTGGACCCATTCAAAAACAGCTCGAGGGAACATTTTGTCAATTCCATCATAAACTGACGGTCAGTACGAGTTTTAAATGTAATTATACCAACTGCGATCTGAAGCAGACCTCAGGCTGCCTCTTACAAAACTATCAAAGAGGAAATGTACCATTTAAACGAGCAAACTGGTGACACAATGGGACAATATTTTGGGCATGTCATATGTACTGCTAACACTTCCATCAATTAAATGCTCGGACAAAATGTTAGTTTTAATATATCTGACAGCTCAGGAAATCACTGCTAATTGTTATGTCAACTATGGCATTAATTCTAAACATGATCAGTACGAAATGGCTCTTTCAAATGAAAATTGAGACCTAGAGTAAAGAACAGAGAATGAGTGTACTGGTCTACATCATTGTGATACTACAGTGGGTCACAGTGTTGTGCACAGCGACATCCTCATACAATAACCACTGACAAGTGATTATCTCAAATTGGTGATTTCTACCATGGCAGGAGCGAGAAATAATGTGAGATGCAATTTAAACACAATCCAGTCGTGCTAGTTTGTACAAATGTATAATTTTTTTTACCTTCTTCGTGTTGATTGTCAAGTTAAATGCAGACCACACCTGGAAAAGCATTACAAGCTTTCAAAATACAATGAAGAGTAAAAGCTGAAATAATGCACCAAATCATTCTTAGAGGAGTCTGAATCACTGCTTTCCAGGAAGTGATGAAATTATCTGCATTTTACAGTTTACAGTCTGTCATAGTATTTGACACAACGTGTCTCAAAGTGATATAACTGATGTGTTACTTTGGGAAGTATAAAACAGTATTAAAATTTATCAAGAATGATCAGAATTCACTAGCGCAATTATGTGATGAAGATTTATTGTGACTTTATTTTGCCTGTGGTTCTGAAAATTTAAAACGATGGTAAATTTTTGATTTGTTTTATGCAGAGCTAGTTATTGTGTGACCCAGTCCAGAGAATGTAACACTGTGACGATCTTGGTTACTGGGGCCAAGGGACCATGGTGACAGTGACTTCAGGTAAGAACTATGAACTTTCTTAGTGACTTTTTAAAAACTTTGTATTCATGTGACTAATTTCTGAATTGAATGAAACTCAGATTCTGTGCTGAGTTTGGTTTGGTTCGGATTGATTTTTGTTCAGACTGATTATAGACTTCAGTTAAGGCTCAGCAAATATCTAAAATGGTGATGATGGCGTCAGTTGCTCCGTGTATCTCTTTCTTTTTGATCAGATGGGCATTCTGTGTGGCTGGGTTACTTGAAACACTAATGTCTCTTAAACAGTCAGCTATAAATAATGTTTAATGTCAGTGACACCCTGACTGTGAGTTTTATTGTCAACAACAAACGCTAAGAATTCAAAGATGTTTGAGATATTACCAAACATGATTAAAATATGCTAAAATATCTATATTCATTTCTTGAATATATGTTCTTACCATGATTATATTTTCTCATTTATTTTGTTGATGACAAGCAGGTTAGAAACTATCATAAAATTTTCTTGCGGTGCTATATTGCAATTTGTTGATTAGATTCTGAGTTGTTTTACTTGATTCTGTTGAATTGAGTTGATTGGATTTTGGCTTTGTTTTTACTTGGTTTTGTTGAAGTGTGTTGATTGGTATTTGAAATTGTTTTATTTGATTCTATTGAAGTGAATTGGTTGGATTCTGATTATGTTTCATTCAAATCTGTTGTTTTGAGTTGATTGGATTCAATTTTATTTTCCTTGATTCTGTTGAATTTAGTTGATTGAATTCTTATTCAATTTGTGGAATTGATCAGCGTTTTCATGCTTTCTATAATTGGTGTTTTCTTTCTGGTGAGGAGATTGTCTCTCTGGATTACTGTTCATTACCAATATTTGTGAAGTTCTATTGTTTTTCATGAATCATTTCTGCATTTGTTCAACTTATATGACACATTTTTCTCTGCTTGATTGAAAACATTACATCCATTTGTAACGGTCTGAAAACCAACTTAAGGCAGAAACGCAGAAGTGTGAGAAATGAAAAAAATAAGTTTTTAATGCATTGAATTTTTTTTAAAAAGAACTCAGTTCTAATTGTAAACTAACTGAATTTTGTTTTGAGTAGCCTCATTCAAAATAAAATTTGGGACTAAAATCTGAAACTGCAGAATTGAACAGATTATGTAATTGAAACTAATTTAAAATTATAATGTGGTAATATTTGTCCATTCAGTAATTTTGTTTTGACCATGAAGTGATTCATCAATATATGCCTTCAACCGCACGACTGTGTGCTGCACAGGATTGTCATGATCAAGAAGGGTGTTCAGGTTGGAAATAAATTGAACTGTTGCCAGAAACGTTACAGCTTTAAGTGTTAAGTCCCCTCACAAACAAGGTTGCTGTTATGACTTGTTATTTCTTTTCAATTTAATCATTAGTTTGCTTGATTCTGAGCAGCTTTGTTAGACTTCAATTTTTTTTTGTGTGAGGTTACATCATGTTCTTGGTTCTGTTGAAAATGTTTGCAGAGCCAGTTCTGCTGCAAACACACCATGTTGTGATCTGGTGATCGTTCATCTGTTGAGGAAGGACTGTGCTTGGGTAACATTAAATGTGTTATATTTGGGAAACCGTTTCTGGTTTCTACATTGTTTTGCAATGTTAACACGGCTGGTGACAGTGAACCGCTCCAGGTTCCTCATTCAATACAATCAGCATGCGAGTTGAAATTTCATAAAGCCTATTATGAAGTGAAAGGCAAATTGCAAAGGTTTTAGAAATGAAGGGAAAACAGATACCTTCGGGCACCATTTTTACTTAAAAGTAATAATTAAGGATTAATCTAATCCATGCTTTCCAATCCAAATTCAGACCTCCACTATCTAGTTCAATCACAAGGTCTGTCTTTAAACAGTTTACAAGTCATAGAGAAATATAAATAGCATTTCAAAAGTCTAATGTTCTAATAGTTCTTGCTCTTGAGCAAAAATGCCATGACTGTGTTATAATTGATCAAGAAACACCTTTCAATTCCGCTGTACACTACATAAATATTTTTCTGACTGGAAAAGATCATTGGCAAAGACCATTTGGAAATTCTGCACAATTCTATGAAGAACATTTCAGTTTCACTGCTTTGATCAGTTTCATACGTAACTTGAGTTAATTCATTGTTATGTCCCTGATTAAACTGGATTTGCAGGATAAAAATAAAACATTAACTGAATTATTTAATCTGCACAGTGCTTTATGTGTTCCCAATCTGTGCATTTTAATTAAATAGTTACATTTTACAAAAAAAATCAACTGAAGAGTCATTCTTTCGGAAACAACTGCTAGAGTTGTGACCAAGGACAAATTTTGAATTAATTAAAATAATTCACTCATGAACTCGTAGGGCAGCATGGTGGCTCAGTGGTTGGCACTGCTGCCTCACAGCGCCAGGATCCCAAATTCGATTCCACCCTCTGGTGACTGCCTGTGTAGAGTTTGCACATTCTCCCTGTGTCTGCGTGGGTTTCCTTCGGGCGCTCTGGTTTCCTACCACAGTCCAAAAGATGTGCAGGTCAGGTGATTTGTGCAATTTAGCACAGCCGTAGTGTTCAGGGACGTCTAGGTTAGAGTGCATTAGTCAGGGGTAAATATAAATTATGGGGAATGGTTCTGGTTGGGCTACTTACTGTTCAGAGGGTCAATGTGGAATCGTTGGGCCAAATGGCCTGTTTCCATACTGTAGGAACTCTACTCTTAAAACCATGAGAGTACTTGCTGCAAACGCAGAGAATTCATTTTACATCGATGTGTTCAGACGTATGCAGATTTCACAAATTTGCAGAAGACATGAACTAGAGGATAACGGAGCACATTGTTTATTCAGACACTGAAAATAGAGTAATATTCATTTTAATTAATATACTTGACTGATTTATTGCAATGTGGCGATCCGAAGGAATCTGCTCACATTTGTTAAGTGTTACAATCGTTTAGATTAGATTTCCTGCAGTATGTCCACACCGAGTCACCGAGTTGGGGTCCACACCCCAAAAAGTCCACACCGACCCGTCTGAAGAGTAACCCACCCAGACCCATTCCCCTACCCTATATTTACCCCTGACTAATGCACCTAACACTATGGACAATATAGCATGACCAGTTCACCTGACATGCACATCTTTGGATTGTGGAAGGAAACCCACACAGACACAGGGGAGATTGTGTAAACTCCACATAGGCAGTTACCCAAGGCTGGAACCGAGCCTGGGTACCTGGATCTGTGAGGCAGCAGTGCCCACATTTACTTAGACATCTGTTAAAGTGGGCAACTCCAGACAGGAGCATGTTTTCAATTCATACCTTTTTAAACATTTTCCTTCATTAAAAGCAGTAAACAAGAAAATGACCTTGCCCTGATTCCTTCAACAGAAATACTTTCCACACTGAAATGCAGTATTGACTTTATGCAGTGCATGCAAAATCTCCAAAGTTCAAGGAACGTTTTAAGAATATGTAAAAATAATTTAGAGAATAATCCATTGCCTCCAGATCTGTGCTTTAATTGGCGATATTTCCCACCTCAATCATTTTATTAAATACAATGACTTATTAAGTTTATTTATGTTCATTGTGAACACATTCTCGTTCACATTCATCCACTGGTTAGTTCCTCTGATGAATGTTCAAGTACAGTGAATATATTTGACGTGAGGAGTTGAGCAATGTATCCTCTAGGATTAAGTCTATTGTACAGTTTGTTTCAGTGCTTTCTCTGACTAACTTGTCAACGGTCCTGACCATTTGTAAATTGTCCAATTCGGATCCCTGAATCTCAGCACAGAACAGGCCCTTCGGCCCACGATGTTGTGCCGAACTTCTAACCTAGATTATGTACCCATCCATGTACCTATCCAAATGCCGCTTAAAGGTCGCCAATGATTCTGACTCTACCACTCCCACGGGCAGTGCATTCCATGCCCCCACCACTCTCTGGGTAAAGAACCCACCCCTGACATCTCCCCTATACCCTCCACCATTCACCTGAAATTTATGTCCCTTTGTAACACTCTGTTGTACCCGGGGAAAACGTTTCTGACTGTCTACTCTATCTATTCCTCTGATCATCTTATAAACCTCTATCAAGTCACCCCTCATCCTTCGCCGTTCCAACGAGAAAAGGCCGAGAACTCTCAACCTATCCTCGTACGACCTACTCTCCATTCCAGGCAACATCCTGGTAAATCTTCTCTGCACCCTCTCCAAAGCTTCCACATCTTTCCTAAAGTGAGGCGACCAGAACTGCACACAGTACTCCAACTGTGGCCTAACCAAAGTCCTGTACAGCTGCAACATCACTTCACGACTCTTGAATACAATCCCTCTGCTAATGAACGATAATACTCCATAGGCCTTCTTACAAACTCTATCCACCTGAGTGGCAACCTTCAAAGATCGATGTACATAGACCCCAAGATCCCTCTGTTCCTCCACCTGACTAAGAACCCTACCATTAACCCTGTATTCCGCATTCTTATTTGTTCTTCCAAAATGGACAACCTCACACTTGGCAGGGTTGAACTCCATCTGCCACTCCTCAGCCCAGCTCTGCATCATATGTTGTGGTAGTGTCCCTGATTCTGTGCTAGGTGGCCTGTGTTCACTTACAACCTGTTAGAGAGGTATGTAACACCATCTCTTATCAGGTTACTTCAGTGCAAGAAAGCAGATTGAGATGTTTGTTGGAATGTTGGAATTCCACTCACAGAGGCCAGTGAAATCTATTCAATCACTGTCCTGACTTGTGTCTCTTAGATATTAAACAGAACTTTGGCAGTTAGCAGCTTTTTCCAGATCAATATTTGTTCACAAGCGTTTGGGCATCGCTAGATGGTGTTATTGGAGTAAGTGCTCAAAGAAATCCCAGCTTTTGACTTGCTGTTCTAACAATATAATTTATAACTAATCCAGATTGAACCATTTTCGAAGCATATTTGATGAGATGATACTTCGGCTGTTGTACTTTATATTAAATCAGTGCTGTAGCTGAATTTGATTGTTCAGTCCGGTGGGAGTTCCGCTGAATCCAACACTTGCAGCAGATGGAGATAGCTTTTCAGTTGGTCTTCAATTGCTATCTCCGACCATCCAGTCCCTCTGCTAAGAATCCTTTCTCCAACAGGAGTCAAGCCAACGTAATCGCTGTTTATCTCAACAGGTGTGAGCTCTTGTGCCAAAAACATGAAAACAATTTGGTGAACAGGGGGTCTCTGGATGCGAAAGGTTAACCTTGCCTTCTCTCCACAGGAGCTGCTAGACCTGCTGAGTTTCTTCAGAAATTTCTGCCTTTTATTTTGGTTTTCTAGCATTTAAAGTTTGTTGTTTCATTGAAAAAAGTTCTGTTCGATTAAACACGTTCTTCAGAGAAAAGATGCATTTGAACAAATTGCGAATGTTCAGAGATATTAAATATCAGAGAATCGTTGAATTTGAGCGCCCTGATCTCGAGCTGGAGTTTCACAAGAAACTATTATGAACTAACAACACACTCCAGAGTGCAGTGGCTGCTCTAATTGGGTGGAAATTATTTTGATCACTCAAATAGAGAATGTCAATGATCTCGTTCCAAATAATCAACAGAATTTTTTTAAAAGCATGTGCGAAACAATTAATTTGTTGAAATATTGTAATGAAAAGTGTTCACCGCCAGTGCTAGCTTAATGAATGACACAATGATAGGAAGGTAGGAGCAAGAGGAGGGCACTCAGCCCCTCGAGCTGTTCCACCACTTACTTAAATCATGGAGCATCTGTGAGCTAAATCCGCAGGTCTCCCTTTGGCTAAAACTCTTTAACACTTTTGATAAACAAGCAAAAACTATCCCAGATTTACTGATTCAGTAAACAAAGGGAGACACCATTTCTGAAAGACATTCCTGTGAGTACTGTGAAACAATGAGGCTGGAATTAATTGCTCATGAAAATAAACTTTAATTCTCTGACAATTTCCAATTGAAACATCCCAATCATCATATTTCATTAATTTAACACTATACTTCCCTGGAATAAAGAAATATAATGTGTGATTGCCTTGCTAAAAATGAGGGATGCTTGATTCCTATTATATGATTAAGAAATAGCTCTGTTCCTTCAGTGAAAACACAGTCAAATCACACAAAAGGTAACCATGTCATCTTTTGTAGACACACAAGTGCCTCCAATAATTGACAATTCTTCCAGTGGTTGTTTGAATCTCTAGACCGGTGTGGAAGTATCAGACTTTTTATATTGCCTTGAGAAACCAGTTGTCATCAGTCTATTTGAATTGCTGAAGTTGGTGTGGTATTAGCACATTCACAGCGCTGGTAGGAAGTGAGTCCCACGGCTGTGATTGAGGAAGAGGAAACGGGCAGGGAAATAGTTGAGAGTCAAGTTGAAGTCTGATTTGGAGGAAAGCTTTCAGGAGAAGCATTTACATACATGTGCGCCCTTATCCTCAAGGGTCACAATTTTGGAACATGCTGCCGAAGGGACATGACAGCATGCAAAATGGAAGCTGAAGAAGGCACCTTGGCCCCTCTAGAAGGCTATTCCATTCATGGGATCATCATTAATCTTGCTGCTCACCAATCTTCCCAACACTCGATAACATTGAACCTGATTGTTTACTATTCAGCAAAAGAATGGTGAACCTTTGGAATTCTCCACCACAGAAATTGATTGAGGACAAAACATTAAATGATTTCAATAAGGAGATAGATTCCTTCAATCCTTAAAAAAATGCTATAGATATGTAGGAGAAAGGGAAACAGGCTACAATATTGGTTGAAAGCCATGAAAACATTGAATGGGACATCGTTTGTAGGTTTGTAAGTTTGCATGTAATGCCAACATTGGTGGTATGATTGGCAGTGAAAGTTATCTAAACGTACAATGAGATCTTGATCAGCTGGGCCAATGGGCTGAGGAGTGGCAGATGGAGTTTAATTTAAATGAACACGACGTGTTGCTTTTTGAGAATATAAATCAGGTCACAACTTACAGAGTTAATGGTAGGGCACTGGATAGTGATCTTAAACACAGGGCCCTGAGGGTCCAGACTCATAGAGTCTTACAGAGTTAATGGTAGTGCACTGGGTAGTGTTGTTGAACACTGAGGAAACTGAGGGTTCAGACTTAAAGATTCTTGAAAGCTTTGTCTCAAGTACCTAGTGTGTTGAAGGTTTTTTTTGCACATGTACCTTCATTGGTCAGAGCACTAAGTGCAGGAGTTAGGGCTTCATGTTGTAACTGTCCAAAACATTGGAATGAAATGCCAGAGGAAGTGGTAAATGCAGAGATAGGTCCAACATTTAGAAGACATTTGAACAGCTACAGGAACAGGATAGGTCTGGATGGATATGGGCCAAAGGCAGGCAAGTGGAATTAGTTTAATTTGGGAACTCTGGTCAGCATGGATGACCTGGACCAAAGGAACTGTTTATGTGCTGTACGACTTTATGACTCTCTGACTTTATGTTGGAGTAGGCTCAAAGTTGGAAGGTGGTGAGCAAGTGAGGGGCTAGATTGGGCATGTGGGAGAGTTTGGGCTGGTAGGCTGTGAGGTGTTGGCTGGCTGCTGGGTAAGCTTGCATGCACTCTGTCTGGCAAGGTGGCATCAAGGTAAATGGTAATGGTCACAGGATAATTTGTTCGAATTGTGCTTGGTAGGTGAGGGGTAGTTTGAGCTGAAGTGCAGGAGGTCTGTCTTTGCCAGACAGGTTTATGGAGAGGTGGGCAGGATGCCAGGCTAGTTAGTGTAGAGGTGGGCAGAGTGCCAGGATGTTTCACGGTGGAAGGTCACTTTAATGAAGTGACAGGTGGACGTGTTGTAAAAATGCAAAGCTCGGAGTCTGGCAAAATGGTAGGTTGTAAAGCACAGATGCGAAAGGAGCGAGAATGCAATGTGCACAGGTTGACTTGGGTAAGATGAGAGGTCAGTGACCAAGGGCTGAGTTCATGTCTTGGGTAGTGGGCTTTTGTCAGAGGTTGTGAAAATGATGGTGCCAGGTCCAGTCAGGGCCAGATTCACCATGGGCCAGGTGCAGGGCGGCAGGAGTGTAAATGAGTGAAAGGAATTGAGATCATATGTCCATCTGGAATATAGAATATAGAACATTACAGTGCTGTACAGGCCCTTCAGCCCTCGATGTTGCGCTGACCTGTGGAACCAATCTGAAGCCTATCTGTCCTACACTATTCCATTTTCATCCATATATTTATCCAATGACCTTTTAAATGCCCTTAAAGTTGGCGAGTGTACTATTGTTGCAGGCAGTGCGCTCCATGCCCCTCCTCCTCTCTGAGTAAAGAAACAACCTCTGACATCTATCATCTATGTCCTCTCCTGCTAGCCATCACTATTCAAGGAAAAAGACTTTCACTGTCCACCCTCTGTTTATCTTTTATGTCTCAATTAAGTCACCTCTCAACCTTCTTCTCTCAAACAAAAACAGCCTCAAGACCCTCATCCTTTCCTCATTAAACCTTCCCGCCATACCAAACAACATCCCGGTAAACCTCCTCTGAACTCTTCCAAAGCTTCCACATTCTCTGTATAATATGGTGACCAGAACAGTACACAATACTCCCAAGTATGGCCAGACCAGAGTTTTCTACAGCTGCAGCCTAACCTCGTGGTTCTGAAACTCAGTCCCTCTATCGATGAAAGCCAACACAAAATATGCCTTCTAAATAACTCTTATCAAACTGGCTGGCAACTTTTCGGGATCTATGTACATGGACACCGAGATCTCTCTTCTCAGCTATACTACCAATATGGATTGCTTTGGATGTGTTTTGTGTGATAGGGGTTGTGTGTTCCGGGCATGAATGGGTAGGGTTTGTCAATGTGAGTGGAAATTTAGGTCTAGACAGAGTAAATGCAGTGGTTAGTCTGAAAGATGAGGTTTGGTGGTGAACTGCGTGTCAATTTGATAGTTATTAAAGTTAAAGATTACCAGTTCATTTCTCAAATCATATTTACGTAAATACTCAGCTGTAACACTCCAAAGTCTCTGAACCTTAATGGTCCTCCATTTTTCAGAGGCCTCCAGAATTCAGATAATTGTAAATGAGATGTTTCAACTTCCAGACAATTGGCCTGAGTTCAGCCGTGACAGCCCTCCTCCCAGTCCCAGTGCTCAGCTCCTGTCTGTGCTGCTGCTGCAGTGACCTTCCTCCCAGAGAGAACATTCTGCCTTGCATTGATAAATGAGGAAGGCTCACTGGACCTGATTTCCAAGTATGGGGACAGCAAACACGAGGGGACACAACTTTAAAGTGAGGGGAGATAGGTATAAGACAGATGTTAGAGGTTGTTTCTTTACTCATTGAGTAGTAAGGGAATGGAATGCTTTGCCTGCAATGGTAGTAGATTCGCCAAGATTAAGTCATCATTAGACAGGCTTGGATGCTGCCTGAACTGCTGTGCTCTTCCAGCACCAATAATCCAGAACTGGATTTCCAGCATCTGTAGTCATTGTTTTTACCGAGGCATACAGACGCACATGGAATAGTGTAGGTGGGATGGGCTTCAGATTAGTATGACAGGGTGGCGCAACATCGAGGGCCGAAGGGCCTGTATTGCACTGTAATGTTCTATGTTCTATGATTCACTCTGATTTCTCTCCGGGGGTACTGCCAGCGGTTGGGTATTTCCAGCAGCACGGTACCTAGTGGGACAGCACACTGTTTCCGTGGTTAGCGCTGCTACCTCACAGTGCTAGGGACTCGGGTTCCATTTCAGCCTCGGGTGACTGTCTGTGTGGAGTTGGCACTTTCTCCCCATGTCTGTGTGCGTTTCCTCCCACAGTCCAAAGATGTGCAAGCTGGGGGAATTGCAAATGTTGTGTTCAGTGATTGGGAGGTTAGGTGCATTAGTCAGGGTTAACTGTAGTGTAATAGGGTAGGGGAATAGGTCTGGATGGGTTACTTTTCAGAGGGTGGGTGTGGACTTGTTGGGCCAAATGGCCTGTTTGCACACACTGTAGAATTTCGATGAATCTGCATTTCCTTGGTTTGTATTTTGTGAAACTTCTTTGCTCTTCGCAGCAATCCAGTGAAAGTGTCAGTTGGTGAGATCTTCAAAGTTAATGGGGTGGGATCAGGATGTTCTTCTTCCTAAATTATATGGCAATGGTCAAGGTCGAGGGCATGTTTCTAAAGAAGGAACCAATGATCATGATCAGCAACTGGTAGGAAACAAAAATAAACTCCCGTTATGCTGTAGACTTCAGCGAGAGCATACTGGCAAACGTTTACAGCTGAGGATACATTTGAGTAACTGATAAGGTCAAATGAACAGAAACTAACATGCTCAATTGGTCATTCTATTGTAGAGACACCATCTCCCCCCACGCTTTATGGCCTGGTCTCCTCCTGTCAGGAGCACGACACCGGTTCTGCGACCTTTGGTTGTTTGGCGATGGACTATTCCCCTGACATCACCAAGGTAACCTGGAAGAAAAGTGGGGAGTTAATCACGACTGGATTTAAGACTTACCCATCAGTGAGAAACAAGAAGGGAACCTACACCCTGAGCAGCCAGTTAACCCTGCCCGAGTCAGCGGCAGATTGCCCCAGCAAAATCTACTGTGAGGTTCAACACAGCGGGTCACACAAGAGCAAAGAAATGCCATGTCCAGGTATGTGTTGTGGGAACTGAGATAAACAGAGCATCTGGGATTAATATGAAGAAGGCATTATTTATAACCGTTTTCACAGAATCACCTTATACAGCACAGGAACAAGGCCCTTTGATCCATCCAGTTCACCCCTATCAATAACAGCCACCTAACTATTCCAGTCTCATGTGCCAGCACATGATCCATTGCCTTGTGTGACTTGCCCTTGCAAGGATGCATAGCAATACTTCATACCTATTATGAGGGGCTCAGTCTCTACATGACTGAAAGGTGCTGAGCTCCAGGCTAACACCACCCTCTGTTTGATTTTGTTTTCCCCTGAGAGCCACTTGGAAGCTCCTGGCCTTAACTTCTCTCTCCATCAAGGGGAAAGGTTTCATCCAGTTTACCCTGTCTATGCCTAAAATAATTCTAGACATCATGATAATCTTCTCCCGAATTCTCCTCTGCTCCAAGGAAAACCCCTGTCTATCTAAACTAGTTTCATAACTAAAACCCTCCAACCCAGGCAAGATGCTGGCAAATCTCATCAATACTGCCTTCAGTGTAATCACATTCCTTCGATAACATGCATACAACACTTCAGTATGGCCTAACCAGTGTTCTATTAAGTTCCAGTATCATTTCCCTACTCTTCATTGTCAATGTCTCGGCTCATAAAAGAAAATATCCTCTCACCTTCTTAGCCTCTTTATCCAGACAACACAGTACTATAGGGGATCGGTGGGTACATGCACCAAAGATCCTCAGGCCTTTCCAGGGTTCCACCATTCAAAACGTCATACCTCACAGATTCTTCTGCCGAATTACATCACCTTACATTTATGCAGAATAATTTCCATTTGCAACTTCTCTTCACATACAACCAACCCTTTTATATCCCCCTGCAATCTAAAGCCATTATGCTCATGACTTACCAACATGACAGTTTTCATTTCATCTGTGAATTCACTGTTTAATCCTCCTAAATTTGAGTCTTAATCATTAGTAAGTAAGAGAAATAACAAGGAAATCAAACCAATCCCTACAGAGCACCAGGAGACATAGATTTCCATTCACACAGACGCCCGATGACTATTATCCCCTGCTCCCACCACTCAGCCAGTTCTCGATTCAATCTGTCAAATTAACTCCGATCCCATTGGCTCTGATTATTTCTATCATCTGGACATCGAGTTATCTCTCTGACAACTACTATCAAATTCTTACACATGACTTCCTCTCAATAAAACCGTGCTGAAAATTGTTGATTTATCTTCCAAATGAAGACGAATTTCACTTCTCAATAGTTTCCCTACCACTGAGATGAGCTTGACAGATCTGTGTTTTCATTATTTATACCTTCTTTCGTCCTGCATGACAGTGCAACGTTGGCTGATCTACACTCACTTGGCACAACTGCTGTGGCCAGAAAGGGAATTCTAAATTATTGTCAGCGACCCAACTATTTCATCCTTTGCATCACTCAACAGCTCGGTATACTTTTCATCTGCCCTGGAAATATAACCACTTTTCATTAAGCAAGACAACACAGAACATCACGTCATGTGTCCTAATTTCTGAAAACTACATCACAACACGCCCCCCCCCCCCCATTTTTTCTGTCCCCACATTGTCCCTCTTACTAGTGAACACTGGCACAACACGTTCGTTTTGACCACAAGCTAATCCTCCGGCTCCACTCCAATAATACACTTAATGAGCATTACTGTTTCCTGAATAATTCTTTTATTATGAATGAGCGTGTAACTTTTAAAAATATTTTCCTTTATTTTGACTGCTATTATTTTCTCATGGTCCCTTTTGCTCTTCTAATTCCTCTGTCTTTCAAACTCCCCCTTGCACGTTCTGTACTCCATACTAATTCCTATTGTTTTGAGATTTCAGTATAGACCGGAAGCCTCCCTTGTTTCTCTTTATCTCACCCTCCATGCCCTTTGGTGTCCAGAGCCCACTGCATTCTTGGTCCCACTCAGTGGCTTCCTGGGAAATGTCCTCCCTGTGATTTTCTTATCTCTCTCTTAAATGCGTCACACTGCTCTGACTCAGATTTACCAATAAGTGTCAGCTTCCAGTCCACTCTGGTCAGGTCATTACCTGATCTTACTAAAATTGTCCTTCCCTTTTTCAGAACTTTGGGCCAATTTCTATTCCTTTGCAGTACAATCTGAAATCCAACTGATTTATGATCACTGTCTGCACAGTGCTCCACCATTGAGGTTTTACCCACTGGGTCGACTTCATTCCCTAAAGTTAAGTCCAGATTCACCCCTCTCTTGCAAGGTCTGGATTAAAAGTCTCAGTATTAAACACATACTTTTTTAAAATATTATTCTGGGGGCATTTTCAGAATTCTGCTCCCTCTAAATTTTTGACAAAATGAATATCCAAGCCTATGCTGAGGAAGTTAAAAACCTCTTTTCTCATTCCCCTAGTTAATTTACATTTCTCTGAAATTTGCCCATGTATGTTCACTTGCTCTTTTGGAACTATAGTAAGGTCTATCGTGCTCTCCCAGTAGTTATGTTTGCTGTATTTTGGTTTTGAAGTACTGTCCATTTGCCTTTGTTCTAGGAGGTATCCATGATTTCATTTCTCTTTACAGCCTAAAGTACTATTGTCAGAATTGCGACAGAAGCAACATTCTGCACTGCACACCCCCGGCCCTCACCCTTTTCCATCTTTCCCTGTCTCGCCTGACGGGACTAAATCCTGGAATATTGAATAGACCACTCCTGCCTGACTCTCAATATGTCTCCGTGATAGCAACCGCATCATTTCCTCATTTATGCCGGTAATTCATCTGCCTTGTTCATCAGACTCTGTCATTAAAACGAATACCATCCAACGTTGCTATCTCCCTTTTGATGTTACCGGCCTATAGTTTCTATGCCTCCTTGACTCCCTTGCTGTGTCCTATAATTTTAGCCTTTCACATTGTCCTGCTGATCTTTCTGTGTGGATCCCAGCTTCTCCAGCACTCTGCACAATTATGATTCTTGTATCCATTAATCACAAGAAACCTTGATATATGAGAACTGATTGTATTTGTTATGAAATTCGTCAGATAATTTATGCAATGTGTTTCCTAAAGATCCTCTCCCACCAACCCTTCTCCTAACTGTGAGCTCCAGTGAAGAAATCGCAAGCAGCAAGTTTGCAACCGTCATCTGTTCAATCATCGATTTCCATCCGAAGTCAATCTCCGTGAGTTGGTTGAAAAATGGCCGACCCTTGGATTCTGGCTTCTTCACGTCTCCCGTGTGTGAGGCAAACGGGAACTTCTCGGTGACGAGTCGGCTGATGGTCCCTTATGGTGAATGGTTCAACAGCGCAGTCTATACCTGCCAGGTCACTCATGGAGAGAACATTCAAAGTAAAAACATCACCGCACTCCAGGGTAAGAGACACACACTGAGAGAGCTACAAATCATTCTAAACTCTGATGTGAATCAAACACGCTCATTTATCAGGCGTAGTAAACAGTACGGTACAGCTTCTCGTTTCCCAACATGCCACATATCGCATTTCAGTTTGAGTGTTACATTAGCATTGCTCATGACTCAACATTTTGGCAAGTCAGAAAAGCATGTTTCCTCTCTGTTGAAGATAGATATATAGACAGTGAGCTTTGTTAAATAGTTTATTGCCTGACCATGCTGGGAGAGGCGTTCAGAGTGCCGCTTCAAGGATAAGTTTGGGGGTGGAGGGGGGATATTGGAGAGATATCTGATTAAAACATAGAAAATACTGAGAGACTGAGGTCGAGTGAACGTGGAATAGATGTTTTGACTGGTAGGCCAGACTAGGACCCAAGGGCACAGTCTCAGGGTCAAAGGGGCACCGTTTGGAACTGAGATGTGAGGAGAAATGTCTTCAGCCAGAGGGTGATGAGGCTGTGGAACGTGTTGCTGCAGAGGGCTGTGGAGGCCAGGCCATTGTGTGTATTCAAGCCAGAGATAGATCGGCTCTTGTTTAGAGAAGACAGTAGAATGGCTGTAGCCCGAAACGTCGATGTTCCTGCTCGTCGGATGCTGCCTGACCTGCTGTGCTTTTCCAGCATCATTCTGATCTAAACTCTGGAATGGCCGTACAGCCTTATTCTGATCCTCTATCTGATGATGTTGTGGTCTCAAATTGACGTGATTAAAATATGCAGTGACCCTTGAAAATAAATTAAAATGCGTTCAGTGCATCATTCCCTGCTCAGGAATGACCTGTTGGCCTTGGACATTGTACGACATCGATTTTTATCTGGTACTGAGCTCTTTAACTTCACTTATGGGTTCAGGCCACAGTCCAAGTGGGTATCACATCAACTGGGATAAACGTGATCTCACTGAGCTTCTTTAAGATGCTCTCTGTAATTAGTGGATGAGGCAGGAGAATAAATTCTGATAAGAACGGTCCAATAGGGATGAATGAACGAGGAACTCGAGACAGGCTGATTTAGCCTGGTTTGGGGTAGCGATGTTTACACAGTGAGTAGTGGATGTCTATAAAATTAGTGCACATTTCCATCGCGTTTGTAGATTAATTTAAGACGCTTTTGTTTGTTTTTTTCTCCCCTGCTCTATGAAGAAATTAAAAAACGCACCTTAGTAAATAAAGTGAAAGTGCAGACCAGTTATGAACAAACTGAATGGAGGGAAAGACTTAAGGAGATGGGTGTCCTTCTCGATATCCAATGCTGTACTCAATGTCTTGTTTTCTGATCTACTCCAAACACAGCTCACGAGGAACAATGACATAAATTAGAGAATGACATCACACCAATAACGCAAAGTATTTTTGATCACGTTAAATATAATGAACAGAATTTCCATGGCTGTTCACCGCTCCTGTAACACTTTAGAACTCTGCAAAGAGAATAATTATTATTTATTATAAGGATGTGATGTGGCAGTCAGCATGACCAACAGCATTTGCACCTAAGGTTTATGAACATGGAAATGAACTCATTATATTGAGATTACTCTTGTCTCAAGTATCAATAGATGGTGTTAAGTGAGAGACAGACTCTGAAAGAAAGGTAATTCCATGGGTTACATGATGGTATCTTCGATAATTTTTTTTTTTCAGGTTTCACTTGTTACAAAGCCAGTGTTCTTTAGGAGTAATTACACAGGGTGTGTTATAGGTAATCACAAATGCTTTCACAAATCAAAATACATCAACAACAGTAAGCATCGTTTCAGCAATAGTTGGAGTTGCCATTTTGAAGGTGGTGTCTTCACCCTGTGAAGAAGTAATCTGAAGATTGACTGTTTGTATCATAAAGGGGCATTTCTCATTGACTTTGATTTTTGTTTCATAGAAGATACCGAGTGCCACCCTAACACCGTTAAAATCCTCCCACCGCCAGTAGAACAAGTCTTACTGGAGGCGACGGTGACGTTAACCTGCGTTGTGTCCAATTTTCCTTCTGGAGTCAACGTGACCTGGAAACAAGAAAAGAAGCCTCTGAAAACAGAGATTGCTGACCAGCCTGGACAGAATCCCGACAGCGTGATCAGCAAATTAGACATTTCTACTGAAGCCTGGCTGAGTGGCATTACTTTTGAATGTGTGGTGTACCATCAGAATCTACCGACTCCGCTGAGAGACTCCATCCACAAGGAGAAAGGTGAGCGGTGAGATTAAAGCACAAAGGATCCCATGTGTAATCCAGATCCAGTTACATCAATGTCAGGCTTTGATTGGTAATGAACAAACACCATTGGGAGTATTAATGATGCATCTGAAGGCAGGATAGTTAGGTAGCTGATTAAGAAAAAGATGGACCAAAGGATATTGTATTCTGATTCAGTCAGATAAAGTGGGAAGAAGCCTGGTTTGTGACGTCACCATCAGCAATGACAGTTGGACAGAATGTCCTTGTTGTGGGCTGGAAACATGGAGGCAACTTTCACATTAAACTCGACTTTTTTTACTGGACAGAATGTGTACCATTCTGCTCCTTTACTAAACGGAAGTGAATAAATCCCAAATTAAACATGGCATATTTTAATATTTAGTGAAATTGTGATATTGGTTCAGGATTTTTTGGTTGATTTATATTTGTCTCAAATATTCTGCAGTGATTAATCCGCTGGAGCCATCAGTGTCGGTCCTCCTGCCACCAACAGAAGAAATCTCCGCTCAGATGTTTCTCTCCCTCACCTGATTAGTGAGAGGTTTCTCCCCCCGAGAGATCTTCGTCAAGTGGACAAACAATGACAAGCCGGTGAATCCCAGTAACTACAAGAACACCGAGGTGATGGCGGAGAGTGACAACATCTCCTTCTTCATGTACAGCCTGTTATCCATTACAGCGGAGGAGTGGGCCAGCGGTGCTTCTTACTCCTGTGTGGTGGGACATGAAGCGATTCCACTGAAGATCATCAACAGAACAGTCGATAAATCCAGCGGTAAACCAAGTTTTGTAAACATTTCGCTTGCACTGATGGACACTGTTAATTCATGTCAATAAAAATCTCAAAGTTGCATTTAATAATTCAACAGAAGTAATAGAAGTGTTTTTTTTCCCTCCAGTTGTGAGTTAAATACTGAATTAATTGTTTCCCACCCAGACTTCCATTCCATCTGTGTAGTTAAAGTGGATTATTAACAGGTCTAGGACAAGTGTCTTGTGCAGTTAATGTTCTCTGCTCAGATACACCCTGGGTCAGAGACAGAGTAAAGCTCACTCATTGCAGGATTCCGCCAAATACCTTATCCATCCTAAATCCCTCTGTGACAAAATCTGACAATGTCCATTTTATGTCAAGAGTAGAGCACGAGTTTTGAACTTGGTGTTCTTGATTCCCCCGATTGGACACTCTTACAAAATTCATGTCAGTTTTAAACTGCCACATTTCACCAATTGGAAATGTAAATTTAATACACGTTAAAATTAAATTTGATTGGAACATACCAATCGTAAATAGTGCAGAACAATTTGAATGTAACCTTTGTTTCTGTGGAACTGCCAGGGATCTTGCACCAGCGCATGAGTTGACAGAATGTATCTTCACTTTCACACCAAAGAGAATCAACAGATAAGTTGTCGTGAAGCAGAGGGGAGTGGAACGATGAATGGTCTGTCCTCTTGCTCCCTGTGAAGAGTTTTCATGGAAGATGTCCTCTGTAATGTAACCCAGTTGCTAACAGGAACAGTCAGCTACTTGCTTACTGTCCAAAGATTTAACATTTCCTTGCAAAATAATACCTTTGAAGCATGTTGGACATGCTTGGCTCTGTTAACAAATGATTAACATTGATTCCCATAATCCAAAACTGGTGTTTGCATCGTCCCGGTTTGTATTCCATAGGTTTGTCTCAGTTTTCTGGAGCACATGGGATCAATTCTGGTATTCGAATACCTGATATCATTTTGTTTCACATACAGAACACGAGCAGACATTTTCTAATAAATATATTCAGAAATGTTATCTCTTGGGCAGTGGGGATTTGAACTCAAGACTTTTCTCTCAGAGACAGAAATTCTATCACTGCAACAGAAGTGTTGCTCATAAAACACTTATCTCTCCATGACGATGGGAAATGTTTCCTACAACACCAAGGTCAGATCTAATTAAATCCATTAAAATTAGAACAATAAATTAGAATAATAAAAATTGCAGTCTGGTATAAGAACAGATACAGAGAGATGATCACAAATACACTCGTAATGACACATATACGAGCTTTCACCTCAAGACACATATTTATGTGCACACTCAAATGTGCATATAGATGTCACACATGTATACTCACACAGAGCCACACATGCAAGTGGCACTTGAACACTCTCTAAGCTCATACAAAAACTCACATACACCGAATGAAAGTCATTTGCACAAATGAACAGGGGTACTCACACATAACCATGAGAAACATAGACACACGGTAACACACAAATACATTTACATTCATACAGCACAATGCGTACAGACATACACGCATGAACACAGATACAAATTCTGAAAAATGTCCACCCACTTGTCAACTCACACAGGCACGTAAGTGCACAGAGATAAATATTAATATCATAATTTTCCCATTTTCAGAATCACGAACATACAATGACAGAGGCAGCTTAATTAGTTATTTTTAAATCACATTGATCAGCATATATACAATATCACACGTACACACAAATTCAGAGTCTCACATGCAGACACACAAGTGCATAGATCAACAAATAGAGGGGTGTTTATTAAATATGGATAATGGGCACAAGCATCAGCAAGCATCCACAAACAATAACACAAACAAGCTTATCAGGAGATGGTTTGGGAAAGATTGCCACACAAGCAAACATCATCATATAAATATAAACATCCATCAAAATATAACTTTGCATGCTAACATTTATTTAGCATAAACATGAAAATAACCTAATGTAGGTAGGATCTGAAACGGACACATAAGCACACATTTTAGATAGCACTAATGAAAAGTGAACCCTCACAAAGACATTACAAGATAAGCATAGGCAGCAACGAAGTGGCATATTAGCGTGATGATGCTTACACAATGTGAAAAGACCAAAATTTAGGTACACAAACACATGAGCACACCAGCAGTAAAGGAACAGGAATATGTTTATTCATGCACAGACTCCAACATGGGCAAGAGTGAAGTAAGAGACTCTCATAACCACATACACAAACATTAAAGGAAAATCAAACACACCAAGCAGTAGATCAAGTAAATTAAGGGAGACATGTACAAACACTTATTCCTAAATATATGATCCTACAAATAAAAATATGAAGCAATGTCCTGACTGTGATGTCACTTATATTCATGATTTGCCAAGCAATTGGTCACCAATACATAAAGATGAGAATCACATTTGAACTTTTATTCAGTGATGGCCATAATTTTCAACTAAAGTGCTGTCACAGCCTATATTTAAAATATAATGATATAATTAAAATAATCATTCATAATAATCATTCCTCAAATAATAATATCCTTAAATAATAGATTGAAAGAAAAATAATTTAAAACGTTCTGACATGGACAATGAAGAAAGAACATGTGCAGTTAGTATTTGTAATTTCTTGCTGAGAGTCAATAATGCACGAATAGATACAGATAAGAGTCACACTTGAGAAATACCTGACTGCTTTATGAAGATGTAATGGTCTCTAATTACATGACTTGGATGCAGATAGATCGATCTGGATCAATAAACAATCTAAATGCGTTCTCTCGGCTTTATATTCATAGATTCAATAGATCGCACTTGGATTGAAGACTATGAGGATGATAACAGCAACATCTGGACAACTGCTTCCACGTTCATCACCTTGTTCTTCCTGAGTATTTTCTACAGCGCTGCTGTCACTCTGGTGAAGGTGAGAATAATCACATCTTTCTCACGCCGAGCAGCCCAATATGTTTTGTGAAATCTCTAAGTGTGCCATTGAATAAACATTAAGTCTGAAAGTCCCTGATCGTAAATATCTGCGTCATTGCTTTATCTCTCTTTTCCAGGTTAAGTGAATGAATTGTGGACCCCCTTGATTTTCCTGATCTGCTTATCAAGGTCTCTGAATTCCCAATCTACAATCTGTCCTGTTGCTGACTCTAACAGTGAGATTACTTCAGTTTATCAGCGTGTAACTGAGACAATTATTGATGGATTTTCCTTTTTACTTTGATATCTTTGAGATGGTTGTGGTTGGAAGATTTTGTACCTTCCCAGTTGTTTGAAGCCCATTTGTTTTGTTTTTATTAGTTCCTTACTCAGAATGGTTGCCTACCCTTTCTGATGAGCCTTTGTATTCCCTTTCTTGTGACTGTTACTGATGTAACCCTTTCTGATGAGCCTTTGTATTCCCTTTCTTGTGACTGTTACTGATGTAACCCTTTCTGATGAGCCTTTGTATTCCCTTTCTTGTGACTGTTACTGATGTAACACTTTCTGATGAGCCTTTGTATTCCCATTCTTGAGACTGTTACTGATGTAACCCTTTCTGATGAGCCTTTGTATTCCCTTTCTTGTGACTGTTACTGATGTACAGAAAATTCCCAGCTCACAGCGCATGTGTTCTCATCTCAATGTGGCATCCAGCCATTATATTCACTTCTGTTAGCTTTTACATCAACTTTTTGGATAAAAATGCTTTCTGAAATTGTTAATAAATCTCGAATGAATATGCACTAACCTTGAGTTTACTTAATTCTTTCTTCAAGACCAGTCAGTAATAATACATTTTCCCACATCTTACTCCTTTCCCAGCCAAATGCTTTCACTTGTTCTGTTTGGTTGTGTTTCATCCAGTCATTTAGTTTAATGCTGCGCTACCATGCAGCCCACTAATGTAAATACATCTATCACACGATATGCCTGATGGAACACTCCAGAGGCAGAATGATTAGAGATCATTTTCTCTTATGCACAAAGGGTCACGACCTCGGATCACGTAATGATAATTTTAATGACTCCACCAGAAGCCTATAAAAGGCAGGCAAAGGAGTTTGAAACTTTACTGTACACCGTCTAAACTAAAAGTACTCCCAATGTGGGGACAGCCTGGGTTAGTAATGCAGAAATCGCCACCTAAAGCGCCCAACGAAACATTCATCAGCCAAAAATGTCAACGTTCAGTCAGGTATTCAGACACAACTCGTGCACAATCCAAGGGCGGATTCTCAGAACTGGAGTTTTTCTCACACCTAAATCTCATGGAGCACAATTCCTGGGGTCTATTTGACACACCACACCTGTCAAATCCCAGGGAATGAGACTGATATCGATCTGAGACAGGGATATTACTGAACAGCAACCCTCACAAATAATAAATCAGGGGTCGATGTTGATCAGGCAGAGCTCATAAGTACTTGAAATATTCAGCCATTGGGATCTATGTGACGCAAGACGGAATTGAGAACCAATCAGAGCAACTGTTCACAGAGTCTGGAAACTATCAGCAGAGGAGAACATTCTCAATTTCTCAGGGTTGGTGGGGTGTATCATCCTGGGAATAGTGTTGTGAATCAGTCACGCACTCAATTTCATAATTTCGCATCTTTTCAAAAACGTGGCACCGGAAACAAGATGCAACATTCCAGGTGAGACAAGAGACTCAGCGTTATTGATGAAGTAGGGATTATTTGCTGTTCTGTCCACGTGTCATGGTACATTCCCTGATTTGTGCACATACACACAGAGGATCCTCTGCTCCTTCACCCTTTTGGGTTTACACCCTTACTATTGTATGTTCCTCTGAGTTCATCACTAAACAAAGAAGCACGTCACACCTCCCTGAGACTGAGATCAATCTGACACACCGATATTAATGAATAACAATCCTCAAAAATGATAAATCACAGGTTGATTTCGATCAGGGAAGGCAGAGATGAGAAGTTCTGGAAACCCTGCTGCTTTCCATGTCCTGTCCCACAACCCTCTGTCAAACTTGATGCTCTTAGCTGTTCTTCCAATATCCTAACATTTTACCTTAAATTACTATTAATATTTTTCTGTAATTTTGCATTATATACCAAAGCACAGGGTGAACCAACAAGGACCCCAAACACTGAATTCTGAGAACGTACACAATAAGGCAACCTACATTCTGAAACGGCAAACCCCCGTTAACAAATAGTTGACAAGTACAAAACAGCGGCTGAGATTAACTTGAACTCATCAAAATAAAAGGAAAGTCCTCTGGAGGTACAACGGTGTAGGCAAGACCTGGGCAGACAGAATGGAGATCGGTTTGTAAAATTCTTGTTTATATCCAGAATTTTCCTTCCACACAATGTAACCTTTTATTTCCCATCACCCAAATCATCCATGGTATCTTTATTTTCAGCTACTAACCATCACCAGTAAATTGAATAATTTATGTTCAAAGCCCCTCCCACCATCAAAGGTTCGGCAGAAATAGGAAGAGCTAGAAGGAGATTGGAGTCAATTTTTCTTGTGGTGAAATATAAGTGCTGTTCTAACACAAGGTAATTCTGAGGAATGGTCCAGTGAAGCTATGTGGATGGAACTCATAAATAAGAAGGGCGTGATTACTTTGATGCAATTGTAATAGTTCCCCCCAGTAGTCAGAGTGAAATTGAGTAACAAATATGTTGAAAGATCTTATTTATATGTAAAAATAATAGGATTGTAACAATCGCAAATTTTAAACTTCCAAACATACAGTGGGACAGCCATGCTCTTAAGAGCTTGGATGGTGAGGAATTTGGTAAGTGCTAAAGTCAATTTTCTTCATTAATATGCAGATGTAACTATCACAGAAGGAGCAAACCTGACCTACTCTTGTAATACAAGGCAGGGCAATTGACTGAATGGTTAGTAGGGGAGCTTTTTGTGGCCGGGGTCATAATTCGATTAGTTGTAAAATATCTATGGAAATATCTATTATATATAAGTTATATCTATTATATATGAGTTAAAGTTCTTAATTGGACTAGGGCAAATTTTGATAGTATGAGACAAAAAACTTTCAAGGGTTGATTGGAGTAGACTGTTTGCAGCTCAAGGGACGGCCGGCAAGAGTGAAGCTTTCAGAAGTAAGATAACGTGAGTTCAGAGGCGTGATGTTCCTGTTAGTGTGAAGATAAGGCTGGTAAGAGGAGGGAACACTGGAGGAATAAAGATATTGAGGCTCTGGTTCAGATTAAGAATGAATCATATATTAGATATAGATAAATGAGATCAAGTGAACTCGAAGAGTCCAAGAGGTGCAGGGACATTCTAAAGAGGGAAATGAGGAGGGCAAGAAAGGAAAATGAGATTGCCTTGGGAGATAATGTTAAAGATAATCCAAAGAGATTCGACTAGTACATTAAGAGCAAAGGGGTAGATCATAGAGTCATAGAGATTTACAACTTGGAAACAGGTCTTTCAGTCTCACTTGCCCATGCTGACCAGATATCCTAAACTAATCTATTCCCATTTGCTAGTACATGGCCCATTCCCCTCTAAACCCTTCCTATTCGTATACACACTCAGATGCCTTTTATATGTTGAAATTGCACCAGCCTCCACCGCTTCCTCTGGCAGTTCATTCTATACACACCATCCTCTGCATGAACATGTTACTCCTTTGGTACTTTCAACTTTTCCCCCTCTCACTCGAAACCTATACTCACGAGTATATGTTTAGGTGAGACTCCACCCACCTCAGGGAAAAGACCTTGTCTATTCACTGTATCCATGCCTCTGATGATTTTATAAACCTTTATAAAGTCACGCCTCAGTCTCCAACGCTCCAGAGAAATCAGCCCCAGCCTATTCAGCCTCTCCCTATATAACTCTACATGGCTGTGAATATGTATAAGCCTAGAGGGATGGCTTCATTAATCATGTTACGTTTTATATAAATGCTTTTTAAAAAATTATCATTTAGCTTAAAATGGAGGATGGGTGCCTTTTCAATTTCATACCAGTAGCACAGAAAGACCTGGGGAAATAAACTGCAACAAAAAAATGGAGAAAAAGTTATTGCACTACGGATAATCTCACCATATCATTCATGTAAAAAATAATTCCCTGTTTTGACCTTGCAGTTAATAGAGTCTATTAATTAGTCCTGTGTTTGTAATAATTTTCATCTATCTGTCATTCTACATTTAGTTGTTATAGTTACCATGTGGATTACTGCACCTCTCCAAAAATTCAAAACAAAATAAAGTAAAACTGCAAATTAAATATTGTATCTAATTACGACAAGAAAAGTTAGCAATTCAATGATACCAAATTGGAAAGGAATGTTGAAATGTAGCCAATTCTGAGGACTACAAGAGGTTGCAAGCAATCATTAATTAATTTACGGTATGTTCAAATAATTAGCAAATGAAGATCCACACAGATAAAGGTAAGGTGTTCCACCTTGGTAGGAATAATGTGCAGGTCATTTATTCAAAGATGCACGTCTAAGTGAGGGAGACAAACAAAGGGATTTCAGACAATTCCATCAGTCACTAACAATTTCACCACAGGTTCCAAAGGCCATAAAAATGCAAACAAAGCTCTAAGCTTTATTTCGAAAGGGATAGATTTGAAAGTAGGGTCCCTATAAAAATTTGGTTGACTATAATTAAGAGTATTGCCTGCAGTTCCAGTTGACATATTATAGAATGTATGAGAAAGAGTGAAGAGAAGATTTATAAAAATGCTACACAAGTTTCTGGTTGTGCATATCAAGGAAGAATTGTTGTGCTGTTCACTTCTCTCTTGAAAAGAATGCTGACAGTTCTAAAATTATAAAAGGTTTTGAAGGAGAAGGTACAGAGAAAACATTTCACTTTGGGATAGAACATAACTAGAGGCTGTCAATATAAGGCGGTACCTCAAGAAATCCAAAAGGGAATTCAGAAGAAACCTCTTCACTGAAAGAATGATGAGAATGGGGAATATGTGACCAGACGGAATAGTTGAAATCAATAGTTTAGATGTATTTCAAGGAAACTAGGTGAGCACTTGGAAGGGATGGGAATAGAGAATTACAATGGGCGATTTAGATAAGGAAAGATGTGAAACACCTTGAGTGGAACATAAGCACTGGCATGCACTTATTGTGCCAAATGGTCTGTTTTTCCTCTGTAATCCTATGTAGAAAATCACCATTGTATTAAATAAAAAGTGTATTCAGAACAGCTAGAAAAATGATAAAGTTTCTCACAAGAAAGTCTCGAGTATTCAGCAGTGAATGTAAATGATTTTATCACATGGCCACACTTCACTATTTGCTTAATAGCACTAAAAAGCATTAATTACAATACTCTTACTAGGAGTAGGAGTAACCCATTGTTCATGCACCAGTTGGGGGATCTTAATGACTTATTAATGGCTTCAGTAGGACCTGCCAACCTGGTCCTGGGAATGTTGTGAACACTCTAGCCCTCACGGCTTCTTTCACTCACATACTCTGATTTCCAGTTCCCGTAATGATCGCTACCATGGACAGGAGACTGTTCCAGTATGCAGATGGGATACCCTGTTGTGAGCCATGAGGTACTTCATTAGGAGGGATATCCTGCAGGCGTGTCTCTAGGATGCAGGAGGAGGTCTCCCACGCAATAGAGGACCCACCTACTGCTAATAAACTGCCAGCACTGGCGGGAACAGACTCTACATTGACCACCTGAGTGGTCATCTTTTCCTTAATTTGGGATCAATAAAATACTACGGAGGTGGAAATATGAGAGCCACTGAAACTCCTTCCTTCCCTTGTCATCTTCCACTGTATTATCCACCTAATGACCTTGCTGCCTGTCCCTTGAGGCCTGATAGACCCCAGTCCCATTCCAATATTCAAGAACATGAAGAGCTGGAAAACTGGTCAAAATTAATCAAGCTTAACACAAACAGTCTTGGCCTGACTGTCAAATTCTAAAGTGTAGCTTGAGATGAGTTCAATAAAAATGGCAGAAGTACAGAAACAACCGCTTCCATCCATCAGAAACAAATTTCTATGAATGGGAACGGGTGGTCCGCTGAGGAGCAGCAATGTTATGTGATGGATATGCGCACAGTTTGAAGCTGTTTGCTGATTCAGTTTTGCTAAAGGTTTGGCAGATACACTCCAATTAAATTTGCCAAAAGTGGACATTATTACTCACATTTATGAGATGCTTTAACGTAGAACATAGAAAAGTACAGCGCAGAACAGGCCCTCTGACCCACGACAGTGTGCCGAGTTTTAATCCTAATAGAAAATATAATAACAACCTACACATCCCTCAACTCCCTGCTAACCATGTGCATATCGAGCAGTCACTTAAATGTCCCGAATGACTCTGCTTCCGCCACCACCGCTGGCAATGTATTCCATGCATTCACACCTCTCTGTGTAAAGAACCTACTCGAACGACTCCTCGATACCTTTCTCCTAATATCTTAAAACTATGACCCCCTCGTACCTGTCAATCCTGCCCTGCGGAAAATTCTCTAGCTTTGATTTTATCTACTCCTCTCATTATTTTGGACACCTCAATCAGGTCTCCTCACTTCCTCCTTCTCTCCCGAGAGAAAAGTCTAAGCTTATTCAACCTTTCTTCATAAGGCAAGACCTCCAATCCAGGCAGCATCCTGGTAAGCCTTCTTTGCACCCTCTACAAAGCCTGTATATACTTCTTATAGCAGGGTGACCAGAACTGGACACAATATTCCAATCGTGGTCTCACCAGGGACATGTAGAGCTGTAGCAAAACCTCGCGGCTCTCAAACTCAATTTCCCTGTAAATGAAAGCCTAAACATCATATGCTTTCTTAACAACCCTATCCATTTGGGTGCCAACGTTGAGGGATCTATGTACTTGCACACCCAGATCCCTCTGTTCCTCCACACTGCCAAGAATCCTGTCTTTAACCCTATATTCAGCATTTGAGTTCGACCTTCCAAACTGAACAAGGATGCACCAAAATCCTAACAGGAGAAGGTTGTTGGCATGTATCAGTAGAGTTTGGACCAATGACCAGAAACATGAAACTGCCTTTTAAGTAAGCTTTCAAAGAGAGAATGAGGGCGGCACGGTGGCACAGTGGCACAGTGGTTAGCACTGCGTCCTCACAGCGCCAGATACTTGGGTTCAATTCCCACCTCAGGCGACTGTCTGTGTGGAGTTTTCACATTCTCCCCGTGTCTGCGTGGGTTTCCTCCAGGTGCTCCGGTTTCCTCCCACAGTCCAAAGAGGTGCAGGTCAGGTGAATTGGCCAATCTAAATTGCCCGTATTGTTAGGTAAGGGGTAAATGTAGGGGTAATGGGTGGGTTGCGCTTCGGCGGGGCGGTGTGGACTTGTTGGGCCGAAGGGCCTGTTTCCACACTGTAAGTAATCTAATATAATCTAATTTAAAGAGGGCATCTGAGGAAGTTTATCAGTAAAGTACAGCTAATTAAGGGGACTTGACCATACTCGTGGACAAAAAGATATAAAGCAATCAGAGAACCGAAAGAACAGAGTGTGTATATAAAAAGTACAAGAGACAGCATGGATCAGCTTGAAGAATTTACAGACAGACATAAGTTTAAACTCAATACATTAGATGATAATGAGCGAGTTAAGTTCTCAGTCTTTTCTCTATAAGCGCCAGTTTAAATTTACCAGTCTTGTCCAGGCCAGCAGTCAATGGGATGTTCATTTGCATTGTGCACATCTCCTGATTTCACAAGATGTCTTAGTTTTGTAAATGCAATAGAATGTATTTTCCACCGGTTCAGCAATTCATTAAATTGAAGTTAACATAAATAAACAACTTTCCAAAGCTGTCTTTCAACAGCCAGACTGATACAATATTCAAAGAGGATCTGCATGTACAAAGTGGGCTTGTCAGGGGGTTAAATTATTTCACATTCGAAAACTAGATTCCATTTTAAACATGGGAATCGACGTTTCGGGCCCAAAACGTCGATTCTCCTGTTCCTTGGATGCTGCCTGACCTGCTGCGCTTTTCCAGCAACACATTTCCAGCATCTGCAGTCCTCACTTTCTCCTCCATTTTAATCATATCAGCCGGATGTTGGATCCTCCATTAGCAAAAGGTTCCCATTTTCAAACAGTCGTTTGCAAATACAGAAATTGGGTGTTGCTGAAAAATAGGACATACTTTTTTTTGTCTTGCATGCATCAGCAAAGCTGCAAGGATTTTGATGTAAAGGGAAACAACAGTTTACACTGAACAGAAAAGAGTTCTGCTGCTTTGGAAAGTGTACAATGATTGATCAAGATGTCCCCAATGGAAATGGGCTTGTCAGATGGTGACGGACAGTTAACAGGTAAACTTTGTTATGTTTTCAATTGGCAGGTTGCCTGAGTGGTCAAGGTATTGCCCTGCCAAATGAATCAGAGAATGGCCATCACCAATTTAGTCGAATCACAACAAGCATTGGCAGTTAACTGCCAATCATCACCTGGTCCATTCTCCATGCCTTTACCAATCAGCACTCATTACCCAGACAGATTAAATGTCTTCTCCCTTCCCATTGGTATTCTTGAGCGTGTCCTGATAAGTACAATACGAAAGACTTAAATTTAAAAAAAAATCCTTATTCTCATCAATACTCAAATTTCCACGTTGTACCAGCTGGCAGAGGTGAAACTTAACTATAATGTATCAGGCCTACAATGAACTGGTAGAGTTCTGCACTGGCCTCAGAGGAAAACCAGCAACAATGTCCTTCTGGAGAGAGAAGAATAGCATTACTTTGCCTTTGATCCTTTTACAGTAAGAATTTCAAAGTCATTGAGGAACAGAAATAAATAGAAACAAACCACACACCGTACACTATTATTTAAAGTAATGGAGAGAAATTCTGCACGAGCAGAAAAACTAATTGTTATTCTGAATAGTGAATGTGGCACCAAAAGCACCCTTGTGATAATGACAGTTGGAAAATCTAGCCCACATTGGTTTGTAGCAGTTGTCGAGTTGGTCATTCTATTATGAGCCTTACTCAGTTCCGACACCAGTATGTGACCATAGATTCAGATTGTTTTTAAAGGCAGATATCAATATGAAGTTGCACAGTGGCAGGAGCACGGCTCTCCTATAGACAGCACTAAAGAGATCTCACACCCATTGGCTCTTTAATAAAGAAATGGGGCAAACCTCAGAGATAGGGAAATGTAAATAAATGAACCACTAACAAGATTTCATCCAATTCGATGGTAACTGATACCTGATCAACAAATTCAGCTGCCACTTGAAAGGATGCAAGAAGCCCCAAAAGGGGATACTCCAAATTTCACTTGATTCTGTGTCACATTATTGCAGGAGAGCTTTGTAGTTGCCTCCTAGCAGACATTATTTGTTTCCACAAATCACATCGGTTTGACAGAGAAGCATTGGTTCTGATCAGGGATCAGACCCGAATAGTGCAGAACCACATCATAACTCATCTCGAGAAGCTGTATCAATGGGTGCTTGGGTTTACAGTGACTCTGTGTTCTGAGCTTCGGCCCCAATCTCTCCCTGTTCCCTAGTTTTTCTGATATGTTGCAGTTCCAGTCAGTTTGTATTTCATCATTGTCCCAGATTATAAAGGTTTCAGTCTCAGTGAGTTCACCAGTATAGCGCCTTGGGTAAATCAGCAGTGGCCCCACTGAAAAGGCTTTTAAATCCTGAGGGGCATAGAACAGCACATAGTTATCCCTGTTAAATGACCGAATAACAGTTAACAACATTATATTTGATCTGCTATATTTTCCATTACTGATTGCAATGAATCAACCTCATGGGATACAGAAACTCACCAATGTGAGTAAAAGCCTCTTAAACTTTGGGCAAAACCCAGGCTATTGACTTAAGAGAATAAACTCCACACAATAATGCAAAAAAGAAAAGCAGATTGAAGTCAAATGATGCACAGGTTTGATGAAGAGCAAAACCCTCTCTACCCTCGCAGGAAGACAAGTAGAAAAGTTGTGCATTTATATAACATCTTAATGCAACCTCAGAGTATCCTATACATCTATTTCCAGACCTCTGAAACAAGTGCAGAACCCCTGGGGCCACTGTCAACTACATGTTATCAAACCCAGGGAGTCATAGATGGAAATATCAGCATGTGTCCATGTAACAGTTTAAAATGTGTGTTTAATATTTCCGCTCGAGTAACTAACAAAATTGTTTCGAGGTATGAACAATGAACGAGGGTAGGTCACTTGGCCCTTCGAGCCTGCTCCACCATTCAATAAGATCCTGACTGACCCGATTTGAACACGCTTATAAAACATTCAGCTGACAATATCCCACTTCAGCTTCTCTCATTCTATCATTTTAGTATATTCCACTGCACATCTATTCTAACCTGGAGAATACTTTTCCTGCTGTTAATCACTGATCCACACTGTACTCCTTTCCTCATTCTCCAATTGAAGGAGCCCATAATGCACTGCTCTTTTCCTCAGCCTATTCTTTAGACAAGATAAAATAGATTGGAACAGACTCCACTGTTTGCTGGTACTTGACACAAAGAGAACTATTGACATATTTCAATACACTCGTTTGGTGAAATATATAATTTGTTTTAAACGTTTAAAACTGGTTCAATTCGTTTTATATTTGCATTGAATGGTATTTTAGTTTCATCCAGATGTTAGTACAAAGTGAAATATTACAGCACTGAGCTTTGTCTCATTCTCCTTTGGTGGAAGTTGGAAAGGAGTTTTTTTCTTACAGCATAGAGTGAAGAGAATAAAAAATGAACAGCAAAGTTGAGTAACAATACATCCAGGTTCTGACAAATCAATTTTCAATCAGATATTCTATACAACAACTGAAGTACTTTTGATCATGTCGTCACATGTCAGAAAAGTGATATTGAATTTGTGTGCCATGAGAAAACCAGGAAAGAGATGATGACTGGATCATCTGCTCATCGGGATTGAGCAATAAATATTGGCCGGGACACCAAGTATCATCTCCTCACGTTCGTTCAAAATAATAAGGGTCCCTTTAGAGGGCAGAGTGGCTTTGGTTTAATGCCTCATATACGTCTGATGTGTAGGATTATCTCAGGACAGCACTGCTGTGGCAGTATCAATTAGTCTATTTTAACCCCGAGGGTAGATCTTGAACCCTGAACGTTCCGACTTAAAGATCAGCACACTACTCAGTGACACCTGAGCAAAACACAACACTCTGACAAGTGGCTTATTACTTACATCCCCAGGGATTAATGAAGCAATTAAGGGCAATTGCATCGATAATGTATGAGATGCCAAACAGGCCTCTTATCGTCAAATGGTAGTCTCCCTACCCTAGATCAGTAGCTTAAGTTCCTAGGTTAGATTGAGTAGGCTTATCTTCCTGTCCCACCTACTCCAGAAGTGTATCATACATCGATGGGCATTTTAATTTTAAATAAAGGAAAACTTCTTCAACCAATGGGCTGTTGTCATTTGGAAAGTGCAACATGTGTAATTAGGAATCAGCACTTTGGGTCACCTTTGCTGATTCCCTGTGTGTTCTACGGGAGTCAGTAATTTCTATCACTGTCCACCGTTACAGCTACAAAAAGTCCTCTAATATCTCTCCTCAATAGGTAATTCTTCCCTTTTGAATATGGGCAATGAGCACTCAGTCCTATCTCTTCCTTCGCAACAAATGGCTACCTTGCTTCCAGCCTGCTATCAGCAAGAGGTTAACTTGCACTGTCAAAGTGTGGCAATACAGAGAACAACCTTCCCCATATTGACCCAGGCTAAGATCACAAGATGTAGTACAAATCAGTGTTTATGTCCAGAATTAGATAATCAGGAAGGATGTTCTCCACGGCTGGGGAGTCCAGAACCAGGGCTCACGGTCTAAGGATACTGGCTTGGGCATTTTGGACTGAGATGAGGAAACCTTTCTTCACCCTGATAGTGGTGACTCTTTGGAATTCACTATCATAGAAATTGAGTGGGTCCAAAATGTAATAGTTTTTTTTCGGGCTAAAGGGATCAAAGCTTACAGAAAGAATGATGGAACAGGGTACTGGGTTGGATAATCAGCCATCGTCATTTTGAACAGCAGTGCATGCTTAATGGGCTGAATGGCTTACTGCTCCACTTATTTCTGTGACAATTCTGTGGCTTATAAATTACCAGTTAAATTTTTTAAAATGTGTGCATGATCACAAAATTAATGTTTGGCACTTCTTATTAAAATCGAGACTTTTGGCTGTGAGGGTAGGAGTTGGTGGGTGGGGAGTAAAGAGGTCAAATAAAGATTTGTCTGTACTGGGACAGAGGGAAAACATCCCAAATGCAAGGATTCAAGTTTAACTTCCTTATCTCTGAAAAAGAAACTCAAGGTCTTGAAACACTATTGCTAATTTAACCCTTACAAGCACAATTTGTAGCTCAATGTTTGATTCAGAATCCGAATATAGTAATTTCTCATTATTCAAATTCACTGAATGTTCATGTCATATTAGTCAGTATTGGCTGTTTTGTTGAAAAGAGAATTTTATTCCTTTTCCTTTCCTGCTCCTTCATCCGTTTGGAGTTTACTGAAAGACCTGACCATATTAAACCCGGGAGTAATTACAGATCGCTGACCCAGAGCACTGTAATTACTTCAGTAATTAGGCTTCTATTCATTGATGATGTCAGTGAAACGGTGTGGATGTGAGGCTGCCTGTATTGAATTCACCATGAAAGCAGTTTATAAGCTTGATTCAAACAAATGACTATTACTAGGGAATGTGCCTGACTCTGTGGATACACATGGCCTCTGGCCAACTTAAATTATAAAAAGTGCGAAGCATTCAATGGTGACATTGTATGGGAGATAGACCAAAGTGAGGCGACCAGGAGCTGGTCCCAATCCATAGTCATATTTCTTCAAATATGCAGCCATATTTCATCAAATGTCACTGAACTCTGGAGACCATGGCAATGATTTTGGAGGTAGTGTGGAATCGGGGGTGGGGGAGTGAGGATGAGCAGGAAAGAGAAACAAAAAGAAGCGATGAGGTGGGGTGAAGGAAAGGAACACAATTCTTCAGTGTTTTCACTATAGCTCCGATGTCCAGAAACAGAACCTCAATATTGATCAGCAAGTAATTTCCCGTCTCAGCATTTAGGGGGTGGTGGTACTACTGTTTAAGACAACTCTGTCACTAACCTTAAATTCCTTGGGAGGCAGTCTAGCAGCCTCTTTAATGTAGCTGCTGTTGTCTGAACTGGCATTCGTTGCATTGCACAAAACATTTTGAAGGAATCAATGGTTCTTCAACATTCCCTTTTCACATTCTTGTATTCCAAATGAAGCATAATTAAACCACATCAAAATCAGATCAAACCAAACTTGCTTCCTCATGTCTGGCAAACTTTGATTCCCATCTTCCTGACAATCTGGTCTGTCAAAATGTCCCCAGCCACAAGTCATCGTGAAGCACAAATTATGCAAAGGATTTACACTTATCAATGACTTGCAAACATTTGAAAATAAACCCTGAAGATCAAAAGGCTCTATTGAGCTAATACAGCATATTTTTAAAAAGAGAGGAATCACTCTAATCACCAGGAGTAATGCAAATATTGGGAGGGGCTGTGGTCTGGAATGGTGGGTTTTGCTATAGCACTGAGAGATATTGTCAAGAGGAAGTTCCTCCAGAAATCTTACAGAAATTAATGCTCTCCAGAAATTCCTGTTTCCATTAGAATAGATAGTGTAGACAGTCAGAGACTTTTTCCCCGGATGCAAAACAGTGTTACGTGGGGACATAATTTTAAGGTGAATGGTGGAAGGTATAGGGGGGATGTCAGGGGTAGGTTCTTTACCAAGAGAGTGGTGGGGGCATGGAGTGCGCTGCCTGTGGGAGTGGCAGAGTCAGAATCATTGGTGACCTTTAAGCGGCAATTGGATCGGTACATGGATAGGTACTTAAGCTAGGGCAAATGTTCGGCACAACATCGTGGGCCAAAGGGCCTGTTCTGTGCTGTATTATTCTATGTTCTATTATATTCTGTTAAAAAAGGCCACTTTCAAAAGATATGACTGCAATATATGCTGACTTTTTTTCAACTTCCACAGAGGTTTGCAGGACACCTTAGTCTGTTCTTTTTGAAGAGATGGGGTGAGGGGAGGTGGCCAATGTAATAGTGTCTGGAAGCAGAGAGTTAGGTAGTCAATGTGTTTTCAATATGTTTAGCCTCATTGTACAGTCCAGTGCTTTGAAGTGAACAACTGAAGGCCTGAACATTGAAGGGCTGGAAATGATTATTGAAAGACGTTGTATTAATGCATTATTCACTCAATTATTCACTAGCTTTTAACTGGGAGGTGGTCGAATTTGGAAAATGGCAGTAGGGAGTTTGGCACCTTCTCATTGCTAAGCCATGCTGACACAGACCAGTTCTCTTTGACATCTTGACTCTGCATGATCTGTCAGTCCTGCCTCCCTCATATCCCTGATTGTGCCCACCTTTGCAGCCTCGTCAATGATCAGTATGAACAGTAGGGCTCAGAAATGTGTCCCTCTTACTGGAGTAGCAACTCTTGAAACTAAGCTGCACTGTCAACTGATGAGTAACCCTGGCAGGAATCTCTTCATTTTAGATTAGAATGGAGCTGGAAAAGCACAGCAGGTCAGGCAGCATCTGAGGAGCAGGAAAATCGCCGTTTCGGGAAAAGGCCCTTCATCAATGAAGAATCTCTTCATTGGTCACTGCTGGCAATATACCACCCTTAGCATACGCCAAAACTCTAGGTTTCAGTCCCAGCATTAGGTCTGCAGCATTCACTGCAAGCTTCCACCTAAAATGTATTTTTACAAGATTAACGATAGAGCAAAGTTTATACGCCAGTCAATAATTTCTTTAATGTAAAAAAACAAACTGTGGAAGTTGACAATCTGAAAAAAATACAAAGGTTGCTGGAGAAACTCAACATATTTTGCAGCATCTGTGGAGAGAAAGCAGAGTTCACCTTGAGTCAAGTGATCCTTCTTCAGAGAGATCTGAAGTTCTGAACATGAGTCATTCAACTAAAAACATTCACTCTGCTTTCACTCCACAGATGCAGCCAGACCTGCTAGCTATTAGTAGACAGTCACACATTGTATTCAGCTTATTTTTCAATGACCTTCTTAGTTTCTGGAGAACCAGAATCACCAGCTCCCTTGCACTTTCAGCAGGTGATGTTTTCAGAGCTGCAAATGGTCATCAAGTGCCGTTAAGTCAATTTTAGCAAACACTTACATTCAGAATAAAAACATTTTTAGAAACTTGAATAGGAGTGTCAGGATTTCAAGCCACTGACAGGCAGGCTGGAACATGGAAATGAATGACGTTACAAACCTATTTCTTCACAGTTGCACAGTCCAGAAAAGTCTCAAATAAAGAGCTTGGGGACAATTATAGAAGGGCAACTAACTGTCCAATTTCTCCAGTGAAGAGCTTTGGATACAGAATTGACTTTTTCTCATCAATGAGTTTTGGCTCAGCAATTGCAAACATTAATGGTGGCACAGAAAGATTTGCCACTCTGTTATTGTTCCGATTTCACCATCAGCTCTTTGGATTGGGCCATTTCATTCTTGGGATAGTGACCCAGCAATATCTTCTTGGTCAGGCCACATCAGCAGCATGCTGCCCTTGGTGGTGCCATCTACCACAGCAGCGCTGGCTCCAGCTCTCAGTCCAAGCAGCAGGACTCCACCACAATTCACAACATTATTACTGCAAAAGGCTTGTTTAAATAAAAAAAACACCACAATCTAACTTCTCGGTAAAATACACACTTGGGAGGCAGAGCCCAGCAGTTTCCACAATGTGCTAACTGTGGCCTGGAACAGCGTTTTTGAAATTGTTCTTGCATGTATGCAGAAGGAAATACCTACATAACTTCACAAGAATTGCTGGTTCTACAGCAATAGCCTTTATTCCAAATACAATATTATTCAGGAGTTAAATTGCACTTTGGATCAAACTGACACTTCAATTTCTTCAGCTGTTCCTGACAACTATAGGTTTCATTTCCATTGCAGTTTGGATTGTTACACTTACTATGCCTGCAATTGATGATAAAAGATACATGAAGTTATTTAAATGAGCATTTGCCTCCATCCCACAATTGTGTGCCAGCTGTTTGGAAGACTGAAGATTCGGGATTCAGGACTGCAGTTTGCATTCAGCCGTTTGAGTGAAACTGGCCACACTCCAGATGGGTGACTGCAATAAATGTTCATAATTCAGTTACATCACACTGTAAATGTTTGCTATAAATTCTGTGTGTTAGGATTGAGCCCTCCACTATCACCTGATGAAGGAGCGACACTGCGAAAGCTAGTGTGCTTCCAAATAAACCTGTTGGACTATAACCTGGTGTTGTGTGATGTTTAGCAATAAATGATGAATTTGTTCTTCAAAACCTTTGTTGCTGGTGATAATGATTAGAGACAAAAATGGGAGAGCAAGTTCTTGAATGTATTCATATTAAGCGTTTAGAAACTTCAATAATAAAATGTAAGCAAACTTACAATGAAGTGTCTTCGATGTTCTCTCCTGATACAATATTTTTGAAACAAAATTCTGAATCCCTAATTCTAATGCAGGTAACAGAGAGACAGTAATGCAAATGCTCTTGCCTGCAGTGATCTTCCCTGCGCTGCTGTGTGATGTTTCCTGAAAAGTCCAGAGAAAGTGATTTACTTTCTATTTTGTGTCCTCTGAATGAAGCAAAACATTAAGCACACATTGTTTTCAAACTTACTTTTTCATGATAGATTTTGGAGTGTACAGTTTTTCATCGACCTTGTACTTTGGACTGTCAGGTGATCTGCAAATAGTCAGAAAAGTGTTATGCACGCATTTTAAGCGTACCTCTACATCCACAATAAAATCATCATAATAAACCTGAACAATTGAGTAAATATTTCAAGCGATTGACAGCTAGTTTTATAAAACTGGTTCAAGATTTATTAGCTCAAAACCCTCATTAACTGTTGGCAAGACAAGCTAATGAGGCTGGAGTGTGGAAGCGAAGAAAGGGAGATACGATGCAACCAATTCATTTCTTCAAAACTTTATACTTGTTGCAGCGTCTCAAAATATCTCAACTGAAGAGCTCCAGGCCCAACTGGAGATGAGGCAACCAATTTTCCAATATCTCCAATGAAGACCTTTGGTACTGTCTCCACATGCAGGGCTGCATTTTCCATGTCAACTGGCATTTGCCAAGATTCTCATGAGTCAGGCCAAGCGGAGGGGAGTTCAGGAGCAAAGCTCAACTCCCTTCTGCCCCATTATATTATCCTGTCTGTGTGTGTGTGTGTGTGGGGGGGGGGGGCGGGGGGGGGCAAATGAAGTCACCAACTGAGAACCACTCGTGTCTGTCTGAGTAGTGAATAGGAGAACTCCTCAACTCCCGCAGTGGGCCGTGGCCTGCAAATCTCTTGAGTACAGGCTCAGCAATATCCACCACTATTGGCAGCAAAGGACAGGTCACTGCTCTGTCTTCACTCTGTTGTTGCTGTTAGCTCCTGGGATCATGCTTATTCAATAATGGTTTGTAATCAGGCAGCATCTTCTGCACTACCTACTGTCAGTACCATGCCACCCTTGGCACTGCCAACCATCACGTTTGACTCAAGCTCTCAGTTCAACCAGCAGGGCTTCACCAGAATTCATAAAATGATGACTGCAAAAGTCTCCTGTAAGAAAGAACACTATCTTCCACTTCTGGATGTAATACATCTTTTGGGGATTAAAGCTGACTGTGGTAACTTGGGCCTGCTACATGGTTCCTGGATGCAGAAGGAAATATCTACATAACTTCACAGGAACTGCTTCTTCTCCAGCATTTGCCTTGGAAAATATAATATCAAATGAAGTACGAATTACACAAAAGATCAAACATAGTTTCCAGTTATTGCAAACAATCTTGGAGAATTATACTTTACATATCCCTTGCAGTTTGGATTGTCAACCTTACGATGCCTGTAACTGGTCAGACAAGATAAATTAAATCCTGAAGTTAGCATTTGCCTCCAGCTACTATTGAGTGCCAGCTGCTTGAATGGCTGAAGACTCTGGATACAGTCCTGCAGCTTGCGTTCAGCTGCTTTTGTTAAACTTCTTACAATCCAGATGGATACTGCAATCAATACTGATTTTATTCTTCAACCCCTTTCATAGGTTTGATGAACATTATAGCCGGTGATAAGGGTGAGAGTGTGATGGGATACGTATTTCTTGAATATATTCATTTTAAGAGACTAAAATGATCAGGGATAAGTAACTCAAATTTGCAAGTAATTTTGAATTCAAGCTTCCTTGATGTCCTCTCCTAAAACGGTCTGTTTTGTAAAAATAACCTCTCCGACCCGAAGAATAATGTCGATAATGGAGAGGCAGTATGTGATTGCTATGGACGGGAATGGTATTCTCTGCATTGCTGGGTGCTGTTTTCATGAGGAGTCTATACGTTATCTTACTGTAACTGTCAGTTCACCAGCAATTTACTTTCATTTTCTTGTACTCTGAATGAAGCAAAATCATGGTCACATATTGCATCAAACATACTTTGTCATGACCGCTTTCGATTTGGAAGGCATGGTTTTCCATCTCCATCGCAGTTTAGGCTGTCACGTTTACCAGGCTAGCAACTGAACAGACAAGTTTAGTCACTGAAATCAGCATTTGCCTCCATCTACAAGTGTGTGCCAGCTGCTGGAATGGCTGGAAAATCTGGATTCAGTATTGCAGCTCTTATTCAGCTGCTTTTTAAAAACTGTTCACACTGCAGAAGGATGACTGCATGGTTTGGTGATTTTTTTTGTCAAATTTACATAACTAGTTTGCAAGAAAGCAGAGCACAGGTAGGGGAAGAGGCAGAGAATGTCGAGGAGAAGGGATTTTCCCTGCAGTATAGACCAGAGAGTTCAATGGGAGGGAGAGCGTTCAGGACCGGGCTGATGAAGGGGAAACATTTCACTGAAGATATTTGGATCTTTTAAAGCGATGGCTTTTGCAGCAACTCTGTTTTTCTTTCTGTTTTAAAACATTCACAGTTCTTTCGGGTTTTATTTGGATGGATTCTCTTGTTCTAGTTAAATAAGAGCTTCAATCTGTAGGAACAAAGTAAGCATTAGAGATACAAATTTAGTGTGATTGCTGTGGTCTGGTCTACAAAGGGGTTGGTTGCACTGCTGTCACATGCTTTCAAGAGGCAGCCCCTGAACAATCTAAACAACAGCTCTCCAGCATAATCCTTTCATGTCTTTGAATTCTGAATCAATTATCATTTATACACAAACTGGAGCAAACTTATTTTCTGCAACTGTCCCTGGAGAATATAGATTTCCTGGTTCTTCACTGTATACGCAGCTGAAATTAGTCATGAAAGAAGACATCTTAAGCTAGGTCTTGTATGCACAATTGGCTGATGGCTGGTATAAAATTGCTGGAAGATTCAGTATTATATTCTTTGATCAATTGGATTTATTAAGTAGATCAACTTCCAGAGGTAGTGGGACAATGGAAAACCATAGATTTTTTCTTTAAAACTTTCATATGGGCTTTGAAAGACACCACAGACTGAATGAGGAGAGCAGAGGATATAGGAACCCAAATCGTTCAATATATTTATTCTTTCTTCACAGTTCACCGATCTAAATATTCGAACACAAATTGAGATCTGAATATTGAATGGACAAGCAGTTTTCCACTGACCACTTTTGAAGGGTTTTTATTGATGCAACTACTTTTTAAGCAAACAAAATCTCTAATCTCTCAGAAAAATGCAATCATTATAGACATATTAAAGCAACTTTGTTAATGTGACTGACATAAGCTGGCGTTTGTTGCATTGCTGTGGCATGTTCTCAGACAGAAGCCCCTCCATAAAACGTACAGGAAGTGACACTAATTTTCTTTCACATTGTTGTGTTCTAGATGAATCTTAATTAAGTCACACATTGGACTAAAACTTTCTTTGTGATCACTGCATTCATTACTGGAATCTCTACACAGTTTCCATATCGGCAATTAGTGTTACAGCACAAATTAGGTGATTTTAAACAAACACTTGAAAAATTCAACCATTGAAAAAGGTCTGAAGATGGAGGATTTCAGCATTATAAACTTTGTTGGATCTTTACATTGAAACTCCAATTTGTCAGTTTAATCAACCTGCCACATCCCATACAAACAGGGATGAGTTAGATGTTCAACATGAGTATGTCTCATTAATTGTAACGTTAAATCCACATTCCTGCCTACCCTGAAAACCTTTCACCACCCCCTCTCAACAATAAACTATTTATCTATACCTTTAAAATATTCCATGACTCTGCTTTAATAACGTGTCAGAGTTTCCACATTTTGAGAGCAAACAAATCATCTCGATGTGTTTCAAATGGGCAACCACTGACATTTAGACAGCAATCCTTCATTCACGTCTCTTCTGTAAGAGGAAACATCTTGTTTCAATTAATTTGTCTCTTCCTCTCCTAACCACAAACTGACAAAAGCCTAGCCTATCCGAATTCCCTTTGTATGACAAGTCATTCTGTAAGTATTATTCTGGTAAGCATTCCCCGAATTGCCTCCAATGTATTTACTTCCTTCCATAAACAGGGTGACCAATAAGAATTAGAGCATTCAAGATACAAGCTCAACAGTGCTCTCTACTTTTGTCTTTAAATTGCCCCACGATAAAAGGAAAACATTTATTCGCTTTCCTAATTACGTACTGCTAGCACTTTGTGATTCAGGTAATGTTACACTCTTATCCCACTGCATCTCACAGCTATGGAATCTCCCTCTATTAAAACAAAATGCTTTCCTTCCAGTCAAAATGGACAACTTCACTTTTATCCACGTAAAGCTCTATTTGTCAGGCCTTTGACTACTCACTTAACCTATATTTCTCTATAGCACCCCAATGTCCTCTGAAGTTAATTTTTAACCTGTCTTTTGTCATGTCAGCTTTATATTAATTCCTTCGTGAGTCATGGACTGTGAGTCAATACTTGGAAGATTTGAGCAGATACAGATTTGTTTTAAATAGCTGCTCAAGTTATATGATCGTAACCATTCTGAACTCCGGTTAATTCTCAGTTCCAAACACCGAAGTAATGAACATTCATGTAAAAAAGGCTGAACCTCTGAATATAATCAGAGTATACCAAAATAACAATAGGATTCTTGTCAGCCCCCCCTCTCTCTCTCTCTCTCACACACGCACGCACGCACACACACACACACACAAACACACACACACCATGAATATGTGAAAATCATGAAATGTAAGATGTCTGTAAGGCAAATGGATACTATAAACTTCCACTGTACTATGTCAACCTTTTAGCAAAACAACAATGGTTGACTCAGACCCGTGACCTGTGCCTCTTGCTTGATGTGGAAGCTTAGGAATGTGGCTGACGCTCCTGACCCTTACACTTGCAAGAAGTGTGTCCAGCTGCAGCTCTTGTTTGACCGCATGACGACTCTGGAGCAGTGGATGGACTCACTGTGGAGCATCTGTAATGCTGAGGATGCCATGGATAGCACGTTTAGTGAGCTGGTCACAACACAGTTTAGAATTGCTGAGGGAGACAGTGAATGGGTGACCAAAAGACAGAAAAACAGTAAGAAGACAGTGCAGGTGTCCCCTGCGGTCATCTCCCTCCAAAACAGGTATACCGTTTTGCATGCTGTTGGGGGAGATTACTTACCAGGGGAGGGCAGAGGTTGCATGGTTCATGGCATCGTGGCAGGCACTGCTGTTCAGAAGGGCGGTAAAACGACTCGTAGGACTATTGTCACAGGGAATTCTCTTGTGAAGGGAGTAGATAGGCGGTTCTGTGGCCGGAATGGGACTTCTGGATGGTATGTTTCCTCACAGGTGCACAGGTAAGATATGCCACCGATCAGCTGCAGAGCCTTCTACAAGGGGAGGGTGAACAGTCAGTTGTCTTGGTGCTTATGGACACCAACGACGTAAGTAGAAAATGAGATGAGGTCCACAAAGAAGAATTCAGGGAGCTAGGAGGGAAGTTAAAGAGGAGGACCTCAAAGATAGTGATCTCGGGATTACTACCAGTGCCATGTGCGAGCCAGCGTAGAAATTTTAAAAAAAGACAGGTTGAACACATGACTTGAGAGATGATGTAGAAAGGAGGGGTTCAATTTGTTAGACATTGGGGCCGGTTCTGGGGCAGGTGGGACTATTACAAAATGGACGGTGTACATCTGAACCAGACTGGAACCAATGTCCTTAGTGGGTTTTTTGCTACTGCATTTGGGAATATTTAAACTAATATGGCAGGAGACTGGGAACCAGAAGAGAAAACAAGTAGGCAGTGATGTGGAGACTGTAAGAATTATGAAGATTGCATTCATAAAGGGAAGAGTAGACAGAGCACAAAAAACTGGTAGCCTAAAATGCATCTCCTTTAATGCAAGGAGTATAGTGTGAAAGGCAGATGAACTTAGGGCTTGGATTGGTACCTGGGAGTATCATGTCATTGCAATCATAGAGGCTTGGATGAAGGAAGGGCATGAAGATTGGCAATTAAACATCCCTGGATATAGATGCTTCAAACAGGACAGGGAGGGAAGTAAAATGGGGAGAGGGGGTGGAGTTGCATTGCTGGTCAAGGACGATATCACGGCTGTGCTAAAGGAGCACACTATGGAGGTCTTGGATAGTGAGGCATTATGGGTGGAGCAGAGAAATTAGAAGGGTGCAGTTACACTGTTGGGGCTGTATTACAGGCCTCCCAACAGTGAGCATGGGGTAGAAGAACAAATAGGTAAACAGATTATGGAAATATGTCGAGGCCATAGGGTAGTGGTGATGGGAGATTTTAATTTTGCCTACATTGACTGGGATATACTTAGCGTCAGAGGTCTGGATGGGGTAGAATTTGTAAGATATGTCCAGGAGAGTTTTTTACTGCAGTATGTCAATAGTCCGACGAGTGAAGAGGCCATATTGTGCCTGGTACTGGGGAACAAGGACAGGTGGTAGAAGTTGCGGTGGTGGATTTCTTTGGGAACAGTGACCACAATTCTGTAAGTTTTAGAATACTTATGGATAAAGAAAAGAGTGGTCCTAAGGGAAGAGTACTAAACTGAGCCAAGACCAATTAAATCAAAATTCGGCAGAAGCTCGGAAATGTGGAATGGACACAGCTATTTGAAGGGAAGTCCACATTTGAGACGTGGGAGGCTTTGAAAGATAGGTTAGAGATAGTGAAGGATAGGCATGTCCCGTTGAAGGCAAAGGATAGGAAGGGCAACATTCGAGAACCGTAGGTGACAGGAGAAATTCTACGACTCGCAAAAAGGAAAAGGGAAGCATACATAAGGCCTAGGCAGCTAAGAACAGAACGGGCCCTGGAAGAATATCGGAAAAGTAGGACAAGTCTTAAACGAGGAATCAAGTGGGCTTAAATGGGTTATGGAATATCTTTAGCGAGCAGAATTAAGGAGAATCAATAAGCATTTTATTCTTATACAAGAAGCAAGAGAGTAACTAGAGAAAGGATTGGTCTACTAAAGGATGATGAAGTAAGGCTGTGTGTCAAACCTGAGAGAATGGGTGAGATTCTGAATGATTACTTTGCATCGGTGTTCACTGAGGAGAGGGACATGATGAATGTTGAGATTAGAGATAGAAATTTGATTAGTCTTGATCACGCTGACATAAGTAGCGAAGATGTGTTGGGTAGGCTAGTGGTTATTAAGGTGGACAAATCCCCAGGACCGGATGGGATCTATCCCACGTTGCTGAGGGAGGCGAGAGGGGAAATAGCTAGGGGCCCTGACAGATATCTTTGTGGAATCCTTAAATACAGGTGAGGTTCCGGAGGATTGGAGGGTAGCTTATGTTGTCCCCCTATACAAGAAGGGTAGTAGGGATATTCTGGGTAACCAAAGACGAGTGTGCATGACGTCAGTGGTGGGAAAGTTGCTGGAGAAGGTACTGAGGGATAGGATCTACTTATATTTAGAAAAGAATGGGTTTACAGTGATAGGCAAAATGGTTTTGTACAGGGGAGATCGTGCCTTACCAAATTAATTGAGTTCTTTGAGGAAGTGAGCAATTTGCCAGATGAAAGAAGGGCTGTACATGTCATATACATGGACTTTAGTAAGGCGTTTGATCAGATTCCCCATGGTAGACTAATGGAGAAATTTAAGTCATATGGTGTGCAGGGTATTCTAGCTGGGTGGATAAAGAACTGGTTGAGAAACAGGAGTCAGAGAGGAGTAGTTGAAGGGAGTTTCTCGAAATGGTGAAAGGTGACCAGTGGTGATCCACAGGGGTCAGTGTTGGGGAAACTGTTGTTTGTAATGTAAATAAATGATCTGGAAGAGGACACTTTTGGTATGATCAGCAAGTTTGCAGGTGACACGAAGATTGTTGGAGTAGCAGAAAGCATAAGGGACTGTCAGAGAATGCAGGAGGATATAGAGAGACTGGAGATTTTTGCGGAAAGTGGCAGATGGTTTTCAATCCAGACAAATGTGAGGTAATGCAAGTAGGCAAGACTAATTCTAGAGCGAATTATACAATGAACGGACGAGCCTTGAGAAAAGTTGTTAGGCAGAGAGATCTGGGAGTGCAGGTCCATGGTACTCTGAAGGTTGCTGCACAGATGGATAGAGTAGTCAAGAAGGCATTTGGTTTGCTTGCCTCCATTGGATGGCGTATTGAGTATACGAGCTGGCAAGTCATGTTAAAATGGTACAAGACATTGGTTCAGCCGCACTTAGAATACTGTATACAGTTCTGGTCGCCACATTGTCAAAAGGATATAGACGCCTTTTGGAGGGTGCAAAGAAGGTTTACGAGGATGGAAGGTGCTAGCTATGAAGAAAGGTTGAGTAGGTTAGGGTTATTTTCATTAATAAAAAGGAGATTAAGGGGGGACCTGATTGAGGTTTACAAAATCGTGAAGGGTTTAGACAGGGTGGATAGAGACAAAATTTTTCCCAGTGTGAAGGATTCAATAACGAGAGGTCACGCTTTCAAGGTGAGAGGTGGAAAGATTAAGGGGGATACATGTGGCAAGTACTTCACACAGAGGGTGGTGGCCGTTTGGAATGCGTTGCCAGCTGAGGTGGTAGAGGCAGGCATGGTAGATTCATTTAAGATGCATATGGACAGATGCAGTAGATGGAGAGCAGGGGGATACAGATGCTTAGGAATTGACTGACAGGTTTAGATAGTACATTTGGATCGGCTCAGGCTTGGAGGGCCGAAAGGTCTGTTCCTGGGCTGTACATTTCCTTTGTTCTTTTTTGTTAACATATACTTTCCTTTTCATGTTGTATTTATTAGAAGGTGCGAGGTTGGGAAGTGCTTTTGCCAAAAAGGACTAGAATGTCCTTGATCACGTGTCATGAACAGAATTCATGAAGGGCATCCAGGAAATGAAATGCCAGCCTACATTACAAAATGAGTCATGTGTAGGAGTTGTGGAGAGTTGTTGAGGCTATTGTGGACAGATTTTCTGACCTTTATAAATCGGTGATCTCCTTGTCACAGAGGCAGTGCAAAGCTGTTTTATCAGAATAATATCTGGGATGATGGTAACATGAAGAGAGTGTGAAGTAAATTGATGTTTAATTTGCAGCACCTTGAGAGAAAAGAGTTGACTGCATTGAACCTTGAAGATTATGGACAAACACACAAAACGTCCAGAGGAAAACATTGATGGCATGGGAACTTACATTTTGCCCATGATACATGCTTCTTTTTAGTTTATGTACTTCTATGAAGCTCCTATGTTGGTTGGGAGAGAGCTTCAGGCTCTGAATGAACTCTCATTGCCTCAATGTGCAGTTGGTGTGTGACCCTGCACTGAAAGTCACATTGTTCACAAATCTGTCAGCAGCTGCAATGCCTAAAATATTTATTGTTCCCAACAGCTTCCGACCTCCACTGGGAATACCGGTCTGCCTTCTCAGAGATGTCAACAAACCATATTAATGTATCTACTGTGTGCCATTAGCAATGGAGCCAGGAGGAACGACATACAGCAGTCTATCCGTGCAGTCTCTGTTTAATTTGTTTGTCTTGTTTGGTTATAGATAACATCGTATTATTTCTGTACAATGGGCTTGAGCGGCTGAATGGCCACCTCCTGATGGCATGGGAGACGCTCAAGAACCTGACTGGGCAAACTGTGTTTCCTGTTTAACAGCTCATGTGTTTGACTGGGCTCCTTATCTTCCTGTGTAATAGTCAGGACAGAATTAATGGGCTATCCCTATTCGTATCCAATAACATTGATGGGCAGAAAGACCTCCTCACATTCCTGTGAAGTGAGCTTGAGATGCTGAATGAGCACCTCTCTTTACTCTGGTAACGCACAGTGTCCAGCAGGACTGTGACATGAATGTTACCGACATTTCAATGTTGTCCGGGTCTTCCTGCACATGGACACAGGCTGCTTCAGGAGGTGAGGGGGGGGGGGCACATTGTTCTAAACCTTACATGATTTTCAGTCACAATCTCCACTTCTGAGATTCTGATGGGGGGAAGACACCGAGGCGCAAATGAGGATGGTTGTGCTGTGGATCTCCCGCAGAGATGTCCCGAGACTGAGGTGGTACATGTCGAAGAACCACAAACACCTTCTTTGTGCTGAATCACTCCAACCTGTGGGGAGGTTACGCTTCATTTCCATTCTGTTCAATTTTCTTCAGGTTCCTTGATACCATCCTCAGTTAAACACTGCCTTGTTGTCAGGGCCAGTCAACTGGTTCTTATATATTTTGTTGATGTCAATAGGTCATGGGGTATAGTTGCGGTGTGTTTCCTTCTCACAGAGGGGAGTTACCGCCGGGAAGTCACCATTCCACAGAGGAAGGGGAGATAGATCATTGAGGTAGTTGGAAGAAGGGATGGATGGATGGTTGAAACGGCTCACACTCCAGGAGTTGGGGCTTAGAGCAGATCAGCCATGATCCAATTGAAGGGAAAGGCAGACCGTAGGAGCTGAATGACCCAGTCCTGCTTCTCATGTTCTTGCATTCTGTTATTGCAAGGTTCATCGTTGTTATTTTCCTGTCTCTCCTGTGAAGGAATGTTGTAGTCAAAGAGACCAGAGGATTTTGTGAGCAATTTCTGGGGACAGTATGTGGTCATTATTCACGATGAATCTGGGTCAACAACATGACAAATAAATGGAGACAGAGGAACTTCCGTAAAGAGACAGGAGGGGACTGTCTCACAGTAACACCAACTCTTTTTACCAATAATTTTTTTCAATCCACACTAAATCATTTTGACTGTATTCAGGGGCTAAATGGTCACCTCGGTTTCTGTGCACCAGGTAGTAGGAGTAAGTGGTCTCCAATTGCTCGTGAATGGCCGACTGAGGGGCTGAATGGAAAGGGGCGAAGTAGGACCGAGGAACAGGAGTGGGCCCCTGCACTACCAGGCACTAAGGTTGTGGCTGATCAGATTGTGGTCTCAGCCCCACGTTCCTATCTACAGTTCATTATCCTTGATTCACTTGCCCGTCAAATATTTAACTAACACACCTTTAAATAAATGCAAACACACAGGTACCACAAACCTGTGGGTAGGAGAAATTCCCACTCAAATGGCCTTTTGAGAATTTCTCCTTATCCCTTTCCCTACCGAGGTTAGAGAGTCATTGCTTCTTTTTCTAGTCACTCTCCTCCAGTCATCACGACAAATTATCAGTGTAACTAAGTGTGTGATATGGTAAATGATATCCGTCTCAGACTGGGTCAGGTTCAGTGTTAGGAACAAGTCAGACAAGATTCTTAAATTTTTAAAAATAACTAATCTAAAACCAAAGCAAAGTTACTCGAATTACGATGGATACATAAATGCAGTACAGTTTGAACATCGACAATATGTACATCAACATTTATTTTTCAATAAATCTGAAACACAGAAACATGTATACGAAGACACACGCACACACATGCAAGCACACACACGTCTGAAGGCAAACAGAAAAAAATGGAACTCTGTAGAATATTAATGCGAAAGAGCTTTGTCCAATTAACAGTTAATTTCAGAATAAAAGCAAAATTGAGAGAGTTTCAGTTGTTATTCTGCCTATGAAGTGATTCTGCCTCACAGAAGCTGCTAGTATTGGGGTTTCCTCATGGAACAGTTGGATTTGGCTGAATTCCCTTTGCTGCAGGCAGTGGAGAGATTCCAAGGAATCCTCAACAGGAACCCTCAAAGAGTGCTAAAGATGGCTGATTGGTTTTCAGCTCTCATATGTTGCTGTAGAGAAGTACAAGTAGAGACTGAACAATGGCTGTTGTTTCTACAACAGTTTGCATTTGTTCCCTCCCTGATCTGAAACATGCAATAATGTGACCCGAACACCAACCTGGACTCGGTAAGGTCTGGTTGAATATTCTCCTGATTGAATGACTCCATCCCTGTTACCTACTTCATTTAGGAATAATCTATAATTTATAATTTGAAGGTGTATTTATATGTGTCTGCATAATTTTTGTACAATAAATTCATGTCTTCATAGTACCTGAGTTAAAATGAGTATGTTGTTTTCTAAAATTAAATCCATAGTTTTATTCTCCCATCCCTCAGCTCCACCCGAATACAACTCTCCTCAGGGTCTTATATGGTTCAATACGATCAGCTGTCATTCTCAGGTCTGAAGTACTCTGACCTTGTAGAGGCCATGAGGGCCATGGATGCGGGATCGACCAAGGTTATTTTCCGAGGCTGGAGGAGTCCAAACCAGAGGGCAAAGACGTAAAATGAGAGGGGAAAATTTAAAAGATACCTGAGTGGTATATCTATCACACAGAGGGTAATGCGTGAATGGAGCGAGCTGGCAGCGAAAGTGGTGGAGGCTGGTACAATTACAACATTTAAGAGGCAGTGGATGGGTATATGAATAAGAAGGGTTCAGAGAGTGATGGGTCTTATGTTGGTAAATGGTTTTACATCAGATTGGAATACCTGGTTGGTGCAAATGATCTGGACTGAAGGGTCTGTTTCCGTGCCGTATGACACTATGGTTCTATCAGGCCTTCATTCTAACAAGGAGTAAAGTGAAGCATCTGTGAAAAGCTTCCAAAACAATTGCATATTTTTTCTCTTTCAATTTCAAGGTTCATTACTACATACAATACATTCGATGTAGTCTCAGCATTGTCATGTACAGATACAGTAAAACATCCTGGTGATTATACCCGATAGCCTTTGCATGAAACAAAGCTATCATTCAATACACTTCCCTAATCCCTTGCTGAATCTGCTGACTAGGTTTATATGGCTCATGTACCGAGACACACACATCCCTCCGGACCAATGCGTTCTGCGATGTTCTCTCCATTTAAGTAGGTTACTGTTATTTTATCTGTTTTACAGAGCACTGACTTCCCTTAGCCCTTGTTATACTGTTTTCTGCCAAATTTGCTCACGAACTTCCCCTGTCGGTATCCCATTGCAGAGGCTCCATATCCTGTTAACTGACTGTCTTGGCAAATCAGCTAAATGAACTCCAATCCAGTCACCTCATCCAAGTCATTGGTACAGATTGTAAATTGTTGGTAATGTCACATTGATTCCTGAGGCATTCCACCAAGTTACAACTTTGCAACCTGAATATAAACATTTATCCTGAATATTTATTCTCTGATAGTTTACCAGGTTTCCCCTGTTGCTGGTCAGCAAGCTAGAAAGGTAGGATGGCCTCATCCTACACTGTGTAATGGACTTAGCCGGCTGAATAACCTCAATCTATTCCTGTGTGAATCCTTAGAGGGCAGAATGGTCTCAGTCTGTCTCATTATAACGATGCTGACTGGCTAATGGGATCTTTCTTTACCTCTGTAACATTATTGAGTGGTTGAGAAAACAACATATCGGTTGAGGCAGCAGCTGGCCATTCAGCCCCTTGCACCTGCTGCACCATTCAGAATGTGCATTGTTGATGTGATTGTTACTAAACATCCCTTTCCTGACTGTACCCAATAAACATGGATTCTCTTGTACATCAAAGATCTATGGAACTGAACATTGCTACTTCGGCATGAGAACACCACAGATTACACAACCCTACACAGAAAGGAACATCCCTGTCTCAGTCTGAAATGGGAATCTCCTTATTCTCAAAATATGCCCCCTTTCTAAGTAATCACCACTCTTTTGATATAAAAGGAGACAACGGTTAGAAACAGATATTGATCACTCAGCTCCTCAAGCCTGTCCACTTTCTCATTAACTCTCCTAAATCACATACTTACCAAATGAGCCTCCACTGACGTTGTGGAAAGACGATTCCAGGCACCACATGATCATATGAGCAATGAACCCTGGAGCAGAATTAGGCTATTCAGCCCATTTTTGTCTGCCATGACATTTTTTTGACAAAATATTTCTCAACCCCATTCTCCTGTCTTCTCCAACTGACCATTGATAACTTATTAATAAAACGTATATATCTCTGTATTAAAAACAGTGTGTGCCTGTATGTGGGGGTATGTTCGTGTGTTTGTGTCTAAACGTCCATATCTGTGGGCGTACCTCTGTGTGCATACGTTATGTATGTTAGTGTCAGTATCTCAGTTTGTGTGTACCTCTGTCTGCATCTCTGTGCAAAGTTGTTTTTGAAGTAAATATAATGAAATTGGAATCAAAGTCTCCCTCCTCCACTGTCTCTGTCTGTCCCTGTTGTTCGCAGAGTTCATAGAATTCCTAAAGTGTGGAAACAGACCCTTCGACCCAAAACATCCACACTGACCCTTCGAAGAGTAACCCACCCACACACGTTTAATTACTGTCCTATGTTTACTCACCACTAATGGCCCTAACCTATACATCCCTGGGCACTATGGACAATTTAGCATGGCCTATTCACCTAATATCCACAACTTTGGTCTGTGGGTGGAAAGAGGAGAGTCCGGTGGAAACCGTTGCAGATACGGAGAGAATGTGAAACTCCACACAGACAATCGCCCGAGGGTGGACACGAGCCCGGGTGCCTGGCGCTGTGATTAGATTAGATTATTACAATACTACCCTCTGCTGGCCTCCCCACACCACTGCATCAATGGCAGAGTTTTCTCCTCTCTCGGAAGATAACAAATCCTTTACTGTGTATCTCCCAAATTGCAAGGCCGTTTGATTTTTCAATAATATCTTTGGAAGTATACAGCAGTTTTGTCCGATACTGAGCAATGTTGTTTCTGCGTCATTAGCAACACTACTGGACCTTTTTCAGGACTTTTCAATACTTTCTCACGTAAGTTTTTAGCATTGCAAGTCAGGAGTGAGGAATTAATTCATCTGATCTCCTGACAAAGTGGTTCACTCAGAGATGAGCAATTCCATTCTGACAGGCCCAAGTATATTTGCAACATTCCATCTACCAGCATTGTGTGTGTGAGCCTGCTCGTGTTTGCGTGTGTGTCTGTATTCATGGTGCTGTCAGTTTGGATCATGCTATGAGCTCTCTCACTGTCTCTCCCTCCCAGACTGAATCCTCGAGGGTTGTCACTCTCTGCCGCTGTCACTGCAGTCGGGTGGGGAGGCCAGCTGAGGGAGAGATTGTTTCATTTTCAGCACTACAGAGACGGTCAGACCTGCACTTACATACAGATATTCAGAGTCAAATACAGACACACAGTTCCGGGTGGTAGTGGAGAGATGGATATTGGGCACTCCACAACGCGGCTTGTCCCTTTCCGTCCTATTCCAGGCTGCTTCTCTTGGAATACGAGAAATGGAGGGAGGGAGTGAAGGTAGGAGTGGGGGTCCCTGCTGTTCGTGCTGGTGTGGGTGGTGGGGGGTGGAGAGGGTGATGTGTCAAGAGGGAGTCAGTCCATAGTATTGTATCCAAAAAGTGTTATTAATGACAGAGGTATGGTGGAGGGGAAAGAGAGAGAGGAAGGTGCTGTTTGCAGCAGTGAGAGTGGTGGAGCATGAGCCTTGTTCGGATAGGTGCTATAACAGATATACAGTGAGTGTGAGGGAGCAGAGAGAATACGGTGACCCTTACCCTGACAGAGCAGGGAAGGTTATTGATGCTTGTCCTGTATTGCTGGACATTTCCTCAGACCGCAGATACTGCACTGAGCTGGGTGGTGAGCTCAGAACATGCTCGGTGGGTCTGGTGGTGTGGCCCCTTCTGGGACGAGAATGGCTCTGTCTGAACTAGCCCATTCACCAGGACCTCCGTGTCCCTGTCGACAAACCGTTGTGTAATTGTTCCTTACCTGCCATGCTCGTGGTAAACTGTGCAGGGCAGCTCCTAACTGAGAAAGCTCAACCGTGTGCTCATTGGCCTTTTAAAGATGGCACCAGTGTCAGGGTTCACGGAATATCCAGGGGCATCTGGGCGATGGTGAGTACCTCCAGCCATGATGGGTGGGAGAATCGGATTGGCATTGAATGAGAGGGACACCATGTGGTGGGGTGGATAGTTAATGAGATGCATTCGATAAGATAGCACCAGGAAACTAGCTCAGCCTCGTACAGACAATCCCTCTGTCACACTCTATAAAAATGTCACTGCGACAAATTATTGTTAGAGTCAACCAAATGAATCGAAGACTCTGCTGACCCCATAACCGATTATAACGCTGCAGCTGCTTGTCCAATGCTCTCCATCACAGGGAAGGATCTAAACGTTACATTACCCTTGGAAATAAGGCAGTGGAGAGGGGGTGGTTGAGGTATCAGTGGGGGAGCACTTTATGGTAAGCCATCATAGTTCTATTGGTTTCAAAATAGAGATGGAAAAGGATGAACCAGGTCTAAAACTTAAAGTTCTAAATTGTTGAAAAGCAAATTTTGATGATATTCAAGAATTTTCCAAAGTCGATTGGGGCCGATAATCGCAGAGAAGGGGGACAATTGAGAAGAGAGTAGCCTTCGAAAATGACACATCAGGAGGACAGAGACATTCCATCCCTGTTAGGGTGAAGAGTAAGGCTGGTACGTGTAAGGAATGCTGGAGGATTGAGAAACTTGCGGTTCTGGTAACGGATAAGAAGGAAGGATATGTCAGATATAGACAGCAGGAATTGAGATTTTGTTTTCTTAATTCATTCACGGGATGAGGGCGTCCCTGGCTAGGCAAGCAACTATTACTCATCTCTAATTGCCTAGAGGGCAGTTAACAGACAACGACTTTGTTATGGTTGGGGAGTCACATGTAGGCCAGACCAGTTAAGGATGGCGGTTTGTTTCCTTAAAGGTTCTCAGTGAACCAATGGATTTTTCCGACAATCGGAATGGTCATCATTGGCCACTTAATTCCTGATTTAAAGTGAATCACGAGAAGAGTCTGAAGGCAACAAGAAAATACTTAAGAGGGAAATTGGGAGCATAAAAAGTTTACATGTGATAGCTTTGACAAATAGAGTTAAGGAGAATCCAAAGGAATTCTACAAATATATCAAGGACAAAGAGGAACGGTGGAGAGAATAGGACATCCTTAAAGATCAGCAAGGCTGCCCATGTGCAGAACCCCAGGAAATGGGGGAGGTACTGAACGAATAGTTTGGATCAGTATTTACTGTGCAGGAGGATAAAGAAGCTAGAGAACTTGGGAAAGAAGGGGTGATTTCTTGGAAAGTGTCTGTATATCAGAGGAGCTGCTGGAGATCTTAAAACATGGAAAGGAAGGAAAATGTGTTGGCTTTTATTAGATGTACGCTATACTTTGTGGGAAGCTAGGGAAGTGAATACTGGGCTCCGTGCTATCATCAATAGCGACAGGTAAAGTGCCAGAAGACTGGAGATTGGCTCACTTGGTGCCATTACGTAAAGGATTGAAGAAGGGTAATAAGGAAAAAAACAGTGACCCTGACGTGAGTGATGGGTAAGTTGTTGGAGAGGGTTGCAAGGCATTGGATTTTCACGCATTTTGAAAGGTAACGACTGATTAGGGATAGTCAACATGGCTTTGAACAAGTAATATTGTGTCTCACTGGTCTGAGAGATATTTTTGAAGAAGCGCCTAAAAAGATTAATTGAGATAGAGAGGTGTACATTGTCGATTATGGACACCAGTAAGGCGTTGAACAACATTGTACATGGTCATCTGTTTAACAAGGTTGGTTCATATGAAATATATGGAGAACTAGCCATTTGGATACAAAAATTGACTCAAAGTTCGGAGACCGAGGGTGGCGGTAGAGGGTTGCAATATCCTGGCAAAGGTTTGCAATGTTCCCGGTGTTATGCAGATAGTCCAGTTTATGGAGTAGTCCACTAGCACGGTCTGCATAACTCTCCATCTAAGCCGCTACCTTATCCCAGTTTATGGTGCCTGGGCTGATTCTGTAAAGCAGATTCAAAATTTGAGGCAATGGACCATTCCAGCTGATCTGGCAATGTCTTTCAATGTGTGCATTCTTGTGATTGGACTCACCATTGTCATATTTATCCCGTTATTCCAATCCCTCCATCTCTTTATCCACACTTTCACCAAGTTGTCAGTTAATTAGTTCTTTATTTGTTTTTTTCTGTATCTTTCCCTGGCTTTGGCTGTTCACTCCCTCGTGTATTGAGTGCTGGTATGGGGAAGCTCATAAACATTGAAATGGTGTGTGTCAGGTTGTTGTTCACTTCTCGATATGTCCCATGTGGTGCTTCATGGACAGGGGTGTTCCAGGAGCTTTGGCACATTTCTTTGAAACTTGGAACGCCTCTGTTTATCTCTCTCAATTGATTGTGCGATCAGGAACACGAGGAAGACCCTTCAGAATAATTGTAAAGGATCAGGCATCTAACTTGTAACTGAGGGGCTTGTGATTGACTCCTGTTATTGAAAGGTTAGTGGGGTGGCTGGGGATGGTTTGCTGGAGATTGTGCTGTGAGCTGCCTGAGACATTCAGGGAGACCTGCGGATTTGTTGACCCAACTCTGGATGGAGCATGGGGACTGGAGTTACAGCATCTGGGTCTGTAACATGAACAACAAATGGAGCAGAGGCTGCAGAGAGGGGAAGCTCTGAAACCACAGAGTGAGTGTGTGTGGGGAAAGGGATCAGCAGTATCTGTCTGTATCTTCGCATGGACAAGTACACTCTCTCACTCTCCCCGTTAAATACAATGATGCACACTCTCCCTATCCGCCCATCACACACATTCGCACACCCCCTCTCTCAGATTCCACACACGCCCTCCACTCTGTCCCACACGCAAGCGCACACAGCCTCTCTCTCTCTCTCCCTCCTGCACTCACGCGCACACTCCACCTCACTCTCTCTCTCACATACAGAATGTGTGTCTCTCTCGCCCCTTCACACAGACACGCCCCCTCTCACACACATATGCACATGTGCTACTCCTACGTTGTAAATAAAACAGTCTGACTCCAGGTTAAGACACAGACAGAGTCCAAACAAGAGTCTCACATGTCTGACCGCAAGTGTTACTTCATTTACATCGATAATACCTGATGGTATCTCCAGGCAGTGGCTTGAAATAAATTCTGCGATTTGCATATTAATCAATCAAACTTGCACCTCCATTCTAAGTGATTAAGTATTTAAGAGCCATCTTAGGTGTGTGAACAATTCATGTGCATGAGTTGTACAACCCTTTGATCTTTTCCTTATAACTTCGGTGTTTAAGGTCTTCCTCTCTCTTACACCAGATGAAGGATCAGTGCAATGAAAACTTGTGTTTACAAATAAACCCACTGGACTCTAACCTGGTGTCATTTGATTAATGACCTTGTCTAACCCATCCAAAACCAGCGGCTCCATATCATGGCGTTTACTAATTTGGAGATGCTGGCGTTGGAATGGCGTGCACAAAGTTAAAAATCACACAACACCAGGTTATAGTCCAACAGGTTTAATTGGAAGCACACTAGCTTTCAGAGCGACGCTCCTTCATCAGGTGATAGTGGAGGGCTCGATCGTAACACAGAATTTATAGCAAAAATATACAGTGTGATGTAACTGAAATTAAACATCGAAAAAAATGATTGTCTGTTGAGTCTTTCATCTGTTAGAATACAGTGATAGTTTCACTTCTTTCATGTGTAAATCACAAAACCTTTTTTTTTAAAAGTTGCATTCTCGGGTTAGCTGTTAACAATGGTGTTAGCGAGACAATATGCTGAAGGTGTTAGCCCCCTGTGTTCTCTGTCTATGACCTGATGTTTAGATTGATTCTAATCTAAAAATTGAGATAACAGAGTTTTACATAAATTCATGCAGTTTTTGAGCTCAGCATTCTACATGAATGCATGCAGCTTTTACTAGTTAGCTAATCCTCTGGCCGAGCAAGTAAATTATTCCTAACCCCATGTGTTCTTGTGTTGCATATTAATCTTTTGCGATGCACATTATGTACTGATTTGTTCCGGCTTTACACACACTCCGGGCTGAAAGCCTTCCTGGTGTTCTGACATTAGTCCGGATGGCTTGAATGTCCTGCACCTGTTTCTGACCAAGCCGCTCAAGACCTCAATGTCCTCCTCCTGTTGCTCAATAACAGGTTTGGGGAGTTATGAAATCTCCCTACACAAATGTCACTTTTCAAGGACTGAACTGTGCAGGCAAGTTGTATTGCCCACATTAGGTAGCATAGTGGTTAGCATTGCTGCCTCACAGCACTAGAGATTCAGAATCAATTTCAGTATCCAGGTTCCACCCACAGTCCCAAGATGTGTATGTTAGGAGAATTGGCCACGCTAAATTACACATAATGTTCGGGGATGTGGAGGTCATGTGTATCAGTTATGGAAAATGCCAGGTTACAAGATTGGGTGAGATGTGTGGTGGAATTTGGATGGGATGATCTTCGGAGGATCAGTGTGGAGTCGATTGGTGAAATGGCTTGGCTTCACACTGCAGAGATTTTATGATTAACACCTTCATTGCAGAAACCAGTTAAGGGAATAATCTCTGATGTAATTTCAATATCTTTTCCACAGGGAGGAGATTAAACCTATGCACAGTACTCCAGATGTGATCTCACCAAGATACGGTACAGCAGCAACAACACTCTACCAGCCTGCTGTAAGGTTCCCACCAAGTTCAGCTGTCTGGGAAATACACAGCATTGTTGAAAGATCATTGTCCTTCTCTACTTCACCAGCAAAACGGGAGATCTGGAAAAAATCTCACAATGACACTTAAGAGGAACAGGTAAGATGTTGTGAGATAATTTAATAGATGAGCTATGCCTCTCCAAGTATCTCGCCTGAATTAACCTCCCCAGAGCCAACGTCACTCAGATTCCACAGAATCTGGTGAGGTGGATCTTAGGAACAGCAAGTAGATGCAACGTTCATGGGACTTATGCATCAAAGTGAAAGATGCAATACAAATGTAAATATGTCATTAAAAAGAGAATTAGACATGCAGGTTTGTGGGTACTGCAGCAATAATGGATAGTTTGAAGGCACATCTAACCAGTGTTTACCCAAGTGAATGTTAAAGCTGAGTGTGTATGAGACGGGTTGCTTTAGTAGTATGTTGAGCACCGAGCTGTTGATCAGGCAATTTTGGAGTTGGATTAGTGGTGCTGGAAGAGCACAGCAGTTCAGGCAGCATCCAAGTAGCTTCGAAATCGACGTTTCGGGCAAAAGCCATTCATCAGGAATAAAAAAAAACTTTGGAGTTGGTTTTGTGTGATCAGAAGATCAAATCGAAGAATTTGCTGTAAAGGAGCTTTTGGAAATAGTGATCTCAATATATTGAATTTTATATGATGTCTGAATACAAATAAAAAATTCTTATATTTCGGGTATATACCTGACTCATACAAGCCATTAAGATATGAGAATAAAGTTGGCTTTAGTGAATTTGAAAAGTACAATAAATGAATTAATGGAAGAGAGGCAATGTCTGCTTTTTACTGAAACACTGTAAGGTCTACTTTATACATATATCCCTCCAAGAAATAAATTGCAAAAGCGAAAGGTGATTCAACGATGGTGAACAAAATAAGTTAGAAATTGCAATAGATCGATGGAAGTGCCTTGGGTTGGACCGAAGGATCTGTTTCTATGGTGTACATCTCTATGACTCTATGACTCTAAAAGAGTCATATATTGTGGATTCATTGAAATTTTGGACGCAGCGAAGGAAGACTGATAAATTGATAAGTAAATTAGAAAGAGAACAAGAATGCAAACGAAAAAGAAACAAAAAGACTGATGAAAAACTGCCATGAACATTTGAAAGGAAAATAAGAACAAGGTCAAATGTGGACGAGTGAATGTGTGGACAGGACAATTTATTGTGGAGAACAGAAACAATGACAGGGGGAAATTCACCAGTTACTTTATTTCTGTCTTCATGGAGGAAGGGCCAGAAAATCTCCCAGAAATACCAAGTGACCATGGGACTTGTGTAACTGAAGAGTAAAATAATTCATATCAGTGACGAGGTAGCATTTGAAAACATAACTATATTGATAATTCGGATAGACCAAATGTACTTCACATCAGAATTTCAGAGAAAGCAGAAATGGACATAATAGTTGCATTGCGAATCACTTTATTTTTCCGTATTGGAAGGTTATAAATGCATTCCAAGGATTTACAAAGTGAAGAAGTGGGAGAATTGTGAACTACAGACTAGTTAACTTATTTTTCAGAGTTGGGAATCTGTCGGAATTTATCATAAAGAATGTGATATTGGACACTTGGAATATTATAGCAAATGTCTTGAGAATGATGCTAGGAATCTGAAAGGGAAGGCAACATTTACAAAAATTTTGCTTGAAGATGTCCCTTGTCGTTATAAACAATGGAGAACAAGTGGATTTGGTATAGTTGGATATCAGGAGGATTTAAAAAAAATGCATACAGCAAGTTAGCCCTAAAACAATAAAGCAAATTGCATTAGTAAGAACATATGCAAATAGGGAAGATAAAAGTTAAGTTTCATTTTGTTTGAAAGAATCAGAATATAGACAATGAAGAGCTCTGTGTTCTCTCTCCACGGATGCTGTCTAAACGGCTGTGATCTCTAGCACTGGTTTCAGTACAGATCCCAACTTATGTAACGATTCACTCTGAGTGGAAGAGAATTTCTGCACCAGTGACACATCGGGTCGGTGAGACTGTACCTGGAGTATTGTGTACGGATTTGATTTTCTGATCTAACTAAAATATACTGATCACATATACTGAATGTACATTCTCTAGATTAACCCCTCGGATGGCAAGATTGTCTGATGAGGGAACTCCGCCTGTATTCTGTAGATTTTCAGAGACTTAGAGGTGATCGAAATGAAGCTTTACAAAATTCACACAGAGGGGAATGAAGAACATAGGCGCATTAAAAGGTGCGAGCAGGATTAGTGAGCACCCTAAGATGTTCCACAAGGACATCAAGTAGAACAGAATAACCAGGGAATAATTAGGGTCCATTAGAAACCAAGAAGATAATCAATGTGTGAAGCTGGAGAACATTGATAGATTATGAGATGAGAGATTCACATCTGGTTTACTCAGGAAAAGGATGAAGCATGATTCAAGAAGATGGACTGGGAAACTCGTGAGCAGATTAATATGAAATGCGAGCAAGGATTGATAGTTTTGGTTGATTTAAAATTGGACAAGTCCACAGGTCTGGCTGTGTTGTATAACAAGCTGCTGTCGGAGCAAGGCCCTGACCCAAATGTTTAAATAAATTCTGGTCACAGGGGAGGGGCCAGAGGAACGCAGAAAACCTTTTATAGGAACGGTTAGTGCAAGTAGACAAGGGAACTATTGATCAGTGATTATCAGATCAGTGTCAGTAAAACTATTGGGGAAAATAGAGCGGGAGAAAATGGATCTTCATTTAGAGAGGGATAGTTATCAGAGGGGAGTCATGCTGAATGAATTTTATTGATATTTTTTCGAGGAGGTTTTTTCATTTATTTTTTCAGCAAGGCCTTTGACAAAGCGATGATGGGAGGCTGATAATGAAAGTAAAATCTCATTCTGTCAAGGGTAACTTGGTAAATGACATTCACATTTTCTTTATGGCAGGAGAAAGAGGGTGGTTCTGGAAACTGTTTGAATCGATATCAGTGTCCAGTGATGTAGTATACGGGTCAATGATGTGACCCTTATTATTTATGATACTTATAAATAATGTAGATATGAAAGTGGAGGGTGTGGGGGAGTGTGGAATTTGAGTTTATGTTTATCACAGAGATTGGCCGGGTGGTTGGCAGTGAGGGGTAGGTCTTATGTTACTGGAAGATAAAAATGAAATGGTCAGATAAGCAGATCACTGGCAGATGGAATGTAACCCTGATAAATATGAGGTGGTGCAATTTGGAAGAAGGAACTAGACAGGGGATTACTCAATGAATGCCAGCACACTGGGAAGCTCAGAGCCTGCTCCTCCACACATCACTGAGGGGGACTGGACAGGGTAGTAGTGGAGTTAACATTGCGTTTGGAAAAGTAAATATAACATTTACACATCGAGACATAGATTACAAGAGTTATACAGGACTTTGGTTACGCCAAGATGGAATGCTGTGTGTACCTCTGGGAGCCACATTACAGGAAGGATGTGATTGCAATGGAGGGGGTGCAGTGGTGATTCACCACGATGTTCCCTGGGATGGAACTTATCTGCTATGGAAAGAGGCTGGAAAAACTCGGGATGTTTACTTTGGGGCAGAGGATTCTGAGCGGAATGTGATGCAGAAGGATAAGATTATGAGGAGCATGGACCAGGTGGATAGACAACAGCTGTCCCTTTTAGTCAGAGGGTCAAGAAGATGGAAACACACTTTTAAAGTGAAGAGTTTGAGATGTAGAGAGGATTTGCGGATTGTTTTTCACCGAGAAGGTGTTGGGCTATGGAATGTACTTCCTGAGAGGGGAGTTATCTTGGTAAACTCATAACTGGTAAAAACCTACTTAGGCGAGCTCTTAAAGTGTCATAACATTCCTGGCTATGGGACTGGTGTAGGAGAGTGGGACTAATGTAGATTGTACTGTACTTTCTGATGGAGTCTATGCTCCTGTGATTATATGGTGTGGACATGAATTGCTCGGTTTCTGAAGACAACATTAATAAGAGCTATAAGGTGAACTGTCAATGGAAAAGATAAGAGAAAACAAGTGCAGCTTCGTTGCACTCTCAATCCAGAGAATAGAGAATGAGAGCAGGGAAATGACAGAACTATTAAGCAACTACTTCATAGAACATAAAACAGTACAGCACAGAACAGGCCCTTCAGCCCACGATGTTCTGCCGACCATTGATCCTCGTGAATGCACCCTCAAATTTCTGTGACCATATGCATGTCCAGCAGTCTCTTAAATATCCCCAATGACCTCGCTTCCACAACTGCTGCTAGCAACGCATTCCATTCTCCCACAACTCTCTGCGTAAAGAACCCGCCTCTGACATCCCCTCTATACTTTCCACCAAACAACTTAAAACTATGATTCCTTACGTTAACAATTTCTGCCCTGGGAAAATGTCTCTGGCTATCAACTCTATTAATGCCTCTCATTATCTTGTATACCTCAATTACTTCCCCTCTCTTCCTTCTTTCTTCCAATGAAAAATGTCTGAGCTCAGTCAACCTCTCTTCATAAGATAAGCCCTCCAGTCCAGGCAGCATCCTGGTAAACCTCCTCTGAACCCTCTCCAAAGCATCCACATCTTTCCTATAATAGGGCGACCAGAACTGGACACAGTATTCCAAGTGCGTATAACCAAAGTTTTATAGAGCTGCAACAAGATCTCACGGCTCTTAAACTCAATCCCCCGTTAATGAAAGCCAAAACACCATATGCTTTCTGAACAACCCTGTCCACCTTGGAGGCAGTTTTAAGGGAGCTATGTACCTGCACACGAAGATCCCGCTGTTCCTCCACACTGCCAGTTCTGTCTTCACAGAAGGAAACAAACTAAACAAATCAATTCTTCCCAGCAGACCGGGAAGCCTATCTCTAAAGAATGAAATTAGTAAAACAAAATGCTTTGGGAGAAATAATTGGGACTGAAAGCATGGCTGAATTCAGAATACAGATGGAAGGTGAGAAGGTAAAATCCTAGATCAGGACCCTGTGCTTAAACACAGCAGATGACAATAGAATGAGAGAGGAGTTGGCTAAAGCAGGATGGCAGCAAAGACCTTATGGTGGAACCATCGATGAACAGTGGGTAGCTTTCGAAGCAATTTTTCAACATGCTCAGCAACAGCATATAACAGTGAAATGGAAGAACTATAGGAAAAGGGTAATCTGCCGTGAATATCTAAGGAAATAAGGGAGACTATCGAATTAAAATAAATAGCAAACATAATGGCAAAGACCAGTGGGAAAGTAGGTGATTGGGAAAACTTAAAATGGCAAAATAAAGCAACAAAAAACATATCAAGATACATAAGATAGTTTATGAGAGTAAACTACCTCAAAATATAAAGACAGATAACAAAATATGCTATAAATATACAAATTGAAAAGAATGGCTAAGGTTAGCAATGGTCCTTTAGAGGGTGAGAAGGGGGATCCAGTGATGGGATATGAGGAAATAGACGAGGAATTGAAGAGATATTTAGTCGGTCTACCCAGTGAAGAACACTAATAACATGCCAGTAATTGTCAAAGCGAGGAAGATAAGTGAGGACCTGGATACAACCGTTCCCAAGGGTAATATTGGGAAAGCTAATGAAGCCAAAGGTAGGTAAGTCTCCTGGCCCTGATGGAATGGATCCAAGGGTACTAACAGAGAGAAATAGCAAATGCACTTGTGGAAATTTTTCTAAATTCACTGGACTGTGATGCAATTCCAGCAAATTGGAAAACAGGAGATCAGACACCACTGTTTAAAAACGGAGATAGACAAAAGTTGCAGAATTATAGACCGGTTAGCCTATCATCTGCAGTGGGGAAAATATTTCAACCTGTAATCAAGGAATAAATGGCAATGCATCTTGATAGAAATTGTCCCATTGAGCAGACACAGTGTTGGTTCATGAAAGGCAGGCCACGTGTAAGTAATCTCTTGGAATTCTAAGACGACATTACAACTGCAGGGACCCGGTAGCTGTGGTGTACTGAGATTTCCAAAAGATATTTTGTGGCCGGCGTGGTGTCACAGTGGTTATCACTGCTGCCTCACAGCACCAGAGTCCCGGGTTCAATTCCCACCTCAGGCGACTGACTGCGCACATTCTCCCAGTGTATGCTTGGGTTTCCTCTGGGTACTCTGGTTTCCTCCCACAGTCCAAAAATGTGCAGGTTAGGTGAATTGGCCATGCTAAATTTCCCTTCGTGTTAGGTGAAGGGGTAAAGTGTAGGGGAATGGGTTTGGGTGGGTTCACTTCCGCGGGTTTGTATGGACTTGTTGGGCTGAAGGGCCTATTTCCACACTGTAAGTAATCTAAAAAAAAGATGCAGTGACGCCAAAAAGGCTGCTGCGTAATGTGTGGCATTACGGGTAATGTATTATCGTGGATAGTGGATTGGTTAACTAACATGAAGCAACGAGTGGGAATACATGATTGTTTTTCCGGTTGCTGATCAGTGACTAATGGAGTGCCTCAGGGATCGGTGCTGGGACCGCAGTTATTCACAGCTTACATAAATGATTTGGAGTTGGGGACCACGTGTAGTGTCTCAAAGATTGCAGTTGAGACTAAAATGAGTGTTAGAGATCAGTATGCAGAGGACTGTTATACTTCACAAGGGGACATTAAGAGTTGAAGTGTGTGGGCGAAGGTCTGACAGATGGACTACAATTATAATAAATGTGAAATCATCTATTTTGTTTGGAAAAATAGTAAAAAGGACTCTTATTTGAATAGTCAAAACAATGCTGCATGATCTTGTGCAGCGGGACCTGGGTGTTCTTGTGCATGAATCACAGAAGTTGGTCCGCAGCGGCAATAGGTAATTGATTTCAGTATCACCGTTACTGATACCAGATTTTAGATCTCGATATTTTATCAATTGTTCTTAATTTCCATCATCTGCAAGAGCATTAGCCTGGTCTGGATTAGTAACCCAGTGACATTTCCACAATAGCACCATCTCCACATAGGGACCTATTGGAAACCACACTGAGCTGGTTATTTCTGGGCTGTTTGACAGATCTGTCAAAAAAGAACTTCTATCAGTTTAACAATCGTGATCGGACTGAGGTGGTGGTAAATGGTCGGATTGTAATTATTCTCCTCTTCGGGGACTGGACATAGCTGAGTAATTTTACACATTGCCAGGGAGCTGTCAGAGTTGGAACTGAAATGAAACAGCTTCCCCAGGGACACATCGTGTTGTGCAGCACAAGTCTTCAGTCCTATTACAGGAATGGTGTCAGGGCCCATTGCCTTTGTCGTATCTACTGTGTGCAACTGTTTCTTCATGTCACATGCAGCAAATCAAATTGATTGAAGACGGGCATCTGTGATTCTGTGGGCGTCATGGCAAAGGTGAGGTGAATCATCCACTCAACACGTCTGGTGGAGTATCTTGCCAAAACTCCATCCTTATCTTTTACACTGATGTACAGGACTGTTCCATTATTTAGGATGGGGATAATAGTGGAGCCCTCTCCTCCATGAAATTGTTTAACCGTCCATCACCATTTATGGCTGGATGTGACAGTACTATTGGTTTGTTGGTTTTGTGATCATTACACCCTCTCTATCAGATGTTAGTTCTGATGTGTGGAATACAAGCAGTCAATTATGGTAGCTTTAAAAGGTTGTCATCAGGTTTAGGTACACACGATTGGGACACTGGCACGTTCACCTATACATCACTGCCAGAGCATTAGCCTGGTCTGGATTAGTAATCCAGTCACATGCCCACGACAGCAATTTGGTTGGAAAGGTAGATTGAGGGAATAGCGCAGGAAAAAAAGTTACAGATTGTGATTGAATTTAATTCTGCTTCTGCTGCTGCTGTGGTCTGCAGAACCACATCAATGTCAGGAATTCATTATTTAATAAAGTTTGGAGAGTTAGATCATTTAAAGTATTTGCAGATGAGTTTTGATTTGGAAATGAATTGAGTACAATGAAGGACCAGTGATGAAGGAGGAGTGAAAGAGTCATAGACACTTAGAATTAGACAATATACAAACAGATCTTTTGGCCCAACTCATCCACGCTCACCTGGTTTCCTAAACTGAATGATTTCTATTTTTCTTCTTTTGGCACAGACCCCTCCAAACCTTTCCTATTCATGTACACATCCAGTTGTCTTTCATATGTTGCAATTATACTCCCCAATGCCACTTCCACTGACAGCTCGCTACATATACACAGCACCCTCTGTGAGAAACAACAGTCCCTTAGATCTCTTTTAGATATCTTCCCTCTCACCTTAAACCTATCCTCTCTGGTTCTGCACACACACACACCCGGAGGAAATGATCTTGTCTATTCATCCTATCCATGCCTGTCATGATGTAATAAAGGTCACCTCTCAGCCTCCAATGCAAAAGGAACAAAATCCCAGCCTATTTCGTAATGCTTTTTTTTCAGCTTTCTACCCCAAAGCATCGGGTAATTTCATTTTTTATAATATTGCCAAATGCCAAATTTAAACTCGATTGTGTTTTAGCTTCTTGGGACATAATTTAAACGGATTGATCAAATTTGATTTGATTTTTTGTCTCATCGCAACGCAGGTAAGAAAGCTGCTGGACCACATGCTACATTGTAAATTTTCCAGAACTCACTGTGCTTGTGAATCCTTCAACTCTCTTAAAGGTACAATACCTTTTACACATTCATAACACCTTCTCTCTCAAAAAAGAACCATCATAATGAAAACACGTCTCATTTGTTTTTCTATTCTTCAAACATTACCTTAACATACAGATAACTGAAATCTAAGTTCACCTTAACTTCTTCCTATTTACCTATATTTAACATTGGATAAATACAAATCTCGTCTAAACTTTATCAGTTAAATCGGTGAGAACGCATCTGCGATTACATTCTTATGACACGATACATGAACGATTTTTAAATTAAAAGTCTTTCGCATAAGACTCCAATGAAATAATCTTTAAAGCGTTCAAAGAATGTCAGCAGATTGGGATCCGCGTACACAACCATCTCCAACACGCTGTTTATGAGTACACATTAAAATGTTATAACTGTAATACCAAACTCAATAGTTCTTTCTCAATCGTGGACGATTTTCTCTGGTGGATGTTGAGTTTCTTTGAAAAGTACCATCCCACCTCATCGTCCTGTAGCAGTACAGCTCCAACACCTATGTCACTCACGTCGACGGCAACTTTGAAAGGTGTTGAAGTGTTTGGTGTAGCTAAAACTGGTTTGGTGGTCAATACTTCTTTTTAATGATCGAATGCCTCCTGGCATTGTTCTGTCAACCAAAACCTTGTGTTCTTCTTCAGCAAGTCTCTGCCCCACTCTCAGATTACGCGTCCACATATATATCTTTATCATCTTGCCTGTCTGTTTCAGATCCCTTATCCTTTCAGGACTAAACACCTCTGTCTGACCCTCTCTTTGTGCATGATTTCCCAGCACTATTACGTCAAACAGGATGTCAGTTTAACACCTTAATCTTAACTCCTTCATTGTTGTCTTTAGTTTGTGCTTCCGACTGTGACTTATGATTGTGGGATCTGGTTACTGTTCAGTCTGGAAAAATGCCAGTGTATTTCTGTTTTAACTCCTCAGTTTCTTGGTCTTCCTTGGGCTTCTCCACAACTAGGGGTATCGCTCCCAACTTGAACCCTGTTAAACCATTCTCAACAACAAACTGGATTCCTGGAACTGACACTCTGTCAGTCACTCCCACGGTTACTTCCCCAGACTTGAGTAGGCACTCCAACCTCATCTTCTGGAGAGGAAAGCTAAATTTCTGTCCAACTATCCCACAACTTATGACACTCTCGGGTAACAAATCAGAAAGACTCAAATTTGCTCATCTCTTACTATTGGTAACTGGTTAGTTCCTGTATCTCTTCAAGTGATAACTTCTTCTCTTTCTCCCCCTGTTGTTTCTGAGTAAACTTTACTCACAGAGGCGAATTCTTTATAGAGATCAGATACTGACTCCATACCCAGCCCCTGCTTAGGCTGTGCACTTTCCTGCAGCTCTTCGGTTCTTGTTGGAGTTTCCTTTAATACTTTCACTAATGTCACTGGCTTAAATTATTTTACCACATCTTCTCCCACAGTCCCTTTCTTAATGACCAGCACTGTGACCTTACGTATCCCATCTCATGGCAGTGAAAATACCTTTTACCAGTGCCCTTTTGAAACCACCGGCAATGAAATTTTCTGTGTCCCAAACTATGACAGTAAAAATACCTGAGGCCTTTCAGCTCCTTTCCATTCTCTTGGGCATCTTCTCTAACCTGTGGTAAACTCTTATTCTTTACTCTTTCTTTTATACTGTAGCATCTCCCCTTCTCCCATTTTCTATCCCTCACAGGACGAAATTCTGGCTAGAAGCTTGTCTTATTCAGCAACATGTATTCCTCTGCTAATTCTCCTGGTCTTCTCAATTCCTGAAGTTGCTGTTCCTCCACATGAATTCTTATCATCTCTGGAAGTGAGTTCTTCAACTCCTTCAGCAGAATAATCTCCATTAGAGCCACATATGTGGTATCTATCTTTAAAGCAAGCATCCATCTATCTAAATGCCTATGTTTAGTTCTTTCAAACACAACGTAAGTCTGACCTGGTTCCTCCTTTATGTTTCTGTACTGCTATCTATATGTTTCTGGTACCAATTTGTGAGCACTTCAAATAGCTTGTTTGACGTCTTCAGAATCTCTTAACTCCTCATCTGACAGCTGTGAATATACTTCACTCACCCTACCTACCAGTTTATTCCGAGCTAGCATTCCCCATTAATCCTTGGACCATTCTATCTGCCTAGCCAAGCTTTCAATGAAATAAGATTAGATTAGGTTAGATTACTTACAGTACGGACACGGGCCCTTCGGCCCAACAAGTCCACACCAACCACCAAAGCGAAACCCACCTAGACGCATTCCCCTACATTTACCCCATTACCTAACACCATGGGCAAGTTAGCATGGCCAATTCATCTGAATGGCACATTCTTGGACTGTGGGAGGAAACCAGGGCACCCGGAGAAAACCCATGCAGACACGGGGAAGAATGTGCAAATTCCACACAGACAGTCGCCTGAGGCGGGAATTGAATCCAGGTCTCTGGCCACCGTGCTACCCTTCATCTCTACTGCTTCAAAATTTTTCTCATCAAAATGTGCCAGAGTTTTAACATAGTTATATGTACCACTATTTTCCCTTTTTATCTCCATCCTGTTAACTTGACTTTGCTGACTAAATCGCAACATCTCAAGATCTATTCTCTCTCTTTTTGCTCAGCTGCGCACCTTCTCTTTCCCTTTTCTCTCTATCTCTCTTTTGACTTGCTTTCTGTTTCTTCTTTCTCCCTATGTTTATCTTTAAACTCAATTTTCCTCAATTATAATTTAAGTTTTTTTCACTGTCCTGCACTTGTCGGTTACTCTGACACACATTCCTGTTTGAGTAATTCCCTGGTAACTTCAGCTTTACTTTTGTCCTTGGTTAAACACAAAACTATGCTCTTCGCTAATTCTAAAAGTTTGGCGCTTATCTTACTTTCTAAACTTTCTTTGCAAATTTGAGGATTATCTTCAAACCTCTTAAAATTTTAAGAGCCATTTCTCTCACTTTTAATTTAACCAACCACAAGTTATCGAAATTAAACAATCTGTCTCCATGACATTTTATTTAAAGATCTCAGACACAAACATGCAAATATTTAAATATACTGTGTTCTTTTTTCAAAACTCAAATCAATTCAAATCTACCCAGATCTCAGTTTGGATTTGTCTAAACCTGTCAAATCGCTGACGAAAGCCCCCAAACATGTTACAACACAGGGTTAATACTTCTCCAAATTTAAACCAGCCACACAGAATAAGTTCGCCTCATGCCGTAATCTCATAAGTTTTGAGGCAAAATTCCATTTACAAAGTAACTATTTAAAAGTAAAATTAACAACTGTGTTATTTAAGGACGACATAGAATAATAAACCAAACAACTATTTAGAAATCCCTTCGGTTAGACGTATCTTTTACCTCCCACTCTACAATACTGGTCTGGTGAAACAAAAACCCCGATTAAGGTTTATAAAAAAATATAATCATGTTTCAAAACCAGTCAGCTTTGTCGATTCTCCTTTGTAGATTTTGATCTGTAGGTGTTGCTCTCGGTCAGCTTCGAAGTTCTGCTGTGCAAAAGTCTTACAGACAGGTACCTTCAGGAAACTCTTCAGATCACAGTCTATTTTTGTGGATGTACTTGGCAGTTGTCCTCCTAAATATTCAAATGTCCGGTTTTATACCTCAAAACATCAGATCATTTCACTGATTTTGATGTCATCAAATACATTATATTTCAAACTCAATTTGATTTCAGTATGTTGGGGCATAAGTTAAGCGGGTTTGCCGAATTTCAATTGGTTTTTGTTCCGTGGCAACTCATCCTCACTATTGATTTCACGGTCAAATGTTACATTTTAACTTCTTTCAGAGCACTTTGTGCCAGCTTCCAGAGTCCCTTAAAAGTAACATATACCTCTACACGTTCATAAAAATATCCTTTATCTGCCCTGCATAGATTTCCATAAATTTGATCAACTTAGTAAGTTCACATAATAGTCCTATCTGTTCCAAAAAAAGGCCCATTTTCTCTCATTCTTCCTTTACCTAAATATATCTTTCCAGTTATCATTCCACTTACTTACAATGTTACTGGTATTCTTCGACAAAGTAATGCATTGTGGTTGAGATAAAAGAATGTGATGTAATCACATTCCCATATGAAGGAGTAAACGTGCAACATTTCGAAGCTCTCTGATACCAAAAGTGATGTAAAAGTCTCCTTTAGTCATGAATTGGGAAAGTGAACAAGTGATGTTCATGGACTAAACAGCAGTAATTGAATGAAACTTTACTGACATTATTGAACGGCCAAATATTTAGTTTTCTCCCTAGAGTTTAAATTCAGCTGTTTTCTTTTTCAATTCATTTTTATCAATATGCACTCATCATTGGTGACAAAACCAGAAGTTGCTTGGAATGTTCAGTAGTTCTGGCAGTATCTGCTGTGAGAAAGCAGATTTAACATAATGTAGAGGAATGGGTCTGGTTTTTTTTTGCCAATAGTTGTCGGTTAGATGCGTTAATCAGGGGTAAATGCAGAGCAATAGAGTTGGGGAATGGGTCAGGGTGGGTTACTCTTTGGAAGGTCAGCGTGGACGTGCTGTGTGAAATGGCCTGTTTCCCCACCAAAGGGATTCTACGGTTGTATGATTTCTTCAAAAAATGGGCAGTCGATGCCAGGATCAAGAATGTCTCTGAGCATGCAAAGGGCATATTGAAGTGGGAGGGTAGTGGTTCACATTGATACCAATGGTATCGGTAAGAAGAGTGAAAGGTTGAAAGGTCCTGCAAAGAAAATTCAGGGAATTAGAAGTAAGTTTAAAAGCAGGATCTCCAGGGATGTAATCTTGGGATTACTCCCTGTACCACCTGAAAGTGAGACAAAGGAGAGGAAGATAGTACAGTTGAATATGTGGCAAAGAGCTAGTTTGGGAGGATTGTTTCTGATTTTTGAATGATTCGAATCACGTCCAGTGCACTTGGGAACTGTACAAAAAGGAAAGTGTGCACTTTAACTGGAGGGGCCCCAACATCCTGGAAGGGAGGCGTGTTCGTGCAGATTTAAGCTGATGATACAGGAGGCTGGGAACCAAAGCAGCCGGTCAGAAAAAAGCAGAAAGTAAAGATTAGTCGAACAAACAGGCAGAGCCAGTTTAATGACCATTCTCAGGGGAAGAACCATAATAATTTAAAAACACTGAAAGTGGTCTGATCATTAACCTGTAAACTGTATGATGCAGAGGCTTGTTTTGTGATCCAGGTTCCCAGTTTCTCATGCTTCAGTTTCGCAGTTTGTTCATTGAAATAATACACTGTTATCCCATTCAACTCGCCAAGGTGCTGAAACACAGATACATTTTCCCAACTATGATCCAAAGACCAGTACTTAGAAAGAACAAAGAACAAAGAAAATTTACAGCCCAAGGAACAGGCCCGTCAGCGCTCCAAGCTTAAATAAATCCAACTGTACTGTCTAAACCTGTCGCCCAATTCCTAACCATCTGTATCCCTCTGCTCCCCACCTAATCATGCATCTGTCCAGACGCATCTGAAACGAACATACCGTGCTTGCCTCTATCACCTCTGCAGGCAACACGTTCCAAACACCCCCCACCCTCTGTGTGAAGCTATTACCGTGTGTATCCTCCGTAAACTTTTCACCTCTCACCGTGAAAGCGTGACCTCTCCTTAGTGGATCCTTCACCCTGGGAAATAAGTTTATCTTCATCTATCCTGTCGATATCCTTCACGATTTTGTAAACCTCAATCAGGTCCCCCCTCAATCTCCTTTTTTCTACTGAAAACAAACCTAACCTACTCAACCGCTCTTCACAGCTAACACCTTCCATATTGGGCAACATCCACGAAAACCTTCTCTGCAACCTCTCCGGTGGCTATTCCTCTATCAAAATGATTTTCAGTTTTTAGAACTGCCAAAGGGGATTGTCTCTCTGAGGAAAATGGCAGAGCAATCAATTTTTGGACACTTGGGATGGTTCTCATGTTCGGCAGCGTTTGAGAAGATATAGTAGAATTATTGCTACAGTGGGCTTTTCTGTCAAGGGCATCAACAGGAGATTCTGTGGCAGTGACCATAGATTTAGGATGTTTTGTTGCTTTCCCTGTACGAGGATTAATATAGTACATAGAACATAGAAGAATACAGCGCAGTACAGGCCCTTTGGGCCTCGATGTTGCACCGATCGAAACCCAACTAACCTACACTAGCCCACGATCCTCCATATGCCTATCCAATGCCCGCTTAAATGCCCATAAAGAGGGAGACTCCACCACTGCTACTGGCAGGGCATTCCATGAACTCACGATTCGCTGAGTAAAGAACCTACCCCTAACATCTGTCCTATACCTACCACCCCTTAATATAAAGCTATGCCCCCTCGTAATAGCTGACTCCATACGTGGAAAAAGGTTCTCATGGTCAACCCTATCTAAACCCCTAATCATCTTGTACACCTCTATCAAGTCACCCTTAAACCTCTTTTCTCCAATGAAAACAACCCCAAGTGCCTCAGCCTTTCCTCATACGATCTTCCTACCATACCAGGCAACATCCTGGTAAACCTCCTCTGCACCCATTCCAGAGCCTCCACATCCTTCCTATAGTATGGCGACCAAAACTGCACACAATACTCCAGATGCGGCCGCACTAGAGTCTTATACAACTGCAACATGACCTCAGGACTCTGGAACTCAATTCTTCTACAAATGAAAGCCAGTACGCCATATGCCTTCTTCACCACACTATTTACCTGGGTGGCAACTTTCAAAGATCTGTGTACATGGACACCAAGATCCCTCTGCTCATCCACACTACCAAGAATCCGACCACAGCCCAGTACCCCATCTTTTTGTTACTCTTACCAAAGTGAATCACCTCACACTTAGCTACATTGAACTCCATTTGCAACCTTTCTGCCCAGCTCTGCATCTTATCTATATCCCGCTGTAACCTGACACATCCTTCCTCACTGTCAACAACTCCTCCGACTTTTGTATCATTCGCAAACTTGCTCACCCAACCTTCTAACCCCTCCTCCAAGGTCATTAATAAAAGTGCCAAACCGCAATGGTCCCAAAACAGATCCTTGCAGAACACCGCTAGTAACGGCACTCCAAGATGAACGATTACCATCAACTACTAAACTCTGTCTTCTTCGAGCCAGCCAATTCCTAATCCAAACCTCCAACTCACCCTCAATGCCATACCTCCGTATTTTCTGCAGTAGCCTACCATGGGGAACCTTATCAAACGCCTTACTAAAATCCATATACACCACATCTACCGCTTTCCCCTCATCCACCTCCTTAGTCATCTTCTCAAAGAATTCAAAAAGGTTTGTGAGGCACGACCTGCCCTTCACAAAACCATGCTGACTATCCTTGATCATATTATTCCTATCCAGATGTTCATAAATCCTATCCCTTACAATTCTCTCTAAGACCTTGCCCACAACAGAAGTGAGACTCACCGGCCTATAGTTACTAGGGTTATCTCTACTCCTCTTCTTGAACAAGGGAACCACAATTGCTAGCCTCCAGTCTTCTGGCACTATTCCTGTAGACAACGAGGATATAAAAATCAAGGCCAATGGCTCTGCAAAATCTTCCCTTGCTTCCCAGAGAATCCTAGGATAAATGCGATCAGGCCCAGGGGACTTATCTATTTTCACCCTTTCCAGAATTTCCAACACCTCTTCTCAACATACCTCAAAGCCATCCATTCTACTTAATTGTGACTCAGTATTCACATCGGCAACAATGTCCTGTTCCTGAGTGAATAGTGACTAAAAGTATTCATTCAGTGTCTCCCCAAGCTCTTCAGCCTCCACAAGCAACTTCCCACTACTATCCTTGACTGGACCTATTCCGACCCGTCATTCTTTTATTCCTGACATACCTATAGAAAGCCTTAGGATTTTCCCTAATCCTACCAACTAAGGACCTTTCATGTCCCCTCCTTGCTGTTCTTATCTCTGTCTTCAGGTCCTTCCGGGCTACCTTATAACTCTCAATCGCCCCAATTGAACCTTCACGCCTCATCTTTACATAGGCCGCCCTCTTCCATTTAACAAAGGATTCCAATTCCTTATTAAACCACGTCTCCCTCACACGACCCTTACCTCCCTGTGTGAGAGGTACATACTTTTCAAGGACACTCAATAGATGCTCCTTGAATAAGCTCCACATATCAATTCTGCCCATGCCTTGATGCCTACTTTTCCAAGCCACGCATCCTAAGTCATGCCTCACCACATCATAATTTCCCTGCCTCCAGCTATAACTCTTACCCTGCAGTACACACTTAGCCCTATCCATCACTAAAGTAAAAGTCACCGAATTGTGGTCACTGTCCTCAAAGTGCTCACCTACCGCTAATTCTAACACCTGGCCTGGTTCGTTACCCAGAACCAAATCCAGTATGGCTTCACCTCTTGTTGGCCTACCTACGTATTGTGTCAGGAAATCCTCCCGCACACATTGCACAACTACCGACCCATCTAACAAACTTGAGCTGTAGCTTTCCCAGTCAATATCAGGAAAGTTAAAGCCCCCATAACAACCACCCTATTACTTTAACTCTTCTCCTGAATCATCCTCGCAATCCTTTCTTCTACGTTTCTAGGACTATTAGGAGGCCTGTAAAATACTCCTAACAGGGTGACCTCACCTTTCCTATTCCTAACCTCAGCTCAAACTACCTCAGATGGCGAGTCTTCATCCATCGTCCTTTCCACCGCTGTAATACTATCTTTGACAAGCAATGCCACACCTCCCCTCTTTTACCCCCACTTCTGACCCTACTAAAACATTTAAACCCTGGAACCTGCAACAGCCAATCCTGTCCCTGTTCTACCCATGTCTCCGTAATAGCCACAACATTGAAGTCCCAGGTACCAACCCACGCTGCAAGTTCACCTACATTATTTCGTATACTTCTTGCATTGAAGTATGCACACTTCAAGCCACTTTCCTGTATACAGGCACCCTCCTTTGAGATTGATGCCATGTTCCTAACCTCCCTACACTCCAGGTCCTGCACCCTAAAGCTACAGTCTAGGTTCCCATGCCCCTGCAGAGTTAGTTTAAACCCTCCCCAAGAGCACTAGCAAACCTCCGGCCAAGGATATTGGTTCCCCTCAGGTTCAGGTGTAGACCATCCTGTTTATAGAGGTCCCACCTTCCCCAGAAAGAAACCCAGTTATCCAAATACCGGAATCCCTCCCTCCTGCACCATCCCTGTAGCCACGCATTTAACTGTTCTCTCTCCCTATTCCTCGACTCTCTATCACGTCGCACGGGTAACAAACCAGAGACAACAACTCTGTTCATTCTAACTCTGTGCTTCCAACCTAGCTCCCTGAAAGCCTGCCTAACATCCTCAGCCCGCCTCCGACATATGCCATTGGTGCCAATGTGGACCACAACTTCGGGCTGCTGCCCCTCCCCCTCCCCCTCCCCCTTAAGGACCCGGAAAACACGATCAGAGACATCACGTACCCTTGCACCTGGGAGGCAACATACCAAACGTGAGTCTCTCTCGTTCCCACAAAATCGCCTATCTGTGCCCCGAACTATCGAGTCCCCAATTACTATTGCTCTGCTCTTCTCCACCCTTCCCTTCTGAGCAATGGGGACAAGTTCCATGCCAGAGGCCTGATCCCCATTACTTACCCCTGGTAAGACCCCCCCCCCCGCCCCCCCACAAGTATCGAAAACGTATACTTGTTTTTGGGGGGGAACGGCCGCAGGGGTCCCTGCACTGGCTGCTTCCTCCCAGTCCCCCTCACTGTCACCCATCTGTCTGCAATCGTTGGAGTTACTACTTCCCTAAAGCTCCGATCTATGACCCCCTCTGCCTCGCGAATGATCCTAAGTTCATCCAACTCCAGCTCCAGTTCCCTAACACGTTCTTGAAGGAGCTGGAGATGGGTTCACTTCCTGCAAGTGTAATCAGCAGGGACGTCCATGGCATCCTTCACCTCATACATGTTGCAAGAGGAACATTGCACTGCCTTCACTACCATCCCTGTAAAAGTGACCTTTTAAAAAAACAAACTAGGTCTAAAAAAATAGAACAAGCAAAATGCAGCGTTTACCTACTTACCACAACGGGTCTTATTATTAGGTTAGAGGAAGAGGGCGGGTAGGAGGCACTACCTCTGTAGTGCCTCGGGTTCCACTCCTGTGCGCTTTTATAGGGAAAACAAAAGCTACCCAAGTAAGCTTCCGCTATACCTGTTTCCGGGTCTCGGCTGCCTCTCTGGTCGTCGTCACTTCCCCCTGCTGCTCCCGCTCTTTCTGTGAAGAGAAAACAACACCGCTGCCCGCTACCGGTAAGTAATTTTAAAACAAACTGTCTTTCCTTCGCTGTAGCCTTCCGGGTTTGTTTAAACTCAGCCGCTGCTCGCACTCAAAATCAGCACATGGAGAGAAGAAATAAATATAATAACAACAGCCACTGAAGTGACTGGGATTTGACCCGATGCTGCTGCAGCCAATCGATTCAGCTGTAGTTGAAATTGCTTCCACCTTTCCTGTGTCGGTAATAAGATTTCACAGCTTAGTCGCGAGTTTTCACGTGTTGAATTGTACCCAGCATCCTTTCTTCGGTTGAAACTTACTGGGATATAAAGACATGATAAAAGACACGGGCAGCACTTACCGGAATATAAAGAGATGAGGAATGACACGGCCAGATTTCACTTGATACAAAATCGATACAAGCGATGGAAATGAGGTTTACTAGGAGATAAAACACTAGAAAAGAAAAGAGGTAGTTTAATGGGATGGTGGGATAGATAAAGAATCATGCGGGAGAAATCAGGAAAGACTTAATTGTGTCCGAAAGGAGGTTATCCACCTGATGTGAAGTTGGTAAGAGTAAATATGAGGGAATTTCCCTTGTTTAGGTGAGTGGAAACTAAAGGTTCGCACTTCAAAGCCAGTGGGGAACGATAAAGATGTTTGGAGCAATCATTCTTTTATTCTGACAACTATCAAACTTCCCAAAGGAATAGATCTAATACTTTCGATTGGTTTAATGAGCTGTGCGAGTTTGAAAGAAATGGAATGATATGAAACGAGATAAACAGACTTTCCCAGAATGTAATCCACTGCAGGGTCAGCGATTTGAGAAAGGTCATCAAACTAAAACTTCACCTCTGTATCTCTATCCACAGACGGATATTCACCTGGGGAATATTTGTAGCTTTTCAGTCAATAATTGACACGTTTTCCAAAGACAGAACATTTCCCCAAATCAGAAACTGTAGTTTTCCAATAACTGCTACTTTACTCAACATTGTTTTCAACTGCGTTTCAGTCTGATGCTCCAATATTTCCTGCACCATGACAGTAACGGTATCTTCAGATAAGCATTGGACTTACAACCTTGGCAGTTTACGCACCTTTAAGTACCAGGCAAAGACAAATTACGCTCCTAGAGCGGCCGATAGCAAAGCTGTCACGTGGCCTACTCCTCCCTTGTGAACTTTAACTCAACTACTTTACTTTTGCTGTGATGATTAGATTCCCTACCGTGTGGAAACATGCCCTTCGGACCAACAAGTCCGAACAGTAACCCAGCCAAAACCATGTCCCCCTGACTAATTTGGACCCACTCAGATCGGGGGGTGGGGGGGGGGGGTGGGGGAATGTGCAAATTCCACACTGCTACCCGAGGCTGCTGTGAGGCAGCTGTGATAACCATGACACACAGACGAGGTGAAACAGACATCAACCTGTGATTATTTAAGCATCAGGTTCAGGAAAGGACACAAAAAATGTGCAAAATTGAATTCATTGAAAAATGGGTTTCTGTTGGTTTCTGCGTTGTTTACAGACAATGGTACATTGCCGGTGTCGCAGGGCTTTTCCTTCGATCGGTTTTAGTTCAGCACAGAATTCGAATCAATGAAAGTTCACCAATCTCCTTCAGAAAATTCATACAGGTAACATGAATCATGTTGCTTTAATCAAAAATCTTCACCATTCCTAAATCCAAGAACACGTTGCACGAGCTTCATGAATACTGAAGATGTAAAAATGTTATGCAAGAATAAATTCAATTCCAGTTTAAATTGTAAAGTAGGAAGAATGCACAGTAAGACACCAAATGCCAGAAATTCATGTACGTCACCATGTCCAGAACTGCAGCCCAGCAGAGGGGAAATCTGTCCCTGAATCCCTAATATTCACACGTTTGCTTGCTCCATGTGCCCAGTTGGAAATCTGTGTGAAGGAGCATGCAGTCTGACAGAGCGCCTGAGAGAAACCTTCACTGTCTGATCTAAAGCTACAGTAGGAACTGTCTTTTCCAGCTGTCAGACCGGAGCTGTAAAGGGGAGCACCTTGGTATTCCGTGGTGTAGATTCAGATTGTCCTCATCATATTATTGTTGCAAACCTTCTGTCAGAAACAGCACAGCAAGAAAGGAACAGGAGGAGGCTATCCCACACACCGGTCCGATCCGACCATTTGATATCGTCATGGCTGATCAAACACTTCAATGTTTTACCCCAGCTCATCCACAACAACCTGTCACACAAAGGGAAAATTACATTTCAGCAATCGCAAATGTTTATGCCACTATGGGAAGGAAAAGTTTTTCGAGCCAGTGGGTTTCTGCACGAACTTTGCAGGTATTGCGGCTGAGCAGCTGATTCTGGCTGATCATGTTTCAAACAATATGATTGCGTCCAAACTCACAACCATGAAGGTAAGGAATTTTCTCTGGTCAACAGCAGGGTCGCGAACTCCTGACGATGGGAATTGATGATGATTCAGCAGAACAATCATTGATTGAGCTGACATCTAAACTCCGATTCTGGTGGAAATCAAACCCATAAACTTTGAATACCAAGTTATCAATGCTGTAGAAATCTAATGTGACTTTCATTGCGCCACAGAGCCGTGATAGCCACAATTTTATTGCACCCAAAGTTGCGGTTGTCGTGGAGAAAATGTAGACAATCACCAGGAAATGCAGAGACACCTTAAAAGAGTAGATCTTTTATTTGTAAACAAAAAACGGTGTCATTCAGAAAGCAAATTCTTGAATGCCCCCGAACCTCAGGGTCCATGGCACTACTTTATACCTTTTCTTTACTCAGGTTTCTCAGCTTATCAGCACGGCCAACTGTGTTAGTCCGAATTACTTCACTCCAGCTACACAATAACCCAATGATGTTAGTTCCTATTATCACTCTACTTCTGCCACTATGGGTTTCCAACATTCAACTTAATATTATTCTATTGTCATGATTTGGTATTTTACTGCCACCTCTGCTACAATGATCTTCCATCTCAGACTAACCTGTCATGATTATATATTTAGCTACCCAATCTACCACAAAGTTTTCCTGTCCCAAACTGACTCTACTAACTACCGATTTGATACTTAATGTCTTTTCCTGCTACGAGGGTCTCAAGCGGGCTGACTCTACGAACTGTCAATTGAATATTAAAAACCATGTCCAAAATATTTATTGTCACGACTTGTCCCAATTTGCCATAATGATATTTAGCAAGCAAGGCTGACTTGTCTAATTGTTATTATCTCAGCCTGCCATAGGAAACTTCCAACACACTCTGACTCTAATTGTTGTAGGAGCATTGCACTATTCTTATCCCCTCCTGATACAGCGGCCCCATCCTGCCAGAGTGATCTTCTGACGAGTGTAGCATTCCACAGACCCCTTGTAACAGATTGCCAGTAATATCCATGTGGAGACACTTCCCATGATTTTATGGTCTCTATTTTCGGTACGGTGTTTGGATCTTTCATCAGACATCTGCTTATCTTCACCCCACTTTCCAGTACCTGGTCCTTATCCATGTGTCCTCTCGCTTCTCAAGTATTCGGCTGAATACTCTTGAAATATTTTGATGACTCGTAGCTTTACCAGACGTTCAAACAGTGAGTTCCAAATAAGCAACAATCTCAGAGGGAAAAAGTTCTTCCTATATCTGCTCTGAAAATCCTCTCCCTTGCGTTTACCGTACATCCCTGGTTGTTAACCTTTCCCATGAGAAGTTCGTTCCTATCACACACACCGACTCCATAATGTGCACCTTAATCACTTCCTCACTCAGCCTTCTCCGCTCTCAGATAAAGAGCCTGAGCTGAGCTCGTCTATCTTTGCTATGGCCACAGTGTCGTGCTGGAAAAGTACAGCAGGTCAGGCAGCATCCGAGGAGCGGGAGAATCGACGTTTCTGACATAAGCCTTTCATCAGGAATGAGTCTTGTGGGTGGGGGCTGAGAGATAAAAGGGAGGGGGTTGGGGTTGTGTGAAAGGTTGCTGGTAAAGTGATAGGTGGATGGAGGCGGGGAAGAAAGTGCAAGTTAGAAGGGGAAGAGATGAATGGGTCCGGAGGGTAGTGACGAGTTGGATGCTTTGGACTGTGATAATGTGGGGGGGGGGGGGAGGGGAAATGAGGAAGCCATTGAAATCCATATTTATCCCGTGTGGATGCAGTTTCCCAAGACAGACAATGAGGCATTCCTCTTCCAGGCGTCAGGTGGTAATGGTTTGGCTGTGGCTTATGCCTGAACCGTCGGTTGTCCTGTTCTACAATTCACATTACAGGTGAGATGTGAAAAACGACAGACTTGAAAAATGGACAAAAACTTCTAGATTCAGAGTTAGAATTAGACACGCTATAGACAGATATCATTTGGCCAGTTGAATCTGCATTGTGCCATCGACGCGATTCACACTCCCCCACCCTATCTTTCTCAACCCGCATTATTGATGCACCAACAAAAAAATACTCCAAATGCATCACTAGAGAGAAATCAGAGTTAACATAGTGAATCAAAAACAGTTCTGAGGAAGTGTCTGTTGAACCAAAATCGTCATTCTGTTTTCCCCGAGCTGCAATTCCTACTTTTGTCTTTTTAACATAGATCTTACAGACCATTCAGGTTTTGTTTGCCATCTATCTGAATTGGTCTATGCCTTGCCATCACAAATTCACATCTGAATACTTCTGAAACTTAGGAGGATTTCTGCCCCTAAAACATTTGCTTGCGCTGAGTTCCAAAATTTAACTACCCACTGTTTCAAAACATTTGTCTGTGCATTCACTCAAATATTTTCTCCTCTGTCCATAAATCCATGCCACACTCCTACGCCCGCCACCCCCACTCCCCCAAGATTGATCTCACCATCTAAGAGAAACATTTTTTTCAGTCTACGCCATCCATATCCCTGATTATTTTGCACATCTCAATCATGTCTCCTCTCAATCTCTTCTGCTCTAAGATAAACAACTCCAATCTATCCAACCTCTCTTCATAACTGAAACTATTCTTCTCAGACAATATTCTGGGAAATCTCTCCAACATCATTTCCAGTGATATCACATCCCTGCTATAATGTGAATTGCAGTACTGCACACAATAGTTTAGATAGAGCCAAATGAGCAAGTGAAATAAATGATGTAGAAATCCAATGAAAAAATGTCTTTTAGAATAAAGTTTCTTTTCCTCGGTGCTGCCCTGTTTCCTTTTCCTGAGACTGATATTCCAATAATCTCTAGTTCATATCAGTAAAAGCTGCTACATGAGAATTAATCTCACGACTGTGGTATTGAAATTGATTGACTGGTTTGAAGGTGAGCACGTGGTTATTCTATGACGGCACAGAGGCGCATGAAATGCCAAAGCTGGGAGTGGTCCTGGTCAAAGGCGGGAGGAAGGACATATTTGTCTCCGTTTATTAGATTATTAAGATACAACAGCAGCATTAACCCGCACTGCAGATTGACTCAGCGGAAGCATGCTGTGGGTCACGGGAGGTCGATGAATTAGAAGCATTCTCTGAAATGTTTCTTAACAATGCGCCGTTTTGTCACTTTTACTCGAAGAGCTGCTTTTGATCACATCGTCTCCACATTGGCCTCTTGCTCACACCGAACACTCGAATCCAGCGTACATCACTTAAATTCAGACACAGACACATGTCATATTCTCATTCCCTCTGTGATAATCGGAATTGACAATGTCATTCTCTGAGATGGAGCGATGGAGCATGAAGTTGGTAGTATAGTGAACAATGAAGAACAAAGAACACAGAAAATCTGCAGCCCAGTAACTGGCCCTTTGGACCTCCAAGCCTGAGCCGATCCAAATCAACTATCTAAACCTGTCGCCCAATTTCTAAGCATCCGTATCACTCTGCTCCTCACTTACTCATAGATCTGTCCAGGCGCACTTTAAATGAATCTACCATGTCAGCCTCTACTACCTCTTCTGGCAACGCATTCCAGCACCTACCACCCGTTGTGTAAAATAATTTCATTGTATATCTTCCCTAAACGTTTCACCACTCTCCTTGAACGCGTGACCTCTCATTATTCAATCCCTCACCTTGGGAAAAAGCTTATCTCAATCCATCCTGTCTGTACCCTTCATGATTTCGTAGACCTCAATCAGGACCCCTCAATCTCGTTTTTTCTAATGAAAACAATAGTAACTTACTAAACGTCTCTACAGAGCTAGCATCTTCCATACCAGGCAACATCCTCGCAAACCTTCTCTGCATTCTCTTCTAAACGTCCACATCCTGTTGGTAATGTGGCGACCAGAACTGTACAGAATATTCTAAACGCGGCGAACCAAAATCTTGTACAATTGTAACATGACCTGCCAGATCTTATACTCAATGCACCGTCCAGTGAAGGCAAGCATGCTATATGTCTTCTTGACCATAAGATCCACCTGTGCAGCCACCTTCAGGGTACAAAGGACCTGAGCTCCAAAATCTCACTGCTCATCAAATTTACGCACAGCTCTTCCATGTAAAGTGTAGTTGGCTCGAGAATTAGACTTCCCAAAATGCATCACCTCACATTTGCTTGGACTGAACTCCATCTGACATTTATCCACTCAACTCTTCTGTCTATCTATATTCACCTTCATTCTTTGACAGTCCTCTATATTTTCTGGCTACTCCACCAATCTTCGTGTTATCTGCAAATGTAACGGCGATATTTGGGCTAGCAACCCTTGGAGACTGGAACATGGCAGGTGTTCATTCCATCCAGCCATGAACCATGTTTGGATGCCTGTTTCCAGTGAAGTACCACTGTTTCCTGATATAGATCAATAATTCAAACTTCGTTGTAGGAGTCATGAATTAGAATTTTACAGATGATACAACAATTGGTCGTGTAGTTGCCTATGATAAATAATGTCTGGGACCACAGGGATGTATGAATCGGGTGGAAAGGAAAAATGGCGAATAGAATTGAATCCAGACGAATGAGTGGTAATAAATTTGGGGAGTTGTAACAATAACAGTGAGGATTCTGATTGGTTCACAGTAACAAAGAGATCTTGGAGTGGACATTCACAGATCTCTGAAGATTGTTGTACAGGGAGATCAGTTGTTCGTGAGGGCTTTTGGATATTTTCTGTTGTTGCCACAGACTGTAGATGATATTAGATCTTTAACAACCGCCAGTTTAAGAAACAACTAAAGGAATGGGCACAAGTCAGGTCAATGCAATAATCAACATTTTTAAAAATTGTAAGACAAAAGCGGGAGAGCTGAAGTATAAATCGTAGCCCATCAAGACCGCTTCACCACTCAATGAATTTACCACTGATTCCTATCCTAGTCATGCTGGTATGTGCCTTGGAGGGTAATTTGCAAATGGTGAAGTTTCAGTACATCTTCAACCTGGTCCTTATAGTCAGTACAGTTTTTGAGCTTTGAAGGTTCTGTCAACAAAGCCTGGATGACTTACTCCAGTGAATCTTCTAGGTGGCGTACTCTGCTGCAATTGTTCCTTAGCAGTTAAGGGAATAAATATTCAGGTGTTGAAAAATATACAGTTAAGAGAATGCATTGTCGTGGAGGGTCTCCTGTTCCTTCAATGGTATTGAAGGTGAACCCACCTAGGAAAATGGAGAGAGTTCTGTTAAACATCTAATTTGTGCATTGCGGGCGATGTAGGCTTCACGGAGACAAGAGTTGAGTTAATAATCAAACAAAAACGACGACGGACATGTTTTTGTAGTTAACTTCTTTATATGGGCGGTTCAGGTTCTATTTCTCCTAAATACGATCTCCCAGGACGATTACACGGAGGAATTCAGTTACAGTGAAGTCATTGAATGTCAATCGAATATGATTAGATTCTCATTTGTCAGAGTTACCATTGCTGTATTTGGTCATTCTGTGGATCAATCCGATTCCAAATGCTTTCTGATTTCAAGTTCCAATTCCCATCTGCGCCTGAGATTTCAACCCATTTCCTCGCTGAAATTTCTCCATCTGTCTTAATAATATGTAAGGACGCTGTAAGGGACAGCAGAGATTTACAAACGTGTTGCTAACTCTGTATAACATGAAGCTTCATGGAATGATTGTTTAGGCTAGTATTGAAACAAAGGAGATGGAGGGGAGATATAATCACAGAATAACCATTATAAACGTTCAATATTCGTAGGATCTTGACAGGATAGATATAGGCAGGTGGTTTCCCTGTGCTCTGAGGAGAGCACCAGACGACATGAACTCAGATTTAGATATTGCCCATTTAATTCAGAAATGAGGAGTAATTTCTTTGCTCAGGGGCCAAGGAATCTGTGGCATTTTTCAGCAACCGCTGTTGAGACTGTGTTGTTGGGTATTTTCAAACTGTTCCAGATTGTTAATCAGAAAGATGATGAAACTTTGTCGAGGTAAGTGAGCAGAAAGGAGTTGAAGATGATCAGATCAACCATGAGTTCGTTGAATGATGGGGCAGACTCCATGGGCTGAATGGCATACTTCCATGTTTGGTCGAACGCCTTATTTTATTCATAAGTTCAGCATTGTGAGGGGATGGGATTTAGTGATAGAAAAAGTTTTATTAAACATTTCAGACAGATCAGGAACAAGGCTCATAAATGCAGGAAGAAGAAATGTGCTCTGACCTGTAGGCAACAAATGACATTGGCCAAAGCGTGTACAGAAGCTATGATTGCTGAAGAACGTTGGTAGACCTTATACAGTTGGCAAGTCAGTAATCACACTGGATGATGGATCGTTGTATTATTCACACACAGCAGGCATTTGTAAAAGAATGAAAGGTTCGTTTCATTGGAGAAGTTTTTTTGCGGTTCCAATTACAAGTCACTGTTTGAAATACTGATCAGATCATTGTGTGAAGTGCTAGGTTAAAATACTCATTTGCAACCCCACTGGATAAACTTGTGCTCCCAATCTGTTGTTATTTGTTTCTCTTTTTTGATGTAAATTCATAGAAGGACAAAATGAAATGTGTGGGTGGAGGTGGGGTGTGGCGCGGAAGAAAAATGCGTTCCTTCTCATTACACCAATTTAATCTACAATTGAATAGAATGACTGCTCTCGATCTTCATTTCGACTTTAGTGTCGTGTTGATTATTCGTGAATCTCCCGTGCAGTGAAGGACAAGAAAAATACTCTCGATCCAGTGCACCAGAGGTGTGAGGTGCAAAGAAAAACTGCAGTAGCGGTTTGTGAAGTTACCAACCAGAGTGTGACTCGAACCCGTGAATGTGGAGCACATCGGTATAATAACCCACCACCATAATCTGTCGGTCTCCTCTGCACATTTTGTAGATGGATGATATGTGACCTCATCACGGTTCCATGCGGTGAAAGTCATGGATGAGAAATTTCCAGAGCGGAATCGAATCCACACCATTGTGTTTCCGCTTTCACTGGAATTATAATGACAGCAAATTCCAATAAATAACCATGCTCGTCAGAATGAATAGCTGTCATTGGTACATTCTGAGTCAGAATGAAATATAGAACAAGAATTTTCCGTCATATTCACACCTACATTTGACTCATAATTTCTTCAGTCACTTTCTCTCTCACGTGAAGAAGCAGCCATGGAGGGGGCAATAAAGACGATGTTGTGGCTCAATGGCCTTTCTCATATGGCTGAACGTGAATTGGATTAAATCGCAAGAAACGCTGTTTGTTCATTTCATATTCATTTCGCTGCAACCTCACAATGTTCATTGTAATAATCAGAAGTGAATTAGATTTATCTCATTGGAACGATTGATGTTCTATTCAAATTTACTCCGACTTTATTTCAGCTTAAGGTGAATAGAATTGCTTAGAAAAATAGAGGGTTAAAGTGCAAAGGAAAACCCAACAGTCTTGTTCCTCGTTGCTTTGGCAGATTTCACTGAATATTAAATGGACCAAACATTATGGTGCTTGTCCCCACATCTTTAACGTGTGTGATTAAAGCAGGAAGTCGCTCTCCAAGCAACTGGTCACTTCCTATTCATTATGTAATATCATCCTTTCACAATAAGAAAAATCCACACTGTTCCATTTACAATGCTTCAGGTACATTATTATGCCAAATCTTTCAAAATCCAGAGTTTTTGGAATCAAATATTATTCATCTGCACACGTTCACGAAATTTCTTTACATTTAAAGTCAACCAACACAGACATTGTTTCCCCGCAATATCCGACCGACGACACCCCAGCCCTACACCTTTACCTAGCCACACGCTGTCTCTCTCTCCTTGAGAAATTTATTCCTTGTATGCCACCAAATGTGCCTTCCAAATATTTTGTAAAACACATTCTCGGAGTGACAGCGATTCACTTCTAAGTTGTTCAAAGGTTTTATCAAACGTTTTGAATGCCTGACGTCTGGATGTTTACTTAATTGAAAGAGAGAATTGTCCACCTATTTACTCTATCCAAACATTTCATAACATGAAAAAACCCAATTAAGTCTTTCTTGGTTCAGGGATAACTGTTCTAAATTTTCGAAGAAAACAAGTAAATAATATCTCATCCTCAGTAAACCCCGTCAGCGTCGTCTCTAATGGCTTTTCACCCCAGGAAACACCGTCATTAACAATTCTGATCGAATCACAGAATCCTACAGGGCAGAAAGAGCATTTCAGTCAATCGAGCCGACGTCGACTCTCTGAAGAGCATCTCACCCAAACCTAGCAAGGGGAAACCCTCCCCCTCATGATGTCAAATAAACCTGTTGGAATATAACCTGGCGTCCTGTGACTTCTGACCTTGTCCCTGTGTTACCCGTGGCTAATTCATTAAACTTACTAAATTCACTCCCTGGACACGAGAGAGCAATTTAACTTGGCCAATCAACATAACCCTCAGACCGAACAGCAATGCGAATTACTGAAACAATGTTCCATCATCGTGAGCAAAACCTGAATCATTTTTAATGGCTTTCTACCCTAGTAACTCAGCATCATCAAAGCAAGTGAACCCAAATTCAATGTATTGAAACACCACTCTGCTTTATGTTCTGATTCGTGCTGCGGGTAATGTTTCTGCACTCATACTTTTACACTGTTTCTTCCTCACCTTCCTGCTTCCAATAAACACTTCAATCCGGAACAAGTCTGTCAAATGCTTTTCATTCCAACACAGTAACAAGGTGCAGTTTGCACAGGTCACGTGCTTGCACTAACACTGACACTCTGCCTCCCTGAGAGTTGCAGTCTACATCGAGAATGGAAGGAGAAGTATCAATACCCGCACTTGGGAACGGGGCGACAGTTTTAAAATATTTACACTGTCCCCAGTGAAGAACTGAGCTCTGTGACAGGCGGGGACACTAGCCACTCTACTACCGAGGACAAGAGTGTCAAAGGAGGCCCTTCAACAAATTGTGGCCACACTTGTCAAAAACAATGCCTAATGAACTGAATCCCAATTCACAATGCTTATCTCACAGTCTAATATGTTTTGGCATCAGAAGTTCTCATCTGAATATTTGTTCAGGTTATAAGGGTTTCTGCCGCTCTGAACAATGCCGACAGCCGATTTCAAATTCCAACCCCCCGCTGGCTGATAAAGGTTTTCCGCACATCTTCTCAAACCATTCTGACCTTCTCCTTAAATCTCTGGCCCATGCTGATCAATCACTCCATCACTGGCAAACTCCTTCAGTCTACCCTGTCCATACCCTAACTCGATCATGTCTTGTCTACATCTCCTTTGCACTGCGACAAACACTCCACTCCTGTCCTGTCTTTCTTCCTAACTGAAACTCTTCAGCCCAAATAATATCCCGGTAAATAACTCCTGCAATTTTCTCAGTGTAATCACATCCCTGCTATAACGTGACTTGCAAAACTGTACAACAACATTCTTGCTTGAGCCTAAGGAGCATTTGTTTTAAAATTTCTGGATTAGTATGACGGCGATTCTGGCCAAGTAGAATTTATTACCCATTCCTAATTGCCCAGAAGGCAGTTGAGACTCAACAATATTGCTATGAGTCTGAAGTCACATGCAGCCCAGACCAAGTAAGGATAGCAAATTACAGTCCGAAATGACATTAATGAAGCTGATTTTTTTTCAACAATTGTCAATGGATATATATTAGTCTTTAGATTCTTCCTTGCAGATATTTATTAAATCCAAATTTGACGATCATGGCATGGTGGGATTCAAGCACGAGTACCCAGACTATTACCTCGGTCTCTGGATTATCAGTCCTATGAAATTATCACAAGACCAACGCAGAAAGCAACAAATCTGATCTTTTCCAATAAAGTGTCTTTTCACCTAAACTGCCCTGGGTCTTTTCCATGAGCCTGACGCTCCAATTGTCTCTGGCCTAAGTCAGTAAAAGCTGTTACATGCGGATTGATTTCACAACCGTGGTATCCAAATGGATCGACTTGTTTAAAGGTCCCGATTGTTGGATTAGGGCACGTTCACCCAACAACAGTCACCGCAGCACAGACAGAACAGTATGAATGTGAAAGAGAGTGATAGATTGTGCATTGCCTCAGAGAAATGGGAGGAGGGACGGAAAGAAGGTTTCATGACGTGGGAAGGAGAGAAATCTCTTTCTACGGGTGTGTTTGAATACTGATATATGAAACGCAGAGATTTGAAGGAGCGGAATTTGAAGGTAAAACAATTAATTTCTTAGCATGTGTCACACAAAGGACAACGGAGAGAACACTTAGTGCCGTGATTTGGTTTCAAATCGAGTTTGCTGTGGTCACAATGCAAAATACCGACAACCACGATCACAGTAACCACAGAACAGGATGTTTGCAAGCAGAATTAAGTATATTAGCAGAGGAAATGTTCGGAAGAGCAGCACATGTACAATATCAGTACCCAGCGAACAGTGACAGATATGTGGGAACTGAGAATGAGCTGAATCTTTCAGTTCGGTGTCCTCAGAGGCTGTGGAGATCCCTTGAAAGAAAAGGTTGAAAAGTAAGATTGATAGATTTCGACAAAACATCAAAGACTCGCGGGACAGTACAGGATATTGTTGAAATGTATGCTTGAATAACATTTTAGCTTAACATCGGCACAGCCGCCCAGATCCAACCGGAAATGGGGATGAGAATGAGTGCGCAGAGTTACTCTCTGTCTCCAGTGATGCAATAGGTGAGCGTGCGTCCTTCTATGATGGTATAGAGGCACAAGAAATTCCTCGATTGAGTGTGCTCCTTATCAACGGAATGGTTGTCCCCGTTTATACTAGCATAGCAATCTACAGTGCATCTTGCTAAGACAGCTGAGTGGCAACACTGGAGCGTGTTGAGCCGTGAACTTTGCAGTGGTGAGTTTAAAAGATGATTTTGCTGTTTGGATCTGTGTTTCTGACACTGGCGGTGGCAGCTACATTTGCTTGCATCAGGTCAGTATCCGTTTCTTCCACACAGTCAAGACTTCAAGCTGGAGAAGGTGGTGTTGGGGTGATATTTTAAACATTCGTCCTTGGCGATTGGAACACGGAAAGGGTGATATTTAAGTTCGACGAATAAAACATGAAATACAAGCCTGACCTCAGGAACAGAGATCATGACTTTAATTTCCTGCAATCCCATTCATTCATGTCCCTTATGCAGGGGATTCTACCATCTTCACCCAGTCCTGCCTACGAGAGACTCCAGGACCAGAAAAACATGAGCTGACCCTTAATTCAGAAATCCCCACCGTGTGGGGAAGCAGGATAGTCGGCCCTTCCAGTCCACACCATCCATCCAAAAATCATCCCACCAGAAGCCACGGTATTTCCTATCCCATAAGCCTGCATATCCCATTGTTGATCCCTGTAACTGGCACATCTTTGGTCAGAGGGAGAAATAAAAACGCAAAAACACAGAGAATGTGCAGACTGCCCACAGACAGACACCCGAGGCTGGTATCGCGCCCGGGTGTGTGGTGCAGCCAGGCAGCAACGAACGAGGGGCAAAGAATAATTGTTGTCCTGACCAGTCATACTCACACCCTGTGGGTGAATGAGAAAGAATGAAAACACATTCACAACATGGAAAACAGGATTCGTATCTATGTGGAAACAATTTGAAAGATTGTTCACCCTGGGTAGAAAAAAAAGAGGCCGATACCATACAGAAAGCAGGCAATGTGGGAACTGCTGGAAGGGGGGATTCAATTAACCACAGAAATGGAAACTCATTTAATCAGTAACACTGGGGAGAGACCGTTCACCAGTCCCGTGTGTGGGAAGGGATCACTGAGCAAAACAACCTCCGGAGACTCCAGCAGGATTACATATCCTATCAGGTGTTTGGATATGCTGTCAATGCTGCTGTTAATCCCAACGAGCTATTTGTTCCATAGCGTCAATCATAGATTCATACAGCATGAACACAGGCCTGTCAGTCCAACCAATCCATGCTGAACATACTGCCAAACTAATCTCGTCCCATCTGCCTCCTGCTGTACCCGCTGAGTGGTTATAATGCCCTTGTAGTGTTATTACTGTGGTGTTAATCCAAAAACCCAGGTAATATTTTGGCGACAAAGGATCCAGGTCCTGGCATGACAGGTGGTGGAGTTTGAATTCAATAAGCGCCTGGAATTGAAGAGTCTCGTGATGACCTGAAACAGTTGTGTAGAAAATCCCATCTTATTCACTCATGGAGTTCGGGAAGCAACCTGCCATAGTCATCTGCTCCGTCCCACGGGAGACTCCAGATGGATAATATCGTGGTTGGCTCTTAAATGCCCCCTGGGAAATAACTGACTTACTAGGCATGAATAAATTTATTTTAAAAATCCCACTTTCCCATTCATGTTTGGAATCTATTGTCCATTAAATGTTGCAAACGTACCCTCATCCATCACTTCCTCAGCAAGTTAATTGCACACGTAAAACACCTTCCCTAAAAAAATGCCTCATATGCCTTTTTTTTAAAAAGAATCTCTCTTTCCATCTTAAACATATGCTCTCTCGCCTTGAAATCCCCCTCCTGAGAAAAGGCCGCTATCGTTAACTCTAAACTTGCCTCTCAATAATTCATAAACTTCTGTCAGATCGCCGCTCAAACCCCTAACCGAGAGTGAAAACAGTCTCAACTAAGAGAAAATGAGAACTGCAGATGAGAGATCAGAGTCGAGAGTGTTGTGCTGGGAAAGCACAGCAGGTCAGGCAGCATCTGACGAGCAGGAGATTCAACGTTTAGGGAAGAGCCTGATGAACGACACTTGCGCGAAAAAAAAAGATTCTCCTGCTCCTCGGATTTTGTCTTCCATAATGTGGTTTTCCAGCAACCCGATCTCGAATCTGAAAATAGTCTCAGCCTATCTAGCGTTTCATTAGAACTCAAACCTTCCACAGGCAACAAGCGTGTATACCTTTTCTGAACCTACTCCAGCTGAATAATATCATTCCAACAACTGGGCGACCAGAACTGGACAGAATATTCCAGAAGAGGCCTCATCAATGTCCTGCAAAACTTCACCATAACGTCACAACTACTATACACAAAGGACTGAACAATGAAGGGAAGTATGTTAAATGCCTTTGAACCATCTTGTCTGTATGTAATGCAAATGACAAGGAATTATGTACCTGCATCCCGAGATTCCATGTTCTCCAACATTACACAAAGCCCTACTCTTGTTGTTGTACCAAAATGCAATACCTTCCATTTATCCAGATTGAACTCGATGTTACATTTTTCAGTCCAACGACTCATTGGATGAAGATCCTTTTGAAACTTAGATAATCTTCCTCACTGTCTACAGTTCTTACGTCGCCTGCAAACCTACGAAGCATGCCTGCAGTGAGTTCCAATGTTTTCTCATATAGATCAATGATTCATATTTACTTGTTGTGGCCGTGATTTAGCAGTGTGCAGATCATACAACAATTAGTCATGCAATTAACCATGAGGAAGAAAGCCGCAGACTGCAGGGAGATATCAAACAATTGGAAATTAAAATGCTGAAAGCAATTCATTCCAGGGAACTGGGTGATAGTGAAGCAAAATTAAACTTCAAACCAGCTGCCCACGCTCCAGTTGTGGCACTCAGCTGTCTCAGCAAGATGCACTGTAGATTGCTGTTAATATAAACGGGAACAAATTTTCCCTTCTGCCCCGCCTTTGACCAGGAACACTCCCACCCTCGGAATTGCTTGCGCCTCTAAACCATCATAGAAATACCGTGCATTCACCGGTTGTGTCACTTGAGCCATCGAGTGTCTGTGCGACCTCATTCCCATCCCGATTTCAAGTTGGTTCTTCGCGACTGCGCCACTCAGTTCCTCTGATTCTGGGGCTAGGAACTGGGACTATGTGGCAGCAGTGGTTACTGCCTTGTGTGGGGAAACTTGTGAAGTAACCGATGTTAAACTGCATTACTATTGAAGTATACATTTCAATAAAAGCTTGGGAAAAACAATGACTGCAGATGCTGGAAACCAAATTCTGGATTAGTGGTGCTGGAAGAGCACAGCAGTTCAGGCAGCATCCGAGGAGCAGTAAAATCGACATTTCGGGCAAAAGCTCTTCATGAGGAATAAAGGCAGAGAGCCTGAAGGGTGGAGAGATAAGTGAGAGGAGGGTGGGGGTGGGGAGAAAGTAGCGTGTAGTACAATAGTTGAGTAGGGGAGGGGATGAAGGTGATAGGTGGGGGGGGAGGGCGGAGTGGATAGGTGGAAAAGAAGATCGGCAGGTCGGACAGGTCAGGACACCTCATGGGGACAGTGCTGAGTTGGAAGTTTAGAACTAGGATGAGGTGGGGGAAGGGGAAATGAGGAAACTGTTGAAGTCCACATTGATGCCCTGGGGTTGAAGTGTTCCGAGGCGGAAGATGAGGTGTTCTTCCTCCAGGCGTCTGGTGGTGAGGGAGCGGTGGTGAAGGAGGCCCATGACCTCCATGTCCTCGGCAGAGTGGGAGGGGAAGTTGAAATTTTGGGCCACAGGGCGGTGTGGTTGATTGGTGCAGGTGTCTCGGAGATGTTCCCTAAAGCGCTCTGTGAGGAGGCGCCCGGTCTCCCCAATGTAGAGGAGACCACATCGGGAGCAACGGATGCAATAAATGATATTGGTGGATGTGCAGGTAACAAAAGCTGCACTGTCCCCGGAGTCTTTGATGTTTTGGAGAAATCTATTTAGCTCAGCCTTCAGCACATTAACGATGGAATCACCAGGACCTCTGTGGGCACCAATGTAAAACGGTCAGCCCATTCTGAGTTCCCACATATTTGCCACTGTTCGCAAAGCACTGATATTGTGCATTTGGTGCTCTGCCTAACATTTCTTATGATACTGTACTTATGGCGCGTGCTAAGAGCGTTTGTCTGTGGGGTGCCGTGATCGTATAGCGGTTAGTACTCTGTGTTGTGGCCGCAGCAACCTCGGTTCGAATCCGAGTCACGGCAGCAATCGCTCTATATGTCCCTGTCTTTTGTGAAGCACAAAGGAATCAGTTGTTTTAACGTTTTGATTTTCTCCAAGGTAATGTTATTTTCCTTCAAGCTCTGCTCGCTCACATCTCTGTGCTTCATACGTCAGAATTCAAATCCACCCGTTCTCAGCGATTTCTTCCCTCCTACGATCACTAACCGAACTTTCCATCCCATACCCCCATTTCATTAATTTGGAGATGCCGGTGTTGGACTATGGAATACAAAGTTATAAATGACCCAACACCAGGTTATGATCTTACAGGTTTAATTGAAGCACTAGCTTTCGGAGCGCTGCTCTTTCATCATGTGTTTGTGGAGTCATTTCCTATTTCACTAAGGTACTGCAGAATCTATTACAGACTCTCACAGTGATACTGATCAGTCCGTGTGGCTACGGTCACTGTTGCTGGGTGAACATACCCAACCCCACCACCGGGACCTGTAGACCATTTGGTTACCACTGTTGTGAGTTCAATACTCACATAGCAGCTTTTACCGACATGGACCAGATACTATTGGTGGTGGTGGTGGTGGTGGTTGGGGGGTGGTGTCGAGCTCAGGAAAATGGCACAGAGCAGTATCGGGGGAAAGCGACATCATTGGATATGTTCAGTTTCACTCCTTTTCTGCAATGGCCGAGCGCTATTACCACTGAACACTGGACTGTTTATTCAGACACCATGGACTCGGATTTGACTCAGACCATGCTGGGAGGTAGAATTGGGATTCAATAAATATCTGGAATTACGAATCTAAAAACTCCTATATATCCATGTTCAATTGTTGAAAAAAAATCTGACGTCATTTAAGGAATGAAACTGCCATTCTTACCTGCTCGGGCCTCCATGTGACTCCAGACTCACTACAATATGGTTTAGTCTCAACAACCCGCTGTGCAATTAGGGATGGCAATAAATACTGCCGAACCAGCGACGCCCTCATACTGTAATGGAATAGAAAAAAAAAGTTCATTCGGCTCTATCTAGATTACTTTGCGCAGTTCTGCAATTCAGAGTACTGCATGGATGTGATCGCACTGGGAACGTTGCAAAAGATGCACTGGGATATTGTCTGGGCTGAAGAGTTTCAGTTGTGAGGAATTGACTGGGGTTGTTTGTCGCCGAGCCGAGGAGATTGGAGAAGACATGACTGAGATGTAGAAAATAATAAGGGATATGGATAGGATAGACTGAAAGAAGCATTTGTTATTGATGGAGAGTTCGAACACTGGGGCCAAGAGACTTCGGAAAAAGGCAGAAAGTTTTGAGTAGATTTGCGGAAAGGGTCAGAGAGGCGGAAATCGTTCTAACCTTAAAAAAAATTGAGATATGAATTTGTGATGCCAAAATAAATAAGACTATGGGCGAATTGAGATGTGAATTTGTGATGCCAAAATAAATAAGACTATGGAATAAACGGTGGAAATCTTGATTCAGGACGTAAAGCAGTTGTGTTGGACAAGTGTGGCCACAACAGGCTGAAGGGCCACCTTCGATGTCGTTGCCTTCCCCAGTATCGTGGTTAGTGTCTCCGCCTGTCACAGGGCACAACTCTCCGCTGGGGACATCGTAAAGGTTTTAAACCTGTCGCTTTGTTCGCAACTGAAAGTTATTAATGCTTGGCCTTCCATTCTCGATTGGATATGTCACAGGAAGGACAGTGCTGTCTGAATCAGCGTAGAGACGGACTGCAGCTCCTGGGGAGACAGAGTGTCAGTGACAGTGCAAACACGTAACTTCAGCAAACTGCACATTGTGTTTGCGTTGCAATGAAATCCATTTTATACAGCTGTTCCTGACTGATGTGTTTATTTAAAGCAAGAATCTGAGGAAGAAAACAAAGTAAACCCATTCAGATCTGAGTGCAGAAACATTTCCAGCAGCACTAATAAGGTTGTACAGCGTACAACCGCGTTTGGATGGATTGAATTCGGTTTGGTGGGCGCAGCAGGCTTTCACTAGGATGAGTTACCAGTGTGTAAAGCCATTACACATGATACAGATAGTGTTCAATGTGATGGTACACGACATTGGTTCGCACTGTTCTTAAGTCTGTCGGTTAGGTGGATTGGCCATGTTAAATTGAGCTGATGTGTCCAGGGAGTGACTTCAGTAAGTTAAGTGAATTATCTATGGGTAACGCAGTGATAAGGTCAGCAGTCACATGATGCCAGGTTTTATTCCAGCAGGTTTATTTGAAATCACAAGCCAGAGGCCTGCGGGGATAAAAACGGGAGCTAGATCTGGTTGAGATGCTGTTCAGAGTGTCCGTACAGAATCTATTGGCTGAATTGTACTTTCTGCATTGTAGGGAATCTGTGATTCTATCAGAGGATACTGACAGCGTTTACCGGGCTGCTAAAACATTGGAGATGATGCTGACGGCGTTAGTGGGGATGGAATTTTATTTATTTGTGTTTTGGAAAATTTGACACTGAACCAAGGAAAACCGAATGGAAGTTTTCCGGAGTATTTGAGGTTTGGAGAGAGTAAATATGTGGTAAATTCTCTCTTTCAAGTTCATAAATTTCTGAAAGTCAAGATTTCAAAACCATTGATGTAGGACAAAGAAATAATGGGAACAGAATTTCTGTCACTCAGACAATCCTTTTCCAAAATATTTGGAAAGGCACATTTAGAGACACACAAGCAGCGAGTTTCACCAGGATAGAGACAGCCTGTGGCCAGGTATAAGTGTAAAAGTGGGGTGTAGGGGGTAGAAGGTGCGAGGAAACAATGTCTACTTTGGACGACTTCAGATGAAAAGAAATATCGGAAACCTCTGCAGCTGAGTAAGATTCAGCAAAAAAAAAACTCAGAGTCTTGAAAGATTTATATTAATATACCACATGAAGCATTATAAATGGAACTGAGCAGATTTTGTATATTGTCAAGGAAAGCTATTCCATAATGAATAGGAAGTGACCCGTCTCTTGGAGATCGATTTCCTGCTTTAATCCCATGCCTTAAAGATGGGAGGATGATCGCCATGATGTTGGGTTCATTTGATACCCACTGAAATCTGCCAACGTAACTGAGACTCAAAACTGTCATCTTGCTTTGTAGTTTAATCTTCTGTTTTTCTCATGAGTATTTTCTATAAGCTGAAATAAATTTGGAGCAAATTTGAATACAACATTAAGCTTTCCAATCATGTAAATCCAATTCACTTCCGATCATTGGAATGAACAGAGTGAAGGTGCAGCAAAATTAATAAAATGAAACGAACAAAGCTGCATTTCCAGGAATTTTACCCAGCTTACGTTCAGCCATATGAGAAAGCCCATCGAGCTCAAACATCACCATCACTTCTCTCCCCGTATATACTTCTTCACGTGAGAGAGAAACTGTCTGAAGAAAGTATGGGGGGTCAAGACTAAATGTGCGTGTGAATGTGACGGGAATTCCATGTTTGCTGGTTCATTCTGAGACAGTTCCGACTCGGAATAAATCAAGGAAAAGGTATTCCTTCCAAGGACGAGGTCAATTCCTTGGATTTTGCTGGTATTAGTATTCCGCTGAAAACAGTAACATAATGGTGTGGATTCGATTCTGCTCAGGGCATTTCTTATCCCCTCGGTACACCATATGTAATCTTGATGTGGTCACAAGTGAGCCCCATTGCCATGGGCTGAAGTGGCCCAGAGGTGAAGGCGGCGGGTTGCTCTTTCATTGTGCATGTGTGGATTTGAATCCTACTCTCGCTGTTACTTCTATCAAACGCAGCTGTGGTTTCCCTTTGTGCCTCGCATCTTCAGTTTTCACTGAATGGAGAATCTTACTAATGCTCTTCATTGCACCGGAGATTTGTGATAAATCGATACCTCATCAAAGGAAAGTAAAGCAATTTGTTTCTGTTGTAAGTTAAATTGGGATAATGAAAAGGAGTGCAAACATTTCTTTCCTCCTTTCATTCCATCTTGAATTTCTATGAATTTACCCATAGAAAGTGAAACAAATAAGGAGAGATCGAGTGCAATAGTTTATCCAGTGGGATTGTGAATTTTAATGTAATACTCCACACAAATTTCTGATCAGTATTTCAAACAGTCAATTGAATTGAAACCACAGAAAACTTTTCCAATGAAACGATTCTTTCATTCTTTCACAACCTTTTGTTGTATGAAACAGCCCGCGATCCATCATCCAGCATGATCACCAAGTTGGCAACAATATAAGATCCACAAATTTTCTTTAGTAATTACAACTTCTGCACATACCCATCTGCGGTGTGCCCAGTGCCATTTGTTGTCTTCAGGCCACAGCACATTTCTTGATCATGAACTTATGAGCCTAGTTCCTGATCTGTCTGATCAGTTTGAGAAACTTTTTCTGTCACTTCATCCCATCCCCTCAGAACTCTAAATTTATCAATGAAATAAGGCGTTAGACCAAATGATGTAGGATTGGAAGTCGGCCAATCAGCCCATCGAGTCTGGTCCACCATTCAATGAACTCATGGCTGATCTGATAATCCTCAACTCAATTCTTCTGCATTGCCTTGACAAAGCTTCATCGTCTTTCTGATTAAATATCTGTCTGGCACAGTTTGAAAATACACAACAACTCAGCCTCAACAATAGTTTCTGCAAGTAGTTCCACCGATTAACTGGCCCCTGAGCAAAGAAATTACTCCTTATTTCTGAATTAAATAGGCAATATCTAATTCTGAGTTCATGTCCTCTGGTGCTCTCCTCATACCAGAAGGTAAACCACCTGCCCATAATTACCCTGTCAAGGTCCCATGAATATTGACCGTTTATGAATGTTATTATATTATTGCGTGATTATAGAGCTCCCCTCCGCCTCCTTTGTTTCAAGGAGAATAATCCCAGCCCAACCAATCATTCCACGAAGCTCCATTTTCTCCAGTGTTGACAACATGTTCACCCCCGGCAGCCTCCTTTCATATTATTAAGGCAGGCGGAGACATTTATGTGAATAAACAGTTGAAATTTCAAGCATAGACGGGAATTGGAACTTGAAATCAGACAGCGACTGGAATCAGATTAGTCCGCACAAAGACGAAATCGAGTAATGATAACTCTGAGAAATGAGACTCTAAGCATATGCGACTGACATTCAATGGCTTTACTGTAAACATATTACCCTGTGTAATCGTACACAGAGCTATTATTTTGGGCAAAAACGGATAGAAGCTGGCTACATTAACACTTTGACAACAACAACGTGTTCTTGAGACATTTTTTGATTATAAATTCAACTCATTGTTCCTTGAATCCTACATCGTTTGCAAGGTACAAATGAGACGTGGAACATAACTCTCTCCATTTGCCTAGATGGGTGTAACTTCAATAACACTTAAGGAACTGGACACCGTCCCGACAATGCAGTCACTTGAGTGCACCCTCTTCAATCCCTGCAATATTCATTCCCCACACCGCTAAGGCACAATTGCAGCAGAGTGCACCAACTACAAGATGCACAGGAGTAAGTCATTTGGGCATTTTTGACAGAACCTTCAAAACTCAACAGCTGTACTGACTATAAGGACAACGAAAAATAATAAGGAAGATGCAACGAAACGCCCCCAGTTTTAATTTACCCTCCAAGGCCCATAGCACCCTGACTTGGAAAGGAATCAGTGATAAACTCATTGGTGAAACGGTCTTGATGGGCAAAGTTGCATCCTTCAGCCTTCCATATTTTATCTTACATTTTTAAAAAAAAATGTTGACTTATGCGGTGACCAGACTTGTGATCAGTCCTTTAGCTGTTCCCTAACCTGTTAGTTGTTCAGGTTCTGCTATCAGCCACAGCCTGTGGTCAACAATAGAAAATATCCGAAAACCCTCTCAATCAAATGTTCCCCCTCCAGATTAGAGTGGTGTTGGAGAAGCACAGCAGGTCCGGCAGCATCTGAGGAACAGGAAAAATGGACGTTTCAGGCAAAAGCCCTTCATCAAGAATGAGATTGCAACATATGGGATGGAGAGATAATTGGGATGGGTGTGTGGCTGGGGAGAAGGTAGCTGAGAGTGCTGTAAGTGGATGCAGATTTGGGGTGAACATGAAATGTCAGAGAAGAATGTGGAGTGGATAGGTGGGATTGAAGATGCACAGGTGGGACAGGTCAGGAGGACGGTGTTGAGCTGGAAGGTGGGAACTGGGGTAAGGTAGCGGGAGGGGAAATGAGGAAACGGGTGAGGTCCAAATTGATGCCATGGGTTTGAAGAGTCCCGAGGCGGATTATGAGGCCTTCTTCCTCCAGGTATCGGGTCGTGAGGCAGTGGCGATGCAGGAGGTCCATGACCTACATGTCCTCGGGAGAGTGGGAGGGGGAGTTGAAATGTTTGGCCATGGGGCACTGGGGTTGATTCTTGCGGGTATCCTGGAGATATTCAGAGAAGTTCTCTATGAGAACACATCTACTCTCTCCAATTTAGAGGAGACCGCATCGGGAGGAATGTATACAAGAAATGACATGTGTGGAAGTGCAGGAGAAATTTTGATGGATGTGGAAGCTTCCATTAGAGCCTTTTACAGAGGTGAGGAGGAAGATGTGGGTGCAGGTTTTGCAATTCCTGCAGTGACAGGGGAAGGTGTTCGGAGCGAAGGGTGGGTCATTGAAGGGTGCGGACTTGAATGGTAGTCACAGAGCAAACGGTATTGGCAGAAAGTGGATGGGATGGGGAGGGGAACATATCCCTGGTGGTGGGATCCGTTTCGAGGTGGCGAAACTGTCGGAGGATGAAATGATTTTTGTGGAGGTTGTTGGGATAGAAGATGAGGACCAAGGGGGTTTTGTCCTCGTTGTGGTTGAAGGTGTGGGGTTCGTGGGCGGAGGTACAGGACATAGATGAGGTGCGTTGGAGGCATTTTCAACCACATAGGAGGGGAAGTTGCGGTCTTTAACGAAGGAGGCCATCTGGTGTGTTCTATGGTGGAACTGGACCTTTGGGAGCAGATGCGATTGAGGTGGTGGAATTGGGAATACAGGGCAACATTTGCGCAAGAATTGGGTTGGGAGGAGGTATAATCCAGATAGCTGTGGGAATAAGTGGATTTGCAAAAAGTGTCAGCAACACTGACCTCGTGGGATATATTTCCCTCCCCACTCGATCCACTTTTCACAAAGACTGTTTCCTCCACGACTACCTCATCAAGTCCTCGCCCTCCAATGACCCACTCTCCCCTCGCGGCACCTTCCCCTGCCATCACAGTAATTGCAAAACTTACATCCACATCTTCCCTCTCACATCCTTCCAAGGCTCCAATGAGCCTTCCACATCCATCAAATGTGCATGTGCACTTCCACACGAGTCATTTATTGCATCTGTTGCTCCCGAAGCGGTCTCCTTTACGTTGGGGCCAACAGACACCTTCTCGCAGAGCGCTTTTGAGAACATTTCCAAGAGACCCGCAACAATCAACCCCCATGCCCCATGACCAAAAACATCAACAACTCGCCCCCCCTCCGACTCTCCCGAGGAATTGCAGTTCCTGGGTCTCCTCCACTGCCATTCCATCACCACCGGACGCCTCATTTTCCACCTCAGGACCCTTCAACCCCAGGGCATCAACGTGGTCTTCACCAGTTTCCTTATCTCCCCACTCCCACGTTATCCGAGTTCCAATTTTCTAGCTTGGCACCATCCTATTGACCTGTCTCACCTGTATAACTTCCTTCCTACCTGTCCGCTCCACCCTCTTCTTCGACCTATAACTTTTAACCCCATCTCCATTCACCTCTTGCACTCTCAGTTAAATTCTTCCCACACTCCCGTTTATCTCTCCACCCTCGAGGCTGCCAGCTTTATTCCTAATGAAGAGCTTTTTCCCGAAATGTGATTTTTTTCTGCAACTCGGATGCTGCCTGACCTGCTGTGCTTCTTCAGCACCACTCTAATCTTGATTCTGATTTCCAGCACCTGCAGTACGCACTTCCATCCAACTGATTACCCTGGCGATTGATCTTGAATAGGCCGTTGCTAAAGTTCCAGCATCATTTCCCTGCTCTTATATTCCCATCTGCGGTCAAGAACAGAATGTATCTCCAACCCCTCGAGACCACTTGATCCCTTGTCTAATCAACTACAAAGATTCGTGAATGTTTACTCCAATTTCTCTTTTATTACTTTAAACCACTCAGTATTCACACTTTTCCCATTGTGCGTCCTCAAATTCATTATCACCCACTTCACTGGATTGAATTCCTTTCAGCACATTTTCTTGCCAATTGTCTCCAATCTCCCTGCAGTCTATGGCTTTCTTCCTCATGGTTAACGACATAACTAATTGTTACCTGATTTGTAAACTGCTAAATGATGGCCACGACAAATAAATATAAATCATTGACCTATATGAGAAAACAATGGAACTCATAGAAGCCATGGTTCATAATCTTGTAGAGGACACCAGAATTGGAGACTGTAAAGAAAGTGATCGAAGTTTCCAGAAGGATCTTAATCCAATGCGTCTTTGGGCTGAAAAAAATCACTTGGAGTTCAATCTGGATAAATGGAAGGTATTGTATTTTGCTACATCAAATAAGAATCAGGCTTATACAATTAGTAATCGGGCGTTGCATAGTGTTGTGGAAAACGAAGGCCAGGGATACATTTAAATATTTATTTTTAGTTTGCTTCACATACAGACAGAATGGTTAAAAAATGGTCATCCTGTCTGCGTTGCACAGTCCTTTGAGCGTAGGAGTTGGTATGTTATGTTGAATTGAATAGGACATTGTTTGAGCTCTCTTCTGGAATACTGCATCCAGTTCTTGTCGCCCAGTAATAGCAAGGAAATTATTCAGCTGGAGTAGGTTAAGAACAGGTATACCAGCGTATGGCTAGTGTGGAAGGTTTGAGTTATAACGAAAGGTTGGATAGGCTGAGAATATTTTCACTCGAGCACTAGAGTTTGAAAGGTGACCTGATAGAAATTTATAAATTATTGAGAGTTCGGCTCGAGTTAACTGTAACTGTCTTTTCTCCAAGGAGGGACACTTCAAGACGAGAGGGCAAATGTTTTAGGTCAAAAGAGAGAGATTTAAAATAAGACATGAGAGGCTTTTTTAACAGAGGATGGTTGATATTTGCAATTCACTTCCTGAGGCAGTGGTGGATGAAAGTACATTTACAATATTTACAGGATATTTGGATCGATAAATGAATTGGAAAGTTTCCGTGGGATTAGAAAAAAAGCTATTCATTCATACCTAGTCCATTATTTATTGTCCAGAGGGCAGTTCAGAATCAACCACGATATTATGGATCTGGAGTCACATACCAGCCAGACCAGATAAGTATGGCAGTTTCCTTCCCTATCAGGCATTAGTGAATCAGATCCACAACAACTGATTCAACATCATCATTAGGCTCATCAACTCTAGGTATTTATTGAAATAAAATTCCAGCATCTGCCATGTCAGGATTTGAACACGTGTCCACAGAATTATATCTGGACATTCATATTAACAATGCAGTAATAATATTACAAGGGCATTATTAACCCTTAGCAATTGCAGGAGCCGTCAGATGCGACTCGTTTAGTTTGGCATTTTGTGCAGTATGAGCTGGAAGGAGTGAAAGGCCTGTTTTCATGCTGTTTGAGTCTATGACATTGACGCTATGAAACCGGCAGCTGGTTGGGATTAACAGCAGCATTGACAGTTTAATTGACCTCCGTTTGGTATATGTAATCTTGCTGGTTACGCTGGAGTTTTTAGTGGCCATTGAGCTCTTTCCACACACTGGTCTGTTGACCAGTCTGTTCACAGTTTGACTGAGTAAATGAGTTTCCACTACAGCAGGTATTTGAATCCCGCATTGCCCTGGTTTCTCTGTGAGATCCGTATATTTGGATCTACCCAGAGTGAACGATTGGTTCAAATCATGTCCACGGAGACGTAAGTCCCGTTGTCCATGTTGTGAATGTGTTTTTATTCTTCCTGATACACTCACAGGGTGTGGATGTCGCTGGTCAGGACAGCATTTGCTGTTCATCCTGATTCGCTGCTGCCTCGCTGCACAAGAGACATGGATTCGATCCCAGTCTCGTGTGACTGCGTGCAGTTTGCACATTCTCTCTTTGATTGTGTGAGTTTCCTCCCACAGTCTGAAGGTGTGAAGGTTACTGGGATCAGCCATCGGAAATGAAGGGGAATGGAATAGGTATGGAGTGTGGGTGGATAGGATGTGCTTCGGAGGGATGGTGTCGAGTGGAATGGGCTGAATGGCCAGCCTACGCACAGTGTCGGCATTCTTGGACTCAGGGTCAGCCATGTTGTTCTGCACCTGGAGTCACACGTAGGCAGGATTGGGTCAAGATGGTAGCATCCCCTGCATAAGGGTCATGCATGAATGGGATTGCAGGAAATTAAAGTCATGTTCTCTGTACCTGTGGTCAGGCTTTCATTTCAGGTTTTATTCGTCGAACTTTAACATTACCAGTTCCGTGTCTGAGTCCCCAAGAATGACTCGTTTATTATACAACCACAACACCACCTTCTCCAGGTTCCAGCATTTACTGGGAACAAGAAGCTGATCCTGAGCTGATGCAAACATAAACAGCTGCTACTGCCAATGTCAAGAACATTGATCAAAATAGGAAAATAAAATTTCGAACAATGCCACCCCAAATTTAAAGGTCCAACACGCTTTAGATACGCCAGTTGGCTGTATCAACAACATATACTGCTTATGGCTATAATAGAATAAATGGGGGCAAGTATTCCCTTCCGCCCCGCTTTTGACCAGGAGCATTCCCAATCTCAGAAATACATGCGCCTCTCTCCCGTCATTCCATCCCAACTTTCAATTGGATCTTCTTGGCTGCTTCACACAGTTTCCCTGATTCCGGGTGTGGGACTGGAATTAAGTGTGATTGCATGCAGCAGTTGGTACTGCCTTGTGTGGGCAAAGTGATGGCGTAGCCGATGGTCAACTATAATTCTCTTGAAGTATACGTTTCAACAATATCCTGCACTGTCCCATGAGTTTGGAGAGTTTCATTAATCCCATTCTCCAGTACTCTTATTCATGGAATCTCCACAGTCTCTGGGGACGTTAAAGTTAAAGATTCAGCCCATTCTGAGTTCCCACATGACTGTCGCTAAGTCCTGATATTGTGTATTCTTCCTGACATTTCCTCTGCTACCATTCTGGCTTCAGTTGGCAAGTGTGGTCTGTGGAGTGCTGCAACCATTTAGTATTTCGTTTTCTGCGTTGGGATTGCTGCGACTTCGTATCGAATCCACATCATAGCGGTCAGTTCTCTCAAAGTTTATCTTTTGATGAAACACGGTAAGAAATAACTCGTTTTTCCATGATAATGTTCTCCGAGGTGATGATTTGTTTTCCATCGAATTTCGTTCTCTGATATTTCAGCGTTTCATGTATCAGGATTTAAACCCAAAAGTTCTCGAAGATGTCCTTCCCTCCCACTCGCCCTCACTCTCTTTTCCGTCCCTCGTCCCATTTGACTTAGGCATTGCACAATCTAACATACACTTTCACGTTGATACCGTCCAGTCTATGCCATTGCACTTACTGTTGCTGGGCGACCATGTCCCAATCTCTTCATTGGCACCTTCAAATCATTCGATCCGTTTGGATATCGTGGCTGTGAGATCAATTCTCTTTTAGCAGCTTTTACTGACATGGACCAGAGATTATTGGAGGTTCAATAATTGAGCACAGAGAATAATTGGGGAAAAGCGACTCCATTGGAAAAGATCAGCCATGACGGCTTTCTGCAATATCCTACTGGTATTATCGCTGGATTGTTAACACAAAAGGCCAGGTCACATTCTGGTGAGACAGGTTCGATTCTCACCACACCACGCCGGTGGTAGAATATAAATGCAAGAAATACCTCCAATTAAGAATACGCTAAACCCGTTGTCTGAAAAGCCCATCTGTTTCACTAAAGGCGTTGAGGGATGGAATCGATCGTCCAGAACTGGTCTGGCCTCCATGTGACTCCAGACCGCTAGGCAATATATGCTGCAGAGCCACACTGCATGCTGGCACAGAATGTAAAAAAAGGTTCAATTTGACTCCACCTCGACAATTATCTGCAATTCACATGAGTCCAGGGATGTGATCACACTGGGAAAGGTGCAGGAGAGATTCACTCGGATAGTGTCTAGGCTGAAGAGATTTGGTCATGAAGAGAGACAGGACAGACTGGGGTTGTTTGTCACGGTGCAGAGGCATTTGTGAGAAGGCATGGTTCAGATGTACAAAATAATGAGGGGTATGGATAAGGTAGACTGAAAGTAACGTTTCCCATCGACGGAGAGATCGATCACAGGGGGGCCGAAATTTAATGAGAAAGACAGAAAGGTATAAGTCGATGTGTGGAAAAGCGGTATGGGCCGGCAGGTGTTGCAATTTGCAGCACTGTGTCTGTAAGGGTCAGAGAGGCAGGAACCCTTAGAACCTGAAGAAATATTCAGATGTGAATATGTTCTGCCAATAGCTATAAGGCTATGGGCTAAACGATTCGAGTCGTTAATCAGTTGTTTTTGACAAATGGAGTCACAACGGGCTGAGGGGTCTCCTTTGAAACTGTTGTCCTCGGTAGTATAGCGGTTCGTGTCGCCGCATGTTATGTGGGAGATAGGAGATCAATTACTCGATGGGGCAGTGCAAATGTTTTAAAACTGTCGCTAATATCTAAAGTGCGGGTTATTAATGCCTGTCCTTCCATTCTCCATGGGACATGTCACAGGAAGGACAGTGCTGTCTGAATCAGTGTGGGGAAGGACTGCAGCTCCTGGCGAGACAGTGTCAGTGAAAGTACAAACACGTGACTTCTGCAACCTGATGCTTCACTGAACTAAACTCCAAATCTGGTGCGGTTCAAACCCACAAAACTTGAAGAGCAAAGTTACCAAATTTGTAGAAATCTAACACACTTTTCATGGCACCACAGAGCTGCAGTCGCCACAATTTTACTGCACCCAAAGTTGTGGTTGTCGTGGAGGAAATGTCAGCAATCACCAGGAGATTACGGAGAGTTTTTCAAGGAGAAGATCTTTTATTTGCAAACAAAAACCGAGCCACTCAGAAAACAAATTCTTGAATCCCCCCCGAACCTCAGGGTCCATGGCATAGAGTCATAGAGTCATTGAGATATGCAGCATGGAAACAGAACCTGCTGTCCAACTTGTCCATGCCGACCAGATATCCCAACCCAATCTCGTCCCACCTGCCAGCAACTGGTCCATATTCCTCTAAACCCTTCCTATTCACATGCCTCTTAAACGTTGAAATTGTACCAGCCTCCACAACATCATCTGGCAACTCATTCCATACACGTCCCACCCACTGTGTGAAAAAAAGTTGCCCGTTAGGTCTCTTTTTTTATCTTTCCACTCTCAAACTAAAAGTATGCCCTCTAGTTCTGGAATCCCCGCCCCAGGAAAAAGACTTTGTCTCTTTATAATGTCCATGCTCCTCATAATTTTGTAAACCTCTATCAGGTCATCCCTCAGCCTTCGACGCTCCAGGGAAAAGAGACCCAGCTTGTTAAGCCTCTTCCTTTAGCTCAAATCTTCCAACCCTGGAAACATTCTTGTAAATCTTTCTGAACCCTTCCAAGTTTCACAACGTCTTTCTGGTAGGAAGGAGACCAGAACAGCACGCAATAGTGGCCTAACCAATGTCCTGTACAGCTGCAACATGACCTCCCAACTCCTGTATACAACACTCTGACCAAAAAAGGAAAGCATACGCCTTCTTCACGATCTTATCTACGTGCGACTCCACTTTCAAGGAGCTATGAACCTGCACTCCAAGGTCTCTTTGTTCAGCAACACTTCCTCGGACCTTACCATTAAGTGTCCAAGTCCTGCTAAGATTTGCTTTCCCAAAGTGCAGCACCTCGCATGTATCTGAATTAAACTCCATCACTTCTTCCCTTTTCTTGAATCATGTTTTTTTAGCTTATCAAAATGGCCAACGGTGTTAGTCAGAATTACCTCATTTCAACTATACAATAAACCAATCGTGTTAGTTCCCATTATCGTTCTACTTCTCCCACTATGCTTTTTCATAATTCTACTTAATATTATTCTACTGTGACCATAAGGTATTCTACTGCCACCTGTGCTGCAATGATCTTCCATCCCAGACTAACCTGTCATGATTAGAAATTTAGCTACCCTATCTACCACAATGTTCTCCTGTCCCAAGCTGACTCGACAAACTACTGATTAGATATTTAATGTCATGTCCTGCTACAAGCGTCTCAAGCAGGCTGACTCTACTATCAATTTATTATTTAAAGTCATGTCCTAAGTATTTATTGTCACGACTTGTCCCAGCCTGCCATGATGATATTTAGTAGGCGAGTCGGACGTTATTAATTGTTATTATCTCAGCCTGCCATAGTAACCTTTCAGCCCAGTCTGACTCTGCTAATTGGTGTAGCAGCATTCCACTATTCTTATCCCATCCTGCCACACTGGCCCCATCCTGCCCCAGTGATCTTTTGACGCGTGTAGCATTCCGCAGACCCCTTGTAACAGATCATCAGTAGTTTCCATGCCTTTACCCTTTCCATGTTTTCATGCTCTGTATTTTCTGTACAGTGTTTGGATTTTTCATCAGACTTCTATTTATCTTCACCCCACTTTCTCGTACCTGGTCCTTATCCATGTGTGCTCTAACTTCTCAAGTATTCGGCTAAATACCCCTGACGAATAGCTTTACCACACGTTCAAACTGTGAATTCCAACTAAACAACACTCTCAGAGTGAAAACGTTCTTCCTATCTCTCCTCTGAACATCCTCTTACTGGGGTTTGACGGAGATCCCTGGTTGTTAACGCTTCTCATAAGAAGTTTCTTCCTATCACACATATCTATCCCTTTAATGTGCAGCTTAATCACTTCTTCGAAGACTCAGCCCTCCCTGCTCTCAGAGAAGGCGCCTGAGCTGAGCTCGTCTGTATTCGCCATGGCGATAGTGTCGTGCTGGAAAAGTATAGTAAGTCATGCAGTATCCGAGGAGCTGGAGAATCGACGTTTTCTGGCATAAGTCTTTCATCAGAAATGAGTCTTGTGGGTGGGGACTGAGAGGTAAATGGGAGGGGGTTGGGGTTGGGTGTAAGATGGCTGGAAAAGCGAATGGTGAATGGAGGCAGGGAGAAGGTGATCAGTCAGAGGGCAGGGAGATGAATGGGTCCGGAGGGTGGTTCTGAGTTTGAATGTTTCAGACTGTGATAATGTCGGGGGAGGGGAAATGAGGAAGCCGCTGAAATTTACATTTATCCCGTGTGGTTGCAGGGTCCCACGGCAGAACATGAAGCGTTCATCTTCGAGGCGTCAGGTGGTAACGGTTTGATGGTGGTTTCTGCCCGAAACGTCGATTGTCCTGCTCTGCAATTCTCATGACAGGAGAGATGTGAAAACCAAGGACTGAAAAAAAAGGAGAAAAACGTATAGATTTAGAATTTATGGAAGTCGACACACTGCAGACAGAAACCATTTGGCCAGTTGAATCTGCACTGGGCCGTGGAAGAGATCCACACTCCCCCACTCTATCTTTCTAAACCCGCATTTGTGATCCCGCTACAAAAATAGAAATTACTCCAAAAGCTTAGCAAGTCAGGCAGCATCAGTGGAGGGAAATTAGAGTTATCATTGAGAATTCAAAACATTTCCGAGGAAGGGTCTGTTGTCCCGAAATGGTCATTCTGTGTTCCCCGAGCTGCAATTCTGACTTTTGTCTCTTATTTACAGCACTTACAGTCCATTCAGATTTTGTTTGCCATGTACCAGAATTGCACACCTTTGCACTGTGGGAAGGAATCGGAGCAGCCAGAGGAAACTCACACGGGAGAGAGAGAGCAGGAGTGTGCAAATTCCACTCAGTAAGTCACACAAGACTTGAATGAAGCCGGGTTTCTGACGCTGAATGGTACAGTTTCACTCACTGAGCCCTCCCAATATACCAGCGCACGTCCTGGAAGCGAATTGAACCCGACCTCACGCAGTGACAGGCGGTGGTACTACCCAGGAATTCTGTGCAAAAAAAAAGCCTATTTGTTAATACTGGAAATTAACATTCGCTTAACTATCCGAACTCTTTTTTAAAAATTACTTGGCCTATAGCCTTGTATGTGTTATCACAAATTCACATCTGAAAACTTCTGAAAGTTATGAACATTTCTGCCTCTGCAAACTTTGCATGCACTGAGTTCCAGATTTTATTCAATGGCTGTTTCAAAACATTTGGCTGCACATTCACTCAAATCTTTCCTCTTCTATTTTTATATCTATGCCACCCTACCCCTCCCCCCGTGATCGATCTCACCATCTTAGAGAAACGTTTATTGCAATCGACACCGTCCATATTCCTTATTATTGTGTACATCTCAATCATGTTTCCTCTCAATTTCTTCTGCTCAAAGAAAAACGCCTCCAGTTCATACAATTTCTCTTCATAACTGAAACTCTTCTACCAGACAATATTCTGGTAAATCTCTGCTGCATCATTTCCAGTGCTATCATATCCGTGCTATCATGCGAATTGCAGAACTGCACACAATAGACAAGATAGAGCTAACTGAGCAAGTGAAATAAATGACGTAGAAGTCTACAGAAAGAGGTAGTTTCGAATAAAGTTTCTTTTCCTCAGTGCTGCCCTGTGTCCTTTTCCAGAGCCGGATGTTCCAATAATCTCTGGTCTATGTGGTAAAAGCTGCTACATGTGAATTGATGTCACAACCTTTGTATCGAAATCTATTGACTGATTTGAACACGGACACGTGTTTCTTCTATGACGGCACAGAGGCGCAAGAAATGCCAAAGCTGGGAGTGCTCCTGGTCAAAGGTGGGGAGGAGGATCATATTTGTCTCCGTTTATTAGATTATTAAAATACAACAGCAGCATTAACCGCACTGCAGAGTAGCTCAGCTGAAGCGTGCTGGAGCCTTAAGCAAGAGGTCAATTAATTGAAAGCATTCTCTGAAATTTTCCTTAACAATGCGCTGTTTTGTTACTTTGACAGTAATACCTGTTTTTGATCACATCGTCTCCACATCAGCCGCTTGCTCCCAGTAAACACTCCAACCCAGCGTACATCACTTACATTCCGACAAAGCCACATATTATGTTCTCATTCCCTCTGTGATAATTAGAATTGACAATGTCATTCTCTGAGATGCAGCAATGTAACATGAAGTTGGCAGAGTATTAACAAAGAAGAACAAAGAACACAGAGAAAATTCACAGCCCAGGAACAGACACTTGGGGAGTTGGGGAGTTGAAACAATAGCAGTGAGGATTCTGAGTGGTGTACAGGAAAAAAAGAGATCTTGGAGTAAACATTCAGAGATCCCTGAAGATTGTTGGACAGGGAGATCAGATGTTTGTGAGGCTTTTTGGATATTTTCTATTGGTGACCACAGGCTCAGGATGATATTCGATCTTTATCAAACGCCAGTTTAGGGAACAACTTAAGGAATGGGCACAAGTCTGGTCCATGCAATAATCAACATTTTTAAAAATTGTAAAATAAAAGGTGGATGGCTGAAGTATAAGTCTTTGCCCATCAAGACCGCTTCACCACTCAATGAATTTACCACTGATTCCTCTCCAAGTCATGCTGGTATGTGCCTTGGAGGGTAATTTGTAAATGGTGACGTTTCAGTGCATCTTCAACCTTGTCGTTATAGTCGGTACAGTTTTTGAGCTTTGACGGTTGTGTCAACAAAACCTGGATGACTTACTTCAGGGAATCTTCTAGGAGGTGCTCTCTGCTGCAATTGCGCCTTAGCAGTTCAGGAAATAAATATTCCGGTGTTGAACAATGTACACTTATGTGACTGTGTTGTCGTGGAGTGTGTCCAGTTCCTTCAATGGTATTGAAGCGACACCGACCTAGGCAAATGGAGAGGGTTCTGTTACACATCTAATTTGTGCGTTGCAGACGATGTAGCCTTCACGGTGAGAAGAGTTGAATTAATAATCAAACAAAGTCGACCGACTGACATTATTTTGGAGTCCACTTCTTTATATAGGCGATCAGGTTCCATTTCTCCTAAATACTAGCTCCCAGGACGATTACACGGATGAATTCAGTTACAATGAAGCCTTTAAAGGCCAATCGAATATGATAAGATTCACATTGGTCAGAGTAATCATTGCTGTATTTGGTCCTTCTGTACATCAATCCGATTCCAATCACTTTCTGACTTCAAGTTCCAATTCCGTCTGCGCCTGAAATTTCAACCCGTTTCCTCGCCGAAATTTCTTCAGCTTTCGAAATAAATATATGGACGCTGCAGGGTACAGCAGATATTTAGAGGGATGTTGCCAACTCTGTATCAAATGGAGCTCGTGAACTGATTGTTTAGGCTGGGCTTTTTCTCCTCGAAACAAAGGAGGTGGAGGGGAGAATTATAAACGTTCAATATTCGTGGAATCTTGACTGAGGAGAAACGGGCATGTGGTTTTCCCCATGCTGTGAGGAGAGCACCAGAGGACATATCTCAGAATTAGATAGTGCCCATTTAATTCAGAAATGAGGAGTAATTTCACAGGGACCAAAAAAATCTGTGGCATTTTTCAGCAATCGCTGTTGAGACTGTGTTGGTGGGCATTTTCAAACTGTGCCAGATAGTTAATCAGAAAGATGATAAAACTTTGTCGAGGTAAGTGAGCAGAAAGTAATTAAAGATTATCAGATCAAACATGATTTCTTTGAATGGTGGTGCAGACTCCATGGGCTGAATGGCAAACTTTCACTTGCTTAACATTTGGTCTAACGCCTTATTTTATTCATAAATTCAGAATTGTGAGGGAATGGGATGAAGTGATAGAAAAGGTTTAATAAACAGATCAGACAGATCAGGAACAACACTCATAAACTCAGGAGGAAGAAATGTGCTATGACCTGGGGGCAACAAATGACACTGGGCCCAGCAACACGTGGTTGTGTACTGAAGCTGTGATTGCTGAAGAAAGTTGGTAGACCTTAGACAGTTGGCAAGTCAGCGATCACGCTGGATGATGGATCATTGTATGATTCACACACAGCAGAAATTTGTGAAAGAATGAAAAGTTCATCTCATTGGAGAGGTTTTCTGCGGTTCCAATGCCGAGTGACTGTTTGAATAACTGATCAGATCATTGTGTGAAATGTTAGTTTAAAATACTCATGAACGACCCCACTGGATAAACTTGCGCTCCGGTCTCTTGTTATTTGTTTCTCTTTCTTTCGACGAAAATTCATAGAAAGACAAGATGGAATGTGGGGCAGAAAGAAAAATGCGTTCAATCTCATTACACCAATTGAATCGAAAATTGAATGGAATGACCGCTCTCACTCATCATTTCGACTTTAATGTGGTGTCGATTATTCCTGAATCTCCTGTGCAGTGAACAGCAAGAACAAGATCCTCGAACCAGTGTATACCAGAGGTGCAAAGAAAAACTGCTGGACCGGTTTGTGAAGTTAGCAACCAGAGTGTGACTCTAACCCGTGAATGTGGAGCACAGTGGTATAACCACCCACCATCATAAATCGCTCAGTCTCCTCAGCACGATTTGTAGAGGTGTGACTTGTAACCTCATCAGGTTACATGTGGTGAAAGTCATGGAAATTTCCAGAGTGGAATCGAATCCACACCATGGTGTTTCTGCTTTCACCAGAATTGTAATAACAACAAATATCAATAAATACCCATGTTCGCAGAATGAATAGCTGTTATTGATACATTCTGAGTCAGAACTGTGTCAGAGTGAAACATAGAACAAGAATTTTCCGTCATCTTCTCACCTACGTTTGACTCGTAATTTCTTCAGTCACTTTCTCTCTCACGTGAAGAAGAAGCCATGGAGGGGGAAATAAAGGAGATGTTGTGGCTCAATGACCTTTCTCATATTGCTCAACCTGAATTGGATTGAATTCCAAGAAACACTGTTTTGTTCATTTCATTTTATTTTTGCTGCAACCTCACAATGTTCATTGTAATAATCGGAAGTGAATTAGACTTATCTCATTGGAAAGATAAATGATGTATTCAAATTTGCTCCAACTTTATTTCAGCTTAAGGAAAATACTGCTTAGAGAAACAAAGGGTTAAATTGCAAAAGAAAACCCAGCAGTTTTATTGCTCGTTGCTTTGGCAGATTTCCCCGTGTATTAAATAGACCAAACATCATGGTGTTTGATCTCACATCCTTAACGCATTTGATTAAAGCTGGAAGTATATCTCCAAGCAACTGATCACTTCCTTTTCATTATGTAATATTTTCTCTTCACAATAAGAAAATCCACTCAGTTCCATTTACAATGGTTTAGGTGGAATATTCTGCCAAATCCTTCAAAATACAGGGTTTTTGGAACCGAATCTTATTCAGCTGCACGCGTTCATGAAATGTCTTTATATTTAAAGTCAACCAACATAGGCATTTTTTCCCTGCAACTTCTGACCAACTACATCCCACCCCAACACCTTTATCTAGCCACACCCTGTCTCTGTCCTTGTGACATTTATTCCTGGTGTGTCACCAAATGTGCCTTTCCAAATATTTTGAAAAACAGATTCTCAGAGTAGGAGCGATTCTGTTCTCATCATTTCTTTGTCCTTCAAAGTTATTATCAAAGGCTTTGAATGCCTGACGTCGAGATGTTTACTTAATTGAAAGAGGGGATTTTCCACCTATCTACTCTGTCCAAATATTTCATAAGCCCCATTAAGTCTTCCTTAGTACAGGGATAACTGTTGTAAATTTTCCATGGCAACAAGTGAATAAAATGTTATCCTCAGTACACCCCGTCAGCATCGTCTATCATGGTGTTACACCCCATTATGTACCGTCATTACCCTCTCCGATAGAATCACAGAATCCTACAGAGCAGAAAGGGCATTTAAGTTAATCGAGCCGGTGTCGACACCCTGAAGAGCATCTCACCCAGACCTAGTTCTCCTCCCTATTCCCGTGTATTTCACCTGAAGAAGGGGCAGCCGTCTCCCTTACCATTTCAAATAAATCTGTTGGACTATAACCTGGCGTTCTGTGACTTTTGACCTTGCCCCCGCATAACCCATGGTTAATTCACTCTTAACATGCTTTATTCAATCCCTGGACACGAGAGGGAAATTTAATTTTGCCAATTAACCTAACCCTCCGAGCGAACAGCAGTGCGAATTATTGACACAATGTTCCATCATAGTGAACAAATGGTGGATCATTTTTATTAGCTTTATACCCTGGTAACTCAGCCTCATCAATGCAAATCAACCCAAATTCAATGTATCAAAACATTACCCTCTACTCTACAATTTCATTCGTGCTGCGGGAAGTGTTTCTGCACTTATATTTGAATGCTTTTATCTGTTTATTCCTCACCTTCGTGCTTCCGGTAAACATTTCAATCCGGAACAAGTCTGTCAAATGGTTTTCATTCCATCACAGTCACAAGATGCAGCTTGCAAAAGTCACATGTTTGCACGTTCACTGACACTCTGCCTCCCTGAGAGCTGTAGCCCTTCCCCACCATGAATCAGGCAGCAGTGTCCTACCTGTGACATGCCCCATCGAGAATAGAAGGACAGGTATCGATACCCGCACTTGGAAATGGAGTAACAGTTTTAAAATATTCCCACTGTCTCCAGCGGAGAACTGAGCCCTCTGGCAGGCGGGAACACAAACCATTATACTACCAAGGACAAGAGTGTCAAAGAAGGCCCTTCAGCTAATTGTGGCCACACTAGTCAAAAACAACTGCTTAATAAACCGAATCCCATTTCAATATATTTATCCCACAGCCTTATCTGTTTTGGCATCACACATTCACATCTGAATATTTATTCAGGTCATTAGGGTTTCTGCCTTACTGAACAATACAGACAACGTATTCCAAATTCCAACCCCCCCTCCACTCCCCTCCCCCTGCGCTGGCTGATAAAGCTTTTCCGCACATCTTCTCAAACTACTCAGCCTTTTTCCTGAAATCTCTGGCCCCTGCTGATCGATGCCTCCATCAATGGGAAACTCGTTCAGTCTACCCTGTCCATACCCTAACTCGATCATGTCTTGTCTACATCTCCTTTGCACTGCGACAAACACTCCACTCTGTCCTGTCTTTCTTCCTAACTGAAACTCCTCAGCCCAAACAATATCCCAGTAAATATCTCCTGCAATTTTCTCAGTGTTATCACATCCATGCTATAATGTGACTTGCAAAACTGCACACAACACACTTGCGTGAGCCTAATGAGCAGTTGTTTTAAAATTTCTGGATTAATATGAGGGCGATTCTGGCTAAGCAGAATTTATTACCCATTCCTAATTTCCCAGAAGGCAGTTGAGACTCAACCATATTGCTATGAGTCTGAAGTCACATGCAGCCCAGACCAAGTAAGGATAGCAAATTCCATCCAGGAATGACATCAGTGAAACAGATTTTTTTTCAACAATTGTCAATGGATATATGGTAGTCATTAGATTCTTCATTGCAGATATCTATTGAATCCAAATTTGACGATTATGGTACGGTGGGATTCAAGCCCGAGAACCCAGACTATTACCTCAGTCTCTGGATTATCAGTCCTATGAAATTATCACCAGACCAACACAGAAAGCCACAAAGCTGATCTTTTCCAATAAAGTGTCTTTTCACCTAAACTGCCCTGGGTCTTTTCCATGAGCCTGACGCTCCAATTGTCTCTGGTCAGTAACATCTGCTACATGGGGATTGATTTCACAACCGCGGTATCCAAATGGATCGATTTGTTTGAAGGCCCCGATGGTGGGATTGGGGCACGTTCACCCAACAACAGTGACCGCAGCAGCAGCACAGACAGAACAGTCTGAATGTGAAAGAGAGTGATGGATTGGGCATTGCCTCAGAGAAATGGGAGGAGGGACGGAAAGGAGGTTTAATGATCGTGGGAAGGAGAGAAATCACTGACAACGGGTGTGTTTGAATCCTGATATATGAAACGCAGAGATGTGAGCGAGCGGTATTTGAAGGTAAAACAATTAATTTCTTCGCATTTATCACAAAAAAAGACAACGGAGGGAACACTTAGTGCCATGATTTGGTTTCAAATCGAGGTTGCTGTGGTCCCAATGCAAAATACCGACAACCACGATCACAGTAACAACAGAACAGGATGCCTGCAATCAGCAATAAGTATACTAGCAGAGGAAATGTTCGGAAGAACAGCAAGTGTACAATATCAGTACTGAGCGAACAGTGACAGATATGTGGGAGCTGAGAATGAGCTGAATCTTTCAGTTCGATGTCTTCAGAGGCTGTGGAGATCCCTTGAATGAGAATGTTGAAAACTGAGATTGATAGCTTTTGACAAAACTTCAAAGACTCAGGGGACAGTACGCGATATTGTTGAAACGTATGCTTCAATAGCATTTTAGGTAACATCGGCGACTTCAGCAGCTTCCTAAAGTTGTAATCAGTGTTGCAGATAATCACACACAATCCCAGTTCCCAGCCTCGGAATCAGAGAAACTGCGGCACAGCCGCCCAGATCCAAACGGAATTGGGGATGGGAATGAGTCGCGGAGTTACTCTCTGGCTCCAGTAATGCAGCAGTTGAGAGTGCAGTCCTTTTATGATGGTATGGAGACGCAAGAAATTCCTAGATTCAGTGTGCTCCTGATCAAGGAAATGGTTGTCCCCGTTTATACTCTCATGGCGATCTACAGTGCATCTTGCTAAGACAGCTGAGTGGCACAACTGGAACGTGAAATTTGCAGTGGTGGGTTTAAAAGATGATTTTGCTGTTTGGATCTGTGTTTCCGACACTGGCGGTGGCAGCGACATTTGCTCGCATCAGCTCAGTGTCAGTTTCTTCCACACAGTCAAGACTTCAACCTGGAGAAGGTGGTGTTGGGGTGATATTTTAAACTGGTCATCCTTGGAGACTGGGACACGGAAACGGTGATGTTTAAGTTCGACAAATAAAACCTGGAATGCAAGCCTGACCTCAGGAACAGAGATAATAAATTTAATTTCCTGCAATCCCATTCATTCATGTCCCTTATGCAGGGGATTCTACCATGTTCACCCAGTCCTGCCTACGAGGGACTCCAGGAGCAGAAAAACATGAGCTTACCCTTAATTCAGGAATCCCCGTCATGTGTGGAAGCAGGCAAGTCGGCCCTTCCAGTCCACACGGTCCATCCGAAGCGCATCCCACCAGACCCCACGGTATTCCCTATCCCATAAGCCTGTATATCCCATTGTTTATCCCTGTAACTGGCACATTTTTGGTCAGAGGGAGAAATAAAAACGCAAACACACAGAGAATGTGCAGTCTGCGCACAGACAAATACCCGAGGCTGGGATCACACCCGGGTGTGTGGTGTAGCCAGACAGAAATGAACAAGGGGCAAAGAATAAATGTTGTCCTGACCACTGATACTCACACCCTGTGGGTGAATGAGGAAGAATGAAAACACATTCACAACTTGGAAAACGGAATTTATATCTGTGTGGACACGATTTGAAAGGATCGTTCACGCTGGGTTGTAAAAAGGACACTGATACGACAGAGAAAGCAGGGCAATGTGGGAACTGCAGGAAGAGATTCAATTACGCACAGAAGTTGAAATTTATTTAATCAGTAACACTGGGGAGAGACCGTTCACCAGTCCCGTGTGTGGGAAGGGATCACTGAGCAAAACAACCTCCGGAGACTCCAGCAGGATTACATATCCCATCAGGTGTTCGATTATGCTGTCAGTGCGGTTATTAATCCCAACCAGCTATTTGTTCCGTAGCGTCAATCATAGAGTCATACAGCATGAAAACAGGCCTGTCAGTCCAACCAATCCATGCTGAACGTGCTGCCAAACTAATCTTCTCCCATCTGTCTCCTGTTGAACCAGCTGAGTGGTTATAATGCCCTTGTAGTTTTATTATTGTGTTGCTCATCCAAAAACCCAGGTAATATTTTGGGGACAAAAGGTTTAGGTCCTGGCATGACAGATGGTGGAGTTTGAATTCAATAAGCACCTGCAATTGAAGTGTCTCGTGGTGACCTGAATCAGTTGTGTGGAAAATCCCATCCGATTTCGGGAAGCAAACTGTCATATTCAGCTGCTCTGTCCCACATGAGACTCCAGATGGATAATATCGTGATTGCCTCTTTACTGTCCTCTGGGAAATAACTGATGTGCTCGGCATGAATAAATTTCTTTTAAAAATCCCACTTTCCCATTCATTTTTGGATCCAATTGTCCTTTAAATGTTGCAAATGTACCCTCATCCATCACTTCCTCAGCAAGTTAATTGCGCACGTAAAACACCTACTCTCGAAAAATGCCTCACATGTCTTTTTTAAAAAAAATCTCTCTCCATCTTGAACATATGCCCTCTCGTCTTGAAATTACCCTGCTGGGAAAAGGCAGCTATGGTGAACTCTAAGTTACCTCTCATAAACTTCCATCAGGTCGCCGCTCAAACCCCTAACCTAGAGTAAAAACAGTCGCAACGAGGGGACCGTGAGAACTGCAGATGAGAGATCAGAATCGAGTTTGTTGTGCTGGGAAAGCACAGCAGGTCAGGTAATATTTGAGGAGCTTGAGAATCGATAATTCGGGCAAGAGCCTGATGAGCGACACTTGTGCGAAAATTTGATTCTCCTGCTCCTCGGATGCTGCCTAACTCGTTGTGGTTTTCCAGCCCCCAAATCTCGAATCTGAAAATAGTCTCAGCCTATCCAGCTTTTCATTAGAACTCAAACATTCCGTACACAGCAATATGCGTGTATACCTTTTCTGAACCTGCTCCCGCTGAATAATATCATTCCTACAACTGGGCTACCAGAACTAGACATAATATTCCAGAAGTGGCCTCACCAATGTCCTGAAAAGTTTAAACTTAACGTCCCAACTCGGGTATCCAAAAGACTAAGTAATGAAGGGAAGTAAGTTAAATGCCTTTGAACCATCCTGTCTGTAGGTGATGCAAACTACAAGGAATTATGTACCTGCATCACGAGCTTCCGTGTTCTCCAACGCGACGTAAAGCCCTGCTCATTTTGCTGTATCAAAATGGAATACCTTCCACTTATCCAGATTGAACTCCATGTTACATTTTTTCAGTCCAACGACTCATTGGATTAAGATCCTTTTGAATCTTAGGTAATCTTCTTCATTGTCTACAATACTGATGTCGCCTGCAAACTTACGAAGCACGCCTGCTGTGAGGTCCAAGGCTTTCTCATACAGATCAATGATTCATATTTACTTGTAGTGGCCGTGATTTAGCAGTATGCAGATCATACAACAGTTAATCATGCAATTAACCATGAGAAAGAAAGCCGCAGACTGCAGGGAGATATCAAACAATTGGAAATAAAAATGGTGAAAGCAAATCATTCCAGGGAAGTGGGTGATAGTGAAGTAAAATCAAACTTCAAACCAGCCGCCCTCGCTCCAGTTGTGGCACTCAGTTATCTCAGCAAATGAACTGTCGATTGCTATTTTATAATAACGGGAACAAATTTTCCCTTCTGCCCCGCCTTTGACCAGGAGCACTTCCAACCTCGGAATTGCTTGCGCCTCTAAACCGTCATCGAAATGACGTGCATTCACCGGTCGTATCACTTGAGCCATTGAGTATCTCTCCGACCTCATTCCCATCCCGATTTCAAGTTGGATCTTCTCAACTGCGCCACTCAGTTCCTCTGATTCTGGGGCTGGGAATTGGGACTCTGAGGCAGCAGGGGTTACTGACTTCTGTGGGGAGCTGGTGAAAGAGCCGATGTTGAACTGCATTGCTATTGCAGCATACATTCCAACAAAAGCTACACTGTCTCCGGAGTCTTTGATTTTTTAGAGAAATCTATTTGTCTAAGGCTTCAGCATATTAATGATGGAATCACCACAGCCACTTAGTGCACTGAAGTTAAACGGCCAGCCCATTTTGAGTTCCCACATATCTGACACTGTTCGCTAAGCACTGATATTGTGCATTTGGTGTTCTGCATAACATTTCTTATGATACTGTACTTATTGCTGCCGCATTGTATGCTCATCTGTGGGGTGCTGTGATCCTATAGTGGTTAGTGCTCTGCGTTGTGGCTACAGCAACCTCGATTCGAATCCGAGTTACGGCAGCAATCGCTCTATTTGTCCCAGTCTTTTGTGAAACACAAAGGCATCAGTTATTTTAACATAGTAATTTTCTCCAAAGTGACGACTTTTTCCTTCAAGTTCTGCTCGCTCACATTTCTGACTTTCAGAATTCAACTCCACCCGTTCTCAGAGATTTCTTCCCTCCTCTGAACTAATCGAACTTTCCATCCCATACCCCCATTTCCTTAATTTGGGGATGCCGGTGTTGGACTATGGAGTACAAAGTTAAAAATCACCCAACACCAGGTTATGATCTTACATGTTTAATTGAAGCACTAGCTTTCGAAGCGCTGCTCTTTCATCATGTGTCTGTGGAGTCATTTCCTATTTCACTAAGGCATTGCAGAATCTCACACTGACTCTCACGTTGATGCCTATCAGTCTGTGTGGCTGCAGTCACTGTTGCTGGGTGAACGTGCATCAACCCCACCACCGGGACCTACAGACCATTTGATCCATTTGGTTACACTGTTGTGAGATCAATACTCATGTAACAGCTTTTACCGACATGGACCAGAGATTATTGTGGGGTGATGGGGTGATGTGATGTGGTGTGGTGTGGTGTGGTGTGGTGTGGTGTGGTGTGGTGTGGTGTGGTGTGGTGTGGTGTGGTGTGGTGTGGTGGGGCGGGGGGGGGGCGTGGAGCCAAGCTCAGGAAAATGGCACAGGACAGTATTGGGGAAAAGCGACTTAATTGGATATGATCAGTTTCACTGCTTTTCTGCAATGGCCGAGCGCTATTACCACTGAACACTGAACTGTTAATTGAGACACCAAGGACCTGGGTTTGACTCCGACCATGCTAGGTGGTAGAATTTGGATTCAATAAATATCTGGAAAAACGAATCTAATAACTCCTGTCAATCCATAGCCAATTGTTGAAAAAAAACCATCTGACGTCATTTAAGGAATGAAACTGCCATTCTTACATGTTCGGGCCTCCATGTGACTCCAGACTCACTACAATATGATTGAATCTCAACTACCGCTGTGCAATTAGGGACAGCAATAAATACTGTCGAGCCAGCGACGCCCTCATACTGTAATAGAATCGTGATAAAAAGTTCATTCGGCTCCAGCTAGATTACTGTGCGCAGTCCTGCCACTCACAGAAGAGCATGGATGTTATCGCACTGGGAATATTGCAGGAGTGATTTACTGGGATATTATCTGGGCTGAAGAGTTTCAGTTGTGAGGAGAGATTGGACAAACTGGGGTTGTTTCTCGCCGAGCCGAGAAGATTGGAGAAAACATGACTGAGATGTACAAAATAATGAGGGATAGGGTTAGGATAGACTGAAAGAAGCGTTTGTTATTGTTGGAGGGATCGAACACTGGGGCCAAGAGATTTAGGGAAAAGGCAGAAAAGTTTGAGTCGATTTGTGGAAAGGGTCAGAGAGGCTGGAATCGTTCTAACCTGAAAAAAAAGATGTGAATTTGTGATGGCAACACATACAAGACTATGTGCTAAATCATGGAAAACTTGACTCAGGTCGTTAAGCAGTTGTGTAGGACAATTTCGGCCACAACAGGCTGAAGGGTCTCCTTCGATGTTGTTGTCCTCCACAGTATCGTGGTTCGTGTCCTGGCCTGTCACAGGGCTCAATTCTCCGCTGGGGGCATCGTAAATGTTTTAAACTTGTCGTTCTGCTCACCAGTGACGGTTGTTCATGCTTGGCCTTCCATTCTCGATGGGACATGTCACAGGAAGGACAGTTAAGCTAAAACAGCTGGGGAAGAACTGCAGCTCCTGGGGGAAGAGAGTATCAGTGAAAGTGCAAACACGTAATTTCAGACAACTGCACTGCCCCCTCCACCAACACCATTCAATACTGCCCATTCCCCCAGCTCCGTTCAAAACCACCGCCTCCCCAACACGGTCCAACACCATCCCCACCCCAAACCTGTCAAACACTGCTCCCTCACCCCCACCCTGTTCAACACCACCCACACCCGAACACCGTCCAACACCGCCCACTCCACAACCCCATACCACACCACTCCTTCCTCCAAACCCGTACCACACCTCCCCCTCCCCAACCCCATCCAACACTGCCGCGTCCCTAACAACATCCGACACCGCCCCCTCCCCAACCATGTATCACAACACGCCCTCCCCAACCCAGTTCCACACCACACCGTCCTCCAACACCGCCCAACACCGTCGCCTCAAAAACCCTGTCCGACACCTCCCCCCCAATCCGGTCCAACACCGCCCCCTCCCACAATGCCACCCCACACCGCCCCCTCCCCAAACCATGTCCAAGACCAACCCCTCCACTAACACCGTCCAACATCGACGCTTCACCAACACAGTCCAACACCAACCCCTCCCCAAACCCGTCCAAAACCATCCCCTCCCCAAACCCGTCCAACACAGCACCCTCCCACAGCCCCGTCCATCACTGCCCCCTCCCCAACCCCGTCCAACATTGTCCCCTCCCGTGAAGCCCTTCAAACACCACCCCCTCCCAAACCTGTCCATCACTGCCCCGTCCCCCAACCCCGTCCAACACCGCCGCATCCCCCAACCCCGTCCAACACCGTCCCCTCCCCAACCCATCCAAAACCACCCCCGCCCCCAACCCTCTCCAACACTGCCCCCTCCCAAACCCCGTCTAACACTGCCCCCTCCCCCCAACCCGGTTCAACACTGTTCCCTCCCCCCAACCCCATCAAACACCACCCCCATTCCCAAAACCGTCCAACACCGCACCCTCCTCAACCCCGGACAACACTGCCCCCTCCTCCAACACGTCGAACACCGCCCCCTCCACCAACACCATACAACACCGCACACTTCCCCACCCCCGTTCACAACCGCCCCCTCCCCATCCAAGTCCAACTCCGCCCCCATCCCAACACCGACCAACACCACCACCTCCCCAACCCTGTCCAAAACCGCCCCCTCCAAAACCGTGTCTAACACTGACCACTCCCCAACCCCGTCCAACACTGCCCCCTCGCCCAACCGCTTCAAACACCGCCCCCATTCCTAACACAAACTAACAGCGCCCCCTTCCCAACCCCGTCCAACACCGCCCCTCCCCCAACCCAGTCCAACACCGCCCCCTCTCTCAACTCCGTCCAAAACCGTCCCCTCCACCAACACCTTCCAACACCGCCCACTCCACCATTCCCGTCGAAAACCACACCCTCCCCAATCCCGTCCAACACTGTCCCCTCCCAAACCCCGTCTAACACTGCCCCCTCCCCCCAAGCCGGTCCAACACTGCCCCCTCCCCCAACCCCATCAAATACGGGCCCCATCCCCAAAACCATCCAACACCGCCCCTCGGAAACCCCGTCCAACAGCGCCCCTTCCTCCAACCCCGTCCAACACCGCCCCCTCCACCAACACCATCCAACACCACGCACTTCCCCAGCCCCGTTCACAACCGCCCCCTCCCCAACATCGTCCAACTCCGCCCCCTCAACCAACAACGTCCAACCCCGCCCACTCCCCCAGCCCCGTTCAAAACCGCCGCCTCCCCAATGTGGTCCAACACCGTCCCATCCCAAAATGCTGTCCCACACTGCCCCCTCCCCCAACCATATCCAACACCGACCCCGCCATCAACACCATCCATCACCGCCGCTTCACCAACCCCGTCCAACACTGCCCCCTCCAAAAACCGGCCTCACACTGCCCCCTCCCCAACTCCATTCAACACTGTCCCCTTGCCCAACCATGTCAAACACTGCCCCCATTCCCAACACCATCCAACACTGCCCCCTCCCCAACCCCGTCCAGCACCGCCCCCTCCCACAACCCCATCCAACACTGCCCCCTACCACAACCCCGTCCTACACCACCCCCTCCACAACCCCATCCAACACCGCCTCCTCCAAAACACGGTCTAACACTGCCCCCTCCGCCCAACGCCGTCCAACAATGCCCCCTCGCCCAAACACGTCAAACACTGCCCCCATTCCCAACACCATCCAACACCGCACCCTCACCAACCCCTTCCAACACCGCCCCCTTATCCAACCCCGTCCAACGCTGCCCCCATTCACAACAACGTCTAACACTGCCCCGTCCCCCCAAACTGATCAAACACTGCCCCAACCCCAAAACCGTCCAACACCGCCCCCTCCCCAGCCCCATCCAACACCACCCCCTCCCCCCAACCAGGTCCAACACTGCCACCTCCCCAGCCCGATCCAACACCATGCCCTCCCCCAACCCGCTCCAACACTGCCCTCTCCCAAACTCCGTCTAACACTGACCCTCCACCCAACCTCCACCATCACTGCCCGCTCCCCAGCCCCATCCAACACCACCCCCTCCCCCAAAACCGTCAAACACCGCCGCCTCCCCAACCTCGTCTGACACCGCCCCTGCCACAACTCCGTTCAACGCAACCCCCTCCACCAACCCCATCCAACACCGCCCACTCCAACAGTCCCGTTCAAAACCGTACCCTCGCCAACCCCGTCCAACACTGCCCCCTCCCGAAACCCGTCAAACACGGCCGACTCCCCCAACTCCGTCCAAAACCTCCCCCTCCACTAACCCCATCAAACACCGCCCACTCCCCCAGCCCCGTTCAAAACCGAACCCTCCCCCAACCCCGTCCAGCACTGCCCCCTCCCCAGCCCCATCCAACACCAAACCCTCCCCCAACCCGGTCCAACACTGCCCCCTCCCAAACCCCGTCTAACACTGCCACACACCCAACACCCTCCATCACTGCTCCCTTCCCCCAACCCCATCAAACACCACCCCCTCCCCAATCCCATCCAACACCGCTCCCTCACTCAAAGCTGTCCAAAACCGCCGCCTCCCCGAACCCTGTCCAACACCGCACCCTCCCCCAACACAGTCCAACACTTCCCCCTCCACAAACCCTGCCCAACACCGCCTCCTCTCTCAACACGGTACAAACCTGCCCCCTCCTGAACCCAGTCCAACACCGCCTCCTCCCCTTTCCCGTCCAACACTGCCCCCTCCCCCATCCAGATCAAACAGAATCCCCTTCCCCAAAACCATCCAACACCGCTGCCTCCCCAAACTCGTCTGATACGGCCCCCTCCCCAATCCCGTCCAACACCAATCCCTCCCCAATCCCGTCCAACACCGCTCCAAAACTGTCCAAAACCGCCCCCTCCCACAACCCTGTCTAAAATCGGCCGCTCCCCCAACCCTGTCCAACACCGCCCCCTCCCCCAACACCATCCAACACTGCCCACTCCCCCAGCCCCGTTCAAAACCGCCCCCTCCCCAACACGGTCTAACACCACCCCCACCCCAACCGTGTCAAACACTGCCCCCTCCCCAGCCCCATCCAACACCACCCCCTCCCCCAACCCGGTCCACCACCTCCCCCTCCCCAACCCCGTCCAACCCTGCCCCGATTCCCAAAACCATCCAACACCACCCCCTCCCCAACACCATCCAAATCTGTCCCCTCCACCAATACCACCCAACACTGCCCTCTCCCCCAGACCCATTCAAAACCGCACACTCCCTCAACCCCGTCCAACACTCCCCCCTCCGCCAACACCGCCCAACACCGCCCACTCCGCCAGCCCCGTTCACTACCGCCCCCTTCGCCAACATGGTCCAACACCGCCCCCACCCCAACCCTGTCAAACACTGATTCCTCATCCCAACCCTGTCCAACACCGCCCCCACCCCATCACCGTCCAACACCGCCCCAACGCCCAACACCGTCCAACACCGCCCCTTCTACCAACCCCATCTAACACTGTCCACTCCCCCAGCCCCGTTCAAAACTGAACCCTCCCCACCAAGTCCAACACTGCCCCCTCCCCTAACCCGTCAAACACGGCCCCCTCCCCCAACCCCGTCCATCGCCTCCCCGTGCCCCTAACCCCGCCCAACACCACCCACTCCCCCAGCCCCGTTAAAAACCGAACCCACCCCAAGCCCGTCCAACACCGCCCCCTCCCCAACCCCATCCAGCACTGCCCCCTCCCCAGCCCCATCCAATGCCACACCCACTCCAACCCCCTCAATCACCGCCCCCTCCCCCAACCCTATCAAACACCACCCCGTCCCCCAAAACCGTCCAACACCGCTGCCTCCCCAACCCCGTCCAATATCGCCTACTCCCCAACCCTGTCCAATACCGCCCAATCCCCCAACATGGTCCAACACTGTCCCCTCTCCAACCCCGTCCGAAACCGGCCCCTCCCCAACCCACTCCATCACCGGACCATCCCCCCAATGCCAACACACACCACCCGCTCCCCAAAACCGTTCAACACCACCGCATCCCCAACCCCGTCCGGTGCTGCCCCCTCCCCAATCCCGTCCAAAACTACTCCCTCCCCCAAAACTGTCCAAAACCGCCCCAGCCCCCAACCCTGTCCAACACCACCCACTCCCCCAGCCCTGTTCAAAACCGCCCCCTCCCCAAAAAGGGCCAAAAAGGCCCCCATCCCAACCCTGTCAAACACTGCTCCCTCACCCGAACGCTTTCCAACACTGCTCCCACCCCAACACTGTCCAACACCGCCCCATCCCCCACCTCCATCCAACACCGCTCCCACCCCCAAACCCCGTCTAACACTGCCCCTGCCCCAACTCCGTAAAACACAGCTTCCTCCACCAACCCCATCCAACACTGCCCGCTCCCCGAACCCCATTCAAATACGAACACTCCCTAACCCCGTCCAACACTGCCCCCTCCACAAATACGTCAAACACGGCCCACTCCCCCAACCCCGTTCAAAACCTCCCCCTCCCCTAACCCCGTCCAACACCGCCCTCTCCCCTAACTCCATCCAACACCGCCACCTCCACCAACCCCATCCAACACCGCCCACTCCACCGCCCCCATTCAAAACCGAACCCTCCCCCAACCCCGTCCAACACTGTTTCCTCCCCAGCCCCATCCAACACCACTCCCTCCCCCAACCGGTCCATCACTGCCCCCTCACAATCCCCGTCTAACACCGCCCCCTCCCCAACCCCGTCCAACACTGCCCCCTTCCCCCAACACCATTGAACACCAACCCCTCCTCCAAACCGTCCCACACCGCCGCTTCCCCAACCCCGTCTGATACCGCCCACTCCCCAACCCCGTCCAACATCGATCCCTCACCCAAAGCTGCCCAAAACCGCCCCCTTGCCCAACCCTGTCCAACACCGCACCCTCCCTCAAAACAGTCCAACACCGCCCCCTCCCCAAACCCGTCTGACACCGCCCCCTCCACAATCCCGTCCAACACCGCGACCTCCCCAATTCCGTCCAACACTGATCCCTCCCCCAAAGCTGTCTAAAACCACCTCCTCCCCAACCCTGTCCAACACCGCCCCCTCTCTCAACATGGTACAAAAACGCGCCCTCCCCAACCCTGTATGACACCGCCCCCTCCCCAATCCAGTCCAACACCTCCCCTCTCCACAACCAGGTCAAACAGCACGCGCTCCCACAAAACTGTCCAACACCGCCGCCTCCTCAACCTGATCCAACACTGCTCCCTCCCCCAAAATAGTCCAAAACCTCCCCCTCCCATAACCCTGCCCAAAACCGCCCACTTCCCCAGCCCCGTTCAAGACCACCCCCTCCCCAACACGGTCCAACACTGCCCCCACCCCAAGCCTGTCAAACACTGCTCGCTCACCCCAACCCTGTGCAATACGGCTCCTACCCCAACACCATCCGAAACCACCCCATCCCCCAACCCCGTCCAACACCAACCGCTCTCCCAACCCCATCCAACACCGCCCCCTGCCACAACTCCGTCCATCACCGCCCCCTCCACCAACCCCATCCAACACCGCCCATTGCCACAGCCCCGTTCAAAACCGAACCCTCCCCAACCCCGTCCAACACTGCCCCTCCCCAAATCCGTCAAACACGGCCCCCTCCACCAACCCCGTCCAACACCTCCCCCAACCCCCAATCCCATCCAACAACGCCCACTCCCCCAACTCCGACCAACACCGCCCCCTCCACCAACCACATCCAACACCGCTCACTCGCCCAGACCCATTCAAAACCGAACCCTCCCCAATCCTGTCCAACACCGCCCCTTCCCTCAACCCCGTCCAACACTGCCCCCTTCCCCAACACCATTGAACACCACCCCTCCCCAAACCGTCGCACACCGCCGCCTCCCCAACCCCGTCTGATACCGCCCGCTCCCCAACCCCGTCCAACATCGATCCCTCACCCAAAGCTGCCCAAAACCGCCCCCTCGCCCAACCCTGTCCAACACCGCACCCTCCCTCAACACAGTCCAACACCGCCCCCTCCCCAAACCCGTCTGACACCGCCCCCTCCACAATCCCGTCCAACACCGCGACCTCCCCAATTCCGTCCAACACTGATCCCTCCCCCAAAGCTGTCCAAAACCAACCCCTCCCCAACCCTGTCCAACACCGCCCCCTCTCTCAACATGGTACAAAAACGCCCCCTCCACAACCCTGTATGAAACCGCACCCTCCCCAATCCCGTCCAACACCTCCCCTCTCCCACAACCAGGTCAAACAGCACGCGCTCCCACAAAACTGTCCAACACCGCCGCCTCCTCAACCCGATCCAACACTGCTCCCTCCCCCAAAGTAGTCCAAAACCGCCCTCTCCCACAACCCTGCCCAAAACCACCCACTTCCGCAGCCCCGTTCAAAACCGCCCCCTCCCCAACACGGTGCAACATCGCCCCCACCCCAAGCCTGTCAAACACTGCTCCCTCACCCCAACCCTGTGCAACACGGCTCCCTCCCCAACACCATCCGACACCACCCCATCCCCAACCCCATCCAACACCGCCCGCTCTCCCAACCCCATCCAACACCGCCCCCTGCCCCAACTCGGTCCATCACCGCCCCCTCCACCAACCCCGTCCAACACCTCCCCAAACCCCCAATCCCATCCAACAACGCCCACTCCCCCAACTCCGCCCAACACCGCCCCCTCCACCAACCCCATCCAACACCGCCCACTCCCCCAGACCCATTCAAAACCGAACCCTCCCCAATCCTGTCCAACACTGCCCCCTCCCCAACCCCGGCCAACACTGCCCCCCCAAACCCCGTCTAACACTGCCCCTCCCCCCAAACCCGTCCATCACCGCCCCTTCCCCCAAACCCCATCAAACACCAACTCTCCACCAAAACCGTCCAACACTGCCACCTCCACAACCCCGTCCGACACCGCCCTCCCAAGTCCATCCATCACCGCTCCTCCCCAACAATGTCCAACACCGCCCCCTCCCCAACACCGTCCAACACCGCCGCCTCAACAACTCTGTCTAACACCATGCCCTCCCCAAACCACTCCCAAACCACCCGCTGCCCAACCCCATACAACACTGCCCACTCCCCACCCCATCCAACACTGCCCCCTCCCAATCCCGTCCAACACTGCCCCCTCCCCAACCCCACACAACATTGCTCCCTCCAGCGAACCCCTTCAAACACCGCCCCCTCCCCAAACCCGTCCTACACTGCTCCCTCCCCAACCACATCCAAAACCACCCCCTCCCCTAACCCCGTCCAACACCGCCCCATACCAAACACCGTCCAACACCGCCCCCTCCCGAAACCCGTCCAACACCGCCCCCTCCACAAACCCCGTCCAACACCGCCCACTCCCCCAGTCCTGTTCACAAACGATCCCTCCCCAACTGGAAACATCTCCCCCCACTCCACCAACACCAAACAACAACGCCCACTCCGCCAGCCACGTTCAAAACTGCCCCTTCCCCAACACTGTCCAACACTGCCCCCTCCCCTCAACCCAATGCAACACTACAGCCTCCCCCAAACCCAACAAACACCACCCCCTTCCCCAACACCATCCAATACCACCCCGTCCCCAACCCTGTCCAACACCGGCCCCTGCCCCAACCCGGTGCAACCTACCCCCTCCACCCAACGCCATCAAACACAGTTTTGGGGAGGGGGCGGTATTGTACGGGGATGGGGGAGGGGGCGGTGTTGGACGGGGTTGTTGGAGTTGGCCGTGTTGGACCTAGTTGGGGAGGGAGTGGTGGTTGTCGGGTTTGGGGGAGGTGGCGGTGTTGGATGGTGATGGGGAGGGAGCGGTGTTGGACAGTGTTGGGGAGGGGTTGGTATTGGACGGGGATGGGACAGGGGCGGTGTTAGAGGGGTTGTCAGAGGTGCGGTGTTGGATGGGGTTTGGGGAGGTTGTGGTTTTGGACGAGTATGGGGAGGGGGCGGTGTTGGACGGGGTTGGGGAGGGGGTGTTGTTGGATGGTGTTGGAGTGGGGTTGGTATTGGACGTGGATGTGGAGGGTATGGTGTTGGCCGGGGAATGGGGAATGGGCGGTGTTGGATGGGGTTGGGTGAGGAACAGTGTTGGACGGGTTTGGCGATGGGGTGGTGCTGGACGAGTTTGTGGGAGGGGGCGGTGTTGGATGGGGTTGGGGAGGGAGCGGTGTTGGATAGGGTTGGGGTGGGGGCGGTATTGGACAGGGATTGGGAGGGGGCGGTGTTGGCTGGGGAATGGGGAGAAGGTGCTGCTGGACAGGCTTGGTGGAGGGGAAGTGTTGGACAGGGTTGGGGGAGGTGTCGGTGTTTGACGGGGTTGGGGATCGGGCGGTGCTGGACGAGTTTGGGTGAGGAGGCGGTGTTGGATGGGGTTGGCGATGGGGCAGTGTTGGACAGGGTTGTGAGAGGGGTGGTTTTGGAGAGTGTTGGGGAGGGGGTGGTATTGGATGGGGATTGTCGAGGGGGCGCTCTTGGACGGGATTGGGGAAGGGGCGATGTTAGACGATTTTGGGGAGCTGGCGGTTTTGGATGGGGTTGGGGAGGGGTGGTGTTTGACAGTGTTGGGAAGGGGACGCTATTAGACAGGGATGGGGAGGGGTCGGTGTTTGACGGGATTGGGGGAGGGGTGTGTTGGACGTGATTGGGGGAGGTGGCGGTGTTGGATGGGGTTGGGTAGGGTGTGCTGTTTAATGCGGTTATGGAGGGGGCGGTGTTGGAGAGTGTTGGGGAAGGGGTGGTGTTGGACTGGGTCTTGGGGAACGGGATGTGTTGGACGGGGTTGGAGGGAGGGTGCAGTGAAGAACGGCGTGGCGGGAGGGGGCGTTTTTGGACGGGGTTGGGAGAGGGGACAGTGTTGGACGGGGTTGGGAAAGGGGTGGTGTCGGTCGTGGTTGGTGAAGGGGCAGTATTGGACGGGGTTGGGGAGGGGGTGTTTTTGGACAGTGTTGGGGTGGGGACGGTGGGGACCCCGTCCAACACCGCCCTCTCCCCATACTCGTCCAAAACCACAACCTCCCCAAACCCCGGCCAACACCGCACCTCTGCCAACCCCGTCTAACACCACCCCTTCCCCATCCCCGTCCAATACCAACCCCTCCCCAACACTGTCCAACACCGCGTCCTCCCCAACACCATCCAACACAGCCCCCTCCCCCAAACCCGAACAACACCGCCCCCCCAACCCATCCAACACCGCCCCCTCCCCAACTACGTCCAACACCGCCAACTCCCACAACCCCGTCCAACACCGCCCCTCCCCCATCCCCGTCCAATATCCCCCTCCCCAAAACTGTCCAACACTGCCCCCTACACAACCACGCCTAACACCGCCCCTCCGCCATACTCATCCAACACTGCCCCCTTCCCGAACCCCATCCAAACCCGCCCCCTCCTCAACCCTGTACAACAGTGCCCTCTCCAATCCCTTCCAAAACCGCCCACTCCCCAACCCCGTCCAACACCACCCCCTCCCAACCCCGTCCAACACTGACCCCTCCCCCAAATCCCGTTAAACACCGTCCCCTCCCCCAACTTCAGCCAACACTGCCCGTCTCCCAAACCCCGTCCAACACTGCCCCCAACCACAACCCCGTCCAACATCGCGCCCCAAAACCATCCAACAAAGCCACCTCCCAACCCCGTCCACCACCGCCACCTCCCCCATCCCCGTCCAACACCGCCACCTCCCCAACCCCGTTCAACACCGCCCCCTTCCCGAACCCCGTCCAACACCGACCCCCCACCAACTCCGTCAAACACCGCCCCCTCCCCTCAACCCCGTCCAACACCACCCACTCCCCAACCCCGTCCAACACCATCCACTCCCCCAACCTCGTCCAACACCGCCCCCAACCTCAACCAGTTCCAACATCATCCCCTCCCCCAACACCGTCCAACACCATCTCCTCCCAACCCATTCCAACACCGCCCCCTGCCCAACCCAGTCCAACATCGGCCCCTCCCAACTCCGTCCAACACCGCCCCTGCCCCAAACCCATCCAACACCGCCCCCTACCCCAACCCCATCCAACACCGCCCGCTCCCCAAACTCATCCAACACCATCCCTTCCCCACATCACCATCCAACACCGCCCTCTCCCCATTACCATACAACACCGCCGCCTCCCCAACCCCCTTCAACACCGCCCCCTCCCCCAACACCGTCCTTCACCGCCCATAGCAACCCCATCCAACAGCGCCCCCTCCCCCCACCCTGTCCAACAACCGCCCGCTCCCCATGCCCATCCAACACCGCTCTCTCCCCAACCCCTTCCAACACCGTACCCTCCCCAATTTCTGTCCAATACCGCCCCCGCTCCCCATCTTCGTCCATCACCGCCCCCTCCCCAACCCCATTCAAAACTGCCCCCCTCCCTTTGTACCACTCTCTCTGTCCGCCGCTCGCTCTGTCACCCTCTCTCTCTGCCACCCACACTCTTTACCCCCTCTCTGTCCCACATTCTCTGTCCCCACTCTTGGTCACGCCTCTCTGTACCCCTATCTCTGCCCCCTCTCTCTGACCCCCACTCTGTCCCCTTCCGTGTCCCCCTCTCTATCCCCCCTCTTTCTCTCCTTCTCTCTGTCCCCCTCTCTCTGTCCCTCCGTCCCCTCTCTCTCTCTGAGCCTGTCTCTCTGTTCACTGTCTTTCTGTCCCCCTCTCTCTGCTCCCCCTTTCTCTGCCCTTCCTGTCTCTGTCCCCTTCTCTCTGTCCCCTGTCTCTCTCTGTCGCCCCTCTCTCTCTGCCCCACTCGCCCCCCTCTCTGTCGCCCATCTCTCTGCCCCACTCGCCCCCTCTGTGTCGTCCCCTCTGTTCCCCACTCTCTGTCTCCATCTCTCTGTCCCCCTCTCTCTGTCCTCCACTCTCTGTCCCCTATCATTCCCCCTCTATCTCTGTCACCCCCTCTCTGTCCTGCCTCTCTCTGACCCCTCGCTCTCAGACCCCCTCTCTGTCACCCCCTCTTTCGCCCTCTCTCTATCCCGCCCCTCTGACCCCCTCTCTGTCCCCTCTCTGTCTGCCACCTCTCTGTGTCCTCCACTTTCTGTCTCCCCTCTCTTTCTGTGCCCCCTCTCTCTGTCCCCACGTTCTATCTGTTCCCCCCTCTCTGTCTCTCCTCTCTCTGTCCTCTCTGTCTCTCTCCCCCATCCCCACCTCTGTTGACCTTTTTCTCCTCCCCACCACTATCTATCCTCCCACTGTCTGCCCCCCCCCCCACTCTCCGACCCCCTCTTTGTCCCCCTCTCTCTGACCACCTCTCTCTGACACTGTCTATCTCCACCACTCTCGGTCCCCCTCTCTCGGTCCCCTCTCTCTGTCCCCCTCTCTTCCCCCTTTTCTCTGTCCACCACTATCTGTTCCCCGCTCACTCTACCACCTCTCTGTCCCCTCTCTCTGTTCCCTCTCTCTCTTACCCCCTTTCTCTGTCCCCCTCTCACTGTCCCACGCTCTCTGTTGTCCTCTGTCATTGACTCCTCTCTTTGTTCCCCACTCTCTGTCCCCCATCTCTCTGTCCCCCTCTCCCTGTCTCCCTCCCTCTGTCCACCTCTCTCTTTGATCCCCCTCTTTCTGTCCTACTCTCTCTGTCCCCCCTCTCGCTGTCCCCCTCTATCTGTCCCCCGCTCTCTGTTCCACCCTCTCTCTGACCCCCATCTCTCGGTCCTCCTCTTTCTCTCCCCCGCTATCTGGCCCGCTATCTCTGTCTTCCACTCTCTGGCCCTCTCTCTCTGTCCCCCTCTCTCTTTCGCCCTCTATCTCTGTTGCCCCTCCTTTTGTTCCACTCTCTCTGTCCCCTACTCTCTGTCTCCCTCTCTCTGTCTCCCGCTCTCTGTTCCTCTCTCTCTGTCCCCCTCTTTCTGACCCCTCTCTCATTATGTCCTCCCTTATTTCCCTATCTCTCCCTCCCTCGCCGTATCTCTGCCTTGTCTCTGTCTCTCTCTCTCTCTCTCTCTCTCTCCATCTCTCTCTCTCTCTCTCACTCTTGCCCTGCTTCTTCACTCTCTCTCCACCTTCTCTCACTCTCGATTCCCCTATCTTGGACTCTCTTTCTCCCCACCTTGCTCTGTATCTCTCTGACTACATCTCTCTCCCTTCTGCCCCTCCCTCTCTCTCTGACACAGTCTGTCTCTCTGACGTCTCCCTCTTCCTCTAATCCAGACGGGGTTTGGGGAAGGTTGGTGCTTTGGCTGCATGTGGTTGGAAGGGTGGTCGTGAGATGATAGATAGATATTGGAGGTGGGAGGAGGGGGAAAATGGAGTAGAGTCGGAATTGCGGGAGGGAGGCAGATTGCAGGAGAGCGTGAGTGCAGGGGAGGGGGAGAGGAAAGAGTGGAGGCAGGTAGAGAAATCAGGGTAAGGGGTGTGTGTGAGAGAGAGGGTGGACGAGGGAGAGTGAAAGGGAGAGGTGGGGAGAAAGAGTGTGCAGTGAGAGAGAGGGAGAGAAATGAGGAGAAAGAGTAGGGGAGAGGAAATGTGGAGGTCAGGTTGGAGTGGGGGGGGAACAGAGGGAGTTAAACCCAGCTCCTGAGCTCAGGGCGCGGTGCCCTCCCCTTCCCTGAGGACGAGGACTTGGGGCTGAGTCTGTCTCTCTCCAGCTCAGCTTCTCCAACACAAAGACACACAACAACATCGGTCACTGCTGCTCGGCACGCTTTAATCAACATTTTTATTGGTTACAAATGGAAGTGAAGGATACAGTCAGTGGGATGGTGCCTTTTCTCACTGGCCCCTGAGTTGTGAGAAACATTGAAATGTTTCCCTGTAACCCCCTGTGCGATAAGGATGGACAAACCAGCGCTACCCTCAGTCTGTTACCATAGCGACAGGCTGCTCCATCACTGAAACACTGAACTGAAATGAGAATATCCCGGATGGATTGATTAATGAGGGAATTTGATTGATGGATGGATTTGGGTGAAGGGATATTTCAGCACATTCTTCAGCTGCTGCCTGAACTTCGTCTGGGTCACGGCATAAATCGCGGTGTTTGTGCAGCAACTGAGGAGCTGCAGCATGAAGCCCAATTCCTGCACGTAGGCATCGAGATACACAGACCGATACCCAATCCACCACATCCGGCTCCATATAGAATACAGCATTAACATTGACCATAACAGGATGAAATTGGCCGAGATCACAAACAGTAAAATGATGGATTTTTTTCGGTTTCTCATCTCAGTGTCAGACTGAGCGTCCCCATTGGTGTGAGCGCGGAGTCTCCTGCGGGCTCTGCTGGTCACTAAAATGTGTCTGACGGTGAGAACATTGAGCAGCAGAATCAGGAGAAATGGGACACACGGGGTTAGAATGTTGTGGAGAAACTCAATTGTGACCCAGACACTGGAGGATAAAGCAGCGTTTGTTACAGAACAAAACCAGGGGAGGTTCCACAGCCGATACCGAGCCGTAAGCATAAAATACCAGGAAATGTTCTTTAAACAGCTCAGCACAGTCACTGCTCCCAGAACCACAGCCGCCGTTTTCTCACTGCAATATTTACTTTTCAGCTTCTGGGAACAAATGGCCACAAACCGATCAAAGGTGAAAGTGACGGTGAACCAGACAGAGCAGGCAGTGGCTGTATAAAGCAGGACGGCGTGGATATTACACACGGGGACGGAGTCCACCAGGAAATAAAACTGTTCCCGATAAACAATGGGAATGTGTCTCAGGATCAGGTCGAGGATAATGACCAGGAGATCCGCCGCTGCCATGGCCCCCAGGTAACGTCTGACACATGGAGACAATCCACAATCTTTATAAAGCAGGACGTAGATGGTCACTACGTTAACTGTGAGGAAGGAAAAGAAACCCATTATCCATCAGCCTGGAGGCAAAGGTACCCCTTTGATTTGGGATCCAGTGAGATTTTCAAATGTGTCCCTGTATTCAGGGATTTATTAAAATAATTGGAGCTGGAATAACAAATGGGAAGTTCTGAAATACTGAAAAAAATGTCAGTTTTGGAATGTTGGGGGCAGAACGTTCCGGGGAATGTCAGTTATAGATTGTCGGGGGCAGAACGTCCCAGAATCTCTTTCAACTGTCCATCACCTTTCCCCTATACCCACCCCACCAACATGATGTACTGTGCACAGGCTACATATCTTTCCAGCACTGGGAGCTACACTGACCACATCATTGCATTATCTATAAACGTCAACCAGAAAGTCTGTTCAGCACAGCGACCTGAATTAATCTGTAAACCAGGAGCAGTTACCCTCCCGGCATGTAGAGCTCTGTACACCAACCCATTGCATTCCTCAGTAACACTGTGTTAGATCCCTGCCCAGTGTGGGGAAACTTACAGCCCGTTCTGGAACTGACAGGAAGTACAGCTCCCACCCATTTACAGCTCCATCTCTCCATTGTACCATGACAAGGGAGTGCTGTGGGTATGAACATCACTGCCAGAGAGAGATGGCGGGGGTATCAGTTTAAATACCACCACATGGGAGGGGTTTGGGGTATAGACAGAGAGGGGGAGACTGTGAGACAGTGTCATGGAAGGATGTGTTCCCAGGTTTCAGAATGCTGAAATGTAGACACTTCAATCGCATCCTGTAACATGAGCCTGTCTTCCCAGGAATGATGGGAAAAAAAGGTGTGAGGCCAGATGAGCATTTGTTCTCCATCTTTGTTCGTGGAAATGCTTTCAACCGAATCTATGACTCATTGGGCACATTCTAACGATAATTTATCTTTGTTTTGTTTTTCCTTGAGTGTGACAGAGGGATCGTCCACACGAGGCTGAGCTAATTTCCTGGTGCTATCGTATCGGACTCATCTCATTAACTACCCAGCCCACCCCATGGTGTTCCTCCCATTCAATACCAGCCTAATTCTCCCACCCATCATGGCGGTTGGTACTCACCATCGCCCGTATGCCCCTGGATATTCTGTGATCTCTGGCACTGGTGCCACCTTGAAAAGGCCAATGGGCACCCGGTTGAGCTTTCTCAGTTCGGAGCTGCCCTGCACAGTTTTCCTCGAACATGGCAGATCATGGGCAATTACACAGCGGTTTGTTGACAGGGCCACCGAGGTCCTGGTGGATGGGCCAGTACAGAATGAGACCATTTTCTTCCCAGAGGAGGCCACACCACCAGACCCACCGAGCATGGTCTGAGCTCACCACCAAGCTCAGTGCAGTATATGTGGTCTGAAGAAATGCCCAGCAATACAGGACAAGCTTCAGTCACCTTCCCCGCTCTTTCAAGATAAGTGTCACCGTATTCTCTCTGCTCCCTCACACTCACTGTATATCTGTTATAGCACCGACCCCCGAACAAGGCTCATGCTCCACCACGCTCACTGCTGCATGCAGCACCTTCGCCTCCCCTTCCCTCCACATTACCCCACTCCCCGACACTAATAATGCTGCATGCATACAACACTGTTGACTGACTCCCTCCGGACACCTCACCATGACACCGTCCCACACCTACACCAGCACTAACAGCAGGGCCACCCATCCCACCCTCCCTCCTCCCTTTCTCCCATTCCAGGAGAAACAGCCTGGAATAGGACAGAAAGGGCCTATCCGGGTGGTGGAGTGCCCGATATCCGTTCCCTCAGCCCCCTCCCCCCTCCATGTGGGGAGGACCCTGGTAGGAGCCGGAAAGGACATGGACGCCTCGTGTGGAGATTCTGAAACATCCACGTCCCACCGACCGAGTAAGGTGCAATGTTCAGTGAAGGGCAATTCTCACTTTCAACCCACTGGCAGCTCCGTTTCCCCCCGGCACAACTTAGAAGCCGTGGCCCTGATGCCATCTCCGTTTTGTGGTGAGCTGGTAAAAATGGAATCCCCACAGTCTCGTTGGCAGGAGGGTAGGCTCACAACACATCGTCACCACCACCTCCCAGGAAGGGAGCACCGACACTCCCTCCTACACCTCCCCCTGTAAACAGCTCAGATACTGAAACTAATCTGTGATAGTAACTGCTCTCCCCACTCGTCCTGACATCTTCAACAATCTGTGCTCATATACACCCAGTGCCCTCTGCTCCTGCACCCCCTATTTAACGGTATGGCCTGTTTTATATGGTCTTTTGTTGTCTTTCCTACCAAAGTGCATCACTTCACACTGCTCTGCATTGATCCCCAGCTGCCATACACCTGAACACTACACCAACGTGTGATTGTACTGTTAGAGTTCTACACTGTTAGACTTTACAATTCTTCCAGGTTTGGTGCCATCTACAAACATTGAGATTGTTATAGCGTCACAGTTCCCATGCAACAACTGAAATTCTGCGACTCTACCTAGTGTGAGCAAGTGTAATAACGCTATATTCCCACAGACAGAGTCGAATAATGACATGCTGTCAATGGAGCAACAAAATTCCTGATACAAACCAGACGGAGTGCATGAAATATTGACAAACCATAGAGAAGAGAATTCCAGATTGGCTCCAAGATTCTGTATTGACATCAGGATATTAATGTCATGAAGTCGAAAGTGTGTATGTACCTTTAAGAGAGAGGGAAAGCTGTTCTGAACTGAGAGCTTCCAAGCGCCTGTGATATGAGAGGATGGCAGACCTAGAGTGTGAAGGACAACTGAAAATATGTCACATTTGGCTGTGAAATAGATCCCTGAGGTGGTTGCACCTTGGACAACATTTCGAATATTACCAATCAGTTTAAATTATGCCACAGGATACTAAAACCAAATTAAGTTTGAATGTATTGGTTTTCGGAAGTTGAACCAATGAGATGATCCAACGTTGTGCATATTTAAAATGCAGGCATTTAGAAAATTGCAGACAGAGTAAATGCCATCCACAGAGATCCAAGAGATTAGGAAACACTCTTTATCAAAGATATCTTTTCATTTGGAACATATTCGCAGTAAAAAGAAAGAAGATGACCCAGGGAGATCTTTGGCCACATGAAGACACACAAACAACAGCTGCTGTGTGATTTTAAAATTAAATGAGTGCAATTTTAATCAGTGTCTTATTGAAACAGTATATCATTTTCGAGTTGGAGTGGGGTAATAAACAATTAAGAGAAAGGGAGTCTCAGATTTCAGAATGCTTGATGTAAAATGTTCACTATCAGAGTTAAAAAATAAATTGATGTTTTTATGTAAACAGTGGAATTTGAGAGTTTTCTGTCACTCGTATTTTAACAGTTCACGAGGCAAATTGCGCATTCCTTTATGTTTAGTTTAATTTACCAGATGAGCTTCACGCCGCGCCCTGACAATTCCTGTGTGTGTGGATCTGTGTGTCTCTGTGTGGGGCAAGTCTGGCAGTCTCTGTGGTGCTTAAAGTAATGCAATGCCACCCTCTGCTGGCCTCCCCACGCCACTGCACCGGCATTGGTAGAGGATGAAAACGAACAGAGATTCATTCAGAGAGGGGGAGGGAGAGGGCAGCTGCTCACAGCACCATCCAAACTGATGTCGTATCCATGTAGTGTTCTAAATGTCTTTCAAACATTGTAACTGTCCCTGCTTTCACCACTTGCTCTGGGAGTTCATTCCACACATAAGGCAGATTCTGACGAAAATAATTATCTGTCAGGACTTCTGTAAATCTTTTTCCTCACACCGTAAAATTTCCCTCAGTTTTTAATCCCCAACTGACGGGAAATGACACCAGCCCTTCAGCTTATCTGCACCCATCTTTATTTTCAAAACCTGTGTAAAGTTACCCCTTAATCTCATACTCTCCATTGAAAAGAGTCCCTGTCTACCCAGCCTCTCCTTATACCTCACTCCCTCTATTTCCAACAACATCCAGGTTCATGTCTGCTCAATCCTCTCCAGTTTAATAATATCAAGGTCAGTAATATCAAAGTAAATAATCAAGGTATTTTCTATGGGTGGGGAGACCAAAACTAGACGGTACATGTTTAAGGTGAGAGGGGAACATTTAAAAGTGACCTCAGGGGCAGCTTTTTCACCCAGAGGATGGTGTGGCTATGGAATGAGCGGGAAGGATGACCAGACTGGACACAGTATTCCAGAAGAGGCCTCACCAATATCCCGTACAACCTCAACATAATGTCCCAATTCCAATACTCAAAGGTCTGACCAATGAAGACAAGTGAGGCCTTAACCACACTATCTAACTGAAATGCAAATTTTAAAGAATTATACCTGATGGCTTTGGTCTCTGTACTACAACACTGACAAAGCCCTGCTTTTAATTGTATAGGTCCTGCTCTGGTTTGATTTACCAAATCTAATACCTCACATTAATCCGAACTAAACTCCATCTGCCACCCCTCAGCCCAGTATGTGATATTACCACCTCCTCACTCTCCCCCTTTAAAATATCCTCCCCGTCTCCAGGATACCTGCACACTCCGGCCTTGAGTTTCGCAAAGACCCTGAGCTTGTGTTGCCTTGTGTGGTTTGGGGGAGGAGGGACAGATTGCAGACACTGTCAATGGGGAGGAGAGGCTGGACAGTAATCAGCGGCCTAATGTCTTTTCATTGTTTTAGGAAGAGGGCAGTTGCACATTAGAGGTGGGTAATACTGATCGATTTTTGGGAACAGAAATTATGCATTTTCGTTGTCTGTGGTGTTCAGTGATAAAAATCTATTCGAAACCCTTCATTGGGCAGACTGTGATTGCAGGTTGTCTTTCCTTAATATTGTAGATTACAGATAATAGCGATTGAAGACGTTCATAGTTAATTTCAGTACCACAACATGTACACTCAATATCCTACAGTTGAGACAAATATCTTGCATTTATTTAACAATACAAAGTGTTTTGTGTAGTTCAGTAATGGGAACCTGATTATAATAAATCCACACCGAGCAGAAAGCTGGCCTTAAAATATGACCCAAGTCTGGGTATGGTAGTGTAGAGGGTAGTGTCCCTGGCTCTGAACCAGAACTCTGGATTTGATCTTAATTCCTGAACTTGTATGGTAGTGTTCCTAGCTCTGGACTAGTAGGACTGGATTCAAGTCCTGCCTGTTGCAGAACAGGCTGATGAACAAACACACAGGAGAATACTGTTACAGCTTTATGGGTAATGCTCAGTGATGCTAGTGTCCCTACCTCCGAGCACAAAGGTCTCGGTGTAAATCCCACAAGTGTTTCATGATACATCTGAACAAACTGATAAAACTGGTTGTAGAATTGTGATCTGATGGAGAAAGAAGTGTCAGAATTGAATTTCAGAATTTAGGCTCAGAATGACTGAAAGCACAGCTATTCGTGTTGATTGGAGTCACATCTTGCAACAGTAGAGGTTTATAAAATCAGAATGGTCATGGATAGAGTGAGTAGCTAGGGTTTTCCCCCAGGTTAGGGGGCGTTCAAAACTAGAGGGCATTGGATGAAAGTGAGAGGGGAAAGGTTTTGAAGAGGCCTAAGAGGAACCTTTTCACGCAGAGGGTGGTGTGCATATGGAATAAGCTGCCAGAGGAGGTGGTGGAGGCTGGTACAACTGCAGCATGTAAAAGGCATCTGGGTACTGACAGGCGTGCCGAGCTTTTCCAGCAATTTCTGTATTTCTTAAAATGAATGCATTTTTTAAACAAAGGTATTCTAAATACATTAAATATTTTATTTTTTTAATGACGCAGGGGCATATAAACATATTTTCAAATTGACCAAGACCATTTTCTGCTCAGCGTATGGCTCTGTACGAGATGGCAACAATGATGCATCGACACGGAAAAGGGAATGTGATGGAAACATAGTTTGGACATTATACAAGGAGACCTCACATGATCCAGTTTGGGAGAGGATGACATTATTGTGTGATTCAACTCAGACAGGGAGACAATGTAATCTTCCTGAGAAGGAATGGCCTATTACACGCGCTCTCTCTCCCTCATTATTCCTCAACACAGCAATGTGTGTGAGCTAAAAAGAAACACCTATACAGTCATCATTACCATTCTCATTTTTAAAGAAGTCGTGTAGTGTGGAAACAGGCCCTTCGGCCAAACATGTCCATACCAAACTGTAACCTTGCCAGGCCCGTTCCCTGAGATTTAATTCTGACTAATGCACCTAACCTAGAAATTACTGTACGACAGACAACGTAGCATGACCAATCCACCTAATGTACACAGTTTGAGCTGTGGGAGGGAATTGGAGCACATATTAGAAGCTCACGCAGTCAAAGGGGGAATGTACAAACCCCACACAGATCGTCGCCCGAGGCTGGAATAGAACCTCTGTTCCTAGTGCTGTGAGGTAGCAGTGCTAACCACTGAGCCACTATGCTACCCTTTGGGTGATTACTGACCAGAATTCATTGGACTCTTCTCACTGCCTAATGCAAAGGGAATTCAGCCAAATCCAACTGTCCCAGGATGAAATCCCATTGCTAGCAGCTTGAGTGAGTAGAATATCTTCAGAAGCAGAATCACATTTTGGACAATCTCTCAATTTTTCCTTTTGTCATAAGTTAAACAAATATTTGGACAAAGTTCTTTCAACATAAAATTGCAGAGATTGTGTGTGTGTCTCTCAGCATTTTAAACAGGGAAGTATTGATTATATATTTGCAATACCCAAAAGGTTTGCCATTCATCTTTCCATCATCGTTTGAGTAACATTGCTCTGGATCATAAACGTTCTATTTGAGCAGATTGAAGAAACTAGCCTGACTTGTTCCTAAAACTGACCCTGACCCAGTCTAAGACCTTTATCATCGGCCATATCACCAACCTGGTCACATTTAACATTTGTTGTGAGCAGTGGGGGAGTGGGACTAGAAAATGAAACAGTGACCCCAAAAAGTCGGGGAACTATAGACCCGTGAGCCTGATGTCAGTGGTGGGTAAGTTGTTGGAGGGGATTCTGAAGGATAGGATTTAAATACATTTTGGAAGGCAAGGGCTGATTGGGGTAGACAACGTGGCTTTCTGCACGGGAAATCATGTCTCATTAATTTGGTTGAGTTTTATAAAGAGGGAAAAAAGAAGATTGATGAAGGCAATTTGGTAGACATTGTCTATATGGACTTCAGCAAGGTGTTCATAACATTCCAATTGGTAGACAGATTAAAGGTTCGGTCACATGGGAAACAGAAGAAGCGAGTCACAATTGGCTTGAAGGAAGAGGGATATTTTTCAGACTGGAGGCTTGTAACCAGCAGTGAGCTGCAAGAATCAGTGCTCAGTTCACTGCATTTCATCATTTATGAAAAGAACTCAGATGTGGATATCGGGGCCATAGTTAGTAAGTTTACAGATGACATCAGAAATGTGGTGTAGTAGATTATGTCACAGTACAGCGAGACCACAATTAGATGGGGCTAAGGGGCAAGGAGTGACAAATGAAGTTTATTTAGACAAATATAAGGTTTTGCATTTTAGGAAGAAATTAAACACTTAATGGCAAGGTGCTAGGGAGTGTTGTGGAACAAAGGGACCGAGGGCTGCAGGTACATTGTTCCTTGAAAGTGGAGTCACAGGTAGACAGAGTGGTTCTGAACATATTTGGCACATTTGCCTTAATCAGTCATAGCATTGAGTATAGGGTTTGTGGTGGCATGTTGCATCTGTACACCGTGTTGGGAAGGCCATTTTAAGAAAACTGCATACAACGCGGTTGTCTGCTGAAAAGATTTACACTGATGTCGCAGGGAGAGGTTGATTAGGTTGAGGTGTTTCTCCCTGGAGTGTCAGAGGCTGAAGGTTGACATTATAGATGTTTATAAAATCATCAGGAGAATGGATATTCTGAACAGCCACGTTCTGCTCTTCAGGGTAGGGGAGATCACATTCAGAGGCATACATTAAAGGGGAGAGGGCGAATGATTTAGATGGGACCTGAAGATCAATGTTTCACACAGAGAGTGGTGTCTGTACAGAAAGTGCTGTCAGAGGAAGTGCTGAAGGTGGTTACGATCACACATTTAAAAAGTATCTGAAAGAGGAAGGAGATTGGCCAAATGCTGTCAAATGGGACTGGATCAGATTTGATATCTGATCGGAGTGAAAAAGGTTGGACTAACGGGTCTGTTTCTGTTTTGCATGACTCTCTGATTCTCTAAGAGAAACAACGAAAAATCTAAAATTACCTTTCAAGTGGGAATTCTCTTCACTGGAAGTTTATCATGTCTCTATGTTCACATTGATTGAAAGCTGCATTACTAAATATTTGACAGGGAAGTAAGTCACGGATATTGGGATACAGACAGGAAGGTAGGGCTGAGTCCACAACTTGATCAGCCACAATCGTAGTTCCTGGTGGAGAAGGCTCAAAGTATCTAATGACCCACTCCTGCTCCTCAGTCCCATGTTTTTGTGTTCCATTCAGCCCCTCATACCTGCTAGAAAGTTGGAGGCCACTTACTCCTATAATCTGGTGCACAGAAACAGCGGAGACCATTCAGCCTCTCAAGACTGTCACACACGCTTTGAAGTGATTTGGGAAATATAAATGGAAAATCCAGGCACAGGTATGAAAGAGGCCCCTCATCTCTCTTCACAGAGCTTCCCCTCTCTGCAGCTTGGGCTTCATTTGTTGGTCATGCTGTCGACGCAGATTGACTCTGAAACAGACCAGAGATGGCTCACAAAATCATCTGGTCTCCCTGACCGCAATATTCAGTAATTGCATATTTATGACAATAACACCCACTAACCCTCCAATAAAAGAATGTGAGAAAATCAGAAACTGGGACAGGTCGTTCACTCCCCAAGCCTGCCTTGCCCTTCACTAAGATCATGACTGGTCTGCTGTTGGTCTCAAATCCTCTTTCATACCCAATTCTTCATCGCCTTCAACTCCCTGTCAGGTCCATACCCATCTACGTCTTCTTCAAATACTTTCAGTCGTCTTGCTCCCTAACATTCTTGAGAAGAGAAACCCTGACATTCAGTACCATTTGTTTGTAGAAAACACGTGTTGTTCCTATACCATGGCCTATTGATATGGACAAAAGAGGTTGGCTCAAGAGTTCAAGTAAAAATGACTGGCCCCGATATCAAGGCAGTGGTTTCCTTTTGTTGACATCAAGGAGCTTAACAAAACTGGACTTAATGGGAATCAGAGTAACCTCTCCAGTGTTTGGGGTCAAACATGGCACAAAGGAAGATGTTCATCATCTCAGTCCTGGGTCACCTCTGGGAGATCCTCAGGGTAGCTTCCTCTTCACAAACAGCTTCAGCTACTTCATCAATGTCTCCACACCCCCACCCTCCCCACCATAAGATCAGAAGTGGGGATGGTCACTGAAGATTCCACAATGTTCAGAACATTTGTCGCCCGTCAGCTCCTGAACCGGTCTCTGTCCATGTGCAGGAAGACCCAGACACCAGTCAGGTTTGTGCTGTTAAATGGTCTGTAACATTCATGAAACAGCACTGCCTGGCACTGCATATTGCCACAATGAAATAGATTTCATTCAGCAGCTCACGCTGGTTTCACAGGAATATGTGGAAGTCATTCAGCCCATTGACAGTATTAGAGTAGAACAGGGACAGCACATTCAGTGCCTCCAGCCTATTACTCAGGAAGGGAAGGAGTCTAGTGTGATGGACCACATCAGAGCCCCTTGAAAATATTTGAAGGCGGTAGATGAGACTCTAATGTTTTCGTATTTTAAAGGATACATAAACTGTCTTTTCCAGATACAATGTGACAGGTCAAACTACTCCGTTTGAAGCAAACACCATTTATTTAAACACGGAAGATAAAATGAATCCAAAGAAAGAGGCATCTAGAATAACGTATTTCTATTGGACAACTTAACAGAATAATAGACCGCGGAGCTATTACTAATGAAGTGTTCAAATATAGGAAAATCGCATAAACACAGCCCTTGGCGAAAAGAAATATTCAGACACAGAATTTCACAAACATTTCTCCAATTCAGGAATTAAAAACAGCAGCAAGAGAAAATTCAGAGAGAGTAGCAGCCAAGAGATAGTCACTGAAGCTTTCAACTCTGTGTAGACCCGAATATTTTCTGATGTTACTGAGAAAGCAAAACCCAGAGATCCTAACCTGTGAGAGTTGACCACACCTATTCAAGCTACATTAAAATAAACCCAAGGCTTTCCTCGCTGTTTACCCAGTGGTCTTAACTAGCCAACTCGTTCAATCTCTCTCTTAGAAGAAACCAGGACAAAATAACCTCTTAAAGTTGCAGCAACATCACACTTGTCAGGATATCGAGCTGTCAAACAGGAACCAGGGGTAACCCAATCCGGCCCTTGGCCATGTCCAACCGGACAAGGAAGAAGTCATTCAGTCCTGTGAGTCAATTATACAGAAACAGAATGAGGCCCTTCAGCCCGTTGAGCCACTTATACGGGAACAGGTGGAGGCTATTCAGTCAGTTGAGCCACTTATATAGAAGCATTAGGAGGCCATTTCCACCTCAATGCACTTACACGGGGGCAGAATAGGGTAATTGATGCTGATCCTGATGAATGGCTTATGCCCAAAACGTCGACTCTCCTGCTGTGCTTTTCCAGCCAACCACTGTCTACTCTGATCTCCAGCATGGGCAGTCCTCACTGTCTCCTAATTGATGCTCTAACGTGATGAACAATTGGAGCAGAGGCTGCACAGACAGATTGTTCCACGTTGCAACTCGTGGCGCCATCGCTCATGATACACACGTGGGACTTTAATGTGGTTTACTCGTGGTGAGGAGGGAAGCCATATGTCTTGTGTGAAGTCTCAAGAAGGCATCTATCCCTCTCTGAGGCGACAGCCTGGTGTTCTCTCTGCAGGGCGGAAGCTGGTGAGAATGGCTACCTGTTTCAGATGGAAGGTATTGGGGATTGTGAACAGTATAACATTCAGTAGAGGGTTCACACGCCGATAAGATTAGATCACTTACGGTGTGGAAACAGGCCCTTCGGCGCAACAACGCCACACCGAAGTGCAACCCACACAGACCCATTCCCCTACACCTACCACTGCGGGCAATTTAACTTGGCCAGTTCATCTAACCTGTAGATGTTTGGACTGTGGGAGGAAAGCGGAGCACCAGGAGGAAACCCACGCAGACACGGGGCGAATGCGCTAACTTCACACAGAGAGTCGCCTGAGGCGAGAATTGAACCTGGGTCTCTGGCGTTGTGAGGCAGCAGTGCTACCCACTGTGCCACCGTGCCGACTTCGCTTGGGGAGAGTTAATTAAGGCATATAAACTATTAGGAAAGTCACGTTCGTCTGATGAATGGACTCTCTAAGTTCAAAAAATGCTGATCTTATTCATGTTGATCTTGTCCAGTGCTTGTCCTGTTCAGTGTATCTTGTGTGCCTTACTCTGTCCAAGTCTATTTCCACCCTATGATACTGTCTGGCCATGCTTACTATGATCTGCCTCCACTGCTCATAAATAAAGTGTTTCCCTGTACTGAGGTACACGTGACAATAAATCAAACCAATCAATCCTGGCTTAAGTATGGAATTTCTCTCCCTGTCAATGTCTCTTTTGCAAATAAGAGATTGCTGCCACTCCTCGTGTTTCAGCATCACCATTTCTTCGACCGATTAAGCACTCAGCCAATGTGCCAAAAGCCTTTTTCACTGCCCTGTCTACCTGTGACTCCACTCTTAGAGAACTGTGCACTGAACACCAAGGTCTCTCTGCCCACTACACCCCTTAAGACCCTTCCATTCACCATGAAACTCCTACCTTGATTTGAGTTTCCAACATGCAAGACCTCACACGTCTATATTAAACTCCATTTGCCATTTCTCAACCTACATCCCCACCTGATAAAGGTCAAGCGGCAATTTCTGATAAACGACCTTCAGCTGGCATCTGTGGCTGTCCTTTCTATTCAGCAAAACCTGTTCTGTCTTAAAGTGACCGGATATGATTTCGGATTCATAACACCTCCCCCATTCAGGAAAAAAAACATGAAACAGCAGAATGAAAAGATGGCTTCATTTCTTTTCCTCTAATTCTTAATCCCATTATTATGAATTACAAAAGTATTAATCTCGGCTATACCATACATATTAACTCTGCACACAAAACTAACATTGCAATAAGTCAAATCTTATCTAAACTTCTTCCTTTAAATCTGCGATGACATCACTGCTATCACATTTTAGGACACACAACATGTACATTTTGTAAGTTCAAAGTCGGTAAAATAAGACTCCAATGAAATACTCTCATGTTCTGATTTTTAAATATTCAAAAAATGCGAGAGGTTTGTCGTTGTCCACAATCATCTCTGACAATTTGTTTATCATATAAACATTAAAATATTGTCAGTCCAGTGCGAAACTTTATCATTCTTTTTCAATAATGGAGATGTTGCATTTTTTATGGTGGATATTGAGTTTTTTCGGCAAGTAGCTAATTGGCCATTCAATTCCATCATCATCTAACTGTATCAATACATCTCCCAGCCCTATATCCCGAGCATCAAATGCAATTTTGAAAGGGTTTCAAAATATTTGGTTCAGCTAAAACTGATGCGGTGATTAATCCTGCTTTAAAATTCTCAAATGCCTCCTGGCATTTTTCTGTCCACCACAATTCTGTGTTCTTCTTTAATAAATCCAGCAGTGGTGCCAATACGCTGCTGAAGTTTGGAACAAACTTTCGATAGAATCCACACAGTTCCAAAAATCGAAGCACCTCTTTCTTCAAGGATGGTCGTGGAAATTCCTCAAAGCTTTGTGGGTGGCACGGTGGCACAGTGGTTAGCACTGCTGCCTCACAGCCCCAGAGCTGCGGGTTCAATTCCCGCCTCAGGTGACTAACTGTGTGGAGTTTGCACATTCTCCCCGTGTCTGCGTGGGTTTCCTCCGGGTGCTCCGGTTTCCTCCCACAGTCACAAAGATGTGCAGGTCAGGTGAATTGGCCATGCTAAATTGCCTGTAGTGTTAGGTAAGGGGTCGATGTCGATGTATGGGTGGGTTACGCTTCGACGGGGCGGTGTGGACTTGTTGGCCGAAGGGCCTGTTTCCACACTGTAAGTAATCTAATCTATATTTCAAGGCCTTCGTCTTTGTGTTCCATGTCCAATGTAATGTCCCAAGAACGTCACCTCTGCCTTCAAGAATTCTGTTTTATTTAAGTTTATTACCAAGTTTCCTTCTTGTAATCGTTCAACATGGTCAACATGTGAGCTTTCAATCACTTGCTAAAGAACGCTACATCATACAGATAAACTATACAATTTGTACATCTGGCCACAACTCTGTCCCTGAGTCTTAAATGTGTCTGGAGCATTATTCATTCACATGACGTACTCTAACTTTTTTTGTCATCTCCGGTATTTTAACAAATAGTTGAACTGACTCAACACTTTTTTTATTTGAAAGGGGCCACTAAACCTGGCTTTGAAGGGATTTCCTACCACTGGTGGCAATACTAACACGTCATCCCCACGGGAAATCGTCAAAGTCTCAGAGTTTTTATCTGCCACCTGCTTCGTTCCATGCTATGTCCTCTTCAAGTGCTGTTTAGCTAACTCACCTAGTCCATCTAATCTCTCCCCCACCTCAGATACATAATCCCGGTCTGAGATTTCCGATTTCGGTCCTATCAGTTTATAGTTAATTAATTTCAAAGGACCTCTCACTTCATGTACGATTATTAACTCTAAGGAAGTAAAGTGAGTAGATTTATCTGGGGCATCTCTTTTTTTTTACAGACATTTTTATTAGAGATTTAACGTTTTTACAAGTTTACAAAAATAAACAAAACTCTCAAATACAAACATTGATATACAATTAAATCAAGTATATAATAGCCAAAATTTAACAAAAGAAAAAATACCCAAAAAGGAAAAAAAAAACAAAACTCAACTATCTACTAATCTAACCTACAACTAACCAGAGTGTATATTTAAGTCTCTTACATGCTCGGAATGTGATAACATCAAATGTAACAAAATCCGTATTCGTGCGTGATTCCTCTTCTAAGAGACCCCGGACCAGCCAGGTTTGTAATCTCGATTAAATAAAAGCCCTTGTTAGGATAGCCGAAATATCTGTATTTATGTAATTCAGGAAGGGCTGCCATATTTTATAAAATAATTCCGTCTTTCGGTGTACTATATTTGTAAGGATGTCAAGGGGAATATATTCTATAATTAATCTGTGCCAATTTGAAAGTCCAGGGGGGCCCTCAGCCACCCAGTTCACCAAAATGTTTTTCCTTGCACAGAAAGAGAGAAGAGAAAATATTCTCTTCCCGTACATGTCCAGGTAGGGAAATTTCGAAAAGCCCAAAAGGAGAGATACAGGGTCCACTTTAATTTCCGTTCCCAACATTTCTGTCAGGGTACTTGCTACTTTAGTCCAATATCTACGCATCTTATGACAAGTCCATAGGCAATGTACAAGAGTGCCCACCTCTATTTTACATTTGGGACACGTTGGAGATGCTCCTGCCTTAAATTTTGCCAATTGAAACTGTGCTATATGGGCCCTATGAAGTATCTTCAACTGGATAGCCGGGGTTCTGTTACAAATAGTAATTCTTCTAGCGTTTTCCCAAATAACATTCCATATTTCAATAGAGATTTCTAGTCCCAAATCCTGATCCCATGTTTTAAGCAGATTATCCTTATCTCCCGATACTTCATCATGTAGTAAATGATAAATAGTACTGACGGAAGATATCCCCACTGTTCGTAGGACACTACATTCTCTATGATTTATAAAGACTATCTAATAACGTAGTCTTCTTCTGTGTACAGTCTCGAATTTGGAAGTATCGAAAGAGGTCTCCATTAGGTAATCCGAATTTCTGACACAGCTGTTCAAAAGACATCAGGGCCCCATCTTTAAATAGGTCCCCTAGACATGAGATACCCCTGGATCTCCAGAGTTTAAAAGTGGCATCTGTAAACCCCGGTTGGAATCCCCATGTTCCCACTATCGGTGCACAGGGGGAAGTTTTATGTGAATTACTCTCATTTTGCTGCATTATATTCCAAGCCTTAGTTGTGTTTAGTATTATAGGGTTTTTACAGTGATCTGTAATGATTTTCCTCTTGTCTGAAAATAAAAGGTTAATAAGTGGGTATTTTACTTGAGAAGCCTCGATGTCCAACCAGATTGATTGTGGATCAGACAAGACCCAATCAGCTATGTAACTTAACAGGGAACTTAACTGATATTTCCTCAAATCTGGGAAGTCCAATCCACCCTTGCCTGTGGAAGCTGTAGCTTCTTCAGCTTAATGAGGGGCCGTCTATGATTCCAGATAAAGGAACCCAGCCAGCTATATAATATACATAGAGCCAGCCTCGGCAGCATCACCAGACGCATTCTCATAGGATATAGGAGACGGGGCAGGACATTCATTTTAATTAGTGCTATTCTAACCAACCAGGAAATCGGAATGTCTCCCCATCGCTGGAGGTCATGCCTTATCCTTTCCAGTAAATGCACAAAATTAGCCTTATACAACTGACCAAATACTGGGGTAATAAAAGTGCCTAAATATAAGAAGCCCTCCAGGGACCAGCGAAAGGGAAAAAGGGATCCATCCACGAAGTGGGGTATGATAGCAAGGCCACCTACTGGCATAGCCTCCAATTTTGAAAAATTAATTTTATAGCCTGAGAATGCGCTAAATGTATTAATAACTTAGATTAGGCGACGTACGGACATCAGAGGATTATTGAGGAATAGAAGAACATCATCCGCTTAAAGGGTAATTTTATGTTTACCTGTACCAATCCTCGGGACTGTTATATTCGGATCAGCTCGTATAGCTTCTGTTAGTGATTCAATTATTAACATAAATAACAGTGGCGAGAGAGGACATCCCTGACAGCAGCCCCTACCCACATTGAAGCTATCCGAAACTAATTCATTGGTAACCACTCTGCTTTGGGATCACTATACAATGTTGAGACCCATTTGGTAAACACCTGTCCAACGCCAAACCTTTCCAATGTGCAAAACAAATATGACCATTCAACCCTATCAAATGCATTTTCCCCGTCGAATGAAACTACGACTCCTGGTATCTTTCCCTGATGACAGGCTTGAATTATATTCAAAACCCTTCTAATATTATTGGATGATCTACGGCCCTTAATAAACCCCATCTGATCCTCCTTTATAATATGTGGCAGTACCCTTTCTAGTCTTAATACTAACGTTTTAGAAAGGATTTTAAAATCTACAATTAGCAAGGATATTGGTCTGTATGACGTGCAATCTTCTGGATCCTTTCCTTTTTTAAGGATAAGAGAGTTACTTGCCTCTTTCAGCGAAGGCGGGAGACAACCCTGACAATGTGCATAGTTATACATGTCCATTAGTGGGCCAGCCAATATTTCTGTGAATTCTTTATAGAATTCAGCTTGAAAACCATCTGGGCCCGGTGTCTTACTGCTCTGAAGTTGCCTAATTGCATCAAGTATTTCTTGGACTGTTAGAGGAGCATTTAGGACCGATACCTGTTCCGGAGTTAGGCCCGGAAAGGTCAAATTTTTAAAAATTGACTAAAGCCTCCTAGTCCTGTCTTCACAATCCTGGGATTTATATAACTCAGGATAAAATTCTCTAAAGATCGCATCAATCTTTTTATGATCATGAGTCAAAATACCCGTACTTTCCTTGATAGATGTAATAGTCTGTGGGGCCTTTTCTCTTTGCAAGAAATGTTAAGTATCTACCTGGTTTGTCACCATATTCATATAACCTTTGTTTTGCAAATAATATTTCCCTCTTAGCCGTTTGAGTAAGCGTAGTGTTTAGAGCTGTCCTAAGAGCTGTAATCCTTTGCAATTTAATAATAGAAGGTCTATCAGTGTATGCTGTTTCAGCTGCTTTTAAGCAAGCTTCAAGCAGACGCTGTTGTTCTCCCTTCAATTCTTTCTGGTTTGCTGAATAGGAGATGATCAAACCTCGCATGTAAGCTTTGATGGTCTCCCACATCATTGATGAGTTGCTAGCCACACTTGAATTAATTTCTAAAAAAGTTTTAAATCCTTGAGAGAAGTACTTTGCAGATTTACTATCTTTAATTAGGAAGGGGTCCATACGCCAATGCCAAGGGGATGTCCCATTGTTCCTCGCCCTAGTTTCCATATATACAGCAGCGTGGTCGGAAATTGCTATACTACCTATTTTACAGGATAATACGGAATTTTTAAAAAATGAGGGGGAAAAACATATCAATTCTGGTATGACATTAATGTGGATTGGAGTAGAAAGAAAAATCTCTGCCCTGTGGATGAAGACATCTCCATACATCTACTAATCATAATTCTTTGTTCAGATAGACCAGTTGTCTAGATCTGGGAGATACTCCTGCAGTACTGTTGGGAATGCTATCTATTTCTGGATTCATAATACAATTAAAGTCTCCCCCTATAATTGTATGACGGACACCAAAAGCCATCAATTTTGAAAAGGCTTCCGTTATAAATTTAAAGGGATATGCCGGGGGGCAGTACAAATGTAAAATCCCATATTCCTCTCCATTTATAAGGGCTTTAATCAAAATATATCGTCCAAATTCATCTTTTATCTGATTTAGAATTTTGAAAGGGAAATTCTTCCAAACTAGAATAACAACTCCCCTGCATTTTGAGCTAAAAGAAGAAAAGAAAGGTTTGATCAAATCCACCCTGTCGTAATTTCAAGTGTTCTTTATCCGACAGGGTATGTCTCCTGTAGGAGAGCTATATCATTTCTCTCCTTCTTAAGATTTGATAATATTTTCTTCCTTTTGGCTGGCGAATTACTCCCCTTGACATTCCAGGGGCACCACTTAACCGACTGATCAGCCATAATCATCCGGGCAAATCCGAGACCCCTCGGGAGGGGAAACCCTATCCAGAACATCCCGAGCATAGGGCATATAAAATTTACAAAAATAAAGGCTCTCTAATACACTAACAACAGTATAATAAAAAAACTATTTCTAAATAATTAAAAAAATATAAATCTTATTTAAGTGGAGATTTTCCCCCTTGTTCCCAGGGGGTGTCACTTCCTTTCCAAAGGTCCATCATATCCTCTCCCAACCAATGCCACACCCTTGACCCAGGCACTCCTCAATAGGATGAGGAGAAAAAAGAAAAAAAGTGGGTGTGGGTATATAAACCAAAGCGGGGGGAAAGGCAAACCAACATCCATTATCTCTTACAATTTATCAAGAGAGTCCAAGAATTCCTTAGCCTTTTCTGGCGATCCGAAGTTATACACGAATCCTTCATGGTTAAAGCATAGCGTCGCTGTGAAGCGTAAGGAGTATTGATTATTTAAGTCCCTTAAACGTTTCTTCGCCTCGTCGAACGCCTTCCTCTTTCAGACCAGAGCTGGGGAAAAGTCCTGAAATTACATGACCTTGGATCCTTTATAGGTCATACCTTGGGGGTCTTTTCCAAGATTTCTAGAAGCTTCTACGAGTATCTGCCTCTCCCTATAGCTCTGCAGCCAGAACATGACCAAGCGTGGGCGCTGGTTCGAGCCGGGCCCACGTATTGCGACCCGGTAGGCCCATTCTACCCTTACCTGGCCTGATCCAGCTTCCACATTTAAAAGCTGGGGCAGCCACTGCTCGAGGAATGCTGCAAACTGGTCTTCCTCTTCCCGTTCGGGAAGGCCCAGCAAATGAATATTTTTTCGACGACCTCGATTGTCAAGGTCGTCAATGTAATTCTGTAATGTCTGGACTCGCTTTTCGAGAGTCTGGAACTGATCCACGGCCGATTGCGCTGTAGTTTCGGAGGTCGCGGCCTTTAGCTCTGCCCCTCCTTTCGACTCGGCGCTCGATTTCCACAATGTCTTGGTCGTGCTTCTGCAGCGCGGCCGAGAGTGAGTCCCATCGGTTTCGGGACTCCTCGATAAAAGCGTCGATCTTCGCATCCAGCTTGGAGATCATCTCTGCAAGGCTTGTCATTGTAGGTAAGTCCCCCAGGGCGGCTGTGGACGCCTCAGCTGCAGCTGGGGAGGTTAGGGGAGGAGTTCCTGCTTGCTGAGAGCTGCGTGTCCCTTCCCTTTGGTCATTTTTAATAAATATTTGTCTGTTTAAATGTAATACTAAGCAACTAATTAAATTAAACAGCTATTATGAATGATTTGGTGAGTGTGGTGGGGGTGGGTGACCCACTTTACCCAAGTCTTGGGAAGAGCACTATAGCCTCAGACTTGCTGGGTCGCCGCCATCTTGGTTCCACCATTTGGGGCATCTCTAATGGCAAACAATATAATGAGACACCTTTATTCCAATCATTCAGGTAATTCTGACAGTACGCCGTTAATATTGTTTTCAGTATCTGATGCCAACTTTCCAAGACTCCCTGGGATTCGGGATGCGATGCACTTGATATAAACTGCTGTGTGCCGAAGCCATCCAAGATGTCCTTAAACAGCTGATCGGTAAAATGAGACCTTTGGTCTGACCGAATCACACTGCGTAGCCCACAGTGAGTAAAGAAAGCTACCAACTCCTCCACCTCCCCTTTTGCCTTAACACTCCGTAATGGAAATGGCTCTGGAAATCTGGAGGACACATCCATTATGATCAGCAGATATTGGTTTCCACTTTAATTTGGAAAGGGGAGCTACACAACTAATCATAACCCACGTGAAAGGTTCTTCGAATACAGGAATTGGCAACAACGGTGCTGTTTTTATTACTGCCTGTGACGTACCTACCATTTGGCATGTATGACATGTTCAACAAAAATTAACCACTTCCTTGTGCATTCCAGCCACTATAAATGCTTTAGCCTGAATCTTCCGTGCATCAACTCCTTTGGCTTTTTCTTTCAGTTTTCCTTCCTGTTGTAACTTATGACAGTGGGATCTTGTTACTACACTATCTGAAAAAATCCCTGGGTATTTTTCTTTTAATTCCCCTGTTCCCTGGTCTTACTTTAGCTTCACCACTCCAAGGGATGCCTCTCCTACCTTGGATCCTGCTAAATCATTCCCAAGAACAAACTGCATTCCTGGAACTGACACCCTGTCACTCAATCTCACTGTTACTTCCCCAACCTTGACTTGGTACTCCAACCTAATGTTAAACAGTAAATGCTTTATTTCTGTCCCCATTCCACAAATTATCACGCTGTTGAGTAACATGTCAGAAAGAGTGAAAATATTTCCATCTCTTATTATTGGAGGCCGAGAGAAAGTGAGGCTTGCAGATGCTGGAGATCAGAGTTGAAAAGTGTAGGGCTGGAAAAGTACAGCAGGTCGGCAGCATCCGAGGGGCTGGAGAATTGATGTTTCAGGCATAAGTCCTTCATCAGGAAAGTGGGGGGTAAGGGAGGGGGAAGGGGGTTGAGAAATAAATAGAAAGGGTGGGGATGGAGCTCGGTGGGAGGTAGCTTGAAAGGCAATAGGTAGATGCAGGTAGGGGGTGTTGGTGACAGGTCAGAGACGAGGGTGAAGTGGATAGGTGGTAGGACATTTAGACCACTCAAACTATACAGCATCAACGTTGACTTCACCAATTTCCAAATCTCCCCTCCCCAACCTCATCCCAGATCCAACCGTTCAACTTAGCACTGCCCTTTTGAACTGTTCGAACTGACCATCTTCCTTCCCATCTATTCACTCCACCTTCCCCTCCCACATATCACTATCAGTCCCACCTACGTTTTCCTATCACCCTCCCAGTGACCCTCCAGCTCGCCCAGCTCCTACCCTCGTATTTTTCTTTAAGCCCACTTGTCCCCCGGCACATTCCTGACGATGGTTTTATGCCTGATATGTCGATTGTCCTGCTCTTCGGCTGCTGCCTGATCGGTTGTGCCTTTCCGGCTCCTTGCTTCTCAACTATTCGATACTGAACAATCCCCTATCTTGCAAAATTATAACTTCTTGTCCTCCCCCAACACCCACTTTTTTCTTAGTAAGGTTTATCTACGGAGGCAAATTCTTTATAGGGATCAGGCACTCACTCCATACACAGCCCCTGCCAAGGCTGTGCACTCTCCTGCAGCTCCTCGGCTCTACTTGGGGTCTCCTTTACCAGGTTCACAAATACCACTGGCTTAAACTCTTTTACCATGTCTTTTCCCAAAGTGCCTTCCTTCAACCCCCAGCACTGTGTGTTCCAGCTTACTGCAGTGAAAACACCTTTTCCCAGTGCCCTTCTTGAACCATCGGTACTGTATTTTTATGTGTTCCACTCCATTATAGTGAGAAAACCTGAGGCCTTTCACCACCTTTCAACCCCCTTGGGTTTCTTTTTCACCGGTGCTAAACTATTGCCAGTGTGCCTTTCTCGATGTTTTGTAGTGTAGGACCTCCCCTTCTCCCAATTTCTATCCCTCAACAGGATGAAAATCCTCCCAGAAGCTAAATTTCATCTCATGCACCAATGCATACTTAACTGTCATTTCTGTTGCACTTCTCACTTCTTGAACTTTCTGTTCATTCACATGAATTCTTACCGTCTCTGGAAGTAAGTCGTTAAACTCGTCCAGCAGAATAATCTCCCATCGGGCCTCACAGGTCTAATCCATTTTTAAGGCCTGCACACATTTATCAAAATGACTGTGGTTATTTCTTTGAAACCCAACATAACACTGACCTGGTTCCGTCTCGATCATTCTGAACTGCTGTCTATATTCATTGAGTACCAATTCATAAGCACTCAAAGTAGCCTGTTTGACATCTGCATAATCTCTTGCTCCCTCATGTGACAGCACTGCACATACCTCCCAAACTGTGCCAACCTTCTTAGTCTGAACGAGCATTACCCACATGTTCACTGGACACGCCATCTGCCGAGCCAATTTTGCAAATGAAATAAAAAGGTTTTTGGCATTTTTCTCATCGAAATGTTGCAGTGTATTAACACACTTGTATACATCCCTACGTTCTCCCTTCATCTTCATTCCGCTAATTTAACTTTCTTATCTAATTCCAAACTTCTGAATTTCAAATTCTCCCCTAATTCCTTTTTCCCCACTTTCTCTTTCGCTATCATCTCTCTCTCTTTCTGTCTCTCTCTTTATCTTCTGACTCCAATTGCTCCACTTGCAATTTTTTTTTTCTAAATCGAATGCAGTTGCCTGCTTCTCTGATCCACCAAAGTGCTTGACCAACTCCATTATGGTGACAGCTTTCCTTTTGTCCCTGGTGAAACCCAATTCTAATCTACATGTTAATTCAAAAAGTATGCCCTTCCTTTGTATTTCTAAACTTTGTCGGCAAATTTGTGAATCATCTTCAAACCTCAGAACCTCTTTTCTAATGTTAAAAGCCATTTTTAAAAATTTAACCAACCACAAGGAAATAAAATTAAATGAATTTTGTCACCTGTTTTATTTGAAGATCTAGGTCTCTAACTGGCAAGTGGTGGAATCTGCTGGGACCTTTTGTACCCCAAATCTGTTCAAATCTGTCCAAATCCTGTATGACAAGCCCTCAAACCGTTACGATAACGATATCGAACTCCCCTGTCAATTAAACCACACACCCAGAAAAGCTCACCTCGCCTCTTACTCTGTTAAAACATGAGTGACAGAGAAGTCCCAAATTCAACTATTAAGAGAAAAATAACCGTTTATAAGTATGCAAGTTAGCTCGCTGAGCTTTAAGGTTTCATTTCAGATGTTTGGTCATTATGACTAGGTAACATCATCAGTGAGAGTCTCTGGTGACGCACTGGTGGTATGTATCGTCTTTCTATTTATACGTCTTGGTTTCGTAAGTTGCGTGATGTCATTTCCAGTTTTTTTTGTTCAAGGGAAGGTATATAGGATCTAAATTGATGTGTTTATTGATGTACTTCTGGCTAGAATGTAATTCTTCTAAGAACTTTCGTGCGTGGCTTTGTCCTAGGAAGTGTGTGTTGTCACAGTCAACGTGGTGTCCTTCTATGTCTGTATGTATGGAAACTAGTGATCATGGGTCATGTCTTTTGGTGGCCAGTTGGTGTTCATATATCCTGCTAGCACGACAACAAAACAGTTCAGCAGAACGAGAGTATGAAAATGGAAGTATTTACACATCAGATACCAGGTTAGGTCACTGAGTGCAGGGCTGATGGGTGAATGGGTCTCAGTGAGAATTGGGGAAAAGACTGCAGAATTGCATTGTAGGTATTGCAGCTCAAAACTGCATATTCACATAGTGCTGTAGACCATAGCATCAGGAGAAGCAGGCCTGCATTCAACCACAACCTGTATTTTTTGCCAGGATGACACCTCAGTCTGCCATTACCATCAATACCATCTATGGCTCAATGACGGGTGTGGGTGAACATATCAGAGTCAGAATCAATTGGACCGTAACCTGATTCTAACTCATGTAAGCTAGCTGACTTGACCAACAGATCTGAACGAAGCCCTGCAGTTCTGCCACAGTCAGTCATAAATTGTAATGGACGATTACACAATGACAAAGGAAAGGGCTCCACAAACATTCCCATCCTAAATAATGGAACAGACCTGCACGCCAGTGTAAAAGAGAAGGGTGTTTTATCTGCACCATCCTCTGCCAGAAGTGTTGAGTTGATGATACACTTCACCCTCATCATGATGCCCACAACATCACAGAGGCCAGTCTTCAACAGATTCGATTCACTGCCCGTGACTTGAAGAAACAGCTGAACACAGTAGATACGACAAAGGCAATGGGCCCTGGCCCCATTCCTGAAATGGGACTGAAGACTTGTGCTGCATAACAAGCCGTGTCCCTGGGGAAGCTGTTTCATTCCAGGTACAACTCTGACATCTCCCTGGCAATGTGGAAAATTACTCAGTTATGTCCCATTCCCTAAGAGGGGAATAATTACAATCTGACCAATTACTATCCCCTCAGTCCCATCACGACAGTCAAATTGGTGGGAGTTATTTTTGACAGAGCTGTCAAGCAACACAGAAATAACCTGCTCAGTGTGGTTTCAGATATGTCCCCATGTGGAGATGATGCTGTTGTGGAAATGTCACTGGATTACTAATCCAGACCAGGCTAATGCTCTGGCAGTGGGTGGAAGTTAAAAACAATTAATTAAATTTCGAGATGTAAAGTCTGGTGCCAGTAATAATGACCTTGAAGCCAATATCGATTGTAAACAGAATTTCCTTCTCCAATGTACTTTTAGGAAGGGAATCTCCCGTGCTTTCCTGGGCTGGCCGAAAACTAACTCCAAAGACCCTGACATGTGATAAACATTTCAATGATCTCTGAAACGGCCAATCAAGGCAATCATTTGTATCAAACTACTCCGAGGTCTTTTAGGATGAAACCGAACAGAACATCCGGCCTCAGCATCAGTGTCGGAAAAGGAAATGGGTATACAGTCCTGTCGACCCTGCAAAGACCCCTTTCCTAACATCTGAGAGCTTGTGACAACATGTACAGAGCTTTCCCACAGACTGCACAGAAACAGCGGGAAAGGAGTAGATCATACAACATTTTGAGCCTCCCCATTCTAGTTCATAGAAAAAATCTCCTCAATGCACTTACCCCACACGTTATATATATCCGTTAATGTGAGTAACCTTGGGAAGCTATAAAATAGGAAGTGTAGCAGTACGTTTGATCCATCGAGTTTGCTCCCCAACTCAATGTAATGATGGTTGGCCCTTCATTTCCACACCGTACTCTTGCTCTCCCACCATCCCTTTACTGTCTCTAAATCCTTATTTATAATCAGTGTCTTGGTTTCCAGGTGCGAGAGAATTTCCCATGTTCACCAGTCAGTGAGTGCAGACATTTATTCTCATCTCAATGCAGAGTGGCCTGCCTGTACCGAATACTGTGGCTCCTTGTTTTAGACGTCTCAGCCTGGGGAATTATCATCCCTGCTTCCAAACTGTCTCACCCTGTCAGAATTTTAAATACTTCACTGAGATCTCCACTCATTTTCCTAAACCCCATGGAATACTGGCCCAGTCACCCTAAACCCTGCTCCCACAACAAGCCCGTCATCCGAGAGATCAGTCTGGTCATCCTTCGCTGCTCTCTCTCAATGTCAGGTTTGTCCTTTATTAGGTACGGAGATCAAAACTGCCCACAATACTGCACAATATTTGCGATGATGTCTCACCAAGTTCCTGTACAGCTACAGTAAGACATCCTTTCTCCTGGACCTGAAATGAAGGTCAGCACACCATTTATCTTCTTAACTGCTTTCTTTCCTGCAATATTGCTTTCAGTGACTGGTGTACAAGGAGATCCAGATCCTTTTCAATGTTATAGCTCCCCACTTGCTGGTTCTATATACACTGGTCAACATGGCAATGTCTATCCTAGTATTGACTTCTGGTTACAGAACTCACTGCGCTGCAGGGACCTCAGAGGTTTATGCAGAAGGAAACAACAAACAGGAGCATACGTCCCTTTGTAGATCAACATGTTTCAATCAATCCCTTTCAAATGGTAGGCTGCCAATTTATCGTTTCCACCAAAGGGCACACCGTCACCTCTATACACATTGTTCTCCATCTGTCACGTATTTACCCATTCACTCCACTTGTCTTAGTCTTCTCAGTGCTTTTTTACATCCTCCTCACCCACTCACAATCCCACATCCGTTAGTGCTCTCAGCAGGTTGGGATATATTGTAGCTGATTCCAGTAACCAAATGTTTAAAGGGCATTGTGGACAGCTGGGCCCCAAGCATCGATCCCTGTGACATCTCAGCAACCGTCCTCTGTTGATTTCTATTTATTTATTTCGTGAATCTAGGAATCACTGGCTGGGCCAGCATTTATTGCCTGTCCCTAACTGCCCTTGAGAAGGTGGTGGTGAGCTGCCTTGTTGAACGCTGCAGTCCACCTGCTGCTGTTGACCTCCAATGCCATTAGGGAGGGAATCCCAGGATTCTGACCCAGTGACTGCGAAGGATCAGTGATATATTTCCAAGTCAGAATGGTGAATGGCTTGGAAGGAACCTGAGGATGATGGTATTTCCATACATCTGCAGCCCTTGTCCTTCTAGTTCGAAGTGGTCATGATTTGGAAAGGTGGTCTCTGAGGATCTTTGGTGAATCATTTCATTGCAGCATGTAGATAGTAAAATACTGCTGCTGCTGCTGAGCGTTGATGGTGGAGCACTGTGGATGAATGGACGGTCAAACTGGTTGCTTTGCTCTGGATGGTATAAAGCTTCTTGAGTGTTGTTGGCGCTGCACTCAAGCAGGCAAATTAGGAGACTCCTATTACACTTCTGACTAATGCATTGTAGAAGATGGACAGCATTTTGGAAGTCAGGATGTGAGTTACTCGCCGCAGTATTCCTAGCTTCTGACCTACTCTTATAGTTACTGTGTTGATGTGGCGAGACCATTGTGTTTCTGAGCAAGGATTACGCACCAGGAATTTGATACTGGGGGATTCAGTGATAGTAACACCATTGAATACCAAGAGGCAGGTTTGATTGTATTTTATTGGTGATGGTCACGGTCTGGCATTCCTGTGGGCTGAATATTACTTGCCACTTGTCAGCCTGGATACTCTCCAGATCTTGTCGAGTTTGAACATGGACTGTTTCAGTATCTAAGGATCCACAAATGTTGCAGAACATTGTACAATCATCGGCGAACATCCCCACTGCTGACCTTAAAATGGAGGGAAGGTAATTGATGAAGCAGCCTGAAGACGTTTTCGGTCACTTCTCGAGGGACTCCTACAGATTTGGAGCTGAGTTTACTGACCTTCATCAACCATGACCACCTTCCTACGTATCAGGTATGAATCTAACCAGCAGGTAGTTTGCCCCTGATTCCCATTGATTCCAGTGTTGCTAAGGCCCCTTGATACCACACAAGGTCGAATGCAGCCTTGACGTAAAGGGCTGTCACTCTCACCCTACCTCTGGAATTCAGCTCTTTTCTCCATGTTTGAACCACTGTAATGAGGTCAGGAGCTGAGTGACCCTGGTGGAGCCCAAACTGGGCGTCATTGACCAGGGTATTGCTGAGCAGGTGCTGCTTAAAAGCACTGAGACCTTCCACCGCTTTACTGATGATCGAGAGTAGACTGATGCGGTGGTATTTGGCCGGATTGGATTTGTTCTGCTTTTTATATCCAGGAGATACTTGGGGTAATTTTCCACATAATGAGGAAAAGCCATTGTTGTAACTGTATTGAAACAGTTTGGCTAAGGGAGTGGCAAGATATGGAGGACAAGGTTTCAGTACTATTGCCAGAATATTGTCAGATTATGGACCCTATGGAGTATCCAGTATCTCCAATCGTTTCTGGATATCGCGTGGACAGAATCAAATTAACTGATGACTGGTAACTGAATTGCTGAGGACCACTGGAGGGGGCTGAAATGGATCATCCACTCAGCATTTCTGACTGAAGATTGTTGCGAATGCATCAGCCTTATCTTATACACTGAAGTGCTGGGGTCTTCCATCATGGAGGAAGGGGTTATTTGTGGAATCTCTTCCTCCAGTGAATTGTTTAATTGTCCCCAACGTTTCTCGACTAAATGTAGAAGGACTGCAGAGCTTAGATCTGAACCGTTGCTTGTGGGATCACTGAGCTCTGTCTATCACTTACTGCTTATGCAGTTTGGCGCACAAGTAGTCCTGATTGGTGGCATCACCAGGCTGAAACCTCATTGTCAGTTATGCCTGGTGCTGCTCCTGCCATCCTGCACACTCCATTGAACTAATGTTGATCCTCTGGATTGATGGCAATTGTTGCGAGGGGGATATGCCAGGCCATGAGGTTATGTGGGAGTACAATTCCACTGCTATTGATGACCCACAACACCTTATGGACATCCAGATTTGAGCTGCTAGATCTGTTCGAAGTCTGCTCTATTAAGCACCGTGATAGTACCACCCAAAATGTTGGAGGTTATTCTCAATATGCAGGTGTGACTTTGTCTCCACAATGACGATGCGGTGGTCACTCTTACCGATACTGTAATGAACAGATACTTCTGTAACTGGCAGATTAGTAAGGCTGTGGTCAGGTATGTATTTTCCACTTGTTGGTTCCTTCACCACCTGTCGCCAGTTATATCCTTTAGGACCCGGCCAGCTCGATCAGTAATGCTGTAGCTGAGATACTGTTGGTGGTGAACATTGAAATCCTCCACCCAGAGTACATCTTGTGTACGTGTTACCCTCAGTGCTTCCTCCAAGTGTTGGTCAGCATGGAGGAGTACTAATTCATCAGTTGAGAGAGGCTGGTACATGGTAATCAGCAGGAGGTTTCCTTTCCCATGTGCAAACTAATGCCATGAGACTTCATGGGATACAGAGTCACTCTTGAGGACTCTAAGAGCAATTCCCTTCCAACTGTCTCCCACTTTACCGCCACTTCTGCTGTGTCCGTCCTGCTGATGAGACAGGAGATATCAGGGGAAGGTAATGGGCTGTCTGGGACATAGTCATACTCACAGAATCATACCTTTCAGAAAATGGCAGGCTATTACTTGATGAGTCTGTTTATTTCTATTCACTGTTTCCTGCCAGCTGTCCCATATATTAGCCCCAATCGACTAAGATTTGATTTTGCAAACTGGGCTTGGAGCTTTACCAACATTTTTCTAAAAATCAAAATGCTTTACATCCATTGCTTCTCTTTCATTTGTCTCCCATTCTTTCTCTCAAACATCATTCCCATTCCATAAATCTATGTTAGTGTTGTCTGTGACCATTACTTTCAGCCCCAATAATTTCCCTTAACCCATTTCCTTACTATGTTCTATGTTCCATGTACTCTATCATTTTCCCACACCAGACTCGGGTTTCCTTGTATTGTTGGAAAGTTCTGTGAAGACAGAACTGAAGTAGTGGCTTCATAGTTCTGCCATTTCCCTGTTCCCCATTCTCCATTCTCTGGTTTCAAACTGTCAGGAAACTGCACTTGTTTTCTCATATTTCTAACATTTACGTAATTTAACAAGCTAATACAGTTCACTCTTATAACCCTTATGAATATAACTCTTCAGAAATCCATCAATTCCTGCCTTAAACTGCTCAATGATTGACCTTCCACACCATACACTTATAGGGGCACAGACTCTGTGCATACAGAAATACAGCACGATCTATACTAGTCCCACTTTCCTACATCAGGCCCATAGCCTGAAATTTTATGACACTCCAATTGCTCATCCAAGTACTTATTAAACATTGTGAGGTGATCATTCCCCTCTCAGGAAGTAATCCCAGAACCCCACATCTTGAGGTGAAAAAATGTTTAAATCATCTCTGAACCTCAAACTCTTCACTTTAAAAGTGTGCTCCTTTGTTTTTGACCCTCTGACTAAAAGGAACAGCTACTGTCTATCCACCCTGTCCATGTCCCTCATAAACTTATCCTTCTGAATCACTGACTCCTCAGCTTTCTCTACTCCAAAGTAAACAACCCGAGCTTATCCAGCATCTCTCCATAGCTGATATGCTCCATCCCAGGGAACATCATGGTGAATCACCTCTGCACCCTCTCCAGTACAATCCTTCCTGGAATGTGGTTCTCGGAGCTACATACAGTACTCCATTTTTGGCCGAACCAAAGCACTGTATTGCTCTTATAATCTACACCCTGATTAGGAAACGCTACACACAAGATCCAATTCTTAACTAGTCCATTAACCTGTCCAGGAGAAAGTGACGAATGCAGATGCTGGAGATGAGAGCTTTAAAAATGTGTTGCTGGAAAAGCGCAGCAGGTCAGGCAGCATCAAAGGAGCAGCAGAATCAACGTTTCGGGCATAAGCCTTCTTCAGGATTCTGCCCGAAACATCTATTGTCCTGCTCCTTTTATGCTGCCTGACCTGCTGCGCTTTTTCAGCAACACATTTTTAAGCATGAACCTGTCCAGTCACATTCAGGGTTGTGTGGAGAAGCACAATCTGAGCTTCCCAGTGTGCTGCCATTCATTGAGTCCTCCCCTGCCTGGTTCCATCTCCCCAAGTGCATCACCTCATATTTATCAGGGCTGCATTCTATCTGCCATTGATCTGCCGATCTGACAATTAAATCTGCATCTTCCTGTAACTTACGGCTTTCCTCCTCACTGCTAACCACCCAGCCAATCTTTATGTCAAACATACACTTACTTATCACACCTCCCCGACTCTCCATCTAGCCCCCTCCACATTCACATCTATATTTTGTTTTGAATAACACAAACAATAAGGGACAGAGCACTGATCTCTGTGGTACACCAGGGGACACTGGTCTCCAGTCACACAAACAGCCTTCTCCCACCACCCTCTGTCACCTGCCACTAAGACAATTTTCGTTGTAACTTGTCAAGTTATCCAACATATTGTGAGATTTTACTTTATTTTTCAGTTGCCCAGGTGGAAATTTGTCAAAGGCCTTCCTACAAAACTAAATAATCGACCTCCTCGAACTAATTCAATCAAATCCATTGGAAAAGACTTCCTCCTGATAAAGTCATGATAATTATCCCTGATCAAACCTTACATCTCTGATTGGAGTTGGATTTTCTCCTTCCCTATTTTATCCAGTAGTTTCCTTAACAGTGATCTAATACTCACTCGCCTATAGTTCCCTGGTCTATCTCTCCCACCCTTACTGTGAAGTGGAATCGTATCAGCTGTTCTCCAGTCCTCTGGCACCTCCCCTATGGTCAGATTCTAATTAAAATATTCAGTCAGGGTCTTTCTTCCTTTGACCCCAACAGCCGCCTGTGATACAACTCATTCAGACATGGAGATTGGTCCAAATTTGTACAGAACAAAACCTCAAATCCAATCTCGTATTTTACACCAATCTGTTCAAGAGCTTCCTAGTCCATCTTCTTGAATTCTGTACTTGCATCCCCCTTCTCCCAAGTAAAATAGATGTGAAGGTCTCGTGTTATAATCCATCAATGTTCTCCAGCTTGACACACAGATTGCCCCTTTAGTTTCAAATGGACACTAGTTGTTTGCTGATTATTCTGTTCTACTTCTCCGTGTAGAATATCGTGGGATTCTCCCTTATCTCGCCTGCTTGTACTTCTCCATGTCCCTCTGTTATTCAGTCCTTTTAATGTTTCTAAGATTCACTACAATCAACTCTCATGTTTTGAAACTCGAGATTACAGGCTGAGGTTCTCCATCAGACAATCTTGACATTTTACGGATTAATCTGGATAATACCTTTTGCAGTTCCTCTGTAGTCAATATATTCTTTCTAAGATTGGGACTCCGAACGATACACAATAGTCTACGTTTAGTCTCACCAACGCTCGATAAAACTGGTGCACGACATCCTCTATCTTCCAATTACATTCACAAGAATGTAAAACTAATTTTTACTTTCCCATTTGCATATGTTCTTCCCAATACCTCTCGCTTTAATTTTTCTGATGAACTTGCTGTGTGAGTTCTTTAAAAAAAGCTCATGAATATCCAACTATACGTTATCCAAAGGTACATCATTGCCTATGTCCACAAGAATCATCTTGAAACCATTTCAAAAATATGTTTGCACTTCTGGTTTTCCTTTCATCGGTACATTCTCACACTCCCCAGTTAAGTTATTACCTTCTAAATATCTAGTAGCATGTTCTTTGTAATCGAGTCCAACAGATACATGACTGCGGATGACAAGATAACTGGTCTGTAGTTCACCACTCCCCAAATTCATACTTTTTAAAACTGTTGGATCATATTTATAACCTTTGCCTTATCCTGATTAGCTAAATGCCTTTCGGGAATGTGTCAGAAAATAAAGTGAAAATCCGCGATGCAATCAACATGTCTATTGCTACTTCCTCTGAAATTCTTGTATGATGTGCATCTACTCTGTCAGATTAATAAATCCTCAATCCAGCTTTCTTTACAAAGATGACCTCAACATTGATAAGAATTACTTACACAAGCCCCATGGTCACTTGGTATTTCTGGAAGAATTTCTGGACATTCTTCCATGAAGATAGACACAAAGAAACTGTTTCTTTTCCCTGTAATTTCGCTGTTCTCTGCAATAAATTATCCTGAACGCGCACCGAATGTTCCACGTTTGACCTTGTTTTTTTTTCCATTCATTGATAGACGCTATTTATCAGACTTTATGTTTTTCTTTCGTTTGCACGCTTTTTCTCTTTTTGATTTTCTTCTCAGTTTCTTGGTCATCCTTTGCTGGGTCCTACATTTCTCTGAATCCACTGGCTTACTGCAACACTTGGCATTTGTCTAAGCTGCGTCCTTTCATCTAATAGGTAGATGAAGGTGGGGTTAAAAGTGATAGTCGGAGAGGAGGGTGTACCAGATTGATAGGCAGGAAGGTGGACGCATAGGAACATTCAAAAGAGCGGTGCTGACTTGGAAGTTTGGAGTGGGATAAGATCGGATTAGGGGAAATGGGGAAATCCACTATGATCCCCTGTTGTAGGAGGGTCCCAAGGCTTTCTTCCTCCAGGCTTCTGGTGGCTCCGTTTTGGCAATGGAGCAGGTATAGGACCCTCATGTCCTTGGCAGAGTGGGAAGGGGAGTTAACGTGCTCAGCCACAAGGCGATGGAGATGTTCAATGTGGCTGTCCCAGAGATGTTCTCTGAAATGATCCACAAGTTGACCTCCTGCCTCGCCAATGTAGAGAAGACTACACTGGGTTTATTCGATGCAGTAGATGAGGCGTTCTGTCTCCCTTTATCACCTATCACTTTCAACCCCACCTTCATCTACCTATCACAATCCCAGATACCTCCCCCCTGCCGCACCCCCTTCCCATTTATCTCCCAGCCCCCTTGGTCCATAAGCTTCATTCCTGATGAAGGGCTTTTGCCCGAAACATCGATTTATCTGCTCTTAGTATGCTGCCTGACTGTGCTTTTCCAACACCACACTCTTAGACTCTGATCTCCAGCATTTGTAGTCCCCACTTTCTCCTCACACTTTCATGGTTTGCATGACTCAGATTTATAACGGTTACTTCAAATAAAACAAAAACTGTCGTGTACTCAAACAGCATAAAAGAAAACCTATACATTGTGGTCACGGTTTCCAAAAGGCCCTTTCCAGCAAAAGTTTCAATTAGCTGTTCTGATCACTCAACACTAATTCCTAAATAACCTGATCGCGAGCTCCATGCTCGACATAATGTTAATGTAAACCATCTCACACGTGGTCATGAAATCCATTTTTCTCTAAATTAGCATTCATTTTGGTTAACACAGTTTAGATATAATTTAAACAGTACATTATCACTGCAGTACATACAAATGTGAATATCTCATTTCCTGTTTTATAACATGCCCAGCATTTGTATTGCAGCTTTCACTTTGATATATAACTCCCATCAATGTTTGCTCCTCCTTGCTGTTTTTGCGCTCCACCTTACTAGATTCTGTGGAATCTGAGCTACGTGGGCTCTGGGGAGATTAATGGTAGAGATCATCTCACCACATCATTTATGATCTTCTCCAACTTTAATTTCTCCAGATCTCCCGTTATGTTGATGGAATAGAGAAGGACAATGATCTTCCACCAATGCTCTGTATTCCCCCAGAGAGCTGAGACAGCTCTAACCTTGGTGAGAACTTACAGCAGGCTGGTAAAGTGTTGCTGCAGCTGTATAGGGTCTTAGTGATTAGGTTAGATTAGATGATTTACTTTGTGGACACAAGCCCTTCAGCCCAACAAGTCCACACCAAACCGCCGAAGCGCAACCCACCCATACCCAGTCCCCTACATTTACCCCTTCAACTAATACTACGGGCAATTTAGCATGGCCAACTCATCTAACCTGCACATCTTTGGACTGTGAGAGGAAACCCACGCAGACACAGGGAGAATGTGCAAATTCCACACTGTCGGTCGCCTGAGGTGGGAGTTGAGCCCAGGTCTCTGGCACTGTGAGGCAGCAATGCTAACCACTGTGCCACCGTGCCGCCCACTAAGCATTGCTGAAAGATCGTTGTCCTTCTCTACTCCATCAGCATAACGGGAGATCTGGAGAAATTAAAGTTTGAGATCACATCTGGAGTAGTGTGTACAGATTTAATTTCTTCAACGAAGAAAGGATGTTGTTATATTGGAAGCAGCTTAGCGATGGTTCCCATAACTGATTCCGCAATGAAGGTGCTAACTTAGAACGAAAGTATCATCACGTTGACCCAGTAGCCATTGGAGTTTACAAAAATTAAAGATGATCTTATTTGAACATAGATGACAGAAGGAGTCAACAAGTGAAGTGAATTACACAGATAGTGGAGGAATCCATTCCGTTCTCCAGCCTGTTGCACAGGAACAACAGGACGATATTCAGGCCTTCGAACCTGTTACACCAAAACAGGATGAGGCTATTCAGCTCCTGGAGCTGACATACATTTACAGAAGGAGGACAATCAGCCACTCGAGCCTGTAACAGTAGGCCATGCTGCACCAGTATCCTGTTAAACAGCAACAGGATCAGTCCATTCAGCCTCCTCAAGTCTGCAACATAGGAACTGGAAGAGGTCACACAGTGACTGGAGATTGTTACACTCGGATAGCAGGAGGCCATTCAGACCCACCGAGCCTATTGCAAGGGAATTGGATAGGATAAAAACAATCTGACACTTCTTTCATGAGAAAGGAAGAAGTAATTTAGACACATGTCTGTTATATGGGAACAAAAGAAGACCAATCAATCCCTCGGTCCCATCTCCGGGATACATGAGGAGACCGTTCAGTATATCCACCTGTTATGGAGAAGGATGAGAAGACCCATCAGCCCCTCAAAGTTAGACAGCAACAGTAAGATTCTATAATCTCCCAATCCTCTAAAACATCGACAGGAGGAGGTCATTCTGGCCTTGGAGATGGAAACATGAGAACAGTAGGAAGACATCAGCCCATCGATTTTGTACATCAGCAGGATGATGAGTGCATTGAGTCACACATAGATCTTATTCAGCAATTGGAGCAGACCTCTTAAAGCCTTGTGTCCATTAAACAGGAATTCAAAGAAAACGTCAAGGTTTTCGAAAGGGAAGAATTTATAAAATTGGTATACATTAGGGACTAAAGTGTAACAATAAACTATTGTAATTTAAGGCAAATTGCTACAGTCCATTGTTTAGGACATTTGTAAAATTAAACCACAATCCGTCAGAGTCAACATGGTTTTAAGAAGGCTAAATCATGTTTGAATTGTTTGCTTGAGTTATTTGAAGGCGCCACAAACAAGGTGGATCGTGGGAATCCTGGAGATAGAACATATCTGGTCTTCCTGAAGGCATCAGATATGTTGCTTCTCCAAAGAGTAAATGCTAAGATCAGATAAAATGGGTTTAGCTGCAATTTATTAACTTGGATGGAGGATTGGCTAACCAACCAAAATGTAGTCAGATGGAAGAAATGTGTAATTTTCTTTTGGCACATGCAATTTGTGGGGTGGCATTGATCTCAAACCTCAACTATTTGCGATCGATGACATTACTGTACTCGGTTGACGGCATAGAACATACGATGCCACATTTTCAGATGACACTAACATCGGTGGGAAATTACTTTGGAATGGTGATGCGAGAGGTTTTAAAACAATATGGATAGGTTGGGTGAATGGGCCAACATTTGGCAAGGAAAATTACAGTGAATAAATATGGGGCTATTCAAGTTGACCAGTGTAATAGAAAGACAAATTATTATCTAAATGGAGAAAAAGTTCAAAGTGTTTAGGTGCAGAGGGATCTGGGTGTCTGCTTGCATATCACAGAAAACCTGCATGGGGGTACTGCAAGTAATGAGAAATACAAGCATAATTTCAGTGTTTATTCATAAAAGGATAGAGTAGAAAAGTAGGGAGTGTTAGTGTAGCTATGCAAGGCATTAGTGAGGCTGCAACTGGAGTACAGTTTGGGTGTCCTGCAGAATTAGGTATTTCCATTGTAGGCAATTCAGAAGAGCTTCATCAGATTGATTCCTTATTTGAAGTGTTTGTCTTATGAAGAGAAATTGAGCAGTTCAGGGCTAGACTCTCCAGTTTATAAGAATGAAAGAAGATCTCATTGAGGTCTGTGAAATGCTAAAAGTAATTGGAAGTGTAGATGTGGAGTGGATATTTTTTCATGTGCCGCAATCTACAATAAGAGACTAGAGTTTTAGGATGGAGAGATGGCAGGAAAGTGGAACAGAGGCCGCGTTGACATCAGCCTCATCAAGGGGTTGGGTTCCTCACAGATGCTCCTTGTTCTTATTCAGCACTTCGACGGTGTTGACCAGGAATGGGGGAGGACTGGGTAAGGACTGGGTATCATACAGGAAGCATGCACTCAGGATAAATAAATTAGAGAGAAAGTAACCAGTAGGGTCACACAGTGACCAGCGCTGGGTTCTCAAATATTTACATTCTATATTAATGATCAGGAGGATGGAAAAGATGTACAGATGCTGATTTTGGTGATGTCGCTGTGATCAGCAAGAGATTAAATTATCAAGAGAGGGTGGAGAGTCTGCAAATAGATTCAGAGAGGTAAAGGCAGAAGATAATAGTTTGGCAGGTGGAACTTAACATGATATAAACTGTCATTTCATTTACAGGAATAATGGAAGTCAGAATGTTATTGAAATGGAGAGGGATTACAGGGCTTAATGATATTGTGTACTGAAGGGTTCACTCAGCCCCGTTCAGACATGGGAGGTTTTGCTCCATCCATGATTGTCAGCTACCAGACACTCCAAGTGACCCTATTGCTCTCCGAACACATGGAATACTTTGATGTGGTTGATTGGTGGTGGGGATGGTGTTTTGAAACGGGCATCAAGGGGACGGCCTTTATCCAAGATATCTTCTTTTTTTTACGTGCAGACCCGATGACGATGGGAATGGCTGAGTTCTTCTGAACGAAGAGACTGTGACTGCTGCCAGGACAGTGGGTATTCACCAACATGATGTAGTGTGCATGGGCACGCTGTAACATTAATAGAGAGAGAGCTCCTTCAGTTCCTCTACCTATCCCCATTGACATGGGTACTCTGCAGATGCCAAGTACACCATCGGAAATCCCACTATACTGGATACACCCGGCAGCTCCCTGCTGTGGGAAGAAGAATGTATTGACCACATCCACCGTTTACATCCTCCCTCACCGAATGCTGACAATGATGTTGAGACACTGGGAGATGATGGATATGTCACCTAGTCCTGCCTGGGAAGCTCTGGATCATAGAAGCTGAATGAAACAGTGACCCTAACAGCCACTGGCAGCACCATCCTCCCCCTGGTGTGAAGCTGCAGGTCGTGTTGAAGGAGGTGACACCGCTCTATGATCAGCTCCTTGTTCAGTCAGGGTCCCCTCACACTCCTGGGTTAAGTGGAGCTTGGGAAGCTTTTCCGTGAATACTCGTGTTGGATACAGCAGATCCCTTTCCCCACACACACTCACTCTGTAGTTTCAGAACTTCCCGTCTCTGCAACCTCTGCTCCATTTTTTCATGTTACAGACCCAGATGCTGTAACTGCAGTCCCCATGCTCCATCCAGAGTTGGGTCACCAAATCCTCAGGTCTCCCTGAATATTTGAGGCAGCTCACAGCACATCCTCCAGCAAACCATCCCCAGACCCTGCACTAAATTTCCAATTACAGGAGTACGTCACAAACCGCTCAGCTACAAGTGTTGTGGACCAGACCAGATCCCCAAAAAATGTTTTAAGAAGGCCGTTTAGACCCAAAGCTTTCCTTATTTTGAATATAGATGGGAAATGTGTGTTCCAGATATTTTGTGACTGGTCAAACCACTCGACATTAAGCAAAATATAATCTATTAAAAACGCTTTAGTTAAAATACAATCAAAGAAAAGAACATTTTGGGATAGCTTATAAGTTGGAACACTTACACAAACATTAGATACCGTACATTCTGGGTTTACACCGCTTGGCACAAAGATATATTCAAATACATAGGGGTCTACAACTGTTGTGTCTCCCACCCGCCCTCCTCCTCTAACCTACTTAATAAGGTAAGTTCATTCTAAACTTCCTCTATTGAATATAAGTTTGTTAATAAATTTATAGCAACTTGAACTAAGCTTTCTAGTTTTGTACTGAGTGAGTGTTCAGATAAGTCGGGTATGGATGCTAGGGCAGTTGCTCGCTCCTCCTGCAGAATGTGGCACACGTCTCCGTTGGCTACAACTGCGGGAAGTGCACCCAAGTCCAGCTACTTAAAAACCGTGTTAGGGAATTGGAATTGGAGCTGGATGAACTACGGATCATTCGGGAGGCTGAGGGAGTAATTGAGAGGAGTTACCCGGAGTTAGTCACTCCTAAGACTCAGGACAAGGATAGATGGGTTACAGGTAGGGGGAGGAAAGGGGACAGACAGACAGTGCAGAGATCCCCTGTGGACATTGTCCTCAGCAATAAGTATACTGTTTTGGATACTGCTGGGGGGGATGACCTACCAGAGGAAAGCCATTGCAGTCAGTTCTCTGGCACTGAGACTGACACGGTGGAAAAGAAGGGAAGGGGGCAGAACAGAAAAGTACTCGTGGTAGGCGACTCGATAGTTAGGGGAATCGACAGGAGATTTTGTGGTCAGGATCGGGATTCCCGAAAGGTATGTTGCCTCCCAGGTGCCAAGTTCCGGGACGTCTCCGATTGGGTGTATAGGCTTCTAAAGGGGAGGGCGAACAGCCACAAATCTTGTTGCATATTGGCAGGAAAAGGATCGAGGATATAAATAGTGATTTAAGGGAGTTAGGATGGAAGCTGCAAAGCAGGACAAACAGAGTAGTGTTCTCTAGTTTACTACCGGCGCCACGAGATAGCGAGGTGAGGAACAGGGAGCAGGCGCAGCTTAACACATGGCTGCGCAGCTGGTGTCGGAGGGAGGGATTCAGATATGTAGATAATTGGGATGCCTTCTGGGGAATGTGGGACCTGTACATCTTAACTGGAAATGGACCATTGTCCTGGGTCGAAGGTTTGCTCAAATTGTCCTATTTGATTTGTGTTTATAATTTGTAAATTTGTGAGACATTCTGGCACATCAATTTTGATACTTGCAGCATAATGAAGATTTCCAACCTTAGGATGCGTATGAAAGACATTATAGCATTGTGAGTAATGGGGAGGTTAAGTGAGAAATAGTATTTATTCCCTTAGCACAGAGCATGGGAAACAAATATTTGAGCGTAAATGATGGCAGTCATTTAGATAATAGGGACTCAGACAATCAGAATTCTATTTTATGAATGAATTTCAAAGGTCAGATTTCTATGATTGTCGAGTGAAGACATATTACATATTCAAATATTGAAATTGTGCTGAATGGTTTGTCTTCTGATGTCTAAACTTATTTCTGGAATAATTAAGATTAATATCTGTTTAAAGGCTGTTCCATTGTAATGAAAGAGTTGTTGGTTTGAATTATATTTGATCTTCAAGTATTTACCTGATTGGGATGTCATGATCATTTTATGTGTTTCCCATGTTGTCAATTGGAGTCGACAGAAATACACAGAGGATAATATGCAGTTCTCATCAATCGTTTCCTGACAGCTGCTTTCTTTAGAATATCGGTTGAGTTATAGTTTGCAGTTCACCCAGACGGACCGACTAGCCGTAATCTGGACCAGTTAATCTATTGTCTACAATTCCCCCTATGCAGTTCGAGAGGGTTTAAACTAGTATGGCAGGGGAGTGGGAACCTGAGCTGTGTACCGGAGGTGGGAGTTGATCCAGACGAGGCAATAGCAAGAGGTAGACCAGCTAGTGGGAAGGATTTTCCTGGGAAGGAACCAAGGGATTAGTTAAAGTGCGTTTGCTTTAATGCGAGGAGTATCGGGAATAAAAGTGATGAACTTAGAGCATTAATCAGGACCTGGAGCTATGATGTTGTGGCCATAACAGAGACATGGGTTTCTCAGGGGCAGGAAGGATTGCTGGATGTTCCAGGGTTCGAGTATTTAAAAAGAATGGCGGGGGGGGGGGGGGGGGGAGAGGGGTGTAGCACTACTAAAGAGAGTGGGTATCACAATTTCAGAAGCTTCCATTGTCGAGGAAGATCTGCCTACCGAGTCAGTATGGGTGGAAATAGGGAACAGCAAGGGAGCAGTCACCTTGTTAGGGGTTTACTACAGGCTCTCCAATAGCAGCAGGGACATGGAAGAAAGCATATGTCAGCAGATTTTGGAAAAGTGTGGACGTAATAGGGTTGTTGTAATGGGTGACATTAACTTTCCCAATATTGATTGGAACCTCCTTTGAGTAGATGGTTTGGAAGGAGATGTTCTTGTAAGGTGTGTTCAGGAGGGTTTCTTAACACCGTACGTTGACAGGCCGACGAAGGGAGAGACCATTCTAGATTTGGTGCTTGGAAACGAGCTAGGGCAGGTATCAGATCTTGTGGTGGGAGAGCATTTTGGTGATAGTGATCACAACTGCCTCACATTTTACATAACTATGTAGAAGGAGAGGATAAGGCAAAATGGGAGGATATTTAATTGGGGAAGAGGAAACTATGATGCGATGAGACATGAGTTAGGAAGCATGGATTAGGAGCAATTGTTCCATGGTAAAGGCACTAGAGACATGTGGAGACTGTTTAAGGAACAGTTGTTGCTAGTGATGAATAAATATATCCCTCTGAGACGGACAAGAAGTGGTAAGATAAAAGAATCTTAGATGACGAGAGCGGTGGAGCTTCTCGTCAAAAGGAAGAAGGTAGCTTAATAAGGTGGAGATAGTTAGGGTCAAGCTCAGCTCTAGAGGATGATAGGCAGGCGAGGAAGGAACTCAAAAATCGTCTGAGGAGAACCAGGAGGGGCATGAGAAAGGCTTGGCAGAACGGATTAGGGAGAACACAAAGGCAGTTTACACTTATGTGAGGAATAAGAGAATGGTCAAAGAATGAATCAGGCCGATCAGGGATTACATAGGGAATTTGCGTGTGGAGTCTGAGGAGGTAGGGGAAGCGCAAATGAATTTTTTGCTTCTGTCTTTACGAAAGAAAGGAACTTTGTAGTGAATGAATCCTTTGAAGAGTAGGCGTGCATGCTGGAATGGATAGAGATAGAGGAAGCTGATGTGCTGAAAATTTTGTCAAACATTGAGATTGACAAGTCGCCAGGCCCGGACCAGATTTGTCCTCGGCTGCTTTGGGAAACGAGAAATGCAATTGCTTCGCCACTTGCGAAGATCTTTTCATCCTCGATCTCCACTGGAGTCGCACCTGAGGACTGGAGAGAGGCAAATGTAATTCCTCTCTTCAAGATAGGAAATAGGGAAATCCCCGGCAATTACAGACCAGTAAGTCTCACGTCTGTCGTCTGCAAGGTGTTAGAAAGGATTCTGAGGGATAGGAATTTTGAACATCTGGAAGAGCATGGCTTGACTAAATGCAGTCAACACGGATTTGCGAGGGGCAGGTCCCGCCTCACAAACCTTATCGAGTTCTTTGAGGATGTGACTAGAAAGGTTGATGAGAGTCGAGCTGTGGATGTGGTTTATATGGACTTTAGCAAGGCCTTTGATAAGGTTCCCCATGGTTGGCTCATTCAGAAGTTCAGAGGATACAGGGGAACTTAGCTGTCTGGATACAGAATTGGCTGGCCAACAGAAGATAGCGAGTGATAGTAGAAGGAAAATATTCTGCCTGCAAGTCTGTGGCGAGTGGTGTTCCATAGGGCTCTGTCCTTGGGCCTCTACTGTTTGTAATTTATATTAATGACTTGAATGAGAGGATTGAAGGATGGGTCAGCCAGTTTGCAGATGAAACAAAGATTGGAGGTTTTGTTGAGAGCATAGAGGGCTGTTGTAGGCTGCAGTGTGACATTGACAGCATGTAGAGTTGGGCTGAGAGGTGGCAGGTGGAGTTCAACCTGGATAAATGCGAAGAGATGCATTTTGGAAGGTCGACTTGAAAGCTGAGTACAAGATTAAGGACAGGATTCTTGACAGTGTGGCGGTGCAGAGGGATCTTGGTGTGCAGGTACATAGATCTCTTAAAATGGCCACCCAAGTGGACAGGGTTGTTAAGAAAGCATATGGTGTTTTGGCTTTCATTAACAGGGGGATTGAGTTTATGAGTCCTGAGATCTTGTTGCAGCTCTATAAAACTTTGTTTAGACCGCACTTGGAATCCTGCGTCCAGTTCTGGTCGCCCTATTACAGGAAAGATGTGGATGCTTTGGAGAGGGTTCAGAGGAGATTTACCAGGATGCTGCCTAAACCGGAGGTCTTATCTTATGAATAGAGCTTGACTGAGCTTGGGCTATTTTCTCTGGAGAAAAGGAGGTCGAGGGGGGACCTAACTGAGGTATACAAGATAATGAGAGGCATAGATAGGTTCGATAGCCAGAGACTATTTCCCAGGGCAGAAATGACAAACACGATGGGTTATAGTTTTAAGCTGGTTGGAGGAAGGTATAGAGGGGATGTCAGGGATGTGTTCTTTACACAGAGAGTTGTGAGAGCATGGAATGCGTTGTCAGCAGCAGTTGTGGAAGCAGGGTCATTGGGGACATTTCAGAGACTGCTGGCATGCATATGGTCACAGAAATTTAAGGGTACATACATGAGGATCTGTGGTTGGCACAACATTGTGGGCTAAAGGGCCTGTTCTGTGCTGTACTGTTTTATGTTCTATGTTCTATATCCTTATAGCAGTTTTCCAATCCAGGAGGAAACAACATCAACAGAGATCTCAGAGAAAAGCAGCTGGGAATCATGTATTGAAACTTGGAACCCTTTTGAGATGCCTAGCAGCTTTCGAATGCTGCAGCTAAAAACAAAGCGAGGACGCCTGGTATGGGAGAGCTGGCCACTGCCCTTTCATTGTTACCACCGTTTTACTGAAAACTAAAAGCTTTCTCAGTTATTAACTTAAACTGTTTTTAGTCAGCAGGTCTGCACGTCTGCCTTTAAAACTTCTCTTAAAAAAGCAGGAGAAAATAATCTTTTTACAGTGATAGTATCCTCACAACTCCATCTTTAATAGAATTATCCATCAATATACAAAGGTTCAATAATTTTATACAACCTAATCTCCCACTATTAGCAGACTGAAATGCATATGCTTTACATTGACTGTCAACATACAAATGTTGACAACTAGTTTAGTTTTCAGTCATTTTACTCCTGCCACAGAATGCCATTGTCTTTCTTCATCCAAGTCTCCACAACGTGTCAAAACTTAAGTTTCTCACCCTGCCACCTGTATAATTTCAAATTGAATGGCAGCAATAATAAGCTCAATCGAAACAGACAGGAAGTTTTCTCACTGAACTTCTCGAAAAACATTAAGGGGTCGCAATCAGTGATAAATATTTGTCTCATATATGTTATTCGTAATGTAAATGCTGAAATGTTGTAACGCCAACACCAAGCTCAAGGCCTCCTTCCCCATTGGGGAATAAATCTGTTGATGTTTCCACTGGACGCTCCAACCACACGTTACATAATGGAGCACTTCTCATCTCGCCAATAATCCTTCTGAATGATATAGCTCCTCATGTCTCAGCAGAAAAGAATTACATGTTTTTGTACCTCTTAATGCTGTAACCTCTTTACCTGCTACTCCTGGCCTTTGCCAATAAACTGTACTCTCACAGGTAAATAATTTAAGAAATCTCACGTATTCTTCTCAATCTCTCACAGAAATCAAACCTTGATTTCTGAAATCAATTATCATCGTCATCCATTTCAGCTTCTAGTCTTGCCATTTTAACTCTCTGCTCTTCCACATGAGTTCTCACGACTTCAGGAAGTGAAGTGTTGAACTTCTCCAAAATAAGAATGCCTCTAAGAGTGTCATAGGTTTGCTCTGTTCTTAATCCCCTTACTCACATTTCAAGATTACTTTCTTTGATTCTTTCAAACTGAATTGTGTTTAACCAGGACCTTTTTTTTAGATTCCTAAAACGCTGTCTGTCAGCTTCTGGCACTAGCTCATATGCACTTCAGACGGCTTTATTCACTACCCCATACTGGCCAGATACCTCCTCCGATAGGGATGCAAATACCTATCAGCTTTGTTTGGATCAACTAAATCCACATTGTCACTGGTTTCGCCACTTTCTCAAATGAAAATCAAAAGGCTTCCCCATCCTTCTCATCAAATTTAGATAATGCCTGGATGCATTTAAACATAACCCCATTAGGGAATTGGTTACAATAGGGTTGCTCAACCTCACGAACCTCCTCATCCCGCCGACCTTCTACCTTCATCTCCGCCTTCTATGTCAATTTTCCTCTCTAATTACTAACTGTTTCAGTTGAAACTCTCTGCTTTTCTTCTATCCTTTTCTCTCTTTCTTCTTCATTTCAGGAATGTGTGGGTTAGGTGCCTTAGTCGGGGTAAATGTGTAGTAATAGGGGAGAGGAATGGGTCTGGGTAGGTTACTCCTCGGAGGGTCGGTGCAGACTTGTTGAGTCAAATGGCCTGTTCGCAAATTCTAAACCGAATTTGGTATTATCCATTTAGAACCGGACAAGAGTTCCCAGTTTTCTATAGACCAACCAGACTGCCTCAAACTGTTTTAAGAAGGTAGCTTGGATGCCAAACTTTTCATATTTTAAAGGTAGATGTGAGTTGGTTGTTTCAGATGCGATGTTGCTAGTCAAACCACTCACCATTAAGCAAGACACAATATATTTAAACACGGTAATGAAAATCCATACAAATTGAAGAGGAACTTAGAATACTTTAACTATTGGAAACCTTAACAGAATAATGGAACCAGTACCTTCTACAAATGACCTGTTCGAATACACTAACATCACCGAAACAAACCCCTTGGCAAAATGGAAATTTCAGATATACATTCTTGCATACAGGTTCTCCAATCCAGGAGGAAGCAGCATCAAGACAGGTTTCAGAGAGAGAGTAGCAGCTGGAGATAACGATTTATTCAAAGCCCTGAAAGCATCGTAAGTTATTTACTTGAGCCGTTTTCAGCCGGCAGTGTGGCCTTTAAGATCTCTTATTTTAAAAAAAGGAGAAAATAATATTTTTTAAAAAGTGACAGCATTGTCACACAATTTAGATGTCTGGTCCTTTACTTAAGGGGCTTCCTCGTGTTACTGATCGCAAGGTAACCTGAGAGGTACAAATACAGGTACAGACCAAGTTACAAGGATGTGTCTTATAACTTCTGAAACACCCCTGTCCATGGACCATCACATGGGACATACAGAGAAGTGAACAATAGCCTGATACACACCCGTTCATTACTTCTGAGCTGCACAATACCAGCACTCCAGACACCAAAGAGCCAAAACCCAAGACTAGGGAACGATACAGAGAGACAGAGAGATTCACATAAAAGACAGAATCAGACAGTAAATCAACTGAAAAGATGTTGTGGAATTATGGGGAAAAAGAAAGGGCAGTGGGGCAAACTGGAGAAGTGAGATCTTCGTGAGTAAAATGACAAGAATGAGAACATTGAATAAAGGCATTGTCAGATCAGCTGGAATGGTTTGTTCTGAATCATTCTGAATCTTCTTCACAGAACACCACAAACAACATAAACTGGGACAAGATGACAGCCCAGCATGGAGAGCTGTGCAGACCATGCTAGTGTGTTGCTCAGTAAACTGCACTATCTGCCCAGCATGGAGAGTATTGCAAACTTTACTATTATATGCTAACAATACTCGCATCGGATTACTGCCTACAATCAGAAGGTTTGCACTCTCTGCGTGTGTGTGTGCTCATCAGAAACAGAAAGCTTGCGTGTGTGTGTGCGATTGGAGTGCTGGAATACGAAACTCATTGTTTGAGAAGGAACACACATGGAGGAAACTATTTTAATTACGAACAACTGGCAGGCTTTTGGATAATCAACAGAGGGAACGTGAGAAGATTCATGGACTGATGAGATAAAGTGTTTGAGAATGTTAAAGTAAAGGCATTGCCATACACAATAGCAATATATATCCGCGTGCGCATGAATGACAGATGGATGGGAGTTTGGTGTGAATGCGAATCAGAATTGCTTCGGCAGGTTTGCAGCCGAGAGTTTCAGTAGCAGAGTTTTGTCTTCCTTACAAATGTACTTCATAGCTCAAAGTTCAAACAGCAGATGGAATAAACCAGTGAGATATATTCTGGAGTGGTTAGTATTTCAAGTTAAAAATGTTCAGGGCATTGTGTCAGGAATCAGCTCATTGTCAATGGGATCACCCACAGTTGAGACTTGTCTGCTTCAGCTGCAGATATTGGCCAGGGATACGATGGAAACAGTGGAAGGAAGCACCACAACAGTAGACAGTGACCTCCATGCTCTTAATAGCAAAGGCAATGATGCAATGCATTGTGGGTCTCCGCTGAAACTGAGTCAGTCAACATAGAGACCCATGAGTAACACTGCCAGAGCAGAGAGGGAGACAGTAATTGAACACGTTCATCGATGTCGTTAGTAGTGGTCTGTAGAGTGAATATCTGGATTGAGAGATTCAACAGGAACAATAATAGTGACAAGATGTGTAGACTATATGAAATAACAGAAATACAGTCATAACTGGTTTATAGACATAAAACATCTAGACAGTGACACTTACCAGGAACCCCAATGATAGCCAGGAAGGCATAACAAAAATACTTAATAATGAGAAGAACAAAATAGATCCGAAATGATAATGACAACCCATCATAATATGTCGAATGAAACCAAATATGATAGAGTAAACCCCTTTCCATTGTACGAATTTTCCAGTCTATTTTTCACAGATTCTGATCCATTGTTAGAACATTCTAGTCTAATGTTCTCAGATTCTGATCTCTCCTCCCCCTTTCTCTGGATCTACTGATCCCTGTCAGTGCTGTTGGTGATGCCTCCGCTCATGTTATGGGATAAAACATTGAACGGCGCCCATTTATCATTGAAAGATGGAAACCCTCCACTGGGATAATTACAATCCATGGAGACTGGCATTAACCACAGTCCCTGAACAAACTGGCTTAGTTAACCAGTTCGAAACATCGCTTTACATATCACTATAAAAGGGGAACATTTACTGGGTTTGGATTGAATGGATGAGGGTTGCTGAGTGCTGGACCATAAACCTTTCAATCTTTTTAAATCTTTTTTTCCTTGTACATGAGAGTATTAATAGAACACTGCAGGGGTGTGTATATATTCCATTTTGTTTATTCAAGGAGGCAGTTGTAAAATAACAGATCGGTTGGATAAAAATGTCAGGTGGACAAGTTTCTGGATACCTTATCAAAACTTACGGTACATATTGACCAATGTGAGACTACGCTTGGTTGTAAGTGCCCTGTTATCAAATCCTTTCATAACCTTGAGACTGAGCATTGAGACTGCTGCTCAGCAACTGGGCGAAGAAATTCTGTCCCTATGGGCCTTTTACAGAGGGATAGCAGAACGCTATTCACACCACAATAGACTTGAAAAGATGGAATGTTGGCACATTTTGCCAACAGAATCATTCAAAACAAAGAGATGTGTCGCTGCAGCTGTACGAGACGTTACTGAGAGAGCACCTGGAGTACATTGTGTTTTTTGTGTTTCTGTAACTGAGAAGGGATGGACCTCCATCAGTTTACAGGCTGATCATAATCCACAGGTAGCTATGTTATTTAATGTCCCCGGTCTGTTGCACAGGCACAGGAGGATGTCATTCAGCCCCTCGAGCCCATTACAGAGAAACAGAAAAGGTCATTCAGCCTCTTGAGTCTATTTCAGAGGGACAGGAGGAGGCTATTCAGCCTCTCGAGACTGTTACGGCGTGGCAGGAAGTGTTTATTTAACATTTCACGTCTGTTACGCATAAATATTAGTTTTAAATCAGTTATGGAATAGGAAAGATCTGATGTAAACATTAAAGTTCTAACCTTGAATAAGGCCAGTTGTTTGAAAGTGTTAGGCGAGTCCTGTGAAATGCTAATTGGGATACCCTGTTCACAGGTAAGGGGATGGTTGGAAAATGCAAGGCAATCAAAACTTGGATTCAGAGAATCCAGAGCCAACGAGTTCCTATTAGTGAGATGGGCAAGGCTGGTGAGTTCAGGGAGTGCTGGATGGCTCGATAGGTTGATGGACTGATCAAGGAAAGGAAGGAGGCATGTGTCAGGTAAACAGAGCTGAGATCAAGTGAATCCCGAGAGGAGTAGAAGGGCAGTAAGTGTATAGTCAATGGGGAATTCGGGCCAGAAAAATGTGGACATGAGATGGCTTTAGAAATAGGGTTAACGAGGTATTGAAGAAATTCTACAAATCCTTTAATGGCAAAAAACAAATAACTCGGGAGAGAATATGGCACCTTAAAGATCAGTAAGGCTACCTATGTGTGGAACCACAGGAGATGGGAGGGACACTAAACAAGTATTTCTCCTCAGTATTTAATGTGGAAGAGGTTACAAGAACGAGAGAATAAGAAATATATAGTGATATCTTGAAAAGTGTCTACATTACAAGGAAGTGCTTGACATTTTAAAACGCATAAAGGTGAACAAATCCCTGGGACCTGATCAGTTGTATCCCAGAAGTTTGTGGGAAGCTAGGAAAGAGATTGCTCAGCCTTTTGCTAATATATTTGTATCATTGACTTCCACAGGTGATATGACAAAAGACTGGAGGGCTGCTAACATAGTGTCATTATTTAAGAAATTAAGGAAAACCCAGGTAACAATACATCAGTGAGCCTGATGTCATTGGTGACTGAATTGTTGGAGTAGATTTTGAGGGACAGAATGTGTATGCATTTCCAAAGACAAGCACTGAAGAGGTCTTTGTACCTTGGAGAGCACGTCTCACTGAATCGGTGGACGTTTTTGAGGAATAGATGAAAGTGGTTGATTAATGCATGGCAGTAGATGTTGCCTTTATGGAATGCAGCAAGAAACACAAAATGTTCTACATGGTAGACTGGTTAGCAAGGTTAGACTGCCTGGGATCCAGGGAGAGTACGCTATTTCGGTCCAAACCTTTCTTGAATATTGGAGACAGGCCGTGACAGTGGACATTTGTTCATTGAACTTGGAGACCTGTGACAAGTGGCTTGCTGCAAAGATCAATAGTGGGTCCACTGCCTTTTGTCACTTACACAAATCATTTACATTTGAGTATATGAAGTATGGTCAGTAAGTTTGTAGATAATAATAAATTTGGTGGTGTAGTCGACAGTGAATAATGATAACTCAGAATATAACGGGGCATTGATTAGGTGAGTCGAGGAGTAGCAGATGGAGTTTATTTTAGATAAGTGTGTGGTGTTTCATTTTGGCAAGACAAATCAAGGCAAGACATGCAGGTAGTGTCCTGTCGAAAGTTGCCAAGCAAGGACAACTCCATAGAATTTATACAATCTCAACAGTGAGGAAACAGGCTATTCGGCCCATCCAGTCCACACCGACCCTCTAAACAGTATCCCACTAGACAAACCCCTACCATATTCCTCTGAGCCTGCATTTTTCATGGCTAATCTACCTCCCCTACACATTCTTGGGTGCTATGGGCAATTTAGCATTGTCAATCTACCCTTATCTGTATATTTTAGTACTGTGGGAGGAAAACGTAGCGCCCAGAGGAAACTCACGCTGACACGGGAGAATGTGCAAACTCCACACAGGCCGTCATTCAAGGATGGAATTAAACCCAGATCGCTGCGCTTTGAAGCAGCAATGCTAGCCACTGAGCTACAGTGTCACCTTGTGGGGCAGGTTCGCAGTTCCTTGAAAGTGCAGTCACAGGTAGACAGCGCAGTGAAGAAGGCACTTGGTGATCTTCCCTTTATTGTTCCATGCTTTGATCCTAAGCGTTTGCATGCTATGTTACATCTGCACAGGATATTGGTTTGGCCACTTTTGTAATACTGCCTTTAATTCTGGTCTCCCTGCTGTCGGAAAGATGTTGTCAAACTTGAAAGAGTACAGAAGAGATTTAAAAGAATGTTGCAGATTTTGGATGGTTAGAGTCACAGGGAGAGTTTGAATAGGCTGGGGCAATTTTCAAGTGTTGTGGCTGACGGGTGACCTTAAAGAGCTTTATAAAATCATGAGGGGCATAGATAAGGTAAACAGTCAATGTCTTTTCCCCACGATAGGCGAGTCCAAAATTAGAAGACAAAGGTTTAAGGTGAGTGGGGAAAGATTTAAAAAGGGACATGAGGGACAACATTTTCACACAGAGACTGCTGTGTGTATGGATTGAACAGACAAAAGAGGTGGTGGAGGCAGGTATAGTTACACCATTTAAAAGGCATTCGGATGGATACATGCATGGGAACTGTTTAGAGGGAGATGGGCCAAGTGCTGGCAAGGGGAACGAGATTAATTTAGGATATTTGGTTGGGGATGGACGACCAGACTGAAGGGTCTTTTTCTGTGTTGTCCATTCTGAGACTCTATAGCCTCTTGAGTGTATAATACAGGAACAGGAGGAGGCTATTCAGCTTCTGAATTCTGCCAGTCAGTTTGTTTGCTCAATTACTAATAGTCAAATACAAGAGTACATCTTACAGATTTTGATGGCATTTTACAGAACAGGAGAAAGGCTTTTAGTCTAGAGAAGCTGTAAGGAATATGAAGAGGCCATTCAGTCCCTGAGTTCCATTTCACAGGAGCAGCAGGCGAGCACAGAGCTATTGGAGCCTATGACTCTGGAGGAGGAGTTGGACATCTATTTTCACAAATCGGGGATCAGGAGGCAGTCACTCAAGGCAGCTGCTGAAGTCTGCGTCACAGGAACAGCAGGCAGTCAATCAACTACTTGAGACTGGGAAACAGGAACAGGAAGCAGTCATACAACTGCTCGAGACTGGGACACAGGAACAGGAGGCAGTCATACAACTGCTCAAGTCTGGAGCACAAGGAAATGTTGAGGTTAGTGAGGCCCCAGGATCCTGTTACGCAGGAACAGGAGGTGGTGACTCACTCCCCACCAGTATGGTACACTCGGAGAGAAGGGGAGTTTGCTTGTTACAAACAGAAATATATGAATAAGTTACATTAGTTGTCCATTCAATCCTGCCCCACCATTCATTAAGACCCCAGCTGATCTGATTGTGATTCCCTCATTCCATTTTACGGAGAACCCCTCTCTGCAGCCTCTGCTCCATTTGTTTGTCATGTTGCAGACCCAGACGCTGTAACAACAGTAACCATGACTCATCCAGAGGGATAGGTCTAACCGAATGAGTCATGATTTGAAGGGTCCAATCGCAAGAATGAAAACACAAAATAAAGTTATTGTCACATGTTTAGTTCCCTCACATTCGCAATCCAACTCACATAACCAGCCCATCCAATATACGTTCAGGATGGAGCACTGTGCAGATCCAAATGGCATACAGCTGCATGCAATCCGGTAATGTCTAGAGTGGAACTCTGTGCAGCCCACACTAATACTTGATGCATAATCCTGGGCTACGTGTCCAGCGTGGATTGCTGTCCAGACCACACTGGTTCACTCATTCAAAGGCTGTTGCGTTGCTCGATAACACTGTGTTAGATCACTGCCAAGTGTGGGGAAACTTGCAGCCAAATGCTGGAAGTGAGACGATGTGCAGCTCCCAGCCATTTAAAGATCCATGTCTCCACTGTGCCTTGACATGGGCTGCTGCGATGTGAAAATCACTGCGAGCATGAGATGTAAATGGAAACAATTTAAATACCAATTATTCTGTTTCAGGCGATTATCACTCCAGGATTTAAAGAGGAAATAACTGAGACAATATCCGATGTGGTTTTGTGGATGGTGCAAACAAGTTAGAGGAGGATGGTGATGTTATAATGGTTGCACTATCAGCCTTCAAATCATCAATGGGAATTGGATGAACCAATATGCAGGGAGACGGGGGAGGAGGGGAACTTGCAGGAGTAATAGGGTTGTCATAATAGGTGATTTTAATTTTCCTAACATAGACTGGGCTCTCCAGAGGATCAAGGACTTAGAAGGGATGAAATTTATCAAGTGTGTTCAGGAACGTTTCCACAAGCAGCATGTAGAGTGTCCAACTCAGGAAGGGACAAACTCGACCTATGTTTTGCAAATGGGGCAGGATTGGTGAAGGAGGTAAAGTGGAGAAGCATTTTGGGAAAAATGACTAAAGTTGTATTAATTTTAAAATTTGGGACATTATTGGTCGACAGATTCAAGTTCTAAATTGGGGCAAGGCGAATTTTATTCGAATTAGACAGGGACTTGTAGGTAAAAGGATCTCGGGCATGTGGGAAGCATTTATAAGTGAGATAACCCGAGTTCAAGGTTTATATGTTGCTGTGAAGGTGTAGGCAAGTTGAGGCTGGTTGAGAGAACCCTGAATGACAAGAGATAGTGAGGCTTTGACCAGAAAAAAAGGAGGTAGCTCAGGTTCAGGCGGCTGGAATAAAGGGAATCCCTGGGCGTACACAGGGGATATATGAGTTTACTGAAGAAGGAAATCAGGAAAGCGACAAAGGGGGTATGAGATAGCCTTGGCTGAGAAGATTAAGTTGAATCTAAAGATGTTCTTCCAGTATAGTAAAAAAAAACAAGTAGAGAGAGAATAGGATGCCTTAAAATCCAAAATGGGCATGCGTATGTAAAACTGCAAAAGATGGGCTAAGTCCCAATTTACCCTTTTCTTTCCATGAAGAAAGCCATGAAGAACTGTGACATTTGCGGGGGGGGGGAGGGGTTGGTTGTCATATCTTGGTACAGTCCATATCACAGTAGAATGCATAAAGTCAGATAAATCTCTTGATTTTGACCAGATATATCCAGGAAGGAAGTGAAGAAAGTTCAGGGGCCGAATTACCGGAAGACTGGGCAGTAGAAAATGTTGTGCCCTTATTTAAGAAGGTCTGCAAAGAAAGGCCTGGGAAATATAACCTGAGAAGTTTCTGAGAGATAAGATTGCATGCATTTGGAAAACAGAGTTTGACTTAGAGCAGTCAACATAGCTTTGTGCATGACAGATCATGCCTTGCAAATTTTGTTAAAGTTTTTGGAGGAAGTGACCAAGAAGGTTCACGAGGGCGGGGGGGTGGACATAGTCTAAAATGGATTTCAGTAAGGCCTTTGATTAGGTTCCACAAGGTGGGCTGCTCTAAAAGCTTAGATCGCATGTAATACCAGGTGAACTGGCAATTGGCGACAATTGGCTTTATGTTAGCAAGCAAATGACAATGGTGGAGGTATGCTTGTCGGACTGGAGGCTTGCGACTAGTGGACTGCTTCAGGGGTCGGTGCTGGGACCATTCCTATTTGTTAGCTCGATCAACGATTTGGACGAGAGTACACAACGCAAGGGTAGTAAGTTTGCAGATGACACTAAAATAGGAGACATCGTTTACAGTGAGGAACATTATCAGAAATTGCAGCAGTACCTTGACCAGCTGGGAAAGTGGGCTGAGAAATAGCAAATGGATTTTAATATCGATCAGTGTGACGTCTTGCATTTTGGAAAGTCACATTTAGGTGGGAGTTTAATAATGAATGAGAGGGCATTAAGGAGTGTAATGGGGAAAAAAAAGGACGTTGGAGATCAGGCGCACGGTTTCCTGAAATTTGAGTCAGAGATACACAGGCCAGTGAAGAAGGCTGTTGACACACTGGCCTTCATCAGGGCATTGAGTATAGTGGTTGGGACGTTATGTTGCAGTTGTACAGGATGTTGGTAAGGCTGCGGTTGGAGTATTGTGCTCAGTTTTGTTCACCTTGCTCTAGAAAGGATACTATTGAACTAGAAAGATTGGAGAAGAAATTTACAAACATGCTTCCTGGGCTAAAGGGTTTAACTTATAGGGAGAAATTGGATAGGTTAGAACCTATTTCTTTACAGCGTTGGAAAGGGGTGGGGGCGTCTTACAGAAGTGGAGATCTTATCAAATCATGAGAGGCGTGCATAGGGGTGAATATTTCAAATTCGTTCCTAGGGTTGGGGAATCGAGGACTACAGAGCATCCGTTAATGTTTGGAGAGCAGAAAAATTAAAAAAAAACCTGAGAGTCAACGTTTTTTACACAGACTGTGGAACGCATATGGACTGATCTGCCAGTGGACGTGATTGAGGTGCATACAATAACAACATTGAAAGAGCATTTGGACCATACATTGAAAGGCAAGGATTAGAGGGATACAGAACAAGGACAGAGAAATGGGGTGAGTGTTGATGGACATTTTGGTTGGCATGGACCAGCTTTGCCGAATGGCCTGTTACCGTTCAGCATGGCTGTAAATGTGTGTGTTTTGGAGTTGAGACAGAGAGGGGTAAACTGAGAAAAACAACCGTCATGGAAGGGCATGTTCACAGGTTTCAGAATGCTGAAATGAAGCCATTTCAATAGTATCATGCAACACGGGTCAGTATTATGGAGAATTATGAGTGAATGTGATATTGCTGTGAGTTCAGACGATGGACAGTTTTGGATGAGCATTTGTTCTGCAGCTTTGTAACCCGGAGTGAGGATAGCCTCATTGGGCTGAATCTAACAAATATTAATCTGTGTTATTTTCATTGAGTGTGACAGAGGAAATGTGTGCACGAGGCTGAGCTAGTTTCCTGGTGCTACCTTATCAAATTCACTTCATTGACTATCCATCCCACTCTATGGTGTCCCTCTCATGCAATTCTAGCCCGATTCTCCCACCCATCATGGCTGGAGGTACTCATCGTCTTCCGGATGCACCTTGATGGTGCCATCTTTAAAAGGCCAATGGGCACACGGTTGAGCTTTCTCAGTTTGGAGCTGCCCTGCACAGATTAACCCGAGCATGGCAGATAAGGGTCAATCACACCACGGTTTATTGACAGGGGCACGGATGTCCTGGTTGATGGGCAAGTAGAGGAGGGGACCATTCTCTTCCCAGAGGGATCACACCACCAGATCCACTGAGCCTGGATCTGAGCTCACTACCCACCCCAGTGCGGTCTGAAGAAATGTCCAGCAATACAGAACAATCATCAATAACCTTCCTCGCTCTGTCAGGATAAGGGTCACCGGATTGTCTCTGCACCCTCTCACTCACTGTATATCTGTTATAGCACCGACCACCGAACAAGGCTCCTGCTCCACCACTCTCACTGCTGCATGCAGCACCTTTCCTCTCTCTCTCTCTCTCTCCAAGTGAACTCCAAGTTTTCAATATTTAAATAGCAAGGGCAGTGACACCTGATTCATACCTGAAACTGAGTAGGTCAATCCACAAGACACAGTGTCGGAACGAAAGAGGCAGAGGAAGAATGAACAAGTTCTCTGTAGTTCGTAGTGGTTTGTAGAGTGAATGTTTACAGAGTAGAGTAAATGAAAAGAACAGTATGCCGTCGCACATGGTTAATGCAAATAGTAAGTGGACAGTCAAACCTACCAGGGACACCAACAGTAGCCAGGATAGGATAATACAAATATTGAATGAGGCGAAGTACATATTGGATCCGCGTTGGTAATGACAACCCACCAAAATATGTAGAAATAATCCAAACATAATCGGATAAACCCCTGTTCATTGTTGGAACATTCCAGTCTATTGTTCTCAGATTCTGATCCATTGTTGGAACATTCCAGTCTAATGTTCTTAGATTTTGATCTCTCCGCCCCCTCTCTCTGCTGCTGCTGATCCCTGTTAGTGCCGTCGGTGATGCTCCCGCCCATGCTATGGGATAACACATTGAACAGAGCTCATTTATCATTAGAATATGGACCTTCTCCACTGGGATAATTAGAATCCACACAGACTGACATTAATCACAGTCAGCAAACAAACAGATTCAGTTAACCAGTTCTGTACATCAGCAGTCACAGAGACTGGCACACAGGAACAGGAGGCAGTAATTTAATTGCTCGAAATTGGGACAACAGGACTGGAGGGAGTCATTCAAATGTTCGACACTGGGCGAAAAGAAAAGGAGGGACTTATTCTACTACTTGAGACTGGGACACAGGAATAGGAGGCCGTCACTCACTGCTCGAGATTGGGGCACAGGAACAGGAGGCAGCCATTCAACTGCTCGAGACTGGGACACAGGAAAACGAGACATTCATTCAACTGCTTGAAACTGGGACACAAGAACAGGAGGCAGTCCATTCAACTATTCAAGACTGGGACACCGGGACAGGAGGGTGTCATTCAACTACTCGAGATTGGGACACAGGAACAGGAGGCAATCACTCAACTGCTCGATACTGGGGTACAGGAACAGGAGGCAGTCATTCAACTGCTTGAGACTGGGACACAGGGAAACGAGACAGTCATTCAACTGCTCGCGACTGAAACACCGGGACAGGAGGGAGTCATTCAACTGCTCCAGATTGGGACGCGGGGGTATCTGGGGGCAAGTGAGGCCGCAGATTTCTACTTCCCAGGAACAGGAGGAGGTGACTCACTCCCCATCACTGATGAGACGGTGGGAGAGAAGAGGAATTGGCTCGTTATTAACAGAAATATCTGAATAAGTTGCAAGAGCGAGTCATTCAATCCTGCTCCAACATTTTATATAACAATGGCTGATCTGATTTTGATTCCCTCATTCCATTCAGAGATTCCCCTCTCTGCAGTCGCTGCTCTATTTGTTGGTCATATTGTAGACCCAGATGCTGTAAACACAGTCACCGTGACTCATCCAGAGTGGGTCACCAAAACATCTGGTCTTCTTGAATTTCCACAGCAGCTTAAAACACAGCCTCCAGGAAACCATCCCCAACATTTCCACGAACGTACCAAAACAAGAATTAAGTCAAATGTCAGTCAAATTCAAGTGATAAGTCTGGTCTTAATCAGTAACAGTGGAGGGGATTCCTCATGTTACTGAGCACATGATCAGCAGAGGTTGATTAACACAGGCGATCAATGGATTGGCACAGAACAAGTTATAAAGCAGTGACTCAAAACTGACACCCACCTTCCAACATGAAGCCCAGCGCAGGACACTGGGAAGTCAAATAAACGCAAGCTATGCTTTCAGACTATTATTTCTAGGCTTTTTAATTTTGGAAGCTGATGCTCTCGGGTAAGCAACATTCAAGGCCAGAGAAAGATATAGGTTAGTTATTCACATTAAAATTGGATAATTAAAACTGGATTTCAGAGTGTAAATACCAACAGTTTAAATACCAACAAATAGGAGGGAGTTCAGAAATAGACAGTGAACAGAGACTCAGAGTCAGTATTATGGAAGAATGTTTTTGCAAGTTTCAGAATGCAGAATTGAAGACATATCGATGGCATCTCGTAACATTGGCTGGTATTTCCACGAATGATTAATTAATGTGACATTTGTTTGAGGTCAGACAGAATAATCGATTCTCCGAGATGCACAGCACGAAACATAGCCGTCAGTTCAACTCCTCCATGCTGATGAGATATCCCAATATTAGCTAGTACCATTTGCCAGCATTTGGCCCACATCAATGTAAACTCTTCCTCTTCATGTACCCATCCAAATGCCTTTTAAATGTTGTAATCATAGCTGCCTCCACCACCACCTCTGACAGCTCATTCCACACATGCACCATTCTCTGTGGAAATAGTTGTTCCTTAGGTCATTTTTAAATCGTTCGCCTCTCACCTGAAGTCCATTCCCTCTAGTTTTGGGGAAGATATCTTGACTATTCACCCTCTACATGCCCTTCTCGCTCCAGGAAAAAAAAATAACACCCCAACCTACTCACAGTTTCCCTACAGCTAAAATCCTGGTAACATCCTTGTAAATATGTTCTGACTCCATTCAAGTTTCACAATATCTTTCCAGTAGGAGGGAAACGACAATTAAATCCAGTACTCCAAAAATGGCTAAAATAATGTGCTGGGCAGCAGCAACGTGATCTCCCAATTCATATAGTCAAACCACTGACCAATAAAGGCAAACATAACAAATACCATTTTCACTATCTTATATACCTGCCACTCTCCTTTCAAGGAATAATGAACCTGCATTCCAAGGTGTCTTTGCTCATCAACACCATCCAGGACCATGCAATTCAGTGTATTCGTCCTGCCTGGATTTAAATTTCCAAAATGCAGCATCTCACATTTATCTAGATTAAAAATCATCGGCCAATCCTCAGCCCATCAGCCCATCAGCCCATCTGATCAAGATCCCATTGTACTCTGAGGTAAACCTTCTTTTCTGGCCATTCCACCATCAATTTTGCTGTCATCTGCAAACGTACCAACAATCTCTGCTATGTTCACATCCAAATGATTTCTATAAATAATGAAAAGCAGTGGACCCAGCAGCGATCTTTGTAGCACACCACCGAATACAACCCTTCTGTTCGAAAAGTAATCCACCGCCACCACCCTCTGTCTCCTACCTTGGAACTAATTCTGTATCCACATGGCTAGTTCTCCCTGCATTACATGTGAATGAAACTTGTTAACCGGTCTACCATGTGGAAAGTTGTCAACATGAAGTCCATGTCAACAATGTAACCTGTCTGCCTCAATGAATCCTCTTAGTCACTTTTTAAAAAAACTCAGTCAATTTAGTGAGACACAATTTTCCACGCCTCGAGCCATATTACCTATCCCTTATCAGTCCTTGCCTTTCAAAATACATGCAAACTTGTGCCTTAGAATCCTATCCAACAACATGCCCACGACTGACTTCAGGCTCCCCAACATTTCCTTACCATCCTTCTTAAATGTTGTGAGTAATTGAACAAAGTTAGCAAGCCTCCTATCTTCCAGCATCTGCCCTGTGACAATTGAGATATAAATATCTCAGCAAGGGGCCCAGTAATCATTTCCCTAGCTTCCCACAGACTTCTCGGGTACGCCTGATCAGGTGACGTGGATTTTTCTCCCTTTACAGGCTTTACGAACTCCAGAATCTCCTGCTCTGTGATACAAACACTTTTCAAGATGTCATGATTTATTTCCCAAGTTTTTTAACTTGCATATCCTTCTGCACAGTCAATACTGTTGCAAAATGCTTGCTTACTATCGCCTCGATCTCCTGCTGTTCTGCACATCGGCAGCCTTGCTGAACTTTAAGTAGCCCAACACGCTCCCGAGTTACTTTTTTGTTCTTCATGTTTGTGTAGAGCCCCTTTAGATTCTCCTTAACCCTATTTGTCAAAACTATCTCACCTCCCCTTCATGGCCTCTGGATTTCCCTCTTAAGTGTACTCCGACTGGCTTTAGATTCTTCTGGACAATCACTTTAAATCTGGAATGTAGAGGCTGATGCCAAGGATGAAACCATTTCAGATGTTGGATAAACCCATCTGGTTCACTGATGTCCTTGAAGGAAGCAAACAACCATCCTTACCCGGTCTGGGTTACATGTGACTCCAGACCGACAACAATGTGATTGATTCTTAACTACCCTCTAGTCAATTAGTGAATGGGGATAAATGCAGGCCCAACCAGTGGTATCCTAATTCCGTGAATGAATACAGAAAAAAAACCTTCATTCCTGATGTCTCTACCTGACATATGCTTTCCTCTTATCCGTGACCAGACTCTCAATTTATTCAATCCTCCAACATTCTTTACACTTCTCAGCTTTACCCTTCACCTGAACCGTGACATACTGCCTCTGTGCTCTTGACTTCTCATTTTTGAAGGCTTTCCTTTTCTCAAATAATCCTTTATCTGCGAATATCTGTCAAAATCCACTTTGGAAGGCCTTGACTAATATCATCAAAACTGGCCTTCCTCCGATTTAGAAAATATTAACTTTTAGATCGTAATTCCTTTTCCATTTCTATTTCAAAACTAAGAGAATTCTGATTGCTTGTCCCAAAGGGCTTTCGGCACCGATCTCCTGCCCTGCCTTATTTCCCAAGAGGATGTCACATTTAGCTCCTTCTCTGTGATGGGGAGCTTTGTACAAGCAGCTGCAGCTTTTTAGCTGTTAGTGTGGTCAACCAAGTCTTCGATTCATTGGGCTAAATCTAACAGTAATTTTTCTCAGTGCCATTTTCATTGAGTGTGACATTAGGATTGTCTGCACCAAGCAGATTTAGTTTCCTGGTGATGTCTTATCGAATTCACCTCATTAACTACGAACCTACCCCGTGATGACGCTCTCATTCAATGCCAATCTGATTCTCCCACTCATCATGGCTGCAGATACTCACTATCGAACAGATTTCCCTGGACATTCCGTGATCCCTGGCATTGGTGCCATCTTATAAAGACCAATGGGCACACAGCTGAGCTTTCTCAGGTTGGAGCTGCCCTGCACAGGTTACCCAGGGCATGGCAGATAAGGGGCAATTGCACCACATTTCTTCGAAAGGAGCTCGGACGTCCTGGTGGATGGGCAAGTAGAGAGGGTAACCCTTCTCTTCCCAGAGTGGGCCTCACCACCAGACACACCGAGCATGGTCTGAGCTCACCACCCAGCTCAGTGCTGTATCTGTGGTCTGAAGAAATGTCCATCAATACAGGACAATCATCAACAACCTTCCCCACTCTGTAGGGATAAGGGTCACCGTATTCTCTCTGCTCCCTCACACTCACTGTATATCTGTTATAACACCAACACCCGAACAAGGCTCAATCACTACCACTCTCACTACTGCTTGCAGCACCTTCACACTCTTTACAATTCTTCCAGGTTGGTATCTGCGAACATTGAAATTGTCCTAAGATCACAATCCACACAAAAATGCTGACTCACCCACTGGTGTGAGCAAGTGCAATACTAACACAATCCCTAAAGACAGACTGAAATGCTGATGCACACCAGACAGAGTGAGGGAAATATTGAGAATGTTGTCATGGAGCAAGGGAAATACTGACACACACGCCATATCTGTATTCGTTCCATGTATTAGTGAATGTCTCTGTATCTCTGTATTAGTGTGCGTCCGTGTGTATCAGCGTGGGGCGAGTCTGACAGTCTCTGTGGTGTTTAAAGTGATATTATATCCCATTGACACGAGCTCTGAGGAAGGGTCCTTTCATTTCTGTCCGTTCTGTTGCAGTCAGTCTCCGCTGATCTCTTCACACCACTGTACAGGTGGAAATGGAGGGTGGAAATCATCAGGGATTCAGTTTACGGGGGACAAAGGGATGGAAGTAAGTCAAAGCACCATCCAAACTGAGAGCACAATCAACATACATAGACACACACACACTCACACACACACACACACACATCTGCAGGAGATCTTTAGGGTAGCTTCCTCAGCCGAGGAAGCTCCAGTTTATCATCATCGAATCCACACAGTGTGGAAGAAGGCCATTGAACCCATTGAGTCCAAATGAACAGAAGTGAGGATATTCAATGAAGTTTACATAATGTTCAGAACAACTATCAATGTTCATGTGCAACAAGAACTAGACACCATTCATGATCGTACTGTATAAGTCTGGGTAACTGCACATTTCGACAATAAAAGGTGCTGCTCAATCAGCACCTCAATCTGGGTTCACAAGAAGATGAGGAAGTCATTCAGCCCCTCAAACCTTTGAACAATACGTATGATAGCGCATTTAATACCTTCTGCCAATTACAGAGGTAAAGAAAGAATCTGCTCATTCCCAAACGTTACTTACACGGAATCCGAAAGAGACTATTTCACACAGGAGTCACTTACAGAGGAAGACAAATAGGTCATTCAGCTTCTCAAGTGACTAACACAGGGACAGGAAAGTCTGAGAGATGCTCTAACATCACAAACAAATGGAGCAAGAACTGAACAGATCAACTGCTCCAAATTGATCTACGTGGCTTAATTATTCATGTACATAAATAAGTGTCCGTCCATAACCATCAAATTTCAACTCCGTTATTCTTTCACAACGCTACAGATTAAACACACAGTGACTGCACTCTCTCCTCGTGGCACCATCATGCCAGGGTTTAGTCTGGTGAAACTCCTTTGCACTGTCTCGATGACAAAGTGATCATTATTTATAAAGTAATCCAAATCTGTACACAATGCACCAAATACTCCCTTCAACAAAACATCAACATTGGGAAAGATATAGCAACTCTGATACTTCGATCAATTTGTATGAAAAGCCGCATATCATTTAATTCCTGCCACGTAAGAATTCTGTTACTCACTTATGACCAAGGTCATCCAGGTCCTTTTCAACAAAAGCAATCGCCAACGACTCATATATAAATGTGAGTGATGATATTTGTTGTTCCCATCTGATTCAGTTTGTATGCCTCGTACATAATTATTGCCAAACACTGATCCTTCTGATTCTCCACAAGCCTTCAGTCCAGAGATAAACATTACTCTTCTCATATCTCCATTACCAAATTTTTAATCTATATGGTATATATTCCAAACCAGCTACCCATGGACTCTAACATTCCCCACTCACCTGTATTCAACCATGTCAAACATCTGCTCAAAATCCAAATACTCAACTCCCATTGGTTCTTAATTGTCTATGTCACAGCGGACAATCTTCACAAACTTCAGCAGGTTTATCAAAGATCATTTCGCTTTCCTGAATCGCGGCCAAATCTACCATATCAGATCATTGCTGTCCAAGTGTTTAGTTGCCACATTCGAAAAAAAGGTTACAATGATTTACTCACAGCTGACATCCAGCTATTTAGTTTCCTTTTTTTCCCTCTCTGTCCTGTTTTGAATGTTTAGATTTACAATAGCTGCTTTCAAGCCTGCAGGATACTTTCCAGAATCTAAGCAGCTTTGAAGCATAGTCAGTAATTGTTTGACTACCTCTGTTACCAACTCTAAAACATTTGGGACGTAGCTCATCAGATGCAGCAACTTAGGAAACTTTAATTAAATTAGATTTTCAAAAGCATACACTTTATTAATTTTAATTTCCTGGATTTGCTCATTTTTACCAGTCCCCCTGTTTCCTTGTATTTCTGGAAGTTAGTTTCTTTACGTTCCCCTGTGGAGATGGAACCAACTTATTCCTCTCAGAAGGCAGATGGCCTCTGCCAGTTCGTAAATAGATCGGCGGACTGCACTTCAGAGATGGTGGATATATTACCCACTCCTGCCTGGAAAATTCCAGAAGTGAAGCAGTTCCCTTCATGGTGAGTGTCAGTGCAGTCTTGTGCCAGCACAGTGACCACCTCAATTTTGAAACAAGCTGGTTTCACACTTTACAATGAATGGGTCCAGAAAAATGATCCTGGAAATCATAGAAAGTGCAATGTCCTGCTCCACCCTGCTTACATGAGCTTGCCTTCTGTCTCCCCTCGGCTCCATTTGTTTGCCATGGACCAAGACTCTCTGTAAATGCAGTGTCCAGAATAGGGTTACCAGACCCTCGGCTCTCCCTGAATGAACCCAGCAGCTGACAACACAACCCTGAGAACACCATCCACAGAAACTCCACTGACTTTCTAATGACAGCAGCAAGTCAATTCCCCACACACATGGTGCTCCCATTCACTGTTGAAAATGGCTCCCTCTCGTCAGTTTCTCTTCCTGGCTGAGAAAGCCGTTACATCTCGGCACAGTCCCGCAGTAACAGTTCCTGTGTCTAAAGAAGCAGTTGACAATGTAATATGACGTTTCTCTGTATCTCGGCAACTATAACGCCACCGCCAGTATTGCCGATGGAGTTGATCACCACTCTCAGAGAAAAGAGTCAGAGCTAACATAACTCACTTCAAGCAGGGACATCCCGAATTGAGTATGATATTCAGGAATATGGGAGAAAGGGAAATGTTAGAATAACTTCCCATTCTATTTTCCTTCTCGTCTTTCATCAGCAGTCATTTTGCTTGCTTTTCCTTTCTCTCTCTCTCTCTTGCTGAACATTTCTCCATCCAGTCAGCATAAACCTCCCACTGACCCTTCCAACCATCATGATATAAATAATATTACTTCTCAGTTGCATTCAGTTTTGATAGGGTCAATGAACTCGAAACGTTATCTGTGTTTCTCCCGACAGACTGCCATACCTGCCTAGATTCTCCAACATTCTTTCAGACACTGGAGAAGTTCCTTGGTTTATTTCAGCTTGAATGTTGTTATTTCCCGGGATTTCAACATCAATGACAAGGGCAGCATTTGTTGTCCATCACTAATGGCTTTTGACCACGTGGCCATTTGTCAAGACAGTATGGAACCATTTACTTTGTTGTGGTCCTGAAGTCATAATTAGTCCAGACTGGGCAAAAATGCTAAGTTTCTTTATCTATGACTACCAGCGAAATAACAAAAGATATCCTGATGGTTTATCATTGATTTGAGTGAAATTAGGTTCCAATCCAATTTTTGTCATTCGAATTAAGTTTAGTCATCAGCTGTGGTAGAATTTCAAACGATGCTTTGAGATTCATGACCAGTGCCTCTGAATTATACGGGTCAGTGACATTAATATTCTGATACCGAGTCCCTTTTGTGAATTAACTGTAGATACAAGAACAAGTTTGTGTTCAAAATATTTATAACTGGAAGAGAGGTCAGAAGGGAACTGGAGCCATAAAATCTGTCGTTAATGAAGAGGTAGATGATGGCTAATTCAGCAAAAGCAACTGCGGCAGAACATCTTTGCCTGATGACCGGACCTGCTGCATCCTTTTGTTTTATTTATTTATGTTTCATTTTGACATTTATCTGACAGTCATTTAACGGTTTAGGTGGGGTTAGGCATTTTTGCCAGGCTCCTACAGCACCATAGACTGTGTAGATACAGTCCATTCCTTCTTGTCCTTGCAGCTGCGGCCTGGTCCTGTGAAGTGATAGTCAAGCTTTCCTAGAAACAGGATTCTTAGTTTTACCTTTCGCCAGTTATTGCTGGGGTCACAGCAGAGCTGGAAGGCGGTAAATCTCTCCCGGCTTCTACACTCTCCCTGAGATTTCTCTCAGAAGTGTCTTTTGATGTATTTCTTCGTCCTGGATTGGAGTACGGCATGTCAGAAAATCTGTTTCCTCAACTTGTTTTTTGACAAGTGTGTGCTTATAGGATATTACCTTATTGGAGCAGTTACTGTTTGTAGTTAAATAACCTATTATTCTGTTAAGTTTTTCACCAGAATTAATATGTTCCAAGTCCCAATTCCTTTTGCTGTATTTTTCAGCAGTGTTTGAATAAATTGTGTTTCGCTTAATGTTGAATATTTTGACCAAGCGAATCGTATCTGAAACACAGCACCTCACATTTAACTTTAAAATATAACAAAAAGCTCGTTCGGTCAGAGGGACTGTATGTATTTTGACGGGATTGCTTTGGTCCATAACAAGATTGACAGAGATTCAGGTTTTATTGGGTAATTACTTAATGGACAACATGTTGCAGAAATATGGGGTTCAACAGCGAAATGGGCCGAGCTGGAGGAATGATAGTTAAGTAAGGATTTATGTTGGATACTCACTCCGCCTTACAAATCAATCCCGGACATATATAAGCCAAGATGAGACATCTGTTCATCATGAAGCACGACTGCGAAGACCAGGCTAGTGTACCACTCAGCAATCCGTCCAGGATCGAACACTCTTCAGGGGCTCACCAGTCCATTCCATTTCTGTCCAATAGTGCACTGATCTGTAAACCTAGGCTAAATAATCTGTTCAGCACAAGGTGCTGTGCAGAACACACAAGTGCATTGATGTGTAAACACGGACTGCGTATCTGTCCAGCATGGGGAGCTGTGCAGTGAATAGCAGTGAAGTTATCAGTTAATCTGGAGTAGTTGCCTTCCCAGAATGTACAGCTGTGTACAACAACCACCGCATTGCTGAGTAACACTTTGTTAGATCACTGCCCAGCGTGGGGAGACTTGCGGGCGGCTCATGCTGGAAGTGACAGGCTGTGCAGCTCCCGTCCATTTACACTGTGCATTGACAAGGGGGTGCTGTGGGTGTGAAAATCACGGCCAACGAGAGGCCATGAATCAGTTGAAATACCACCAAATGGGAGGAACTTGGTTAAAAAAGACGGGGAGATTGAAAGACAATTTCAGAGAAGGATCTGATCGTAGGTTTAAAAATTGTGAAATGAAAACATCTTGCAAAAAAGACCACTGTTTCCAGAAATGATTGGTTAACAGGATATTGATAAGATATTGGAGAGTTAAGATGATGGAGAGTTTTGGATGAGCATTTGTTCTGCAGCTTTTTAAGTGGGAGCAGGGTCAGTAGAGTCTTTGACTAATTGGGCTGAATCTAACAACAATTTGGGTCAGTGCTATTTTCATTGAGTGTGACAGAGGGATTGTCTGCATGAGGCCGAGATAGTTTCCTGGTGTTATCTTATCGAACGCACGTCATTAACTACCCACCCCACATTCAATACCAGCCCGATTCTCCCACTCATCATGGCTGCAGGTACTCACCATTGCCCGGATGTCCCTGGATATTCAGTGATTCCCTGCTGCAATCTTTAAAGTGCCAATGTGCACACACTTAACTTTTCTCTGCTTGGTGCTGCCAAGCACAGTTTACCCTGAGCATGGCAGATAAGTGGAAATTACACCACGGTTTGTAGACAGGGTCACGAAGGCCCTGATGGATGGGCTAGTACGGAGGGGGACCATTCTCTTCCCAGAAGGGGCCACACCACCAGACCCACCGAGGATGATCTGAGCTCACCACCCAGCTCAGTGCAGTATCTGCAGTCTGAAGAAATGTTCATCAATACAGGACAAGCATCAATAACCTTCCCCGCTTTGTCAGGATAAGGGTCACTGTATTCTTTCTGCTCCCTCACACTCACTGCATATCAGTTACAGCGCCTTCTCCAGAATGAGGCTCCATCGCTCTCAGTACTGCATGCAGCAAATTCTCCCTCTCTCACCTATGCAATACCCCCACATTGTTATAAAATGGCCTGCTGAGTGCTGTTTCTAGAATTATCTGAATGAATTCGTTTGTACAATGTTCCAAATATTTCCCAAGTTCAGGAAAATGTTCGTCCTCCAGTGTGTAAAACATCAGGGGAACGAGCAGAGCTTCATTTTTGAAATCACTCAGAATGAAAGTGCGTCATGAGGCCATGAAGCCTCTCAAAAAAACACTCCAAACATTTCAGACAAAGGGAGCACCTAAACTCTTGAAGACTCACGCTCTTCTTGAAGATAGGCGCCACATTGGAGGGTCTCCAATTTCGCTGGAACACTCCTGTAATCCGGAGAGTTATGGAAAATTTCACACAATGCCAACAGTCACACTGTAACCACTTCTATTAGAACCAGCTGATGACCTGTTTACCAATGGTCATATCTGTTTGAGAAAAGTCTTTTTCATTTTGTTAGAGACACTGCAAGAAATTTCACCTGACTACAATTTTGGTTATATTATTGAAACTCTTTGTGATTCCCCTGTGAGAAACAATGTAAAATACTGTTTTAAATTCTCTGCCTGCTCCCTGAAACCATTTCCCCAGTCACATCCTCCAGGTGTTCCACATATACTTTCTTGCCTTTCTTTCAAGGGTCTCACACACACATCATGAACGTTTTTTAAAATCGAAATGGAAAAGGTCTTGTGCTTAGATTCTTTTGATATTTCTTGCCATTTTTGTAATATTATTCTTTGTATCTTGCTTTATTTAATCTGTTTCTGGTTCTAAACATACGCTTTCCAAAGCTGGCCGACGCTAGTGTTCCCGAATCTGAGTTCTATAGTTTGTGATTGATTAGTATCCTTCACAGCGTTTGTACATCATGGTTGGTTTATTGTCACATCTTCATATCATCTTCGGTCTGACCAGAGTCAATCATTGCTGAGCATTATGAAATATGTGCTTCCGTTTCTACACCACACATCTACTGATCTTCACCTGGGTCCATTTTTCACATTTCCTTTTATACCAGATATAAGGCATAAATCAGCAATTGAAATACCTGGCTCTTTTCAATCATTCGGGGGAACCTGCATATGTGGCTGAACACATTATCAGCTGAGGGTGACTCCATCGTCCCAGTTTCTCTGGCTCTGTGATTTCTGTTTAATGCTGCCGCATTCCAGTAGAAAGATTCCTGCGTGATCACCTTTTCTCTCAACTGAGGAATCCGTTAACTCGGGTGGACGGAGCCTTCAGCTGTGACTGCCCCATCTTCCTCACTTCTGCCCTCACTCCGTCTCCTCTTTCCCAGAACAATTATAGATATCCCATTGTCCTCACTCCTACTGCATTAGAATCCACATTCACCGAATCATCCTGCGCCAATTCCAACACCTCCAGCACGACACCACCATCAAACACATCTTCCCTTCCCGTCCACTGATAGCATTTCACAAGGACAATCCCCTCTGTGACACCCTCCATCACCCCTAACACTTCCACACTCCCCCATGACACCTTGACATGTGATTGCAGAAGCTGCAACACTTGGTCGTTCACCTCTTCCCTCCTCACTGAGCAAGGCCTGTCGAGGTGGAGCAGCATTTCGCTTGTACGCTTTCAATCCTGTCTCCTGTCTTTGATGCTCAAAATGCAGTCTCCTTTACATTAGTGGACAAAACAAAAACTGCTTTGAGGAACATCTCCACTCTGTCTGTAGGAATGACCCTGACCTTCTGATTCCTCCCCATTTAGATAATCTACTTTGCTGACAAGCTAATGAGAATTCTTTGAGGAGGTAACAAGTAGGTTAGATCAAGGAAAGCCAATGGGAGTTATCGATGTGGACTTCCAGAAGGCCTGTGATACGGTTCTGCACAGGACACTGCAGAGTAAATTAAAGACCCATGGTGTTAGCTGTCAGGTATTAACATAAAAGGCTGGCTGTCTAGGAGTAGGCAGAATGAGGATAAAATGGTCCTTCTCAGGATGGCAGCCGGTGACTAGTATTGATCCACAAGGGTCAGTGCTGGGACCACAACATTTCACTTTATTCGTTAATGATCTGGATGGCAGAACTGAGGGCATTCTGGCTACGTTTGCAGACGATGCAAAAATAGGTGGAGGGATAGGTAGTATTGAGGAAGCAGGGAGCCTACTGAAACATTTCGACAGTTTAGGAGAGTGGAAAAATGAGTGGCAGATGAAATATAATGTGGGAGAGTGTGAGGTCATGCACTTTGGTATGAAGAATACAGACATGGACTATTTGCTAAATGCGATGGAGATTCAGAAATCTGAAGTGCAAAGGGACTTGTGATTCAAAGTCCAGGATTCACTGATGGGAAACTTGCTGGTTGAGTCAGTAGTTAAAAGGCTCATACGAAGTTGCCATTCATCTCGAGAGGACTAGGGTATAAAGGTGGGGATTCTAAGGCTTTCTGGTCAGACCACATTTTCAGTATTTTGTGCCTCATACCTCAGGAAGGATGTATTGGCATTGGTGGGTGTCGAGAGTTGGTTCACGAGAATGATCCCAGAAATGAAAAGCTTAACACAAGAGGAATGTTTGCGGAATCTGGTTTGGAGCTTAGAAGGATGAGGGGGAATCGGATTGAAACTCACAGAATACTGAATAGTCTGGACACAGAGGGCATTGGGAGGACGTTTGCACTGGCAGGAGAGATAAGAACCTGAGGGCACTGGCTTAGAGCAAAGGAAAGACCCTTTCGATTGGAGATAAGATGGAACTTCTTTAGCCAGAGAGTGCTGAAACTGTGGAATTCCTTACCACCGAAGGCTGTAGAAAACAGATCGTTGAGTATATTTAAAACAGAGACAGATAAGTTCTTGGTTGCTAAGGGGATCAAAGGTTATGGAGAGACAGCAGGGAAATGAGGGAAATCCATCAGTCTTGATCGAATGGTGGAGCAGGGTCGATGGACCAAATGGCTTCATTTCTGCACGTATAGTCTTGTGGCCTTGTAATATCTCGGCCCTGGGCGGCACGTTTGCTCAGTGGTTAACACTGCTGCCTCACAATAACAGGGACCTGGGTTCGATTACAGCTGGTGGTGTTGCCTGCTTGGAGTTTGCATATTATCGCCGTGTCTGCGTGGATTTCCTTTGGGTGCTCCGGTTTCCTCCCACAGCTCAAAGTTGTGCAGGTTAGGTGAATTGGCCATGCTAAGTTGCCCTTGGTGTTCAGGGATTGCAGGTTAGGTGCAATAGTCAAGGGTCAATGTACCATAGGGTAGAGAATTAGTTTGGTTTTCATACATTTTAGAGGGTCAGTGTGGGCCTGTTTCCATACTTTAGGGATTCTAAGAAAATGCAGGCTGCTGCAATGTCCGAAGAAGTACAACCCAAGCTCAAGTAACGCCGCACTTTACACTTTGGTATGTTGCAGCCTGTAGTAGTTAATATTTAATTCCATAACTTCACAGCCTGACCCCATTATGGCTGTTCTCCATTTTCATTCAGCCTCCTTCCTGGCCTCCCTACGACTTTGTTTTGTTTATCATGCAGTCAAGAGAGAAAATCAATTTCTAATATTTAGACATTACTTTACACACATTTTACATCTGTGTCTCTTTCACCACAATTTCAAGCCCATTTGGCTTTCGTACTGGGTCTCCAAACACTCTTTCCCATCCTCTGCCAAGATACTAAAAGGCTCACTTTTCAATCCTTTACAAATCTGAAGAAGTTTTACAATGTACTTGAAACATTAACATTGTTTCTCTGTCTCTACAGAAGTGGCCAGATCCACTGAGTTTCTTCAAAAATGAAAAGTCACAGAACACATTTTCAATATATCAAAGATCATTGGATACAGGAAATCTGAAACAAAAACAAAAATTGTTGCAGATACTGGCAGCTTTGAAGAACAGTCACAGGCCATGAAAATTAACTCAGCTTTCACTCCACAGATGCCGCCAGACCTGTTCAGTATTTCAAATATGTTTCTCAAAGCTGCTCACACGCTCTTTCCAACATGGAGCGCCACACATCGGGAAGTGAACAATAACGCACTAATTCATTTGTTATGAAACTACAGAAGGCTGGCATCTCTGACACTACAGAGCTCTTAATCATGATCAGGGAGAGAAACAGAGGGAAACGCAATCACTTTGAACAGAAGCTGACATTACTGGAGGGTAAATGATTCAGATGAAAACGTTACATGGTTTTGAGAAATGTGATAAATTGCATCATGACATCATTAAGAGACCCTAACAGGATGAAAATAATAATAAAAAAATAAGTGTTCCTACATCAGAAACCAGGGTAGGTCACTGTGTATAGGGGTGATGGGTGAATGGGTCCCGGTATGAAATGGGGACATGCAGCAGAATTGCATTGCAGATATTGCAGCTCAAACTGGGCATTCATTTGATGCTGAAATCATAACAGCAGCAGCAGCAGTAGACTTATATTCAACCACAATCTGTAACATTTTCCCCAGGATAATCCTGCAATCTACCATTACCATGAGGCTGAGCTATGGTTCAGTCACGAGCGTGGGTGAACATGCCAGGGTCAGAACCATGTATAACCAAACCTGTTGACAACCCATTAAAGCTACTGCACTTACTGCTTACTTAAACAAACAGCAGAACTAACATCTGATAGAGGGGGAGCAATGATCCCAAGACTGTGGCCACTTCTTTTAAAATCAACTCAGAATTGCTGCTGACCTGTCTACCCTTACTCTCATCTGCTTTTTCGAAACCTTGTTCCTTTCGTTCGGCATGGTCCAAGAACTTCCTTCCTATTACCATTTTGCCTACATCATTGATGTACTTACAGTGCCTTCCCCATGCGGAATGATGTAAAATACCGGTGTAAATTATCTGCCTATTCCCTTGAGCCAATTTCCCAGTCACAGCCTCCAAATGTTCTCAATATACTTTCCTGACTTCATTTCTACCAAAGGTCACGCAGCCATCTTGAACTGTTTTTATATACACAGGAAAGTTTATGATGCTTGTTTTTATGTTTCCTGCCAATTTGCTTGCATCAAATATTTTCTTTCCTTTTCACCACTTTCTGCATTCATACAGTCATATCACATACGAACAGACCCTTTGCTCCAACCTGCCCATGCTGACCAGGTTTTTCAATCTACAACAGTCCCATCTGATTGCATTTGGTCCACATACCTCTAAAAGTTTCCCATTCATATGTTTGTCCAAATGTTTTAGAAATGTTGGAGCTGTTCTTACTTCTACCAGTCTTCCTCTGGCAGCTCATTTCATAAACATATCACCCTCTGTGTGAAAACGTTGCCCCTTCGTCCATTTTAAATCTTCCCCATTTCACCTTAATGCTATGTCCTTTGTGTGTGAAGTCTCCTATCCTATCGAAAAGACCTTGGCTATTCACCCTATTCATACCTCTCATGATTTGATAAACTTCCATAATGTCACCCCTCAACCTCCCGCACTCCATCTGCTACCACTTTCAAGAACAAGCATTTAAAGATAAGCACTGCAAATTTGAAACAATGTTCAAAATGATAGATAAACAACACTCAGCCCAAACTTCATACTGTGATTTGTTTTTCTCCATGTTACAAACACTGACTCAGCGTGGAACTCTTTCTAGTGCCAATATGAAGACAAACACCTGAATTCCTTTGTCTAAAGGGGCTGATGATCTCTACGGTGAAAACGCAGCTCTGCCCAGATCTCTGTCAGAAAGGGAATTCGTATACCACACGGGCAGCCAACAGTTGCCTTTGGCACACTGTGATGAAGGCTGAGTATACTTTTTGAAAGTTGGAACAGTGTAAATTCAGTGCATAAGTGGAGAGGTGTTTCCACTAGCGGGTGAAACGTGGACAAGAGGGCGTAGCCTCAAGATTAGAGAGAGAAGATTCAGCACTGAATGGAGAAGGAACTTCTTCACCCAGAGGATTGTTAATCTTTGGAATTCTTTGCCCAGTGAAGTCGTTAACACTACTTCAGGAAACGTTTTTAAAGCTAAGATTTTCTTTAACAATAAAGGAAGGGAGGGATACAGTGAGAGAACGGTTAAGTGGATCTGAGTCCATGGAAAGATCAGCCATGAGCTTATCGAATAGTGGAGAAGGCTCGAAGGGCCGGATGGCCTACCCCTGCTCCTCGTTCTTATCTGCTGTGTATGTGTGCATGGGTCACCTCGTCAGAGATTACAGGGCAAGATTCCATGGGCTGTGGGGGGAGGTTTTGGGAGTGAAGGCAGAATGCACCAGTGTGTCCCAGAGGGAATGTTCCCTGCAGAAGGTGGACAAAGGATGGAAGTGGAATATGTGTATGGTGATGGCATTTTGCTGGAGCTAGTGGAATTAAAAATATGTTTCAATGATCACTTGAAGCACCACCGTGCATAAGGCTATAAACCAAGTTCTGGAATATGGGGTGAGAGTGGATAGCTGCTTGATACTTGACATTGGTGTGATAGGTCAAAAAGCCTGTTTCAGTGCTGTGAAAGTCACAGTCTCTATGAGAAACTAACTGCGCCACCCATATGAACACTGTGGCTACAAGAGCAGGTCAGAGGCTGGATTTCTACAGCGAATAACACACTTCTTTATTCCCTGAAGCCTATCTGTCAGAAAACCTGCTATTAGAGTCCCCCTATGTTTAGTGACCAGCAGTCTCCATTAACAGCTATTCACTCTCTGAACCTGATTGTTATCCGCTCCTTTGTCAACTGTTCTTTTTCTTTGGGTTGTTTTCCCAAAAATCGTTTATTACTTTAGAAGGCACAAGTAAGAAACACGATGGGATACTCTCTGCCTGCCTGGATGAGTGCAGTGTTGAGAAAGCATTGCGCAGGTGAAGCACAGCAGATAAGGCAGCATCGAAGTAGCAAGAGAAATTTCAATCATGACCTTCTTGAGGACTCCTGAGTGCAATTCCAACAATATGGCAATGCTCAACAACATCCAGAAGAGAGCTGCCGAATTGATCAGAACCACGTTACTGACACAGCATCGATAAAGATCCACTTCCTTCACCTCCAAACACTCAGACAGGCCGTCAGCATTATCCACAAGATACACTGCAGAAATTCACCAAAGCTTCTTAAACAGTATATTTCAAACTCACAACCACTTGGATCTAAAAGGAAAAGTTAGCAGATAGATAGGAAAACCCTACAAACCACTGACTATTCTGACCTGGAAATATTTTGCCATTTCTCCAGTGTCACTGTGTTATAATTTTGAAATTGCATTCTTTGTGTTTTGGGTTTTCCAACAGTAAATGGACAGCAGTTGTTCAAGAAGGTCGCCCATCGTCACCTTGTCCAGTAAAATTAGCAACGGGCAATAAATGCTGCCCTTATCTGGAATATCCACATCCAATGCGGAATGAAATTTTCTGCTTTGGTGTTTTTAAAAGTTCTCTCTTAGTGGACTATTTCTGTTTTAATTTTAGAAATATTAAAGATGAGGATTTGCAGTTGGGAAACTGAAATGAAGCATCACATCAGAATCTGATGGAGTTGCTCTGTTTGATGTCGCCTGAATCTCATCGACCTTTGAGAATGAAAGGAGTAAACACAATTCACAGGTGAGTGAACCTATTCGTGTGGTCTGTCTGTGAGTGGCGCTTCAGCCAATCTTCTGTCTTTTCAATATGTAACTGGAGGGATACTGGAGAGAAATTGAAGTGTGTTAACAGTGGAAAGGATTCAATTAACCGTCTGCTCTGCAAATTCATCAGTGCAGCCACACTGGGATAAAAAACGTTTCACCTGTTCAGAGTGTGGGAAAGGATTTGCTCAGTTATCTAACCTACTGTTACACCAGTGGGTTCACACTGAGGAGAGATCATTTAATTGTCCAGAGTGCGCCAAATGTTTTAAAAGTTCTCAGGAATTGACGCACCATCAATATATTCAGACTGATGAGAAACAATTCAAGTGTTTTCAAAGTGGGAGTGGGATCAGGCCAACATCTGATCTCACTTTACATCTGCGATCTCACTGGAGAGAGGCCGTTCGCCTGTTGTAACTGTGGGAAAGGATACAGTCAGTCATTCAGTCTGCTGAGACAGCAGCAGAGAGATCACACAGAGGAGAGACCACTCATCTGCTGTGTGTGGGAGTAAATTAATTGATTCCAGAAACCTGCTGAAATCCAAATGTTTTCACACTGGAGAGAAGCCATTCACCTGCTCTGAATGTGGGGAAGGACCTCTCAGTAATCAAATTCACTGAGGCACCAGAGAATTCACATTGGCATTCTGAATTTGGGAAAAGATGCACTTAATTCATCTATCCTACAGATACACCAACGGGTTCACAGTGACAATAAACTGTTTAAATGCCAGAGTGTGGGAAGTGCTTTATAAGTTCCCAGCAACTGAAATCCCATCAATGTGTTCACACTGATGAGAAATCATTCACGTGCTCTCACTGTGGGACTGGGTTCCCACTGCACATCGGCACAACCTATCCGCTGTATCTTCCACAACAGTGACTACACTTCACAATGACTTCAGTTGCTATGAAGCACATTCACAAATCCTGAATGTATGAAAATACAGTTATAAATGCAAACCAAGCATTAACAATGAATAAACTATGTAAACACCTCCAGACACTTTTCAAGCCACATCAGCAGTCTACATCTCTGCTTGTTCCTCCACTCCCTGCAGCCCTACCAGCACCTCAAACACTCTCTCTTGTGTAATTCTGCAATTCGGGTCAGCACGGTGGCTCAGTGGTGAGCAATGGTGCGTCACAGCGCCAGGGACCCTGGTTCAATTCCAGCGTTGGGTGGCTGTGTGGAGCTTGCACTTTCTCGCTGTGTCTGCGTGGGTTTCCTCTGGGTGCTCCGCTTTCCTCCCACAGTCCATACATGTGCAGGACAGGTGGATTGGCCATTCTAAGTTGTCCATATTGTTAGGTGCATTGTCAGAGAGAAGTTGGTCTGGGTGGGTTACTGTTTGGAGGGTCAGTGTGGACTTATTGGGCAGAAGTACCTGTTCCCACGCTGTAGGGAGTCTAATCTAATCTCTCCCTCTGCGTTCATATTACTGTCCCTACATATATGCCGCTATCCATAAACAGCCCCAAACCCTTCAAACCTCTGAGTCTCTGTGAACTCCCAGAGCTCCAACATTCCTCCTTAACTGTGTAACCTTTTCCAGTCCTGAACATGTGAACATCCTACAATCCTCCCGATCTGCCTAATCCTCACAGGTTCATGCAACGCCCCGATCTGTGGAACCAACTCCAATGCTTGTGACTCTCCTGATCAGTTTCTACAAGACTTACTATCTATATAACATCCTCCCGTTGCTATCACCTGTCCTGTCAATGTAAGCTCCTCCAGTCTCCCCATCAATCTAATCATCTCCATAACCTTCTCCAGCTCTTACACCTCTATCCGTGTAAGCGTTACACTCCCCTACAACCATCCCTAAAGCAGAAACCTCTTCCAGTGTCTGCAATGTTCCCTATCTGTGTTTTTGTCTCCAGGCTCGATTGTTGTTCCTGTCTCTGTAAGCTCTGACAGATTGTCCAGCTTATCGGTCCATTTAATTTCCAGAACTTGAGCATCCGACATCAACAAAGGTCTTCATGAAGGTGCATACTTCTGTTCATTCCTCAAATCTATACAAATCTCTTAATCTCTGTAAATCGCAACATTCCATAAAATACTCCCTGTCTGCGTAAACTGCCCCAGTCCTACACTGAAAAGCCTCACTGTCCTTTTGTAGTCCCTTCAGATCACACTGTATCTTCCATTACTCCATTGCCTACTGATCATCCCTGTTATAACTCCTCTAACTCATGTGTTACTCCCCATCTCTGTGATATTCTTCAATCACTGCAATTCTTTATCTCCAGAGTTTCAAATCCCCCTGATCGATGTAAGGCTATTGAACCTTTGCAGCATGTTTAAAACCTTTAGCTGCCTCCAACTCCTCAATGAATCCTGTCGCTGTAACCTCCTCAAATACGACAGTTCACTGTCTTTGCAATATCTTGCAGTAACTGCAACCCTGTTGATTTCTGTAACCTCCTCCAGAACAGCACTCCACATCTCTGTGTTACTGATGGGAATGCTGCAAACCTGCCTTCACTGTCCTCAGTAACTCTCTGAACTCCTGCAGCCCTACAACCCTCAGTATCTCTGGCTCCTCCAACCCTTACACTTCTCCCTGGTTGTGTGCACTGATCCAGTCCCTTCAACCCTGCCTAACTCACTCACTCCTGCAGCTCCAACTATTTTCCATGTCAGTGTAATTGCCAGCACCAACAATCTTCCCTTTCTCTATTCACTCCTGCAACTCCATTACCACCCCAATCTGTGTAGTCGCCAGTTCCTCCAAGGCTCCCTTTGTCTTTCAGTTCCTGTAGCTCCAAATACCACCCCATCTGTGTAATCTCCAGGGCCAAAACTCTCCCTTTCTCTAAAACCTTCTGTAGCTCCAACTCCCACCAATTTCTGTGTAATCTCCAGTCCCGACAAGCCTCCCCCTCTCTGTATCTCCTGGAGCGCCAACAACCACCCCTATCTGTTTAAGCTCTAGTCCCTATATTCCTCCCGATCTCTGTAACTCCTTCAGGACTGATAACCCTGTATCTCCTTGACATCTGTCAGTCCGACAACCCATCTGATCTCCAACCACCAACAGTCATCTCAAACCACCCGAACTCTGTAACATCCTCCAGTCTCTACAACACAGCTTTTCTATGTTCGTCTGTCTGTTGTCTGTATTCCCCTTTATCTCCCGTTACAGATCCTTGCTCAGGGAAACAATGTCTCAGTACCGAATCTGTAAGAACACAAAATTCTTTGTTGTATCAATAAATTTGCCGCATTTTCTAAAATTTAACGACTGCAAGTTCAACCTTCTCCACCTCTTCTCATCAATATCGCTCCATTTTGAAGATCAGCCTGCTGAACTTCCTCTCTGCTGCCTCAAATGCAAGGACATTTTCCCTCCAGATAGAGCACCAAACCTGTTCTCAATATTCTGTGTGATTTTATATAGAGTCCTCTATATTTATGACAAGCCTTCCCTATTTTTATTCTGCATTGCCTTTGGAATCAATGCCAGCTTTCCATTTGCCTTCACTATGTCCTGCTAACCCTGTATTCCACTGTTCTGAGCTTTATACACAACGATTCCCACGTTACTCTGTGATGTAGCTTTCTGCAGTTGATCTGAAACCAAGAGGTGACAACAGTAATCAGGAAGGTGCTGGAATGTATGGTAAACAATATGCCAGAAATTATAACTGAACAGTTAGAGACCTACGGAAAAAGCGCAGTCCATAAGACCATCATGTACAGGAGCAGAATTAGGCCATTCGGTCCATCGGGTCTATTCCACTATTCGATTATGGCTGAATTGTTTCTAAAGCTCATTCTCTCAATTACTCCCTGTGATCCTTGATCTCCTTACTTATCAATAACCTAGCTATCTCGGAGTCTGATACACTGAGTCACTTATCACCCACAGCCCCATGAGGCAGTGAGTTCCACTGATCCATCACCCTCTGGCTGAATACATTCCTCCACTTCTCTATTCCAATGGGTGGTCCCTTCCCTCTGAAGCTGTGCCCTTGACCCTAGTCTCTCCTCTCGTGGAAACATCTTCTCCCCGTCCACTCCATCCAGACCCCTGAGTATTCTGTCAGTCTGAATGAGATACTGCGCGCGGCTCGAATCTTCATCAAGTGCAGACCCAGAGACTTCACATGCTCCTTATATGGCATGAATTTCATCCATGGGATCTTTCTTGGAAACCCATTCCTCTTACCCCTTCACATCCTTTGTCCAGACTCTGAATTAATAACGTGTAGAGTGTAGTCCCAACACTGACCCCTGCGGCGCTCCCCTAATCATCAGTTCCTATCGTGAAAAAGACGCCTTTGTTCACTCTCTCTGCCTTGTGGCAATCATACAAATCCTCTATCCATGCTCAGCATGTTGTTGTGACAGGGGAATTTCATTTCACCCCCACTGCTGGATTTATTTTTCTGTCTGGCTGTAAACAGCAGAGTATCACCATTACCTTCCCATCTGTAATTCCCTGGAGTATGTGGTGGGGAGCTGCCTTCCTGAGCCCCTTCACCAGCCGTTGGAACTGTTCTTATCTGTGTACACTCCAGCAAGTGCTACAGCACAATCTCACGTCTATAACTGCACACAGAAAATTCAGCTCTCCCTTTTATATCTGTCATCCTCCCCTACTTATAGTTCCTCACAATATCTTACCTCCTGCATACCCATCTGTGCTAGGGATCTCTAAAATTTCTTTATTCTTGTTTAGACTTCTGATCACCTGAAATCTCTCCCTTTAAAACTTTGTAACCCCTTCAGCTTCTGTAACTCTCCATATAACTGCAATCAATGACAGCAGAGATTTCTTTCCTAAATCTCTATAAATGCAATGTTTGTATGTGTTAAATTGGCACTTTTCATCCTCCGTAACCATCTCAGGACTTCCAGACCCTACAATCCGACCATTTGGAATGCTCCCATTCTCTGCACCTCCTCATGTCCTGGGGTTCCCTGAACACACCAGTGCTCCAAAAGTTTATATTCCCCCCAGTTACTGCAAGTCTTCTAACTCTGTAACATCCCAGTCTCCAGTACCATACAACACTTGTTGGCTATCAATTTGCATTTGTTGAAGTCTACACATCTCTGTAAGCAGCTCAGAAAAAGCCCTTTAGACTCTACAAATCTCCGTCATGAACATGCCACAATCTCTCTATTTCCTTTGCTTTCTTCAGTGTCTGTAACTCTCACTGTATCTTCCAGTAAACGTCTTTATTTGCTGCAGGTCTTCCCAGCTCCCCAGATAACCAGTTCCATTCCATACATTTCGCTCAATCACTGTAACACCATCTGCTGTGTCTAATCCTCCTCTTTTCCACAATCTTCCAGGCACAACAACGATCCTATAAGAGAGCAGTGCGGAGTGTGATGTCATAAATCTCCGCTGAGGCTTGAGGCTGACAATTACCTGGGAGTCACAAAGGGAGAGAACCTGAGAAAGAGAGGCACAGATCGGGAGAATATAAATCAGCAGCGAGGACCGAGGCCAGCTGGGACTTGAAATTGGAGAAACAGTGGAGCAGGAGGCTGAAAATCAGCATGGAGTCACAGAGGGAGTGACCATTTGAGGGAGCAACTTGGAGCTGGTGTTTGAGGCTCACTCACACCGGGGAGTGACAGAGGCAGCAAAGTGAGAGGGTATAAATCAGCACTGAGGTTCAAGGCCTAGTTATACCTGGGTGTCACAGAGATAGTGACCCTGTGAGGGAGCAGGGTGGTGTGGGAGCTGGAGGATTACATGTACCTGGGAGTCATAGAGACGGTGACCCTGTGAGGGAGCAGAGTGGAGTGGGAGCTGGAGGATTGCATGTACCTGGGAGTCATAGAGACGGTGACCCTGTGAGGGATCAGAGAGGAGTGGAGCTGGAGGGTTACACGTACCTGGGAGTCACACAGACGGTGACCCTGTGAGGGAGCAGAGTGGAGTGGGAGCTGGAGGATTGCATGTCCGTGTGAGTCACAGAGACGGTGACCCTGTGAGGGAGCAGAGTTGAGTGGGAGCTGGAGTATTACACATACCTAGGAGTTACAGAGACAGTGACCATGTGAGGGAGCAGAGTGGAGTGGGAGCTGGAGGATTACACATACCTGGGAGTCACAGAGATGGTGACCCTGTGAGGGAGCAGAGTGGAGTGGGAGCTGGAGTATTAAACATACCTAGGAGTTACAGAGACAGTGACCATGTGAGGGAGCAGAGTGGAGTGGGAGCTGGAGGATTACACATGCCTGGGAGTCACAGAGACGGTGACCCTGTAAGGGGGCAGAGTGGAGTGGGAGCTGGAGGATTACACGTCCCTGGGAGTCACAGAGATAACTTTCTGCTGCTGGGACCTGCCTGCACTGAGTTTGAAAGAAGTGGCACAGCCATCACAGAAAAGGCTGTAAGTTCATTGCTGATAAATACACTGTTATTAGCAACTGTCATTTAATTGTTGTAAGTCAGCAAATTTATTTTTTCAACTTCTGAAATGAGGCTTGACAACAGAAATAAGAGGGTCAAGTGAAATTGTGAACCAATGAAATAAATTTCCCTCAGTAAGCCACAGTTGAAAAAGGGACTTAACCATATTGTTATTTCCCGGATGTTAACTTCATTCTATAATTAATTAAGTTACTCTAAACATGTTGCATTTTAAGACACGGCAAGACATGTTTGTCAGTTGGAAAATGCGTTCTGTTACATTGGGAAGTCATAGCCCCTGTTCGTGCCCTAGATGAACACGGTTTTTGGAGCTCAGACAATGACTCGAGACTCTATGGGGCATCTGTGATGCTGAGAGTTAGGGGGATAGCACACACACACAGCAGATCACCCTGCAGACATGACGGCATGGAAGAAGTAAGGGAATGGGGGATTAGGCAATCGAAGAGAAACAGTCAGGGAATACAAGAATATCCTGGTGTCTCCCTCCCAATTCAGTTTCCCAGTTTCGAAGCTGATGAAGAAGCTGTCTGCTCAGGGGAGTGCAGTCAGAGCCAAATTCGTGGCACCACATGCAGCCTGACTGTACAGGAGGGGAGGGAGAAGGAAGGAGGTGCAATATTCATAGGGGGGACAGGAAATTGAAGAAGATGTCAGCATGTCTATAATTCCAGGATAGTGGGGTTAAGAATGTCACTGTGTCTGCAGGACATTCCTCTGGGGGCCAGTGAGCAGTCAAAGGTCATGTTCATGTTGGTAGGAATGACGTGGGTAGGAAGGCTGAAGTGGTCTGGGAATCAGAATTTAGGGAGCTCGGTCGATGGTTAGCAAGCGTGACCTCAAATGTAACAATCCCTGGAATACTCCCAGTGTCGTGTCCAAGTGTGAACACAACTCGGAATTTTAGGTAGATGAGAGTGTGACTGGAACGATGGTGCTGCAGGAAGGGCATCAGATTCCTGGGACATCGGGACTGGTTCTGAGGAAGGCAGCAACTATACAAGCTGGATGGGCTAACAAGTGATAGAGCTGGGACTGAATTTCTTACGGGGTGTTTGGGAGGGATTGAAAATAACTTGGTGTGTGCTTAGGATCCAAAAAGGCATAGTAGAGGAGACTACTAGGATTCTCAACATCATGGGAGATACATTTGGTACTAATTTAGAACAACAAGTTTACCAGTGGAAGATGGAATAAGAAAGAAAGCCTTAATCTGAGGTACTTTGCAAGGACATAAATACTTGGAGTGTGGGGAGTTCCAGATGCAGATTGGTGTGTGGAAATCTGATGGACTGATCACCGAGAGCTGGCTCAAGGAATGGTAGGACTGGGTGTTAAATATTGCTGGGTATAAAGGATTCTGAAATAATAGAAGGGAAGGGAAAGGATGAAGGTAGAAGTATTGGTTTTGATTAGCGTTAGTTAAGGAGTCCGAGAGAAACAGGATCCGTCCAAGGACAGAATGAATTTGGCTGCAGCTACAGAACAAAAAATATGCAATTACACTGTGAGGTACAGTCTGTCAGCAAGCAACCAAAGAAATGATGGAGAATAAATATGCAGGGTCATTTCAGAACGATGACAATACTAAAGATTAGTTGTACTGAGAAACTTAATTTATCCAGATATTGACTGAATTACTGGTGGTGCAGGGTCATGAGGGGCAAGTGTTCCTGGATTACATGGAGGAGAGCTCACTGCAGGAATATGTGTCCAGCCGAAGAGAGCATGTACTGTTCGACCTGGTACCACGGAAAGACGTGGGGAAAATCGATACAGTGCCATTAGGGGAGCGTTTTGGCGTGTAGCGATCATTTATTGTAAAGTTCAGGATGATGGTAGAGAATCATATACAAAATTGAGAGTGAGAAACATTAGTTGACTAAGACCAGACTTCAATAGGGCAAGAATAAAGCTGGGAACCTGTCAAAAAGGTAAATGAAATGGTAGCTTTCAATAGTGTGAACCAGGTCAGATGTAGCTCTCATTATGGAGATGGGGCTGCAGTGTGACCACGACTGAGAACTGGATAAACAAAGTTTTTTTTTCTAATTTCTACAGGAAGGATAAATAGGACAACACAGTGAAGTAGCATTGTGTATAAAGGATGGGATCACTATTATTGTGATGCTAATCAATTTACACACTGCTCCTCCCTGCCCTCTTCCCTCAGCCCTGCGTATTGATCCTGTCAAACATTGGTAACCCTTGAAAACTTCAGAAAATAGCACAGTATAGAGGAGATCACTCTGTCCACTGTCTGCATTGGACAAGATGTAACATTGGACAAGATGTAACATTCTGTCTCCCCGGATAGTGTAGGCCTTCAGGTGCAGAACCCGGCAGCTTTTTAAAATGGTTTGAGAATTTCTGCCTCTAGTCCGCTTCTGTGTGTGCCTCCCAGATCCCGACTTACTCTGGGTAAAATAACAGCTTTCCTCACCACTTCTCTAATATTTCATCCAATTACATTAAATATTCACCGCTGGTAACTGAGCTCTCCAACAGGAACAAAGTGTTCTTTCCCTTTCTACCCAGGTCCCTGACAATGTGTGCACCACAATCAAATCTCCTCTCAGCATCCTCCGTTCCTATCTTTTCTCATAACTGCACTTCCACTGTCACAGGGTGAAGAATCTCCTCTGTACTCTCTCCAGTCCAAGTCCATCCTTCCATGTGATGGGGTGACCAGAACTGCACACAGTCCCCAAGCTGTGACTGAATTCATTATTTATGCAGTTCCTGCATAAGCTTCCTGCTCTGAAGACTATTTTGTCTGATAGAGGAAATAATGCCATTTGCTATATTAAGATTATTGACGTTTCCAGCTACCTTCATTTATCTTCCCACATTGACCATACTCTCATTTATTGTACATTCCTCTCTATTGTTGATGTCCCTAAATACCTTGCCTTGCACTTCTCTGGGTCGTTTGCTCTATTCACCTGGATCCGACAGTTTCTGTTTTGAAACAGTCTGCCATCGGATCTCTCATTAAATCCAAGGAATCACATGCAGTTACAGGTCAGTGCCTGAAACCGACACAGTCAGATCAATTACACACGATCTTCCTTGAACAAATCCAGACCGACTTTCTCAGTGACCGTTTATCCACTGTCTCAGAATTCCAGCCGCGACCTATTCAGTCAGTCCCTTTCTCCACGTTAAACAAAGCTACGGTGTCAGTCGTTCTCCAGTCCTCTGGCACCATCCCGGCATCCAGTGAGGATAGGATAGTATAGGTAACAATAAGGCAGGGGATTTTCCCCAGCTCCTTTTAACAGTCTGGAACATTGTGTTGCCCGTTTTTAAGGATTAAAATCTCCTGTAAAATTCTCCGCTCGAAGTTTGTTGCTCCCAATACTTCATCTCTATTTGATTCAGACAGTAAGAAACCTAACCCATCTTATGATTTGGTCAAGTCCCATTTTAGTCGGGTTTCATGGAGGGTTAGTCTCTACAAGATGAAGTGCATTTTCTGCTGTTACCATCCCCAATCTGCCTCATTAACTACCCTCCCTGCCCACGTGGTCTTCCTCTCATCTGACACTAACCCCATGTTTTTTCCCTTTGGTCATAACAACTGCCGACTGACTGGATATCCCAGAATGCACCCGCCTCCCTGTTACTGTGGCCGTCTTTAAAAAGTCATTATACTCTTGGATTGTCAGTCCGAAAATGCCTAGACATGGCAGAGTTGGTAAAAGTGTGGCCCCACTTTGTGGACAAGCCCCTGAAATTCTGGTAGATGACATGGTGCAGGAGCGGGACATTATCTTCCTCAAAGACTGGCAGGGAAGGCCCTGGCACCAGACCCTGCCAGCTTCACCCGAGATTGACCCCTGTGTTAATGAGCTGCCAGCCTTCTGGGTGAATGCCAAGCAGTGTAGGAAGAAGGTCAGTGACCTTCTCCACACCACCAGGGTAAGTGCCATTATCTGCAATTTCTAAACGTTCCCTCACTCTCTCCCTGTTACTGCACCCACCTCCTACCAAGGCTCATGTTCTCCCACCCTCACACCTGTAACTGCATGTGACTTACCCACCCTAACTAAATGCAGCACCTTCTCTCAGTCTCTCCAAACTCATCTCTTCCCCTATAGCCAACTCTGCCTGGTGTCTGTATTGCCTACTCACTCACTCAGGCCACCTCCCCACCTTTCCCTCAGCTGTCCCAGCACGAACAGCTGTAACAAACACTTCCATCTCCTTTATACCTGTTGCTAATTTTCACATCCGAGAAGGAACCATCACACAATAGGAGAGAAAGAACTAAGAGAGATAGGGGGCTCCCCAACATTCATCTCCTCACCCCATCACAGGGGAAGGATCTTGACCCTAACTACCACGAGAGACTGACTGAGAGTGTCCAAGGTCCCGGACTGATATCTGAGAGACCCCTTGTCTATCTGTGCTGGGCACCGTGACTGACGGTGGAAAATGATATCAGGCTTCCTGGTTTTGTGGTTGTGCTAAATACCAAGACAATACCGCAGGCGGGTGAGCCTGGTAGCCCTGGCTGAGGGGAGACACTGCTGAGGGCAGTGTAAGGCAAGGTCATAATTCTGTGAGCATTGAAGTCAGTTTAAAGTTAGTGCGTACAAACACGGAGAAAGCAGCCCAGAGGGACAGCCCGTGAGCTGAGTGTGTGTCCCTGATCACAGTGTCCTTACAGCAGCATTGACTGTGTACAAACATGGAATGAGCAGCCCAATGGGACAGTCCATGAGCTGGGTGTGTGTTCCTGAGCACAGTGTCCTTGCAGTAGCATTGAGTGCGTACAAAGACGGAGTGAGCAGACCAGAGGGACAGTCCATGAGCTGGGTTGGTGTCCCTGTGCACAGTTTCCTTGCAGCAGCATTGACTGTGTACAAACACGGAGTGAGAAACCCAGAGGGCTAGTCCATGAGGTAGGTGTGTGTCCCTGAGCACAGTATCCTTGCAGAAGCATTCAATGAGAGTTGTCGGTGCACCCTGAGCTGCAGCATTGAAGTACAGAAGCATAGTGTCAGTGGGTCGGCGATGTGCTGGGACGGCATGGTGAACTTAGCATGTGACAGATGCCAGCATTGGTGGGTGTGGAGAACATGCAGCTTCTGTCTGTGCAGAATCCCCCGAGATGCTGCTGTCCAAGATAGGCTGCAGGAGCGGGCGGGGGAGGGGGGGGGCGGGAGGAGATGGAGTCTTCAGTTACCAGCTTGGACATTCACGTCCAATTCTCCATATTGAGTTTCCCTACTGTGGAAGGGAGGGTATGAAGCTGCAAGTTGTTGAGGAGAGATCCACTGAATGTGATTGTTGATCATTAGTAATTATTCAGTCAACATCTTGCCACTCCTGCACTCAAATCATGTTTTAGAGATCAGTCCAGTACAGGAACAGGCCCTTCAGCCCAGAAAGCCCGCACTGACACATGATACCGTTCTCAAGTTAAAACGAAAGTTTTTGCTCCGACACCCACTATGTCATTCTGTTCCCTACTTACTCATATTTGTGCAAAGATCCCTCTTAAACCTTGCTAAATTAGCTCCTTCTCCTCTATCAGTGCATTCCAGGCACTTGCACATTCTGTCTGGAAAAGCAAAAGAAAACCTTGCTGATCATATCTCCTAAACTTTCTCCCTTTTACCAAAAATCTACGATCCTGAGTAATTGACATTTCTACTCTGGGAAAAAGCTTCTAACTGTCCTTCTATCTATGCCTCTGATAATTTTGTAAATATCTATCATGTAGTCCCATAGTCAATGATGCCTAGATGCACACAAACATGTGTGTTCAACTTCTCCTTCTGGCTAATACACTCCATAACAGACAACATGCTTGTCAAACTTTCCATACCCTCTCCAAAACTTCCCAGTTGTTGTGCTGGTGTGGCAAACAGTTCTGTACACAATATTCCAAATGTGCCCGAACTAAGTTTCTCTACACTACAATATGACCTGTTTATTTTCATACTGCACGTTCCGATGCATGTCTGCAAGTTTGCCTCAGATTCTTGATCACCCTATCCACCCGTGTTGCCACTCCTCGGGAATTGTGGAGCTGTAAACCTAGATCCCTTCGGATGTTGATGCAATCAGTAGTTGTTCCATCCACTTTAAACTTCTCTCCTGCATTAGACCTTCTAAAATGCATCACGTTGCAGCAGTCCAGATAAGGTTACTTCTGCGTTTTCTCTGTCCAAGTCTGCAGCTGACCTACATCCTGCTGTATTCTCTGGCAATCATCCTCACAATCTGCAACTCCACCAAAATATTTACAGATCTCCAGTCACAAAAACACTGTTCCACCACTACTCTTTCATCCATGACCAAGCAGTTCTCTATCCATCTTACTAACTGACCGCTGATTCCATTTCACTTCACCTTCTGTATGAGCCTGCCATAAGGAACCATATCAAAGGCCTTGCTAAGGTCCAGACGGCCAACATCCAGCCCCATGCCCTCATCAATCAATTTTGTCACTTCCTCAAAATAATCAATTCAGTTTGTGAGACATGATCTTCCCTACACAACTGCATTGCCTGTTGCTAGTAAGTCCATATGAGAGTACTGTTGGAGCTGCACTCATTCAGACAAGTGATTATTCCATCATATTCCTGACTTGAAACTTGGAAAAGATTAGATTCCCTACAGTGTGGAAACAGGTCCTTCGGCCCAACCAGTCCACACTAACTCAGAAGAGTAACCCACCCAGATCCATTCCCCTGCCCTATATTTACCCTTGACAAATGCACCTAACACTGTGGACAATTTAGCATGGCCAATTCCCCTGACCTGCACATCTTTGGACTGTGGGAGGAAACCGGAGCACCCAGAGAAAACCCACGTAGACACGGAGGGAATGTCTAACCTCCACACAGACTGTCGCCCAAGGTCAGAATTGAACCTACGACTTTTGTGCTGTGGGGCAGTAGTGTTCAGCACTGAGCGATTAACAGTTACTGTGCAGTGGGAGGTATGTCGGGCCGTGACTATTACTGTACAGTGGGAGGTATGTCGAGCTGTGACTGTTACTGTACAGTGGGAGGTATGTCGGGCTGTGAGGTTGCAGACTGAGTTGCCCAGAGTATGATTCGACCGCTGCTGTTGGCCAATTGCACCTCATAGATGCATCATCATTTGTTGCTCAATCTGTTTAACATCTGTCCCATTAGGAACCCATATCATGGTGAGTTGGGTCTACAAAATGTGAAGTTAGCCCTTGCTCCCCATTGTGCAGTGACCATTCTTACCGATATATGAAATGGAGAGGTGTATCTGCAGTAGGCAGATCGGTGATAATGTGGTCAATTATATGTTTCCCTTTTACTGATTCCATCATAACCTGCCACAGAACTGTATAGCAGCCGCAGGATCCAGCACCAATGCTGAGCACTGTATTTAATATATACCAAGGAGCTGCCCCCTCAGCCTGGCTATGTCCTGTCAGTGGGACATAACCTACCAGAGAGGGTGGTGAAGTTACCAGGGACGTAGTCGTGTTCACAGAATCCTGCTTTACAGGCAATATCTGACTGTTTTTTTTATTAGTCCATGGGAAATATACAACAAGTCACTTTTACATTTTGTATAATGAAGTGTTCATATCACTTTATTTCTTATATAATTTAAAATAAAAGAAACATCATTGTTTTTCAGTTGAAAACAATTGAAGTGAACATTAATTGAAATACCAGAAAGACACCTAACTATTACACAAATCAGTGACTGTAGTAAACAGCCGATTCATGTTCAGATCAGTGAACACACCGTTTTGCAGGCAGCAAAGCTGTTGGAAATGACTTTGAGGAAAAGCCTGAATTCAGACACAGTGTTACTGGGCCTCACCATGACCTCCAAAACACTGACCATCTCCAAAATCTGTCCAGAGAGCTTCCAAACTGGAGCTGGGCAGTTACTGACATAATCCCTCACAATAGACAAGTTAGTGACATACCTGAACAATGGGGAGATGTGAGTGGGGAAAACTGGTCAATGGACTAGCACATGGCGCTAATCCAGACGCAGTTCAACATTTGTAACAATGACCTGTAAACAACCATGTCTTGCATGTGTATCTCTTCTATGTGCCACCTAAACTCTGTAATTCTGTACCTTGGACCCAATCCTGAATCAAGGTGTTATAAAGGTGATGGGCTCCTGCAACACATGGCATCTTACACTGAATCCATCATTAACCATATCCAGTGTATGTTAGCTCCACAATGTCAGTATCCAAACAGATTTGTGCAGCCCCATTAATGGCCAGAATCATCCCAGCCCAATGTCATTGTGTGTGACTTGAGCTGGAAATCTCTGTGCAAATGTTTGCAGGATTGTTCTAACCATTAACAGCAAAGTCTCTTCACTGAAGTTCCGACATCCTTTCATAATACCAGCTTTTAGATTGCCCAATAAGCACAAATTCCACCCATTTATTCCGTTCACTTTTATAACAACAATATGATGTGAGTGGCCAACTCACAGTAAGGAGCATTGAAATGATGAATCTCATTACCACACCCAAGACCACATTATTATTAAGGACAAGGACTTTGAAAGTATTCATTTATTTTCCCTTGTATTAATATTGTGAACACATAGTCGACTCTCCTGCTCCTCAGACGCTGCCTGAACGGCTGTGTTTCTTTTTATCAGAACCACCCTTTTTGACTCTGATCTCCAGTATCTGCTGTCCTCACTTTCTTCCTGCTGATATTCACTCATAATCACTTTCATGGCAACAATATCACTGTGTTTTTAAACATGTTACAGTCAGATATGAGTACATTTTGAATTGCTTCGGTCTATTTCAGAGCTCGGTAATGTGTAATGTGAATGTCAGTGTCTGTGCGGTACGTCGGCCACGCCTCTGAGAGACTGACAGATTGTTTAAAACAGCATATCCCTTCAGCTGTTCACAACAAACAGGTTACTTCCTGGACCCTAACAGCCTGAGCTCACAAAACCCAAAGCACAGTGTCCAGCACTGAGCTGGTCTGGACTATATATTCATTTTCATTTATACATGGAATATGATTGGGTCAGTATTTATTGCCCAGCTCTTGTTGCCATTGAGAAGGTGAGGGTGAGCTGCCATATTGAACTACTGCAGTCAATGTGCTGTAATTAGACTTACGATACCATTAGGAGGGAACTTGAAATAGTGGCACTGAAGGACCGCCAATATATTTCCCAATCAGGATGGTGGAAGGGAAAGCGAACACGATGATAATCCCATGTATCTGTTTCCCTTGTCCATCTTCACGGTCATGGTTTCAGAGCTACGTTGTAAGAAGCCTTGTAAAATTTCTGCAGAGCACCGTGTAGATGGCAGGTATTGATGCTCCTGAGTTTTAGTGGTTGAGGGGTGAAGCTGCATTCACAGGCAAATGGGCAGGGGGCGGGTATTTCATCACACACACATTCAATGTGTGTCTTATAGATGGTGTACAGGCTTTTGGAAATCATGAGGTATGTTATTTCTGCAGGATTCCTAGCCCTTGAGATATTCTTGTAGCCAATTAATTTATATGCATCAAAGTGTGGCGCTGGAAAAGCACAACAGGTCAGGCAGCAGCTGAGGTACAGGAGAGTCAACGTTTTAGGATAAGCCCTTTACAGGAATGGGTAATAAAATTATGTGGTCGGTCCAGTTCTGGTTAATGGTAATCCCCGGGATATTGGTCGTTGGGAGTTCAGTGATGGTGGTGGCATTGAACGTTAGAGGATATGGTTCCATTTTCAATTGTTAGAGGTAGTCGTTGTCTGGCATGTGTGCAATGGAAAATGTACTTGTCACGGTTAAGCACACACCTTCATATTCCCAGGTCCTTGTAGCATTTGGATAAGGATTGTTTCAGTAAATGACATATAGTGTTGAATACTGTCCAATCAGTGACAAACATCCCCAGTTGTGACTTCACTTGAGTAGAGATTGTCATCTATGAAGTAGCTGAAAATTATTGCGCCTAGGGCTGAGAGCTCACTTACAGCTCAGTGATGCTGTCCCTCTCTCTGAACTAGGAAGTATGCTTCTAGTATGACCTGCTCAAGAGGTGTCTAACAACATATCTGAATGGAATAATATTACAGTATCTTCCCCAAGAAGTCGAGTGAGGACTTGGTTAGCTCAATCAGTTGGCCGACTGGTTTGTAATGCAGACTAATACTAACAGTATAGGTTCAATTCCTGCACTGACTGAGGTGTTTGAAAAGGGCTGTCCTACTCAAGCTCTCCCTCACTTAAGGCATGATGACTGTCCAGTTAAACTACCACCCGTCGTCTCTGTCTAACAAGAGAGTAGTCCTATCATCCTGTCTGGTATGGTGCCTTATCTTTCCGTTTCTAATCTGCAGGCTTACCCAAAAAACCCTCCCCTGGAGAGCAGTGGTCTGCTGTGATGGCTGCTCTCTACCTACCCCAGCCACCTTCCTTTGTACCAGGTATAACTTTTGCCAATGCAGACGATTCCTATTTGCTCCAGGTTTGTTGTTAATCCTGGAAACAACATTTGGTCGAATGCAGTTATGATCATGTTAACTGTCACTTTCACTTTACCTCTATGTGTTTTCTTGTTGGACATCGTTAAACCAAGGCTTCAATGAGCCGAAGGGATTGGAGCCCAAACTGAGCTTCAGTGAGCAGGTTGGTGCTGAGGAAGTGCTGCTTGATCCCACGGAAGGTGACATCTGCCATCCCTTTATTAATGATAGAGATGAGAGCAATGGGGCAGTCATTGATTGTCTGATTTTTTTCTGTGTGTGTACAGGACACACCCGGATAGTTTCCCACATTGTCAGATAGATGCCAGTGCTGTATCCCAGCAGGAACAGCCTGAATGGAATGTTATCAGTGCGCACAGCCTTTGCATTCTCCAATTCCTCCAGCTGTTTGTAAATACCACACACAGTGAATAGGATTAGCTGAAGACTGCCATGTGGAGGAGACTAAAATAGAAAAAGTAGGAGAAAGTGAGGACTGCAGATGCTGGAGATCAGAGCTGAGAAATGTGTTTCTGAAAAAGTGTAGCAGGTAGGCAGCATCCAAGGAGCAGGGGAATCGACGCTTCGGGCATGATTCCTGAAGAAGGGCTCATGACCGAAACGTCGATTCCCCTGCTCCTTGGATGCTGCCTGACCTGCTGCACTTTTCCAGCAACACATTTTTCAACTGAAATAGATCATCTCATCGATATTTCTGTCTGAAAACTTTAGTGAAACATCAGCCTTAGCTTTTCTATTATTGTGCTGGGCTCTTCAATCTTTGAAGAAGGTGGTATTTTTGGGTCCTCTTTCTCCAGTGAGTTGTGTGATTGTCCACCACCACTCACCCAGACTGCGAGAGGATTGCAGAAATTAGGTCTGATTCACGCTTAGATCTATGGATCATTTGCTATTTATACCATGTGTTGAGTAAATGGCCCAATTTAGTAACTTCATCTCATTCTGAGGTGTATTTGGTGATACTATAGGCAGGCCCTCCTGTATTCTCCATTCTCCAAGGCTGTACCCCTGGCTTGATGGTCAGGATAAAGTGGAGTGTACACCAGGCAGTGATAGTGAAAATTATACTGGAGTACAAATCTGCTGTTGTTGGTAATGACCCGAACCACCTCACATGGGCCAGTACGAAATTCCAAAATCTATTGGAAATCTGCCCTGTTTAGCACAGTGATGGTGTCACACATACACAGGGGGTCTTCACAACGTAAAAGTGGAACATGGTCTCCAGAAATACTGTGTGCTGTACAATGTTTGGGAGAAGATTTGTAGCTCGGGTGCTCGTTGTTGTGGTTCTGTTCGCCGAGCTGAAAATTTGTTTTGCAAACGTTTCGTCCCCTGTCTAGGTGACATCCTCAGTGCTTGGGAGCCTCCTGTGAAGTGCTTCTGTGCTGTTTCCTCCGGCATTTATAGTGGCCTGTCTCTGCCGCTTCCGGTTGTCAGTTCGAGCTGTCCGCTGTAGTGGCCGGTAGATTGGGTCCAGGTCGATGTGTTCGTTGAAAGAGTCTGTGGATGAGTGCCATGCCTCTAGGAATTCCCTGGCTGTTCTCTGTTTGTCTTGCCCTATAATGGTAGTGTTGTCCCAGTCGAATTCATGTTGCTTGTCGTCTGTGTGTGTGGCTACTCAGGATAGCTGGTCGTGTCGTTTCGTGGCTGGTTGGTGTTCGTGTATCCGGATCGTTAACTGTCTTCCTGTTTGTCCGATGTAGTGTTTTGTGCAGTCCTTGCATGGGATTTTGTACACTACATTAGTTTTGCTCATGTTGGGTATCGGGTCCTTTGTTCTGGTGAGTTGTTGTCTGAGCGTGGCTGTTGGTTTGTGTGCTGTTATGAGTCCTAGTGGTCGCAGTAGTCTGGCTGTCAGTTCAGAAATGCTCCTGATGTATGGTAGTGTGGCTAGTCCTTTGGGTTGCGGCATGTCCTCGTTCCGTTGTCTCTCCCTTAGGCATCTGTTGATGAAATTGCGAGGGTATCCGTTTTTGGCGAATACTTTGTATAGGTGTTCCTCTTCCTCTTTTTGTAGTTCTAGTGTGCTGCAGTGTGTTGTGGCCCTTTTGAATAGTGTCCTGATGCAACTTCGTTTGTGTGTGTTGGGGTACTTGTTTTCATAGTTTAGGACTTGGTCTGTGTGTGTGGCTTTCCTGTAAACCTTTGTGGTGAATTCTCCGTTCGGTGTTCTCTGTACCATCTCGTCTAGGAATCGGAGTTGGTTGTCCTTTTCTTCCTCTCTAGTGAATCGGATTCCTGTGAGTGTGACTGTAGCCACCGTTCCCAATATGGTCATTGAACAATCTGTCTGTAGTCGGTAGGTTGGTAAGGATGAGGTCAAGGATGTTTCTCCCTATCAGTCATTCCCCCTGACCCGGTGCCGACGCAGTGAAGCAGTTGCGTCCTTTTGGACTCGACCACCTCGATCAGCAACGCTGCTGCTGAGCTCCCCTTGGTGGTGGTTTTGAAATGGCCCACCCTCCAGCTCTGTCAGTCTCTCAGTGCTTCCTCCAAGTGTTGTTCAATGTGGAGGGACACTAATCCACCAGCTCAGGCAGGGGAGTCATCAGGAGGTTTCTGTGTCAGTGTTTCATATGACATTGTGAGACTGAGGGAGGGGAGTCAGCAGGATGTTTCCATGTCATTGTTAGATCTGACGCCGTGAGACTGAGGGAGGGGCGTCAGCAGGAGGTTTCTATCTCAGTGTTTGATCTGACCCCGTGAGGCTGAGGAGGAGAGTCAGCAGGAGTTTTCCGTGTCAATGTTTGATGTGACACCGTGAGGGTGAGGGAGGGGAGTCAGCAGGAGGTTTCCGTTTCAGTCTTTGATATGACCCCATGAGATTTTCTTCTGTCACATTGTTGCTTGAGCAGTCTGGAGGACATCTCTCGCAATTCTGGCATAAGCTCCAATGCATTAGGAAGAAGGAGTTTGCAGGGTCTACAGGGTCTTTTATTTTATTACAGTCAGCAGAAGGGCCACTCCTGTGTGGATGACACTGATTCCTTGGCTCTCGTGATTAGACACTCCAAGGTCTCACTCCTTCAATTACTCTCTGTCCCTTGTCTGCCCATTCATCAACCAATCTATCACTGTAAATACCTGCAGAACCGTCCTCCTCCCTACCACTTTAAATTCCTCCAAAGTCTGTACCTCTCCCTATCTCTGTAACGTCTTCCAAACCCTACACCTCTCCCTACCTCTCTGTCCACCTCCAAACCCTACACTCCTCCCTATCTCTGTCACCTCCCCCAGCCCCCATAACACTCCCTATCTCTGCAAACTGCTCCAAACCCAGACCTTCCTTATCTCTCTAAATTCATTCAAACGCTACTCCACTGCCTAGCTCCTATACCTCCTCAAAACAGAGATCTCTCCCAACTCTCTAACCTCGCCCAAACCCTGCATCCCTCCCTATCTCTCTGACATCCTCCAAATCCTACACCCATCCCTGTCTCTCTAACCTTCTCCAAATCCAACACCCCTCCTCACCTCTCTAACCTAGTCCAAATCCTACACCATCCATATCTCTCTGACCTACTCCAAACACTATACACCTTCCTATCTCTCCAATACTCTTCACCTCCTTCAATCCTCCCTATCGCTGCAACCTACTCTAAACCCAGGTCCCTTCCTATCTCTCTAATCACCTCCAAAACCTACAGCACTCCCTACCTCTCTAATCTCCTTCAAATTCAACACCACTCTCCATCTCTCTAATACTTTTCAACTCCTTCACCTCTCCCTAACTATGCAACCTCCTCGAAACTCAGATCCCTCCTTCTCTCCCTAACCACCTCCAACATTTGCACCCCTCGTTATCTCTCTCCCCACCTCCCAACCCTACATCCCTCCCTATCGTACTGACCTCCTCCATCATCTACATATCTCCCTTTACCTGTGACTTACTTCAGCCCCTACAACCGACATATCTCTCTAAGCTGCTCTCAAATATATCCTGTCACTGTAACCTTGTCCAGCCACACCCCGCTCCCGACCTTTGTAAACCTCATCCAACCATGATCTCTGTAACGTGCTCCAGCCTCTCCATACTGCTCCATGCTTCTGGCATTCTCAGTACCTCTACCTTTTCTTATGTATATAACCACCATAAACACATTTAGTTTTGTGATGGAAAGCGATAGGTACACGCCACAGGCCAAGCGTTATCAATGGGGGAAGGGCAATTGTAATGTGAATCGGCAGGACTTATGATGCATAGAAAGGGGTAGCAATATGCAGGGAATGGAGATAATCGAAATGTGAAGCTGGTTCAAAGAACAGACGTCGCGTGTCCTTGAATAACATGCCCCCATCAGGCAGGGAGGAAGTGATAATGTAAGGGAACGATGGTTTACTACAGAAATTACATCTGTTGTTAAGAAGGGAAGGAGGCTTATGTGATGATGAGACAATGGAGAGTTACAGATTATCTATGAAGGATTTAAAGAGAGAGTTAAGAAGAGCAAAGAGAGGATAGGAGTAGTCTTTAGCAGGTCAAAAAAAGGAGAATCCTAAAGATTTGAATAGGTATGTTAGGCAGAAAAGGATGAATAGAGTAGGAATAGAGCCAGTCAAAGACAGAAGCGGGAAGTTGAGTGTGGATTCTGTGGAGATCGGAGAGGTGCCAAACGAACATTTCTCATTGGTTTTCACTTAGGGAAAGGAGAATATTATAGAGAAGTATGAGATGCGAGATATTTGACGAGAAAGGATCAAGGTTGGTAAGGAAGAGGTGTTATCAATTCGAGAAGAAGTGAAAGTGAATACGTCCCCTGAGCCGAATGCGATTCATTCGAGCATTCTCTGGTGCGCTAGGAAGGAGTTGTTGGAGCCTTTGGCTTTGATATTTGAGTCTTCATTGTCTACACGTTTAGTACCAGAGGACTGGAGGATTGCAAATGTTTGCTCTTGTTCAAGAAAGGCCTAACAGGTGACCCAGGCAATTACAGGCCAGTTAGCCTTATTTGTGTGTAGAAAATATTTTGGAAAGGATTGTAAGAGATAGGATTTATAATCATCTAGCAAACAACAATGTGATTACAAACAGTCAACATGATCTTGTCTCTCAAACCTCGTTGAGGTTTTTGAGAAGGTGACCGAGCATGTTAAAGAGAGTGAGGCAGTTGACGTGGTGTACATGGACCTCAGTAAAGCATTTGATAAGATTCCACGTGGTAGGCTGTTGGAGAAAGTGCAGAGGCGTGGGATTGAGGGTGATTTAGCAGTTTGGATTAGAAACTGGCTTTCTAAAAAAGGCAGCGAGTGGTGGTTGATGGAAAATATTCAGCATGGAGTCCGGTTACTATGGTGCACCACAAGGATCTGTTCTGGGAAAACAACTGCTTGTCATGTTTATAATTGACTTAGATGCAGGCATAGCTGGATGGGTTAGTAAGTCTACAGATGACACTTAAGTCAGAGGAACAATGAACAGTGTGGAAATATTTTGCGGGTTGAAGAGGCACGTGGACAAACCGCAGACTTGGGCTGAGAGGTGGCAAATGGAGTTTTAATGCAGCTAAATATGAGGTGATTCATTTTGGGAAGAATACCAGGAAGGCGGAATATTTGGTCAATGGAAATATTCTTGGTAATGTGAATGTGCAGATGGATCTTGGTTTCCATGTACATAGATCCCTGAATGTTGCTACCCAGTTGGAAATGCTGTTAAGAAGTCATACGGTGTGCTAGGTTTTATTGGTAGAGGTATTGAGTTCTGGAGCTGTAATGTCATGCTGCAACTATGCAACATGCTAGCGCGGCCACACTTGTAAGTGTGTGCAGTTCTGGTCGCCCCAATACAGGAAGTGTGTGGACGCATTGGAAAAGGTGCAGTGGAGATTTACCAAGATGTTGCCTGGTCTGGAAGGAAGGTCTTATGAGGAAAGGCTGAGAAACGAGGGTCTGCTCCCATTGGAGAGAAGAAGGCTAAGATGGGATTTGATAGAGACATATAAGATGATGAAAAGTTGTGATAGGGTAGACAGTTAAAGCCTTTTTCCTCAGCTTTACGAAGGGGCATAGCTACAAATTGAGGGGTGACAGGTTTAAGACTGATGTCAGAGGCAGGTTCTTTACTTCGAGAGTAGTAAGAGCATGGAATGCCTTGCCTGCCAATGTTCTTAACTGAGCCACGTTAGGGGGATTTATACAATCCTTGAATAAGCATATGGATGATGATGGGACAGTGTAGAGAGTTGGTCCTAGATTAGTTCACAGGTCAGTGCAACATTGAGGGCAAAAGGGCATGTTCTGCGCTGTATTGTACTACTATGTTCTATAAACACTAACATCTTCCCCATTTCAGTAACTACAGCCCTCTTCATCTCTGTACCTCCTCCACCCACTTCATCCTCCTCGATCAACGTACACTCCTCCAGCCGCTCTTCCCATCACTACCTCTGTGAACTTCATCCATTATCCATGGTCTTCCTGAGCTCTGTCACCTCCTCCAGCCTCTCCACACCTCCCTATATCGCTTATATCCTCCAACACCTAAATCTATTCTTATCTGCATAACCTCCATCAACACATACATCTTCCAGTCCTCCAGCTCTACTGATCCCTGTAATCTACTGCAGTATCTTCTGTCCTTCTTATCACTGTGGCTTCCTTCATCACGAATACTTTCCATATCTCTGGAACCCACTCTAGCAATTCCATACTACCCTCTCGCTACAATCTCCATAAGCTCCTCCACTCCTTCCTGCCTTTCAGCCCTTACAGCCTTCTCGAAATTTGTAAAGTCTTCCAGCACATACACCCGTCCGTATCTCGGTCATCTCCCTGTTCTATTGCAGCTTCCCCTCATCTATAACACCCTCTTGAACCTATATCTCCATATCATTGTAACATCATCTAACCGGAAGCTCCTCCATATCTCTGAGACGTTTTCCCTGAATTCATTGACAGTGCATCCACAATCGTTGGAATGGCGAATACTGAATACGCTGATACCCTTCGAGGGATGTGTTTTCACATCATCTTAATCCTAGATAAGTTGCCCCTTAGCCTGAGATCTTGTCATCATGTTTTGGATTCCCAGACACACAGAAATAATTTCTCACCATCTGCCTTATCACGTTCTTTCCACTCAGAAACATTTGCACCTCAATCAAATCACTTCTCTATTACCTGAGATTCAAGAATATTGACTAAATATATTAAGAAACGCAGCAAGGGAAACTCAGATGCCAAAAAGTGAAACATTATTGTATTATTCATTGATAGCTATCAGACATTGCTGGCTGGGCCATCATTTATTGCCCATACACTGTTGTCTGGACATGGTGGCCGTGCACTGCCCATTTGAACTCTTGCAGTCACGTTGGTGCAGGGGCACCCACAATAATGTTAGAGAATGAAAGTCAAGATATTCATCAAGTGACACCCGCAAAACTGAGATATATTTTCAAGTCAGGATGGTCATTGACTTTTTTTGTAACTTGCAGGGTTGGTGCTGCCCTTGTTACGTCAGATGACCAAGGCTTGGAATGTGCTGTCGAATGGACTTTGGCAAATGTCTGCAATGTATCTTATAGCTGGAATACACTGCTTCCTTTGAGGGTTCATAGTGGAGGTAGTGAATGTTGTGGATGTCGTGGCAATTAATCTGGACTACACATGTACCCTTTCTTATACATGGGAGCGTAGCTGTTCTAGATATGATCTAAGCTATTTTTGTCAATACGACTTCAATTTGTTACAATCAATGACTCCATGTAATTTAATTGAAGAATTATCTGCTGAGATGAGTTTGTAATTGGATGCATGATCGCCATGCCATTGCAATGTGGAACACAATACGATCAGGGCAGGATGAGGTTGTTGAACCCCTTGCTCCTGATCCACAATTTAAGGTTATTCTAACTGATTTGTTACATAACTCCGTTTTCCTGCCTTTGGCCAGATCTGTCACGAACTTTCCTTCGCTAAAAAGGTTTCTATTCCAGGTATTCACCTGTAAACAAAGAACGAAACAATACCAACCAAAACAGAGAACAAGATGGATGTTGAGTGGATAACCCGAAACGTGTCAACTTAGTGTTGCCTACAGAATGCCGTTGAGGGACAATTTTAATGATGGGGTATTGTCCTTCAGTCATTGCCTTTGCTTCTGTTGAGAATATTTTGTTCAAAAAAGACAGTACTTCAACTTTTCAAAGTAAGAAATAAAAGATGTAAATTGTGTTTGGCATGTGTCAAGGCGGTTGCACAGTAAAAGTGGGAAATTGGTTTGGGCGGAGGTAATAATGTTCACTTCAAGGGCCAGTGACAACACTATGGGCCTCCTTCACTCTAACAATACTATAATTTTGGATGTACTCGTATGGATTCATTATTCACGAAAAGACAGGAAACAGAATGAAGCATTTAACAGAAAACCCTTGTGTGGGAATATGTGCTCTGAGGAGATTTAAATATTTATGAAAATTGAACGGGCCTCCACATGGGAAGGGTCATTGCAAATGATATATGATGCAGAGACGTGAAGTTATCCACTTTATTGGAGAAATTGATGATTCACTGACTGAGTAAAAATATGTCTCTCAGCCTTTAAGATATTTTCAAAATCTTTTGGAATTGTTTCTCTCACTGATATGAGTCTTTACTTCGTTGTTTATTTCTAGCGCACTTTGTTGAACCGATATTTATAATTCATAAATAGTGAAACGTTGAAAAGTACAGATGTAAATAAAACCCAAGGTGTCCTTGTCTATAAGCTGCTGATGTCTAACTTACAGGTGCAGCAATCTATTTGGAAAGACAGTGGAATGAGAACCTTTATTGTCAGAGGATGTAAGCACAATAGGAGAGACGTCTTGCTTCACTTGAATTGAAGATTGGCCAGACTGCACCTGGAAGACTCTGTGTAGTTTTGATTCTTTCTCTCAGTAAATATTTTATTGCCATAGAGAGAGGAAAGGGAAGGTTCTATAGGTTTCTACCAAGGACAATGTTATCAAAGAGGTCCATGTGAAACTTGGCCTGTGTTCCCCGGTGTTTAAAGGAATAAAACTTAAAATCATTGGAATTTACAGAATACTGATTAGATTCCTGCTTCTAACTAATTCCTGGCTATTCATGTACCATTTATAAATTCAGTTGTATTCCGAACTGTGCCTCACTGCAATGGGAGACAGGTTGTTGTTTTCACAAACACAGAAATAGTAGCAGACTGCATACCACAAGGCATAGCAACAATATGCCCAGCAGCTCAACGAGTATGTTCTGCCTTTCAGTTCAAAGATGTTTGTTGTGATAGTCCTCAACCCCACTTCCTTGCATTTTCTCCGCCACCAATAATTCACTGACTGAGTAAAAATATGTCTCTCAGCCTTTAAGATATTTTCAAAATCTTTTGGAATTGTTTCTCTCACTGATATGAGTCTTTACTTCGTTGTTTATTTCTAGCGCACTTTGTTGAGCCGACATTAGATGCCGACCTCCACTCTGTTCAAAAGTACAATAAATAAATAAAGCTCAGAGCCTGTTATTTTTTCCATCTTCTTTCATATCAGCTTAAGATACAGATCTGGGGATTTGTCCACTCTTTACTCTGTCAAAACTTTCAGTTCTTCCTTCCGGTCGCTATCAATCTGTTAAAGGCTCACACAGTCACTCTCCCTGAATCCAGGAACTCCTTCGTCCAAGTGAAAACGGATATGAAATACGTGCTTCACGTATTTTCTGGCTGTGTGCACAGGCTGCCTCCTTGATCCTTCCTATTCCCCGTTATTTCCCTTGTTATCCTCTTCCCCCAATATGTGGATGGAATATCTTCGGATTCTTACTATTCTTACCGGCTAATGTTTTATCACACCTCCTTTATTCTCTTCTACTAACTTCCTTAACTTCAGCGCTGCACTTTCTACATTCTTAGAGGGATTCTATTGATCTGCTCACTTTATAGCTGCTTTAAACTTCTCTTTACTTTGTTTTTCAGCTCTGATTATTTGTAGACGTCGGAGTGTCTCTGGGCTTGTTTTCCTAAGCTTGATCTTAGAGTGTAACGTATTGGGCTCATACTCTCATCAATTCCTTTTTGAGCATAGACACTCCTCCCTACTCCACGCTATTCGACGACAGCGTTACCCAGAAGTAAATGTCCCCAGACTACTTTGGCCAGATCCTACTTTCTAATAAACTCTGTCTCCCCAATCCAAAAACCTTATATTTTTCAGGCTTTTTTTTGCCTTTTCCTTAAGGAACTTAAAATAAATGATGTTATGGTCATTGGTCCTTACCTTCTCTTCCAATCCTGCTCGAACATATGATTGGCTTCATTCTCGACAATAAGGCCCAGCCATGCACTATCCCTGGTTGTATCTTCTACACATTGATATGAGAAGCTCTCAGCAATAAATTTCAAAGTATTTGTCCCCTCTTAAAAGCATGTGACTTCCCCAATAAATGTTGCATATTGAAAAGCATAAATATAATTACCTTCTTACTGTTTTTATACACTACAGCGATTGTTTACATACTGGCTCATGTATTTTCTTCTAACTGGCGATCTTTAATATGACCCTAGCAATTATCTGGTTATCTTTTTATTCTAATCGAAATCCTCGAAGCCTCAATTGGAGGCCCGTCCAAGATAATGTCCCTCTTTACAGCAGTAATTGATTAATTAATTAATTAAGCAACAGCATCTCCTGCCTATAGTTCCTATGCTACAGAATACAGAGTTGCCAATCCTGACCTCCTTCAACCACATCTCTGATGTCAAAAAAGTCACAATTTCACGTGTCAATCTGTTCCCTTGTAACATCTGTCTGACATGTAATAATCCTAGCACCAAGGTAAAGGGCATCCAGCCTGGAGTATAACACCAGGAACAGTCTGTACCTCGTCTGTACTTCAGAGATCTATAAACATTCACTGTTTGTTAACAGGCTTCCCAATTTACGAACAAAAACGCTAGATCTAAGACTGTAAGAAGCAATAATTGTTGAATCACCATTTTTAAAAAATTGATGCATCAAATTCCACTTTCCCGAACTGAGCGATCACCTCCACATACCATGAGTTATTTGGTGATTAATTCCCCAAACAGTGTGCAGTGGCGCAGACCTCAGTAATGGGCAGCGTTGATTAAGTCCTTCCACAAGTGCATGTGTTCCCAGTGATGCTGCTGGAGCGTGCAGGGTACCGGCTTGTGCTGACCCTTTGTGAACAATAATCACTCTCCCTCTGGTAGATCAAATCTGCCTCTCATCATGTGGAGTATCCCACAAAAAATGGTTAGTGCCTTCTTATGTTTTCAATTCCATCATCCCCAGGATATTGGGAATCATATTGGCTCAGGAAGTCAGCACTACATGTAGCCCTGAAATGTAAAGTCATTAAGTGGGTTGAACAGGCCATTATGGAGTAGACCACCTGAGATGAAGCACAGACTGTTTCTCCCAGGTAGTGGATTCTCATCAATTGGTGAATGGGGGAGGGAGTGAGGTGAGGAAGCTGGGAAGTGGCGTTAGATCGAGACTTGCAGTTATGGTGCCCATTGTTACATTTTACTGAGTGTCAGTACAATGTGTGTGTGGTGACATACATCAGACAAAATCCACACAGTTCAATTATTAAAGTGGTTTCAAATTGGTGTTTGCTGCTGGTTCCCTCAGATGCACTCTGCAGGACTGATCTCGATCGAAACCCACTCAAAAGCAGGTTGGATAACACAACCTGATCTCTGGCCACATACACAGAAGTTCAATTTTATTTTGACACTGATGAGTATGAAGGTGACATATACTGCTGATGGGTTTAGAATGTTCACTCTGAGACACAGTGTGCTCCAGGAGACAGTCAAATTGTGAATTTCTTCATCCTGGGTCTGGTGCAGGGTGCAAATATCTGTAATCTAGGAGACAGTCCAGATGCTGTCAAGTCCCTTGTGCGGTGTGTTCTGGCAAGACATGCCCATCCATCTGCTCCCTGGAGCAGGCTGAGACTGAAGATGAATTTGTAAGACCTGTTTGCTTTGTCAGTCATTGGCACCTAATTTGGACAGCATGTGTGTCTACACTAAGACAAGCGATAGGCTATTGATTAGTTTTCACCTGCCCAGGGTGAGCTGCCAATGATTTCTTGTGAAAGTATGTTTGAATAAGTGCCCCAACCCAGGTTGTAATGTCTCTAGACAGGTTGCAGAGCAGGCCAGTGTGTCACTCAGTATTACAGCAGCTGTGAGTTCCAGTAGCACTATGCCTGAATCTATTTATTATGTTGGTCATGATTCCAAGTGATGAGTTTCCCGGTATGAACAATAATAAAATATCTACTGTGTTTTTTAAATTGGGGGCAGCAATACCATGTGAACTCCGACTATTTCACATAACAATGCCTACATTATCTCTGAGAACAACTACATTGTTACTATATGTTTGGGACTAAAATATACATTCATTACAACACATTATGATACAAAATTAAAAGAAAACTGCATGTTATTTTACATTGAACAGAGAATATTTGCCTCATTTTTGTACGATCACAGTTAAAAATTCAACGTCAATATTCAAATGAACACATTCTCACTCTAACATTTCGGAAGTTGTTTGCCTCTAAACCATTACATATTCACAGTCGGCAAACAATTCCACAATCAAATAGATTTAGCGTTCTTATGAATTAAAATATAATTAATAAATTTAATTTCTCACTGAAATGCATGAGCTTTAGCTAATTGCAAATAATTTAAGAATGAAAGTAATTCAATATGTACTTCGAATATTAATCGTTGTTAATACTTTGTGTTATTAAATGGTATTTGTTACGAAGCCAAAGCACGTAGATCCAATTTAAAATGAACATTGTTTTCTGTATATTGAAGTAAACTCAAATTGCAGGCTCAGCTGCCCAAATGGAAGGGCTGGGAGATGAGCTGTTACAAAATGGATACATGGAACAATTGGCTGTTAAATGGATACTTGAATTTTGGTTGCTGTTTTGACAACAATTCAAATTTAACCAAATAGTAAACTATGCCCGGGGTACTAAAACCCATTCGGGTTTGAATTTCTTGTTTTGATGACAATGACCAGTGACAGGGGACGATATTGGGAGTATAAAAAAGATTGGGTATTTTGAAAATTGGTTAGAGCTACTGCCACTGAATAACAGAGCAACTGCTGCAGAGTGGAAGAGCTAACTGCCTATCTAAAATCTTGCTCTCAAAGAAATCTGAAAGCCGTGTATCAAAAAGATATCTTTTGCTGTAAAACATATTCAGAGTAAAAGAAATAAGTCGAGAGTGTGGTGCTGGAAAAGCACAGCAGATCAGGTAGCATCCAAAAAGTAGCAGAATCAACATTTCGGGCAAGAGCCCTTCATCGGCACAACTCTCTTGTCTCTAATCTCCAGCATCTGCAGTTCTCACTTTCGCTTAGTAAAAAAGAATAAGACGACCCAGTGAAATCAGTGGGTAATAGATTGATTACAGCAGAAAAGGCAAAGACTATGTAGACATGTGATTAGGTTAATGTAATATTTATTGTGTGTTATGGGAACAACATGTCAATAGGGTTGTGCTTAGTTAAGAGAAGCAATGTTCAGTTTCATAATAATTTTGTTCGGAAAGAAAATTGTTACTTTTCTTTAAATAATGGAAACTGGGTGTTCCCTTTCAGTTCCTCACACTTCGAACAGATGACAAGATGACGTGAGCGTTTCTGTGCGTTCAACTTTATTTAGTAGCGGTTCGACATCAGCATTTTAATAGATTGGGGGGTCGTCTGGGATTTGGACAGGTTAAACAGAATTGGGGTACCAAAGATCCCAGCAGAATTCAACACTTGATGATTAGTGTCGTAAATCTTGAAATAACATGTCGGTGAAATAATTGGTTTCATTTTGATTATATGTGATCGGTTAAACTAAAAGAGAGGGAAATGGCTCTTTACTTTGCGAAAGAGGTTCTGAGGTTTGAAGGTGCTTCGCAACTTTGCCAAGGAAGGTTAGAAAGACAGAGGAATGATATTCTTTTGGAATTAGCAGACAAATTAGAATTTGTTCTAACCAGGGACATAAGGAAAATGAAATGGACTTGGTCAAACACTGAGGTATATCAGAGAAACAGAAGTGCAGCAGAGTTAGAAAAACGTAAACTGTGCTTGAGGCAAACGAAATGAGAAGAAAAAAAAGGGAGAGAAGGATATTAGCTGAGCAAAAAGATAGAGAGAAGAAAGACGAGAGAGAGAGAGAAATAGAAAAGTAGACGGAGAAGAGAGGGAGTAAACGACTGAAGAGAGAGAGAGAAAAAGGAGAGAAGTCTCTTAGCTGAGCAAAGAGAGAGAAGAAGGAGAAAGAGAAAGGGTGAGGGAATGTGAACTTCAGTAGTTTCAACTTAGTCAGGAAAATCAAGTTCAGAGGATGGAAATGAAGTCAAAAGAGTTTATCCTGCTGGAGTGCGTAATGAACTCATTTCCAGAGAACTTATGTGATGAACAGAAACTTCAAGAAGTGAGAAGAGCAGCAGAGATGATCAAGAAATATGCATTGATGCATGGCGTGAAATTTAGTTTCTGACACGAATTTCATTCCTGTGAGGGATAGCAATTGGAAACCGGGAGAGCCTTCACTATAAAACAAAGAGTCGAGCACACTTGGAATAGTTTTCCATTGGTGGTAAAATGAATTCCAAGGAAATGAAAGGCCTCAGGTGTTTGCAGGGTGGTACGATTGTACTCGTAAACTCACAGTGGTGGTCATGGAAGAATGACATTGTGGGAAAAGCTGTGGGAAAAGAGGCTAATCCAATGGTATTAGGTAAAGTAGTAACGGAGACCCAAAGAAAAGCCGAGGAGCTACAGGAGAGTGCACAGCCTTGGCAGGGCTGGGATATTGAGTAAGTTGCTGATCGCAATAAATACTTTATCTCTGTGGGAAAAGTTTACTTAGGAAGAACAGGAAGAGACTGAAATTAAGTTATTATTTCATGAGATATGGGATCTGGTCAGTCTCTGATGGTAAGAGGTGAAAGTATTTTCACGCTTTCCGACATATTACCCAAGAAGGTATTAATTTGTTGAATAGATATGCAGAAAGTTAGCGTTGCCCTGTGTAAGATCAGGTTGGAGAGCCAAATAAAGACTGGGGAAGTAACTGTAGGAGTGATTGACAGAATGTCAGTTTCAGGATTACAATTTTTTCTTGGGAATTATTCAGCAGGATCCAAGGTGTGAGTGACACCCCTTGTAGTGGAGAAGCCAACAGAAGATCAGGGACATACGGAGTTACAAGAAGAATGCCATGGAAGTTTTCCAGACTGTGTCGTAGTAAGAAGTCACTGTCATAAGTTACAGCAAGAAGGAAAAACTAAACAGAAAGACAAAGAAGTTGAGGTTCAGTAGCTGACACCCTGTTTGATGTAATGTTACAGGAAAACCCTTAACAGGCAATGGGTCAGACAGAAATGTTTAGTCAAGAAAGGCTAAGAGACTTGCAACAGAAAGATGAGATGATATATATTATGATACAAACTCAGAAAAGGAATCAGAATATATTCCTGAGGGTTATTATCTGAAGGAAAGAAGCCTCAAACAAAAGTGGAGACCCCAAAGGGGAAATGGGTAGAGGTGTACCAGATTGTGTTGCCTGTAGCATACAGACAGGAAGTGTTAGGGATAGAAAATGAATCACCAGAAGGAGGTCACCTACGTATGAGGAGGACTCAGGCTAATGTACAAAAGCACGTCCATTGGCCTGGCATGCACAAGGATGTGGTTAAATATTGCCACACATGTTATACATGCCTAATGGTAGGTATGCTGCAAGCAATAATAAAATCAGTAGATTTGTTGCCAATTTCTGCATTTGTAGAATCTTTCACATGGGTTATGATTGATTGTGGAGGACCTCTTCCTAGAACTAAAAGTGGGAATCAGCACTTGCTAACCATAATGCACATGTCAACTAGATTCCGGAGGCAATTCCATGACGGAGTGTTAAGACAAAAAGGATGGTGGAGGGGTTTCTAGCTTTCTTTCCCTGTTATGTGCTACCCAGAGAGATTCGACTGTTGAGTTGTTTAAGGAAGTTATGGATAGCATACATCACTTTAAACCAAGTCCATACCATCCAAAATCCCAGGGAGCCTTGGAAAGATGGCATTGGCCCCGAAGACAATATACAGTCAGGATACCCTGAGTGATTGGGATAAAGGTACCGAACTTGTATGGATTGCCATGAGAGATGCCCCAAATGAATCTACTCAGTTTACTTCCTGTGAGTTAATATTTGGACATTATATGAGAGGGCCTTTGAGACTAAAAATTTGATATGATCGAAGTCAGAGATCTCACACTTGGATTATCTAGCAGTGGTGATGGAATAATTACATCGGGGAGGTGAGTTAAATAAACAGCACCTGAATATGGCACAGCGTAGAATGAAGCAGTTGGCAGATAGAAATTATAAAAAACAGACGTTTTCCGAAGGAGATGATGTATTAGTATTGTTTCCAGTAGTAGGAGATGCCTTCAAAGGCAGGTTTAGTGGCCCCTATCAAATTGAGAAAATGTTGAGTCAGGCAAGCTATCTCATAAAGTTGTTGGGCAGAAAAGAAGCTGTATTGGGCATGCCATCTGAATATATTGAAACCATAGCGACAGGGAATTGGATAAGCAGGTGTTATTTATTGTCCTGCCGAGTGAGAAATCGGATCCAGATGTAATGGACTTTGATGTGCCTCAAAGTGCGTTCAATAATGAGGAAGTCCTGAAAGAATGGGGTGGGAGAATTAGCTGTCTGTCTCAGGAGCAAAGAACACAGTTGAAAGGTTTGTTGCAACATTATGAGGACATATGCAGGAATAAAATAGGAGGACTAATACCAGGGTGCATGAGGTGGAAGTAGGGAATGCTGTTCCAATAAAAAAATACCTTTACTGGCGTAATCCTTTCAAAGCCCAACAGGTCCAGAAGGGAGTGAATGTGATACTCAATGAAGTCATCATCGAACCAAGGCAGAGTGGAGTGGAGTTCGCTGATCTTGTTCGTTCCCATAGCTGATGAAACTCAACAATTTTCTTTGGACTATTGGAAGGCCAACGACATAAAAAAATCGCTCTCATAGCCAATACTGAGTTTGGAGGACTGTACAGAGAAAGTTGGAAAAGCCAGTTGCATCACAAAGTTGATTTACTGCATTGTTACAAACAGGTATCTTTAATAGAGAAAGCGAAAGAAGTTTCTGCATTTGTTAACCCAAATGGACTGTATCAATTCAAAATAATACCCTTTGGGATGAAGAGCACACGGGCCACATTCCAAAGACTCATGAACAGACTTGTGGCCAGATTAAGAAATAACCTGATGATGTGGTGATCTTTAGCCATTCATGGAAAGATCACATGTGACAGTTGGCAAAATGCTTTGAGTGATTCCTAAAAACAAAGCTGGAAATAAACTTAAAAAAAGAACCATAATTTGTGACATTCCTGGGATATAACATTGAACATGGAAGGATGATTCCAAGGAACGCGTGGATGAAAACAATGGAGGAATTTCCTTGCGCATGGAGAAATATGTGCTTCGACTTTTGGGACTGAACAGATTCGATAGGAAGTTTGTTCCAAATTTCAGCAGCATGGGGGCACTACTGACAGATATACTAAAGAAGAACATGGAATTTGGTTGGACAGAATACTGCCAGGAGGCATTGGAACATTAACAAGCTGTATTAACCACCACATCAGTTTCATATCATTATACTTGCAGACATATATTTGCAGATAAATTCTGTTTTGCTCAAAAATGCATATGCTGCAGGCAGTCAAAGCAGGCAGTCATTGCGTTAAATATTTTGTTAATTCCACTTTGGAAATAGAACAAGTCTAACTCAAGACTGGGACACAGACAGACTCTGACCTTCCATCTTTAATGCATCATCTGAGCTGAGATGTCACCTTTTGTTGCAAAACCTTAAGTTATCATGAGATGATGACTTAAATGAAGTTCTGGGATTTACATATTAATGAACCGAAAACTGCAACCCATTCTAAAAGATGAAAGACTTAAAAATCCAGGTTGGTTCAATATACTATTTCAGTTGCATGGCACTCTAATATTTTGCTCTAAATTTTGCGTTTTACGGTCTGACTCTCCACAACACCTGATGAAGGAGCAGCGTATTGAAAGCTATTGCTTCCAAATAAACCTGTTGGAATATAACCTGGTGTTGTATGATGTTTACCGTAGTAACTTCAGATAATGGTCTTTTCAAATAGAATAAGACAATTTCTCTCATCCTTCCTTTATCCTGAATTCCAGTTATAACTCTATTCATTGATAATGTTCTTGATATTCTTCGACAAAGTAATGGATTGCGTGCGTGTGTGTGTGCTTATGTGGTTATTTTTGTATGCATGTGTATCTGTGTCTGTGTCTTTGGTTGTGTACCTGTGTATGTATGTATTATGTACGATCCTTTGAAATTGGAGTGAAATGAAAGAATGAGAAATTGCCATATGAAAGAGAAAATGTACAAAGATTCCAAGCAGTCTGGTATAAAAAGAACAAGAACAAGTACAGCACAAGAACAGGCCCTTCAGCCCTCCAAGCCTGCACCAATCCAGATCCTCTACCTAAACCTGGCACATATCTTCTAAGAGTCTGTATCTCTTTGCTCCCTGTCCATTCATATATCTGTCTAGATACATCTTAAATGATGCTATCGTGACCGCATCTACCATCTCTGCTGGCAACGTGTTCCAGACACCCATCACCCTCTGCACAAAGAAATTTCCACGCATATCAACCCTAGACTTTTCCCCTCTTACTTTGAACTCCTGACCCCTAGAAATTGAGTCCCCACTCTGGGGAAAATAAATCGTGTTCTTCATTCTATCTATATCTCTCGTAATTTTGTAGAGCTCAATCAGGCTCCCTGCTCGACTTTCATCTTTATAATGAAAATAACGATGATCTACCCAAAATCTTTTCATTGCGAGCACCCACCATACCTGGTGAACCTCTTGTGCACCCTCTCCATAGCATCCATATCCTTTTTGTAATGTGGCAACCAGGTGTGTAGGCAGTATTCCAAATGTGGGGTACAAAACGTCTTATACAACTGTAACATGACCTGCCAACGTTTGTACTCAATACCCCACTGAATGAAGGAAAGCATGCGATATGCCCTCTTGACCACACTGTTCCATCTTCAGGGAACAATGGACCCGAACACCCAGAAATCACTGAACATCAATTTATCCCAGCACTTTTCAATTTTCTGTATATTTCGCTCTTGAATTAGGTCTTCCAAATTGCATCACCGCACATTTGCCCGGATTGAATTTCATCTCCCATTTCTCTGCCAACTCTAAAATTCACCTATATTGTCCATTATTCTCTTACAGTCCACTTCAGGATCTGCTACTCCACCAATCTTTGTGTCATCTGCAAACTTGCTAATCAGGCCATCCATACGTTCGTCCAGATCACTTCTGTATGTTGAAAACAACAGTGGTCCCAGTACGGATCCCTGTTGAACACCACTGGTCACAGGCCTCCATTTTCAGAAACGCCCTTCCACTACTAATCTCCATGAGCTGTGGCCCAGTCACTTCTCTATCCATCTACCTAGTACAGCCTGAACGCTATACGACTTCACTTTCTCAATCAGCGTACCATGGGGAACCCTATCAAACGCCTTACTAAAGTCCATGTATATGACATCTAAAGACATTCACTCAACAAGCAACTTTGTCCTTCCTCAAAGAATTCTGTTAAGTTGGCAAGACATGACATTCCTTACACAAAACTATGTTGCTTATCACTGATAAGCACATTTTCTTTCAACTGGGAGTACATCCTATCCCTCAGTATTTTCTACAACAGCTTCCCTGCCACGAACGTCAGGGACGCCATTCTTAAACAAGAGAACACCAGTACTCTGGGACTTCACCCGTGTTCAAAGATGCTGCAAATATATCTGTTATGGTCCTACCTGCTTCCTCTCTCCCTTCTCTCAGTAACCTGGGATAGATCCCATCCGGACCTGGGAACTTGGCCACCTTAATGCCTTTCAGAATAACCAACACTTCCTCTCTCCTTATTTCGACTTGACCTCTAGGAATCAAGCATCCATACCTAATCTCAACATTTATTCTTGGTGAATACCGATACAAAGTGTTCATTAATATTCTCACCCATTTTCTCTGACTCCACGCATAACTTTCCTCCTTTGTCCCTGAGTGGTCCAACTCTTCCTCCAGTTACCCTCTTGCTCCTTATATATGAATAAAAGTCTTTGGGATTTTCCATAATCTTGTTTGCTACATACATCTCATGACCCCTTTTTCGCCCTCTGAATTCCTTGTATCAGATCAGTCGTACATTCCCGATATTCTTCCCAAACTTTGTCTGTCTTCAGTCGCCTAGACCTTATGTACACTTCCTTTTTCCACTAAGCTAGTCTCACAGTTTCACCTATTATCCATGGTTCCCTAATCTTGCCATTCCTACCCCTCATTTCCACATAAGCATATCTGACCTCAACTCTAATCAACCTCTCTTTAAAAGCTTCCAACGTATCAAATGTCGATTTACCTTCAAACAACTGCTCCCAAACTATATTCCCCAACTTCTGCTGAATGTTGGTATAGTTGGCCTTCCCCCAATTTAGCACTCTTCCTTAAGGACCACTCTTGTCTTTGTCCTTGTGTATTCTATAACATATGTGTGGAATATAGGTAAATTGATGTTACTTCTGCAATTCTGAAATTATAAAGAACAGCCTCGGGAAAGGCACAGATGGAAGGGGTAGATAATGATGAAGAAAGAATATGCCCAACAATGACCTATAGCGGGATGAGGTTAAACAGCCTTGTGAGGCCAGAAATAAGCATTTTGTCACAGACAAGGCCGGATAAGGCAAAAGATAAACAGGAGTAATAGGTGCCGGTCTTAGGGAAGTGGAAGATGTAAACGGGGAGGAGCGATGTAAAACAAAAGAAATCAAATCATATAAATATTGTGTATGAATTGAATTTGGTGTGTGTATGTCCTCTGCCTTATAGACACTGGAGATCACACCCACTTGCAAGTGTAAAATAAATGATACCACTGATTCATAACTTGTCTCGGACTGACATTATTGTAGTGAGTGAGCTATGTTTCTCACAATTGGGGGCTGTCCGCAATGTTCTTCCATCGCCGGGGGAAGTGGCTGGCCCTGGACACTTAGAAGACGCGTCCCGTTCCCCATTGAGGAGCGGTCTCGTGTCCCGGCTTGGTCCGCTCCCTTGGGCGACTGGTACGAATCCCACAAGAGGGACATCTGAATCAGACAGTGATAGGAGCTCGATAGGAAATACGGCACAAAGGGGCCAGGCAACTCTGTGCACAGACCAAGGTAAGAAAATTGACTTTTAAGTATTGCCTTGGTGGCCGGGATTGAGTTTTAGTAGTTAATAAGGGACTAACGAAGGAACTCAATATGGGTTGTGCCGTGGGTAAGGAAAAAGCCTCCGGGAAAACAAAAGAAGGAAAAGGCAATGGAAATGGAGGGGGGGGGGGGGGCGGTCCCTTACAACATACCTCCAGAAAGTCCTTTGGGCAGGATGTTGTGGAATTGGTAAAATAATACTTGTACAGGGGAAAGAGATGATTAAATATTGTTGCTTCGTATGGACTAAGGAATCCATTCTTCATTCCGCCGTCTTCTGGCCAAAATACAGGTCGGACAACGACTGGGTTTGTAAATATCTGAATTTATTTGTCAATGAGTGAGAGAGAGAGAGAGAGAATGAAAAGAGCTGTACAGCTGGTCGAAAGTTTAACCCTTTGTGATTTGGTTTGAATGTACATTTGTTTGTTGGTGATTGAATGTTTCCGCATTATTCCCTGAAGTTTGAGTTCCAGGACTGTTTTGAATCTGATTTTTATTATGGAAACTTAGCATGATTTCTTTAAAGGTTAAGGATTCTATAGAAATAATGATAAAATAATAATAACTCCTGTTCTTCTTACAGCTAATGACTGCCTTACTATCAGTTTCTAACTGATCTCTTTTATCTTTACATAAAAACGATTTATGGAGGACAGTTCAAGTTTCAGTTCAACATTAGATTGTAGTAAAAACAAAATTCTATGGTTAATATCTGTGACCTTGGATTCGGCCATTGTTCATGTATTAGAAGTTTTTTTTTTAACTAGAATAGACAAATTCTTTTAAGGCAGCTCTGATTATTTCACAACATATAGTATTGTAATTGAGCAATGATTGGTCAGGACTACTTAAGAAAACTAATTTTGGATTTAACTTAATGGACTAAAACTGGGTGATTAAAGTGGATTTCAAAATTGGAAACTGTATGCATTTTACATTGTAAATATTAAATACTGAATAAATGAACTTAAATATATAAATATATTTAAAAGTTTGGAATATGCTTTAAAGTTAGTCAAGCATGAATTGATGAATTGGTGTTTGAAGTTATGGAGAGCTAGAAATATTGCAATATTTCTTTAAAAAAGAAAAAGGGGAAGAACGTAATGAAGAATCCCCTTCGGGAGGTACCAATAGGGGACAAAGAGATTGGGTTTGTAAGTGCCCCCCACCCCCCCTCAGCAGTGGGGAAGTCAGAACATTTAAAAAAGAAATGAAGGTCCTGGTTGAGGATCTGGTAGGGTTGTCTGAACAAATTGATCAATTTTTGGGGCCCAGTTACCTGGGCTGAGTTAATGTCTATTTTGAATATACTATTTACTGGGGAAGAAAGGGGACTTATATGGGGAGCAGCCATTAAAATATGGGACAGGGAACACCCGATTGGAGATGGGGATGCTGGACAGAGAGAGACGAAGTTTCCCCTCAGAGACCCCAGTGGGAAGATCAAAACCCGGAGCATAGAGAAGAAATGAGGGAATTGAAAGACCTGGTTCTAAAAGGAATAAGAGAGGCAGTTCCGAAGTCACAGGATTTGACTAAAGCCTTTGAGGTTAGACAGGAGAAAGATGAGACTCCTTCAGCTTTTTTGCAGAGATTAAGAGACTCAATGCAGAAATATTCTGGAATGAACCCTGAGAAACCCTGTGGCAAAGGGTCTTTTGAAAGTACATTTTTGTGACAAAGGCATGGCCAGACATACAGAGAAAGATACAGAAGATAGAAGGGTGGAGTGAAAAACCATTAGATGAATTGTTAAGAGAGGCACAGAAAGTGTTTGGAAAGAGAGAGGATGAGAGACAGAAACAGAAGGTGAAAATAATGGTAGCTGCGGTTGATGAGGTAGTTAAGAAAAGAATGGAACCAATAGTGAGCAACCGGAGCGGTGGGTGGCAGCATGTAGGACAGAGAGGACAAGGGGGAGTATTTGACAGAGGGTTCGAGCGACAGGGGCAGAGCTGGAGGACTCCACAGGCAGGATGCTATTATTGCGGAAAGATAGGGCACTTTAAGCGGGAATGTCCGGCTCTGAAAAGGGAAGAGAGGGCAATTCCGCTTATGAATTTTGATGAAGAATAGGGGTGTCAGGGGTTCCTGCCCTCGGGGGCCCACCAGGAACCCTTGATAAACCTGAAGGTGGGACCCTGTAGGGAAGAAGTAGTCTTCCTCGTCGATACGGGGGCAGCACGGTCATCGCTGAATTTTAAACCAAAGAAAGTAGGAATGTCGACATGGTCAATTACAGTTTCCGGGGTGAAAGGGGAAGGATTTACTGTTCCAGTATTTGAACCTATGATGATAGAAGGTCCTAAGGATAGGGTCAAAGGGGAATTGTTGTATATCCCTGATATAGGAAGTAACTTACTAGGGAGAGATTTAATTATCCTCTTAGGACTGGAGATTGAAATTCAGGAAAAAGAATTAGGTGTCCAAATGGCAATGTTGACAGAGGATATGGAGAGAGAGATAGACCCTATTGTATGGGCTAGAGAAGGGAATCGTGGAAAATTACAGATCCCTCCCCTTGATGTAAATTTAAAAAGGAAAGGGGGCGTTGTCTGTGAGCGACAATATCCCATTTCCATAGAAGGTAAACGAGGACTGCAGCCAGTAATTGAAGGATTGATTAGAGATGGATTGTTGGAGCCATGTATGTCTCCTTATAATACCCCAATCCTACCAGTGCGGAAATCCGATGGAACTTACCGATTAGTGCAGGATTTGAGAACATTAAATCGAATAGTACAGATCAGGCACCCAGTGGTGCCAAACCCCTATACCTTATTAAGTAAGATCCCTCATGACCACAAATGGTTTAGTGTGATAGATTTAAAGAATGCCTTTTGGGCCTGTCCCTTGGCAGAGGAAAGTAGGAATTTGTTTGCCTTTGAGTGGGAAGACCCTAAGACAGGACGAAAACAGCAATACCGGTGGACTGTGCTTCCCCAGGGGTTTACGGAATCCCCGAATTTATTTGGACAGATGTTAGAACAAATATTGGAGAAATTTAACAGCCCCAAGGGGACTACCCAGTTGCAGTATGTAGACGACCTCTTAGTAACAGGAAAAAGAAGAGAAAGAGTAGTAGAAGCCACTAACAAATTATTGAATTTCCTGGGTCAGCAGGGACTGAGGGTATCTAAAAACAAACTACAATATGTGGAGCAAGAAGTGAAATACTTGGGACATTTAGTTAGTGAGGGAAAGCGAAAGATAAGCCCGGAACGGATAGAGGGAATAGTGGGGATGCCACTGCCCAGCACTAAAAGGGAGTTACGCAAATTTTTAGGTCTTACGGGTTATTGCAGATTGTGGATTGATTCCTATGCTCAGAAGACTAAGAACTTATATCTCAAACTATTAGAGGGGGAACCAAATTGTCTAAGTAGGGATGATGAGGAAAAAGAACGAGTTGAGAAACTCAAAAGAGATCTGATCCATGACCCCGTGTTAGCATTACCTTCTCTAGATAAAACTTTCCACCTCTTTGTGACTGTAGATAAGGGAGCGGCTTTGGGAGTATTACCCCAGAGGTGGGGAGGAATGAAACAGCCAGTAGCATATCTTTCGAAGCTATTGGATCCAGTATCCCGGGGGTGGCCTGAGTGTGTGCAGACCGTGGCTGCCACTGCACTGTTAGTGGAGGAAAGCAGAAAGCTTACATTTGGAGGAGTCCTAATAGTAAGTACCCCACACCAAGTGAGAATGATCCTAAACCAAAAAGCTGGGCGATGGTTGACAGACTCACGGATTCTGAAATATGAGGCAATATTAATAGAAAAGGATGATCTAGTGTTGGTCACTGACAATTGTTTAAGTCCAGCTGACTTTCTTTGGAAAGGGGAAGGAGACTCTCCTCAGAATCCAGGGCACGACTGCCTTGACATTATAGAATACCAAACTGAGGTCTGCATGGATCTGAGAGATTTTCCGCTTCATGCAGGAGCCCCACATTTTATAGACGGATCATCCCGGGTGACTGAAGGGAAAAGACATAATGGGTATGCAGTCGTAGACGGGATGGAAGGTAGTATTGTGGAGGCAGGAAGGTTGCCAAATGGGTGGTCAGCTCAGACCTGCGAACTCTATGAATTGGAAAGAGCCCTTAGGGCGTTAGAAAATAAAGAGGGAACATTATACACTGACTCTAAATATGTATTTGGTGTTGGCACTTTCGGAAAGATATGGCAGGAAAGAGGACTGATCAATAGCCGAAGGAAGGAATTAGTACATGAGGAGTTGATTAAACGGGTCTTGGAGTCCCTATTACTCCCCCGAGAAATAGCAGTAGTGCATGTAAATGGTCATCAGAAAGGAAATGAACCTGAAGTTAGGGGAAATACATTAGCCGATGAAGTGGCTAAGGAAGCAGCCCTGAACCCACAAGAAGTGGTGATTCATTCCCTAATACCTACTGTCCCAGGTCCTCGGGAAGCTCCTATATTTACTGAAAGAGAAGAAAAAGAATTGAGAGATTTAGGGGCTGTAAAAACAGCAGAAGGGCGTTGGAGGTTACCTGATGGAAGGGAAATGTTAAACAAAATGATGATTCGAGAGATTATGGCTGTCCTACATCGAGGCAGCCATTGGGGAGTACAAGCAATGTGTGATTTAGTTCTTAGGGAATATGGATGTAAAGGAATATATACAATTGCTAAACAAATATGTGAGGGATGTATAATATGCAGAAAGGTAAATAAGAAAGTCCTGAGAAAACAGACCCCAGGAGGAAGCGACCCGGGATTGAGACCCGTCCAGAGTATGCAAGTAGATTATACTGAACTACCCAGAGTAGGGAGACTAAAGTATTTGCTGGTTATAGTAGATCATCTATCTGGTTGGGTTGAAGCATACTCCCGAGCTACTGCCACTGCGAGTGGGGTGTCTAAAACAATATTAGAGCACATAATTCCCTGATATGGGCTAGTGAACCGTATAGATTCTGACCAAGGAACTTATTTTACCTCTAAAGTGTTTCAGGGGGTAACGAAAGGGTTGGGAATTTCCTGGGAGCTCCATCCTCCATGGCACCCTCCATCATCGGGAAAGGTTGAGAGAATGAACCAAAAACTCAAATGACAGCTCTCTAAATTGATAATAGAAACCAGACTGCCTTGGACCAAATGTTTACCTCTAGCTCTCTTGTGAGTACGAACAGCCCCAAGGATAGATTTGGGACTATCCCCCTATGAAATCTTATTTGGATTACCTTACTTGGGAATGAATGGAGAATTGCCAATTCCCGAAACTAAAGACTTGTTTTTAAAGAAGTATATACTGGGCTTGTCCTCCTCTTTGTCTTTCCTCAGGAAACAGGGGTTATTGGCACAGACTCCACCCCTTCAATTCACCGTTCATCCCATCCGGCCGGGAGATTCGGTCTTAGTAAAATCATGGACAGAGACTAAATTGCAGCCGGACTGGGAAGGGCCGTACCAGGCGCTTTTGACGACCGAAACGGCAATAAGGACGGTGGGGAAAGGCTGGACTTACTACACTCGGATCAAAGGGCCAGTGGAACCTCCAGTTGGGGAAGAAGTCTGGACAGTCGGATCAACGGAAGACCAGCTGAAACTCAGACTGAAGAGACTTTGAGTAACTGATTATACAGTGGTGACGCGAGCGCGGGATTATTTCGGTAAGATTGTATATTAAGTCGTTTTGTGCTTCCCCATCATGTTTAGAATGCTGGAGATGCTTAGAGTTATGATGCTAGCTCTCCTAGTATTGGGATTTTGTCAAATATCATTTTTATATGTATTATTAACAGTTCCTCAGTCTGATAATCCACAAGTAATAGACGCTGATGTATGCAGCTTAAATTGTGGGGATGAAGATAATCAGAGACAGTACCACAGCTCAGAGTTACATCTTAATCCTATGGGGATGGCTTTGGAGACGGTACTTGGTATAATGATCTCGTCACAGTACACCGGGCCCCCTTCCGACCAGCTCGCGATTGTCCCGATAAAAAGTGTAACCCAATATACTTAACGATGAAGAAAACCACATGGCACAGAGCAATTCTGGGGTGGGGGGGGGGGGTGCGGGGGTTGGGGGGGCACCTATGAGATACAATTAAATGAAACATTTGGTATAGAAATGAAAGCAAATGGATTTCTTGGGCTGTTGTTTTTGAATTAGTGTAGGACAGGGAAAACGGGCAGAACTACTGGGTCACCCCTCCCAATGACCCTAAAGGAGTAAAAATTACACAGGGAAAGGACTTAAAACAGACCATCAAAATAGAAACTGGGTATGGGGATGCAAATGCCTGGGTTGAATGGGTAAAGTATACTGGAAAAAGTCTGAACAAGACCAATTGTTATGCATGTGCCTCCGGTCGGCCAGTGGCCCAGGGGGTTCCCTTTCCACTCGGGTGGAAGGGAGACAGGAAGGGCATGAAATGTATGATAGCCCTGTACCAGGATGAGACTGCATGGAATGATAGGAACTGTACCTCCCTATCTCTGATGTTCCCTCCCTCAGAGAAGAAAGATGCAAAAGCCCTCCCACCACCCCCCCGCCACGTTTCCAGCCGCAATCAGAAATCACACGTTGTGTGTGCGTAGACGAGTTACAAATCGGTCTGGAGACTTGGGGGGAGCTGAAATTATTTACAGAGATTAAGGATGTCACCGAAACGGAGAAGGGAGGGAACTACTCAGCACTGAACGTTCCTCAAGCGGATCTGTGGTGGGACTGTGGAGGCAAAATACTGAGACCCACCCTCCCTCCGGATTCGAGAGGGATATGTGCAATTGTACAATTGGCAATTCCATTGACCCTGGCATTTGAGAAGGAAAAGATAGTAGGGAAAACGGGAAGGAGTAAGAGATCACTGTTAGACACTTCATTGGATGACAGGATTTATCTCGATTCTGTAGGAGTCCCTGGAGGGGGGGGGGTGTTACCTGATGAGTTCAAGGCTCGTACCCAGATTGCAACAGGCTTAGAGTCAGCTCTCTTCTGGTGGGTAACAATTAATAAAAATGTAGATTGGATAAGTTACATTTTCTATAATCAACAGCGATTTATAAATTATATAAGAGATGTAGTTAAAGGAATATCAGACCAGCTTGATGTGACAAGTAGGATGGCATGGGAAAACAGAATGGCCCTTGATATGATTCTAGAGGGAAAAGGGTATGTGTGTGTGTGATGTTAGGAGGAAGCTGGTCTACCTTTATTCCTCATTACACTGTGCCTGATGGTTCAATTACTCGGGCCTTAAGGGGATTGACTACCTTAGCAGAGGAACTGGCTGAGAATTCAGGAGTAGACACATCTCTCACAGGATGGCTTGAATCATGGTTTGGAAAATGGAAGGAGGTGGTGGTCTCCATCCTTACTTCCCTGATAGTAGTAGCCGGGGTATTGGTGGCCACTGGCTGTTGTATCATACCCTGTATACGAGGACTCACCCAAAGACTGATTGAGACAGCCTTAATGAAACAGATGCAATTCCATTTACTTGTACAAGGCAAATGAACTCACACCAATGTGTAATTGTTTTAGCCAAGAGCTGAGTCAACAAGAATGGAAATATGTGGAGGAAATACATAATTGTATTAGCTGAAATTGTATACAAGAATGAAATGTGACTGCAAAACAATGGTAGATATTACAGGCGAATAAAATAAGATGCTGTGAGGGGAGGAAGTTAAGCAAGATACGCCTGTACAAACAGTAGATATAAACATCTTTTCCCACTTTTACAGAAACACAGGAACAAGCCCCAATTAAAAGGGTCATAGGGATCAGAACGGCCTCGGGAAAGGCACAGATGAAGGGGGTAGATAATGATGAAGAAAGAATATGCCTAACAATGACCTACAGCGGGATGAGGTCAAACAGCCTTGTGAGGCCAGGAATAAGCATTTTGTCACAGACAAGGCCGGATAAGGCAAGAGATAAACAGGAGTAATGGGGGCCGGTCTTAGGGAAGTGGAAGATGTAAACAGGGGAGGAGCAATGTAAAACAAAAGAAACTAAATTATATAAATATTGTGTATGAATTGAATTTGGGGTGTGTATGTCCCTTGCCTTACAGACACTGGACATCACACCCTCTTGCAAGAGTAAAATAAAGGACACGACTCATTCAGATTTTGTCTCGGACTGCAATTATTGAAGTCTGTGAGCTTTGTTTCTCATCGTTCCAGATCCTAACCACTGGATTAATCCGGCCTACCCCACACTATCAGACACTGTGTTCCACACCCTAACCCCTGGATTAATCCGGCCCATCCCATACTCTCAAACACTGTGTTCCAGACCCTTACCCCTGGAGTATTCCTGCCTATCCCACACTCTCAGGCACTCTGTTCCAGACACTAACCCCTGGATTAATCCAGTCTCCCCACACCCTCAGACACTCTCTTCCACACACTAACCCCTGGAGTAATCCGGTCTATCCCACATTCCATACACTATATTCATACACTATGCACTGTATTCCATACACTAACCCCTGGATTGACCCGGCCTATCTCACACTCTCAGGCACTGTGTTCCAGTCCTTAACACCTGGATTAATCCGGCCTATCCCTCACGCTCAGGCATTCTGTTCCAGACCCTAACCCCTGGATTAACCCAGTGTCCCCACACTCTCAGGCACTGTATTCCAGACACTAATCCCTGGAGTAATCCGGTCTATCCCACATTCTCAAACACTGTATTCCAGACTCTAATCCCAGGATTGACCCGGCCTATCTCACACTCAGACATTGTGTTCCAGACCCTAACTCATGCATTACTCTAGCCTCTCCCACACTCTCAAATGCTGTGTTTCAATCCTAAACACCAGGATTAATCCGGCCTATCCCTCACGCTCAGACATGCTGTTTCAGACCCTAACCCCTGGATTGACCTGGTGTCCCAACACTCTCTGCCACTGTATTCCAGAAACCAACCCCTGGATTAATCAGACCTATCCCACTCTCTCTGACATTATGTTCCAGACACTTACCCCTGGATTAATCCGACCTATCCCACTCTCTCAGGCACTGCGTTTCAGACCCTAACCCCTGGATTAATCCGGTCTATCCCATAAACTCAGACAATGTACTCCAGACCCTAACTGCTGGATTGACCCGGCCACCCTAAACTCTCTGACACTGTGTTCCAGACCCTAACCCCTGGATTAATCCAGCATCCCCCCACACTCTCAGACACTGTGTTCCAGAATGTAACTCCTGGATTGACCGGGCCTATCCCACACTCTCAGACACTGTGTTCCAGACCTAAACCCCTGGATTAATCTGGCATACACCACATTCTCAGACACTGTTCCAGACCCTATCCCCTGGATTAATCCGGCCTATCCCACATTCTAAAACACTGTGTTCTAGAACCTAACCCCTGGATGAATCCAACCTATCCCACTCTCTCAGACAATGTATTCCAGACACTAACCCCTGGATTAATCCGGTTTATCCCACAATTTCCGGTACTTTGTTCCAGGCCCTAACCACTGGATTGACCCGCTCTCCCCATACTCTCAGACACTGTATTCCAGACCCTAACCCCTGGATTAATTCGGCATGTCCCACAGTCTCAGACACTGTGTTCCAGACACTAACCCCTGGATAACGCTGGACTCTCCCAAACATTCTCGGACACTGTGTTATCGACTGTAACCCCTGGATTAATCCAAAAAATGCCACACTCTCACACATTGTGTTCCAGAATGTAATCCATGGATAGAATGGGCCGATCCTACACTCTCAAACACTGTGTTCCAGACCCTAAGGCCAGGATTAATCCGGCCTCTCCGACAATGTCAGACACTGTGTTCCAGACACTAACTCCTGGATTAACCCGGCCCATCCCACACTCTCAGGCACTGTGTTCCAGACACTAACCCCTGGATTAATCCGGCCTATCCCACTCTCTCAGGCACTGTGTTCCAGACCCTAATCCCTGGATTAATCCGGCCTATCCCACTCTCTCAGGCACTGTCTTCTCAACCCTAACCATTGGATTAATCCAGCACACCCACACTCGCAGACACCGCATTCCAGAACCTACATCCTGGATTAATCCGGCCTATCCGACACTGTCAGACAATATGTTCCAGACCCTAACACCTGGATTAACCCGGCCTATCCCACACTCTCAGGCACTCTGTTCCAGACACTAATCGCTGGATTAATCGGTCTATCCCACATTCTCAAGCACTTTATTCCAGACACTAATCCCTGGATTGACCCGGCCTATTCTACACTCTCAGACACTGTGTTCCAGACCCTAACTCATGTATTAATCCAGATTATCATACACTCTCAAATGCTGTGTTCCAGTCCTTAACACCTGGATTAATCCGGCCTATCCCTCACGCTCAGACATTCTGTTCCAGACCCTAACCCCTGGATTGACTCAGTGTCCCCACACTCTCAGGCACTTTATTCCAGACACAAACCCCTGGATTAATCCAACCTATCCCACTCTCTCACACACTGTGTTCCAGACCCTAACTCCTGGATAAATCCGGTCTATCCCATAAACTCAGTCAATGTATTCCAGACCTAAACCCCTGGATTAATCCAGTCTATCCCACACTCACAGACACTATGTTCCAGACCCTAACCCTTGGATTGAATCTGCCTTCCCCCCACTCTCCAGCACTTTGTTCCAGTCCCTAACCCCTGGATTAATCCGGCCTATCCCACACTCACAAACTGTGTCCCAGACCCTAACCCCTGGATTAATCTGGCCTATCCCACACTCTCGGGCACTGTGTTCCAGACACCAACCCCTGGATTAATCCAACCTATACTACTCTCTCAAGCACTGCGTTCCAGACCCTAACTCCAGAAATATTCCGGCCTATTCCACACTCACAAACTGTGTTCCAGACACTCACCCCTGGATTGACCCGGCCACCCTAAACTCTGTTCCAATCCCTAACCCATGGATTAATCCAGCCAATACACACTCTCAGGCTCTGTGGTTCCAGACCCTTATTCCTGGATTAATCCGTCCTCCCCCACACTGTTGGACACTGTGTTCCAGACCCTAACCCCTTGATTAATCTGACCAATCCCACACTCTCAGACATTGTGTTCCAGAGTGTAACCCCTGGATTGACTGGGCATACACCACATTCTCAGACTCTGTGTTCCAGACCTTATCCCCTGGATTTACCCAGCCTATCCCACACTCTCAAGCACTTTGTTCCATACCCTAACCCCTAGATTAATCCGGCCTACCCAACACTCTCAGGCACTGTGTTCCAAACCCAAACCCCTGGATTACTCCAGCCTATCCCACACTCTCAGACAATGTATTCCAGACACCAGCGCCTTGATTAATCCGGTCTATCCCACAATCTCCGGCACTTTGTCCCAGACCCTAACCACTGGATTGACCCGCTCTCCCCACACTCTCAGACACTGTGTTCCAGACCCTAACCCCTGGATTAATCCGACCTATCCCACAATCTCAGACATTGTGTTCCAGTGCCTAACCCCTGGATAGACCGGGCCTATCCTATACTCTCAGAATCTGTGTTCCAGGCACTCACCCCTGGATTAATCCGGCCTCTCCCACACTCTCAAGCACTTTGTTCCAGACCCAAACCCCCTGGATTGACCCGGCCACCCCAAATTCTCTGACACTGTGTTCCAGACCCTAACCCCTGGATTGACCCAGCCACCCCAAATTCTCTGACACTGTGTTCCAGACCCTAACCCCTGTATTGATCCAGCCACCCCAAACTCTCTGACACTGTGTTCCAGACCCTAACCCCTGGATTGACCCAGCCACCCAAAATTCTCTGACACTGTGTTCCAGACCCTAACCCCTGGATTGATCCAGCCACCCCAAACTCTCTCACACTGTGTTCTAGACCCTAACCCCTGGATTGACCCGGCCAATACACCCTCTCAGGCACTGTGTTCCAGATCCTAACGTCTGGATTAATCCCGCCTATCCCAGACACTGTAGTCCAGATCCTAGCCCTTGGATAAATCTGACCTATCCCATACATGTTCCAGACACTAACCCCTGGATTATTCTGACCTACCCCACTCTCACAACTACTATATTCCAGACTCAAACCCCTGGATTAATCCGGCCTATCCCATAATCTAAAACATTGTGTACCAGACCCTAACCCCTGCATTAATCCAGCCTATCCCACACTCTCAGACACTGTGTTCCAGACCTAAACCCCCGGATTAATCTGGCCTATCCCACACTCGCAGACATTATGTTCCAGACCCTAACCCTTGGATTGAATTTGCCTTCCCCACATTCTCTGGCACTTTGATCCAGTCTCTAACTCCTGCATTAATCCGGCCTATCCCACACTCTCATGCACTTTGTTCCAGTCTCTAACTCATGGATTAATCCGGCCTATCGCACACTCTCAGGCACTGTGTTCCAGAAGCTAACCCCTGGATTAATCCGGCCTCCCCCACACTCTCAGACCCTGTATTCCAGAATGTAACCCGTGGATTGACCGGGCCTATCCCATACTCTCAGACACTGTATTCCAGACACTATCCCCTGGATTAATTCGGCCTATCCCACACTCTCAGGCACTGTGTTCCAGAAGCTAACCCCTGGATTAATCCGGCCTCCCCCACACTCTCAGACACTGTATTCCAGAATGTAACCCCTGGTTTTACCGGGCCTATCCCACACTCTAAGACACTGTATTCCAGACATTAACCCCTGGATTAATTCGGCCTATCCCACACTCTCAGGCACTGTGTTCCAGACACCAACCCCTGGATTAATCCGACCTATCCTACTCTTTTAAACACTGCGTTCCAGACCCTAAATCCTGGAATATTCCGGCCTATCCCACACTTACACACTGTGTTCCAGATCCTAACCCCTTGATTAATCCGGTCTATCCCATAAACACAGATAATGTATTCCAGACACTCACCCCTGGATTGACCCGGCCACCCTAAACTCTCTGACACTTTGTTCCAATCCCTAACCCATGGATTAATCCAGCTAATACGTACTCTTAGGCTCTGTGTTCCAGACCCTAATTCCTGGATTAATCCGACCAATCCCACACTCTCAGACATTGTCTTCCAGAATGTAACCCCTGGATTAATCTGGCCTACTCCACACTCTCAGACATTGTATTACACACACTAACCCCGGGATTAAGCCAACCTACCCTACACTCTCATTACTGTGTTCCAGACCCTAAACCCTGGATTAATCCGGCCTATCCCACACTCTCAGGCACTGTGTTACAGACCCTAACTCCTGAATTAGAACCTATCCCACATTCTCAGACATTGTGTTCCAGACCCTATCCCCTGGATTGACCCAGCCTACTTATCCTCTCAGACATTGTCTTCCAGACCCTAACCCAGGCTCTGTGTTCCAGATTCTAATTCCTGGATTAATCCGGCCTATCCCACAAACTCTGGCACTGTGTTCCAGACTCTAACCCCTGGATTATTCCGGACTCCCCCAGACTCACAGGCATTGTGTTCGAGACCCTAAAACCAGGATTAATCCGGCCCATTCCACACTCTGACGCACTGTGATGTAGACCCTAACCCCTGGATTAATCCGGCCTATCCCAGAGTATCAGGGACTGTGTTCCAGACACTAACCATTGGATTGACCTGGCCTATCCCACACTCTCAGACACTGTGTTCCAGACACTAAATCCTGGGTTATTCCGGCCTCCCCACACTCTCAGGTACTTTGTTCCAGACGCTAACCCCTGGATTAATCCGACCAATCCCACACTCTCAGACATTTTGTTCCAGAATGTAACCCCTGGATTGACCGGGCCTATCCCACACTCTCAGACACTGTATTCCAGACACTAACCCCTGGATTAATCTGGCATACAACACATTCTCAGACTCTGTGTTCCAGACCTTATCCCCTGCATTAATCCGGCCTATCCCACATTCTCAGACACTGTGTTCTAGAAATTAACCCCTGGATTAATCCAGCCTATCCCACACTCTCAGATACTGTGTTCCAGACCCTAACCACTGGAATGACCTGGCCTCCCCCACACTCTCTGACACTGTATTCCAGACCTTAACCCCTGGATTAATCCGGCCTACCCAACACTCTCAGGCACTGTGTTCCAAACCCGAACCACTGGATAAATCCAGCCTATCCACACTCTCAGACACTGTTATCCAGACCCTAACCCCTGGATTAATCCAGCCTATCCCACACTCTCAGACAATGTGTTCCAGACACTAGCCCCTTGATTAATCCGGTCTATCCCACACTCTCAGGCACGGTGTTCCCGACTCTAACTCCTGGATTAATCTGGCCTATCTCACACTCTCAGACACGGTTTTCCAGACCCTAACCCTTGGATTAATCCTGCCTATCCCACTCTCTCAGGCACTGTGTTCCAGACACTAACCCCAGGATTGACCCGGCCTATCTCACACTCACAGACATTGTGTTCCAGACCCTAACTCATGCATTAATCCAGCCTATCCCACACTCTCAAAAGCTGTTTCCCAGACCTTAACACCTGGATTAATCCGGCCTATCCCTCACGATCAGACACTGTATTCCAGACACTAACCCCTGGATTAATCCGGCCTATCCCACACTCTCAAAAGCTGTTTCCCAGACGTTAACACCTGTTTTAATCCGGCCTCTCCCTCACGGTCAGACACTATATTCCAGACACTAACCCCTGGATTAATCCGGCCTATCCCACACTCTCAGACACTGTATTCCAGACACTAACCCCTGGATTAATCTGGCCTATCCCACACTCTCAGACACTGTGATCCGGACCCTAACCCATGGATTATTCCAGCCTACCCCACACTCTCAGACACTCTGTTCCAGACCCTAACCCCTGGGTTAATCCGGCCTATCCCATACTCTCAGGCACTGTATTCCCGACCCTAAACCTTGAATTAATCTGGCCTATCCCACACTCTCAAGCACTTTGATCCAGACACTAACCCCTGGATTAATCCGGCCTCCGCCACGCTCTTGGACACTGAGTTCCAGAATGTAACCCCTGGATTTATCTGGCATATACCACATTCTCAGACACTGTGCCAGACCCTATCCCCTGGATTAATCCGGCCTATCCCACATTCTCAGACACTGTGTTCTAGAAATTAACCCCTGGATTACTCCAGCCTATCCCACACTCTCAGACACTGCGTTCCAGACCCTAACCCCTGGATTAATCCAGCCTATCCCACACTCTCAGACACTGTGTTCCAGACCCTAACTACTGGAATGACCTGGCCTCCCCCACAATCTCAGACACTGTATTCCAGACTCTAACCCCTGGATTAATCCGTCGTACCCCACACTCTCAGACACTGAATTACAGACACAAACCCCGAGATTAATCCGGCCTATCCTACACTCTCAGACAATGTATTCCAGACACTAACCCCGGGATTAATCTGGCCTATTCCACAATCTCCGGCACTTTGTTCCAGACCCTAACCACTGGATTGACCCGCTCTCCCCACACTCTCAGACACTGTATTCCAGACCCTAACCCCTGGATTAATCCGGCATGTCCCACACTCTCAGGTGCTGTGTTCCAACCCTAACCCCTAGACTAAACTGGCCTATCCCACACTCTCAATCACTGTGTTCCAGACCCTAACCCTGGATTAGGCCGGCCTATCCCACACTCTCGGACACAGTGTTACAGACCCTAACACCTGCATTAATCCGACCGATCCCACACTCTGAGACATTGTGTTCCAGTGCGTAACCCCTGGATAGACCGGGCCTATCCCACAATCTCAGACACTGTGTCCCTGGCCCTAACCCCTGGATTGACCTGGCCTATCCTACACTCTCAGACACTAGATTAATCCGGCCTATCCCATACTCTCAGACAATGTAACCAGACACTAGTCCCTGGATTAATCTGGTCTATCCCACACTCTCCGGCACTTTGTTCAAGACACTAACCACTGGATTGACCCGCTCTCCCCTCACGCTCAGACACTGTGTTCCAGACCCTAATGCCTGGATTAATCTGGCCTATCCCACACTCTCATACACTGTGTTCCAGGCCCTAACCACTGGAATTACCCGGCGTACCCCACACTCTCAGACACTCTGTTCCAGACCCTAACCCCTGGATTAATCCGGCCTATCCCACACTCTCAGACACTGTGTTCCAGACCCTAACCCCTGGATTAATCCGGCCTATCCCACACTCTCAGACACTGTGTTCCAGACCCTAACCCCTGGACGAATGCGGCCTACCCCACACTCTCAGACACTCTGTTCCAGACACTAACCCTTAGATTAATCCGGCCTATCGCACACTCTCAGATACTGTGTTCCGGACCCTAACACCTGGAATGTTCTGGTCTACTCCACACCTTCAGGCACTCTGTTCCAGACACTAACGCGTGGATTAATCCAGCCCACCCCACACTCTCAGCCACTGTGTTCCAGACAATGACCATTGGATTGACCCGACCTATTCCACACTCTCAGACACTGAGTTCCAATTCCTAAATCCTGGGTTATTCCAGCCTACCCACGCTCGCAGGCACTTTGTTCCAGACGCTAACCCCTGGATTAAGTTGGCCTATCCCACACACCCAGATACTTTATTCCAGTCTCCAACCCCGGGATTGAATCGGACTTCCCCACACTTTCTGGCATTTGTACCAGACCCTAACCCCGGGATTAATCCGGCCTCTCCTACTCCTGCAGACCCTGTATTCCGGACCGACACTGCTGGATTAATCCGGCCTATCCCACACTCTCAGACACTGCGTTTCAGACCCTAACTCCTGCATTAATCCGGCCTATCCAAAACTCTTAAACGCTGTGTCCCAGACTTTTACACCTGGATTAATCCGGCCTATCCCTCACGCTACGACACTGTGTTCCAGACCCTAATGCCTGGATTAATCCGGCCTACCCCACACTCTCAGCCAATGTGTTCCAGACACAGACCATTGGATTGACCCGACCTATTCCACACTCTCAGACACTGAGTTCCAATCCCTAAATCCTGGGTTATTCCAGCCTCCCCACACTCTCAGACACTTTGTTCCAAACCCTAACACCTGGATTAATCCAGCCACCCCACACTCTCAGCCACTGTGTTCCAGACAATGACCATTGGATTGACCTATTCCACACTCTCAGACACTGAGTTCCAATCCCTAAATCCTGGGTTATTCCAGCCTCCCCACACTCTCAGACACTTTGTTCCAAACCCTAACACCTGGATTAACACGGCCTATCCCACATTTAACAGCACTTTGGGTCTGACCCTTACCCCTGAATTAATCCGGCCTATCCCACACTCTCAGACACTTTGTTCCAGACTCTAATGCCTGGATTAATCCGGCCTATCCCAAACTCCCAGATACTTTATTCCAGTCTCTAACCCCGGGATTGAATCGGCCTTCCCCACACTTTCCAGCACTTCGTTCCAGACCCTAACCCCTGGATTAATCCGGCATATCCTACTCCCGCAGACACTGTATTCCAGACCGAAACCGCTGGATTAATCCGGCCTATCCTACACTCTCAAACGCTGTGTCCCAGACTTTAACACCTGGATTAATCTGGCCTATCCCTCACGCTAAAACACTGTGTTCCAGACACTAACCCCTGGATAGACCCGGTGTCCCCAACTCTCAGGCACTGTATTCCAGACTCTAACCTTTGGGTTATTCTGACCTATCCCACTCTGTCAAGCACTGCGTTCCAGACCCTAACTCCTGGAATATTCTGGTTTATCCCACTCTCACCCAATGTGTTCCAGACCCTCACCCCTGGATTAATCGGTCTACCCCATAAACTCAGACAATATAATTCAGATCCTAACCGCTGGATTGACCCACTCTCCCCACACTCTCAGACACTGTATTCCAGACCCTAATACTTGGATAGATCCGGGCTCCCGCACACTCTCGGACACTGCGTTACAGACCCGAACCCCTGGATTAATCTGGCCTATCCCACGCTCTCAGACACTGTGTTCCAGGCCCTAACCTCTGGATTAATCTGGCCTATCCCACACTCTCAGACACTGTGTTCCAGGCTCGAACCCCGGGACTAATCCGGCCTATCCCACATTCTCAGACACTGTGTTCCAGGCTCGAACCCCTGGATTAATCCGGCCTATCCCACATTCTCAGACACTGTGTTCCAGGCTCGAACCCCTGGATTAATCCGGCCTATCCCACACTCTCAGACACTTTATTCCAGACCCTAACCGCTGGATTGACCCAGCCACCCCAAATTTTCTGACACTGTGTTCCAGACCATAACCCATGGATTAATCCAGCCAATACACCCTCCCGGGACTGTGTTCCAGACACTAACATCTGGATTAATCCAGCCTATCCCACACTCGCAGACACTGTATTCCAGAGCCTAGCTCTTGGATAAACCTAGCCTATCCCACACTCTCAGACACATGTTCCAGACACTAACCCCTGGATTAATCCGGCCTATCCTACTCCTGCAGACACTGTATTCCAGACTGACACTGCTGGATTAATCCGGCCTATCCCACACTCTCAGACACTGTGTTCCAGACCCTAATGCCTGGATTAATCCGGCCTATCCCACACTCTCAGACACTGTGTTCCAGACCCGAACCCCTGGATTGACCTGGCCTATCCTACACTCTCAGACACTGTGTTCCAGACCCTAACTCCTGCATTAATCCAGCCTATCCCACACTCTCAAACGCTGTGTCTCAGACCTTAACCCCTGGATTAAGTCGGCCTATCCCACACTCCCAGATACTTTATTCCAGTCTCTAACCCCGGGATTGAATCGGCCTTCCCCACACTTTCCGGCACTTTGTACCAGACCCTAACGCCTGGATTAATCCGGCCTATCCTACTCCCGTAGTCACTGTATTCCCGACCGAAACCACTGGATTAATTCGGCCTATCCCACACTCTCAGACACTGCGTTTCAGACCCTAACTCCTGCATTAATCCGGCCTATCCAAAACTCTCAAACGCTGTGTCCCAGACTTTAACACCTGGATTAATCCGGCCTATCCCTCACGCTAAGACACTGTGTTCCAGACCCTAATGCCTGGAGTAATCCGGCCTACCCACACTTTCAGCCAATGTGTTCCAGACACAGACCATTGGATTGACCCGACCTATTCCACACTCTCAGACACTGAGTTCCAATCCCTAAATCCTGGGTTATTCCAGCCTCCCCACACTCTCAGACACTTTGTTCCAAACCCTAACACCTGGATTAATCCAGCCACCCCACACTCTCAGACACTGTGTTCCAGACAATGACCATTGGATTGACCTATTCCACACTCTCAGACACTGAGTTCCAATCCCTAAATCCTAGGTTATTCCAGCCTCCCCACACTCACAGGCACTTTGTTCCAAACCCTAGCCCCTGGATTAACACGGCCTATCCCACATTTAACAGCACTTTGGGTCTGACCCTTACCCCTGAATTAATCCGGCCTATCCCACACTCTCAGACACTTTGTTCCAGACTCTAATGCCTGGATTAATCCGGCCTATCCCACACTCCCAGATACTTTATTCCAGTCTCTAACCCCGGGATTGAATTGGCCTTCCCCACAATTTCCGGCACTTTGTACCAGACCCTAACCCCTGGATTAATCCGGTATATCCTACTCCCGCAGACACTGTATTCCAGACCGAAACCGCTGGATTAATCCGGCCTATCCTACACTCTCAAACGCTGTGTCCCAGACTTTAACACCTGGATTAATCTGGCCTATCCCTCACGCTAAAACACTGTGTTCCAGGCACTAACCCCTGGATAGACCCGGTGTCCCCAACTCTCAGGCACTGTATTCCAGACTCTAACCTTTGGGTTATTCTGACCTATCCCACTCTGTCAAGCACTGCGTTCCAGACCCTAACTCCTGGAATATTCTGGTTTATCCCACTCTCACCCAATGTGTTCCAGACCCTCACCCCTGGATTAATCGGTCTACCCCATAAACTCAGACAATATATTCCAGATCCTAACCGCTGGATTGACCCACTCTCCCCACACTCTCAGACACTGTATTCCAGACCCTAATACTTGGATAGATCCGGGCTCCCGCACACTCTCGGACACTGCGTTACAGACCCGAACCCCTGGATTAATCTGGCCTATCCCACGCTCTCAGACACTGTGTTCCAGGCCCTAACCTCTGGATTAATCTGGCCTATCCCACATTCTCAGACACTGTGTTCCAGGCTCGAACCCCGGGACTAATCCGGCCTATCCCACATTCTCAGACACTGTGTTCCAGGCTCGAACCCCTGGATTAATCCGGCCTATCCCACACTCTCAGACACTTTGTTCCAGACCCTAACCGCTGGATTGACCCAGCCACCCCAAACTTTCTGACACTGTGTTCCAGACCATAACCCATGGATTAATCCGGCCAATACACCCTCCCGGGACTGTGTTCCAGACACTAACATCTGGATTAATCCAGCCTATCCCACACTCGCAGACACTGTATTCCAGAGCCTTGCTCTTGGATAAACCTAGCCTATCCCACACTCTCAGACACATGTTCCAGACACTAACCCCTGGATTATTCCGAACTAACCCACACTCACAAGTACTATATTCCAGACACAAACCCCTGGATTAATCCAGCCTATCCCCCAATCTCAGACATTGTGTTCTAGACCCAAACCCCTGCATTAATCCGGCCTATTCCACACTCACAGGCACTGTGTTCCCGACCATAACGCCTGGATTAATCCGGCCTATCCCACAATCTCAGGCACTCTGTTCCAGACCCTATTTCCTGTATTAATCCGGTTCATCCCACTGTCTCAGACTCTGTTTTCCAGACCCTAACCCTTGGATTAATCCGGCCCCTCCCACTCTCTCAGGCACTGTGTTCCAGACCCTAATCCCTGGATTAATCCGGCCTCCCGCACACTCTCGGACACTGTGTTACAGACCCTAACCCCTGGATTGACCGGGCCTATCCCACGCTCTCAGACACTGTATTCCAGACCCTATCCCCAAGATTAAATGGCCTATCCCATACTCTCAGACACTGTGTTCCAGACCCTATCCCCTGGATTAATCTGGCCTATCCCACACTCTCAGACACTGTGTTCTAGTACCTAACCCCTGGATTAATCCGGCCTACCCCACACTTTCTGACACTGTGTTCCAGACCCTAACCCCTGGATTAATCCGGCCTCCCCCACACACTCTGTCCCTGTGGTCCAGACCCTAACCCCTGGATTAATCCGGTCTATCCCATAAACTCAATGTGTTCCAGACCCTAACCACTGGATTGACCCGGCCACCCCAAACTCTCTGACACTGTGTTCCAGACCCTGACCCCTGGATTGACCCGGCCACCCCAAACTCTCAGACACTGTGTTCCAGACCCTAACCCCTGGATTGACCCGGCCACCCCAAACTCTCAGACACTGTGTTCCAGACCCTAACCCATGGATTAATCCGGCCAATACACACACTCAGGTTCTGTGTTCCAGACCCTAATTCCTGGAGTAATCCGTCCTATCCCACACTCTCAGGCACTTTGTTCCAGACCCTAACCCCTGGATTAATCCGGCCTCCCCACACACTCTGTCCCTGTGTTCCAGACACTAACCACTGGATTAATCCAGCCTATCCCACACTCTCAGAAACTGTATTCCTGACACTAAAACCTGGACATTTCCAGACTATCCCACACCGTCAGACACTGTTCCAGACCCTAACCCCTGGATGAATCCGGCCTACCCCACACTCTCAGGATCTTTGTTCCAGATCCTAACCCCTGGATTAATCCGGCCTATCTCACATCCTCAGGCACTGAGTTCCAGACCCTAATCCCTGGATTTTTATGGCCTATCCCTCACTCTCAGACACTATGTTCCAGACCCTAAACCCTGGATTTTTCCAGCCTATCCCACACTCTTTGACACTGCATTCCAGACCCAAACCATTGAATTGAACCGGACTACCCCACAATCTCAGACACTTTGTTCCAGACCCTAACCCCTGGATTAATCCAGCCCATCCCACACTCTCAGGCACTGTATTCCAGACACTTACACCTGGATTAATCCAACCTATCCCACTCTCTCCAGCACTGCATTCCAGACCCTATCTCCTGGAATATTCCGGCCTATCCCACACTCACATACTGTTCCAGACCCTAACCCCTGGATTAATCCGGTCTATCCCATAAACTCAATGTGTTCCAGACCCTAACCCCTGGATTGACCCGGCCACCCCAAACTCTCAGTCACTGTGTTCCAGACCCTAACCCCAGGATTGACCCGGCCACCCCAAATTCTCAGACACTGTGTTCCAGACCCTAACCCATGGATTAATCCGGCCAATACACACTCTCAGGTTCTGTGTTCCAGACCCTAATTCCTGGAGTAATCCGTCCTATCCCACACTCTTAGGCACTTTGTTCCAGACCCGAACCCCTGGATTAATCTGGGCCATCCCATACTCTCAGACATTGCGTTCCTGACCCTAACTCCTGGATTATTCCGGCCTCCCCCAGACTCTCAGGCACTGTGCTCGAGACCCTAAACCCAGGATTAATCCAGCCCATTCCACACTCTGAGGCACTGTGATGCAGACCCTAACCTCTGGATTAATCCGACGTATCCAGTCTCAGGAACTGTGTTCCAGACATTAACTATTGGATTGACCTGGCCTATCCCATAGTCTCAGGGACTGTGTTCCAGACGCTAACCCCTGGATTAATCTGACCTATCCCACTCTCTCAAGCACTGCGTTCCAGACCCTAACTCCTGGAATATTCCGGCCTATCTCACACTCACACACTGCGTTCCAGACACTAACCATTGGATGGACCTGGCCTATCCCACACTCTCAGACACTGTGTTCCTGACCCTAACCACTGGATTAAACCGGCATGTCCCACACTCTCAGGCACTGTCTTCCAGACCCTAATCCCTGCATTATTGCTGCCTGTCCCACATTCCCAGACACTTTGTTCCAGACTCTAACCCTGGAATTGAATCGGCCTTCCCCACACTTTCTGGCACTTTGTACCAGTCCCGAAAACCTGGATTAATCCGGCCTATCCTACTCCCACAGACACTGTATTCCGGACCCAAATCGCTGGATTAATCCGGCCTATCCCATAATCTCTGACATTGTGTTCCAGACCCTAACCACTGGATTAATCCAGCGTATCCCACACTCTCAGACACTGTGTTCCTGACCTTAAACCCTGGATTTTTGCAGACTATCCCACACTTTCAGCCACTTTGTTCCAGACCCTAACCCTGGATCTTTTCCAGCCTATCCCACACTCCCAGACACTTTGTTCCAGACCCTAACCACTGGATTAAACAGGCCTATCGCACTCTCTCACACACTGTTTTCCAGACCCTAAACCCTGGATTAATTCAGCCTATCCCACTCTCTCAGAGACTGTGTTCCTGACCCTAAACCCTGGATTTTTCCAGACTATCCCACACCATCAGACACTGTCTTCCAGACCCTAACCACTTGATTAATCCGGCGTAACCCACACTTTCAGACACTGGGTTCCAGACTCTAACCACTTGATTGACCCGGCCTCCCTCACACTCTCAGGCACTTTGTTCCAGACCCTAACCCCTGTATTAATCTGCCCTATCCCACACTCTCAGGCACTTTGTTCCAGAATCTAACCACTGGATTAATCCGGTCTATCCCACAATTCCAGACACTTTGTTCCTGACTCTAACCCCGGGATTGAATCGGCCTTCCCCACACTTTCTGGCACTTTTTACCAGTCCCTAACGTCTGGATTAATCCGGACTACCCCACACTCTCAGATACATTGTTCCAGACCTGAACCCCTGTATTAATCTGGCCTATACCACACTCTCAGACACAGTGTTCCAGACACTAATCCCTGGATTAATCCGGCCTTTCCCACTTGCTCAGACACTGTGTTCCAGACCCTAACGATTGAATTTACCCAGACTACCCGAGACTCTTAGACACTTTGTTCTAGACCCTAACCCCTGGATTTTTCTGGCCTATCCCACACTCTCAGGCACTGTATTCCAGACACTGACCCCTGGATTAATCAGACCTTTCCCACTCTCTCCAGCACTGCATTCCAGACCCTAACTCCTGGAATATTCCGGCCTATCTCACACTTACACATTGTGTTCCAGACCCGAGCCACTGGATTAATCCGGCCTAACCCACACTCTCAGACACTGTGTTTGAGACCCTAACCCCTGCAGTATTCTAGCCTCCCCAGACTCTCAGGCACCGTGTTCGAGACCCTAAACCCAGGATTAATCCAGCCCATTCCACACTCTGAGGCACTGTGATGTAGACCCTAACCCCTGGATTATTACGGCCTGTACCACAGTCTCATGGACATTGTTCCAGACACTAACCATTGGACTGACCTGGCCTATCCCACACTATCAGACACTGTGTTCCAGACATTAAATCCCGGATTATTCCGGCCACACCACACTCTCAGGACTTTGTTCCAGACACTAACCCTTGGATTGATCTGGCCTATCCCACTCTCTCAAGCACTGCGTTCTAGACCCTAACTCCTGGAATATTCCGGGCTATCCCACACTCTCAGGCACTGTCTTCTAGACCCTAACCCCTGGATTAATCCTGCCTATCCCACACTCCCAGACACTTTGTTCCAGACTCTAACCCAGGGATTGAATCGGCATTCCCTACTCTTTCTGGCACTTCGTCCCAGTCCCTAACGCCTGAATTAATCCAGCCTATCCTACTCCCGCAGACAATGTATTCCGGACCAAACCGCTGGATTAATCCAGCCTATCCCACACTATCAGACATTGTGTTCCAGACCCTAACCACTGGATTAATCCGGTCTACCCCCCACTTTCTGACACTGTGTTCCTGACCCTAAACCCTGGATTTTTCCAGACTATCCCACACCGTCAGACACTGTGTTCCAGACCCTAACCTCTGGATTAATCCGGCCTAACCGACACTTTCAGACACTGTTCCAGACCCTAACCACTTGATTGACCTGGCCTCCCTCACACTCTCAGGCACTTAGTTCCAGACGCTAACCCCTGGATAAATCCGGCCTACCCCACACTCTCAGGCACTTTGTCCCAGATCCCAACCGCTGGATTAATCTGGCCTATCTCAAATTCTCAGGCACTGTGTTCCAGACACTAATCCCTGGATTTTTCCAGCCTATCCCACACTCTTAGACACTGTATTCCACACCCTAACCACTGAATTAAACCGGCCTATCCCACACTCTCAGGCACTGTCTTCCAGACCCTAACCCCTGGATTAATCCTGCCTATACCACACTCCGAGACATTTTTTTCCAGACTCTAAACCTGGGATTGAATCGGCATTCCCCACAATTTCCGGCACTTTGTACCAGACCCTAACCCCTGGATTAATCGGCCTATCCTACTCCTGCAGACACTGTATTCTGGACCCAAACCGCTGAATTAATCCGGCCGATCCCACACTCTCAGACATTGTGTTTCAGACCCTAAACCCTGGATTAATCCGGCCTTCCCCAGACGTTCTGACTCTGTGTTCCAGACCCTAACCCCTGGATTGACCGGCCTATCCCACACTCTCAGACATTGTGCTCCAGACCCTAACCCCTGGATTAATCGGGACTACCCCACACACTCTGGCCTTGTGTTCCAGACCCTAACCACTGGATTAATCCGGCCTCCTTCACACTCTCAGGCACTTTGTACCAACCTTATCCCCTGGATTAATCCGGCCACCATCACACTCTCAGACACTGTGTTTCAGACCCTAACCACTGGATTGACCCGGCCTACCCCACGCTCTCAGGCACTTTGTTCCAGATCCTAACCCCTGAATTAATCCGGCCTATCTCACATTCTCAGGCACTGTGTTCCAGACCCTAAACACAGGATTAATCCAGCCTCCCCCACACTCTCAGGCCCTGTGTTCCAGAGCCTAAACCCTGGATTAATCCGGCCTTTCCCACATGCTCAGACACTGTGTTCCAGGCCCTAAATGCTGGATTATTCCAAACTCCCGAGATTCTCAGGCACTTTGTTCCAGAATCTAACCCCTGGATTAATCCGGCCTATCCCACACTCACAGGCACTGTGTTCCAGACACGAACCCCTGGATGAATCCAGCCTATCCCACATTCTCAGATATTGCGTTCTAGACCCTGACCCTTGGATTAATCCGGCCTATCCCACACTCTTAAACACTGTGTTCCAGACCCGAACCATTGAATTGACCCGGACTACCCCACACTCTCTGACACTTTGTTCCAGACCCTAACCTCTGGATTAATCCGGCCTATCCCACACTCTCAGGCACTGTATTCCAGACACTTACCCCTGGATTAATCCGACCTATCCCACACTCTCAAGCACTGCATTCCAGACCCTAACTCCTGGAATATTCCGGCCTATCCCACACTCACACATTGCGTTCCAGATACTCACCCCTGGATTAATCCGTCCTATCCCACACTCTCAGACACTGTGTTCCAGACCCTAAACCTAGGATTAATCCGGCCTCTCCCACACTCTCAGGCCCTGCGTTCCAGACTCGAATGCCTGGATCAATCCGGCCTATCCCACACTCTAACGCACTGTGTTCCAGACCCAAATTCCTGGATTGACCCGGCCACCCTAAACTCTCTGACACTTTGTTCCAATCCCTAACCCATGGATTAATCCGGCCAATACACACTCTCAGGCACTGTGTTCCAGACACTAACCATTGGATTGATCCGGCCTATTCCACACTCTCAGACACTTTGTTCCAGACCCTAACCCCTGGATTAATCCGGCCTCTCTCACACTCTCAGACACTGTGTTCCAGACCCTAATGCCTGGATTAATCCAGCCTATCACACACTCCCAGACACTTCATTCCAGACTTTAGCCCCGGGATTGAATCGGCCTTCCCCACACTTTCCGGCACTTTGTACCAGATTCTAACCCCTGGATTAATCCGGCCTATCCTACTCCTGCAGACACTGTATTCCAGACCCAAACTGCTGGAATAACCCGGCCTATCACACACTCTCAGACACTGCGTTCCAGACCCTAACCCCTGGATTAACCCGGCATCCATCACATTCTCAGATGCTGTGTTTCAGAACCTAACCCCTGGATTATTCCGGCCTCCCACAGACTCTCAGGTCCTGTGTTCGAGCCCCAAACCCAGGATTAATCTGGCCCATTCCACACTCTCAGGCACTGTGTTCCAGACCCTAACCCCTGGATTAATCCGGCCCATCCCACACTCTCAGACAATGTGTTCCAGACCCTAACCCCTTGATTATTCCGGCCTCCCCACACTCTCTGACACTGTGTTCGAGACCCTAACCCCTGGATTAATCCGGCCTATCCCACAATCTCAGGCACTCTATTCCAAACACTTACCCCTGGATTAATCCGACCTATCCCACTCTCTCAAGCACTGCGTTCCAGACCCTAACTCCTGGAATATTCTGGCATATCCCACACTCAAACACTGTGTTCCAGACCCGAACCATTGGATTGACCCGGCCACCCCAAACTCTCTGACACTGTGTTCCAGAACCTAATTCCTGGAGTAATTCGACCTATCCCACACTCTCAGAAACTGTTTTCCAGACCATAACCCCTGGATTGACCTGGCCTATCCCACACTCTCAGACACTGTGTTCCAGACCCTAAATCCTGCATTAATCCAGCCTATCCCACACTCATAAATGCTGTATTCCAGACCCTTATCACCTGGATTAATCCAACCTATCCCACTCTCTCAGACACTGTGTTCCAGACCGTAACCCCTGGATTAATTTTGCCTACTCCACACTTTCAGACACTGTGTTCCAAACCGTAACCCCTGGATTAATTTTGCCTACTCCACACTTTCAGACACTGTGTTCCAGACCCTAACCCCTGGATTGACCCGGCATCCATCACACTCTCCGACACTGTGTTTCAGACCCTAACCCCTGGATTATTCCGGCCTCCCCCAGACTCTCAGGCACTGTGTTCGAGACCCTAAACTCAGGATTAATCCGGCCCATTCCAAACTCTGAGGCACTGTGATGCAGACCCTAACCCCTGGATTAATCCGGCCTATCCCAGTCTCTCAGGGACTATGTTCCAGACACTAACCATTGGATTGATCTGGCCTATTCCACACTCTCAGGCACTTTGTTCCAGACCCTAACCCCTGGATTAATCCGACCTATCCCATTCCCTCAAGCAATGCATTCCAGACACTAACTCCTGGAATAATCCGGCCTATCACACACTCCCAGACACTTTGTTCCAGAATCTAGCCCCGGGATTGAATTGGCCTTCCCCACAGTTTCCGGCATTTTGTACCAGACCCTAACCCCTGAATTAATCCGGCCTATCCGACTCCCACAGACACTGTATTCCAGAACCAAACCGCTGGAATAATTACGCGTATCCCACACTCTCAGACATTGTGTTCCAGACCCTAACCCCTGGATTAATCTGGCCTTTCCCACACTCTCAGGCACTGTGTTCCAGAACCTAACCCCTGCATTGAACCGGCCTCCCCACACTCTCAGACACTGTATTCCAGACCCTAACCCCTGGATAGAAATGGCCTATCCCACATTCTCAGACATTGTATTACACACACTAACCCCTGGATTAATCCAGCCTATCCTACACTCTCATCACTGTGTTCCAGACCCTAAACCCTGGGTTAATCCGGCCTAACCCACACTCTCAGACATTGTGTTCCAGACCCTAACGCCTGCATTAATCCAGCCTATCCCACATTCTCAAATGCTGTGTTCCAGTCCTTAAAACTGGATTAATCCGGCCACTCACTCATGCTCAGACATTGTGTTCCAGACCCTAATCCATGGATTGACCCGGCCACCCCAAAGTCTCTGACACAGTGTTCCAGCACCTAACCCCTGGATTAATTTAGCCTATTCCACACTCTCAGACACTGCGTTCCAGACCCTAACCCCTTGATTATTCGGCCCTCCTCCAGACTCTCAGGCACTGTGTTTGAGACCCTAAAGCCAGGATTAATCCAGCCTACCCCACACTCTCAGACACTGTGCTCCAGACCCTAACCCCTGGATTATTCCGGCCTCCCCACACTCTCATGCACTTTGTTCTAGAAACTAACCCCTGGTTTAATCCGGCCTCTCTCACACTCTCAGACACTGTGTTCCAGACCCTAATGCCTGGATTAATCAGGCCTATCCCACACTCCCAGACACTTTGTCCCAGACTCTAGCCCCGGGATTGAATCGGCCTTCCCCGCACTTTCCGGCACTTTGTAACAGACCCTAACCCCTGGATTAATCCAGTGTCCCCACACGCTCAGACACTGCATTGGAGACCCTAACCCCTGGATTAATCCGAACTATCCCACACTCTCAAGCACTGCGTTCCAGACCCTACCTCCTGGAATATTCCAGCCTATCCCACCGCCGGAAAATTGTGTTCCAGACCCGAATCACTGGATTGACCCGGCCTACCCCACACTCTCAGACACTATGTTCCAGCCACTAAATCCTGGATTATTCTGGCCTCTGCACACTCTCAGGCACTGTGTTCCAGACCCTAACCCCTGGATTAATCCGACCAATACACACTCTCAGGCTCTGTGTTCCGGACCCTAATTCCTGGAGTAATCTGGCCTAACCCACTCTCTCAGGCACTTTGTTCCAGACCCTAACCCCTGGATTAATCCGACCTATCACACACTCTCTGACACTGCATTCCAGACCCTAACCCCTGGATTGACTCGGCCTATCCCACACTCTCAGACACTGTGTTTCAGATCCTAACCCCTGGATTAATCTGGCCTCCCCCAGATTCTCAGACACTGTGTTCGAGACCCTAACCCCTGGATTAATCCAGCCTATTCTACTCCCGCAGACACTGTATTCCAGACCCAAGCCGTTGGATTAAATGTGGCCTATCCCACACTCTCAAATGTTGTGTTCCAGACCTTAACACCTGGATTAATCCGGCCTATCCCTCACGCTCAGACATTGTGTTCCAGATCCAAACCACTGGATTGACCCGGCCACCCCAAACTCTCTGACACTGTGTTCCAGACCCTAAACCCTGGATTAATCCGGCCTATCCCACTCTCTCAGACACTGTGTTCCAGACACTAACCCCTGGACTAATCCGACCTATCACACACTCTCAGACACTGCGTTCCAGACTCTAACCTCTGGATTGACCCGGCCTCCATCACACTCTCAGACACTGTGTTTCAGACCCTAACCCCTGGATTGACCCGGCATCCATCACACTCTCAGTCACTGTTTCAGAACCTAACCCCTGGATTATTCCGGCCTCCCCCAGACTCTCAGGCACTGTGTTCGAGACCCTAAACCCAGGATTATTCCGGCCTATCCCACACTCTCAGGCACTATGTTCCAGACCCTCACCCCTGGATTAATCCAATGTCCCCACACTCTCAGACACTGTATTCCACACCATAACCCCTGGATTAATCTGGCCTATCCCACACTCTCGGGCACTGGGTTCCAGACCCTCACCCCTGGATTAATCTGATGTCTCCACACTCTCGGGCACTGTGTTCCAGACCCTCACCCCTGGATTAATCTGATGTCCCCACACTCTCTGACACTGTGTTCCAGACCCTAACACCTGGATTGACCCGGCCACCCCAAACTCTCTGACACTGTGTTCCAGCCCATAACCCATGGAGTAATTCGGCCTGTCCCACACTCTATGACACTGTGTTCCAGACTCTAACCTCTGGATTAATCTGGCCTACTCCACACTCTCAGACACTTTGTTCCAGACCCTAACTCCTGCATTAATCCAGCCTATCCCACACTTATAAATGCGGTGTTCCAGACCTTAACACCTGGAATAATCTGGCCAATCCCTCACGCTCAGACATTGTTTTCCAGACCCTAACCCCTGGATTAATTCAGCCTATCCCACACTCTGACACTGTGTTCCAGACCCTAACCCCTGGATTAATCAGCTGTCCCCACACTCTCAGACAGTGTTCCAGACCCTAACCTCTGGATTAATCCGACCTATCACACAGTCTCTGACACTGCGTTCCAGACCCTAACCCCTGGATTGACCCGGCCTCCAGCACACTATCAGACACTGTGTTCCAGACCCTCACCCCGAGATTATTCCGGCCTCCCCCAGAGTCTCAGGCACTGTGTTCGAGACCCTAAACCCAGGATTAATCTGGCCCATTCCACAATCTGAGGCACTGTGATGCAGGCCCTAACCCCTGGATTAATCCGACCTATCCCACTCTCTCAAGCACTGCGTTCCAGACCCTAACTCCTGGAATATTCTGGCCGATCCCACACTCTCAGGCTCTGTATTCCAGACCCTAATTCCTGGAGTAATCTGGCCTATCCCACACTCTCAGACACTTTGTACCAGACCCGAACACCTGGATAAATCTGGCCTATCCTACTCCCGCAGACACTGTATTCCAGACCCAAACTGCTGGAATAATCCGGCCTATCACACTCTCAGACACTATGTTCCAGCCCGTAACCCCTGGATTAATCTGGCCTTTCCCACACTCTCAAACACTGAGTTCCAGACCTTAACACTGGAATAATCTGGCCTCTCCCACATTCTCAAACACTGTGTTCCAGACCTTAACACTGGATTAATCCGGCCTATCCCACTCTCTCAGACACTGTGTTCCAGCCCGTAACCCCTGGATTAATCTGACCTTTTGCACACTCGCAAACACTGTGTTCCAGACCTTAACACTGGAATAATCCAGCGTATCCCACATTCTCAAACACTGTGTGCCAGACCCTTACTGCTGGATTAATCCGGCATATCCCACTCTCTCAGGCACTGTGTTCCAGACTCTAAACCCTGGATTGACCCGGCCTCCCCATACTCTCAGGCACTTTGTACAAGACCCTAACCCCTGGATTAATCCAGTCTATCCCACACTCTCAGACACTCTGTTGCAGACCCTAATGCCTGGATTAATCTGGCCTATCCCACACTCCCTCACACTTTGTTCCAGACTCTAACCCTGGGAATGAATCAACCTTCCCCACACTTTCTGGCACTTTGTACCAGACCCTAACCCCTGGATTAATCCGGCCTCCCCACACTCTCACACACGGTATTCCAGACCCTAACCCCTGGATTGACCCGGCCTCCCCACACTCTCAGACACTGTATTCCAGACCCTAACCCCTGGATTAATCCGACCTATCCCACACTCTCAGGCACTCTATTCCAGATACATACCCCGGGATTAGTCCAACCTATCCCACTCTCTCAAGCACTGCATTCCAGACCCTAACTCCTGGAATATTCCGGCCTATCCCACACTCACACACTGTATTCCAGACCCTAACCCCTGGATTAATCCAGTCTATCCCATAAACTCAGACAATGTATTACAAACCTTAACCCCTGGATTGACCCGGCCTCCCCACACTCTTACACACTGTATTCCAGATCCTAACCCCTGGATTAATCCGGCCTATCGGACACTCTCAGGCACTGTATCCCAGACACTTACCTCTAGATTAATCCGACATATCCCACTCTCTCAAGCACTGTGTTCCAGAACCTAACTCCTGAAATATTCCAGCCTATCCCACAATCTCACACACTGTGTTCCAGACCATAACCCCGGGATTAATCCGGTCTATCCCATAAACCCAGACATTGTATTCCAGACCATAACACCTGGATTGATCCGGCCACCAGGTCATCTGTTGGGTCATCTGCTCTTGACTGTGGGAGTTAGATTGTCACAGTGCTGTCAGTCTGCTCTTGTTTGGTTGGGTTACATTGACAGAGTGAAGGTCAGTCTACTACTCCCTGGGTGTATTGCGCTCCGAGAGAGGGGTCAGTCCACACTTCCAAGGTTGAGTTACATTGACAGAGTGAGGTCAGTCTGCTCTTCCCAGGGTGTGTAACATTGACAGAGTGGGGTCAGTCTGCTCTTCCCTGGGTGTGTTACATTGACAGAGAGGGGTCAGTCAGCTCTTCACTGGGTGTGTGACATTGACAGAGAGTGGTCAGTCTGCTCTTCACTGGGTGTGTTACATTGACAGAGTGGGGTCAGTCTGCTCTTCACTGGGTGTGTTACATTGACAGAGTGGGGTCAGTCTGCTCTTCACTGGGTGTGTTACATTGACAGAGTGGGGTCAGTCTACTCTTCCCTGGGTGTGTTACATTGACAGAGTGGGGTCAGTCTGCTCTTCACTGGGTGCGTTATATTGACAGAGCGGGGTCAGTCTGCTCTTCCCTGGGTGTGTTACATGGACAGAGTGGGGTCAGTCTGCTCTTTTCTGGGTGTGTTACATTGACAGAATGGGGTCAGCCTGCTCTTCGCTGGGTGTGTTACATTGACAGAATGGGGTCAGTCTGTTCTTCCCTGGGTGCGTTACATTGACAGAGTAGGGTCAATCTGCTCTTCACTGCGTGTGTGACATTTACAGAGTGGGGTCAGTCTGCTCTTCCCTTGGTGTGTTACATTGACAGAGTGAGGTCAGTCTGCTCTTCCCTGGGTGTGTTACATTGACAGAGTGGGGTCAGTCTGCGCTTGATTCTGTTAGTAATTTTGCAGAGTGAGGTCAGTCTGCTCTTCCCTGGGAGGGTTACATTGTCAGTGTCGGGTCAGCCTGCTCTTCCCTGGGTGTGTTACATTGACAGTGTGGGGTCAGTCTACCCTTCTTCTCTGGGTGTGTTACGCTGACAGAGTGGAGTCAGTCTGCGCTTGCCTGTGTATGTTTGTTTGACAGAACGGGGTCAGTCTGCGCTTGATTGTGTGAGTAATTTTGCAGAATGAGGTCAGTCTTCTCTTCCTTCGGTGTGTTACATTGACAGAGTGAGGTCAGTCTGTTCTACCTTGGTTGTGTTACATTGACAGAGTGGGGTAAGTCTACTCTTGCATGGGTGTGGAACATTGACAGAGTGGGGTCAATCTACTCTTGCCTATTTGAGTTACATTGATAGACTGAGTTCAGTCTGCTCTTCCTTGAGTGTGTGACATTGACAAAGTGGGGTCAGTCTGCTCTTACCTGGGTGTGTTACATTGACAGAGTGGGATCCGTCTGCCCTTCCCTGGATGGGTTACATTGACAGAGCGGGGTCAGTCTGCTCTTCCCTGTGTGAGTTACATTCAAAGAGTGGGGTCACTCTGCACTTCCCTGTGTATGTTACATTGAAAGAGTGGGGTCATTCTGCTTGTCCTTGCGTGTGTAACATTGACAGAGTATGTTCAGTCTGCTCTTCCCTGGGTGTGTTACGCTGACAGAGTGGAGTCAATCTGCGCTTGCCTGTGTATGTTTGTTTGACAGAACGGGGTCAGTCTGCGCTTGATTGTGTGAGTAATTTTGCAGAATGAGGTCAGTCTTCTCTTCCTTCGGTGTGTTACATTGACAGAGTGAGGTCAGTCTGTTCTACCTTGGTTGTGTTACATTGACAGAGTGGGGTAAGTCTACTCTTGCATGGGTGTGGAACATTGACAGAGTGGGGTCAATCTACTCTTGCCTATTTGAGTTACATTGATAGACTGAGTTCAGTCTGCTCTTCCTTGAGTGTGTGACATTGACAAAGTGGGGTCAGTCTGCTCTTACCTGGGTGTGTTACATTGACAGAGTGGGATCCGTCTGCCCTTCCCTGGATGGGTTACATTGACAGAGCGGGGTCAGTCTGCTCTTCCCTGTGTGAGTTACATTCAAAGAGTGGGGTCACTCTGCACTTCCCTGTGTATGTTACATTGAAAGAGTGGGGTCATTCTGCTTGTCCTTGCGTGTGTAACATTGACAGAGTAGGGTCAGTCTGCTCTTCCCTGGGTGTGTTACGCTGACAGAGTGGGGTCAGTCTGCTCTTTCCTGGGTGGGTTACATTGAGAGAGTGGGGTCAGTCTGCTCTTCCCTGGGTGTGTCACATTGACAGAGTGTGGTCAGTCTACTCTTCCCTGGATGTGTTACATTGAGAGAGTGGGGTCAGTCTGCTCTTCCCTGGGTGTATAACATTGACACAGTGGGGTCAGTCTGCTCTTTCCTGTGTCTGTTACACTGACAGAGTGGGGTCAGTCTGCTCTTCCCTGCGTGTGTTACATTGAGAGAGTGGGGTCACTCTGCTCTTCCCTGTGGGTGTTACATTGACAGAGTGGGGTCATTCTGCTCTTCACTGGGAGAGTTACTTTGACAGAGTGGGGTCATTCTGCACTTCCCTGGTTGTGTTACATTGACAGAGTGGGGTCAGTCTGTTCTTCCTTGGGTGGGTTACATTGACAGAGTAGGGTAAATCTGCTCTTCACTGCGTGTGTGACATTTACAGAGTAGGGTCAGTCTGCTCTTCCCTGGGTATGTTACGCTGACAGAGTGGGGTCAGTCTGCTCTTCCCTGGCTGTGATTCATTGACAGACTGGGGTCATTCTGCTCTTCTCTGGCTGTGGTACATTGACAGAGTGAGGTCAGTCTGCTCTTCACTGGGTTTGTTACATTGGCAGAGTGGAGTCACTCGGCTCTTCCCTGGTTGTGTTATATTGACAGAGTGGGGTCAGTCTGCTCTTCTCTGGGTGTGTTACATTGACAGAGTGGGGTCAGTCTGCTCTTCCCTGGGTGTGTTACATTGACAGAATGGGGTCAGTCTGCTCTTCCCTGGGTGGGTGACATTGACAGAGTGGGGTCAGTCTGCTCTTCACTCGGTGTGTTACATTGACAGAGTGGGGTCAGTCTGCCCCTCCTGGGTGGGTAACATTGACAGAGTGGTGTCCGTCTGCTCATCCCTGGATGTGTTACATTGACAGACTGAGGTCAGTCTGCTCTTCCCTGGGCGGGTTACATTGACAGAGTGGGGTCAGTCTGCTCTTCCCTGGGTGTGTAACATTGACAGAGTGGGGTCAGTCTGCTCTTCCCTGGTTGGGTTACATTGACAGAGTGGTGTCCTTCTGCTGTTCCCTGGGTGTGTTTCATTGACAGAGTGAGGTCCGTCTGCTCTTCCTTGGGTGTGTGACATTTACTGACTGGGGTCAGTCTGCTCTTCCCTGGCTGTGGTACATTGACAGAGTGAGGTCAGTCTGCTCTTCCCTGGGGGTGTTACATTGACCGAGTGGGGTCAGTCTCCTCTTCCCTGGGTGTGTTACATTGACAGAGTGGGGTCAGTCTGCTCTTCACTGGGTGCGTTATATTGACAGAGCGGGGTCAGTCTGCTCTTCCCTGGGTGTGTTACATTGACAGAGTGGGGTCAGTCTGCTCTTCCCTGGGTGCGTTACATTGACAGAGTAGGGTCAATCTGCTCTTCACTGCGTGTGTGACATTTACAGAGTGGGGTCAGTCTGCTCTTTCCTTGGTGTGTTACATTGACAGAGTGAGGTCAGTCTGCTCTTCCCTGGGTGTGTTACATTGACAGAGTGGGGTCAGTCTGCGCTTGATTCTGTTCGTAATTTTGCAGAGTGAGGTCAGTCTGCTCTTCCCTGGGAGGGTTATATTGTCAGTGTGGGGTCAGCCTGCTCTTCCCTGGGTGTGTTACATTGACAGTGTGGGGTCAGTCTACCCTTCTTCTCTGGGTGTTTTACGCTGACAGAGTGGATTCAGTCTGCGCTTGCCTGTGTATGTTTGTTTGACAGAGCGGGGTCAGTCTTCGCTTGATTGTGTGAGTAATTTTGCAGAATGAGGTCAGTCTTCTCTTCCTTCGGTGTGTTACATTGACAGAGTGAGGTCAGTCTGTTCTACCTTGGTTGTGTTACATTGACAGAGTGGGGTAAGTCTACTCTTGCATGGGTGTGTTACATTGACAGAGTGGGGTCAATCTACTCTTGCCTATTTGAGTTACATTGATAGACTGAGTTCAGTCTGCTCTTCCTTGAGTGTGTGACATTGACAAAGTGGGGTCAGTCTGCTCTGACTTGGGTGTGTTACATTGACAGAGTGGGATCCGTGTGCCCTTCCCTGGATGGGTTACATTGACAGAGTGGGGTCAGTCTGCTCTTCCCTGTGTGAGTTACATTCAAAGAGTGGGGTCACTCTGCTCTTCCCTGTGTGTGTTACATTGAAAGAGTGGGGTCATTCTGCTTGTCCTTGCGTGTGTAACATTGACAGAGTAGGGTCAGTCTGCTCTTCCCTGGGTGTGTTATGCTGACAGAGTGGGGTCAGTCTGCTCTTTCCTGGGTGGGTTACATTGAGAGAGTGGGGTCAGTCTGCTCTTCCCTGGGTGTGTCACATTGACAGAGTGTGGTCAGTCTACTCTTCCCTGGATGTGTTACATTGACAGAGTGGGGTCAGTCTGCTCTTCCCTGGGTGTATAGCATTGACACAGTGGGGTCAGTCTGCTCTTTCCTGTGTCTGTAACACTGACAGAGTGGGGTCAGTCTGCTCTTCCCTGCGTGTGTTACATTGAGAGAGTGGGGTCACTCTGCTCTTCCCTGTGGGTGTTACATTGACAGAGTGGGGTCATTCTGCTCTTCACTGGGAGAGTTACTTTGACAGAGTGGGGTCATTCTGCACTTCCCTGGTTGTGTTACATTGACAGAGTGGGGTCAGTCTGTTCTTCCCTGGGTGGGTTACATTGACAGAGTAGGGTAAATCTGCTCTTCACTGCGTGTGTGACATTTACAGAGTAGGGTCAGTCTGCTCTTCCCTGGGTATGTTACGCTGACAGAGTGGGGTCAGTCTGCTCTTCCCTGGCTGTGTTTCATTGACAGACTGGGGTCATTCTGCTCTTCTCTGGCTGTGGTACATTGACAGAGTGAGGTCAGTCTGCTCTTCACTGGGTTTGTTACATTGGCAGAGTGGAGTCACTCGGCTCTTCCCTGGTTGTGTTACATTGACAGAATGGGGTCAGTCTGCTCTTCCCTGGGTGGGTGACATTGACAGAGTGGGGTCAGTCTGCTCTTCACTCGGTGTGTTACATTGACAGAGTGGGGTCAGTCTGCCCCTCCTGGGTGGGTAACATTGACAGAGTGGTGTCCGTCTGCTCTTCCCTGGGTGTGTTACATTGACAGACTGAGGTCAGTCTGCTCTTCCCTGGGTGCGTTACATTGACAGAGTGGGGTCAGTCTGCTCTTCCCTGGGTGTGTAACATTGACAGAGTGGGGTCAGTCTGCTCTTCCCTGGTTACGTTACATTGACAGAGTGGTGTCCGTCTGCTCTTCCCTGGGTGTGTTTCATTGACAGAGTGAGGTCCGTCTGCTCTTCCTTGGGTGTGTGACATTTACAGACTGGGGTCAGTCTGCTCTTCCCTGGCTGTGGTACATTGACAGAGTGAGGTCAGTCTGCTCTTCCCAGGGTGTGCTCCATTGACAGAGTGTGGTCAGTCTGCTCTTCCCTGGTTGTGTTACATTGACAGATTGAGGTCATTCTGCACTTCCCTGGTTGAGTTACATTGACAGAGTGGGGTCAGTCTGCTCTTCCCTGGGTGAGTTACATTGACAGAGTGGGGTCAGTCTGCTCTTCACTGGGTGTGTGACATTGACAGAGTGAGGTCAGTCTTCACGAACACGGGTTGTGTTACATTGACAGAGTGGGGTCAGTCTACTCTTGCCTATTTGAGTTAAATTGATAGACTGAGGTCAGTCTGCTCTTCCCTGGCTGTGTAACATTGACAGAGTGGGGACAGTCTGCTCTTCCCTCGGCGGGTTACATTGACAGAGTGGGGTCAGTCTGCTCTTCCCTGGGTGTGTAACATTGACAGAGTGGGGTCAGTCTGCTCTTCGCTGGGTGGGTTACATTGACAGAGTTGTGTCAGTCTGCTCTTCCCTGGGTGTGTTACATTGACAGAGTGGGGTCAGTCTGCCCTTCTCTGGGTGTGTTATATTGACAGAGTGGTGTCAGTCTGCTCTTCCCTGGGTGTTGTTACATTGACAGAGTGGTGTCCCTCTTCTCTTCCCTGGGTGTGTTACATTGACAGAGTGGGGTCAGTCTGCTCTTTCCTGGGTGTGTTACATTGACAGAGTGAGGTCAGTCTGCACTTCCCTGGTTGTGTTACATTGACAGAGTGGGGTCAGTCTGCTATTCCCTGGGTGAGTTACTTTGACAGAGAGGGGGGAAGTCTACACTTCACTGGGTGTGTTAAATTGACAGAGTGGGGTCAGTCTGCAATTCACTGGTTGTGTAACATTGACAGAGTGGGGTCAGTCTGCTTTTCCATGGGTGTGTTACCTTGACAGAGTGGGGTCAGTCTGCTCTTCCCTGGGTGTGTAACATTGACAGAGTGGGGTCAGTCTGCTCTTCCCTGGGTGTGTTACATTGACAGAGTGGGGTCAGTCTGCTCTTCCCTTGCTGTGTTACATTGACAGACTGGGGTCATTCTGCTCTTCTCTGGCTGTGGTAAATTGACAGAGTGGGGTCAGTCTTCTCTTTCCTGGGTGGGTTACATTGAGAGAGTGGGGTCAGTCTGCTCTTCCCTGGGTGTGTTACATTGACAGAATGGGGTCCGTCTGCTCTTCCCTGGGTGGGTGACATTGACAGAGTGGGGTCAGTCTGCTCATCTCTGGGTGTGTTACATTGACAGTGTGGGGTCCGTCTGCTCCTCCTGGGTGGGTATCATTGACAGAGTGGTGTCCTTCTGCTCTACCCTGGGTGTGTTACATTGACAGACTGAGGTCAGTCTGCTCTTCCCTGGGTGTGTAACATTGACAGAATAGGGTCAATTGGGTCTTCCCTGGGTGGGTTACATTGACAGAGTGGAATCAGTCTGCTCTACCCTGGGTGTGTCACTTTGACAGAGTGTGGTCAGTCTGCTCTTCCCTGGGTGTGATACATTGACAGAGTGGGGTCAGTCTGCTCTTCCCTGACTGTGTTACATTGACAGATTTGGGTCAGTCTGCTCTTCCCTGGGTGTATTACATTGACAGAGTGCGGTCAGTCTGCTCTTCCCTGGGTGTGTAACATTGACAGAATGGGGTAAGTCTGCTCATCCCTGGGTGTGTCACATTGACAGAGCGTGGTCAGTCTACTCTTCCCTGGGTGTGTTACATTGACAGACTGGGGTCAGTCTTCTCTTCCCTGGTTGCATTACATTGACAGACTGAGGTCAGTCTGATCTTCACTGGGTGTGTTACATTCACAGAGTGGGGTCAGTCTGCTCTTCCCTGGGTGTGTTACATTGACAGACTGATGTCAGACAGCTCTTCCTTGGTGGGTTACATTGACAGAGCGTGGTCAGTCTACTCTTCCCTGGGTGTGTTACATTGACAGACTGGGGTCAGTCTTCTCTTCCCTGGTTGCATTACATTGACAGACTGAGGTCAGTCTGATCTTCACTGGGTGTGTTACGTTCACAGAGTGGGGTCAGTCTGCTCTTCCCTGGGTGTGTTACATTGACAGACTGATGTCAGACAGCTCTTCCTTGGTGGGTTACATTGACAGAGTGAGGTCCGTCTGCTCTTCCCTGGGTGTGTAACATTGACAGAGTGTGGTCAGTCTGCTCTTCCCTTGCTGTGTTACATTGACAGACTGGGGTCATGCTGCTCTTCCCTGGCTGTGGTACATTGACAGAGTAAGGTCAGTCTGCTCTTCACTGGGTGTGTTACATTGACCGAGTGGGGTCAGTCTGCTCTTCCCTGGGTGTGTTACATTGACAGAGTGGGGTCAGTCTGCTCTTCCCTGGGTGTGTTACATTGACAGAGTGGGGTCAGTCTGCTCTTCCCTTGCTGTGTTACATTGACAGACTGGGGTCATGCTGCTCTTCCCTGGCTGTGGTACATTGACAGAGTAAGGTCAGTCTGCTCTTCACTGGGTGTGTTACATTGACCGAGTGTGTTCAGTCTGCACTTCCCTGGTTGTGTTACATTGACAGAGTGGGGTCAGTCTACTCTTCCCTGGGTGAGTTACATTGACAGAGTGGGGTCTGACTGCTCTTCCCTGGGTGTGTTACATTGACTGAGTGAGGTACGTCTGCTCTTCCCTGGGTGAGTTACATTGACAGAGCCGGGTCATTCTGCTCTTCCCTGGCTGTGGTACATTGACAGAGTGAGGTCAGTCTGCTCTTCACTGGGTGTGTTACATTCACAGAGTGGGGTCAGTCTGCTCTTCCCAGGGTGAGTTACTTTGACAGAGTGGGGTCATTCTGCTCTTCCCTGGGTGAGTTACGTTGACAGAGTGGGGTCAGTCTGCTCTTCCCTCGGTGTGTTAAATTGACAGATTGGGGTCAGTCTGCACTTCACTGGTTGTGTTACATTGACAGAGTGGGGTCAGTCTGCTTTTCCCTGGGTGAGTTACATTGACAGAGTGGGGTCCGTCTGCTCTTCCCTGGGTGTGTTACATTGACAGAGTGAGGTCAGTCTGCTCTTCCCTGGATGTGTTACATTGACAGAGTGAGGTCAGTCTGCACTTCCCTGGCTGTGTTACATTGACATACTGGGGTCATTCTGCTCTTCTCCGGCTGTGGTACATTGACAGAGTGAGGTTAGTCTGCTCTTCACTGGGTGGGTTACATTGACAGAGTGGTGTCACTCGGCTCCTCCCTCGTTGTGTTATATTGACAGAGTGGGGTCAGTCTGCTCTTCTCTGGGTGTGTTACATTGACAGAGTGGGGTCAGTCTGCTTTTCCCTGAGCGGGTTACATTGACAGAGAGGGGTCAGTCTGCTCTTCTCTGGGTGTGTTACATTGACAGACTGAGGTCAGTCTGATATTCCGTGGGTGTGTAAAATTGACAGAGTGATCTCAGTCTGCTCTTCCCTGGGTGTGTTAGATTGACAGACTGAGGTCAGTCTGATATTCCGTGGGTGTGTAACATTGACAGAGTGGGGTCAGTCTGCTCTTCCCTGGGCGGGTTACCTTGACAGAGTGGGGTCAGTCTGCTCTTCCCTGGGTGTGTAACATTGACAGAGTGGGGTCAGTCTGCTCTTCCCTGGGTGGGTTACATTGACAGAGTGGTGTCCTTCTGCTCTTCCCTGGGTGTGTTTCATTGACAGAGTGAGGTCCGTCTGCTCTTCCTTGGGTGTGTTACATTTACAGACTCGGGTCAGTCTGCTCTTCCCTTGCTGTGGTACATTGAGAGAGTGGGGTCAGTTTGCTCTTCCCTGGTTGAGTTACATTGACAGCGTGGGGTCAGTCTGCTCTTCACTGTGTGTGTTACATTAACAGAGTGAGGTCAGTCTGCTCTTCCCTGGGTGTGTTACATTGACAGAGTGGGGTCAGTCTACTCTTGCCTATTTGAGTTAAATTGATAGACTGAGGTCAGTCTGCTCTTCCCTGAGTGTGTTACATTGACAAAGTGGGGTCAGTCTGCTCTTACTTGGGTGTGTTACATTGATAGAGTGGGATCCGTGTGCCCTTCCCTGGAAGGGTTACATTGACAGAGTGGGGTCAGTCTGCTCTTCCCTGTGTGAGTTAAATTCAAAGAGTGTGGTCACTCTGCTCTTCCCTGTGTGTGTTACATTGACAGAGTGGGGTCAGTCTGCTCTTCCCTGTGTGAGTTAAATTCAAAGAGTAGGGTCAGTCTGCTCTTCCCTGGGTGTGTTACACTGACAGAGTGGGGTCAGTCTGCTCTTTCCTGGGTGGATTACAATGAGAGAGTGGGGTCAGTCTGCTCTTCTCTGGGTGTGTCACATTGACAGAGTGTGGTTAGTCTATTCTTCCCTGGGTGTGTTACATTGACAGAGTTGGGTCAGTCTGCTCTTCCCTGGGTGAATTACATTGACACAGTGGGGTCAGTCTGCTCTTTCCTGTGTCTGTTACACTGACAGAGTGGGGTCAGTCTGCTCTTCACCGCGTGTGTTACATTGAGAGAGTGGGGTCACTCTGCTCTTCCCTGTGGGTGTTACATTGACAGAGTGGGGTCATTCTGCTCTTCACTGGGAGAGTTACTTTGACAGAGTGGGGAAATTCTGCACTTCCCTGGTTGTGTTACATTGACAGAGTGGGGTCAGTCTGTTCTTCCCTGGGTGGGTTACATTGACAGAGTAGGGTAAATCTGCTCTTCACTGCGTGTGTGACATTTACAGAGTAGGGTCAGTCTGCTCTTCCCTGGGTATGTTACGCTGACAGAGTGGGGTCAGTCTGCTCTTCCCTGGCTGTGTTTCATTGACAGACTGGGGTCATTCTGCTCTTCTCTGGCTGTGGTACATTGACAGAGTGAGGTCAGTCTGCTCTTCACTGGGTTTGTTACATTGGCAGAGTGGAGTCACTCGGCTCTTCCCTGGTTGTGTTATATTGACAGAGTGGCGTCAGTCTGCTCTTCTCTGGGTGTGTTACATTGACAGAGTGGGGTTAGTCTGCTCTTCCCTGGGTGTGTTACATTGACAGAATGGGGTCAGTCTGCTCTTCCCTGGATGGGTGACATTGACAGAGTGGGGTCAGTCTTCTCTTCACTCGGTGTGTTACATTGACAGAGTGGGGTCAGTCTGCCCCTCCTGGGTGGGTAACATTGACAGAATGGTGTCCGTCTGCTCTTCCCTGGGTGTGTTACATTGACAGACTGAGGTCAGTCTGCTCTTCCCTGGGCGGGTTACATTGACAGAGTGGGGTCAGTCTGCTCTTCCCTGGGTGTGTAACATTGACAGAGTGGGGTCAGTCTGCTCTTCCCTGGTTGGGTTACATTGACAGAGTGGTGTCCTTCTGCTCTTCCCTGGGCGTGTTTCATTGATAGAGTGAGGTCCGTCTGCTCTTCCTTGGGTGTGTGACATTTACAGACTGGGGTCAGTCTGCTCTTCCCTGGCTGTGGTACATTGACAGAGTGAGGTCAGTCTGCTCTTCCCTGAGTGTGTTACATTGACAGAGTGTGGTCAGTCTGCTCTTCCCTCGGTGTGTTACATTGACAGATTGAGGTCATTCTGCACTTCCCTGGTTGAGTTACATTGACAGAGTGGGGTCAGTCTGCTCTTCCCTTGGTGAGTTACATTGACAGAGTGGGGTCAGTCTGCTCTTCACTGGGTGTGTGACATTGACAGAGTGAGGTCAGTCTTCACGAACACGGGTTTTGTTACTTTGACAGAGTGGGGTCAGTCTACTCTTGCCTATTTGAGTTAAATTGATAGACTGAAGTCAGTCTGCTCTTCCCTGGGTGTGTAACATTGACAGAGTGGGGACTGTCTGCTCTTCCCTCGGCGGGTTACATTGACAGAGTGGGGTCAGTCTGCTCTTCCCTGGGTGTGTAACATTGACAGAGTGGTGTCACTCTGCTCTTCCCTGGGTGTGTTACATTGACAGAGTGGGGTCAGTCTGCCCTTCTCTGGGTGTGTTACATTGACAGAGTGGTGTCCGTCTTCTCTTCCCTGGGTGCGTTACATTGACAGAGTGGGGTCAGTCTGCTCTTTCCTGGGTGTGTTACATTGACAGAGTGAGGTCAGTCTGCACTTCCCTGGTTGTGTTACATTGACAGAGTGGGGTCAGTCTGCTATTCCCTGGGTGAGTTACTTTGACAGAGAGGGGGGAAGTCTACATTTCACTGGGTGTGTTAAATTGACAGAGTGGGGTCAGTCTGCAATTCACTGGTTGTGTAACATTGACAGAGTGGGGTCAGTTGCTCTTCCCTGGGCGGGTTACCTTGACAGAGTGGGGTCAGTCTGCTCTTCCCTGGGTGTGTAACATTGACAGAGTGGGGTCAGTCTGCTCTTCCCTGGGTGTGTTACATTGACAGAGTGGTGTCCTTCTGCTCTTCCCTGGGTGTGTTTCATTGACAGAGTGAGGTCCGTCTGCTCTTCCTTGGGGTGTGTTACATTTACAGACTCGGGTCAGTCTGCTCTTCCCTGGCTGTGGTACATTGAGAGAGTGGCTTCAGTCTGCTCTTCCCTGGGTGAGTTACATTGACAGCGTGGGGTCAGTCTGCTCTTCACTGGGTGTGTTACATTAACAGAGTGAGGTCATTCTGCTCTTCCCTGGGTGTGTTACATTGACAGAGTGGGGTCAGTCTACTCTTGCCTATTTGAGTTAAATTGATAGACTGAGGTCAGTCTGCTCTTCCCTGAGTGTGTGACATTGACAAAGTGGGGTCAGTCTGCTCTTACTTGGGTGTGTTACATTGACAGAGTGGGATCCGTCTGCCCTTCCCTGGAAGGGTTACATTGACAGAGTGGGGTCAGTCTGCTCTTCCCTGTGTGAGTTACATTCAAAGAGTGGGGTCACTCTGCTCTTCCCTGTGTGTGTTACATTGAAAGAGTGGGGTCATTCTGCTTGTCCTTGCGTGTGTAACATTGACAGAGTAGGGTCAGTCTGCTCTTCCCTGGGTGTGTTACACTGACAGAGTGGGGTCAGTCTGCTCTTTCCTGGGTGGGTTACATTGAGAGAGTGGGGTCAGTCTGCTCTTCCCTGGGTGTGTCACATTGACAGAGTGTGGTTAGTCTAGTCTTCCCTGGGTGTGTTACATTGACAGAGTTGGGTTAGTCTGCTCTTCCCTGGGTGTATTACATTGACACAGTGGGGTCAGTCTGCTCTTTCCTGTGTCTGTTACACTGACAGAGTGGGGTCAGTCTGTTCTTCCCCGCGTGTGTTACATTGAGAGAGTGGGGTCACTCTGCTCTTCCCTGTGGGTGTTACATTGACAGAGTGGGGTCATTCTGCTCTTCACTGGGAGAGTTACTTTGACAGAGTGGGGTCATTCTGCACTTCCCTGGTTGTGTTACATTGACAGAATGGGGTCAGTCTGTTCTTCCCTGGGTGGGTTACATTGACAGAGTAGGGTCAATCTGCTCTTCACTGCGTGTGTGACATTTACAGAGTAGGGTCAGTCTGCTCTTCCCTGGGTATGTTACGCTGACAGAGTGGGGTCAGTCTGCTCTTCCCTGGCTGTGTTTCATTGACAGACTGGGGTCATTCTGCTCTTCTCTGGCTGTGGTACATTGACAGAGTGAGGTCAGTCTGCTCTTCACTGGGTTTGATACATTGGCAGAGTGGAGTCACTCGGCTCTTCCCTGGTTGTGTAATATTGACAGAGTGGGGTCAGTCTGCTCTTCTCTGGGTGTGTTACATTGACAGAGTGGGGTCAGTCTGCTCTTCCCTGGGTGTGTTACATTGACAGAATGGGGTCAGTCTGCTCTTCCCTGGATGGGTGACATTGACAGAGTGGGGTCAGTCTGCTCTTCACTCGGTGTGTTACATTGACAAAGTGGGGTCAGTCTGCCCCTCCTGGGTGGGTAACATTGACAGAGTGGTGTCCGTCTGCTCTTCCTTGGTGTGTTACATTGACAGACTGAGGTCAGTCTGCTCTTCCCTGGGCGGGTTACATTGACAGTTTGGGGTCAGTCTGCTCTTCCCTGGATGTGTACCATTGACAGAGTGGGGTCAGTCTGCTCTTCCCTGGGTGTGTAACATTGACAGAGTGGGGTCAGTCTGCTCTTCCCTGGTTGGGTTACATTGACAGAGTGGTGTCCTTCTGCTCTTCCCTGGGTGTGTTTCATTGATAGAGTGAGGTCCGTCTGCTCTTCCTTGGGTGTGTGACATTTACAGACTGGGGTCAGTCTGCTCTTCCCTGGCTGTGGTACATTGACAGAGTGAGGTCAGTCTGCTCTTCCCTGGGTGTGTTACATTGACAGAGTGCGGTCAGTCTGCTTTTCCCTCGGTGTGTTACATCGACAGATTGAGGTCATTCTGCACTTCCCTGGTTGAGTTACATTGACAGAGTGGGGTCAGTCTGCTCTTCCCTTGGTGAGTTACATTAGCAGAGTGGGGTCAGTCTGCTCTTCACTGGGTGTGTGACATTGACAGAGTGAGGTCAGTCTTCACGAACACGGGTTGTCTTACATTGACAGAGTGGGGTCAGTCTACTCTTGCCTATTTGAGTTAAATTGATAGACTGAGGTCAGTCTGCTCTTCCCTGGGTGTGTAACATTGACAGAGTGGGGACTGTCTGCTCTTCCCTCGGCGGGTTACATTGACAGAGTGGGGTCAGTCTGCTCTTCCCTGGCTGTGTAACATTGACAGAGTGGGGTCAGTCTGCTCTTCCCTGGGTGGGTTACATTGACAGAGTGGGGTCAGACTGTTCTTCCCTGGGTGTGTTACATTGACAGAGTGGTGTCAGTCTGCTCTTCCCTGGGCGTTGTTACATTGACAGAGTGGTGTCCGTCTTCTCTTCCCTGGGTGTGTTACATTGACAGAGTGGGGTCAGTCTGCTCTTTCCTGGGTGTGTTACATTGACAGAGTGAGGTCAGTCTGCACTTCCCTGGTTGTGTTACATTGACAGAGTGGGGTCAGTCTGCTATTCCCTGGGTGAGTAACTTTGACAGAGAGGGGGGAAGTCTACATTTCACTGGGTGTGTTAAATTGACAGAGTGGGGTCAGTCTGCAATTCACTGGTTGTGTAACATTGACAGAGTGGGGTCAGTCTGCTTTTCCCTGGGTGTGTTACATTGACAGAGTGGGGTCAGTCTGTTCTTCGCTTGATGCGTTACATTGACAGAGTGGGGTCAGTCTGCTCTTCTCTGGGTGTGTTACATTGACAGAGTGGGGTCAGTCTGCTCTTCCCTTGCTGTGTTGCATTGACAGACTCGGGTCATTCTGCTCTTCTCTGGCTGTGGTACATTGACAGAGTGGGGTCAGTCTGCTCTTCTCTGTGTGTGTTACATTGACAGAGTGGGGTCATTCTGCACTTCCCTGGTTGTGTTACATTGACAGAGTGGGGTCAGTTTGTTCTTCCCTGGGTGGGTTATATTGACAGAGTGGGGTCAGTCTGCTCTTCCCTGGGTGTGTTACATTGACAGATTGGGGTCAGTGTGCTCTTCCCTCCGTGTGTTACATTGACAGATTGGGGTCAGTCTGTTCTTCCCAGGGTGTATTACATTGACTGAGTGGTGTCAGCCTGCTCTTCCCTGGGTGTGTTCCATTGACAGAGAGGGGTAAGTCTGCTCTTCCCTGGGTGCGTTCCATTGACAGATTGGGGTCAGTCTGCTCATCCCTGGGTGTGTTACATTGACAGAGTGGGGTCAGTCTGCTCTTCTCTAAGAGGTTTCCATTGACAGAGTGGGGTCAGTCTGCTCTTCCCTGGGTGTGTTCCATTGACAGAGAGGGGTAAGTCTGCTCTTCCCTGGGTGCGTTCCATTGACAGATTGGGGTCAGTCTGCTCTTCCCTGGGTGTGTTACATTGACAGAGTGGGGTCAGTCTGCTCTTCTCTGAGAGGTTTCCATTGACAGAGTGGGGTCAGTCTGCTCTTCCCTGGGTGTGTTCCATTGACAGAGTGGGGTCAGTCTGCTCTTCCCTGGGTGGGTGACATTCACTGAGTGGGGTCAGTCTGCTCTTCCCTGGGTGTGTTACATTGACAGAGTGGGGTCAGTCTGCTCTTCGCTACGTGTGTTAAATTGACAGAGTGGGGTCAGTCTGCTCTTCCCTGGGTGTGTTACATTGACAGAGTGGAGTCAGTCTGCTCTTCCCTGGGTGTGTTACATTGACAGAGTGGGGTCAGTCTACTCTTCCCTGGGTGTGTTACATTGACAGAGTGGGGTCAGTCTGCTCTTCGCTATGTGTGTTACATTGAGAGAGTGGGGTCAGTCTGCTCTTCCCTGGGTGTGTTACATTGACAGAGTGGGGTCAGTCTGCTCTTCCCTGGGTCTGTTACATTGACAGAGTGGGGTCAGTCTGCTCTTCCCTGGGTGTATTACATTGACAGAGTGCGGTCTGTCTGCTTCTCCCTGGGTGGGTTTAAATGACAGTGTGGGGTCAGTCTGCTCTTCCCTGGGTATGTTACATTGACAGAGTGGCGTCAGTCGACTCTTCTCTGGGTGTTTTACATTGACTGAGAGGGGTCAGTCTGCACTTCCCTGGGTGTGTTACATTGACAGAGTGGGGTCAGTCTGCTCTTCCCTGGGTGTGTTACATTGACAGAGTGGGGTCAGTCTGCTCTTCCCTGGGTGTGTTACATTGGCAGAGTGGGGTCAGTCTGCTCTTCCCTGGGTGTGTTACATTGACAGAGTGGGGTCAGTCTGCTCTTCTCTGAGTGGTTTCCATTGACAGAGTGGGGTCAGTCTGCTCTTCCCTCGGTGGGTTACATTCACTGAGTGGGGTCAGTCTGCTCTTCCCTGGGTCTGTTACATTGACAGAGTGGGGTCAGTCTTCCCTTCCCTGGGTGTGTTACATTGACAGATTGGGGTCAGTCTGCTCTTCCCTCCGTGTGTTACATTAACAGAGTGGGGTCAGTCTGTTCTTCCCAGGGTGTATTACATTGACTGAGTGGGGTCTGTCTGCTCTTCCCTGAGTGGGTTAAATTGACAGAGTGGTGTCAGCCTGCTCTTCCCTGGGTGTGTTCCATTGACAGAGAGGGGTCAGTCTGCTCTTCCCTGGGTGCGTTCCATTGACAGATTGGGGTCAGTCTGCTCTTCCCTGGGTGTGTTATTGACAGAGTGGGTTCAGTCTGCTCTTCCCTGGGTGTGTTACATTGACAGAGTGGGGTCAGTCTGCTCTTCTCTGAGTGGTTTCCATTGACAGAGTGGGGTCAGTCTGCTCTTCCCTGGGTGTGTTCCATTGACAGAGTGGGGTCAGTCTGCTCTTCCCTGGGTGGGTTACATTCACTGAGTAGGGTCAGTCTGCTCTTCCCTGGGTGTGTTACATTGACAGAGTGGGGTCAGTCTGCTCTTCCCTGGGTGTGTTACGTTGACAGATTGGGGTCACTCTACTCTTCCCTGGGTGTGTTACATTGACAGAGTGGGGTCAGTCTGCTCTTCCCTGGGTGTGTTACATTGACAGATTTGGGTCACTCTACTCTTCCCTGGCTGTGTTACTTTAACAGCGTCGGGTCAGTCTTCCCTTCCCTGGGTGTGTTACATTGACAGATTGGGGTCAGTCTTCTCTTCCCTGCGTGTGTTACATTGACAGAGTGGGGGCAGTGTGCTCATCTCTGGGTGAGTTAAATTGACAGAGTGGGGTCAGTCTGCCCTTCTCTGGTTGTGTTACATTGAGAGAGTGGTGACAGTCTGCTCTTCCCTGGGTGTGTTACATTGACAGAATGGAGTCAGTCTGCTCTTCCCTGAGTGTTTTACATTGACAGAGTGGGGTCAGTCTGCTCTACCCTGGGTGTACTACATTGACAGAGTGGGGTCAGTGTGCTCTTCCCTGGGTGTGTTATATTGACAGAGTGGGGTTAGTCTGCTCTTCCCTGGGTGTGTTACATTGTCACAGTGGCGTCAGTCTACTCTTCTCTGGGTGTTTTACATTGACAGAGAGGGGTCAGTCTGCACTTCCCTGGGTCTGTTACATTGAGAGATTGTGGTGCGTCTGCTCTTCCCAAGGTGTGTTACACTGACGGAGTGGGGTCAGTCTGGTCTTCCCTAGGTGTGTTACATTGACAGAGTGGGGTCAGTCTGCTCTTCCCTGGGTGTGTTACATTGACAGAGTGTGGTCAGTCTGCTCTTCCCTAGGTTTGTTACATTGACAGAGTATTGTCCGTCTGCCCTTCCCTGGGTGGGTTACATTGACAGAATCGTGTCAGTCTGCTCTTCCCTGGGTGTGTTAAATTGACAGAGTGGGTTCAGTGTGCTCTTCCCTTGGTGGGTTAAATTGACAGAGTGGGGTCAGTGTGCTCTTCCCTGGGATTGTTACATTGACACACTGGGGTCAGTCTGCTCTTCCCTGGGTGTGTTACATTGACAGAGTGGGCACTGTCTGCTCTTCCCTGGGTGTGTTACATTTAGAGATTGTGGTACGTCTGCTCTTCCCTGGGTGTGTTACACTGACAGAGTGGGGTCAGTCTGCTCTTCCCTGCGTGTGTTACATTGACAGAGTGGGGTCAGTCTGCTCTTCCCTGGGTGGGTTACATTGACAGAGTGGTGTCAGTCTGCTCTTCACTGGCTGTGTCACATTGACAGAGTGGGGTCAGTCTGCTCTTCCCTGGGTGTGCTACATTGAGAGAGTGGGGTCAGTCTGCTCTTCACTGGGTGGCTTACATTGACAGAGTGGGGTCTGTCTGCTCTTCCCTGGGTTGGTTACATTGATAGAGTGGGGTCTCTCTGCTATTCCCTGGGTGTGTTACATTGACAGAGTGGGGTCAGTGTGCACTTTCCTGGGTGTGTTACATTGAGAGATTGTGGTGCGTCTGCTCTTCCCTGGGTGTATTACACTGACGGAGTGGGGTCAGTCTACTCTTCCCTGGGTGTGTTACATTGACAGAGTGGGGTCAGTCTGCTCTTCGCTATGTGTGTTACATTGACAGAGTGGGGTCAGTCTGCTCTTCCCTGGGTGTGTTACATTGACAGAGTGGAGTCAGTCTGCTCTTCCCTGGGTGTGTTACATTGACAGAGTGGGGTCAGTCTACTCTTCCCTGGGTGTGTTACATTGACAGAGTGGGGTCAGTCTGCTCTTCGCTATGTGTGTTACATTGATAGAGTGGGGTCAGTCTGCTCTTCCCTGGGTGTGTTACATTGACAAAGTGGGGTCAGTCTGCTCTTCCCTGGGTCTGTTACATTGACAGAGTGGGGTCAGTCTGCTCTTCCCTGGGTGTATTACATTGACAGAGTGGGGTCTGTCTGCTTCTCCCTGGGTGGGTTAAAATGACAGTGTGGGGTCAGTCTGCTCTTCCCTGGGTATGTTACATTGACAGAGTGGCGTCAGTCGACTCTTCTCTGGGTGTTTTACATTGACTGAGAGGGGTCAGTCTGCACTTCCCTGGGTGTGTTACATTGACAGAGTGGGGTCAGTCTGCTCTTCCCTGGGTGTGTTACATTGACAGAGTGGGGTCAGTCTGTTCTTCCCTGGGTGTATTACATTGACAGAGTGGGGTCTGTCTGCTCTTCCCTGGGTGGGTTAAATTGACAGAGTGGTGTCAGTCTGCTCTTCCCTGGGTGTGTTACATTGACAGAGTGGGGTCAGTCTGCTCTTCCCTGGGTGTGTTACATTGACAGAGTGGGGTCAGTCTGCTCTTCTCTGAGTGGTTTCCATTGACAGAGTGGCGTCAGTCTGCTCTTCCCTGGGTGGGTTACATTCACTGAGTGGGGTCAGTCTGCTCTTCCCTGGGTCTGTTACATTGACAGAGTGGGGTCAGTCTTCCCTTCCCTGGGTGTGTTACATTGACAGATTGGGGTCAGTCTGCTCTTCCCTCCGTGTGTTACATTAACAGAGTGGGGTCAGTCTGTTCTTCCCAGGGTGTATTACATTGACTGAGTGGGGTCTGTCTGCTCTTCCCTGAGTGGGTTAAATTGACAGAGTGGTGTCAGCCTGCTCTTCCCTGGGTGTGTTCCATTGACAGAGAGGGGTCAGTCTGCTCTTCCCTGGGTGCGTTCCATTGACAGATTGGGGTCAGTCTGCTCTTCCCTGGGTCTGTTACATTGACAGAGTGGGGTCAGTCTGCTCTTCCCTGGGTGTATTACATTGACAGAGTGGGGTCTGTCTGCTTCTCCCTGGGTGGGTTAAAATGACAGTGTGGGGTCAGTCTGCTCTTCCCTGGGTATGTTACATTGACAGAGTGGCGTCAGTCGACTCTTCTCTGGGTGTTTTACATTGACTGAGAGGGGTCAGTCTGCACTTCCCTGGGTGTGTTACATTGACAGAGTGGGGTCAGTCTGCTCTTCCCTGGGTGTGTTACATTGACAGAGTGGGGTCAGTCTGCTCTTCCCTTGGTGAGTTACATTAGCAGAGTGGGGTCAGTCTGCTCTTCACTGGGTGTGTGACATTGACAGAGTGAGGTCAGTCTTCACGAACACGGGTTGTCTTACATTGACAGAGTGGGGTCAGTCTACTCTTGCCTATTTGAGTTAAATTGATAGACTGAGGTCAGTCTGCTCTTCCCTGGGTGTGTAACATTGACAGAGTGGGGACTGTCTGCTCTTCCCTCGGCGGGTTACATTGACAGAGTGGGGTCAGTCTGCTCTTCCCTGGCTGTGTAACATTGACAGAGTGGGGTCAGTCTGCTCTTCCCTGGGTGGGTTACATTGACAGAGTGGGGTCAGACTGTTCTTCCCTGGGTGTGTTACATTGACAGAGTGGTGTCAGTCTGCTCTTCCCTGGGCGTTGTTACATTGACAGAGTGGTGTCCGTCTTCTCTTCCCTGGGTGTGTTACATTGACAGAGTGGGGTCAGTCTGCTCTTTCCTGGGTGTGTTACATTGACAGAGTGAGGTCAGTCTGCACTTCCCTGGTTGTGTTACATTGACAGAGTGGGGTCAGTCTGCTATTCCCTGGGTGAGTAACTTTGACAGAGAGGGGGGAAGTCTACATTTCACTGGGTGTGTTAAATTGACAGAGTGGGGTCAGTCTGCAATTCACTGGTTGTGTAACATTGACAGAGTGGGGTCAGTCTGCTTTTCCCTGGGTGTGTTACATTGACAGAGTGGGGTCAGTCTGTTCTTCGCTTGATGCGTTACATTGACAGAGTGGGGTCAGTCTGCTCTTCTCTGGGTGTGTTACATTGACAGAGTGGGGTCAGTCTGCTCTTCCCTTGCTGTGTTGCATTGACAGACTCGGGTCATTCTGCTCTTCTCTGGCTGTGGTACATTGACAGAGTGGGGTCAGTCTGCTCTTCTCTGTGTGTGTTACATTGACAGAGTGGGGTCATTCTGCACTTCCCTGGTTGTGTTACATTGACAGAGTGGGGTCAGTTTGTTCTTCCCTGGGTGGGTTATATTGACAGAGTGGGGTCAGTCTGCTCTTCCCTGGGTGTGTTACATTGACAGATTGGGGTCAGTGTGCTCTTCCCTCCGTGTGTTACATTGACAGATTGGGGTCAGTCTGTTCTTCCCAGGGTGTATTACATTGACTGAGTGGTGTCAGCCTGCTCTTCCCTGGGTGTGTTCCATTGACAGAGAGGGGTAAGTCTGCTCTTCCCTGGGTGCGTTCCATTGACAGATTGGGGTCAGTCTGCTCATCCCTGGGTGTGTTACATTGACAGAGTGGGGTCAGTCTGCTCTTCTCTAAGAGGTTTCCATTGACAGAGTGGGGTCAGTCTGCTCTTCCCTGGGTGTGTTCCATTGACAGAGAGGGGTAAGTCTGCTCTTCCCTGGGTGCGTTCCATTGACAGATTGGGGTCAGTCTGCTCTTCCCTGGGTGTGTTACATTGACAGAGTGGGGTCAGTCTGCTCTTCTCTGAGAGGTTTCCATTGACAGAGTGGGGTCAGTCTGCTCTTCCCTGGGTGTGTTCCATTGACAGAGTGGGGTCAGTCTGCTCTTCCCTGGGTGGGTGACATTCACTGAGTGGGGTCAGTCTGCTCTTCCCTGGGTGTGTTACATTGACAGAGTGGGGTCAGTCTGCTCTTCGCTACGTGTGTTAAATTGACAGAGTGGGGTCAGTCTGCTCTTCCCTGGGTGTGTTACATTGACAGAGTGGAGTCAGTCTGCTCTTCCCTGGGTGTGTTACATTGACAGAGTGGGGTCAGTCTACTCTTCCCTGGGTGTGTTACATTGACAGAGTGGGGTCAGTCTGCTCTTCGCTATGTGTGTTACATTGAGAGAGTGGGGTCAGTCTGCTCTTCCCTGGGTGTGTTACATTGACAGAGTGGGGTCAGTCTGCTCTTCCCTGGGTCTGTTACATTGACAGAGTGGGGTCAGTCTGCTCTTCCCTGGGTGTATTACATTGACAGAGTGCGGTCTGTCTGCTTCTCCCTGGGTGGGTTTAAATGACAGTGTGGGGTCAGTCTGCTCTTCCCTGGGTATGTTACATTGACAGAGTGGCGTCAGTCGACTCTTCTCTGGGTGTTTTACATTGACTGAGAGGGGTCAGTCTGCACTTCCCTGGGTGTGTTACATTGACAGAGTGGGGTCAGTCTGCTCTTCCCTGGGTGTGTTACATTGACAGAGTGGGGTCAGTCTGCTCTTCCCTGGGTGTGTTACATTGGCAGAGTGGGGTCAGTCTGCTCTTCCCTGGGTGTGTTACATTGACAGAGTGGGGTCAGTCTGCTCTTCTCTGAGTGGTTTCCATTGACAGAGTGGGGTCAGTCTGCTCTTCCCTCGGTGGGTTACATTCACTGAGTGGGGTCAGTCTGCTCTTCCCTGGGTCTGTTACATTGACAGAGTGGGGTCAGTCTTCCCTTCCCTGGGTGTGTTACATTGACAGATTGGGGTCAGTCTGCTCTTCCCTCCGTGTGTTACATTAACAGAGTGGGGTCAGTCTGTTCTTCCCAGGGTGTATTACATTGACTGAGTGGGGTCTGTCTGCTCTTCCCTGAGTGGGTTAAATTGACAGAGTGGTGTCAGCCTGCTCTTCCCTGGGTGTGTTCCATTGACAGAGAGGGGTCAGTCTGCTCTTCCCTGGGTGCGTTCCATTGACAGATTGGGGTCAGTCTGCTCTTCCCTGGGTGTGTTATTGACAGAGTGGGTTCAGTCTGCTCTTCCCTGGGTGTGTTACATTGACAGAGTGGGGTCAGTCTGCTCTTCTCTGAGTGGTTTCCATTGACAGAGTGGGGTCAGTCTGCTCTTCCCTGGGTGTGTTCCATTGACAGAGTGGGGTCAGTCTGCTCTTCCCTGGGTGGGTTACATTCACTGAGTAGGGTCAGTCTGCTCTTCCCTGGGTGTGTTACATTGACAGAGTGGGGTCAGTCTGCTCTTCCCTGGGTGTGTTACGTTGACAGATTGGGGTCACTCTACTCTTCCCTGGGTGTGTTACATTGACAGAGTGGGGTCAGTCTGCTCTTCCCTGGGTGTGTTACATTGACAGATTTGGGTCACTCTACTCTTCCCTGGCTGTGTTACTTTAACAGCGTCGGGTCAGTCTTCCCTTCCCTGGGTGTGTTACATTGACAGATTGGGGTCAGTCTTCTCTTCCCTGCGTGTGTTACATTGACAGAGTGGGGGCAGTGTGCTCATCTCTGGGTGAGTTAAATTGACAGAGTGGGGTCAGTCTGCCCTTCTCTGGTTGTGTTACATTGAGAGAGTGGTGACAGTCTGCTCTTCCCTGGGTGTGTTACATTGACAGAATGGAGTCAGTCTGCTCTTCCCTGAGTGTTTTACATTGACAGAGTGGGGTCAGTCTGCTCTACCCTGGGTGTACTACATTGACAGAGTGGGGTCAGTGTGCTCTTCCCTGGGTGTGTTATATTGACAGAGTGGGGTTAGTCTGCTCTTCCCTGGGTGTGTTACATTGTCACAGTGGCGTCAGTCTACTCTTCTCTGGGTGTTTTACATTGACAGAGAGGGGTCAGTCTGCACTTCCCTGGGTCTGTTACATTGAGAGATTGTGGTGCGTCTGCTCTTCCCAAGGTGTGTTACACTGACGGAGTGGGGTCAGTCTGGTCTTCCCTAGGTGTGTTACATTGACAGAGTGGGGTCAGTCTGCTCTTCCCTGGGTGTGTTACATTGACAGAGTGTGGTCAGTCTGCTCTTCCCTAGGTTTGTTACATTGACAGAGTATTGTCCGTCTGCCCTTCCCTGGGTGGGTTACATTGACAGAATCGTGTCAGTCTGCTCTTCCCTGGGTGTGTTAAATTGACAGAGTGGGTTCAGTGTGCTCTTCCCTTGGTGGGTTAAATTGACAGAGTGGGGTCAGTGTGCTCTTCCCTGGGATTGTTACATTGACACACTGGGGTCAGTCTGCTCTTCCCTGGGTGTGTTACATTGACAGAGTGGGCACTGTCTGCTCTTCCCTGGGTGTGTTACATTTAGAGATTGTGGTACGTCTGCTCTTCCCTGGGTGTGTTACACTGACAGAGTGGGGTCAGTCTGCTCTTCCCTGCGTGTGTTACATTGACAGAGTGGGGTCAGTCTGCTCTTCCCTGGGTGGGTTACATTGACAGAGTGGTGTCAGTCTGCTCTTCACTGGCTGTGTCACATTGACAGAGTGGGGTCAGTCTGCTCTTCCCTGGGTGTGCTACATTGAGAGAGTGGGGTCAGTCTGCTCTTCACTGGGTGGCTTACATTGACAGAGTGGGGTCTGTCTGCTCTTCCCTGGGTTGGTTACATTGATAGAGTGGGGTCTCTCTGCTATTCCCTGGGTGTGTTACATTGACAGAGTGGGGTCAGTGTGCACTTTCCTGGGTGTGTTACATTGAGAGATTGTGGTGCGTCTGCTCTTCCCTGGGTGTATTACACTGACGGAGTGGGGTCAGTCTACTCTTCCCTGGGTGTGTTACATTGACAGAGTGGGGTCAGTCTGCTCTTCGCTATGTGTGTTACATTGACAGAGTGGGGTCAGTCTGCTCTTCCCTGGGTGTGTTACATTGACAGAGTGGAGTCAGTCTGCTCTTCCCTGGGTGTGTTACATTGACAGAGTGGGGTCAGTCTACTCTTCCCTGGGTGTGTTACATTGACAGAGTGGGGTCAGTCTGCTCTTCGCTATGTGTGTTACATTGATAGAGTGGGGTCAGTCTGCTCTTCCCTGGGTGTGTTACATTGACAAAGTGGGGTCAGTCTGCTCTTCCCTGGGTCTGTTACATTGACAGAGTGGGGTCAGTCTGCTCTTCCCTGGGTGTATTACATTGACAGAGTGGGGTCTGTCTGCTTCTCCCTGGGTGGGTTAAAATGACAGTGTGGGGTCAGTCTGCTCTTCCCTGGGTATGTTACATTGACAGAGTGGCGTCAGTCGACTCTTCTCTGGGTGTTTTACATTGACTGAGAGGGGTCAGTCTGCACTTCCCTGGGTGTGTTACATTGACAGAGTGGGGTCAGTCTGCTCTTCCCTGGGTGTGTTACATTGACAGAGTGGGGTCAGTCTGTTCTTCCCTGGGTGTATTACATTGACAGAGTGGGGTCTGTCTGCTCTTCCCTGGGTGGGTTAAATTGACAGAGTGGTGTCAGTCTGCTCTTCCCTGGGTGTGTTACATTGACAGAGTGGGGTCAGTCTGCTCTTCCCTGGGTGTGTTACATTGACAGAGTGGGGTCAGTCTGCTCTTCTCTGAGTGGTTTCCATTGACAGAGTGGCGTCAGTCTGCTCTTCCCTGGGTGGGTTACATTCACTGAGTGGGGTCAGTCTGCTCTTCCCTGGGTCTGTTACATTGACAGAGTGGGGTCAGTCTTCCCTTCCCTGGGTGTGTTACATTGACAGATTGGGGTCAGTCTGCTCTTCCCTCCGTGTGTTACATTAACAGAGTGGGGTCAGTCTGTTCTTCCCAGGGTGTATTACATTGACTGAGTGGGGTCTGTCTGCTCTTCCCTGAGTGGGTTAAATTGACAGAGTGGTGTCAGCCTGCTCTTCCCTGGGTGTGTTCCATTGACAGAGAGGGGTCAGTCTGCTCTTCCCTGGGTGCGTTCCATTGACAGATTGGGGTCAGTCTGCTCTTCCCTGGGTCTGTTACATTGACAGAGTGGGGTCAGTCTGCTCTTCCCTGGGTGTATTACATTGACAGAGTGGGGTCTGTCTGCTTCTCCCTGGGTGGGTTAAAATGACAGTGTGGGGTCAGTCTGCTCTTCCCTGGGTATGTTACATTGACAGAGTGGCGTCAGTCGACTCTTCTCTGGGTGTTTTACATTGACTGAGAGGGGTCAGTCTGCACTTCCCTGGGTGTGTTACATTGACAGAGTGGGGTCAGTCTGCTCTTCCCTGGGTGTGTTACATTGACAGAGTGGGGTCAGTCTGTTCTTCCCTGGGTGTATTACATTGACAGAGTGGGGTCTGTCTGCTCTTCCCTGGGTGGGTTAAATTGACAGAGTGGTGTCAGTCTGCTCTTCCCTGGGTGTGTTACATTGACAGAGTGGGGTCAGTCTGCTCTTCCCTGGGTGTGTTACATTGACAGAGTGGGGTCAGTCTGCTCTTCTCTGAGTGGTTTCCATTGACAGAGTGGCGTCAGTCTGCTCTTCCCTGGGTGGGTTACATTCACTGAGTGGGGTCAGTCTGCTCTTCCCTGGGTCTGTTACATTGACAGAGTGGGGTCAGTCTTCCCTTCCCTGGGTGTGTTACATTGACAGATTGGGGTCAGTCTGCTCTTCCCTCCGTGTGTTACATTAACAGAGTGGGGTCAGTCTGTTCTTCCCAGGGTGTATTACATTGACTGAGTGGGGTCTGTCTGCTCTTCCCTGAGTGGGTTAAATTGACAGAGTGGTGTCAGCCTGCTCTTCCCTGGGTGTGTTCCATTGACAGAGAGGGGTCAGTCTGCTCTTCCCTGGGTGCGTTCCATTGACAGATTGGGGTCAGTCTGCTCTTCCCTGGGTGTGTTATTGACAGAGTGGGTTCAGTCTGCTCTTCCCTGGGTGTGTTACATTGACAGAGTGGGGTCAGTCTGCTCTTCTCTGAGTGGTTTCCATTGACAGAGTGGGGTCAGTCTGTTCTTATCTGGGTGTATTACATTGACAGAGTGGGGTCAGTCTGCTCTTCCCTGGGTGGGTTACATTCACTGAGTGGGGTCAGTCTGCTCTTCCCTGGGTGTGTTACATTGACAGAGTGGGGTCAGTCTGCTCTTCCCTGGGTGTGTTACGTTGACAGATTGGGGTCACTCTACTCTTCCCTGGGTGTGTTACATTGACAGAGTGGGGTCAGTCTGCTCTTCCCTGGGTGTGTTACATTGACAGATTTGGGTCACTCTACTCTTCCCTGGCTGTGTTACTTTAACAGCGTCGGGTCAGTCTTCCCTTCCCTGGGTGTGTTACATTGGCAGATTGGGGTCAGTCTTCTCTTCCCTGCGTGTGTTACATTGACAGAGTGGGGGCAGTGTGCTCATCTCTGTGTGAGTTAAATTGACAGAGTGGGGTCAGTCTGCCCTTCTCTGGTTGTGTTACATTGAGAGAGTGGTGACAGTCTGCTCTTCCCTGGGTGTGTTACATTGACAGAATGGAGTCAGTCTGCTCTTCCCTGAGTGTGTTACATTGACAGAGTGGGGTCAGTCTGCTCTACCCTGGGTGTATTACATTGACAGAGTGGGGTCAGTGTGCTCTTCCCTGGGTGTGTTATATTGACAGAGTGGGGTTAGTCTGCTCTTCCCTGGGTGTGTTACATTGTCACAGTGGCGTCAGTCTACTCTTCTCTGGGTGTTTTACATTGACAGAGAGGGGTCAGTCTGCACTTCCCTGGGTCTGTTACATTGAGAGATTGTGGTGCGTCTGCTCTTCCCTGGGTGTGTTACACTGACGGAGTGTGGTCAGTCTGGTCTTCCCTAGGTGTGTTACATTGACAGAGTGGGGTCAGTCTGCTCTTCCCTGGGTGTGTTACATTGACAGAGTGTGGTCAGTCTGCTCTTCCCTGGGTTTGTTACATTGACAGAGTATTGTCCGTCTGCCCTTCCCTGGGTGGGTTACATTGACAGAATTGGGTCAGTCTGCTCTTCCCTGGGTGTGTTAAATTGACAGAGTGGGTTCAGTGTGCTCTTCCCTTGGTGGGTTAAATTGACAGAGTGGGGTCAGTGTGCTCTTCCCTGGGATTGTTACATTGACACACTGGGGTCAGTCTGCTCTTCCCTGGGTGTGTTACATTGACAGAGTGGGCACTGTCTGCTCTTCCCTGGGTGTGTTACATTTAGAGATTGTGGTACGTCTGCTCTTCCCTGGGTGTGTTACACTGACAGAGTGGGGTCAGTCTGCTCTTCCCTGCGTGTGTTACATTGACAGAGTGGGGTCAGTCTGCTCTTCCCTGGGTGGGTTACATTGACAGAGTGGGGTCAGTCTGCTCTTCCCTCGGTGTGTTACGTTGACAGATTGGGGTCACTCTACTCTTCCCTGGGTGTGTTACATTGACAGAGTGGGGTCAGTCTGCTCTTCCCTGGGTGTGTTACATTGACAGATTTGGGTCACTCTACTCTTCCCTGGCTGTGTTACTTTAACAGCGTCGGGTCAGTCTTCCCTTCCCTGGGTGTGTTACATTGACAGATTGGGGTCAGTCTTCTCTTCCCTGCGTGTGTTACATTGACAGAGTGGGGGCAGTGTGCTCATCTCTGGGTGAGTTAAATTGACAGAGTGGGGTCAGTCTGCCCTTCTCTGGGTGTGTTACATTGAGAGAGTGGTGACAGTCTGCTCTTCCCTGGGTGTGTTACATTGACAGAATGGATTCAGTCTGCTCTTCCCTGAGTGTGTTACATTGACAGAGTGGGGTCAGTCTGCTCTACCCTGGGTGTATTACATTGACAGAGTGGGGTCAGTGTGCTCTTCCCTGGGTGTGTTATATTGACAGAGTGGGGTTAGTCTGCTCTTCCCTGGGTGTGTTACATTGTCACAGTGGCGTCAGTCTACTCTTCTCTGGGTGTTTTACATTGACAGAGAGGGGTCAGTCTGCACTTCCCTGGGTCTGTTACATTGAGAGATTGTGGTGCGTCTGCTCTTCCCTGGGTGTGTTACACTGACGGAGTGGGGTCAGTCTGGTCTTCCCTAGGTGTGTTACATTGACAGAGTGGGGTCAGTCTGCTCTTCCCTGGGTGTTTTACATTGACAGAGTGTGGTCAGTCTGCTCTTCCCTGGGTTTGTTACATTGACAGAGTATTGTCCGTCTGCCCTTCCCTGGGTGGGTTACATTGACAGAATTGGGTCAGTCTGCTCTTCCCTGGGTGTGTTAAATTGACAGAGTGGGTTCAGTGTGCTCTTCCCTTGGTGGGTTAAATTGACAGAGTGGGGTCAGTGTGCTCTTCCCTGGGATTGTTACATTGACACACTGGGGTCAGTCTGCTCTTCCCTGGGTGTGTTACATTGACAGAGTGGGCACTGTCTGCTCTTCCCTGGGTGTGTTACATTTAGAGATTGTGGTACGTCTGCTCTTCCCTGGGTGTGTTACACTGACAGAGTGGGGTCAGTCTGCTCTTCCCTGCGTGTGTTACATTGACAGAGTGGGGTCAGTCTGCTCTTCCATGGGTGGGTTACATTGACAGAGTGGTGTCAGTCTGCTCTTCACTGGCTGTGTCACATTGACAGAGTGGTGTCAGTCTGCTCTTCCCTGGGTGTGCTACATTGAGAGAGTGGGGTCAGTCTGCTCTTCACTGGGTGGCATACATTGACAGAGTGGGGTCTGTCTGCTCTTCCCTGGGTTGGTTACATTGATAGAGTGGGGTCTCTCTGCTATTCCCTGGGTGTGTTACATTGACAGAGTGGGGTCAGTGTGCACTTTCCTGGGTGTGTTATATTGAGAGATTGTGGTGCATCTGCTCTTCCCTGGGTGTATTACACTGACGGAGTGGGGTCAGTCTACTCTTCCCTGGGTGTGTTACATTGACAGAGTGGGGTCAGTATGCTCTTCGCTATGTGTGTTACGTTGACAGAGTGGGGTCAGTCTGTTCTTCCCTGGGTGTGTTACATTGACAGAGTGGAGTCAGTCTGCTCTTCCCTGGGTGTGTTACATTGACAGAGTGGGGTCAGTCTACTCTTCCCTGGGTGTGTTACATTGACAGAGTGGGGTCAGTCTGCTCTTCGCTATGTGTGTAACATTGATAGAGTGGGGTCAGTCTGCTCTTCCCTGGGTGTGTTACATTCACAGAGTGGGGTCAGTCTGCTCATCCCGGGGTCTGTTACATTGACAGAGTGGGGTCAGTCTGCTCTTCCTTGGGTGTATTACATTGACAGAGTGGGGTCTGTCTGCTTCTCCCTGGGTGGGTTAAAATGACAGTGTGGGGTCAGTCTGCTCTTTCCTGGGTATGTTACATTGACAGAGTGTCGTCAGTCGACTCTTCTCTGGGTGTTTTACATTGACTGAGTGGGGTCAGTCTGCACTTCCCTGGGTGTGTTACATTGAGAGATTGTGGTGCGTCTCCTCTTCCCTGGGTGTGTTCCACTGACGGAGTGAGTTCAGTCTGCTCTTCCCTGGGTGTGTTACATTGACAGAGTGGGGTTAGTCTGCTCTTCCCTGGGTGTGTTACATTGACAGAGTGGGGTCAGTCTGCTCTTCCCTGGGTTTGTTACATTGACAGAATGGGGTCCGTCTGCCCTTCCCTGGGTGGGTTACATTGAGAGAATTGGGTCAGTCTGCTCTTCCCTGGGTGTGTTAAATTGACAGAGTGGGGTCAGTGTGCTCTTCCCTTGGTGGGTTAAATTGACAGAGTGGGGTCAGTGTGTTCTTCCCTTGGATTGTTACATTGACACACTGGGGTCTGTCTGCTCTTCCCTGGGTGTGTTACATTGACAGAGTAGGTACAGTCTGCTCTTCCCTGGGTGTGTTTCATTGAGAGATTGTGGTCCGTCTGCTGTTACCTGGGTGTGTTACACTGACAGAGTGGGGTCAGTCTGCTCTTCCCTGGGTGTGTTACATTGACAGAGTGGTGTCAGTCTGCTCTTCCCTGGGTGAGTTACATTGACAGAGTGGGGTCAATCTACTCTTCCTTGGGTATGTTCCATTGACAGAGTGGGTTCAGTCTGCTCTTCCCTGGGTGTGTTACATTGACAGGGTGGGGTCAGTCTGCTCTTCCCTGTGTGTGTTACATTGACAGAGTGGAGTCAGTCTGCTCTTCACTGGGTGTTGACATTGACAGAGTGGGGTCAGTCTAGTCTTCCCTGGGTGTGTTACATTGACAGAGTGGGGTCAGTCTGCTCTTCCCTAGGTGTGTAACTTTGACAGGGTGTGGTCAGTCTGCTCTTCCCTGGGTGTGTTACATTGACAGAGTGGGGTCAGTCTGCTCTTCCCTGGGATGGTTCCATTGACAGAGTGGGGTCAGTCTGCTCTTCCCTGGGTGGGTTACATTCACTGAGTGGGGTCAGTCTGCTCTTCCCTGGGTATGTTACATTGACAGAGTGGGGACAGACTGCTCTCCCTGGGTTTGTTACATTGTCAGAGTGGGGTCCGTCTACTCCTCCCTGGGTGTGTTACATTTACAGAGTAGGGTCAGTCTGCTCTTCCCTGGGTGTGTTACATTGACTGAGTGGGTTCAGTCTGCTCGTCCCTGGGTGTGTTACATTGACAGATTGGGGTCCGTCTGCTCTTCCCTGGGTGGGTTACATTGACAGAATGGGGTCACGCTGGTCTTCCCTGGATGTGTTTCATTGACAGAGTGGGGTCAGCCTGCTCTTCCCTGGGTGTGTTACATTGACAGAGTGGGGTCTGTCTGTTCTTCCCTGCGTGGGTTAAATTGACAGAGTGTGGTCAGTCTGCTCTTCCCTGGGTGTGTTACATTGACAGAGTGGGGTCAGTCTGCTCTTCTCTGGGTGAGTTACATTGACAGAGTGGGGTCGGTCTTCCCTTTCCTGGGTGTGTAACATTGGCAGAGTGGGGTCAGTCTGCCCCTCTCTGGGTGTGTTACATTGAGAGAGTGGGGACAGTCTGCTCTTCCCTGGGTTTTTTACATTGATAGAGTGGGGTCTGTCTGCTCTTCCCTGCGTGTGTGAAATTGACAGAGTGTGGTCAGTCTGCTCTTCCCTGGGTGTGTTACTTTGACAGAGTGGGATCAGTCTGCTCTTCTCTGAGTGGTTTCCATTGACAGAGTGGGGTCAGTCTGCTCTTCCCTGGGTGTGTTCCATTGACAGAATGGGGTCAGTCTGCTCTTCCCTGGGTGGGTTACATTCACTGAGTGGGGTCAGTCTGCTCTTCCCTGGGTGTGTTACATTGACAGATTGGGGTCAGTCTGCTCTTCCCTGGGTGTGTTACGTTGACAGATTGGGGTCACTCTACTCTTCCCTGGCTGTGTTACTTTAACAGAGTCGGGTCAGTCTTCCCTTCCCTGGGTGTGTTACATTGACAGATTGGGGTCAGTCTGCTCTTCCCTGCCATTGTTACATTGACAGAGTGTCGTCAGTCTGCTCTTCCCTGCGTGTTTTACATTGACAGAGTGGGGTCAGTCTGCTCTTCTCTGGGTGAGTTACATTGACAGAGTGGGGTCAGTCTCCTCTTCCCTGGGTGTGTAACATTGGCAGAGTTGGGTCAGTCTGCCCTTCTCTGGGTGTGTTACATTGAGAGAGTGGGGACAGTCTGCTCTTCCCTGGGTGTGTTGCATTGACAGAATGGGGTCAGTCTGCTCTTCCCTGGGTGTGTTACATTGACAGAGTGGGGTCAGTCTGCTCTTCCCTGGGTGTGTTACATTGACAGAGTGGGGTCAGTGTGCTCTTTCCTGGGTGTGTTATATTGACAGAGTGGGGTCAGTCTGCTCTTCCCTGGGTGTGTTACATTGACAGAGTGGCGTCAGTCTGCTCTTCTCTGGGTGTTTTACATTGACAGAGAGGGGTCAGTCTGCACTTCCCTTGGTGGGTTAAATTGACAGAGTGGGGTCAGTGTGCTCTTCCCTGGGATTGTTACATTGACACACTGGTGTCAGTCTGCTCTTCCCTGGGTGTGTTACATTGACAGAGTGGGGACAGTCTGCTATTCCCTGGGTGTGTTACATCGAGAGATTGTGGTCCGTCTGCTCTTCCCTGGGTGTGTTACTTTGACAGAGTGGGGTCAGTCTGCTCTTCCCTGGGTGTGTTACATTGGCAGAGTTGGGTCAGTCTGCCCTTCTCTGGGTGTGTTACATTGAGAGATTGTGCTGCGTCTGCTCTTCCCTGGGTGTGTTTCACTGACGGAGTGGGGGCAGTCTGGTCTTCCCTGGGTGTGTAACATTGACAGAGTGGGGTCAGTCTGCTCTTCCCTGGGTGTGTTACGTTGACAGAGTGGGGTCAGTCTGCTCTTCCCTGGGTTTGTTACATTGACAGTGTATTGTCCGTCTGCCCTTCCCTGGGTGCGTTACATTTACAGAATTGGGTCAGTCTGCTCTTCCCTGGGTGTTTTAAATTGACAGAGTGGGGTCAGTCTGCTCTTCCCTTGGTGGGTTAAATTGACAGAGTGGGGTCAGTGTGCTCTTCCCTGGGATTGTTACATTGACACACTGGTGTCAGTCTGCTCTTCCCTGGGTGTGTTACATTGACAGAGTGGGGACAGTCTGCTATTCCCTGGGTGTGTTACATCGAGAGATTGTGGTCCGTCTGCTCTTCCCTGGGTGTGTTACTTTGACAGAGTGGGGTCAGTCTGCTCTTCCCTGGGTGTGTTACATTGACACAGTGGGGTCAGTCTCCTCTTCCCTGGGTGAGTTACATTGACAGAGTGGGGTCAGTCTGCTCTTCCCTGGGTGAGTTACATTGTCAGAGTGGGGTCAGTCTACTCTTCCTTGGGTATGTTCCATTGACAGCGTGGGTTCAGTCTGCTCTTCCCTGGGTGTGTTACATTGACAGGGTGGGGTCAGTCTGCTCTTCCCTGTGTGTGTTACATTGACAGAGTGGAGTCAGTCTGCTCTTCACTGGGTGTTGACATTGACAGAGTGGGGTCATTCTAGTCTTCCCTAGGTGTGTTACATTGACAGAGTGGGGTCAGTCTGCTCTTCGCTGTGTGTGTAACTTTGACAGAGTGGGGTCAGTCTGCTCTTCCCTGGGTGTGTTACGTTGACAGATTGGGATCAGTCTGCTCTTCCCTGGGTGTGTTACATTGACAGAGCGGGGTCAGTCTATTCTTATCTGGGTGTATTACATTGACAGAGTGGGGTCTGTCTGCTCTTCCCTGGGTGGGTTAAATTGACAGAGTGTTGTCAGTCTGCTCTTCCCTGGGTGTGTTACTTTGACAGAATGGGGTCAGTCTGATCTTCCCTTGGTGGGTTACATTGACAGAATGGGGTCAGTCTGATCTTCCCTGGGTGTGTAACTTTGACAGAGTGGGGTCAGTCTGCTCTTCCCTGGGTTTGTTCCATTGACAGAGTGGGGTCAGTCTGCTCTTCCCTGGGTGGGTTACATTCACTGAGTGGGGTCAGTCTGCTCTTCCCTGGGTGGGTTACATTGACAGAATGGGGTCAGTCTGCTCTTCTCTGGGTGTGTTACATTGACAGAGTGGGGTCAGTCTGCTCTTCCCTGGGTGGGTTACATTGACAGAATGGGGTCAGTCTGCTCTTCTCTGGGTGTGTTACATTGACAGAGTGGGGTCAGTCTGCTCTTCCCTGGGTGTGTTACATTGACAGAATGGGGTCAGTCTGCTCTTCCCTGGATGGGTGACATTGACAGAGTGGGGTCAGTCTGCTCTTCACTCGGTGTGTTACATTGACAAAGTGGGGTCAGTCTGCCCCTCCTGGGTGGGTAACATTGACAGAGTGGTGTCCGTCTGCTCTTCCTTGGTGTGTTACATTGACAGACTGAGGTCAGTCTGCTCTTCCCTGGGCGGGTTACATTGACAGTTTGGGGTCAGTCTGCTCTTCCCTGGATGTGTACCATTGACAGAGTGGGGTCAGTCTGCTCTTCCCTGGGTGTGTAACATTGACAGAGTGGGGTCAGTCTGCTCTTCCCTGGTTGGGTTACATTGACAGTGTGGTGTCCTTCTGCTCTTCCCTGGGTGTGTTTCATTGATAGAGTGAGGTCCGTCTGCTCTTCCTTGGGTGTGTGACATTTACAGACTGGGGTCAGTCTGCTCTTCCCTGGCTGTTGTACATTGACAGAGTGAGGTCAGTCTGCTCTTCCCTGGGTGTGTTACATTGACAGAGTGCGGTCAGTCTGCTTTTCCCTCGGTGTGTTACATCGACAGATTGAGGTCATTCTGCACTTCCCTGGTTGAGTTACATTGACAGAGTGGGGTCAGTCTGCTCTTCCCTTGGTGAGTTACATTAGCAGAGTGGGGTCAGTCTGCTCTTCACTGGGTGTGTGACATTGACAGAGTGAGGTCAGTCTTCACGAACACGGGTTGTCTTACATTGACAGAGTGGGGTCAGTCTACTCTTGCCTATTTGAGTTAAATTGATAGACTGAGGTCAGTCTGCTCTTCCCTGGGTGTGTAACATTGACAGAGTGGGGACTGTCTGCTCTTCCCTCGGCGGGTTACATTGACAGAGTGGGGTCAGTCTGCTCTTCCCTGGCTGTGTAACATTGACAGAGTGGGGTCAGTCTGCTCTTCCCTGGGTGGGTTACATTGACAGAGTGGGGTCAGACTGTTCTTCCCTGGGTGTGTTACATTGACAGAGTGGTGTCAGTCTGCTCTTCCCTGGGCGTTGTTACATTGACAGAGTGGTGTCCGTCTTCTCTTCCCTGGGTGTGTTACATTGACAGAGTGGGGTCAGTCTGCTCTTTCCTGGGTGTGTTACATTGACAGAGTGAGGTCAGTCTGCACTTCCCTGGTTGTGTTACATTGACAGAGTGGGGTCAGTCTGCTATTCCCTGGGTGAGTAACTTTGACAGAGAGGGGGGAAGTCTACATTTCACTGGGTGTGTTAAATTGACAGAGTGGGGTCAGTCTGCAATTCACTGGTTGTGTAACATTGACAGAGTGGGGTCAGTCTGCTTTTCCCTGGGTGTGTTACATTGACAGAGTGGGGTCAGTCTGTTCTTCGCTTGATGCGTTACATTGACAGAGTGGGGTCAGTCTGCTCTTCCCTGGGTGTGTTACATTGACAGAGTGGGGTCAGTCTGCTCTTCCCTTGCTGTGTTGCATTGACAGACTCGGGTCATTCTGCTCTTCTCTGGCTGTGGTACATTGACAGAGTGGGGTCAGTCTGCTCTTCTCTGTGTGTGTTACATTGACAGAGTGGGGTCATTCTGCACTTCCCTGGTTGTGTTACATTGACAGAGTGGGGTCAGTTTGTTCTTCCCTGGGTGGGTTATATTGACAGAGTGGGGTCAGTCTGCTCTTCCCTGGGTGTGTTACATTGACAGATTGGGGTCAGTGTGCTCTTCCCTCCGTGTGTTACATTGACAGATTGGGGTCAGTCTGTTCTTCCCAGGGTGTATTACATTGACTGAGTGGTGTCAGCCTGCTCTTCCCTGGGTGTGTTCCATTGACAGAGAGGGGTAAGTCTGCTCTTCCCTGGGTGCGTTCCATTGACAGATTGGGGTCAGTCTGCTCATCCCTGGGTGTGTTACATTGACAGAGTGGGGTCAGTCTGCTCTTCTCTAAGAGGTTTCCATTGACAGAGTGGGGTCAGTCTGCTCTTCCCTGGGTGTGTTCCATTGACAGAGAGGGGTAAGTCTGCTCTTCCCTGGGTGCGTTCCATTGACAGATTGGGGTCAGTCTGCTCTTCCCTGGGTGTGTTACATTGACAGAGTGGGGTCAGTCTGCTCTTCTCTGAGAGGTTTCCATTGACAGAGTGGGGTCAGTCTGCTCTTCCCTGGGTGTGTTCCATTGACAGAGTGGGGTCAGTCTGCTCTTCCCTGGGTGGGTGACATTCACTGAGTGGGGTCAGTCTGCTCTTCCCTGGGTGTGTTACATTGACAGAGTGGGGTCAGTCTGCTCTTCGCTACGTGTGTTAAATTGACAGAGTGGGGTCAGTCTGCTCTTCCCTGGGTGTGTTACATTGACAGAGTGGAGTCAGTCTGCTCTTCCCTGGGTGTGTTACATTGACAGAGTGGGGTCAGTCTACTCTTCCCTGGGTGTGTTACATTGACAGAGTGGGGTCAGTCTGCTCTTCGCTATGTGTGTTACATTGAGAGAGTGGGGTCAGTCTGCTCTTCCCTGGGTGTGTTACATTGACAGAGTGGGGTCAGTCTGCTCTTCCCTGGGTCTGTTACATTGACAGAGTGGGGTCAGTCTGCTCTTCCCTGGGTGTATTACATTGACAGAGTGGGGTCTGTCTGCTTCTCCCTGGGTGGGTTAAAATGACAGTGTGGGGTCAGTCTGCTCTTCCCTGGGTATGTTACATTGACAGAGTGGCGTCAGTCGACTCTTCTCTGGGTGTTTTACATTGACTGAGAGGGGTCAGTCTGCACTTCCCTGGGTGTGTTACATTGACAGAGTGGGGTCAGTCTGCTCTTCCCTGGGTGTGTTACATTGACAGAGTGGGGTCAGTCTGCTCTTCCCTGGGTGTGTTACATTGGCAGAGTGCGGTCAGTCTGCTCTTCCCTGGGTGTGTTACATTGACAGAGTGGGGTCAGTCTGCTCTTCTCTGAGTGGTTTCCATTGACAGAGTGGGGTCAGTCTGCTCTTCCCTCGGTGGGTTACATTCACTGAGTGGGGTCAGTCTGCTCTTCCCTGGGTCTGTTACATTGACAGAGTGGGGTCAGTCTTCCCTTCCCTGGGTGTGTTACATTGACAGATTGGGGTCAGTCTGCTCTTCCCTCCGTGTGTTACATTAACAGAGTGGGGTCAGTCTGTTCTTCCCAGGGTGTATTACATTGACTGAGTGGGGTCTGTCTGCTCTTCCCTGAGTGGGTTAAATTGACAGAGTGGTGTCAGCCTGCTCTTCCCTGGGTGTGTTCCATTGACAGAGAGGGGTCAGTCTGCTCTTCCCTGGGTGCGTTCCATTGACAGATTGGGGTCAGTCTGCTCTTCCCTGGGTGTGTTATTGACAGAGTGGGTTCAGTCTGCTCTTCCCTGGGTGTGTTACATTGACAGAGTGGGGTCAGTCTGCTCTTCTCTGAGTGGTTTCCATTGACAGAGTGGGGTCAGTCTGCTCTTCCCTGGGTGTGTTCCATTGACAGAGTGGGGTCAGTCTGCTCTACCCTGGGTGGGTTACATTCACTGAGTGGGGTCAGTCTGCTCTTCCCTGGGTGTGTTACATTGACAGAGTGGGGTCAGTCTGCTCTTCCCTGGGTGTGTTACGTTGACAGATTGGGGTCACTCTACTCTTCCCTGGGTGTGTTACATTGACAGAGTGGGGTCAGTCTGCTCTTCCCTGGGTGTGTTACATTGACAGATTTGGGTCACTCTACTCTTCCCTGGCTGTGTTACTTTAACAGCGTCGGGTCAGTCTTCCCTTCCCTGGGTGTGTTACATTGACAGATTGGGGTCAGTCTTCTCTTCCCTGCGTGTGTTACATTGACAGAGTGGGGGCAGTGTGCTCATCTCTGGGTGAGTTAAATTGACAGAGTGGGGTCAGTCTGCCCTTCTCTGGGTGTGTTACATTGAGAGAGTGGTGACAGTCTGCTCTTCCCTGGGTGTGTTACATTGACAGAATGGAGTCAGTCTGCTCTTCCCTGAGTGTTTTACATTGACAGAGTGGGGTCAGTCTGCTCTACCCTGGGTGTATTACATTGACAGAGTGGGGTCAGTGTGCTCTTCCCTGGGTGTGTTATATTGACAGAGTGGGGTTAGTCTGCTCTTCCCTGGGTGTGTTACATTGTCACAGTGGCGTCAGTCTACTCTTCTCTGGGTGTTTTACATTGACAGAGAGGGGTCAGTCTGCACTTCCCTGGGTCTGTTACATTGAGAGATTGTGGTGCGTCTGCTCTTCCCTGGGTGTGTTACACTGACGGAGTGGGGTCAGTCTGGTCTTCCCTAGGTGTGTTACATTGACAGAGTGGGGTCAGTCTGCTCTTCCCTGGGTGTGTTACATTGACAGAGTGTGGTCAGTCTGCTCTTCCCTAGGTTTGTTACATTGACAGAGTATTGTCCGTCTGCCCTTCCCTGGGTGGGTTACATTGACAGAATCGTGTCAGTCTGCTCTTCCCTGGGTGTGTTAAATTGACAGAGTGGGTTCAGTGTGCTCTTCCCTTGGTGGGTTAAATTGACAGAGTGGGGTCAGTGTGCTCTTCCCTGGGATTGTTACATTGACACACTGGGGTCAGTCTGCTCTTCCCTGGGTGTGTTACATTGACAGAGTGGGCACTGTCTGCTCTTCCCTGGGTGTGTTACATTTAGAGATTGTGGTACGTCTGCTCTTCCCTGGGTGTGTTACACTGACAGAGTGGGGTCAGTCTGCTCTTCCCTGCGTGTGTTACATTGACAGAGTGGGGTCAATCTGCTCTTCACTGGGTGTTGACATTGACAGAGTGGGGTCATTCTAGTCTTCCCTAGGTGTGTTACATTGACAGAGTGGGGTCAGTCTGCTCTTCGCTGTGTGTGTAACTTTGACAGAGTGGGGTCAGTCTGCTCTTCCCTGGGTGTGTTACGTTGACAGATTGGGATCAGTCTGCTCTTCCCTGGGTGTGTTACATTGACAGAGCGGGGTCAGTCTATTCTTATCTGGGTGTATTACATTGACAGAGTGGGGTCTGTCTGCTCTTCCCTGGGTGGGTTAAATTGACAGAGTGTTGTCAGTCTGCTCTTCCCTGGGTGTGTTACTTTGACAGAATGGGGTCAGTCTGATCTTCCCTTGGTGGGTTACATTGACAGAATGGGGTCAGTCTGATCTTCCCTGGGTGTGTAACTTTGACAGAGTGGGGTCAGTCTGCTCTTCCCTGGGTTTGTTCCATTGACAGAGTGGGGTCAGTCTGCTCTTCCCTGGGTGGGTTACATTCACTGAGTGGGGTCAGTCTGCTCTTCCCTGGGTGGGTTACATTGACAGAATGGGGTCAGTCTGCTCTTCTCTGGGTGTGTTACATTGACAGAGTGGGGTCAGTCTGCTCTTCCCTGGGTGGGTTACATTGACAGAATGGGGTCAGTCTGCTCTTCTCTGGGTGTGTTACATTGACAGAGTGGGGTCAGTCTGCTCTTCCCTGGGTGTGTTACATTGACAGAATGGGGTCAGTCTGCTCTTCCCTGGATGGGTGACATTGACAGAGTGGGGTCAGTCTGCTCTTCACTCGGTGTGTTACATTGACAAAGTGGGGTCAGTCTGCCCCTCCTGGGTGGGTAACATTGACAGAGTGGTGTCCGTCTGCTCTTCCTTGGTGTGTTACATTGACAGACTGAGGTCAGTCTGCTCTTCCCTGGGCGGGTTACATTGACAGTTTGGGGTCAGTCTGCTCTTCCCTGGATGTGTACCATTGACAGAGTGGGGTCAGTCTGCTCTTCCCTGGGTGTGTAACATTGACAGAGTGGGGTCAGTCTGCTCTTCCCTGGTTGGGTTACATTGACAGTGTGGTGTCCTTCTGCTCTTCCCTGGGTGTGTTTCATTGATAGAGTGAGGTCCGTCTGCTCTTCCTTGGGTGTGTGACATTTACAGACTGGGGTCAGTCTGCTCTTCCCTGGCTGTGGTACATTGACAGAGTGAGGTCAGTCTGCTCTTCCCTGGGTGTGTTACATTGACAGAGTGCGGTCAGTCTGCTTTTCCCTCGGTGTGTTACATCGACAGATTGAGGTCATTCTGCACTTCCCTGGTTGAGTTACATTGACAGAGTGGGGTCAGTCTGCTCTTCCCTTGGTGAGTTACATTAGCAGAGTGGGGTCAGTCTGCTCTTCACTGGGTGTGTGACATTGACAGAGTGAGGTCAGTCTTCACGAACACGGGTTGTCTTACATTGACAGAGTGGGGTCAGTCTACTCTTGCCTATTTGAGTTAAATTGATAGACTGAGGTCAGTCTGCTCTTCCCTGGGTGTGTAACATTGACAGAGTGGGGACTGTCTGCTCTTCCCTCGGCGGGTTACATTGACAGAGTGGGGTCAGTCTGCTCTTCCCTGGCTGTGTAACATTGACAGAGTGGGGTCAGTCTGCTCTTCCCTGGGTGGGTTACATTGACAGAGTGGGGTCAGACTGTTCTTCCCTGGGTGTGTTACATTGACAGAGTGGTGTCAGTCTGCTCTTCCCTGGGCGTTGTTACATTGACAGAGTGGTGTCCGTCTTCTCTTCCCTGGGTGTGTTACATTGACAGAGTGGGGTCAGTCTGCTCTTTCCTGGGTGTGTTACATTGACAGAGTGAGGTCAGTCTGCACTTCCCTGGTTGTGTTACATTGACAGAGTGGGGTCAGTCTGCTATTCCCTGGGTGAGTAACTTTGACAGAGAGGGGGGAAGTCTACATTTCACTGGGTGTGTTAAATTGACAGAGTGGGGTCAGTCTGCAATTCACTGGTTGTGTAACATTGACAGAGTGGGGTCAGTCTGCTTTTCCCTGGGTGTGTTACATTGACAGAGTGGGGTCAGTCTGTTCTTCGCTTGATGCGTTACATTGACAGAGTGGGGTCAGTCTGCTCTTCCCTGGGTGTGTTACATTGACAGAGTGGGGTCAGTCTGCTCTTCCCTTGCTGTGTTGCATTGACAGACTCGGGTCATTCTGCTCTTCTCTGGCTGTGGTACATTGACAGAGTGGGGTCAGTCTGCTCTTCTCTGTGTGTGTTACATTGACAGAGTGGGGTCATTCTGCACTTCCCTGGTTGTGTTACATTGACAGAGTGGGGTCAGTTTGTTCTTCCCTGGGTGGGTTATATTGACAGAGTGGGGTCAGTCTGCTCTTCCCTGGGTGTGTTACATTGACAGATTGGGGTCAGTGTGCTCTTCCCTCCGTGTGTTACATTGACAGATTGGGGTCAGTCTGTTCTTCCCAGGGTGTATTACATTGACTGAGTGGTGTCAGCCTGCTCTTCCCTGGGTGTGTTCCATTGACAGAGAGGGGTAAGTCTGCTCTTCCCTGGGTGCGTTCCATTGACAGATTGGGGTCAGTCTGCTCATCCCTGGGTGTGTTACATTGACAGAGTGGGGTCAGTCTGCTCTTCTCTAAGAGGTTTCCATTGACAGAGTGGGGTCAGTCTGCTCTTCCCTGGGTGTGTTCCATTGACAGAGAGGGGTAAGTCTGCTCTTCCCTGGGTGCGTTCCATTGACAGATTGGGGTCAGTCTGCTCTTCCCTGGGTGTGTTACATTGACAGAGTGGGGTCAGTCTGCTCTTCTCTGAGAGGTTTCCATTGACAGAGTGGGGTCAGTCTGCTCTTCCCTGGGTGTGTTCCATTGACAGAGTGGGGTCAGTCTGCTCTTCCCTGGGTGGGTGACATTCACTGAGTGGGGTCAGTCTGCTCTTCCCTGGGTGTGTTACATTGACAGAGTGGGGTCAGTCTGCTCTTCGCTACGTGTGTTAAATTGACAGAGTGGGGTCAGTCTGCTCTTCCCTGGGTGTGTTACATTGACAGAGTGGAGTCAGTCTGCTCTTCCCTGGGTGTGTTACATTGACAGAGTGGGGTCAGTCTACTCTTCCCTGGGTGTGTTACATTGACAGAGTGGGGTCAGTCTGCTCTTCGCTATGTGTGTTACATTGAGAGAGTGGGGTCAGTCTGCTCTTCCCTGGGTGTGTTACATTGACAGAGTGGGGTCAGTCTGCTCTTCCCTGGGTCTGTTACATTGACAGAGTGGGGTCAGTCTGCTCTTCCCTGGGTGTATTACATTGACAGAGTGGGGTCTGTCTGCTTCTCCCTGGGTGGGTTAAAATGACAGTGTGGGGTCAGTCTGCTCTTCCCTGGGTATGTTACATTGACAGAGTGGCGTCAGTCGACTCTTCTCTGTGTGTTTTACATTGACTGAGAGGGGTCAGTCTGCACTTCCCTGGGTGTGTTACATTGACAGAGTGGGGTCAGTCTGCTCTTCCCTGGGTGTGTTACATTGACAGAGTGGGGTCAGTCTGCTCTTCCCTGGGTGTGTTACATTGGCAGAGTGGGGTCAGTCTGCTCTTCCCTGGGTGTGTTACATTGACAGAGTGGGGTCAGTCTGCTCTTCTCTGAGTGGTTTCCATTGACAGAGTGGGGTCAGTCTGCTCTTCCCTCGGTGGGTTACATTCACTGAGTGGGGTCAGTCTGCTCTTCCCTGGGTCTGTTACATTGACAGAGTGGGGTCAGTCTTCCCTTCCCTGGGTGTGTTACATTGACAGATTGGGGTCAGTCTGCTCTTCCCTCCGTGTGTTACATTAACAGAGTGGGGTCAGTCTGTTCTTCCCAGGGTGTATTACATTGACTGAGTGGGGTCTGTCTGCTCTTCCCTGAGTGGGTTAAATTGACAGAGTGGTGTCAGCCTGCTCTTCCCTGGGTGTGTTCCATTGACAGAGAGGGGTCAGTCTGCTCTTCCCTGGGTGCGTTCCATTGACAGATTGGGGTCAGTCTGCTCTTCCCTGGGTGTGTTATTGACAGAGTGGGTTCAGTCTGCTCTTCCCTGGGTGTGTTACATTGACAGAGTGGGGTCAGTCTGCTCTTCTCTGAGTGGTTTCCATTGACAGAGTGGGGTCAGTCTGCTCTTCCCTGGGTGTGTTCCATTGACAGAGTGGGGTCAGTCTGCTCTACCCTGGGTGGGTTACATTCACTGAGTGGGGTCAGTCTGCTCTTCCCTGGGTGTGTTACATTGACAGAGTGGGGTCAGTCTGCTCTTCCCTGGGTGTGTTACGTTGACAGATTGGGGTCACTCTACTCTTCCCTGGGTGTGTTACATTGACAGAGTGGGGTCAGTCTGCTCTTCCCTGGGTGTGTTACATTGACAGATTTGGGTCACTCTACTCTTCCCTGGCTGTGTTACTTTAACAGCGTCGGGTCAGTCTTCCCTTCCCTGGGTGTGTTACATTGACAGATTGGGGTCAGTCTTCTCTTCCCTGCGTGTGTTACATTGACAGAGTGGGGGCAGTGTGCTCATCTCTGGGTGAGTTAAATTGACAGAGTGGGGTCAGTCTGCCCTTCTCTGGGTGTGTTACATTGAGAGAGTGGTGACAGTCTGCTCTTCCCTGGGTGTGTTACATTGACAGAATGGAGTCAGTCTGCTCTTCCCTGAGTGTTTTACATTGACAGAGTGGGGTCAGTCTGCTCTACCCTGGGTGTATTACATTGACAGAGTGGGGTCAGTGTGCTCTTCCCTGGGTGTGTTATATTGACAGAGTGGGGTTAGTCTGCTCTTCCCTGGGTGTGTTACATTGTCACAGTGGCGTCAGTCTACTCTTCTCTCGGTGTTTTACATTGACAGAGAGGGGTCAGTCTGCACTTCCCTGGGTCTGTTACATTGAGAGATTGTGGTGCGTCTGCTCTTCCCTGGGTGTGTTACACTGACGGAGTGGGGTCAGTCTGGTCTTCCCTAGGTGTGTTACATTGACAGAGTGGGGTCAGTCTGCTCTTCCCTGGGTGTGTTACATTGACAGAGTGTGGTCAGTCTGCTCTTCCCTAGGTTTGTTACATTGACAGAGTATTGTCCGTCTGCCCTTCCCTGGGTGGGTTACATTGACAGAATCGTGTCAGTCTGCTCTTCCCTGGGTGTGTTAAATTGACAGAGTGGGTTCAGTGTGCTCTTCCCTTGGTGGGTTAAATTGACAGAGTGGGGTCAGTGTGCTCTTCCCTGGGATTGTTACATTGACACACTGGGGTCAGTCTGCTCTTCCCTGGGTGTGTTACATTGACAGAGTGGGCACTGTCTGCTCTTCCCTGGGTGTGTTACATTTAGAGATTGTGGTACGTCTGCTCTTCCGTGGGTGTGTTACACTGACAGAGTGGGGTCAGTCTGCTCTTCCCTGCGTGTGTTACATTGACAGAGTGGGGTCAGTCTGCTCTTCCCTGGGTGGGTTACATTGACAGAGTGGTGTCAGTCTGCTCTTCACTGGCTGTGTCACATTGACAGAGTGGGGTCAGTCTGCTCTTCCCTGGGTGTGCTACATTGAGAGAGTGGGGTCAGTCTGCTCTTCACTGGGTGGCTTACATTGACAGAGTGGGGTCTGTCTGCTCTTCCCTGGGTTGGTTACATTGATAGAGTGGGGTCTCTCTGCTATTCCCTGGGTGTGTTACATTGACAGAGTGGGGTCAGTGTGCACTTTCCTGGGTGTGTTACATTGAGAGATTGTGGTGCGTCTGCTCTTCCCTGGGTGTATTACACTGACGGAGTGGGGTCAGTCTACTCTTCCCTGGGTGTGTTACATTGACAGAGTGGGGTCAGTCTGCTCTTCGCTATGTGTGTTACATTGACAGAGTGGGGTCAGTCTGCTCTTCCCTGGGTGTGTTACATTGACAGAGTGGAGTCAGTCTGCTCTTCCCTGGGTGTGTTACATTGACAGAGTGGGGTCAGTCTACTCTTCCCTGGGTGTGTTACATTGACAGAGTGGGGTCAGTCTGCTCTTCGCTATGTGTGTTACATTGATAGAGTGGGGTCAGTCTGCTCTTCCCTGGGTGTGTTACATTGACAAAGTGGGGTCAGTCTGCTCTTCCCTGGGTCTGTTACATTGACAGAGTGGGGTCAGTCTGCTCTTCCCTGGGTGTATTACATTGACAGAGTGGGGTCTGTCTGCTTCTCCCTGGGTGGGTTAAAATGACAGTGTGGGGTCAGTCTGCTCTTCCCTGGGTATGTTACATTGACAGAGTGGCGTCAGTCGACTCTTCTCTGGGTGTTTTACATTGACTGAGAGGGGTCAGTCTGCACTTCCCTGGGTGTGTTACATTGACAGAGTGGGGTCAGTCTGCTCTTCCCTGGGTGTGTTACATTGACAGAGTGGGGTCAGTCTGTTCTTCCCTGGGTGTATTACATTGACAGAGTGGGGTCTGTCTGCTCTTCCCTGGGTGGGTTAAATTGACAGAGTGGTGTCAGTCTGCTCTTCCCTGGGTGTGTTACATTGACAGAGTGGGGTCAGTCTGCTCTTCCCTGGGTGTGTTACATTGACAGAGTGGGGTCAGTCTGCTCTTCTCTGAGTGGTTTCCATTGACAGAGTGGGGTCAGTCTGCTCTTCCCTGGGTGGGTTACATTCACTGAGTGGGGTCAGTCTGCTCTTCCCTGGGTCTGTTACATTGACAGAGTGGGGTCAGTCTTCCCTTCCCTGGGTGTGTTACATTGACAGATTGGGGTCAGTCTGCTCTTCCCTCCGTGTGTTACATTAACAGAGTGGGGTCAGTCTGTTCTTCCCAGGGTGTATTACATTGACTGAGTGGGGTCTGTCTGCTCTTCCCTGAGTGGGTTAAATTGACAGAGTGGTGTCAGCCTGCTCTTCCCTGGGTGTGTTCCATTGACAGAGAGGGGTCAGTCTGCTCTTCCCTGGGTGCGTTCCATTGACAGATTGGGGTCAGTCTGCTCTTCCCTGGGTGTGTTATTGACAGAGTGGGTTCAGTCTGCTCTTCCCTGGGTGTGTTACATTGACAGAGTGGGGTCAGTCTGCTCTTCTCTGAGTGGTTTCCATTGACAGAGTGGGGTCAGTCTGTTCTTATCTGGGTGTATTACATTGACAGAGTGGGGTCAGTCTGCTCTTCCCTGGGTGGGTTACATTCACTGAGTGGGGTCAGTCTGCTCTTCCCTGGGTGTGTTACATTGACAGAGTGGGGTCAGTCTGCTCTTCCCTGGGTGTGTTACGTTGACAGATTGGGGTCACTCTACTCTTCCCTGGGTGTGTTACATTGACAGAGTGGGGTCAGTCTGCTCTTCCCTGGGTGTGTTACATTGACAGATTTGGGTCACTCTACTCTTCCCTGGCTGTGTTACTTTAACAGCGTCGGGTCAGTCTTCCCTTCCCTGGGTGTGTTACATTGACAGATTGGGGTCAGTCTTCTCTTCCCTGCGTGTGTTACATTGACAGAGTGGGGGCAGTGTGCTCATCTCTGGGTGAGTTAAATTGACAGAGTGGGGTCAGTCTGCCCTTCTCTGGTTGTGTTACATTGAGAGAGTGGTGACAGTCTGCTCTTCCCTGGGTGTGTTACATTGACAGAATGGAGTCAGTCTGCTCTACCCTGGGTGTATTACATTGACAGAGTGGGGTCAGTGTGCTCTTCCCTGGGTGTATTACATTGACAGAGTGGGGTCAGTGTGCTCTTCCCTGGGTGTGTTATATTGACAGAGTGGGGTTAGTCTGCTCTTCCCTGGGTGTGTTACATTGTCACAGTGGCGTCAGTCTACTCTTCTCTGGGTGTTTTACATTGACAGAGAGGGGTCAGTCTGCACTTCCCTGGGTCTGTTACATTGAGAGATTGTGGTGCGTCTGCTCTTCCCTGGGTGTGTTACACTGACGGAGTGGGGTCAGTCTGGTCTTCCCTAGGTGTGTTACATTGACAGAGTGGGGTCAGTCTGCTCTTCCCTGGGTGTGTTACATTGACAGAGTGTGGTCAGTCTGCTCTTCCCTGGGTTTGTTACATTGACAGAGTATTGTCCGTCTGCCCTTCCCTGGGTGGGTTACATTGACAGAATTGGGTCAGTCTGCTCTTCCCTGGGTGTGTTAAATTGACAGAGTGGGTTCAGTGTGCTCTTCCCTTGGTGGGTTAAATTGACAGAGTGGGGTCAGTGTGCTCTTCCCTGGGATTGTTACATTGACACACTGGGGTCAGTCTGCTCTTCCCTGGGTGTGTTACATTGACAGAGTGGGCACTGTCTGCTCTTCCCTGGGTGTGTTACATTTAGAGATTGTGGTACGTATGCTCTTCCCTGGGTGTGTTACACTGACAGAGTGGGGTCAGTCTGCTCTTCCCTGCGTGTGTTACATTGACAGAGTGGGGTCAGTCTGCTCTTCCCTGGGTGGGTTACATTGACAGAGTGGGGTCAGTCTGCTCTTCCCTCGGTGTGTTACGTTGACAGATTGGGGTCACTCTACTCTTCCCTGGGTGTGTTACATTGACAGAGTGGGGTCAGTCTGCTCTTCCCTGGGTGTGTTACATTGACAGATTTGGGTCACTCTACTCTTCCCTGGCTGTGTTACTTTAACAGCGTCGGGTCAGTCTTCCCTTCCCTGGGTGTGTTACATTGACAGATTGGGGTCAGTCTTCTCTTCCCTGCGTGTGTTACATTGACAGAGTGGGGGCAGTGTGCTCATCACTGGGTGATTTAAATTGACAGAGTGGGGTCAGTCTGCCCTTCTCTGGGTGTGTTACATTGAGAGAGTGGTGACAGTCTGCTCTTCCCTGGGTGTGTTACATTGACAGAATGGATTCAGTCTGCTCTTCCCTGAGTGTGTTACATTGACAGAGTGGGGTCAGTCTGCTCTACCCTGGGTGTATTACATTGACAGAGTGGGGTCAGTGTGCTCTTCCCTGGGTGTGTTATATTGACAGAGTGGGGTTAGTCTGCTCTTCCCTGGGTGTGTTACATTGTCACAGTGGCGTCAGTCTACTCTTCTCTGGGTGTTTTACATTGACAGAGAGGGGTCAGTCTGCACTTCCCTGGGTCTGTTACATTGAGAGATTGTGGTGCGTCTGCTCTTCCCTGGGTGTGTTACACTGACGGAGTGGGGTCAGTCTGGTCTTCCCTAGGTGTGTTACATTGACAGAGTGGGGTCAGTCTGCTCTTCCCTGGGTGTTTTACATTGACAGAGTGTGGTCAGTCTGCTCTTCCCTGGGTTTGTTACATTGACAGAGTATTGTCCGTCTGCCCTTCCCTGGGTGGGTTACATTGACAGAATTGGGTCAGTCTGCTCTTCCCTGGGTGTGTTAAATTGACAGAGTGGGTTCAGTGTGCTCTTCCCTTGGTGGGTTAAATTGACAGAGTGGGGTCAGTGTGCTCTTCCCTGGGATTGTTACATTGACACACTGGGGTCAGTCTGCTCTTCCCTGGGTGTGTTACATTGACAGAGTGGGCACTGTCTGCTCTTCCCTGGGTGTGTTACATTTAGAGATTGTGGTACGTCTGCTCTTCCCTGGGTGTGTTACACTGACAGAGTGGGGTCAGTCTGCTCTTCCCTGCGTGTGTTACATTGACAGAGTGGGGTCAGTCTGCTCTTCCATGGGTGGGTTACATTGACAGAGTGGTGTCAGTCTGCTCTTCACTGGCTGTGTCACATTGACAGAGTGGTGTCAGTCTGCTCTTCCCTGGGTGTGCTACATTGAGAGAGTGGGGTCAGTCTGCTCTTCACTGGGTGGCATACATTGACAGAGTGGGGTCTGTCTGCTCTTCCCTGGGTTGGTTACATTGATAGAGTGGGGTCTCTCTGCTATTCCCTGGGTGTGTTACATTGACAGAGTGGGGTCAGTGTGCACTTTCCTGGGTGTGTTACATTGAGAGATTGTGGTGCATCTGCTCTTCCCTGGGTGTATTACACTGACGGAGTGGGGTCAGTCTACTCTTCCCTGGGTGTGTTACATTGACAGAGTGGGGTCAGTCTGCTCTTCGCTATGTGTGTAACATTGATAGAGTGGGGTCAGTCTGCTCTTCCCTGGGTGTGTTACATTGACAGAGTGGGGTCAGTCTGCTCTTCCCGGGGTCTGTTACATTGACAGAGTGGGGTCAGTCTGCTCTTCCTTGGGTGTATTACATTGACAGAGTGGGGTCTGTCTGCTTCTCCCTGGGTGGGTTAAAATGACAGTGTGGGGTCAGTCTGCTCTTTCCTGGGTATGTTACATTGACAGAGTGTCGTCAGTCGACTCTTCTCTGGGTGTTTTACATTGACTGAGTGGGGTCAGTCTGCACTTCCCTGGGTGTGTTACATTGAGAGATTGTGGTGCGTCTCCTCTTCCCTGGGTGTGTTCCACTGACGGAGTGAGTTCAGTCTGCTCTTCCCTGGGTGTGTTACATTGACAGAGTGGGGTTAGTCTGCTCTTCCCTGGGTGTGTTACATTGACAGAGTGGGGTCAGTCTGCTCTTCCCTGGGTTTGTTACATTGACAGAATGGGGTCCGTCTGCCCTTCCCTGGGTGGGTTACATTGAGAGAATTGGGTCAGTCTGCTCTTCCCTGGGTGTGTTAAATTGACAGAGTGGGGTCAGTGTGCTCTTCCCTTGGTGGGTTAAATTGACAGAGTGGGGTCAGTGTGTTCTTCCCTTGGATTGTTACATTGACACACTGGGGTCAGTCTGCTCTTCCCTGGGTGTGTTACATTGACAGAGTAGGTACAGTCTGCTCTTCCCTGGGTGTGTTTCATTGAGAGATTGTGGTCCGTCTGCTGTTACCTGGGTGTGTTACACTGACAGAGTGGGGTCAGTCTGCTCTTCCCTGGGTGTGTTACATTGACAGAGTGGTGTCAGTCTGCTCTTCCCTGGGTGAGTTACATTGACAGAGTGGGGTCAATCTACTCTTCCTTGGGTATGTTCCATTGACAGAGTGGGTTCAGTCTGCTCTTCCCTGGGTGTGTTACATTGACAGGGTGGGGTCAGTCTGCTCTTCCCTGTGTGTGTTACATTGACAGAGTGGAGTCAGTCTGCTCTTCACTGGGTGTTGACATTGACAGAGTGGGGTCAGTCTAGTCTTCCCTGGGTGTGTTACATTGACAGAGTGGGGTCAGTCTGCTCTTCCCTAGGTGTGTAACTTTGACAGGGTGTGGTCAGTCTGCTCTTCCCTGGGTGTGTTACATTGACAGAGTGGGGTCAGTCTGCTCTTCCCTGGGATGGTTCCATTGACAGAGTGGGGTCAGTCTGCTCTTCCCTGGGTGGGTTACATTCACTGAGTGGGGTCAGTCTGCTCTTCCCTGGGTATGTTACATTGACAGAGTGGGGACAGACTGCTCTCCCTGGGTTTGTTACATTGTCAGAGTGGGGTCCGTCTACTCCTCCCTGGGTGTGTTACATTTACAGAGTAGGGTCAGTCTGCTCTTCCCTGGGTGTGTTACATTGACTGAGTGGGTTCAGTCTGCTCTTCCCTGGGTGTGTTACATTGACAGATTGGGGTCCGTCTGATCTTCCCTGGGTGGGTTACATTGACAGAATGGGGTCACGCTGGTCTTCCCTGGATGTGTTTCATTGACAGAGTGGGGTCAGCCTGCTCTTCCCTGGGTGTGTTACATTGACAGAGTGGGGTCTGTCTGTTCTTCCCTGCGTGGGTTAAATTGACAGAGTGTGGTCAGTCTGCTCTTCCCTGGGTGTGTTACATTGACAGAGTGGGGTCAGTCTGCTCTTCTCTGGGTGAGTTACATTGACAGAGTGGGGTCGGTCTTCCCTTTCCTGGGTGTGTAACATTGGCAGAGTGGGGTCAGTCTGCCCCTCTCTGGGTGTGTTACATTGAGAGAGTGGGGACAGTCTGCTCTTCCCTGGGTTTTTTACATTGATAGAGTGGGGTCTGTCTGCTCTTCCCTGCGTGTGTGAAATTGACAGAGTGTGGTCAGTCTGCTCTTCCCTGGGTGTGTTACTTTGACAGAGTGGGATCAGTCTGCTCTTCTCTGAGTGGTTTCCATTGACAGAGTGGGGTCAGTCTGCTCTTCCCTGGGTGTGTTCCATTGACAGAGTGGGGTCAGTCTGCTCTTCCCTGGGTGGGTTACATTCACTGAGTGGGGTCAGTCTGCTCTTCCCTGGGTGTGTTACATTGACAGATTGGGGTCAGTCTGCTCTTCCCTGGGTGTGTTACGTTGACAGATTGGGGTCACTCTACTCTTCCCTGGCTGTGTTACTTTAACAGAGTCGGGTCAGTCTTCCCTTCCCTGGGTGTGTTACATTGACAGATTGGGGTCAGTCTGCTCTTCCCTGCCATTGTTACATTGACAGAGTGTCGTCAGTCTGCTCTTCCCTGCGTGTTTTACATTGACAGAGTGGGGTCAGTCTGCTCTTCTCTGGGTGAGTTACATTGACAGAGTGGGGTCAGTCTCCTCTTCCCTGGGTGTGTAACATTGGCAGAGTGGGGTCAGTCTGCCCTTCTCTGGGTGTGTTACATTGAGAGAGTGGGGACAGTCTGCTCTTCCCTGGGTGTGTTGCATTGACAGAATGGGGTCAGTCTGCTCTTCCCTGGGTGTGTTACATTGACAGAGTGGGGTCAGTCTGCTCTTCCCTGGGTGTGTTACATTGACAGAGTGGGGTCAGTGTGCTCTTTCCTGGGTGTGTTATATTGACAGAGTGGGGTCAGTCTGCTCTTCCCTGGGTGTGTTACATTGACAGAGTGGCGTCAGTCTGCTCTTCTCTGGGTGTTTTACATTGACAGAGAGGGGTCAGTCTACACTTCACTGGGTGTGTTACATTGAGAGATTGTGCTGCGTCTGCTCTTCCCTGGGTGTGTTTCACTGACGGAGTGGGGGCAGTCTGGTCTTCCCTGGGTGTGTAACATTGACAGAGTGGGGTCAGTCTGCTCTTCCCTGGGTGTGTTACGTTGACAGAGTGGGGTCAGTCTGCTCTTCCCTGGGTTTGTTACATTGACAGAGTATTGTCCGTCTGCCCTTCCCTGGGTGCGTTACATTTACAGAATTGGGTCAGTCTGCTCTTCCCTGGGTGTTTTAAATTGACAGAGTGGGGTCAGTCTGCTCTTCCCTTGGTGGGTTAAATTGACAGAGTGGGGTCAGTGTGCTCTTCCCTGGGATTGTTACATTGACACACTGGTGACAGTCTGCTCTTCCCTGGGTGTGTTACATTGACAGAGTGGGGACAGTCTGCTGTTCCCTGGGTGTGTTACATCGAGAGATTGTGGTCCGTCTGCTCTTCCCTGGGTGTGTTACTTTGACAGAGTGGGGTCAGTCTGCTCTTCCCTGGGTGTGTTACATTGACACAGTGGGGTCAGTCTCCTCTTCCCTGGGTGAGTTACATTGACAGAGTGGGGTCAGTCTGCTCTTCCCTGGGTGAGTTACATTGTCAGAGTGGGGTCAGTCTACTCTTCCTTGGGTATGTTCCATTGACAGCGTGGGTTCAGTCTGCTCTTCCCTGGGTGTGTTACATTGACAGGGTGGGGTCAGTCTGCTCTTCCCTGTGTGTGTTACATTGACAGAGTGGAGTCAGTCTGCTCTTCACTGGGTGTTGACATTGACAGAGTGGGGTCATTCTAGTCTTCCCTAGGTGTGTTACATTGACAGAGTGGGGTCAGTCTGCTCTTCGCTGTGTGTGTAACTTTGACAGAGTGGGGTCAGTCTGCTCTTCCCTGGGTGTGTTACGTTGACAGATTGGGATCAGTCTGCTCTTCCCTGGGTGTGTTACATTGACAGAGCGGGGTCAGTCTATTCTTATCTGGGTGTATTACATTGACAGAGTGGGGTCTGTCTGCTCTTCCCTGGGTGGGTTAAATTGACAGAGTGTTGTCAGTCTGCTCTTCCCTGGGTGTGTTACTTTGACAGAGTGGGGTCAGTCTGATCTTCCCTTGGTGGGTTACATTGACAGAATGGGGTCAGTCTGATCTTCCCTGGGTGTGTAACTTTGACAGAGTGGGGTCAGTCTGCTCTTCCCTGGGTTTGTTCCATTGACAGAGTGGGGTCAGTCTGCTCTTCCCTGGGTGGGTTACATTCACTGAGTGGGGTCAGTCTGCTCTTCCCTGGGTGGGTTACATTGACAGAATGGGGTCAGTCTGCTCTTCTCTGGGTGTGTTACATTGACAGAGTGGGGTCTGTCTGCTCTTCCCTGCGTGGGTTAAATTGACAGAGTGTGGTCAGTCTGATCTTCCCTGGGTGTGTTAAATTGACAGAGTGGGGTCAGTCTGCTCTTCACTGGGTGAGTTACATTGACAGAGTGGGGTCGGTCTTCCCTTCCCTGGGTGTGTAACATTGGAAGAGTGGGGTCAGTCAGCCCTTCTCTGGGTGTGTTACATTGAGAGAGTGGGGACAGTCTGCTCTTCCCTGGGTTTTTTACATTGACAGAGTGGGGTCTGTCTGCTCTTCCCTGCGTGGGTGAAATTGACAGAGTGTGGTCAGTCTGCTCTTCCCTGGGTGTGTTACTTTGACAGAGTGGGGTCAGTCTGCTCTTCTCTGAGTGGTTTCCTTTGACAGAGTGGGGTCAGTCTGCTCTTCCCTCGGTGTGTTCCATTGACAGAGTGGGGTCAGTCTGCTCTTCTCTGGGTGTTTTACATTGACAGAGAGTGGTCAGTCTGCACTTCCCTGGGTGTGTTACATTGAGAGATTGTGCTGCGTCTGCTCTTCCCTGGGTGTGTTTCACTGACGGAGTGGGGGCAGTCTGGTCTTCCCTGGGTGTGTAACATTGACAGAGTGGGGTCAGTCTGCTCTTCCCTGGGTGTGTTACGTTGACAGAGTGGGGTCAGTCTGCTCTTCCCTGGGTTTGTTACATTGACAGAGTATTGTCCGTCTGCTCTTCCCTGGGTGCGTTACATTGACAGAATTGGGTCAGTCTGCTCTTCCCTGGGTGTGTTAAATTGACAGAGTGGGGTCAGTGTGCTCTTCCCTGGGTGTGTTACATTGACAGAGTAGGTACAGTCTGCTCTTCCCTGGGTGTGTTTCATTGAGAGATTGTGGTCCGTCTGCTGTTACCTGGGTGTGTTACACTGACAGAGTGGGGTCAGTCTGCTCTTCCCTGGGTGTGTTACATTGACAGAGTGGTGTCAGTCTGCTCTTCCCTGGGTGAGTTACATTGACAGAGTGGGGTCAATCTACTCTTCCTTGGGTATGTTCCATTGACAGAGTGGGTTCAGTCTGCTCTTCCCTGGGTGTGTTACATTGACAGGGTGGGGTCAGTCTGCTCTTCCCTGTGTGTGTTACATTGACAGAGTGGAGTCAGTCTGCTCTTCACTGGGTGTTGACATTGACAGAGTGGTGTCAGTCTAGTCTTCCCTGGGTGTGTTACATTGACAGAGTGGGGTCAGTCTGCTCTTCCCTAGGTGTGTAACTTTGACAGGGTGTGGTCAGTCTGCTCTTCCCTGGGTGTGTTACATTGACAGAGTGGGGTCAGTCTGCTCTTCCCTGGGATGGTTCCATTGACAGAGTGGGGTCAGTCTGCTCTTCCCAGGGTGGGTTTCATTCACTGAGTGGGGTCAGTCTGCTCTTCCCTGGGTATGTTACATTGACAGAGTGGGGACAGACTGCTCTCCCTGGCTTTGTTACATTGTCAGAGTGGGGTCCGTCTACTCCTCCCTGGGTGTGTTACATTTACAGAGTAGGGTCAGTCTGCTCTTCCCTGGGTGTGTTACATTGACTGAGTGGGTTCAGTCTGCTCTTCCCTGGGTGTGTTACATTGACAGATTGGGGTCCGTCTGCTCTTCCCTGGGTGGGTTACATTGACAGAATGGGGTCACGCTGGTCTTCCCTGGATGTGTTTCATTGACAGAGTGGGGTCAGCCTGCTCTTCCCTGGGTGTGTTACATTGACAGAGTGGGGTCTGTCTGTTCTTCCCTGCGTGGGTTAAATTGACAGAGTGTGGTCAGTCTGCTCTTCCCTGGGTGTGTTACATTGACAGAGTGGGGTCAGTCTGCTCTTCTCTGGGTGAGTTACATTGACAGAGTGGGGTCGGTCTTCCCTTTCCTGGGTGTGTAACATTGGCAGAGTGGGGTCAGTCTGCCCCTCTCTGGGTGTGTTACATTGAGAGAGTGGGGACAGTCTGCTCTTCCCTGGGTTTTTTACATTGATAGAGTGGGGTCTGTCTGCTCTTCCCTGCGTGTGTGAAATTGACAGAGTGTGGTCAGTCTGCTCTTCCCTGGGTGTGTTACTTTGACAGAGTGGGGTCAGTCTGCTCTTCTCTGAGTGGTTTCCATTGACAGAGTGGGGTCAGTCTGCTCTTCCCTGGGTGTGTTCCATTGACAGAGTGGGGTCAGTCTGCTCTTCCCTGGGTGGGTTACATTCACTGAGTGGGGTCAGTCTGCTCTTCCCTGGGTGTGTTACATTGACAGAGTGGGGTCAGTCTGCTCTTCCCTGGGTGTGTTACGTTGACAGATTGGGGTCACTCTACTCTTCCCTGGCTGTGTTACTTTAACAGAGTCGGGTCAGTCTTCCCTTCCCTGGGTGTGTTACACTGACTGAGTGGGGTCAGTCTGCTCTTCCTTGGGTGTGTTACATTGACTGAGTGGGGTCAGTCTGCTCTTCCCTGGGTGAGTTACATTGACAGAGTGGGGTCAGCCTACTCTTCCTTGGGTATGTTCCATTGACAGAGTGGGTTCAGTCTGCTCTTCCCTGGGTGTGTTACATTGACAGAGTGGGGTCAGTCTGCTCTTCCCTGGGTGTGTTACATTGACAGAGTGGAGTCAGTCTGCTCTTCCCTGGGTGTTGACATTGACAGAGTGGGGTCAGTCTACACTTCCCTGGGTGTGTTACATTGACAGAGTGGGGTCAGTCTGCTCTTCCCTGGGTGTGTTACATTGACAGAGTGGGGTCAGTCTGCTCTTCCCTGGGTGTGAATCATTGACTGAGTGGGGTCAGTCTGTTCTTCCCTGGGTGTATTACATTGACAGATTGGGGTCTGTCTGCTCTTCCCTGGGTGGGTTAAATTGACAGAGTGGTGTCAGTCTGCTCTTCCCTGGGTGTGTTCCATTGACAGAGTGGGGTCAGTCTGCTCTTCCCTGGGTGTGTTACATTGACAGAGTGGGGTTAGTCTGCTCTTCCCTGGGTGTGTTACATTGACAGAGTCGGGTCATTCTGCTCTTCCCTGGGTATGTTACATTGACAGAATGGGGTCCGTCTGCCCTTCCCTGGGTGGGTTACATTGACAGAATTGTGTCAGTCTGCTCTTCCCTTGGTGTGTTAAATTGACAGATTGGGGTCAGTGTGTTCTTCCCTGGGATTGTTACATTGACACACTGGGGTCAGTCTGCTCTTCCCTTGGTGGGTTAAATTGACAGATTGGGGTCAGTGTGTTCTTCCCTGGGATTGTTACATTGACACACTGGGGTCAGTCTGCTCTTCCCTGGGTGTGTTACATTGACAGAGTGGGTACAGTCTGCTCTTCCCTGGGTGTGTTACGTTGAGAGATTGTGGTCCGTCTGCTCTTCCCTGGGTGTGTTACACTGACAGAGTGGGGTCAGTCTGCTCTTCCCTGGGTGTGTTACATTGACAGAGTGGGGTCAGTCTGCTCTTCCCTGGGTGAGTTACATTGACAGAGTGGGGTCAGTCTACTCTTCCTTGGGTATGTTCCATTGACAGAGTGGCTTCAGTCTGCTCTTCCCTGGGTGTGTTACATTGACAGGGTGTGGTCAGTCTGCTCTTCCCTGTGTGTGTTACATTGACTGAGTGGAGTCAGTCTGCTCTTCACTGGGTGTTGACATCGACAGAGTGGGGTCATTCTAGTCTTCCCTGGGTGTGTTACATTGACAGAGTGGGGTCAGTCTGCTCTTCGCTGTGTGTGTAACTTTGACAGAGTGGGGTCAGTCTGCTCTTCCCTGGGTGTGTTACATTGACAGAGTGGGGTCAGTCTGCTCTTCCCTGGGTGGGTTAAATTGACAGAGTGGTGTCAGTCTGCTCTTCCCAGGTGTGTTACTTTGACAGAATGGGGTCAGTCTGATCTTCCCTGGGTGGGTTACATTGACAGAATGCGGTAATTCTGATCTTCCCTGGGTGTGTAACTTTGACAGAGTGCGGTCAGTCTGCTCTTCCCTGGGTTTGTTCCATTGACAGAGTGGGGTCAGTCTGCACTTCCCTGGGTGGGTTACATTCACTGAGTGGGGTCAGTCTGCTCTTCCCTGGGTATGTTACATTGACAGAGTGGGGACAGTCTGCTCTCCCTGGGTTTGTTACATTGTCAGAGTGGGGTCCGTCTACTCCTCCCTGGGTGTGTTATATTTACAGAGTAGGGTCAGTCTGCTCCTCCCTGGGTATGTTACATTGACAGAGTGGGTTCAGTCTGCTCTTCCCTGGGTGTGTTACATTGACAGATTGGGGTCCGTCTGCTCTTCCCTGGGTGTGTTACATTGACAGAGTGGGGTCTGTCTGTTCTTCCCTGCGTGGGTTAAATTGACAGAGTGTGGTCAGTCTGCTCTTCCCTGGGTTTTTTACATTGACAGAGTGGGGTCAGTCTGCTCTTCTCTGCGTGGTTTCCGTTGACAGAGTGGGGTCAGTCTGCTCTTCCCTGGGTGTGTTCCATTGACAGAGTGGGGTCAGTCTGCTCTTCCCTGGGTGGGTTACATTCACTGAGTGGGGTCAGTCTGCTCTTCCCTGGGTGTGTTACATTGACAGAGTGGGGTCAGTCTGCTCTTCCCTGGGTGTGTTACGTTGACAGATTGGGGTCACTCTACTCTTCCCTGTCTGTGTTACTTTAACATAGTCGGGTCAGTCTTCCCTTCCCTGGGTGTGTTACATTGACAGATTGGGGTCAGTCTGCTCTTCCCTGCCTGTGTTACATGGACAGAGTGTGGTCATTCTGCTCTTCCCTGAGTGTGTTACATTGACAGAGTGGGGTCAGTCTGCTCTTCTCTGGGTGAGTTACATTGACAGAGTGGGGTCAGTCTTCTCTTCCCTGGGTGTGTAACATTGGCAGAGTGGGGTCAGTCTGCCCTTCTCTGGTTGTGTTACATTGAGAGAGTGTGGACAATCTGCTCTTCCCTGGGTGTGTTACATTGACAGAATGGGGTCAGTCTGCTCTTCCCTGGGTGTGTTACATTGACAGAGTGGGGTCAGTCTGCTCTTCCCTGGGTGGGTTACATTCACTGAGTGGGGTCAGTCTGCTCTTTCCTGGGTGTGTTATATTGACAGAGTGGGGACAGTCTGCTCTTCCCTGGGTGTGTTACGTTGACAGATTGGGGTCACTCTACTCTTCCCTGGCTGTGTTACTTTAACAGAGTCGGGTCAGTCTTCCCTTCCCTGGGTGTGTTACATTGACAGAGTGGGGTCAGTGTGCTCTTCCCTGGGTGTGTTACATTGACAGAGTGGCGTCAGTCTGTTCTTCTCTGGGTGTTTTACATTGACAGAGAGGGGTCAGTCTGCTCTTCCCTAGGTGTGTAACATTGAGAGATTGCGGTCAACCTTCTCTTCCCTGGGTGTGTAACTTTGACAGAGTGGGGTCAGTCTGCTCTTCCCTGGGTTTGTTCCATTGACAGAGTGGGGTCAGTCTGCTCTTCCCTGGGTGGGTTACATTCACTGAGTGGGGTCAGTCTGCTCTTCCCTGGGTATGTAACATTGACAGAGTGGGGACATTCTGCTCTCCCTGGGTTTGTTACATTGCCAGAGTGGGGTCCGTCTACTCCTCCCTGGGTGTGTTACATTTACAGAGTAGGGTCAGTCTGCTCTTCCCTGGGTGGGTTACATTGACAGAGTGGGTTCAGTCTGCTCTTCCCTGGGTGTGTTACATTGACAGATTGGGGTCCGTCTGGTCTTCCCTGGGTGGGTTACATTGACAGAATTGGGTCACGCTGGTCTTCCCTGGATGTGTTAAATTGACAGTGTGGGGTCAGCCTGCTCTTCCTTGGGTGTGTTACATTGACAGAGTGGGGTCTGTCTGTTCTTACCTGCGTGGGTTAAATTGACAGAGTGTGGTCAGTCTGCTCTTCTCTGGGTGAGTTACATTGAAAGAGTGGGGTCGGTCTTCTCTTCCCTGGGTGTGTAACATTGGCAGAGTGGGGTCAGTCTGCCCTTCTCTGGGTGTGTTACATTGAGAGAGTGGGGACAGTCTGCTCTTCCCTGGGTTTTTTACATTGACAGCGTGGGGTCTGTCTGCTCTTCCCTGCGTGGGTGAAATTGACAGAGTGTGGTCAGTCTGCTCTTCCCTGGGTGTGTTACATTGACAGAGTGGGGTCAGTCTGCTCTTCTCTGAGTGGTTTCCATTGCAGAGTGGGGTCAGTCTGCTCTTCCCTGGGTGTGTTCCATTGACAGAGTGGGGTCAGTCTGCTCTTCCCTGGGTGGGTTACATTCACTGAGTGGGGTCAGTCTGCTCTTCCCTGGGTGTGTTACATTGACAGAGTGGTGTCAGTCGGCTCTTCCCTGGGTGTGTTACGTTGACAGATTGTGGTCTCTCTACTCTTCCCTGGCTGTGTTACTTTAACAGAGTCGGGTCAGTCTTCCCTTCACTGGGTGTGTTACATTGACAGATTGGGGTCAGTCTGCTCTTCCCTGCCTGTGTTACATTGACAGAGTGTGGTCAGTCTGCTCTTCCCTGGGTGTGTTACATTGACAGAGTGGGGTCAGTCTGCTCTTCTCTGGGTGAGTTACATTGACAGAGTGGGGTCAGTCTACTCTTCCCTGGGTGTGTAAAATTGGCAGAGTGGGGTCAGTCTGCCCTTCTCTGGGTGTGTTACATTGAGAGAGTGGGGACAGTCTGCTCTTCCCTGGGTGTGTTACATTGACAGAATGGGGTCAGTCTGCTCTTCCCTGGGTGTGTTACATTGACAGAGTGGGGTCAGTCTGGTCTTCCCTGGGTGTGTAACATTGACAGAGTGGGGTCAGTCTGCTCTTCCCTGGGTGTGTTACATTGACAGAGTATTGTCCATCTGCCCTTCCCTGGGTGCGTTACATTGACAGAATTGGGTCAGTTTGCTCTTCCCTGGGTGTGTTAAATTGACAGAGTGGGGTCAGTCTGCTCTTCCCTTGGTGGGTTAAATTGACAGAGTGGGGTCAGTGTGCTCTTCCCTGGGATTGTTACATTGACACACTGGGGTCAGTCTGCTCTTCCCTGGGTGTGTTACATTGACAGAATGGGGTCCGTCTGCTCTTCCCTGGGTGTGTTACACTGACAGAGTGGAGTCAGTCTGCTCTTCCCTGGGTGTGTTACATTGACAGAGTGGGGTCAGTCTGCTCTTCCCTGGGTGAGTTACATTGACAGAGTAGGGTCAGTCTACTCTTCCTTGGGTATGTTCCATTGACAGAGTGGGTTCAGTCTGCTCTTCCCTCGGTGTGTTACATTGACAGAGTGGGGTCAGTCTGCTCTTCCCTGGGTGTGTTACATTGACAGAGTGGAGTCAGTCTGCTCTTCCCTGTGTGTTGACATTGACAGAGTGGGGTCAGTCTGCTCTTCCCTGGGTGTGTTACATTGACAGCGTGGTGTCAGTCTGCTCTTCCCTGGGTGTGTTTCATTGACAGAGAGGGGTCAGTCTGCTCTTCCCTGGGTGTGTTCCATTGACAGAGTGGGGTCAGTCTGCTCTTCCCTGGGTGTGTTACATTGACAGTGTGGGGTCAGTCTGCTCTTCCCTGGGTGTGTTCCATTTACAGAGTGGGGTCAGTCTGCTCTTCACTGGGTGTGATCCATTGACAGAGTGGGGTCAGTCTGCTCTTCTCTGAGTGGTTTCCATTGACAGAGTGGTGTCAGTCTGCTCTTTCCTGGGTGTGTTCCATTGACAGAGTGGGGTCAGTCTGCTCTTCCCTGGGTGGGTTACATTCACTGAGTGGGGTCAGTCTGCTCTTCCATGGGTGTGTTACGTTGACAGATTGGGGTCACTCTACTCTTCCCTGGCTGTGTTACTTTAACAGAGTCGGGTCAGTCTTCCCTTCCCTGGGTGTGTTACATTGACAGATTGGGGTCAGTCTGCTCTTCCCTGCCATTGTTACATTGACAGAGTGTCGTCAGTCTGCTCTTCCCTGCGTGTTTTACATTGACAGAGTGGGGTCAGTCTGCTCTTCTCTGGGTGAGTTACATTGACAGAGTGGGGTCAGTCTCCTCTTCCCTGGGTGTGTAACATTGGCAGAGTGGGGTCAGTCTGCCCTTCTCTGGGTGTGTTACATTGAGAGAGTGGGGACAGTCTGCTCTTCCCTGGGTGTGTTGCATTGACAGAATGGGGTCAGTCTGCTCTTCCCTGGGTGTGTTACATTGACAGAGTGGGGTCAGTCTGCTCTTCTCTGGGTGAGTTACATTGACAGAGTGGGGTCGGTCTTCCCTTTCCTGGGTGTGTAACATTGGCAGAGTGGGGTCAGTCTGCCCCTCTCTGGGTGTGTTACATTGAGAGAGTGGGGACAGTCTGCTCTTCCCTGGGTTTTTTACATTGATAGAGTGGGGTCTGTCTGCTCTTCCCTGCGTGTGTGAAATTGACAGAGTGTGGTCAGTCTGCTCTTCCCTGGGTGTGTTACTTTGACAGAGTGGGGTCAGTCTGCTCTTCTCTGAGTGGTTTCCATTGACAGAGTGGGGTCAGTCTGCTCTTCCCTGGGTGTGTTCCATTGACAGAGTGGGGTCAGTCTGCTCTTCCCTGGGTGGGTTACATTCACTGAGTGGGGTCAGTCTGCTCTTCCCTGGGTGTGTTACATTGACAGAGTGGGGTCAGTCTGCTCTTCCCTGGGTGTGTTACGTTGACAGATTGGGGTCACTCTACTCTTCCCTGGCTGTGTTACTTTAACAGAGTCGGGTCAGTCTTCCCTTCCCTGGGTGTGTTACACTGACTGAGTGGGGTCAGTCTGCTCTTCCTTGGGTGTGTTACATTGACTGAGTGGGGTCAGTCTGCTCTTCCCTGGGTGAGTTACATTGACAGAGTGGGGTCAGTCTACTCTTCCTTGGGTATGTTCCATTGACAGAGTGGGTTCAGTCTGCTCTTCCCTGGGTGTGTTACATTGACAGAGTGGGGTCAGTCTGCTCTTCCCTGGGTGTGTTACATTGACAGAGTGGAGTCAGTCTGCTCTTCCCTGGGTGTTGACATTGACAGAGTGGGGTCAGTCTACACTTCCCTGGGTGTGTTACATTGACAGAGTGGGGTCAGTCTGCTCTTCCCTGGGTGTGTTACATTGACAGAGTGGGGTCAGTCTGCTCTTCCCTGGGTGTGAATCATTGACAGAGTGGGGTCAGTCTGTTCTTCCCTGGGTGTATTACATTGACAGATTGGGGTCTGTCTGCTCTTCCCTGGGTGGGTTAAATTGACAGAGTGGTGTCAGTCTGCTCTTCCCTGGGTGTGTTCCATTGACAGAGTGGGGTCAGTCTGCTCTTCCCTGGGTGTGTTACATTGACAGAGTGGGGTTAGTCTGCTCTTCCCTGGGTGTGTTCCATTGACAGAGTGGGGTCAGTCTGTTCTTCCCTGGGTGGGTTACATTGACAGAATTGTGTCAGTCTGCTCTTCCCTTGGTGTGTTAAATTGACAGATTGGGGTCAGTGTGTTCTTCCCTGGGATTGTTACATTGACACACTGGGGTCAGTCTGCTCTTCCCTTGGTGGGTTAAATTGACAGATTGGGGTCAGTGTGTTCTTCCCTGGGATTGTTACATTGACACACTGGGGTCAGTCTGCTCTTCCCTGGGTGTGTTACATTGACAGAGTGGGTACAGTCTGCTCTTCCCTGGGTGTGTTACGTTGAGAGATTGTGGTCCGTCTGCTCTTCCCTGGGTGTGTTACACTGACAGAGTGGGGTCAGTCTGCTCTTCCCTGGGTGTGTTACATTGACAGAGTGGGGTCAGTCTGCTCTTCCCTGGGTGAGTTACATTGACAGAGTGGGGTCAGTCTACTCTTCCTTGGGTATGTTCCATTGACAGAGTGGCTTCAGTCTGCTCTTCCCTGGGTGTGTTACATTGACAGGGTGGGGTCAGTCTGCTCTTCCCTGTGTGTGTTACATTGACTGAGTGGAGTCAGTCTGCTCTTCACTGGGTGTTGACATCGACAGAGTGGGGTCATTCTAGTCTTCCCTGGGTGTGTTACATTGACAGAGTGGGGTCAGTCTGCTCTTCGCTGTGTGTGTAACTTTGACAGAGTGGGGTCAGTCTGCTCTTCCCTGGGTGTGTTACATTGACAGAGTGGGGTCAGTCTGCTCTTCCCTGGGTGGGTTAAATTGACAGAGTGGTGTCAGTCTGCTCTTCCCAGGTGTGTTACTTTGACAGAATGGGGTCAGTCTGATCTTCCCTGGGTGGGTTACATTGACAGAATGCGGTAATTCTGATCTTCCCTGGGTGTGTAACTTTGACAGAGTGGGGTCAGTCTGCTCTTCCCTGGGTTTGTTCCATTGACAGAGTGGGGTCAGTCTGCACTTCCCTGGGTGGGTTACATTCACTGAGTGGGGTCAGTCTGCTCTTCCCTGGGTATGTTACATTGACAGAGTGGGGACAGTCTGCTCTCCCTGGGTTTGTTACATTGTCAGAGTGGGGTCCGTCTACTCCTCCCTGGGTGTGTTATATTTACAGAGTAGGGTCAGTCTGCTCCTCCCTGGGTATGTTACATTGACAGAGTGGGTTCAGTCTGCTCTTCCCTGGGTGTGTTACATTGACAGATTGGGGTCCGTCTGCTCTTCCCTGGGTGTGTTACATTGACAGAGTGGGGTCTGTCTGTTCTTCCCTGCGTGGGTTAAATTGACAGAGTGTGGTCAGTCTGCTCTTCCCTGGGTTTTTTACATTGACAGAGTGGGGTCAGTCTGCTCTTCTCTGCGTGGTTTCCGTTGACAGAGTGGGGTCAGTCTGCTCTTCCCTGGGTGTGTTCCATTGACAGAGTGGGGTCAGTCTGCTCTTCCCTGGGTGGGTTACATTCACTTAGTGGGGTCAGTCTGCTCTTCCCTGGGTGTGTTACATTGACAGAGTGGGGTCAGTCTGCTCTTCCCTGGGTGTGTTACGTTGACAGATTGGGGTCACTCTACTCTTCCCTGTCTGTGTTACTTTAACATAGTCGGGTCAGTCTTCCCTTCCCTGGGTGTGTTACATTGACAGATTGGGGTCAGTCTGCTCTTCCCTGCCTGTGTTACATTGACAGAGTGTGGTCATTCTGCTCTTCCCTGAGTGTGTTACATTGACAGAGTGGGGTCAGTCTGCTCTTCTCTGGGTGAGTTACATTGACAGAGTGGGGTCAGTCTTCTCTTCCCTGGGTGTGTAACATTGGCAGAGTGGGGTCAGTCTGCCCTTCTCTGGTTGTGTTACATTGAGAGAGTGTGGACAATCTGCTCTTCCCTGGGTGTGTTACATTGACAGAATGGGGTCAGTCTGCTCTTCCCTGGGTTAGTTACATTGACAGAGTGGGGTCAGTCTGCTCTTCCCTGGGTGGGTTACATTCACTGAGTGGGGTCAGTCTGCTCTTTCCTGGGTGTGTTATATTGACAGAGTGGGGACAGTCTGCTCTTCCCTGGGTGTGTTACGTTGACAGATTGGGGTCACTCTACTCTTCCCTGGCTGTGTTACTTTAACAGAGTCGGGTCAGTCTTCCCTTCCCTGGGTGTGTTACATTGACAGAGTGGGGTCAGTGTGCTCTTCCCTGGGTGTGTTACATTGACAGAGTGGCGTCAGTCTGTTCTTCTCTGGGTGTTTTACATTGACAGAGAGGGGTCAGTCTGCTCTTCCCTAGGTGTGTAACATTGAGAGATTGCGGTCAACCTTCTCTTCCCTGGGTGTGTAACTTTGACAGAGTGGGGTCAGTCTGCTCTTCCCTGGGTTTGTTCCATTGACAGAGTGGGGTCAGTCTGCTCTTCCCTGGGTTGGTTACATTCACTGAGTGGGGTCAGTCTGCTCTTCCCTGGGTATGTAACATTGACAGAGTGGGGACATTCTGCTCTCCCTGGGTTTGTTACATTGCCAGAGTGGGGTCCGTCTACTCCTCCCTGGGTGTGTTACATTTACAGAGTAGGGTCAGTCTGCTCTTCCCTGGGTGGGTTACATTGACAGAGTGGGTTCAGTCTGCTCTTCCCTGGGTGTGTTACATTGACAGATTGGGGTCCGTCTGGTCTTCCCTGGGTGGGTTACATTGACAGAATTGGGTCACGCTGGTCTTCCCTGGATGTGTTAAATTGACAGTGTGGGGTCAGCCTGCTCTTCCTTGGGTGTGTTACATTGACAGAGTGGGGTCTGTCTGTTCTTACCTGCGTGGGTTAAATTGACAGAGTGTGGTCAGTCTGCTCTTCTCTGGGTGAGTTACATTGAAAGAGTGGGGTCGGTCTTCTCTTCCCTGGGTGTGTAACATTGGCAGAGTGGGGTCAGTCTGCCCTTCTCTGGGTGTGTTACATTGAGAGAGTGGGGACAGTCTGCTCTTCCCTGGGTTTTTTACATTGACAGCGTGGGGTCTGTCTGCTCTTCCCTGCGTGGGTGAAATTGACAGAGTGTGGTCAGTCTGCTCTTCCCTGGGTGTGTTACATTGACAGAGTGGGGTCAGTCTGCTCTTCTCTGAGTGGTTTCCATTGCAGAGTGGGGTCAGTCTGCTCTTCCCTGGGTGTGTTCCATTGACAGAGTGGGGTCAGTCTGCTCTTCCCTGGGTGGGTTACATTCACTGAGTGGGGTCAGTCTGCTCTTCCCTGGGTGTGTTACATTGACAGAGTGGTGTCAGTCGGCTCTTCCCTGGGTGTGTTACGTTGACAGATTGTGGTCTCTCTACTCTTCCCTGGCTGTGTTACTTTAACAGAGTCGGGTCAGTCTTCCCTTCACTGGGTGTGTTACATTGACAGATTGGGGTCAGTCTGCTCTTCCCTGCCTGTGTTACATTGACAGAGTGTGGTCAGTCTGCTCTTCCCTGGGTGTGTTACATTGACAGAGTGGGGTCAGTCTGCTCTTCTCTGGGTGAGTTACATTGACAGAGTGGGGTCAGTCTACTCTTCCCTGGGTGTGTAAAATTGGCAGAGTGGGGTCAGTCTGCCCTTCTCTGGGTGTGTTACATTGAGAGAGTGGGGACAGTCTGCTCTTCCCTGGGTGTGTTACATTGACAGAATGGGGTCAGTCTGCTCTTCCCTGGGTGTGTTACATTGACAGAGTGGGGTCAGTCTGGTCTTCCCTGGGTGTGTAACATTGACAGAGTGGGGTCAGTCTGCTCTTCCCTGGGTGTGTTACATTGACAGAGTATTGTCCATCTGCCCTTCCCTGGGTGCGTTACATTGACAGAATTGGGTCAGTTTGCTCTTCCCTGGGTGTGTTAAATTGACAGAGTGGGGTCAGTCTGCTCTTCCCTTGGTGGGTTAAATTGACAGAGTGGGGTCAGTGTGCTCTTCCCTGGGATTGTTACATTGACACACTGGGGTCAGTCTGCTCTTCCCTGGGTGTGTTACATTGACAGAATGGGGTCCGTCTGCTCTTCCCTGGGTGTGTTACACTGACAGAGTGGAGTCAGTCTGCTCTTCCCTGGGTGTGTTACATTGACAGAGTGGGGTCAGTCTGCTCTTCCCTGGGTGAGTTACATTGACAGAGTAGGGTCAGTCTACTCTTCCTTGGGTATGTTCCATTGACAGAGTGGGTTCAGTCTGCTCTTCCCTCGGTGTGTTACATTGACAGAGTGGGGTCAGTCTGCTCTTCCCTGGGTGTGTTACATTGACAGAGTGGAGTCAGTCTGCTCTTCCCTGTGTGTTGACATTGACAGAGTGGGGTCAGTCTGCTCTTCCCTGGGTGTGTTACATTGACAGCGTGGTGTCAGTCTGCTCTTCCCTGGGTGTGTTTCATTGACAGAGTGGGGTCAGTCTGCTCTTCCCTGGGTGTGTTCCATTGACAGAGTGGGGTCAGTCTGCTCTTCCCTGGGTGTGTTACATTGACAGTGTGGGGTCAGTCTGCTCTTCCCTGGGTGTGTTCCATTTACAGAGTGGGGTCAGTCTGCTCTTCACTGGGTGTGATCCATTGACAGAGTGGGGTCAGTCTGCTCTTCTCTGAGTGGTTTCCATTGACAGAGTGGTGTCAGTCTGCTCTTCCCTGGGTGTGTTCCATTGACAGAGTGGGGTCAGTCTGCTCTTCCCTGGGTGGGTTACATTCACTGAGTGGGGTCAGTCTGCTCTTCCATGGGTGTGTTACGTTGACAGATTGGGGTCACTCTACTCTTCCCTGGCTGTGTTACTTTAACAGAGTCGGGTCAGTCTTCCCTTCCCTGGGTGTGTTCCATTGACAGAGTGGGGTCAGTCTGCTCTTCCCTGGGTGTGTTACATTGACAGTGTGGGGTCAGTCTGCTCTTCCCTGGGTATGTTCCATTTACAGAGTGGGGTCAGTCTGCTCTTCTCTGAGTGGTTTCCATTGACAGAGTGGTGTCAGTCTGCTCTTCCCTGGGTGTGTTCCATTGACAGAGTGGGGTCAGTCTGCTCTTCCCTGGGTGGGTTACATTCACTGAGTGGGGTCAGTCTGCTCTTCCATGGGTGTGTTACGTTGACAGATTGGGGTCACTCTACTCTTCCCTGGCTGTGTTACTTTAACAGAGTCGGGTCAGTCTTCCCTTCCCTGGGTGTGTTACATTGACAGATTGGGGTCAGTCTGCTCTTCCCTGCCATTGTTACATTGACAGAGTGTCGTCAGTCTGCTCTTCCCTGCGTGTTTTACATTGACAGAGTGGGGTCAGTCTGCTCTTCTCTGGGTGAGTTACATTGACAGAGTGGGGTCAGTCTCCTCTTCCCTGGGTGTGTAACATTGGCAGAGTGGGGTCAGTCTGCCCTTCTCTGGGTGTGTTACATTGAGAGAGTGGGGACAGTCTGCTCTTCCCTGGGTGTGTTGCATTGACAGAATGGGGTCAGTCTGCTCTTCCCTGGGTGTGTTACATTGACAGATTGGGGTCAGTCTGCTCTTCCCTGGGTGTGTTACATTGACAGAGTGGGGTCAGTGTGCTCTTCCCTGGGTGTGTTATATTGACAGAGTGGGGTCAGTCTGCTCTTCCCTGGGTGTGTTACATTGACAGAGTGGCGTCAGTCTGCTCTTCTCTGGGTGTTTTACATTGACAGAGAGGGGTCAGTCTGCACTTCACTGGGTGTGTTACATTGAGAGATTGTGCTGCGTCTGCTCTTCCCTGGGTGTGTTTCACTGACGGAGTGGGGTCAGTCTGGTCTTCCCTGGGTGTGTAACATTGACAGAGTGGGGTCAGTCTGCTCTTCCCTGGGTGTGTTACGTTGACAGAGTGGGGTCAGTCTGCTCTTCCCTGGGTTTGTTACATTGACAGAGTATTGTCCGTCTGCCCTTCCCTGGGTGCGTTACATTGACAGAATTGGGTCAGTCTGCTCTTCCCTGGGTGTTTTAAATTGACAGAGTGGGGTCAGTCTGCTCTTCCCTTGGTGGGTTAAATTGACAGAGTGGGGTCAGTGTGCTCTTCCCTGGGATTGTTACATTGACACACTGGTGTCAGTCTGCTCTTCCCTGGGTGTGTTACATTGACAGAGTGGGGACAGTCTGCTATTCCCTGGGTGTGTTACATCGAGAGATTGTGGTCCGTCTGCTCTTCCCTGGGTGTGTTACTTTGACAGAGTGGGGTCAGTCTGCTCTTCCCTGGGTGTGTTACATTGACACAGTGGGGTCAGTCTGCTCTTCCCTGGGTGAGTTACATTGACAGAGTGGGGTCAGTCTGCTCTTCCCTGGGTGAGTTACATTGTCAGAGTGGGGTCAGTCTACTCTTCCTTGGGTATGTTCCATTGACAGCGTGGGTTCAGTCTGCTCTTCCCTGGGTGTGTTACATTGACAGGGTGGGGTCAGTCTGCTCTTCCCTGTGTGTGTTACATTGACAGAGTGGAGTCAGTCTGCTCTTCACTGGGTGTTGACATTGACAGAGTGGGGTCATTCTAGTCTTCCCTGGGTGTGTTACATTGACAGAGTGGGGTCAGTCTGCTCTTCGCTGTGTGTGTAACTTTGACAGAGTGGGGTCAGTCTGCTCTTCCCTGGGTGTGTTACATTGACAGATTGGGGTCATTCTGCTCTTCCCTGGGTGTGTTACATTGACAGAGCGGGGTCAGTCTGTTCTTATCTGGGTGTATTACATTGACAGAGTGGGGTCTGTCTGCTCTTCCCTGGGTGGGTTAAATTGACAGAGTGGTGTCAGTCTGCTCTTCCCTGGGTGTGTTACTTTGACAGAATGGGGTCAGTCTGATCTTCCCTTGGTGGGTTACATTGACAGAATGGGGTCAGTCTGATCTTCCCTGGGTGTGTAACTTTGACAGAGTGGGGTCAGTCTGCTCTTCCCTGGGTTTGTTCCATTGACAGAGTGGGGTCAGTCTGCTCTTCCCTGGGTGGGTTACATTCACTGAGTGGGGTCAGTCTGCTCTTCCCTGGGTGGGTTACATTGACAGAATGGGGTCAGTCTGCTCTTCTCTGGGTGTGTTACATTGACAGAGTGGGGTCTGTCTGCTCTTCCCTGCGTGGGTTAAATTGACAGAGTGTGGTCAGTCTGCTCTTCCCTGGGTGTGTTACATTGACAGAGTGGGGTCAGTCTGCTCTTCACTGGGTGAGTTACATTGACAGAGTGGGGTCGGTCTTCCCTTCCCTGGGTGTGTAACATTGGCAGAGTGGGGTCAGTCAGCCCTTCTCTGGGTGTGTTACATTGAGAGAGTGGGGACAGTCTGCTCTTCCCTGGGTTTTTTACATTGACAGAGTGGGGTCTGTCTGCTCTTCCCTGCGTGGGTGAAATTGACAGAGTGTGGTCAGTCTGCTCTTCCCTGGGTGTGTTACTTTGACAGAGTGGGGTCAGTCTGCTCTTCTCTGAGTGGTTTCCTTTGACAGAGTGGGGTCAGTCTGCTCTTCCCTCGGTGTTTTCCATTGACAGAGTGGGGTCGGTCTGCTCTTCTCTGGGTGTTTTACATTGACAGAGAGTGGTCAGTCTGCACTTCCCTGGGTGTGTTACATTGAGAGATTGTGCTGCGTCTGCTTTTCCCTGGGTGTGTTTCACTGACGGAGTGGGGGCAGTCTGGTCTTCCCTGGGTGTGTAACATTGACAGAGTGGGGTCAGTCTGCTCTTCCCTGGGAGTGTTACGTTGACAGAGTGGGGTCAGTCTGCTCTTCCCTGGGTTTGTTACATTGACAGGGTATTGTCCGTCTGCCCTTCCCTGGGTGCGTTACATTGACAGAATTGGGTCAGTCTGCTCTTCCCTGGGTGTGTTAAATTGACAGAGTGGGGTCAGTCTGCTCTTCCCTTGGTGGGTTAAATTGACAGAGTGGGGTCAGTGTGCTCTTCCCTGGGATTGTTACATTGACACACTGGTGTCAGTCTGCTCTTCCCTGGGTGTGTTACATTGACAGAGTGGGGACAGTCTGCTATTCCCTGGGTGTGTTACATTGAGAGATTGTGGTCCGTCTGCTCTTCCCTGGGTGTGTTACACTGACTGAGTGGGGTCAGTCTGCTCTTCCTTGGGTGTGTTACATTGACTGAGTGGGGTCAGTCTGCTCTTCCTTGGGTATGTTCCATTGACAGAGTGGGTTCAGTCTGCTCTTCCCTGGGTGTGTTACATTGAGAGATTGTGGTCCGTCTGCTCTTCCCTGGGTGTGTTACACTGACTGAGTGGGGTCAGTCTGCTCTTCCTTGGGTGAGTTACATTGACAGAGTGGGGTCAGTCTACTCTTCCTTGGGTATGTTCCATTGACAGAGTGGGTTCAGTCTGCTCTTCCCTGGGTGTGTTACATTGACAGAGTGGGGTCAGTCTGCTCTTCCCTGGGTGTGTTACATTGACAGAGTGGAGTCAGTCTGCTCTTCCCTGGGTGTTGACATTGACAGAGTGGGGTCAGTCTACACTTCCCTGGGTGTGTTACATTGACAGAGTGGGGTCAGTCTGTTCTTCCCTGGGTGTATTACATTGACAGATTGGGGTCTGTCTGCTCTTCCCTGGGTGGGTTAAATTGACAGAGTGGTGTCAGTCTGCTCTTCCCTGGGTGTGTTACATTGACAGAGTGGGGTCAATCTGCTCTTCCCTGGGTATGTTACATTGACAGAATGGGGTCCGTCTGCCCTTCCCTGGGTGGGTTACATTGACAGAATTGTGTCAGTCTGCTCTTCCCTTGGTGTGTTAAATTGACAGATTGGGGTCAGTGTGTTCTTCCCTGGGATTGTTACATTGACACACTGGGGTCAGTCTGCTCTTCCCTTGGTGGGTTAAATTGACAGATTGGGGTCAGTGTGTTCTTCCCTGGGATTTTTACATTGACACACTGGGGTCAGTCTGCTCTTCCCTGGGTGTGTTACATTGACAGAGTGGGTACAGTCTGCTCTTCCCTGGGTGTGTTACGTTGAGAGATTGTGGTCCGTCTGCTCTTCCCTGGGTGTGTTACACTGACAGAGTGGGGTCAGTCTGCTCTTCCCTGGGTGTGTTACATTGACAGAGTGGGGTCAGTCTGCTCTTCCCTGGGTGAGTTACATTGACAGAGTGGGGTCAGTCTACTCTTCCTTGGGTATGTTCCATTGACAGAGTGGCTTCAGTCTGCTCTTCCCTGGGTGTGTTACATTGACAGGGTGGGGTCAGTCTGCTCTTCCCTGTGTGTGTTACATTGACTGAGTGGAGTCAGTCTGCTCTTCACTGGGTGTTGACATCGACAGAGTGGGGTCATTCTAGTCTTCCCTGGGTGTGTTACATTGACAGAGTGGGGTCAGTCTGCTCTTCGCTGTGTGTGTAACTTTGACAGAGTGGGGTCAGTCTGCTCTTCCCTGGGTGTGTTACATTGACAGAGTGGGGTCAGTCTGCTCTTCCCTGGGTGGGTTAAATTGACAGAGTGGTGTCAGTCTGCTCTTCCCAGGTGTGTTACTTTGACAGAATGGGGTCAGTCTGATCTTCCCTGGGTGGGTTACATTGACAGAATGCGGTAATTCTGATCTTCCCTGGGTGTGTAACTTTGACAGAGTGGGGTCAGTCTGCTCTTCCCTGGGTTTGTTCCATTGACAGAGTGGGGTCAGTCTGCACTTCCCTGGGTGGGTTACATTCACTGAGTGGGGTCAGTCTGCTCTTCCCTGGGTATGTTACATTGACAGAGTGGGGACAGTCTGCTCTCCCTGGGTTTGTTACATTGTCAGAGTGGGGTCCGTCTACTCCTCCCTGGGTGTGTTATATTTACAGAGTAGGGTCAGTCTGCTCCTCCCTGGGTATGTTACATTGACAGAGTGGGTTCAGTCTGCTCTTCCCTGGGTGTGTTACATTGACAGATTGGGGTCCGTCTGCTCTTCCCTGGGTGTGTTACATTGACAGAGTGGGGTCTGTCTGTTCTTCCCTGCGTGGGTTAAATTGACAGAGTGTGGTCAGTCTGCTCTTCCCTGGGTTTTTTACATTGACAGAGTGGGGTCAGTCTGCTCTTCTCTGCGTGGTTTCCGTTGACAGAGTGGGGTCAGTCTGCTCTTCCCTGGGTGTGTTCCATTGACAGAGTGGGGTCAGTCTGCTCTTCCCTGGGTGGGTTACATTCACTGAGTGGGGTCAGTCTGCTCTTCCCTGGGTGTGTTACATTGACAGAGTGGGGTCAGTCTGCTCTTCCCTGGGTGTGTTACGTTGACAGATTGGGGTCACTCTACTCTTCCCTGTCTGTGTTACTTTAACATAGTCGGGTCAGTCTTCCCTTCCCTGGGTGTGTTACATTGACAGATTGGGGTCAGTCTGCTCTTCCCTGCCTGTGTTACATTGACAGAGTGTGGTCATTCTGCTCTTCCCTGAGTGTGTTACATTGACAGAGTGGGGTCAGTCTGCTCTTCTCTGGGTGAGTTACATTGACAGAGTGGGGTCAGTCTTCTCTTCCCTGGGTGTGTAACATTGGCAGAGTGGGGTCAGTCTGCCCTTCTCTGGTTGTGTTACATTGAGAGAGTGTGGACAATCTGCTCTTCCCTGGGTGTGTTACATTGACAGAATGGGGTCAGTCTGCTCTTCCCTGGGTTAGTTACATTGACAGAGTGGGGTCAGTCTGCTCTTCCCTGGGTGGGTTACATTCACTGAGTGGGGTCAGTCTGCTCTTTCCTGGGTGTGTTATATTGACAGAGTGGGGACAGTCTGCTCTTCCCTGGGTGTGTTACGTTGACAGATTGGGGTCACTCTACTCTTCCCTGGCTGTGTTACTTTAACAGAGTCGGGTCAGTCTTCCCTTCCCTGGGTGTGTTACATTGACAGAGTGGGGTCAGTGTGCTCTTCCCTGGGTGTGTTACATTGACAGAGTGGCGTCAGTCTGTTCTTCTCTGGGTGTTTTACATTGACAGAGAGGGGTCAGTCTGCTCTTCCCTAGGTGTGTAACATTGAGAGATTGCGGTCAACCTTCTCTTCCCTGGGTGTGTAACTTTGACAGAGTGGGGTCAGTCTGCTCTTCCCTGGGTTTGTTCCATTGACAGAGTGGGGTCAGTCTGCTCTTCCCTGGGTTGGTTACATTCACTGAGTGGGGTCAGTCTGCTCTTCCCTGGGTATGTAACATTGACAGAGTGGGGACATTCTGCTCTCCCTGGGTTTGTTACATTGCCAGAGTGGGGTCCGTCTACTCCTCCCTGGGTGTGTTACATTTACAGAGTAGGGTCAGTCTGCTCTTCCCTGGGTGGGTTACATTGACAGAGTGGGTTCAGTCTGCTCTTCCCTGGGTGTGTTACATTGACAGATTGGGGTCCGTCTGGTCTTCCCTGGGTGGGTTACATTGACAGAATTGGGTCACGCTGGTCTTCCCTGGATGTGTTAAATTGACAGTGTGGGGTCAGCCTGCTCTTCCTTGGGTGTGTTACATTGACAGAGTGGGGTCTGTCTGTTCTTACCTGCGTGGGTTAAATTGACAGAGTGTGGTCAGTCTGCTCTTCTCTGGGTGAGTTACATTGAAAGAGTGGGGTCGGTCTTCTCTTCCCTGGGTGTGTAACATTGGCAGAGTGGGGTCAGTCTGCCCTTCTCTGGGTGTGTTACATTGAGAGAGTGGGGACAGTCTGCTCTTCCCTGGGTTTTTTACATTGACAGCGTGGGGTCTGTCTGCTCTTCCCTGCGTGGGTGAAATTGACAGAGTGTGGTCAGTCTGCTCTTCCCTGGGTGTGTTACATTGACAGAGTGGGGTCAGTCTGCTCTTCTCTGAGTGGTTTCCATTGCAGAGTGGGGTCAGTCTGCTCTTCCCTGGGTGTGTTCCATTGACAGAGTGGGGTCAGTCTGCTCTTCCCTGGGTGGGTTACATTCACTGAGTGGGGTCAGTCTGCTCTTCCCTGGGTGTGTTACATTGACAGAGTGGTGTCAGTCGGCTCTTCCCTGGGTGTGTTACGTTGACAGATTGTGGTCTCTCTACTCTTCCCTGGCTGTGTTACTTTAACAGAGTCGGGTCAGTCTTCCCTTCACTGGGTGTGTTACATTGACAGATTGGGGTCAGTCTGCTCTTCCCTGCCTGTGTTACATTGACAGAGTGTGGTCAGTCTGCTCTTCCCTGGGTGTGTTACATTGACAGAGTGGGGTCAGTCTGCTCTTCTCTGGGTGAGTTACATTGACAGAGTGGGGTCAGTCTACTCTTCCCTGGGTGTGTAAAATTGGCAGAGTGGGGTCAGTCTGCCCTTCTCTGGGTGTGTTACATTGAGAGAGTGGGGACAGTCTGCTCTTCCCTGGGTGTGTTACATTGACAGAATGGGGTCAGTCTGCTCTTCCCTGGGTGTGTTACATTGACAGAGTGGGGTCAGTCTGGTCTTCCCTGGGTGTGTAACATTGACAGAGTGGGGTCAGTCTGCTCTTCCCTGGGTGTGTTACATTGACAGAGTATTGTCCATCTGCCCTTCCCTGGGTGCGTTACATTGACAGAATTGGGTCAGTTTGCTCTTCCCTGGGTGTGTTAAATTGACAGAGTGGGGTCAGTCTGCTCTTCCCTTGGTGGGTTAAATTGACAGAGTGGGGTCAGTGTGCTCTTCCCTGGGATTGTTACATTGACACACTGGGGTCAGTCTGCTCTTCCCTGGGTGTGTTACATTGACAGAATGGGGTCCGTCTGCTCTTCCCTGGGTGTGTTACACTGACAGAGTGGAGTCAGTCTGCTCTTCCCTGGGTGTGTTACATTGACAGAGTGGGGTCAGTCTGCTCTTCCCTGGGTGAGTTACATTGACAGAGTAGGGTCAGTCTACTCTTCCTTGGGTATGTTCCATTGACAGAGTGGGTTCAGTCTGCTCTTCCCTCGGTGTGTTACATTGACAGAGTGGGGTCAGTCTGCTCTTCCCTGGGTGTGTTACATTGACAGAGTGGAGTCAGTCTGCTCTTCCCTGTGTGTTGACATTGACAGAGTGGGGTCAGTCTGCTCTTCCCTGGGTGTGTTACATTGACAGCGTGGTGTCAGTCTGCTCTTCCCTGGGTGTGTTTCATTGACAGAGTGGGGTCAGTCTGCTCTTCCCTGGGTGTGTTCCATTGACAGAGTGGGGTCAGTCTGCTCTTCCCTGGGTGTGTTACATTGACAGTGTGGGGTCAGTCTGCTCTTCCCTGGGTGTGTTCCATTTACAGAGTGGGGTCAGTCTGCTCTTCACTGGGTGTGATCCATTGACAGAGTGGGGTCAGTCTGCTCTTCTCTGAGTGGTTTCCATTGACAGAGTGGTGTCAGACTGCTCTTCCCTGGGTGTGTTCCATTGACAGAGTGGGGTCAGTCTGCTCTTCCCTGGGTGGGTTACATTCACTGAGTGGGGTCAGTCTGCTCTTCCATGGGTGTGTTACGTTGACAGATTGGGGTCACTCTACTCTTCCCTGGCTGTGTTACTTTAACAGAGTCGGGTCAGTCTTCCCTTCCCTGGGTGTGTTCCATTGACAGAGTGGGGTCAGTCTGCTCTTCCCTGGGTGTGTTACATTGACAGTGTGGGGTCAGTCTGCTCTTCCCTGGGTATGTTCCATTTACAGAGTGGGGTCAGTCTGCTCTTCTCTGAGTGGTTTCCATTGACAGAGTGGTGTCAGTCTGCTCTTCCCTGGGTGTGTTCCATTGACAGAGTGGGGTCAGTCTGCTCTTCCCTGGGTGGGTTACATTCACTGAGTGGGGTCAGTCTGCTCTTCCATGGGTGTGTTACGTTGACAGATTGGGGTCACTCTACTCTTCCCTGGCTGTGTTACTTTAACAGAGTCGGGTCAGTCTTCCCTTCCCTGGGTGTGTTACATTGACAGATTGGGGTCAGTCTGCTCTTCCCTGCCATTGTTACATTGACAGAGTGTCGTCAGTCTGCTCTTCCCTGCGTGTTTTACATTGACAGAGTGGGGTCAGTCTGCTCTTCTCTGGGTGAGTTACATTGACAGAGTGGGGTCAGTCTCCTCTTCCCTGGGTGTGTAACATTGGCAGAGTGGGGTCAGTCTGCCCTTCTCTGGGTGTGTTACATTGAGAGAGTGGGGACAGTCTGCTCTTCCCTGGGTGTGTTGCATTGACAGAATGGGGTCAGTCTGCTCTTCCCTGGGTGTGTTACATTGACAGATTGGGGTCAGTCTGCTCTTCCCTGGGTGTGTTACATTGACAGAGTGGGGTCAGTGTGCTCTTCCCTGGGTGTGTTATATTGACAGAGTGGGGTCAGTCTGCTCTTCCCTGGGTGTGTTACATTGACAGAGTGGCGTCAGTCTGCTCTTCTCTGGGTGTTTTACATTGACAGAGAGGGGTCAGTCTGCACTTCACTGGGTGTGTTACATTGAGAGATTGTGCTGCGTCTGCTCTTCCCTGGGTGTGTTTCACTGACGGAGTGGGGTCAGTCTGGTCTTCCCTGGGTGTGTAACATTGACAGAGTGGGGTCAGTCTGCTCTTCCCTGGGTGTGTTACGTTGACAGAGTGGGGTCAGTCTGCTCTTCCCTGGGTTTGTTACATTGACAGAGTATTGTCCGTCTGCCCTTCCCTGGGTGCGTTACATTGACAGAATTGGGTCAGTCTGCTCTTCCCTGGGTGTTTTAAATTGACAGAGTGGGGTCAGTCTGCTCTTCCCTTGGTGGGTTAAATTGACAGAGTGGGGTCAGTGTGCTCTTCCCTGGGATTGTTACATTGACACACTGGTGTCAGTCTGCTCTTCCCTGGGTGTGTTACATTGACAGAGTGGGGACAGTCTGCTATTCCCTGGGTGTGTTACATCGAGAGATTGTGGTCCGTCTGCTCTTCCCTGGGTGTGTTACTTTGACAGAGTGGGGTCAGTCTGCTCTTCCCTGGGTGTGTTACATTGACACAGTGGGGTCAGTCTGCTCTTCCCTGGGTGAGTTACATTGACAGAGTGGGGTCAGTCTGCTCTTCCCTGGGTGAGTTACATTGTCAGAGTGGGGTCAGTCTACTCTTCCTTGGGTATGTTCCATTGACAGCGTGGGTTCAGTCTGCTCTTCCCTGGGTGTGTTACATTGACAGGGTGGGGTCAGTCTGCTCTTCCCTGTGTGTGTTACATTGACAGAGTGGAGTCAGTCTGCACTTCACTGGGTGTTGACATTGACAGAGTGGGGTCATTCTAGTCTTCCCTGGGTGTGTTACATTGACAGAGTGGGGTCAGTCTGCTCTTCGCTGTGTGTGTAACTTTGACAGAGTGGGGTCAGTCTGCTCTTCCCTGGGTGTGTTACATTGACAGATTGGGGTCATTCTGCTCTTCCCTGGGTGTGTTACATTGACAGAGCGGGGTCAGTCTGTTCTTATCTGGGTGTATTACATTGACAGAGTGGGGTCTGTCTGCTCTTCCCTGGGTGGGTTAAATTGACAGAGTGGTGTCAGTCTGCTCTTCCCTGGGTGTGTTACTTTGACAGAATGGGGTCAGTCTGATCTTCCCTTGGTGGGTTACATTGACAGAATGGGGTCAGTCTGATCTTCCCTGGGTGTGTAACTTTGACAGAGTGGGGTCAGTCTGCTCTTCCCTGGGTTTGTTCCATTGACAGAGTGGGGTCAGTCTGCTCTTCCCTGGGTGGGTTACATTCACTGAGTGGGGTCAGTCTGCTCTTCCCTGGGTGGGTTACATTGACAGAATGGGGTCAGTCTGCTCTTCTCTGGGTGTGTTACATTGACAGAGTGGGGTCTGTCTGCTCTTCCCTGCGTGGGTTAAATTGACAGAGTGTGGTCAGTCTGCTCTTCCCTGGGTGTGTTACATTGACAGAGTGGGGTCAGTCTGCTCTTCACTGGGTGAGTTACATTGACAGAGTGGGGTCGGTCTTCCCTTCCCTGGGTGTGTAACATTGGCAGAGTGGGGTCAGTCAGCCCTTCTCTGGGTGTGTTACATTGAGAGAGTGGGGACAGTCTGCTCTTCCCTGGGTTTTTTACATTGACAGAGTGGGGTCTGTCTGCTCTTCCCTGCGTGGGTGAAATTGACAGAGTGTGGTCAGTCTGCTCTTCCCTGGGTGTGTTACTTTGACAGAGTGGGGTCAGTCTGCTCTTCTCTGAGTGGTTTCCTTTGACAGAGTGGGGTCAGTCTGCTCTTCCCTCGGTGTTTTCCATTGACAGAGTGGGGTCGGTCTGCTCTTCTCTGGGTGTTTTACATTGACAGAGAGTGGTCAGTCTGCACTTCCCTGGGTGTGTTACATTGAGAGATTGTGCTGCGTCTGCTTTTCCCTGGGTGTGTTTCACTGACGGAGTGGGGGCAGTCTGGTCTTCCCTGGGTGTGTAACATTGACAGAGTGGGGTCAGTCTGCTCTTCCCTGGGAGTGTTACGTTGACAGAGTGGGGTCAGTCTGCTCTTCCCTGGGTTTGTTACATTGACAGGGTATTGTCCGTCTGCCCTTCCCTGGGTGCGTTACATTGACAGAATTGGGTCAGTCTGCTCTTCCCTGGGTGTGTTAAATTGACAGAGTGGGGTCAGTCTGCTCTTCCCTTGGTGGGTTAAATTGACAGAGTGGGGTCAGTGTGCTCTTCCCTGGGATTGTTACATTGACACACTGGTGTCAGTCTGCTCTTCCCTGGGTGTGTTACATTGACAGAGTGGGGACAGTCTGCTATTCCCTGGGTGTGTTACATTGAGAGATTGTGGTCCGTCTGCTCTTCCCTGGGTGTGTTACACTGACTGAGTGGGGTCAGTCTGCTCTTCCTTGGGTGTGTTACATTGACTGAGTGGGGTCAGTCTGCTCTTCCTTGGGTATGTTCCATTGACAGAGTGGGTTCAGTCTGCTCTTCCCTGGGTGTGTTACATTGAGAGATTGTGGTCCGTCTGCTCTTCCCTGGGTGTGTTACACTGACTGAGTGGGGTCAGTCTGCTCTTCCTTGGGTGAGTTACATTGACAGAGTGGGGTCAGTCTACTCTTCCTTGGGTATGTTCCATTGACAGAGTGGGTTCAGTCTGCTCTTCCCTGGGTGTGTTACATTGACAGAGTGGGGTCAGTCTGCTCTTCCCTGGGTGTGTTACATTGACAGAGTGGAGTCAGTCTGCTCTTCCCTGGGTGTTGACATTGACAGAGTGGGGTCAGTCTACACTTCCCTGGGTGTGTTACATTGACAGAGTGGGGTCAGTCTGTTCTTCCCTGGGTGTATTACATTGACAGATTGGGGTCTGTCTGCTCTTCCCTGGGTGGGTTAAATTGACAGAGTGGTGTCAGTCTGCTCTTCCCTGGGTGTGTTACATTGACAGAGTGGGGTCAGTCTGTTCTTCCCTGGGTGTATTACATTGACAGATTGGGGTCTGTCTGCTCTTCCCTGGGTGGGTTAAATTGACAGAGTGGGGTCAGTCTGCTCTTCCCTGGGTGTGTTACATTGACAGAGTGGGGTTAGTCTGCTCTTCCCTGGGTGTGTTACATTGACAGAGTGGGGTCAGTCTGCTCTTCCCTGGGTACGTTACATTGACAGAATGGGGTCCGTCTGCCCTTCCCTGGGTGGGTTACATTGACAGAATTGTGTCAGTCTGCTCTTCCCTTGGTGTGTTAAATTGACAGAGTGGGGTCAGTGAGCTCTTCCCTTGGTGGGTTAAATTGACAGATTGGGGTCAGTGTGTTCTTCCCTGGGATTGTTACATTGACACACTGGGGTCAGTCTGCTCTTCCCTGGGTGTGTTACATTGACAGAGTGGGTACAGTCTGCTCTTCCCTGGGTGTGTTACGTTGAGAGATTGTGGTCCGTCTGCTCTTCCCTGGGTGTGTTACACTGACAGAGTGGGGTCAGTCTGCTCTTCCCTGGGTGTGTTACATTGACAGAGTGGGGTCAGTCTGCTCTTCCCTGGGTGAGTTACATTGACAGAGTGGGGTCAGTCTACTCTTCTTTGGGTATGTTCCATTGACAGAGTGGCTTCAGTCTGCTCTTCCCTGGGTGTGTTACATTGACAGGGTGGGGTCAGTCTGCTCTTCCCTGTGTGTGTTACATTGACAGAGTGGAGTCAGTCTGCTCTTCACTGGGTGTTGACATCGACAGAGTGGGGTCATTCTAGTCTTCCCTGGGTGTGTTACATTGACAGAGTGGGGTCAGTCTGCTCTTCGCTGTGTGTGTAACTTTGACAGAGTGGGGTCAGTCTGCTCTTCCCTGGGTGTGTTACATTGACAGAGTGGGGTCAGTCTGCTCTTCCCTGGGTGTGTTACATTGACAGAGCGGGGTCAGTCTGTTCTTATCTGGGTGTATTACATTGACAGAGTGGGGTCTGTCTGCTCTTCCCTGGGTGGGTTAAATTGACAGAGTGGTGTCAGTCTGCTCTTCCCTGGGTGTGTTACTTTGACAGAATGGGGTCAGTCTGATCTTCCCTGGGTGGGTTACATTGACAGAATGCGGTAATTCTGATCTTCCCTGGGTGTGTAACTTTGACAGAGTGGGGTCAGTCTGCTCTTCCCTGGGTTTGTTCCATTGACAGAGTGGGGTCAGTCTGCACTTCCCTGGGTGGGTTACATTCACTGAGTGGGGTCAGTCTGCTCTTCCCTGGGTATGTTACATTGACAGAGTGGGGACAGTCTGCTCTCCCTGGGTTTGTTACATTGTCAGAGTGGGGTCCGTCTACTCCTCCCTGGGTGTGTTATATTTACAGAGTAGGGTCAGTCTGCTCTTCCCTGGGTATGTTACATTGACAGAGTGGGTTCAGTCTGCTCTTCCCTGGGTGTGTTACATTGACAGATTGGGGTCCGTCTGCTCTTCCCTGGGTGTGTTACATTGACAGAGTGGGGTCTGTCTGTTCTTCCCTGCGTGGGTTAAATTGACAGAGTGTGGTCAGTCTGCTCTTCCCTGGGTTTTTTACATTGACAGAGTGGGGTCAGTCTGCTCTTCTCTGAGTGGTTTCCGTTGACAGATTGGGGTCAGTCTGCTCTTCCCTGGGTGTGTTCCATTGACAGAGTGGGGTCAGTCTGCTCTTCCCTGGGTGGGTTACATTCACTGAGTGGGGTCAGTCTGCTCTTCCCTGGGTGTGTTACATTGACAGAGTGGGGTCAGTCTGCTCTTCCCTGGGTGTGTTACGTTGACAGATTGGGGTCACTCTACTCTTCCCTGTCTGTGTTACTTTAACATAGTCGGGTCAGTCTTCCCTTCCCTGGGTGTGTTACATTGACAGATTGGGGTCAGTCTGCTCTTCCCTGCCTGTGTTACATTGACAGAGTGTGGTCATTCTGCTCTTCCCTGAGTGTGTTACATTGACAGAGTGGGGTCAGTCTGCTCTTCTCTGGGTGAGTTACATTGACAGAGTGGGGTCAGTCTTCTCTTCCCTGGGTGTGTAACATTGGCAGAGTGGTGTCAGTCTGCCCTTCTCTGGGTGTGTTACATTGAGAGAGTGTGGACAATCTGCTCTTCCCTGGGTGTGTTACATTGACAGAATGGGGTCAGTCTGCTCTTCCCTGGGTGTGTTACATTGACAGAGTGGGGTCAGTCTGCTCTTCCCTGGGTGGGTTACATTCACTGAGTGGGGTCAGTCTGCTCTTTCCTGGGTGTGTTATATTGACAGAGTGGGGACAGTCTGCTCTTCCCTGGGTGTGTTACGTTGACAGATTGGGGTCACTCTACTCTTCCCTGGCTGTGTTACTTTAACAGAGTCGGGTCAGTCTTCCCTTCCCTGGGTGTGTTACATTGACAGAGTGGGGTCAGTGTGCTCTTCCCTGGGTGTGTTACATTGACAGAGTGGCGTCAGTCTGCTCTTCTCTGGGTGTTTTACATTGACAGAGAGGGGTCAGTCTGCTCTTCCCTAGGTGTGTAACATTGAGAGATTGCGGTCAACCTTCTCTTCCCTGGGTGTGTAACTTTGACAGAGTGGGGTCAGTCTGCTCTTCCCTGGGTTTGTTCCATTGACAGAGTGGGGTCAGTCTGCTCTTCCCTGGGTGGGTTACATTCACTGAGTGGGGTCAGTCTGCTCTTCCCTGGGTATGTTACATTGACAGAGTGGGGACAGTCTGCTCTCCCTGGGTTTGTTACATTGTCAGAGTGGGGTCCGTCTACTCCTCCCTGGGTGTGTTACATTTACAGAGTAGGGTCAGTCTGCTCTTCCCTGGGTGGGTTACATTGACAGAGTGGGTTCAGTCTGCTCTTCCCTGGGTGTGTTACATTGACAGATTGGGGTCCGTCTGGTCTTCCCTGGGTGGGTTACATTGACAGAATTGGGTCACGCTGGTCTTCCCTGGATGTGTTAAATTGACAGTGTGGGGTCAGCCTGCTCTTCCTTGGGTGTGTTACATTGACAGATTGGGGTCTGTCTGTTCTTCCCTGCGTGGGTTAAATTGACAGAGTGTGGTCAGTCTGCTCTTCTCTGGGTGAGTTACATGGACAGAGTGGGGTCGGTCTTCTCTTCCCTGGGTGTGTAACATTGGCAGAGTGGGGTCAGTCTGCCCTTCTCTGGGTGTGTTACATTGAGAGAGTGGGGACAGTCTGCTCTTCCCTGGGTTTTTTACATTGACAGAGTGGGGTCTGTCTGCTCTTCCCTGCGTGGGTGAAATTGACAGAGTGTGGTCAGTCTGCTCTTCCCTGGGTGTGTTACATTTACAGAGTGGGGTCAGTCTGCTCTTCTCTGAGTGGTTTCCATTGCAGAGTGGGGTCAGTCTGCTCTTCCCTGGGTGTGTTCCATTGACAGAGTGGGGTCAGTCTGCTCTTCCCTGGGTGGGTTACATTCACTGAGTGGGGTCAGTCTGCTCTTCCCTGGGTATGTTACATTGACAGAGTGGTGTCAGTCGGCTCTTCCCTGGGTGTGTTACGTTGACAGATTGTGGTCTCTCTACTCTTCCCTGGCTGTGTTACTTTAACAGAGTCGGGTCAGTCTTCCCTTCACTGGGTGTGTTACATTGACAGATTGGGGTCAGTCTGCTCTTCCCTGCCTGTGTTACATTGACAGAGTGTGGTCAGTCTGCTCTTCCCTGGGTGTGTTACATTGACAGAGTGGGGTCAGTCTGCTCTTCTCTGGGTGAGTTACATTGACAGAGTGGGGTCAGTCTCCTCTTCCCTGGGTGTGTAACATTGGCAGAGTGGGGTCAGTCTGCCCTTCTCTGGGTGTGTTACATTGAGAGAGTGGGGACAGTCTGCTCTTCCCTGGGTGTGTTACATTGACAGAATGGGGTCAGTCTGCTCTTCCCTGGGTGTGTTACATTGACAGAGTGGGGTCAGTCTGCTCTTCCCTGGGTGTGTTACATTGACAGAGTGGGGTCAGTGTGCTCTTCCCTGGGTGTGTTACATTGACAGAGTGGCGTCATTCTGCTCTTCTCTGGGTGTTTTACATTGACAGAGAGGGGTCAGTCTGCACTTCCCTGGGTGTGTTACATTGAGAGATTGTGCTGCGTCTGCTCTTCTCTGGGTGTGTTTCCCTGACGGAGTGGGGTCAGTCTGGTCTTCCCTGGGTGTGTAACATTGACAGAGTGGGGTCAGTCTGCTCTTCCCTGGGTGTGTTACATTGACAGAGTATTGTCCGTCTGCCCTTCCCTGGGTGCGTTACATTGACAGAATTGGGTCAGTCTGCTCTTCCCTGGGTGTGTTAAATTGACAGAGTGGGGTCAGTCTGCTCTTCCCTTGGTGGGTTAAATTGACAGAGTGGGGTCAGTGTGCTCTTCCCTGGGATTGTTACATTGACACACTGGGGTCAGTCTGCTCTTCCCTGGGTGTGTTACATTGACAGAATGGGGTCAGTCTACTCTTCCTTGGGTATATTCCATTGACAGAGTGGGTTCAGTCTGCTCTTCCCTCGGTGTGTTACATTGACAGAGTGGGGTAAGTCTGCTCTTCCCTGGGTGTGTTACATTGACAGAGTGGGGTCAGTCTGCTCTTCCCTGGGTTTGTTCCATTGACAGAGTGGGGTCGGTCTTCTCTTCCCTGGGTGTGTAACATTGGCAGAGTGGGGTCAGTCTGCCCTTCTCTGGGTGTGTTACATTGAGAGAGTGGGGACAGTCTGCTCTTCCCTGGGTTTTTTACATTGACAGCGTGGGGTCTGTCTGCTCTTCCCTGCGTGGGTGAAATTGACAGAGTGTGGTCAGTCTGCTCTTCCCTGGGTGTGTTACATTGACAGAGTGGGGTCAGTCTGCTCTTCTCTGAGTGGTTTCCATTGACAGAGTGGGGTCAGTCTGCTCTTCCCTGGGTGTGTTCCATTGACAGAGTGGGGTCAGTCTGCTCTTCCCTGGGTGGGTTACATTCACTGAGTGGGGTCAGTCTGCTCTTCCCTGGGTGTGTTACATTGACAGAGTGGTGTCAGTCGGCTCTACTCCTGGGTGTGTTACGTTGACAGATTGTGGTCTCTCTACTCTTCCCTGGCTGTGTTACTTTAACAGAGTCGGGTCAGTCTTCCCTTCACTGGGTGTGTTACATTGACAGATTGGGGTCAGTCTGCTCTTCCCTGCCTGTGTTACATTGACAGAGTGTGGTCAGTCTGCTCTTCCCTGGGTGTGTTACATTGACAGAGTGGGGTCAGTCTGCTCTTCTCTGGGTGAGTTACATTGACAGAGTGGGGTCAGTCTCCTCTTCCCTGGGTGTGTAACATTGGCAGAGTGGGGTCAGTCTGCCCTTCTCTGGGTGTGTTACATTGAGAGAGTGGGGACAGTCTGCTCTTCCCTGGGTGTGTTACATTGACAGAATGGGGTCAGTCTGCTCTTCCCTGGGTGTGTTACATTGACAGAGTGGGGTCAGTCTGCTCTTCCCTGGGTGTGTTACATTGACAGAGTGGGGTCAGTGTGCTCTTCCCTGGGTGTGTTACATTGACAGAGTGGCGTCATTCTGCTCTTCTCTGGGTGTTTTACATTGACAGAGAGGGGTCAGTCTGCACTTCCCTGGGTGTGTTACATTGAGAGATTGTGCTGCGTCTGCTCTTCCCTGGGTGTGTTTCCCTGACGGAGTGGGGTCAGTCTGCTCTTCCCTGGGTGTGTTACATTGACAGAGTGGGGACAGTCTGCTATTCCCTGGGTGTGTTACATCGAGAGATTGTGGTCCGTCTGCTCTTCCCTGGGTGTGTTACTTTGACAGAGTGGGGTCAGTCTGCTCTTCCCTGGGTGTGTTACATTGACACAGTGGAGTCAGTCTGCTCTTCCCTGGGTGAGTTACATTGACAGAGTGGGGTCAGTCTGCTCTTCCCTGGGTGAGTTACATTGTCAGAGTGGGGTCAGTCTACTCTTCCTTGGGTATGTTCCATTGACAGCGTGGGTTCAGTCTGCTCTTCCCTGGGTGTGTTACATTGACAGGGTGGGGTCAGTCTGCTCTTCCCTGTGTGTGTTACATTGACAGAGTGGAGTCAGTCTGCTCTTCACTGGGTGTTGACATTGACAGAGTGGGGTCATTCTAGTCTTCCCTGGGTGTGTTACATTGACAGAGTGGGGTCAGTCTGCTCTTCGCTGTGTGTGTAACTTTGACAGAGTGGGGTCAGTCTGCTCTTCCCTGGGTGTATTACATTGACAGATTGGAGTCATTCTGCTCTTCCCTGGGTGTGTTACATTGACAGAGCGGGGTCAGTCTGTTCTTATCTGGGTGTATTACATTGACAGAGTGGGGTCAGTCTGATCTTCCCTTGGTGGGTTACATTGACAGAATGGGGTCAGTCTGATCTTCCCTGGGTGTGTAACTTTGACAGAGTGGGGTCAGTCTGCTCTTCCCTGGGTTTGTTCCATTGACAGAGTGGGGTCAGTCTGCTCTTCCCTGGGTGGGTTACATTCACTGAGTGGGGTCAGTCTGCTCTTCCCTGGGTGGGTTACATTGACAGAATGGGGTCAGTCTGCTCTTCTCTGGGTGTGTTACATTGACAGAGTGGGGTCTGTCTGCTCTTCCCTGCGTGGGTTAAATTGACAGAGTGTGGTCAGTCTGCTCTTCCCTGGGTGTGTTACATTGACAGAGTGGGGTCAGTCTGCTCTTCACTGGGTGAGTTACATTGACAGAGTGGGGTCGGTCTTCCCTTCCCTGGGGGTGTAACATTGGCAGAGTGGGGTCAGTCAGCCCTTCTCTGGGTGTGTTACATTGAGAGAGTGGGGACAGTCTGCTCTTCCCTGGGTTTTTTACATTGACAGAGTGGGGTCTGTCTGCTCTTCCCTGCGTGGGTGAAATTGACAGAGTGTGGTCAGTCTGCTCTTCCCTGGGTGTGTTATTTTGACAGAGTGGGGTCAGTCTGCTCTTCTCTGAGTGGTTTCCTTTGACAGAGTGGGGTCAGTCTGCTCTTCCCTCGGTGTGTTCCATTGACAGAGTGGGGTCAGTCTGCTCTTCTCTGGGTGTTTTACATTGACAGAGAGTCGTCAGTCTGCACTTCCCTGGGTGTGTTACATTGAGAGATTGTGCTGCGTCTGCTCTTCCCTGGGTGTGTTTCACTGACGGAGTGGGGGCAGTCTGGTCTTCCCTGGGTGTGTAACATTGACAGAGTGGGGTCAGTCTGCTCTTCCCTGGGTGTGTTACGTTGACAGAGTGGGGTCAGTCTGCTCTTCCCTGGATTTGTTACATTGACAGGGTATTGTCCGTCTGCCCTTCCCTGGGTGCGTTACATTGACAGAATTGGGTCAGTCTGCTCTTCCCTGGGTGTGTTAAATTGACAGAGTGGGGTCAGTCTGCTCTTCCCTTGGTGGGTTAAATTGACAGAGTGGGGTCAGTGTGCTCTTCCCTGGGATTGTTACATTGACACACTGGTGTCAGTCTGCTCTTCCCTGGGTGTGTTACATTGACAGAGTGGGGACAGTCTGCTATTCCCTGGGTGTGTTACATTGAGAGATTGTGGTCCGTCTGCTCTTCCCTGGGTGTGTTACACTGACTGAGTGGGGTCAGTCTGCTCTTCCTTGGGTGTGTTACATTGACTGAGTGGGGTCAGTCTGATCTTCCCTGGGTGAGTTACATTGACAGAGTGGGGTCAGTCTACTCTTCCTTGGGTATGTTCCATTGACAGAGTGGGTTCAGTCTGCTCTTCCCTGGGTGTGTTACATTGACAGAGTGGGGTCAGTCTGCTCTTCCCTGGGTGTGTTACATTGACAGAGTGGAGTCAGTCTGCTCTTCCCTGGGTGCTGACATTGACAGAGTGGGGTCAGTCTACACTTCCCTGGGTATGTTACATTGACAGAGTGGGGTCAGTCTGCTCTTCCCTGGGTGTGTTACATTGACAGAGTGGGGTCAGTCTGCTCTTCCCTGGGTGTGTTACATTGACAGAGTGGGGTCAGTCTGTTCTTCCCTGGGTGTATTACATTGACAGATTGGGGTCTGTCTGCTCTTCCCTGGGTGGGTTAAATTGACAGAGTGGTGTCAGTCTGCTCTTCCCTGGGTGTGTTCCATTGACAGAGTGGGGTCAGTCTGCTCTTCCCTGGGTGTGTTACATTGACAGAGTGGGGTTAGTCTGCTCTTCCCTGGGTGTGTTACATTGACAGAGTGCGGTCAGTCTGCTCTTCCCTGGGTATGTTACATTGACAGAATGGGGTCCGTCTGCCCTTCCCTGGGTGGGTTACATTGACAGAATTGTGTCAGTCTGCTCTTCCCTTGGTGTGTTAAATTGACAGATTGGGGTCAGTGTGTTCTTCCCTGGGATTGTTACATTGACACACTGAGGTCAGTCTGCTCTTCCCTGGGTGTGTTACATTGACAGAGTGGGGACAGTCTGCTATTCCCTGGGTGTGTTACGTTGAGAGATTGTGGTCCGTCTGCTCTTCCCTGGGTGTGTTACACTGACAGAGTGGGGTCAGTCTGCTCTTCCCTGGGTGTGTTACATTGACAGAGTGGGGTCAGTCTGCTCTTCCCTGGGTGAGTTACATTGACAGAGTGGGGTCAGTCTACTCTTCCTTGGGTATGTTCCATTGACAGAGTGGCTTCAGTCTGCTCTTCCCTGGGTGTGTTACATTGACAGGGTGGGGTCAGTCTGCTCTTCCCTGTGTGTGTTACATTGACAGAGTGGAGTCAGTCTGCTCTTCACTGGGTGTTGACATCGACAGAGTGGGGTCATTCTAGTCTTCCCTGGGTGTGTTACATTGACAGAGTGGGGTCAGTCTGCTCTTCGCTGTGTGTGTAACTTTGACAGAGTGGGGTCAGTCTGCTCTTCCCTGGGTGTGTTACATTGACAGAGCGGGGCCAGTCTGCTCTTCCCTGGGTGTGTTACATTGACAGAGCGGGGTCAGTCTGTTCTTATCTGGGTGTATTACATTGACAGAGTGGGGTCTGTCTGCTCTTCCCTGGGTGGGTTAAATTGACAGAGTGGTGTCAGTCTGCTCTTCCCTGGGTGTGTTACTTTGACAGATTGGGGTCAGTCTGATCTTCCCTGGGTGGGTTACATTGACAGAATGCGGTAATTCTGATCTTCCCTGGGTGTGTAACTTTGACAGAGTGGGGTCAGTCTGCTCTTCCCTGGGTTTGTTCCATTGACAGAGTGGGGTCAGTCTGCACTTCCCTGGGTGGGTTACATTCACTGAGTGGGGTCAGTCTGCTCTTCCCTGGGTATGTTACATTGACAGAGTGGGGACAGTCTTCTCTCCCTGGGTTTGTTACATTGTCAGAGTGGGGTCCGTCTACTCCTCCCTGGGTGTGTTATATTTACAGAGTAGCGTCAGTCTGCTCTTCCCTGGGTATGTTACATTGACAGAGTGGGTTCAGTCTGCTCTTCCCTGGGTGTGTTACATTGACAGATTGGGGTCCGTCTGCTCTTCCCTGGGTGTGTTACATTGACAGAGTGGGGTCTGTCTGTTCTTCCCTGCGTGGGTTAAATTGACAGAGTGTGGTCAGTCTGCTCTTCCCTGGGTTTTTTACATTGACAGAGTGGGGTCAGTCTGCTCTTCTCTGAGTGGTTTCCGTTGACAGAGTGGGGTCAGTCTGCTCTTCCCTGGGTGTGTTCCATTGACAGAGTGGGGTCAGTCTGCTCTTCCCTGGGTGGGTTACATTCACTGAGTGGGGTCAGTCTGCTCTTCCCTGGGTGTGTTACATTGACAGAGTGGGGTCAGTCTGCTCTTCCCTGGGTGTGTTACGTTGACAGATTGGGGTCACTCTACTCTTCCCTGGCTGTGTTACTTTAACATAGTCGGGTCAGTCTTCCCTTCCCTGGGTGTGTTACATTGACAGATTGGGGTCAGTCTGCTCTTCCCTGCCTGTGTTACATTGACAGAGGGTGGTCATTCTGCTCTTCCCTGAGTGTGTTACATTGACAGAGTGGGGTCAGTCTGCTCTTCTCTGGGTGAGTTACATTGACAGAGTGGGGTCAGTCTTCTCTTCCCTGGGTGTGTAACATTGGCAGAGTGGGGTCAGTCTGCCCTTCTCTGGGTGTGTTACATTGAGAGAGTGTGGACAATCTGCTCTTCCCTGGGTGTGTTACACTGACAGAATGGGGTCAGTCTGCTCTTCCCTGGGTGTGTTACATTGACAGAGTGGGGTCAGTCTGCTCTTCCCTGGGTGGGTTACATTCACTGAGTGGGGTCAGTCTGCTCTTTCCTGGGTGTGTTATATTGACAGAGTGGGGACAGTCTGCTCTTCCCTGGGTGTGTTACGTTAACAGATTGGGGTCACTCTACTCTTCCCTGGCTGTGTTACTTTAACAGAGTCGGGTCAGTCTTCCCTTCCCTGGGTGTGTTACATTGACAGAGTGGGGTCAGTGTGCTCTTCCCTGGGTGTGTTACATTGACAGAGTGGCGTCAGTCTGCTCTTCTCTGGGTGTTTTACATTGACAGAGAGGGGTCAGTCTGCTCTTCCCTAGGTGTGTAACATTGAGAGATTGCGGTCAACCTTCTCTTCCCTGGGTGTGTAACTTTGACAGAGTGGGGTCAGTCTGCTCTTCCCTGGGTTTGTTCCATTGACAGAGTGGGGTCAGTCTGCTCTTCCCTGGGTGGGTTACATTCACTGAGTGGGGTCAGTCTGCTCTTCCCTGGGTATGTTACATTGACAGAGTGGGGACAGTCTGCTCTCCCTGGGTTTGTTACATTGTCAGAGTGGGGTCCGTCTACTCCTCCCTGGGTGTGTTACATTTACAGAGTAGGGTCAGTCTGCTCTTCCCTGGGTGGGTTACATTGACAGAGTGGGTTCAGTCTGCTCTTCCCTGGGTGTGTTACATTGACAGATTGGGGTCCGTCTGGTCTTCCCTGGGTGGGTTACATTGACAGAATTGGGTCACGCTGGTCTTCACTGGATGTGTTAAATTGACAGTGTGGGGTCAGCCTGCTCTTCCTTGGGTGTGTTACATTGACAGAGTGGGGTCTGTCTGTTCTTCCCTGCGTGGGTTAAATTGACAGAGTGTGGTCAGTCTGCTCTTCTCTGGGTGAGTTACATTGACAGAGTGGGGTCGGTCTTCTCTTCCCTGGGTGTGTAACATTGGCAGAGTGGGGTCAGTCTGCCCTTCTCTGGGTGTGTTACATTGAGAGAGTGGGGACAGTCTGCTCTTCCCTGGGTTTTTTACATTTACAGAGTGGGGTCTGTCTGCTCTTCCCTGCGTGGGTGAAATTGACAGAGTGTGGTCAGTCTGCTCTTCCCTGGGTGTGTTACATTTACAGAGTGGGGTCAGTCTGCTCTTCTCTGAGTGGTTTCCATTGCAGAGTGGGGTCAGTCTGCTCTTCCCTGGGTGTGTTCCATTGACAGAGTGGGGTCAGTCTGCTCTTCCCTGGGTGGGTTACATTCACTGAGTGGGGTCAGTCTGCTCTTCCCTGGGTATGTTACATTGACAGAGTGGTGTCAGTCGGCTCTTCCCTGGGTGTGTTACGTTGACAGATTGTGGTCTCTCTACTCTTCCCTGGCTGTGTTACTTTAACAGAGTCGGGTCAGTCTTCCCTTCACTGGGTGTGTTACATTGACAGATTGGGGTCAGTCTGCTCTTCCCTGCCTGTGTTACATTGACAGAGTGGCGTCATTCTGCTCTTCTCTGGGTGTTTTACATTGACAGAGAGGGGTCAGTCTGCACTTCCCTGGGTGTGTTACATTGAGAGATTGTGCTGCGTCTGCTCTTCTCTGGGTGTGTTTCCCTGACGGAGTGGGGTCAGTCTGGTCTTCCCTGGGTGTGTAACATTGACAGATTGGGGTCAGTCTGCTCTTCCCTGGGTGTGTTACATTGACAGAGTATTGTCCGTCTGCCCTTCCCTGGGTGCGTTACATTGACAGAATTGGGTCAGTCTGCTCTTCCCTGGGTGTGTTAAATTGACAGAGTGGGGTCAGTCTGCTCTTCCCTTGGTGGGTTAAATTGACAGAGTGGGGTCAGTGTGCTCTTCCCTGGGATTGTTACATTGACACACTGGGGTCAGTCTGCTCTTCCCTGGGTGTGTTACATTGACAGAATGGGGTCAGTCTACTCTTCCTTGGGTATGTTCCATTGACAGAGTGGGTTCAGTCTGCTCTTCCCTCGGTGTGTTACATTGACAGAGTGGGGTAAGTCTGCTCTTCCCTGGGTGTGTAACATTGACAGAGTGGAGTCAGTCTGCTCTTCCCTGTGTGTTGACATTGACAGAGTGGGGTCAGTCTACTCTTTGCTGTGTGTGTTACTTTGACTGAGTGGGGTCAGTCTGCTCTTCCCTGGGTGTGTTACATTGACAGCGTGGGGTCAGTCTGCTCTTCCCTGGGTGTGTTACATTGACAGAGTGGGGTCAGTCTGTTCGTCCCTGGGTGTATTACATTGACAGAGTGGGGTCAGTCTGCTCTTCCCTGGGTGTGTTCCATTGACAGAGTGGGGTCAGTCTGCTCTTCCCTGGGTGTGTTACATTGACAGTGTGGGGTCAGTCTGCTCTTCCCTGGGTGTGTTCCATTGACAGAGTGGGGTCAGTCTGTTCGTCCCTGGGTGTATTACATTGACAGAGTGGGGTCAGTCTGCTCTTCTCTGAGTGGTTTCCATTGACAGAGTGGGGTCAGTCTGCTCTTCCCTGGGTGTGTTCCATTGACAGAGTGGGGTCAGTCTGCTCTTCCCTGGGTGGGTTACATTCACTGAGTGGGGTCAGTCTGCTCTTCCCTGGGTGTGTTACATTGACAGAGTGGGGTCAGTCTGCTCTTCCCTGGGTGTATTACGTTGACAGATTGAGGTCACTCTACTCTTCGCTGGCTGTGTTAATTTAACAGAGTCGGGTCAGTCTTCCCTTCCCTGGGTGTGTTACATTGACAGATTGGGGTCAGTCTGCTCTTCCCTGCGTGTGTTACATTGACAGAGTGGTGTCAGTCTGCTCTTCCCTGGGTGTGTTACATTGAAAGAGTGGGGTCAGTCTGCTCTTCACTGGGTGTGTTATAGTGACAGAGTGGGGTTAGTCTGCTCTTCCCTGGGTGTGTTACATTGTGAGAGTGGGGTCAGTCTGCTCTTCACTGGGTGGCTTACATTGACAGAGTGGGGTCAGTCTGCTCTTCCCTGTGTGGGCTACATTAACAGAGTGTGGTCAGTCTACTGTTCCCTGGGTGTGTTCCATTGACAGAGTGGGGTCAGTCTGCTCTTCCCTGGGTGTGTTACTTTGACAGAGTGGGTTCAGTCTGCTCTTCCCTGGGTGTGTTACATTGACAGAGTGGAGTCAGTCTACTCTTCTCTCGCGTGTTCCATTGGCAGAGTGGGGTCACTCTGCTCTTCCATGGCTGGGTTACATTCACTGAGTGGGGTCAGTCTGCTCTTCCCTGGGTGTGTTACAATGACAGAGTGGGGTCAGTCTGCTCTTCCCTGGGTGTGTTACATTGACAGAGTGGGGTCAGTCTGCTCTTCTCTGAGTGGTTTCCATTGACAGATTGTGGTCAATCTGCACTTCGCTGGGTGTGTTCCATTGACAGAGTGGGGTCAGACTACTCTTCCCTCGGTGTGTTACATTGATAGATTGTGGTCAATCTGCTCTTCCCTGTGTGTGTTACATTGACAGTGTGGGGTCAGTCTGATCTTCCCTGGGTGGGTTACATTGACAGAATGGGGTCAGTCTGCTCTTCGCTAGGTGTGTAACATTGAGAGATTGCGGTCAGCCTTCTCTTCCCTGGGTGTGTAACTTTGACAGAGTGGGGTCAGTCTGATCTTCCCTGGGTGTGTTACATTGACAGAGTGGGGTCTGTCTGCTCTTCCCTGGGTGTGTTCCATTGACAGAGTGGGGTCAGTCTGCTCTTCCCTGGGTGGGTTACATTCACTGAGTGGGGTCAGTCTGCTCTTCCCTGGGTATGTTGCATTGACAGAGTTGGGACAGTCTGCTCTCCCTGGGTTTGTTACATTGTCAGAGTGGGGTCCGTCTACTCCTCCCTGGGTGTGTTACATTGACAGCGTGGGGTCAGTCTGCTCTTCCCAGGGTGTGTTACATTGACAGAGTGGGGTCAGTCTGTTCGTCCCTGGGTGTATTACATTGACAGAGTGGGGTCTGTCTGCTCTTCCCTGGGTGGGTTAAATTGACAGAGTGGTGTCAGTCTGCTCTTCCCTGGGTGTGTTTCATTGACAGAGTGGGGTTAGTCTGCTCTTCCCTGGGTGTGTTCCATTGACAGAGTGGGGTCAGTCTGCTCTTCCCTGGGTGTGTTACATTGACAGTGTGGGGTCAGTCTGCTCTTCCCTGGGTGTGTTCCATTGACAGAGTGGGGTCAGTCTGCTCTTCACTGGGTGTGTTCCATTGACAGAGTGGGGTCAGTCTGCTCTTCTCTGAGTGGTTTCCATTGACAGAGTGGGGTCAGTCTGCTCTTCCCTGGGTGTGTTCCATTGACAGAGTGGGGTCAGTCTGCTCTTCCCTGGGTGGGTTACATTCACTGAGTGGGGTCAGTCTGCTCTTCCCTGGGTGTGTTACATTGACAGAGTGGGGTCAGTCTGCTCTTCCCTGGGTGTATTACGTTGACAGATTGGGGTCACTCTACTCTTCGCTGGCTGTGTTAATTTAACAGAGTCGGGTCAGTCTTCCCTTCCCTGGGTGTGTTACATTGACAGATTGGGGTCAGTCTGCTCTTCCCTGCGTGTGTTACATTGACAGAGTGGTGTCAGTCTGCTCTTCCCTGGGTGTGTTACATTGACAGAGTGGTGTCAGTCTGCTCTTCACTGGGTGTGTTATAGTGACAGAGTGGGGTTAGTCTGCTCTTCCCTGGGTGTGTTACATTGTGAGAGTGGGGTCAGTCTGCTCTTCACTGGGTGGCTTACATTGACAGAGTGGGGTCAGTCTGCTCTTCCCTGTGTGGGCTACATTAACAGAGTGTGGTCAATCTACTGTTCCCTGGGTGTGTTCCATTGACAGAGTGGGGTCAGTCTGCTCTTCCCTGGGTGTGTTACTTTGACAGAGTGGGTTCAGTCTGCTCTTCCCTGGGTGTGTTACATTGACAGAGTGGAGTCAGTCTGCTCTTCCCTGGGTGTGTTACATTGACAGAGTGGGGTCTGTCTGCCCTTCCCTGCGTGGGTTAAATTGACAGATTGGTGTCAGTCTGCTCTTCCCTGGGTGTGTTCCATTGGCAGAGTGGGATCAGTCTGCTCTTCCCTGGGTGTGTTACATTGACAGAGTGGGGTCAGTCTGCTCTTCTCTGAGTGGTTTCCATTGACAGAGTGGGGTCAGTCTGCTCTTCCCTGGGTGTGTTCCATTGACAGAATGGGGTCAGTCTGCTCTTCCCTGGGTGGGTTACATTCACTGAGTGGGGTCAGTCTGCTCTTCCCTGGGTGTGTTACATTGACAGAGTGGGGTCAGTCTGCTCTTCCCTGGGTGTGTTACGTTGACCGATTGGGGTCACTCTACTCTTCCCTGGCTGTGTTACTTTAACAGAGTCGGGTCAGTCTTCCCTTCCCTGGGTGTGTTACATTGACTGATTGGGGTCAGTCTGCTCTTCCCTGCGTGTGTTACATTGACAGAGTGTGGTCAGTCTGCTCTTCCCTGGGTGTGTTACATTGACAGAGTGGGGTCAGTCTGCTCTTCTCTGGGTGAGTTACATTGACAGAGTGGGGTCAGTCTTCTTTTCCCTGTGTGTGTAACATTGGCAGAGTGGGGTCAGTCTGCCCTTCTCTGGGTGTGTTACATTGACAGAATGGGGTCACGCTGGTCTTCCCTGGATGTGTTACATTGACAGAGTGGGGTCAGTCTGCTCTTCCCTGGGTGTGTTACATTGACAGAGTGGCGTCTGTCTGCTCTTCCCAGCGTGGGTTAAATTGACAGAGTGGTGTCAGTCTGCTCTTCCCTGGGTGTGTTCCATTGACAGAGTGGGGTCAGTCTGCTCTTCCCTGGGTGTGTTCCATTGACAGAGTGGGGTCAGTCTGCTCTTCCCTGGGTGTGTTACATTGACAGAGTGGGGTCAGTCTGCTCTTCCCTGGGTGTGTTCCATTGACAGAGTGGGGTCAGTCTGCTCTTCTCTGAGTGGTTTCCATTGACAGAGTGGGGTCAGTCTGCTCTTCCCTGGGTGTGTTCCATTGACAGAATGGGGTCAGTCTGCTCTTCCCTGGGTGGGTTACATTCACTGAGTGGGGTCAGTCTGCTCTTCCCTGGGTGTGTTACATTGACAGAGTGGGGTCAGTCTGCTCTTCCCTGGGTGTGTTACGTTGACCGATTGGGGTCACTCTACTCTTCCATGGCTGTGTTACTTTAACAGAGTCGGGTCAGTCTTCCCTTCCCTGGGTGTGTTACATTGACAGATTGGGGTCAGTCTGCTCTTCCCTGCGTGTGTTACATTGACAGAGTGTGGTCAGTCTGCTCTTCCCTGGGTGTGTTACATTGACAGAGTGGGGTCAGTCTGCTCTTCTCTGGGTGAGTTACATTGACAGAGTGGGGTCAGTCTTCTTTTCCCTGTGTGTGTAACATTGGCAGAGTGGGGTCAGTCTGCCCTTCTCTGGGTGTGTTACATTGACAGAATGGCGACAGTCTGCTCTTCCCTGGGTGTGTTACATTGACAGAGTGGGGTCAGTGTGCTCTTCCCTGGGTGTGTTATATTGACAGAGTGGGGTCAGACTGCTCTTTTCTGGGTGTGTTACATTGACAGAGTGGCGTCAGTCTGCTCTTCCCTGGGTGGGTTACATTGACAGAGTGGTGTCAATCTGCTCTTCACTGGGTGTGTTACATTGACAGAGTGGGGTCAGTCTGCTCTTCCCTGCGTGTGTTACATTGAGAGAGTGGGGTCAGTCTGCTCTTCACTTGGTGGGTTACGTTGACAGAGTGGGGTCTGTCTGCTCTTCCCTGCGTTGGTTACATTGATTGAGTGGGGTCTGTCTGCTGTTCCCTGGATTGGCTATTTTGACACAGTGGGGTCAGTCTTCTCTTCCCTGGCTGTGTCACATTGACAGAGTGGTGTCATTCTGCTCCGCCCTGGGTGTGTTACATTGACAGAGTGGGGTCAGTGTGCTCTTCCCTGGGTGTGTTATATTGACAGAGTGGGGTCAGACTGCTCTTTTCTGGGTGTGTTACATTGATAGATTGTGGTCAATCTGCTCTTCCCTGTGTGTGTTACATTGACAGAGTGGGGTCCGTCTGATCTTCCCTGGGTGGGTTACATTGACAGAATCGGTTGTCTGCTCTTCCCTAGGTGTGTACATTGAGAGATTGCGGTCAGCCTTCTCTTCCCTGGATGTGTAACTTTGACAGAGTGGGGTCAGTCTGCTCTTCCCTGGGTGGGTTACATTGACAGAGTGGTGTCAGTCTGCTCTTCTCTGAGAGGTTTCCATTGACAGAGTGGGGTCACTCTACTCTTCCCTGGCTGTGTTACTTTAACAGAGTCGGGTGAGTCTTCCCTTCCCTGGGTGTGTTACATTGACAGATTGGGGTCAGTCTGCTCTTCTTGCGTGTGTTACATTGACAGAGTGTGGTCAGTCTGCTCTTCCCTGGGTGTGTTACATTGACAGAGTGGTGTCAGTCTGCTCTTCTCTGGGTGAGTTACATTGACAGAGTAGGATCAGTCTTGTCTTCCCTGGCTGTGTAACATTGGCAGAGTGGGGTCAGTCTGCCCTTCTCTGGGTGTGTTACATTGACAGAATGGTGTCAGTCTGCTCTTCCCTGGGTGTGTTACATTGACAGAGTGGGGTCAGTCTGCTCTTCCCTGGGTGTGTTACATTGACAGAGTGGGGTCAGTGTGCTCTTCCCTGGGTGTGTTATATTGACAGAGTGGGGTCAGTCAGCTCTTTCCTGGGTGTGTTACATTGACAGAGTGGCGTCAGTCTACTCTTCTCTGGGTGTGTTACATTGACAGAGAGGGGTCAGTCTGCACTTCCCTGGGTGTGTTACATTGAGAGATTGTGCTGCCTCTGCTCTTCCCTGGGTGTGTTACACTGACGGATTGGGGTCAGTCTGGTCTTCCCTGGGTGTGTTACATTGACAGAGTGGGGTCAGTCTGCTCTTCCTTCGGTTTGTTACATTGACAGAGTATTGTCCGTCTGCCCTTCCCTGGGTGGGTTACATTGACAGAATCGGGTCAGTCTGCTCTTCCCTGGGTGTGTTAAATTGACAGAGTGGGGTCAGTGTGCTCTTCCCTTGGTGGGTTAAACTGTCAGAGTGGGGTCAGTCTGCTCTTGCCTGCGTGTGTTACATTGACAGAGTGGGGTCAGTCTGCTCTTCCCTGGGTGTGTTACATTGACAGAGTGGGGACAGTCTGCTCTTCCCTGGGTGTGTTACATTGACAGAGTTGGGTCAGTCTGCTCTTCCCTGGGTGTGTTACATTGAGAGAGTGGGGTCTGTCTGCTCTTCCCTGGATCGGCTAAATTGACAGAGTGGGGTCAGTCTTCTCTTCCCTGGCTGTGTCACATTGACAGAATGGTGTCATTCTGCTCCTCCCTGGGTGTGTTACTTTGACAGAGTGGTGTCAGTCTGCTCTTCCCTGGGTGTGTTACTTTGACAAAGTGGGGTCAGTCTGATCTTCCCTGGGTGTGTTACTTTGACAGAGTGGTGTCAGTCTGCTCTTCCCTGGGTGTGTTACTTTGACAAAGTGGGGTCAGTCTGATCTTCCCTGGGTATGTTACATTGACAGAGTGGGGACAGTCTGCTCCCCTGGGTTTGTTACATTGTCAGAGTGCGGTCCGTCTACTCCTCCCTGGGTGTGTGACATTGACAGAGTAGGGTCAGTCTGCTCTTCCCTGGGTGTGTTACATTGACAGAGTGGGTTAAGTCTGCTCTTCCCTGGGTGTGTTACATTGACAGATTGGGGTCCGTCTGCTCTTCCCTGGGTGGGTTACATTGACAGAATGGGGTCACGCTGCTCTTCCCTGGATGTGTTACATTGACAGAGTGGGGTCAGTCTGCTCTTCCCTGGGTGTGTTACATTTACAGAGAGGGGTCTGTCTGCTCTTCCCAGGGTGTGTTACATTGACAGAGTGAGGTCAGTCTGCTCTTCCCTGGGTGTGTTACATAGACAGAATGGGGTCAGTCTGCTCTTACTGGGTGTGTCAGATTGAGATAGTGGAGTCAGCCTGCTCTTCCCTGAGTGAGTTACAGTGATAGAGTCGGTTCAGTCTGCTCTTCCCTGAGTGAGTTACATTGACAAAGTGTGGTCCGTCTGCTCTTCCCAGGCTTTGTTACATTGACAGAGTGGGGTCAGTCTGTTCTTCCCTGGATGTGTTGCATTGACAGTGTGGGGTCAGTCTGCTCTTCCCTGGGTGAGTTACATTGACAGAGTCGGGTCATTCTACTCTTCGCTGTGTGTGTTACACTGACAGAGTGGGGTCAGTCTGCTCTTCAGTGGGTGTGTTATATTGACAGAGTGGGTCAGTCTGCTCTTCCCTGGGTGGATTACATTCACTGAGTGGGGTCAGTCTGCTCTTCCCTGGCTGTGTTACATTGAAAGAGTGGGGTCACTCTACTCTTCCCTGCGGGTGTTACATTGAGAGAGTGTGGTCAGTCTGCTCTTCCCTGGGTGTGTTACATTGACAGAGTGGGGTCAGTCTGCTCTTCTCTGGGTGAGTTACATTGACAGAGTGGGGTCAGTCTTCTTTTCCCTGTGTGTGTAACATTGGCAGAGTGGGGTCAGTCTGCCCTTCTCTGGGTGTGTTACATTGACAGAATGGCGACAGTCTGCTCTTCCCTGGGTGTGTTACATTGACAGAGTGGGGTCAGTGTGCTCTTCCCTGGGTGTGTTATATTGACAGAGTGGGGTCAGACTGCTCTTTTCTGGGTGTGTTACATTGACAGAGTGGCGTCAGTCTGCTCTTCCCTGGGTGGGTTACATTGACAGAGTGGTGTCAATCTGCTCTTCACTGGGTGTGTTACATTGACAGAGTGGGGTCAGTCTGCTCTTCCCTGCGTGTGTTACATTGAGAGAGTGGGGTCAGTCTGCTCTTCACTTGGTGGGTTACGTTGACAGAGTGGGGTCTGTCTGCTCTTCCCTGCGTTGGTTACATTGATTGAGTGGGGTCTGTCTGCTGTTCCCTGGATTGGCTATTTTGACACAGTGGGGTCAGTCTTCTCTTCCCTGGCTGTGTCACATTGACAGAGTGGTGTCATTCTGCTCCGCCCTGGGTGTGTTACATTGACAGAGTGGGGTCAGTGTGCTCTTCCCTGGGTGTGTTATATTGACAGAGTGGGGTCAGACTGCTCTTTTCTGGGTGTGTTACATTGATAGATTGTGGTCAATCTGCTCTTCCCTGTGTGTGTTACATTGACAGAGTGGGGTCCGTCTGATCTTCCCTGGGTGGGTTACATTGACAGAATCGGTTGTCTGCTCTTCCCTAGGTGTGTACATTGAGAGATTGCGGTCAGCCTTCTCTTCCCTGGATGTGTAACTTTGACAGAGTGGGGTCAGTCTGCTCTTCCCTGGGTGGGTTACATTGACAGAGTGGTGTCAGTCTGCTCTTCTCTGAGAGGTTTCCATTGACAGAGTGGGGTCACTCTACTCTTCCCTGGCTGTGTTACTTTAACAGAGTCGGGTGAGTCTTCCCTTCCCTGGGTGTGTTACATTGACAGATTGGGGTCAGTCTGCTCTTCTTGCGTGTGTTACATTGACAGAGTGTGGTCAGTCTGCTCTTCCCTGGGTGTGTTACATTGACAGAGTGGTGTCAGTCTGCTCTTCTCTGGGTGAGTTACATTGACAGAGTAGGATCAGTCTTGTCTTCCCTGGCTGTGTAACATTGGCAGAGTGGGGTCAGTCTGCCCTTCTCTGGGTGTGTTACATTGACAGAATGGTGTCAGTCTGCTCTTCCCTGGGTGTGTTACATTGACAGAGTGGGGTCAGTCTGCTCTTCCCTGGGTGTGTTACATTGACAGAGTGGGGTCAGTGTGCTCTTCCCTGGGTGTGTTATATTGACAGAGTGGGGTCAGTCAGCTCTTTCCTGGGTGTGTTACATTGACAGAGTGGCGTCAGTCTACTCTTCTCTGGGTGTGTTACATTGACAGAGAGGGGTCAGTCTGCACTTCCCTGGGTGTGTTACATTGAGAGATTGTGCTGCCTCTGCTCTTCCCTGGGTGTGTTACACTGACGGATTGGGGTCAGTCTGGTCTTCCCTGGGTGTGTTACATTGACAGAGTGGGGTCAGTCTGCTCTTCCTTCGGTTTGTTACATTGACAGAGTATTGTCCGTCTGCCCTTCCCTGGGTGGGTTACATTGACAGAATCGGGTCAGTCTGCTCTTCCCTGGGTGTGTTAAATTGACAGAGTGGGGTCAGTGTGCTCTTCCCTTGGTGGGTTAAACTGTCAGAGTGGGGTCAGTCTGCTCTTGCCTGCGTGTGTTACATTGACAGAGTGGGGTCAGTCTGCTCTTCCCTGGGTGTGTTACATTGACAGAGTGGGGACAGTCTGCTCTTCCCTGGGTGTGTTACATTGACAGAGTTGGGTCAGTCTGCTCTTCCCTGGGTGTGTTACATTGAGAGAGTGGGGTCTGTCTGCTCTTCCCTGGATCGGCTAAATTGACAGAGTGGGGTCAGTCTTCTCTTCCCTGGCTGTGTCACATTGACAGAATGGTGTCATTCTGCTCCTCCCTGGGTGTGTTACTTTGACAGAGTGGTGTCAGTCTGCTCTTCCCTGGGTGTGTTACTTTGACAAAGTGGGGTCAGTCTGATCTTCCCTGGGTGTGTTACTTTGACAGAGTGGTGTCAGTCTGCTCTTCCCTGGGTGTGTTACTTTGACAAAGTGGGGTCAGTCTGATCTTCCCTGGGTATGTTACATTGACAGAGTGGGGACAGTCTGCTCCCCTGGGTTTGTTACATTGTCAGAGTGCGGTCCGTCTACTCCTCCCTGGGTGTGTGACATTGACAGAGTAGGGTCAGTCTGCTCTTCCCTGGGTGTGTTACATTGACAGAGTGGGTTAAGTCTGCTCTTCCCTGGGTGTGTTACATTGACAGATTGGGGTCCGTCTGCTCTTCCCTGGGTGGGTTACATTGACAGAATGGGGTCACGCTGCTCTTCCCTGGATGTGTTACATTGACAGAGTGGGGTCAGTCTGCTCTTCCCTGGGTGTGTTACATTTACAGAGAGGGGTCTGTCTGCTCTTCCCAGGGTGTGTTACATTGACAGAGTGAGGTCAGTCTGCTCTTCCCTGGGTGTGTTACATAGACAGAATGGGGTCAGTCTGCTCTTACTGGGTGTGTCAGATTGAGATAGTGGAGTCAGCCTGCTCTTCCCTGAGTGAGTTACAGTGATAGAGTCGGTTCAGTCTGCTCTTCCCTGAGTGAGTTACATTGACAAAGTGTGGTCCGTCTGCTCTTCCCAGGCTTTGTTACATTGACAGAGTGGGGTCAGTCTGTTCTTCCCTGGATGTGTTGCATTGACAGTGTGGGGTCAGTCTGCTCTTCCCTGGGTGAGTTACATTGACAGAGTCGGGTCATTCTACTCTTCGCTGTGTGTGTTACACTGACAGAGTGGGGTCAGTCTGCTCTTCAGTGGGTGTGTTATATTGACAGAGTGGGTCAGTCTGCTCTTCCCTGGGTGGATTACATTCACTGAGTGGGGTCAGTCTGCTCTTCCCTGGCTGTGTTACATTGAAAGAGTGGGGTCACTCTACTCTTCCCTGCGGGTGTTACATTGAGAGAGTGGGGTCTGTCTGCTCTTTTCTGGGTGTGTTACGTTGACAGATTGGGGTCACTCTACTCTTCCCTGGCTGTGTTACTTTAACAGAGTCCGGTCAGTCTTCCCTTCCCTGGGTGTGTTACATTGACAGAGTGTGGTCAGTCTGCTCTTCCCTGGGTATGTTACATTGACAGAGTGGGGTCAGTCTGCTCTTCTCTGGGTAAGTTACTTTGACAGAGTGGGGTCAGTCTCCTCTTCCCTGGGTGTGTAACATTGACAGAGTGGGGTCAGTCTGCCCTTATCTGGGTGTGTTACAGTGTGAGAGTGGGGTCAGTCTGCTCTTCCCTGGGTGTGTTACATTGACAGAATGGGGTCAGTCTGCTCTTCCCTGGGTGTGTTACATTGACAGAGTGGGGTCAGTCTGCTCTTCCCTCGGTGTGTTACATTGACAGAGTGGGGTCAGTCTGCTCTTCCCTGCGTGTGTTACATTGACAGAGTGGGGTCTGTATGCTCTTCCCTGGGTGTGTTAAATTGACAGAGTGGGGTCAGTGTGCTCTTCCCTGGGTGTGTTACATTGACAGAGTGGCGTCAGTCTACTCTTCTCTGGTTGTTTTACATTGACAGAGAGGGGTCAGTCTGCACTTCCCTGGGTGTGTTACATTGAGAGATTGTGGTACGTCTGCTTTTCCTTGGGTGTGTTACACTGACGGAGTGGGGTCAGTCTGGTCTTCCCTGGGTGTGTTACATTGACAGATTGGGGTCAGTCTGCTCTTCCCTGCGTGTGTTACATTGACAGAGTGTGGTCAGTCTGCTCTTCCCTGGGTATGTTACATTGACAGAGTGGGGTCAGTCTGCTCTTCTCTGGGTGAGTTACTTTGACAGAGTGGGGTCAGTCTCCTCTTCCCTGGGTGTGTAACATTGACAGAGTGGTGTCAGTCTGCCCTTATCTGGGTGTGTTACATTGAGAGAGTGGGGTCAGTCTGCTCTTCCCTGCGTGTGTTACATTGACAGAGTGGGGTCTGTCTGCTCTTCCCTGGGTGTGTTAAATTGACAGAGTGGGGTCAGTGTGCTCTTCCCTGGGTATGTTACATTGACAGAGTGGCGTCAGTCTACTCTTCTCTGGTTGTTTTACATTGACAGAGAGGGGTCAGTCTGCACTTCCCTGGGTGTGTTACATTGAGAGATTGTGGTACGTCTGCTTTTCCTTTAAGTGTGTTACACTGACGGAGTGGGGTCAGTCTGGTCTTCCCTGGGTGTGTTACATTGACAGAGTGGGGTCAGTCTGCTCTTCCCTGGATTTGTTACATTGACAGAGTGGGGTTCGTCTGCCCTTCCCTGGGTGGGTTACATTGACAGAATTGGGTCTGTCTGCTCTTCCCTGGGATTGTTACATTGACACACTGGGCTCAGTCTGCTTTTCCATGGGTGTGTTACATTGACAGAGTGGGGACAGTCTGCTCTTCCCTGGGTGTGTTACATTGAGAGATTGTGGTCCGTCTGCTCTTCCCTGGGTGTGTTACACTGACAGAGTGGGGTCAGTCTGCTCTTCCCTGCGTGTGTTACATTGACAGAGTGGGGTCAGTCTGCTCTTCCCTGGGTGGGTTACTTTGACAGAGTGGTGTCAGTCTGCTCTTCACTGGGTGTGTTACATTGACAGAGTGGGGTCAGTCTGCTCTTCCCTGGGTGTGTTACATTGAGAGAGTGGGGTCAGTCTGCTCTTCACTGGGTGGGTTACTTTGACAGAGTGGGGCCTGTCTTCTCTTCCCTGGGTTGGTTACATTGATAGAGTGGGGTCTGTCTGCTCTTCCCTGGATCGGCTAAATTGACAGAGTGGGGTCAGTCTTCTCTTCCCTGATGTGTCACATTGACAGAGTGGTGTCATTCTGCTCCTCCCTGGGTGCGTTACTTTGACAGAGTGGGGTCAGTCTGCTCTTCCCTGGGTGCGTTACATTGACAGAGTGGGGTCAGTCTGCTCTTCCCTGGGTGTGTTACATTGAGAGAGTGGGGTCAGTCTGCTCTTCACTGGGTGTGTTCCATTGACAGAGTGGGTTCAGACTACTCTTCCCTCGGTGTGTTACATTGATAGATTGTGGTCAATCTGCTCTTCCCTGTGTGAGTTACATTGACAGAGTGGGGTCAGTCTGATCTTCCCTGGGTGGTTTACATTGACAGAATGGGGTCAATCTGCTCTTCGCTCGGTGTGTAACATTGAGAGATTGCGGTCAGCCTTCTCTTCCCTGGGTGTGTAACTTTGACAGAGTGGGGTCAGTCTGATCTTCCCTGGGTGTGTTACATTGACAGAGTGGGGTCAGTCTGCTCTTCCCTGGGTGTGTTCCATTGACAGAGTGGGGTCAGTCTTCTCTTCCCTGGGTTTGCTACATTGACAGATTGGTGTCCGTCTGCTCTTCCCTGGGTGGGTTACATTGACAGAATGGGGTCACGTTGGTCTTCCCTGGATGTGTTTCATTGACAGAGTGGGGTCAGCCTGCTCTTCCCTGGATGTGTTACATTGACAGAGTGGGGTCAGTCTGCTCTTCCCTGGGTGTGTTACATTGACAGAGTGGGGTCTGTCTGCTCTTCCCTGGGTGTGTTACATAGAGAGAATGGGGTCAGTCTGCTCTTAATGGGTGTGTCAGATTGAGAGAGTGGAGTCAGCCTGCTCTTCCCTGAGTGTGTTACAGTGTCAGAGTCGGTTCAGTCTGCTCTTCCCTGAGTGAGTAACATTGACAAAGTGTGGTCAGTCTGCTCTTCCCTGGCTTTGTTACATTGACAGAGTGGGGTCAGTCTGCTCTTCCCTGGGTGTGTTACATTGACAGAGTGGGGTCAGTCTGTTCTTCGCTGTGTGTGTTACATTGACAGAGTGGGGTCAGTCTGCTCTTCCCTGGGTGTGTTACATTGACAGAGTGGGGTCAGTCTGCTCTTCCCTGGGTGTGTTACATTGACAGAGTGGTGTCTGTCTGCTCTTCCCTGGGTGTGTTACATAGAGAGAATGGGGTCAGTCTGCTCTTAATGGGTGTGTCAGATTGAGAGAGTGGAGTCAGCCTGCTCTTCCCTGAGTGTGTTACAGTGTCAGAGTCGGTTCAGTCTGCTCTTCCCTGAGTGAGTTACATTGACAAAGTGTGGTCAGTCTGCTCTTCCCTGGCTTTGTTACATTGACAGAGTGGGGTCAGTCTGCTCTTCCCTGGGTGTGTTACATTGACAGAGTGGGGTCAGTCTGTTCTTCGCTGTGTGTGTTACATTGACAGAGTGGGGTCAGTCTGCTCTTCCCTGGGTGTGTTGCAGTGACAGAGTGGGGTAATTCTGATATTCCCTTGGTTGGTTACATTGACAGAATGGGGTCAGTCTGCTCTTACTGGGTGTGTCAGATTGAGAGAGTGGAGTCAGCCTGCTCTTCCATGAGTGAGTTACAGTGACAGAGTTGGTTCAGTCTGCTCTTCCCTGAGTGAGTTACATTGACAAAGTGTGGTCAGTCTGTTCTTCCCTGGGAGTGTTGAATTGACAGAGTGGGTCAGTCTGCTCTTCCCTGGGTGTGTTACATTGACAGAGTCGGGTCATTCTGCTCTTCCCTGGGTGGGTTACTTTGACAGAGTGGTGTCAGTCTGCTCTTCACTGGGTGTGTTACATTGACAGATTTGGGTCAGTCTGCTCTTCCCTGGGTGGGTTACATTGACAGATTGGGGTCCGTCTGCTCTTCCCTGCGTGTGTTACATTGACAGAGTGGGGTCAGTCTGCTCTTCCCTGGGTGTGTTACATTGACAGAGTGGGGTCAGTCTGATCTTCCCTGGGTGTGTTACATTGACAGATTGGGTTCAGTCTGCTCTTCCCTGTGTGGGTTACATTGACAGATTGGGGTCCGGCTGCTCTTCCCTGCATGTATTACATTGACAGAGTGGGGTTAGTCTGCTCTTCCCTGGGTGTGTTACATTGACAGATTGGGGTCAGTCTGCTCTTCCATGGGTGTGTTACATTGATAGAGTGGGGTCAGTCTGCTCCTCCCTGGGTGTGTTACATTGACAGAGTGGGGTCAGTCTGATCTTCCCTGGGTGTGTTACGTTGACAGATTCGGGTCAGTCTGCTCTTCCCTGGGTGTGTTACACTGACAGAGTTGTGTCAGTCTGCTCTTCAGTGGGTGTGTTATATTGACAGAGTGGGTCAGTCTGCTCTTCCCTGGGTGGATTACATTCACTGAGTGGGGTCAGTCTGCTCTTCCATGGCTGTGTTACATTGAAAGAGTGGGGTCACTCTACTCTTCCCTGCGGGTGTTACATTGAGAGAGTGGAGTCTGTCTGCTCTTTTCTGGGTGTGTTACGTTGACAGATTGGAGTCACTCTACTCTTCCCTGGCTGTGTTACTTTAACAGAGTCGGGTCAGTCTTCCCTTCCCTGGGTATGTTACATTGACAGAGTGTGGTCAGTCTGCTCTTCTCTGGGTGAGTTACTTTGACAGAGTGGGGTCAGTCTCCTCTTCCCTGGGTGTGTAACATTGACAGAGTGTGGCCAATCTGCCCTTATCTGGGTGTGTTACATTGACAGAGTGGGGTCAGTCTGCTCTTCCCTGGGAGTGTTACATTGACAGAATGGGGTCAGTCTGCTCTTCCCTGGGTGTGTTACATTGACAGAGTGGGGTCAGTCTGCTCTTCCCTCGGTGTGTTACATTGACAGAGTGGGGTCAGTCTGCTCTTCCCTGCGTGTGTTACATTGATAGAGTGGGGTCTGTCTGCTCTTCCCTGGGTGTGTTAAATTGACAGAGTGGGGTCAGTGTGCTCTTCCCTGGGTGTGTTACATTGACAGAGTGGCGTCAGTGTACTCTTCTCTGGGTGTTTTACATTGACAGAGAGGGGTCAGTGTGCACTTCCCTGGGTGTGTTACATTGAGAGATTGTGGTGCGTCTGCTTTTCCTTGGGTGTGTTACACTGACGGAGTGGGGTCAGTCTGGTCTTCCCTGAGTGTGTTACATTGACAGAGTGGGTTCAGTCTGCTCTTCCCTGGGTTTGTTACATTGACAGAGTGGGGTCCGTCTGCCCTTTCTTGGGTGGGTTACATTGACAGAATTGGGTCAGTCTGCTCTTCCCTGGGATTGTTACATTGACACACTGGGCTCAGTCTGCTTTTCCCTGGGTGTGTTACATTGACAGAGTGGGGACAGTCTGCTCTTCCCTGGGTGTGTTACATTGAGAGATTGTGGTACGTCCGCTCTTCCCTGGGTGTGTTACACTGACAGAGTGGGGTCAGTCTGCTCTTCCCTGCGTGTGTTTCATTGACAGAGTGGGGTCAGTCTGCTCTTCCCTGGGTGGGTTACTTTGACAGAGTGGGGTCAGTCTGCTCTTCCCTGGGTGCGTTACATTGACAGAGTGGGGTCAGTCTGCTCTTCCCTGGGTGTGTTACATTGAGAGAGTGGTGTCAGTCTGCTCTTCACTGGGTGTGTTCCATTGACAGAGTGGGTTCAGACTACTCTTCCCTCGGTGTGTTACATTGATAGATTGTGGTCAATCTGCTCTTCCCTGTGTGAGTTACATTGACAGAGTGGGGTCAGTCTGATCTTCCCTGGGTGGTTTACATTGACAGAATGGGGTCAATCTGCTCTTCCCTCGGTGTGTAACATTGAGAGATTGCGGTCAGCCTTCTCTTCCCTGGGTGTGTAACTTTGACAGAGTGGGGTCAGTCTGATCTTCCCTGGTTTTGTTACATTGACAGAGTGGGGTCAGTCTGCTCTTCCCTGGGTGTGTTCCATTGACAGAGTGGGGTCAGTCTGCTCTTCCCTGGGTGGGTTACATTGACAAAGTGGGTTCAGTCTGCTCTTCCCTGGGTTTGCTACATTGACAGATTGGTGTCCGTCTGCTCTTCCCTGGGTGGGTTACATTGACAGAATGGGGTCACGCTGGTCTTCCCTGGATGTGTTTCATTGACAGAGTGGGGTCAGCCTGCTCTTCCCTGGATGTGTTACATTGACAGAGTGGGGTCAGTCTGCTCTTCCCTGGATGTGTTACATTGACAGAGTGGGGTCTGTCTGCTCTTCCCTGGGTGTGTTACACAGAGAGAATGGGGTCAGTCTGCTCTTACTGGGTGTGTCAGATTGAGAGAGTGGAGTCAGCCTGCTCTTCCCTGAGTGTGTTACAGTGTCAGAGTCGGTTCAGTCTGCTCTTCCCTGAGTGAGTTACATTGACAAAGTGTGGTCAGTCTGCTCTTCCCTGGCTTTGTTACATTGACAGAGTGGGGTCAGTCTGCTCTTCCCTGGGTGTGTTACATTGACAGAGTGGGGTCAGTCTGTTCTTCGCTGTGTGTGTTACATTGACAGAGTGGGGTCAGTCTGCTCTTCCCTGGGTGTGTTGCAGTGACAGAGTGGGGTAATTCTGATATTCCCTTGGTTGGTTACATTGACAGAATGGGGTCAGTCTGCTCTTCCTTGGTGTGTCAGATTGAGAGAGTGGAGTCAGCCTGCTCTTCCATGAGTGAGTTACAGTGACAGAGTTGGTTCAGTCTGCTCTTCCCTGAGTGAGTTACATTGACAAAGTGTGGTCAGTCTGTTCTTCCCTGGGAGTGTTGCATTGACAGAGTGGGTCAGTCTGCTCTTCCCTGGGTGTGTTACATTGACAGAGTCGGGTCATTCTGCTCTTCCCTGGGTGGGTTACTTTGACAGAGTGGTGTCAGTCTGCTCTTCACTGGGTGTGTTACATTGACAGATTTGGGTCAGTCTGCTCTTCCCTGGGTGGATTACATTGACAGATTGGGGTCCGTCTGCTCTTCCCTGCGTGTGTTACATTGACAGAGTGGGGTCAGTCTGCTCTTCCCTGGGTGTGTTACATTGACAGAGTGGGGTCAGTCTGATCTTCCTTGGGTGTGTTACATTGACAGAGTGCGGTCAGTCTGATCTTCCCTGGGTGTGTTACATTGACAGATTGGGTTCATTCTGCTCTTCCCTGGGTGGGTTACATTGACAGATTGGGGTCCGGCTGCTCTTCCCTGCATGTGTTACATTGACAGAGTGGGGTCAGTCTGCTCTTCCCTGGGTGTGTTACATTGACAGATTGGGGTCAGTCTGATCTTCCCTGGGTGTGTTACATTGACAGATTGGGGTTAGTCTGCTCTTCCCTGGGTGTGTTACATTGACAGATTGGGGTCAGTCTGCTCTTCCATGGGTGTGTTACACTGACAGAGTTGGGTCAGTCTGCTCTTCAGTGGGTGTGTTATATTGACAGAGTGGGTCAGTCTGCTCTTCCCTGGGTGGATTACATTCACTGAGTGGGGTCAGTCTGCTCTTCCATGGCTGTGTTACATTGAAAGAGTGGGGTCACTCTACTCTTCCCTGCGGGTGTTACATTGATAGAGTGGGGTCAGTCTGCTCCTCCCTGGGTGTGTTACATTGACAGAGTGGGGTCAGTCTGATCTTCCCTGGGTGTGTTACGTTGACAGAGTCGGGTCAGTCTGCTCTTCCCTGGGTGTGTTACACTGACAGAGTTGGGTCAGTCTGCTCTTCAGTGGGTGTGTTATATTGACAGAGTGGGTCAGTCTGCTCTTCCCTGGGTGGATTACATTCACTGAGTGGGGTCAGTCTGCTCTTCCATGGCTGTGTTACATTGAAAGAGTGGGGTCACTCTACTCTTCCCTGCGGGTGTTACATTGAGAGAGTGGGGTCTGTCTGCTCTTTTCTGGGTGTGTTACGTTGACAGATTGGAGTCACTCTACTCTTCCCTGGCTGTGTTACTTTAACAGAGTCGGTTCAGTCTTCCCTTCCCTGGGTGTGTTACATTGACAGAGTGTGGTCAGTCTGCTCTTCCCTGGGTATGTTACATTGACAGAATGGGGTCAGTCTGCTCTTCTCTGGGTGAGTTACTTTGACAGAGTGGGGTCAGTCTCCTCTTCCCTGGGTGTGTAACATTGACAGAGTGTGGCCAATCTGCCCTTATCTGGGTGTGTTACATTGAGAGAGTGGGGTCAGTCTGCTCTTCCCTGGGAGTGTTACATTGACAGAATGGGGTCAGTCTGCTCTTCCCTGGGTGTGTTACATTGACAGAGAGGGGTCAGTCTGCTCTTCCCTCGGTGTGTTACATTGACAGAGTGGGGTCAGTCTGCTCTTCCCTGCGTGTGTTACATTGATAGAGTGGGGTCTGTCTGCTCTTCCCTGGGTGTGTTAAATTGACAGAGTGGGGTCAGTGTGCTCTTCCCTGGGTGTGTTACATTGACAGAGTGGCGTCAGTGTACTCTTCTCTGGGTGTTTTACATTGACAGAGAGGGGTCAGTGTGCACTTCCCTGGGTGTGTTACATTGAGAGATTGTGGTGCGTCTGCTTTTCCTTGGGTGTGTTACACTGACGGAGTGGGGTCAGTCTGGTCTTCCCTGGGTGTGTTACATTGACAGAGTGGGGTCCGTCTGCCCTTTCTTGGGTGGGTTACATTGACAGAATTGGGTCAGTCTGCTCTTCCCTGGGATTGTTACATTGACACACTGGGCTCAGTCTGCTTTTCCCTGGGTGTGTTACATTGACAGAGTGGGGACAGTCTGCTCTTCCCTGGGTGTGTTACATTGAGAGATTGTGGTACGTCCGCTCTTCCCTGGGTGTGTTACACTGACAGAGTGGGGTCAGTCTGCTCTTCCCTGCGTGTGTTTCATTGACAGAGTGGGGTCAGTCTACTCTTCCCTGGGTGGGTTACTTTGACAGAGTGGGGTCAGTCTGCTCTTCCCTGGGTGCGTTACATTGACAGAGTGGGGTCAGTCTGCTCTTCCCTGGGTGTGTTACATTGAGAGAGTGGGGTCAGTCTGCTCTTCACTGGGTGTGTTCCATTGACAGAGTGGGTTCAGACTACTCTTCCCTCGGTGTGTTACATTGATAGATTGTGGTCAATCTGCTCTTCCCTGTGTGAGTTACATTGACAGAGTGGGGTCAGTCTGATCTTCCCTGGGTGGTTTACATTGACAGAATGGGGTCAATCTGCTCTTCCCTCGGTGTGTAACATTGAGAGATTGCGGTCAGCCTTCTCTTCCCTGGGTGTGTAACTTTGACAGAGTGGGGTCAGTCTGATCTTCCCTGGGTGTGTTACATTGACAGAGTGGGGTCAGTCTGCTCTTCCCTGGGTGTGTTCCATTGACAGAGTGGGGTCAGTCTGCTCTTCCCTGGGTGGGTTACATTGACAAAGTGGGTTCAGTCTGCTCTTCCCTGGGTTTGCTACATTGACAGATTGGTGTCCGTCTGCTCTTCCCTGGGTGGGTTACATTGACAGAATGGGGTCACGCTGGTCTTCCCTGGATGTGTTTCATTGACAGAGTGGGGTCAGCCTGCTCTTCCCTGGATGTGTTACATTGACAGAGTGGGGTCAGTCTGCTCTTCCCTGGATGTGTTACATTGACAGAGTGGGGTCTGTCTGCTCTTCCCTGGGTGTGTTACATAGAGAGAATGGGGTCAGTCTGCTCTTACTGGGTGTGTCAGATTGAGAGAGTGGAGTCAGCCTGCTCTTCCCTGAGTGTGTTACAGTGTCAGAGTCGGTTCAGTCTGCTCTTCCCTGATTGAGTTACATTGACAAAGTGTGGTCAGTCTGCTCTTCCCTGGCTTTGTTACATTGACAGAGTGGGGTCAGTCTGCTCTTCCCTGGGTGTGTTACATTGACAGAGTGGGGTCAGTCTGTTCTTCGCTGTGTGTGTTACATTGACAGAGTGGGGTCAGTCTGCTCTTCCCTGGGTGTGTTACATTGACAGAGTGGGGTCAGTCTGCTCTTCCCTGGGTGTGTTACATTGACAGAGTGGGGTCTGTCTGCTCTTCCCTGGGTGTGTTACATAGAGAGAATGGGGTCAGTCTGCTCTTAATGGGTGTGTCAGATTGAGAGAGTGGAGTCAGCCTGCTCTTCCCTGAGTGTGTTACAGTGTCAGAGTCGGTTCAGTCTGCTCTTCCCTGAGTGAGTTACATTGACAAAGTGTGGTCAGTCTGCTCTTCCCTGGCTTTGTTACATTGACAGAGTGGGGTCAGTCTGCTCTTCCCTGGGTGTGTTACATTGACAGAGTGGGGTCAGTCTGTTCTTCGCTGTGTGTGTTACATTGACAGAGTGGGGTCAGTCTGCTCTTCCCTGGGTGTGTTGCAGTGACAGAGTGGGGTAATTCTGATATTCCCTTGGTTGGTTACATTGACAGAATGGGGTCAGTCTGCTCTTCCTTGGTGTGTCAGATTGAGAGAGTGGAGTCAGCCTGCTCTTCCATGAGTGAGTTACAGTGACAGAGTTGGTTCAGTCTGCTCTTCCCTGAGTGAGTTACATTGACAAAGTGTGGTCAGTCTGTTCTTCCCTGGGAGTGTTGAATTGACAGAGTGGGTCAGTCTGCTCTTCCCTGGGTGTGTTACATTGACAGAGTCGGGTCATTCTGCTCTTCCCTGGGTGGGTTACATTGACAGAGTGGTGTCAGTCTGCTCTTCACTGGGTGTGTTACATTGACAGATTTGGGTCAGTCTGCTCTTCCCTGGGTGGGTTACATTGACAGATTGGGGTCCGTCTGCTCTTCCCTGCGTGTGTTACATTGACAGAGTGGGGTCAGTCTGCTCTTCCCTGGGTGTGTTACATTGACAGAGTGGGGTCAGTCTGATCTTCCTTGGGTGTGTTACATTGACAGAGTGCGGTCAGTCTGATCTTCCCTGGGTGTGTTACATTGACAGATTGGGTTCAGTCTGCTCTTCCCTGGGTGGGTTACATTGACAGATTGGGGTCCGGCTGCTCTTCCCTGCATGTGTTACATTGACAGAGTGGGGTCAGTCTGCTCTTCCCTGGGTGTGTTACATTGACAGATTGGGGTCAGTCTGCTCTTTTATTGGTGTGTTACATTGACAGAGTGGGGTCAGTCTGCTCTTCCCTGGGTGTGTTACATTGACAGAGTGGGGTCAGTCTGCTCTTCCCTGGGTGTGTTACATTGACAGAGTGGGGTCTGTCTGCTCTTCCCTGGGTGTGTTACATAGAGAGAATGGGGTCAGTCTGCTCTTAATGGGTGTGTCAGATTGAGAGAGTGGAGTCAGCCTGCTCTTCCCTGAGTGTGTTACAGTGTCAGAGTCGGTTCAGTCTGCTCTTCCCTGAGTGAGTTACATTGACAAAGTGTGGTCAGTCTGCTCTTCCCTGGCTTTGTTACATTGACAGAGTGGGGTCAGTCTGATCTTCCCTGGGTGTGTTACATTGACAGATTGGGATTAGTCTGCTCTTCCCTGGGTGGGTTACATTGACAGAGTGGGTTCAGTCTGCGCTTCCCTGGCTGTGTTACATTGACAGAGTGGGGTCAGTCTGCTCTTCCCTGGGTGTGTTACATTGACAGATTGGGGTCAGTCTGCTCTTCCATGGGCGTGTTACATTGATAGAGTGGGGTCAGTCTGCTCCTCCCTGGGTGTGTTACATTGACAGAGTGGGGTCAGTCTGATCTTCCCTGGGTGTGTTACGTTGACAGAGTCGGGTCAGTCTGCTCTTCCCTGGGTGTGTAACATTGACAGCGTTGGATCAGTCTGCTCTTCCCTGGGTGGGTTACATTGAAAGGGTGGGGTCAGTCTGCACTTCCCTGGGTGGGATACATTGACAGAGTGGGTTAAGTCTGCTCTTCCCTGTGTGGGTTACATTGACAGAGTGGGGTCAGTCTGCTCTTCCCTGGGTGTGTTACATTGGCAGAGTGGGGTCAGTCTGCTCTTCCCTGGGTGGGTTACATTGACAGAGTGGTGTCAGTTTGATCTTTCCTGGGTGGGTTACTTTGACAGAGTGGGGTCAGTCTGCTCTTCCCTGGGTGTGTTACATTGACAGAGTGGGGTCAGTCTGCTCTTCCCTGGGTGTGTTACATTGACAGAGTGGGGTCAGTCTGCTCATCCCTGGTTGTGTTACTTTTACAGGTTTGTGTCCGTCTGTTATTCGCTGGTTGAGTTATTTTTACAGAATGGGGTTTGTCTGCCTTGGTGTGTAAGTTTGCTGGACCTTGTGTGGTCAGTCAACCCTTCCCTGGGTGTGTTACATTGACTGCGTGGGGTAAGTCTGCTCTTGCCTGCGTGTGTTACATTGACAGAGTGGGGTCCATTTTCTCTTCCCTTAGTGGGATACACTTACAGAGTGGATTCTACAGTGTTGGGTTGGGAGCAGTCAGGGAAGGGTAGATTGCAGTTTTGGGTAGGGATCAGTCAGGGAGGCGGAGATTGCAGTGTTGGGTAGTGGTCAGTCAGGGAGGGGGAGATTGCAGTGTTGGGTAGGGATCACTCAGCGAGGGGGTGAGTGCAGTGTTGAGTAGTGATCGAGGGAAATCAGGAGGGCAAAAAGGGGACATGAGTTTGCTTTGACAAATAGGTTTAAGGAGAATCCAAAGGAATTTTACAAATGCATAACGGCCCAAGGGTCACTGTGGAGCGAATTGGACCCCTCAATGATCAAGACAGCCTGCACGTGGAGCTGCATGAGATGGGGGAGAAACTGAACAAGTATTTCCTGTAGAGAAGGACATGGAAGATATAGAATAGAATGATGCTTTGGGAAACAGCATTGGGAAATAGATGGTGTCATCTTGTAAAATGTCCATATTACAGAGGAGGAGGTGCTGGATGTCTTGAAATGGTTAAAGGTGGATAAATCCCCAGGACCTTATCAGGTATACTCTCGATCTCTGCGTGAACCTAGAGAAGTGATTGCTGGGCCCCGTGCTGAAATATTTGTGTCATCGATAGACACAGGTGAGGTACCAGAAGACTGCAGGTTGGGCTAACATGGTGCCACTGTTTAGGAAGGGTGGTAAGGACAAGCCAGGGAACTACAGACTGGTTTGCCTGACGTCAGTCGTGGGCACGTGGAAAGACGGATACATGCAGGACAGGAGTTACATGTGTTTAGAAAGGCAATGTCTAATTGGGGATAGTCAGCATTGCTTTGAGCGTGGGAAATCATGGCTCAAGATATTGAGTTTTTTGAAGAAGTACCAAAAGGATTGATGAGGGCAGCGCGGTCGATGTGAGTGATATGGACTTCAGTAAGGTATTCGAAATGTTTCCGCATGGGAGATTGGAGAGCAAGGATAGATCTCATGGAACACAGGGAAAACCAGCCATTTGGATACAGAATTGGCACGAAGGTAGAAGACAGAGGGTGGTTGTGGGGGGTGTTTTTCTCAGACAGGAGACCTGTGACCAGTGGAGTGTCACAAGGATCGGTGCTGCGTCCACAACTTTCCATTAATGATATAAATGATTTGGATTTGAACACAGCAGGTATAGTTAGTAAGTTTGGAGATGATACCAAAATTGGAGGGATAGAGGACAGTGAAGAATGTTACTTCATATTACAACGGGATGGTGAACTGATGGGCCAATGGGCTGAGGAGTGGGAGATGGAGCTTCATTTAGATAAATGGGAGGTGATACATTTTGGAAAAGCAACTCTTCGCAGGACTGATACACTTAATGTTAATGTCCCAGGGAGTGGTTCTGAACAAAGAGACCTTGGAGTGCAGGTTCATTGTTCCTTGAAAGGAGAATTGTGGGTCGATAGGATAGTGAAGAAGGTGTTTGGTATGTTTGTGTTTACTGATCAGTGCATTGAGTAGAGGAGTTGGGAGGTCATGTTGTGGCTATACAGGATATTGGATAAGTCACTTATGGAATATTGTGTGCAATTCTTGTCTCCTCCCGATCGGAAGGATGTTGTATAAATTGAAAGGGCTCAGAAAAGATTTACAAAGACGCTGATAGGATTGGAGGATGTGAGCGACAGGGAGAGGTGAAATGGGCTGGGCCTGTTTTCCCGAGAATGTCTGAGGCTGGGGGGCACCCATATGGAGGTTTATAAAACCATGAGACAAATCAATACGTATAACAGACATGTTCTTTTCCCTGGGGTGGGGTAGTCCAGAACTGGAGGGCCTAGGTTCAGGATAAGAGGGGAAAGATATAAAAGGAACGTAAGGGACAACGTTTTGATGTGGAGGGTGTTGTGTGTATGGAATGACCTGACAGATGAAGTGGTGGAGACTGGTACAATTACTGCATTTAAAAGGCATTTGGATGGGTATACGAACAGGAAGGGTTGAGAGCGATTTGGGCCAAGTGCTGGCAAATGTGATGAGATTATGTTAGGATATGTGGGTGGTGTGGATGAGTTGGACCGAAGGCCCTGTTTCTGTGCTGTCCATCTCTATGACTGTAAATGTTTTGTACTGTCCATTTCCAGCCATACACTTCACTGTTTCCCCTGTTTACCTTGGTCAGTTCCCCTCTCAAACACATGTCAATGGCTTTGGTTGTGATTGCAGGGTGTGCTTTATGGTCCCTTTAAAAATCCATCATCTCACTGAATTCCACTGCACTACAATTTCCCAGAGGATATCTCAGTGTGACATTACTCCTTCCCTCAGCGTCATCACCCAACGGTCGATCTGAGATAGTCACCTCCCTGGCCATTTGCACAACGTGTTATTCAAAGAAACACTGACACAAACATTCAAAGAGGAGTTCGGAGAACATCACTTTTGCCGATATGACTGTCCTAGATTATACAAAGACTGAAGTCTCCCAGAATTATCACAGTGCCTTTGTATTACACAGGAATCCATTGGAATGTGTAACAGGGTTGAGCAATGAAATGCTGTTAGGCAGCCTCTAAACTGTTCTCCTGCTTGTATTTTTGACACGTGTTACCCAGAATCTGCATTCAGGCTGATTCAGCTTCATCATCTGAGGCCAAATGCTTTCACTGTTATGCCTTTGTTACCCATTACTGTCAGGGTTACCCATCCTGCTCTCCCTGACACCCCTCAAGGAGGTGTCCAATAAAATATTCATGTTCCACTTTTGTTCACCGTGTCACCACTAAATCTCATTTATCTCTGTGCCACAGTCCATCCACCTTATTGCAGAGACTTTATCCAGTCCGAAAAAGAACATTACAATTGACTCTTTCCACAATTTCTTGTCACAGTCCAATTCACTGATGTACAGTTTCAGTTAAACTCTGTCTCTTCCTGTTCTTTTCTGCTTGTCTTCAGCTACAATGCCATTTCTCTTTGGATTTGGAAAGCTCCATTCACCTGAACCCTGGCCCTGCATCCTCTCTGTCAGTTTAAAGTCCTGTCCATAAGCCTACCGACATGGTTGATCAGGACACTGCTCCCAGCAGTGTTGTGTTTAATTCACTCATGGGATGTTGCTGTCTCTGGCTGGCCAGCATCGCATGCCCACCCCGAGCTGCCCTTGAGCTGAGTGCCTTGCTGGATGATTACAGAGAGCAGTTTAGAGTCAACCCCACTGCTCTGGGTCTGGATCATGTGTAGACCAGACCCGCTGTCTATAATAGATTTCCTTCCTAAAAGGATATTAAGCAGTTAGATGGGTTACACTGGACACTGCCATTAACATCTGGATGAACAGTCGGGTGGGAATAGCACGAGGCCATCACCTGTCCCACTCGTACCTCATCTGTCACTGAGTACTGATCCCCCTGCACCATGAATCCCAACCCTTTCATCATGACTATTGTGTGATCCTGATACCTTCCTGCACTCTGCTGATATCACTCAGTCTCTCTCCATGTGGTATCCCTCACTGTGTGGCTCTAATTGCTGCCTCTGTCAGTGTCTCTCACTCTTGCAGCTACTCCAGATCCTGAGCCAATGGAATTCCCCATTCCAGAGAGACACAGCAGAACAGGCCAGGGATGGAGACAGGGATTTTCCAGATCACTGCATCAGTGTAACTTCCCATTCTGTCTGTTTCCCTGTCTCCTGTAGGTCATCAGGCTGTTCCTGCCTCAACCAAATTCCTAACTCCTCTCTCGTCCATAACCACCTCAAAGACGCTTGGTCAGCCAGACAGAGATGGAGAGGGAGGTCTGGAGCCTTCAGTAAATCCTGCAGCCGGTAAGATCACTCACAGTAAACAGCACAGAGGGGCTTAGTGGTCTTCTGTATTCAGACCCGGAAGACAGGACATGGACACAGAGCTGGGTAAGGAACAGCTATATTCTAGGCTTCATTCACATCATCTTGTAAGGGTCCTGTTCTCACCTCTGCTGGACTGGTCCTCACTGAGACATCTCTCTCTCTCTGACTCTCTCTCAGACTCTCTGTTGCTTTTTCTCGATCCCCTCTCTCATTCCCTCACTCTCTATCTCTCACCCTCTCACTCTCATTCTGTCTCTCAGCCCCCCCTCACCTTCTCTTTCTATCTCTCATCCCCTCACACACTCTCTCTCTCACCCACTCACTAACTCTCCACCTCATCCCTCTCTCTCACCTGACTCTCTCTCTCCCCCACTCGCGTGCCTCTCACTCACGTCCCTCTCTCTCTAGCTCACCATGTATCTCTCCCTATCTCGCTCTCCCCCTCTTTCTATCTTTCTCTCTCTCTCTTTCTCCCTCTTGTCCCCTTATCACACTCTCTCTCTCGATCTCAGACTCTCTCTCATTTCCGTCCACTCACTCACACACACTTGCACCTCTCTCTGTCTCACGTTCGCAATCCTCTCGCCCGTCTTTCTTGCTCACACATTGCTCTCCCCATTTCTCACCCTTCAATCTCTCTCTCCACTCTCTCATTTTCTCCCCCATCTCTGCCCCCTCTCTGCCCTCTCACTCCCCCACTCTCTCTCTCCCAACTCTCTCTCTCCCCACTCTCTCTCCCCCTGCGCTCTCCCCCTCTCTCCCCCCTCCCTTCACTCTCCCCCTCTCGAGCCCCTCTCTCTCCCCACTCTCTCTCACCCTGCGCTCTCACCCCACTCTCCTCCCTCCCCTAACTCTCCCCCTCTCTCCACACTCTCTCTCCCCCTGCGCTCTCACCCCTCTCTCCCCCCTCCCCTCACTCTCCACCTCTCTCCCCACTCTGTCTCCTCCTGCGCTCTCACCCCTCTCTACCCCCTCTCCTCACTCTCCCCCTCTCGACCCCCTCTCTCTGCCCACACTCTCTCCCCCTGCGCTCTCAACCCTCTCTCCCCCTCCCCTCACTCTGCCCCTT